>NC_090449.1:383280871-385680871 GCF_031143425.1 Pleurodeles waltl | reverse complement strand
TGAACAGGTGCGCCGGCGGAGATGATGCGCACCGCTGCAGACGTCACCGCCGCGGACGTCACTGCCATTTTCTATCTGTTGAATCATTTGATACCTGACCTTCGACAGGAGAGGACCTACACTGCAAGTGCTGCTGTGACCTCGGTCTGGAAGTGATGATGGCTGCTGCGTCTGGGGAAAGGGCCCCTGCCTTCACTGCACAGGAGTTGGAGAAACTGGTAGACGGGGTCGTCCCCCAGTACACGCTACTCTACGGTCCTCCAGACCAACAGGTTAGTACACAGGGAGCACGTTGTATGGGCTAGGCCTGGGTGAAGAGGGCTGGTTGGAAGAGGGAAGGGGGCCGAGTTCATAGAACATTAATGCATAGGAATGAATGGGCCACATGGCCAGAGTAGGGAGGGGGCCACTCACATCGACGGTGCAGTTGGTAATGACTGTTCCTCTTTCCTTGTGCATGTCATGTAGGTCAGCGCCCACCAGAAGAGGGACATCTGGCGTGCCATCGCCAAGGAGGTCCGGACCCTGGGGGCCCACCAGAGACGGGGCACCGACTGCCGGAAAAGATGGGAGGACATTCGCCGCTGCCGCAAGAAGACGGCGGAGGCTCAGTTGGGTATGGCCTCCCAACGTGGGAGGGGTGCCCGTCGCACCATGACCCCCCTGATGTTCCGGATCCTGGCAGTGGCCTACCCGGAGTTGGATGGGCGCTTGAGGGCATCACAGCTGCCATAAGGGGGTGAGTACACTCTCATTCTGCTGACTTTGCGTGCAGTGGAGTTGTCTGGGTGGGGGAGGTGGGCTGTGGGTTTCCCTAGGCCAGGGCGAGTTCGGTAGGCAAGAGGCCCCTCCGTAAAGCAGGCCATGTGGCACTCTACCCCACCTCAGCAGAGTGCCAAGTACCGGTATAGTTGCCCCTGTGGCATCCATGTGTGCAGATGTCCACCATTGCCATGTAGGCCATATCCCAGAAATTGCATATGAAGAGGGCAGGAGCACGGTGTAATGCAGGGGGCTGCTGTGTCTGTATTGTCCGCCAACGGTAGCGGTATGCCATGCACTCAAACTCTCTTTCTTCTGTCTCCCCCTCCTTTTTCTGCTCTCCCTGTCCTTTTGTACATCAGCATCATCAGGCGGAGGTACAGTGGCGGGAGCACGAGGGAGCTGCATCCGACATGGCCATGGAGGGCCACACCACGGACTCTGAATGCACCAGTGGGACGGAGGGCGAGGGGAGCTTCACGTCGGCCACCGGATCACCAAGCAGCGACTCGGACTCGTTCACTGATGGGGGCTCCCTTGTGGTGGCGGCACCATCTGTGCGCCCCACTTCTACAGGTACAGCTGCCACCTCCCCTACCAGCACCGCCCTCCCAGCAGCCCCTCAGCGTTCGCCCCGTACCTGCTCACCCAGGAGGGTTGGCATCACCTTCGCCCCAGGCACCTCACGCCCTGCCCCAGTCACCCCTGCTGCCCTCAGTGAGGAGGCCATTGACCTCCTCAGGTCACTCACTGTTGGGCAGTCTACCATTGTGAATGCCATCCAGGGTGTAGAACGAGAGTTGCAACACGGTAATGCATTCCTGGAGGGCATTCATTCTGGTCAGGCTGTCCTTCAGCGAACCCTGCAATCTCTGGCCTCAGCACTGATGGCAGTCATTGTCCCTGTGTTCAGCCTCCCCGTCCAACCTCCTCCACCCAGACCCAATCTCCTGTACCCCAGCCCATCCCAAGCACACCTACAGACCAGCATGCACACAAGTCAGCACACACAAGTAGCTCAAGCAAACATAGGCACCACACAACCCACAGGCACTCACGCAAGCCTCACCCACATACAGACACAGCAACATCCACTGCCTCCACTGTGTCCCCCTCCTCCTCTTCTCCCTCCTCCCTCCCAGTCTCGTCTACACACACACCTGCATGCACCACATCTACAGGCACCATGAATCGCACAAGGAGACCCAGTACCCCAATCCGCTCACCTGCACTCACCAACTCCACTGCCATTTACACGTCCCCTGTGTCCTCTCCCAGTGTGTCTGTGACGCCCCCTCCCAAAGTACACAAACGCCGGCAACCACACATCCAACATCCATCCACCTCACGACAGCCTCCAGTACCTGCACCTGCACCCAAAACACCTAAAGTGACACCTCCGACAACCACCTCCTCTTCCTCCACTCCCAGACGCCCTCCAACTACCCATCCCAGTGTACATCAGAAACTGTCCCTCTGTAAAGTTGACCTTTTTGCCCTCACCCCCCTCCAATTCATCAGTCCCGTCGTAGCGCCTCAGCCAAAAAGCCTCCAATACCAGTGGTGCCTGTTCAAGGTTTGTGGAGTGCACTGGCCACCAGGGCAGGCATTGTGACCCGGAGCCAAGGCACTGGCAGCCCACCCCCTAAAAGGCTCTAAAATTGGAGAGTGGACGACGGGACCGTGTGAAGACTCCTGGTGGGAAAACAACTGACATGGGTTCCAAGGGGATTGGAAAGTCAGCTGTGACTCCACCAAAGGTGGGGAAGGGCCAGAGGAAGTCTGCCCAGCCTGTTGTGAGTGTCACGGCGGAGAAGGGCGGCATCATTCCCGGCGGTCGAGACACAACCGCCAGCACCGTCGTCACTGGTCAGGACACCACCGCCGGAGTCACAGCCAAGGAGGGCCCAAGTATCGTCACTGGTCAGGAGACTACCGCCAGAGTCACAGCCCAGGAGGGCCCGAGTATCGTCACTGGTCAGGAGACCACCGCCAGAGTCACAGCCCAGGAGGGCCCAAGTATCGTCACTGGTCAGGAGACCACCGCCACCGCCGGAGTCACAGCCCAGGAGGGCCCAAGTATCGTCACTGGTCATGAGACCACAGCCAGAGTCACAGCCCAGGAGGGCCCAAGTATCGTCACTGGTCAGGAGACCACCGCCACCACCGGAGTCAGTGCCCAGGAGGGCACACGTATCGTCACTGGTCATGAGACCACCGCCAGAGTCACAGCCCAGGAGGGCCCAAGTATCGTCACTGGTCATGAGACCACCGCCGGAGTCACAGCCCAGGAGGGCCCAAGTATCGTCACTGGTCATGAGACCACCGCCAGAGTCACAGCCCAGGAGGGCCCAAGTATCATCACTGGTCAGGAGACCACCGCCAGAGTCATTGCCCAGGAGGGCCCAAGTATCGTCACTGGTCATGAGACCACCGCTAGAGTCACAGCCCAGGAGGGCCCAAGTATCGTCACTGGTCAGCAGACCACCACCACTGCCGGAGTCAGTGCCCAGGAGGGCCCTGGCTGCCACAGCCCAGGTGGGCTATGATGGAACGTCATGGCACACACTAATGCCCAGTGTAGGGAACGTCATACCACACACCAATGTCCGTACCAGAACCGCCATGGCAAAGCACCGCTGAACAGGACAAAGACCGCCTTGGTAAAGCACCGCTGAACAGTCCAGAACTGCCATGGCAAAGCACCACTGAACAGGGCAAAGACCGCCATGGTAAAGCACCTCTGAACAGTCTAGAACCGCCATGGCAATGCACTGCTGAACAGGGCAAAGACCGCCATGGTAAAGCACCGCTGAACAGTCCAGAACTGCCATGGTAAAGCACCACTGAAGAGTGCAGAACCGCCATGGCAAAGCACCGCTGAACAGGGCAAAGACCGCCATGGTAAATCACCGCTGAACAGTCCAGAACCGCCATGACAAAGCACCGCTGAACAGGGCAAAGACCGCCATGGCAAAGCACCGCTGAAACAGGGCAAAGACCGCCATGGTAAAGCACCGCTGAACAGTCCAGAACCGCCATGACAAAGCACTGCTGAACAGGGCAAAGACCGCCATGGCAAAGCACCGCTGAACAGGGCAAAGACCGTCATGGTGAAGACCACTGAACAGGGCAAGCACCGGGTAGGAATGAATAGACCGCCACATCAGGCATCCTTATCCCATGTGCAGCTGGGACAGTGACAGGACAGGAACTTTCATGGGGAGACTCATCCAGTCTGGGCACCAGTCCCCCTCCAGAACCAGTGGAGACATGCATCCACTACCTCAGTCCTGCACCGGATGAAGCACTCTGGGCACCAGTCCCCCCCAGAACCAGTGGAGAATGTTATCGACTTGAGAGACTGTGGCTTTGCACTCCCCAGGATGGCACGGTGGGCACCCCATCTACTGTAGAGACTTAAGAGACTATGGCTTTGCACTCCCCAGGATGGCACAGTGGGCAACTCACCCACTGCAGAGACTTGAGAGACTGTGGCTTTGCACTCCCCAGGATACATCAATGGGCATGGAGCCCCGTCATGGATCTGGCTTTGCAGTCATCCGGCTGAGGTCCCCCCCCTTCCCTTCCCCCTGAGGTGCCTGTAGTATTTCTATCTGATGCCCCGGCAGTGTTCTCTCCGATTGTGGTCAGGTATCATTTGTGGGCCTCTCCCATGCATTTTTGGACTGTTGGTGCACGGACATTGCTATGTACATATCTGCACTACTTCTCGTAATGTATATATTTCTGACTGAATTTCGCATATATCTGTATATTTTTAAAAGACATGTATATAGCAACATTACAAAGTTTAAACGGATTTCGCTTTGTCTTTTCATTCTTCCGGGGGGATTGTGGGCTGTTCCTGTGATTTTTGTGGATGCATTGGTGTGTATGTTGTAATATGCGAGGGTGGGGGTGGGGGTGTTTGGTGGGTGTCCCCCTAACTTTTGCCTCCCCCCCCCCCATGTCGTAGGTGCAGTACTCACCATTGTCTTTGGCGCCTACGTAGATGGTGGTTGTAGAGGAGCAGAAAGACAAGGGCAGGGAGTATTTGGAGTTCCGGGTCCATGGAGTCCTCGTTCCTCGTGGGATGTGTTCAGGTGAGCGTTTTCGCATTGCAAAAGCTGTTTCCGCTGTGTTTTTATCCACGGTGAGTCCGCCCCAGAAAAGTTGGCGGATTGGCGGGTTGTGATACTATGGGCGGTACATTGGAGGTCATTCTGACCCTGGCGGTAGACTACCGCCAGGGCCAACGACCGCGGATGCACCGCCAACAGGCTGGCGGTGTATCCCAGGGCATTCTGACCGCGGCGGTACAGCCGCGGTCAGAAACGGAAAACCGGCGGTGTCCCGCCGGTTTCCCGCTGCCCTGAGGAATCCTCCATGGCGGTGCTGCAGGCAGCGCCGCCATGGGGATTCCGACCCCCTTACCGCCAGCCTGGTTCTGGCGGTTTTGACCACCAGAACCTGGCTGGCGGTAACGGGTGTCATGGGGCCCCTGGGGGCCCCTGCAGTGCCATGTAACTATCATGTTTAAATATGTATTAGTGTGTGTGTTGTAGTGGTTAGGGTGGGGTGGGAGTGTTGTGTGTGTATGTCACTGTTTTTTCCCTCCCCCCTCCCCTGTGTCGTAGGTGCATTACTCACCGTCGTCTTCGCCGCTGGCGTTCGTGCTCCTGGTAGAGGAGCAGGAAGACTATCGCAGGGAGAATTTGGAGTTCTGGCTCCATGGTTTCCTCGTTCCTCGTCAATGGCATGGGCACTGAAGGGCCCCCTAACAGGGCCCCACTAGGATTTTCAGTGTCTGCATAGCAGACACTGAAAATCGCGACGGGTGCAACTGCACCCGTCGCACCCTTCCCACTCCGCCGGCTCCATTCGGAACCGGCATCCTCGTGGGAAGGGGTTTCCCGCTGGGCTGGCGGGCGGCCTTCTGGCGGTCGCCCGCCAGCCCAGCGGGAAACTCAGAATTACCGCGGCGGTCTTCTAACCGCGTAGCGGTATTCTGCCGGCGGAACTTTGGCGGGCGGCCTCCGCCGCCTGCCAAAGTTAGAATCACCCCCATTGTCTTCCGCCTGTCTGTTGGCGGTGACCGCCGCGCTGCTTGTCTGTACCACCGTGGCGGGTGGTGTGTTAAAGTGGCTGTCTTTGTTGGCGGTTTCCGCCTGGGTCATAATTCCCTTTTTTTATCCGCCGCCCTGTTTGTGGTATTAGCCCAGCTTTAATGCCGTCCACCAGGGTTGTAATGACCCCCAAAGTCTTTTTTTGCGGTGAAGGCCAAGTGTGCAGCTGGCGCAGTCCTTTAGTGTGCCGTTTCCATGTGCCATCAGGGGTCCAGCAGGGCAGTCTTTCTTCTTCTGATATTGTTCCTTGTAGGGATCTGAGGTTTGGGTGCAGCTCTGCCAAATTTATCCTTGCTCCTGGGGTGAAAAGCAAGGGTGGCATCTGTCCAATCACAGGCAGGCTACTACCCTCTTGGATGTCCACTTCCTGGGAAGTGTGGAAAAAATCAATCACAGGTAGCAACATTCCTTAAAAACCCAGTATGGCAAAACTGTATTTTGGAGGTTAGGTCTGGCTGAGCTCACCCACTGGTGTGGCTAAAAGTTCTTAACACACCCATCTCTTGCCCTCTCTTAATCTAATCAAGAGGGCACCAGGGTTTGCAGGAAATGGTGGAGGTCCTGAGGTGCTCCAAATGTCCTTCCGTCCCTTGAAGACCAGTTTGGGCGCTCTACCCCATCCCATTTCACCATCTGCTGAGGCAGACATCCACCACCAGGCACTTTCTTTGGTTTGAGCCCAGGCCACTTCACACCTCATTAAAGCAGACCGACCAGGCTGCCAGAGGCTTTCAAATCAGAGAAGAGCACTACAAAGCTGAAACTGGTAATTTTTAGGAAGAGCTCTAAAACTATTTCCCTGAACTAGTTACATTAAATCAAACAATGACAAGTTGTTATATTTATTATGATAATCAGTTTGAGACCAAACTTGCTATGTCTAGCTCCTTTGGAAACTTTATTAATTAAAATAAAGTCTCCCCATTTTAGCTTCTGGAGCCTATTCACTTCAATGAGGGAAAAACAAATTATTATTTTTTCACCACCAGGGCTTATAAAACATATTTTGTAAGGTCCCTGCTTATAGTTATACTGCACTCACCCTGTGGGCACCTAAGGCACAACTTAGGGGTGACATATGTAAAAATAAGGTTGTTTAACACTTTGGAAGTACTTTTAGTTCCAAAGTCAAATTTGCATGTAACTTTAATTTAAAATCAGCCAGCAAGGCAGGCCTGCCTTTAAAATGACCCTGGGCACCTCAGCAGTGCACCTAGGGGTGCACCACCTATGCTTGGGTCTCTAACCCTACATGCCCTACCATATACTAAGGATTTATAGGTAGGTTGACATAGCCAATTATAATTAGCCTAATTTGCTTACTCAAGTTACACAGAGTGAAGGCCCTGGGACTGGTTAGCAGTACCCAGTGCACCATTAGAGTCAGGAAACCACCAGCAAAAAGTAAAAAATGGGGCAACAAGTTAGGGGGCTTCCGCAATCAGCCCAGTTTTCTCACATACTTTATTTTCTATTTCTTCGTTTATAAAGTGGAAACATAATCCCAGTTAGTTGTAAAGCACCCTACATATAAGGAGAGGGAACCTTTCATTTTAACATACATTTTAAAATGTTTTATACAGAGTCTGCACACATGAAACGTGTAAAGCATTGGCTGTATTTAGATTGCCTGTAACTTTGAAAAAAATGTTGCATACAGTTAGTACAACATATATTTTCAGATCTAATAACATTTCCGATATTTTCATTTGTAACCTAATTTTACAATATAACATCCTTTCCATTAACTGTTTTGTCCCATTAGTGCTGTACCATTGTTCTTCATTATTATCGTTTTATTTTTTATTTTTGTTAATAATGTGGTTTTGAGGTGTCATTCCGTTTATGATTTTTACTCTATTCAGTAAGCAGTTTGGTTCTGAGCTACGGCATTCCTACCCTGGAGATGGTATTTTGGTATTGTGCGGTATGAGGATCAAGATTGGATGTAGGTTTCCGCATGAGCCAAGTGTACAAATGTTTGTTTCGAAGTGGATTTTCAGTAGTTTTTGTAAGATGTTCGGGGAGGATGCGCTTCTGATGTGGTCTGATACAACATGACAGATTTTGGAGGCCTGTCCTGAGTGGGACTTTGGCACTGTATTCATTTTCTGGAGTGTTGGGTAATATCTCCTAAACGGGAATGGTATGCCTAGGTGTGATTTCTGAACTCACTGTGCCATGTGATCCTAGCCGCAACTCATTGTTGACGCTTAAAACGTCAGAAACAGGGGAATTGTTGGGTGAGTTCAACTTCAGAGAGATTGTAGTCTGGCAGCATGCGTTGCACTGAACGCACTGAGGTAGATTCAAGACTGATTTGCATATGGTGGTTTCCTGTTCGGAGTTCCTCAGTGAACAAAAAAACATAAATTGGAATGGGGGCCTTGAGTGACTGCCGGCGTGTGACATTTTGGAAGCATTCCATCTATCACTTTTTGTTGTTGCCGATATTATGCATTTCTTTAACCCTGACAGCTTAATAACATTCTAAGAGACATGAACATGCCCAACATCTTTAGACTGCACATTTCACAGTTACCAAATCGAAAGCACATTGGACCTTTCCTGAATTTCATTGTTGTCTATGAGATGTTGCCAGGAGTGGATTGGTAAATCAAAACACCCATGGAAAATGTGTTCAACGTTCGTCAGCCTTAGGCTAGGTTAGAGCTAAACAATTAGTACATACACTTAGGCTAGGTTGGAGCAAAACAATTGGTACATACAAGCACACATACCTTAACATCAGCTGTTTCCTCAGGTATCCCTTCAAAGTTTCATGGTCTAGGAACCCTTTACCTCATCCAGATTGAATTAATTCCTGTATTGTCCACTTTACTAGGGTTTTTCTCTGACGTCCCCTTGGCTGCTATAGACATGGCTGTTGCTTCTTCCCATTCACAGTCAGGCAGCCGAACACAGCACTGTATTTGACGAAAATGACAGGACTGTGATTATACTGATAACCAACTTTGATGCATACATTAGGCATACTTTACTAAGTCACACCATCTTGATTACCCCTGTGAATGTGGCTCCGAATCTAAGAGTGGATTAATAACAAAATTCCCAAATTTCATGTTGTACGAAACTCTCAAAATCACTTTAAATGTCACATTACACAATTTTGCGTAAATATTTGCATGCAAGACATTCATTTGTGCAGAACTTTCTCACCAAGAGATATTTTTTGCTCATACCAACCTCCTAACGCTATTTCACAAGACCTTAATTTACTAGAAGTGCTTATTCGTGTTTAAAAAAAACATGTAAGATACCTGTAAACTCATAGTGACCTAAAAGCATAATTTTACAAAATGTCAATGGACGAAATTGTACAATTCCACCCGGCTTTAGAGTAGCAGAGAGAAGAAAATAATTTGCTAATCTTCTTGCTTGAAAGTCAATTTGATAGCTAAATAGTAGACGTAATGATGTCCATCTTTGAGAGCTTTTGAATGTGGGCCTAACTCATCACTGCAGGAATCCTGTAACCTTACGCATCTTCATTCAAACAAGATTTTGTGTCTTTGTGACACTTTCAATGTCATTCTGTTGTTCACACAACAGATAAAGACTAACTAAAATGTGCCTTCTTTTATGTCCACCCGATCACATCTTTCTGCACTGATCCCCAGTCTTATACTAATTCATCATATTTGGTCTGTTTCACATGGGTGCAATGACCTGGCCAGTCTATTGGAATGGCCTTTTTGTTGGACTGCTACCCTGAAGGACTGATGCCTCATGTACTGACCTGCTGCCTGCTGCCCTCTTGCCTGGGTGAGAAGGGCTGGGACTACATTTTTTGAACCAAGAGTGACTCCAAGGACTAGTTGGCTGGCTTCATGACTAGAGCCTCAGGGACAAATGCCTCCAAACACCTTGAACCCAGCACCTGGACTCTGCCATCTGTGAGTCCTACCTTGCCAAGTGGTGTTACGCAAGTCCTAGACCTATGGAATTGGGCCTGAAGGAGCTCTGCCAGCACATATGTGGATCCACCAAAACTGACACATCACCTCTGCTGTGCACCACTATCTGGCGCAGAACCAACACATCGCATCTGCTGCAAAGGTTCTCCGAGTGCAAGGACTCCACATCAACCTCGCCACCCATATTGGAACCACTTCTGTGCGAAGCTTCCCCAATGTGGGCCCTCATATCGTAAAATTCTCATCGATAGCAGCCTCAATGCAGGTTCTCGCATTGCATCCTCGCTGCTCTTCGGAACCGACAGATTGCCCCGCTGTGCAATGCATCCTCAATGCAGGGGTATGCATCACAAGCCCTCTTTGATTGGATCCTCAACAACAACACTAGACCTCACTTCTCAGCACTTTGCAGCACCTCGACTGCCGACATATTCTCAAAGTGGGACCTTGCACTGCTCCGCAACCAATATTTAAGGTACTCTTGTTTAGCAAGCTTAACTGGGTCCCAGGACTGGTCCGTGCTTCATCTTGGTCGGCCTGAACTTGTGACTTTGTCCTGTTCCTGTGTGACCAGATATCCACAGTTAGCAATTTGTGCTTTTTGATGCTATTTTCAATTACATCTTTAAAATTGCATATCTCTGGTTCTACTGATTAGATTTTATTTATTTGGCCTAGATTTAATTTTTTTACTCTATTTTTCTAAATATGTGTGGGATCTTTCTTGTCTTGTGTTTCTACTTTATTATAGTTTGAAGTGCTGCATCCATACTTTACACCTTGCCTCTAAGTTAAGACTGGCTGCTCTGTGCCAAGCTACCAGAGGGATAAGCACAGGTCAATTTGGGGTTTGCATGTTCCCTACCCTAACAAGGATAATGAATGCTGCTTGTGAAGGGCTTCCTAATTTCTTCCAATTGCTGTAACCTAATTTCTTCCAATTGGTGTCTACCATTGTGTATTTTACTGATTAGCTCATATGATATGGGTTGAACCCAACCATACACTTTAACACAGCGAGTGTAAGGGCGAGAATTGGTAATGGCTCAATATATGGGAACACCTCACCATTTTTCCATAAATGACTTAGAAAATGGGAGGATAATTTACCACCTAAACATCTCAAGTCTTGATCTCTAGCACAGTTTTTGGTAAACATGCACAACCTTAGTGATATTTATTTGAAGATTCTGGTTCCATATATATACGGTTAGCCTCTTGCAAATGTTACTAAGTATTTTCCTAATCTCTGTAGCTCACTTCAGCTTGCTCTGTATGATCTCATTTGTACTTTTGTCTTTTGACTTTATCACTGCTCCAATTGTAACCAAATTCTTACTATCTGTGCAATGAGCCAAATAACGCCAGGCAATTGTATCCAAATCCATTCTTATGGGTTGAATCAGTACTGTTATCGGAAGGGACAGCAGGATTTTTATGCATTTTCCTTCTTCATTTGTGGAATTTGGGCCAGATATTTGAGAGGTAAACTGATTCAGCAGGCTTAAGGGAAGGGCACTCCAAATTCTTTATTGATTTTTTTTTAAGCCCACATACTGAAGATAATGTTCTTGCTTTCAGAAGATCAATGTGCTCTGTTCACTGACATTTTTCCTCAAACCACATCCCAAGAGATTTATACTTAATTAATGCCTCTATTCTTTTGTCTCCTAAGTACCAAATATAATGTGTATTCCCTTTCCCAAATGCAAGAACTTTGGATGAATTCATTTCTTCTTGCTTCCTTAAACACATTTAGGGGCATATTTATGAGTCTTGTGCCACATTTGCAGCATTTATTTCGATGCAGATGTGGCATTAAGGTGGCATTTCCCACACATCAGATTTACAAAGTGGCGAGATGCTTGCATTGCGCCACTTTGTAACCCCTTGGGCCCCATTATGCCTGCACCAGACATAATGTATGCCAGGGGGCATTCTGACACTGGGGGGTTGGGCCTACAAAATGGCGCAAATGAATCTGTGAGTTCAGTGTTTGCTACTTCTTTCTTGGGGACAAATTTGGCACCTTCATTTAGGATCTCTTCCTCTGCTTTTTCCGAGGGTAACTGTATGATTTCTGAAAAAAGTAAAACCTTTGTGACCTCTTCCCCTGCTTTGTCGGTGATAAAACCAACTTGATTTACATTCTTTGAGGAGATCGCTATCAGGCTTAGGCACTTTGAGAGAGAGAATAGCAGAGGCTCTACATAAATTCATAACCTATCCTCTCTATGATCTACTTTCCCAACATTCATAGCACTTCTTTCCACCTCTACTCTATCTATCCATTCCTCCTTGAGTGTAGGGCTTTGAAGAGGACAACTGTGTAGGTTTTGATTCCTAACTTGGCCCCTCGTGGCCTTGCCCTCTTGCCTAGGTATTTTTGTCTCTAAAATTCTAGAACTAACTTTCTGATTAAGTGCATATACTCTACTGTTGGGACATTTTCCGAGAACTGATGTATTCCTTCTACTATCAGCAAATTCTTTCATTTTTCTTTTACCTTTGTTGGGCCCTTTTCACCCTGGACTTTCCTCTTAGAGGGTTTTACAGACACCTTTCCTTTCTCAATTTCCCTATGATATTTTACTGAATCCCTGTGCAGTCTCCTTGGACAGGATATATAACTTCTGTACGTTGTTTGTACTCCTCATTTTTGATTTGATTAACATGGTTGTTTAGAAAAAAAATATTAGGAGTACTGTTTCTATGACCATTGATGTCCATTGCTTGAACCTCCCTGAGCAGTGTGTACTCATCCTTGTTGCAAAGTCATCCTTTTGCCCTGTTCAACTCTAATTTTTTTTGCTGACTGGTACTAATGGTGACTGACTCTGACCGTGCCCTGGGAGGGAGTATACACAGTGGTCGCACAACTGCCCTGGATGGCACCATGCCCATGCTAAATATGGAGACCTAGGAGTGTTTTTTGAGAAAGCTTGCAGCTGTAAGGGTAAGGATTATGGTTAAACCCTCATCCACCAAAGTGTGAAACTGGTAAAAAAAAAAAAAACATAGGGTGACAAATATCCACTGCTGCACGTTGCACTCCGACTTTCTAAATTCCACTTCTTTGTGATCTATCATTGCTTTTCACATACTCCATGAAAGTGTACACTCAGACACAAGAGCATGGCAGCTGCAGGCCTATGATGGTAGAGGAAGGAGTGTCATTACTGTTAACACTAAGCAGCTGCGAAGTCTGGTTCTCTGCATAACCTTGGTCTGGGCACCTCTCTATCTGCTCCAAGTCCAGAGCCATAACTTTTTAAATGTAATAAGATAACCCTGTGTTAGTCACTGATGAGACAGGCTTTACAGAAGTGAAAACAGCATTGGGAGTTTTTCACTGCCAAGACATGCTACACTAAAGCACACATTTCATATTTTTCAAATGCAATGCACTTTGCCTTATGAGACTTTAGGGACTACATTAGGGGTGTCTTATATGTATTAAAAAGGAAAGTTTAAGCTTGCCAAACGGTTTATTCTGCCAGGTGAAAATGGCAGCTTACAACTGCACCAAAGGTTGCAGTAGCAGGTCTGAGACATGTTTTAAAACACTACTTTAGTAGATGGCACACTCAGTGCTGCAGGCTCACTAGTAACCTTTAGTTTACAGGCCCTGGATTTGCATATACATTTACTAGGAACTTATAAGTAAATTAAGGGGGTCATTCTGACCCTGGCAGTAATTACCGCCATGGCGGAGGTTGGCGGTAGCACCGCCAACAGGCTGGCGGTGCTCCGCCGGGCATTCTGACCGCGGCTGTACAGCCGCGGCCAGAAGCGGAAAGCCGGCGGTATACCGCCAATTTCCGCTGCCCATGGGAATCCGCCATGGCGGCGCAGCTTGCTGCGCCGCCATGGGGATTCTGACAGCCCATACCGCAATCCTGTTCCTGGCGGTTCACCCGCCATGAACAGGATGGCGGTATGGGGTGTTGTGGGGCCCCTGGGGGCCCCTGCAGTGCCCATGCCAATGGCATGGGCACTGCAGGGGCCCCCGTAACAGGGCCCCACAAAGAATTTCAGTGTCTGCTTTGCAGACACTGAAATTTGCGACAGGTGCAACTGCACCCGTCGCACCTTCCCACTCCGCCGGCTCCATTCTGAGCCGGCTTCCTCGTGGGAAGGGTGTTTCCCGCTGGGCTGGCGGGCGGACTTTCGGCGGTCGCCCGCCAGCCCAGTGGGAAAGCCAGAATGACCGCCGCGGTCTTTCGGCGGGAACCGCTTGGCGGGCGGCGACTGCCGTCCGCCGCGGTCAGAATCACCCCCTAAATGTGCCAGTTAGGTGTGGTACAATTTTACTTTGTTTGATACAGAGGGCACCAGTACCTAGCACTGGTTGGCAGTGGTGAAGTGCACAGAATCCTAATGCCAACAAAAACTAGTTCAGCAAAACAGGAGGAGTAAAGGCTAAATGTTTGGAGGAGTTCCGTGCCAAGTAAGTCAGGTCTAACAACTATGTAAAAACAAGAACATTAAATAATAACTTTACTAATTGACTTCCCCAGAGGTCAAAGTGCATTTCAAGCAAGATAATCAAAGGAAGAGTATACTTGTGTTTTTCTTCAAGACTCTGGGTCTCATTATATGTGTGTTGGACCTGGCCTTTTTTGCAGGGTCATCCCCAACCTTTTTGCCTCCTTCCTCCCACATTTTCTGACCTGTTTGTTGTTGGCTTTGAGACTCTGGGCACGTTACCACTGCTAACCAGTGCTAAGGTGCTATAGGTTGTCTGTCTGAATTGTACTGGTGATTGGTTTATCCAAGATCGGCATATTTGATTTACTAGTAAGTCCCTATAGGTGCCCAAGGCCTGTAAATCAAATATTACTAGTGAGCCTGCAGCACTGATGATGCCCTGTATACATGTCTTAGACCTGCCTTTGCAGTTCCTGTGTGGGCAGTTTTGAACTGCACCCACTTGCCAGGCCCAAATCTTCCCTTTTAATACCTGTATGTCTCCCCTAAGGTCGGCAGTTCCATGGGCAGGGTGCAGTGTATTTAAAAGGTAGGACATGTACTAGAGTGTTTTACATGTCCTGATAGTGAAATACTCCTACATTTGTTTTTCACTATTGCAAGGCCTAGCTCTCCCATGGGGTAACATAGGGATTGTCTTGAAATATCTATAAGTGTAGTTTCCCAAAGGCACAAGATAGAGATATGGAGTTTTGGATCTCTGGACTCACAATTAAAAAATATATCTTTTGGTGAAGCTAGTTTTTAGATTGCAAGTTTGAAGATGCCACTTTTAGAAAGTGTGCATTTTCTTGCGTAAGCATTTTGTGCTTTTGCCTGGTTGCTGAATACATGTCTGGGTAAGAGTGACAGTTGAGCTGTTTGTGCATTCACTCTAGGCAGTCACACAAAGGGAGCTGAGGCGTGCCCTGCATATCCTGATGGGTATCCCTGGGCTAGAGTGGATGGAGGAGCTGACACTTGTACCTGAATAGGGCTGTAACACACCTTACACAGTGCGGTCTCCAACACCCTAGAGTGTGCCTGGGGCCAGGACAGGGAGAGGAAGGGTCTTGTACACTACAAAGACTTTCCTTTGAAGTTTGCCTACTTAAAAAACAGAAATGAGTATAAGTATTGCACTGCTGACCCCACAACTTCAGAACACTTCTTATCTGAAGACAATCTGCCAGGAAGAAGAGTTGGATGCTGTAGGAGGAACTGCCACCCTGCATGTTGCTTTGCTATGCTGGTTTGGTGCTTACTGCTTCTGTCCTGGGAATTAAAGGACTAGACATGGCTATGTGACAACTCTGGCAGCAGGAAGCGTTTACTATTTTAAAACGCTTCCTTTTTAAAAACATTTTAACAGTGTTGCTAAAGATTTCCTAATCTATTTTAGATATTATATTTTCCTGTACTTTCTTTATTCCTTTCATTTTCACTTTGCCGGTGCCCGTGTTCAGAGGCACTCAGCAGTATCTCCACAGAGCTAAGCTTTTACTTGATTAGACCGCCATCTTTACTTGGCTAAGCCATTTTGGTCGGCGGGTAGTCAGTGGTCAGTAGGTATCCAATTTGGATGCACTACTTAAACCACTCCTCGCGACAGCCGCACAGAGGGCGTGCTGCTGGCGCGCCAAAGACACGCCATGGGCAAGCCCGTCTGAGCCTGTCTGAGCCCATCCTCGCCCAGGAGAGCCCAGAGGCCAGTCATGCTGCTGAGCAGACCCTGGAAAGGTTAGTCTACTCTCATCAACAGCTGTTACCCTATAATAACATCCCCATAAGCCCATCACACTCGATTCTTACTCCTGATTTCGCAAATTGGTCCTGCCACAGCTGTCTCTGGACTCCTTCGCTCGACCTGCCATCCCCTATCATTAGCAGTACCAATCATTTAGGAAGACTGTTTTCGCTTAATTGTCGCTCCCTGCCCGCCCATAGCCTCAGTATCTTCTATCTTTTAGAAGACCATCACCCTGACGCCTTATTTTTGACAGAAACATGGTTTAATGAAGATTCTTCCTTTGAAATCCTAAAGGCGCTACCACTGAACTATTTCTCATTTAGATAGACCTCAGGCTAGAGGGGGTGGTATTGCCATTATCTACAAAAAGACCATTAAATGCACTACTACCACCCTAAATATTCCTGGATGTGAAAGCTTGTCTTTCTCGTTATATCTTAATACAACATCCACTTTCTCAGGAATACCCTTCTACTGCCCCCTGGCCCCTACGCGAGCTTTCTACAGGCCCTCACAGATTTTGTAGCAATGCTTTGTGCAAAACACCCAACCTGACCATACTTGGAGATTTTAGTATCCAGATTGACAATATGCATTGTTCTTCTGCTAAAACGCTCCTATCTACTCTGGTGGCATTAGATCTTACTCAGTACATCACAGGACCCACCCATTATAAAGGCCACACCAATTACCTTATTTTCAGTAATCTTTCAGATCTTTCTCTTCACACTCCTATGCCTCTCACCCGGACAGATCACCATCTACTCTCATTTACACCATTCTGAGAAGTCTCCCCCTGCTGCCAAACTCTCATAAAAAACACGTCTTGTCAATGGTCATAACTTGAGCCCAGAGAATGGCAGAGTGCTCTCTGTTCTTCACTCTCTAACTATAATGAACCTAACTCTGAACCTGTAGAATTCTTCACCAATTAGATCTCCACTTCTTTAGATTCTATCCTGCTAGTCAAGACGATAGCAAAAAGGCCCAAACACAAGCCTAAACCCTGGTTTACACCTCAATTGTTAGAACTAGAAAAGGAGTATAAGAAGCTGGAAAGAATCTGGAGGAAAGACTACAGTATTTCCTCTAAGAAAGTATATAGAGCAGCCACTAGAAACTATCATAACGGTATTAAATCAGCTCAATCCTCATTCTACAGCACCAGAATAGAGCAATCGGCAAATTCCCAGAAAGAGAATTTTCACATTTTCAAAGAACTCAGCCATACACCTCCAGATGAGTCGCCTATAGAGGCTTCTATTAAACATAGTAATAAACTGGCGTTTTTTTCCAGGAGGTTACTGATATATACTCCTCTTTTTCAGCTATACCCAACCATGAAGCCATTAGTGATTATCTTGCCAACTTCCAGTCCTCATCGGTTTTATTTGTAGCTTTTCAGCCCTTGACAGGGACGCTGCTTACAAATCTCCTTCATAATATTGAATAAGGATCTCCCCTTGATCCTGCCCCTCCCAGTACTCTTGTGCTGGCTTCCGACATTATTGTCCCACCCCTGACAAACATTCTCAATCACCTTTTAATCTCAGGATCTCTGCCTCAATCTCTCAAACATGCCGTCGTCAAACCCCTTTTGAAAAAACCTAAACTTGATCCTACTTTGCTCAGTAATTACAGGCCTTTTGTTCTCCTTGCAATCCTAGTCAAAATTATGGAAAAGCATGTCAACAAGCAGTTGACATGTTTTCTCGAGGATCACGAACTTCTAGATTCTACTTAAATGGGATTCAGACCCCAACACAGCACAGAATCAGCCCTACTAGCAGTTACCGAAACCACTCATCAACTGCTAGATCATGGAGGGCACGTAGCCATCATTTTACTTGATCTCAGTGCCGATTTTGAAACTGTAGACCACAATATCCTCCTTCATAGGCTTTTCAATATAGGGATTGAAGCCACAGCACTGTCTTGGCTTTCCTCATTCCTGAAAGGTAGAACCTTCCAAGTTATTGATCGCTCTTTTCTGTCCAAAAAACTCCCCCTTACTTGTGGTGTTCGACAGGGCTCCTCTTTGAGCCCCACTCTCCTTAATATCTACCTCTCTTCTCTAGCCAAAGTTGTAAAACCATTTGGCCTTTCGGTGGTCACATATGCTGATGATACCCAACTAGTAGTATCTCTTTCCAATGCCAAGGATCCTTCCTTGACGAATCTTTCTCGCTGGTTGGCTGAGATTGCCAAATGGATGAATATGTCCAAACTGAAACTCAACATTGGAAAGTCAGATGAAATGATTGTGTGCAATGGTGCTCCTTCTAACCTTTCAGCCCTATACCCAGAGGTCTTCAGGAACCTTCGGCCCCCCAAGGATAAAATAAAGAGCGTAGGCTTCTGGCTAGATTGTCGCCTCACAATGGAACAGCAACCTAAAAAGATTTCTTCATCCTGTTTTGGCCTCCTTAGAACATTAAGGAAAACTTTTAACCTTTTACCTCCTCTCGCCAGAAGAATTCTTATCCAGGCCATGATACTCTTACATCTGGACTATGGCAACTCCCTTTTTCTCAGTTCTCCTGATTATGTAGTGAAGAAACCTCAGGTTTTACAAAATGTGGCCGCAAGACTACTTATGAATATACCCAGACATCAATCAGCCAAATCAGCTTTAGCCTCCCTTCATTGGCTACCAATAAAACAGCGCATCCCCTTTAAGGCCCTATGCATGATACACAAAGCTCTTCATAATAAAGATCCCAACTTTCTCAGACAATGCATCTCACTTTATATTCCCATAAGAACCCCAAGATCTTCCACCACCCAGCTAGTTCACATATCACGATTTAAGAGATCGTCATGGGGAGGTAACTCCTCAGTTAAGGTAGCTCGACTCTGGAACTCCTCAACCCTAGAACTTCGGCAAGAACCCTTGGAACTACCGTTCCGACACAAATTAAAGACCTTCCTATATTTGACTTAACTTTCTTATATTCAACATAGTTTTTCTGTTGTTTCCTGCTTCTGAATTATCACTTCCTTTAATAGCACTGGGAGGCTTTTGGGTAGCCATGCGCTTTATAAATATGTAAAACTAAACTAAACTAAACTTTCTACACCCTGCTTTCCAAGGTTCTCCAAGGGCTTGAACTATGCTTGTCTCCCATTGTGAAGTCTCAGGGACATCAAAGTCTTCATCTGCCAGTGCCTGGGCCCTTCTGCTGGGATTCCGGATTTACTGAGTTGTGCCAAATCAAGTCCCTAGTCCTTTTGAAGTGGAAGCTGGTAACCTGAGCAAAACTCTATCCACTGAGGCTGTTGTGGCAGAAAAATCGATGCAGCTCCTACACCTTGGCTGAAAAATCGACACAGAGCGTCTGCAAAATTGACTCATCACTAGTTTCAGCATGGATCCATTGTTGCTGTGCATCTGGATTTTCCACGCATCATTCCTGGGCATCATTTTCTTCATTGACATTGCTCCACAACCAGGAATTGATGCATTGCTAGTCTGGCGGGGAAAAAACCCACGCATCACCAGCCGGGCTAGCAAAGAATCAACGCATCACAAGCCAGGTGGGAAAAGAATCCACGCATCCCCTGTCCAGTATTAAAATAATCGACCCATCGCTTTCTTTTCCGAAGGATCACTTTCTTTTCTGCCCGCATCATCTTTGTTTTGAAGCATCCAAACTACTGTGTGTTATAAGGATACAACCACTGATTTTTCAGGATTACAACTCTTTTAAATCTTTAAAAAGTGATATCTCTACATGTGTATGTTGGATTTTTGTTGTTTTGGTCTTGTTTTATTCTGAAGAATATTGGCTATTGTTCTAAACTAGTGTTGAGTACTTTTGTGTGTGTGTGTGTGTGTGTGTGTACAAATTGTCTCTGAGACAAACCTGACTGATTGTGCCAAGCTACCAAGGGGATGAGCGGGATTATCTGCGCTGTGTTTCTCCCTTATCCAGACTAGAGTGAGGCTTCCTACTTGGACAAGGTATACACTGACTGCCAGCTAGAGACCCCATTTCTAACAATGTGCAAACAATGTCAGGAGGCATCATAATTAACAGGAGGTGTGCCTGAGTATTCTAAGTTGAGGAAGACACAATCAAGTTTGGATGCAACAGATCAGAATGAGTTCACAATTTTAAGTGAAGCATAAAAAGGGTGATAATTATTTGGCACCATAAATAGAAGAACCTGAGGTGAGGCATTTTCTGGGTGCAGTAAATACCTCTTATTCCATGCTTTTTTTTAGAAAGATGACTTTTACGTGCAGTGGCAGCTGGTGAAATTTGAAAGTGGTAAGGCGTAATACCCATCCTGTTTTGTAGCAAGCAGGCAAAGTGAGTAAATGTGACTTCTACAAAGATTTGGTAGGGACCCTCCCTTTGTAGAAGTCTTTTTCAAATTTGAAAAAAGTCATAGAGTTTGAAAGAGAACTCACAAAGAATTCTAGACCTCTGGCATGTTAGGGCTAGCACTTTGTTATGGTTGTCGATCTCCCTTAAGCCAAAGATGTCCTCCCTTGTGTGAAGTATTAACTCCAATATTCCATCACCAGCATTTTGCCAAGGGTGTTCCACATGGCAAAAATGTCCTTCAGTATGCTAGAACCATATTTTCATTTTTCCTCCGGTACCCCAATATGTTAAAAACACCTTCCATTGTACCATCACCAGTAGTTTGACATGGTTTCCACCATATTCCCTGGGTGCCCCTTGTGGTAAAACGTATGTACAATATGCTGGTGTGAGAATGTTGGCAATGATTCAATCCAGATTCCCGAGATAACCTTTAGATCGAAAATTCTCTAGTATGTCATGTACATCATTTTGTCATGCTTGCCCCCCTTCCATTGTCTCCCATATGCCAATGCAAAAGTACTAGGCTTTTGCCACATACATTCCACATACCACAAATTTCCTTAAGTGCACTGGTGCTAGTATTTTTCTAAGGGTGCCCATTATACTAACAATTATCGCTAGTGTACTAGTACCAGCATTTACCCATGCATGCTGCCTATGAAAACATAGGACCTCATTATGACATTGGCGGTGAATAATAAAGTGGCAGTAGTACCGCCAACATGTTGGCGGTAATTACCACCAAATTATGACCATGGCAATGAGAACTCCCATAGACAGCCAAGGTACCACACCAACCAGCAGGACGTTAACACCACTGACCACGGCGGTAGCCATCAACAGCCAGGCGGAAGACAAAGTACCACCCACCATATCATGACACAGGAAACCGCCATGATTTCTGGGGCGATACCAACACCATCAAAAGCCCGGCAGAAACAGAACACAGAAGACCAAAGACACAGAGAAGGACAAAGCCGCCATGGATCCGGAACTGCAAGTCTTCCCCATGCTCATCTACGCCTTGCTCCACCTGGAACACCAACTTCGACAAAGACAACGATGGTGAGTACAGCCACCTAGCACACAAGCGAGGACGGGTGGAAAAGGAGAGTTACACACACGCACGACACACAAGCGACACACACACACACCATACATACAACCAGCTGCAGATGAGAAACAATGGCACATGACACACAGCATAATAATGAAAGGAGAACAAGAATGCAGTAATGATAATGTATTGATTGTGAACAGCTACCAAATGAACCAATTGAATGAAAAACAGATATGTACAAATGTACACAAAGGGCCAATGCCCAGTCCAAAGTACTAGTGGCCCACATGGCCACAGCCCAAGGCCCAACTCGAATCCTGACATCATCCGGATAGAACTCTGCAGGGGCATCAGTTTACAAGTAGGTAGGCACCTCAGGGGGCTGGGGGGTGGGGAGCAAATACAGAAACATGCCCACTGGGTCTGGCGGGGGCTCCATGCCTATTTCTCTCTGCTGGGGAGTGCAAGGTCACAGTCTCTCAGGTGGGGGACATGCTCACTGGTTCGGGAGGAGGCTCCATGCCCATTTCTCTATGCTGGGGAGTGCAAGGTCACAGTCTCTCAGGTGGGGAACATGCCCACTGGTTCTGGAAGGGGGCCTTTATACAGCAGTCACTGGAGGGTGGCCTACATGCCCTCTGCTGGTGGAGAGAGCTGCACTGTGTCATCTGGAGGTGAGGGCTGCACTGTGTCAGCAGGTAAAGGTTCCTCATGGGCAGACTCTGAAGGAAGTGAGGACTGCACTGTCTCAGCAGGTGAAGGTGCCTCCTGGGCAGCCTCTGCAGGAGGAGTAGGTTGCACTTCCTCAGCTAGTGGTGAGGGCTCCGTGACCACTGGTGGTGGTGTCAACCTGACAGCCACTGCTGGAGGTGAGGGCTGCACTGTTTCAGCAGGTGAAGGTACCGCCTGGGCAGCCTCTGCTGGAGGTGAGGGCTGCACTCTCTCAGCAGGTCAAGATGCCTCCTGGACAGCCTCTGCAGGAGGAGTAGGCTTCACTTCCTCAGCTGGCAGTGAGGGCTCAGTGACCACTGGTGGTGGTGGTGTCACCCTGACAGCCTCTACTGGAGTCGAGGGCATCTTCTCCTTTATGGCAGGAGGTGTGGGATCCTTAGCCTTCCCAGCAGGGGTTGGGGGCTTCTTTCCTTTCATGGCAGGATATGGGGGCTCCTTTACCTTCCTGGCAGGAGTCGAGGGCTTCTTCCCCCTCATGGCAGGAGGTGCAGGCTCCTTCCCCTTCATGGCAGGAGTTGAGGGCTTGTTCCTCTTCATGGCAGGAGGTGTGGGATTCTTAACCTTCCTGGCTGGTGGAGTGGGATCCTTCACTGTCCTGCCACCATGACTACGAGGTGCCTCCACTGTCCGCATGGACTGTTTGGCTGAGGTGCTGGGCTGGGTCATTGGGACCCTGCTCCTACGGGCAGGACGGGGGGAGGGAAGTGGTCAAGTTGGGCAAGGAAAAGCTTCTTTGGTACGGTGGGGCGGGATGAGGGAGGAGGGATGGGAATGGAGGTTGAGGGAGTGGTTGTTGGTTGTCGATGTCTGCTGGACTTGGGTGCAGGTGCATGGGCAGTGTGCTGATGTGAGGTGGATGGCTGAAGGGTGTCTGAGTGCTTGCGTTTGTGTCCTTTAAGAGGGGGGAGGGACAGTGAAGGTGGGAGAGGACACAGGGGACACATGGATGGATGTAGTTGAGGTGTCTGATAGTGAGATGTGTGTGCTGCTTGGTGTGGTGATGCTGGTGGTGGATGTGGTGTGAGTGTGGACGTGACTGTGAGGGAGGTGGAGGAGAAGGAGGAAGAGGCAGCGGATGTGGATTCTGTCTGTAACTGGTGTTTGTGTGAGTGCTTGTGGGATGAAGGTCGGTGACTGTGTTTGACTGTGCTACTCTTGTGTGTTGTCTTGTGTGCTTGCTCGTCTGTGTTTGTGCATGGGATGGGTTGGGGTTGAGGAGACTGGGACTGTGAAGTGGTAGTTGGAGGGTTGACAGTAGAAACAGGGGCAATGGCTGCCATCAAAGACGAGGCCAGAGCCTGAATCAATTTCTGTTGGGCCGCCAATCTACAGTGGATGCCTTCCAGGAATGCATTGCAGTGCTGCATCTGGGATGCCGCCCCTAGATGGCATACACAATGGTTGACTGCCCTACAGAGATGGATCTCAGGATGTTGATACCCTCCTCACTCAGGGCAGCAGGGCTCTCTGGGGACGGGCCTGAGGTGCCTGGGGCAAAGGAGATGCCCACCCTCAAGGGTGAGCAGCACGGGCAACTTGCGGAGAGTCTACTGGGAGGGCGGTGCTGGTACGGAGGTGGCTGCTGTACTTGTAGCTGGGATGGTCACAGAGGTGTCCGCCACTACCAGGGAGCTTCCATCGAGGAGGTATCAGAGTCTGTGTTGTCACCTCCTGTCTCTGCCATGGTGCTCCCCTCGCCCTCCATTCCATTGGTTCCCTTGGCATCGGTGGACTCTGCCTCCAGGGTCCTGTGGGATGCAGCTCCCCCTGTTGCCGGTGCCCCAGCTCCTCTGCCAGATTATGTTAATGCACACATGGACAGGATGACAGAAGAAAAAAGGGGGGTAGAGAGATAAAGGAAACACTGGGTCAATTACTGCACCAACACCACAGTTGGCATACACAGAACCATCACACACAGGGATCAGGATTGAACACTATGTATTGCACTACCAGTGTTTTGGCTAGATTCCACAGCAAGATGAGGGTCACACACCACCAACTGAATTCCTCCTGGGACCCACAAAGCCCTGACTGACAGGGAATGATAACAAGCTAGCTTACCAGCATTGGCCATACACCCATTACCCTTGAGCTGGATCACGCTGCAATGTCTAACCTGGCATAAAGGGGCACCCACAAACTCACACCCACCACCCGGATCCCAGGCCATGTATGAATTATAGTTGTAACACCCACTGTACTCACCCCGTTGTGGCTGCTGTGATTCCCTCAAGTACCTATGCAGCTCTGGGTAGACCACCGCCAGTATGCAGACCATCAGGCGGGTCAGGTTCCAATGGCCACCCCTTCCTCATTGGGAGGCCATCCCAATCTGGGCCTCTGCGGTCTTCTGTGCCCAGAGTCTGAGGTCCTCCCACCGTTTCTGCCAGTGGGTGATCCGCCTGCCATAGACCCCCAGGGTCCGCAGGTCCTTGATGATGGACGCCATAATCCCTTCTTTTGATGGACACTGATCTGCAGAGGTAATACAGACAGGAGGACACCATTACACATACAATCCAGCCTGTCACACATATGGCCCACCAATCCCGTTTCCATCACCATTGGCACACACATCGCCTGACGCACACCATGTACACCACCACAAGACATCCTCCCCAATGACACGATGCTTGCACACACAACTCCATGTATTCTTCACACATGAATCGTGTCGAAGGTATACTCACTGGTTGGTCTGGGGGCCCAAACAGCAGTCCGTACTGGGGTAGGACCCCATCCACCAATCACTCCAACTCCTCCGCTGTGAAGGCAGGGGCCCTTTCGCCAGTCACGGAGGCCATGGTTGGTTCCAGACACAAGTCACAGCAGCACACGCAGTGTAGGTGTTCTCCTGTTGAAAGTCAGGAAGCAAGTGAGGATTCAGATGGAAAATGGCAGTCACATACATGGAGGTGAACACTGTCACCGCCGTCGCTGATCCCCATGGCCACTGTGCCTCATAGAGTCCCATATTATGCAATGAGGAATTGCACGGCGGTGCAAGACTGCGTTACGCCACAATGCTCACCGTCGGCAGAGTTACCTCACTTCCACCTGTCCCTACATACAGGACAGGTGGTCACCATTTCATGGTGGTGGAAAACGATCATATCAACCTTAACTGCGTCACAGCCTAGATTAGCGCATACCTCACCATTCCCACTGTCCCATCACATAAAGGTACTATGTACACTGAAGTGGTGGTTCCATTATTCAAATTGTGACAGCCTACTCACTTCTGTGTCCCTTAGTTACCTGACGCTGCAGATAAATAGGAGGAGGAGACAAACCCCTGTGTACAGACTCCTTGTGGACTTGGCTACACTGAAGGACAAGCACATTATACCACAATCACAGAGCTGTGTGCCCAATTGGAACCTGACCTGATATATGCTATCCGTCATCCAACTGGGATCCCCCTCTAGTGCAAGTGCTGTCAGTGCTCCATTTCCTGGCAAATGGTTCTTTCCAAGTGACAGTGGACTTGGCAGCAAGAATGTCACAACCAATGTTTTTAATTGTGCTGGCAAGAGTTTTGTCTGCCCTGGTGAAACACATGTGAAGCTACATAGCTTTCCCCAAAGTGGAAAATCTGGCCACTGTGAAGGCCGGATTCTATGCAATGGGACATATCCCAATATTGTTGGGGCGACTGACGGAACACATATTGCGTTAGTCCCCCCCCGCCAGAATGAACAGGTGTTCAGGAATCGTAAGAGTTTTTACTCACTGAATGTGCAAATGGTGTGCCTGGCGGACCAGTAGATCTCCCACGTCACTGCCAAGTATCCTGGGTCGGTGCATGATACCTTTATCCTGAGGAATAACAGCATCCTATATGTGATGGCCCACTACAGAGGCACATGGTGTGGCTAATAGGTGAGCTATGGTCCCCACCCACTGAATGTTAGTGTATGCCTTCAGATGTCTTCCCCATAACATTGTGTGAGGCTAAATGTTGTCCCTCAATAATTGCAGGTGACTCTGGCTACCCAAACCTATCATGACTGCTGACCCCTCTGAGGAATGTCAGGACAGGAGCTGAGGAACATTATAATGATGCAAATGGGTGAACCAGAAGGATCATCGAGAGGACCTTCGGGCTCCAGAAAGCCAGGTTCAGGTGCCTCCATCTGACAGTGGATCCCTGTGCTACTCACCCCAGAAGGTCTGCCAGATAGTAGTGGCATGCTGCATGTTGCACAACCTGGCCCTCAGACAGCATGTCCCTTTTGTGCAGGAAGAGGAAACTGGAGATGCCCCTGTGACAGCAGTTGACCCTGAGGACACTGAGGATGAGGAGGCAGAGGATGAGGATGAGTACAAACGAACATCAGTTATACGTCAATACTTCCAATGACACACAGGTGAGACAGTGCAACTGATCATTCCTCTGACTATTGATGTTTTTGGTGTGGCTGTAGCATGATGGCATTACCTTCCTTTGCATCACAACTTACTGTCACCTACGGCTTGCCATTTTACAGATGTTGGTGATATAACAACTGTGTACTGATGTGATGACTACAGACAGCTACAGGTCATTATTTCTATGCTCTCACAGTGTTCAGATCATTTGCACTAGATGTGACTGTTTCCATAAATGCACATTGTCTACACATAAAATATTAGTAGTTAAGTTGTGTTCAAGGGTGTTTATTGTAGTGCTATGAAATTGGGGGAAAAGTGCAATGGAATGGGGTGATTGTGGAGGAGAGTCCAGGGTATTGTTCCAGTCTGTTTGTAGCACATGTGCAGTGTCCAAGGGGCCATAGGAAGGGGAGCAAAGGCAGTTCAAAATGGACAAGGTGACAGTGTGGGACACAAGAGGGACAATCAGGAGAGTCTCATTTCCTGGCGGTGGTCTTGGCAAGTGTTGCTGGCTTCTGTCTGGGTCACAGGGAATGTTTGCAGGGTGGTTCACCTCCTGCAGGGGAAGGGGTGCTGGTGGCCTGTGGGTCCTGTGGCGGGGCCTTCTGCCCACTAGCTGCAGTGGAAGTAGAGGGCTGGTCAATGGACTGGCTAGTGGTAGGGGCCCGCTGCTGTGCTGTTGCTTCCCTCATGATGTTGGCCATATCTGCCAGCACCCCTGCTATGAAGATCAGGGTGATGTTGATGGCCTGAAAGTCCTTCCTGATCCCCTGATACTGTTCCTCCTGCAGATGCCTGTTATCCTGCATGTTGTCAAGGATCTGGCCCATCGTGTCCTGGGAATGTTGGTAGGCTCCCAGAATCTCGGGGAGTGCCTTCTGGAGAATAGGTTTCCTGGCCCTGTCCTTCCCCTGGTGCACAGCAGTCCTCCCAGTGTGCCTGTTGCTGTGCCTCTGTCCCCTGAATGGTGTGCCCACTGTCACTGACCCCAGGTCCCTGAATGTCTTGGGGGCGAGGTGTGGACTGGAGTCCCTGTAGAGGTGGGCACTCTGCTGATTGACGTGTCCTGGGGACAGATGTGTGGGTATGCTGGGTGGGTGCTGTGGTGTTAGATACTGATGGGGGAGGCTCTGGGGTGGACTGTAAGTGGGCTGGGGTGAACGACTGCCCAGTGGTCCCTGATGGACCAGGTTGTTAGTCCAGATCCTGAAGTCCAGAGTTACTGTCATCATTGGGGGCATCTTCTGTTGGGGGACTGGATAGTCGTGGCACCTCTTCTCGGCTGGGATTGGCTGGGGCAGCTGTAGGTATGTACGTGATCTTTACACAGTCAATTAGAGGCAATCCTGTGGTGATATTTTAGGCCACAAGCATTGCTGTAACTTTGCAGCAAGGGGTACTGGTCACCAGCAAATCATGCATTACATTAATTACCAATGATGCACAGAGAGAATGAAACTATTTACTCCAGCATGGCAACAACACATCTTTTCCATATTTGGATATCAATTTGTATATTATGGGTGTGTCAGGCTACTGACCATGTTCCTAAAAGACCTATCAGATGGATGGGTAACTGCATGCGTCTACAAAAGGGCCTGTTCAGTTAACCACAAGTCGCTTTCTTCCCACTAGCTACTATCTTGTTCTTTTGTTTTTACCACATCCGTCATTTTTTATTGTATCACTTTTATGCTGCTCTTGCTCAAGCAGCAACGGTTAAGCTACAAACAACATAGTAATTTTCCTATACAAGACAAATTATACTGTTATTTTCCACTTCCATGGTGCCTCATGGCCAATGCAGACGTGCAAGTAAAACATCACGTTCTCACTTGCCCATAGCTACATTCACTCATTCATTCACAAACATTCTCATTTGCACTCATTAGCTCTTACTCATTCATTTGTAGTTATATTTTACACTCACTCAATCTTTATCCCTCACGTACTATCACTTACTTGCACTTTTTCTTATTCTCACTCACTTATACTTTCTCACTCATACTCACTTCTAGCTCAGTCACACATTTTCACTCAGTGTCTTATTCTCAATCTCTCTGACTCATTCAACCTTTTAATTATTCTTGCTCATTCAACTTTACATTCACTTTACAGTCAGACTTTCTCACTCACTTGTACTCATACTTATTCTTACACACACATTCTCACTTAGTCTCACTTATTGAAACTCACTGTGACTCACTTATTCTCTTTCACTATTACATACAACTACACAGAAGTTCACTCACAGGCCCTAGGACTCTCTCACATTCTCTTACACTTAGATTTATTCAATACTATTCACTCACTTTAACTCACTGGCAATCATGTTTACTCTCACTCACTCAAAATCATGTTCACTGTCACTTACTCATTTTCATTCCCTTCCTCAGACATTTGCTCTCAATAACGCACTTTCTCACACAAACACATGCTCACACCTGCACACACAAACATATGGTCTCTATCACAGACACACACCCACTTTCAATCGCACTTTACCACACAACATACCTTTGAAGTCTTCGCAGAAGTATCTAGTTTTTAGAAATGTCTGGGTTTGGGAGATTTCCCTGGGTCATGCGTGAGCCCAGACCCAAAGCTCACAGCTACCTACTAGGCCTTGCAAAGCTTGTGGATTTCTGCTGTGCGAAATTCCACAGAATGCCAAAAAAGCTCTGTAAACTCCTCTTAGCTCCACAAACAGGCAGAGCTGTGCTGAGCGGCCCAGTCATGCTGATTGGTGCAAGAAACGTGCTCTGCATTGCAAAGAGAGCATGAACAGCACTACGCTGTTGCGATCACATGCAGTCATCTTGTTTTTTCTATTCTATGCATTTTGCTGGGCCTACTTTTTAATCAAATCTTTAAATTCTGCTTTAAATTTATTTTATTAGTGTGTGTATATATTTGTGCTTGTGCATTTTATGTTTTTGCCTCTTTTTTATGTTTTGTGACATTTTGTCTCTTTTTTGTTTTCCCCTAACGTCCTAATTTCTTCCTCTCTATTCCTTTTCTTTAATGTCTTTTTTTTCCCAACCCAGTGCCGTGGTAGAGCATGGGAGAGGCGGCATTAGTGCAAGGGGTGCAGCTAACTAAACAACCTGTGGTCGCCAGCACCACAAGGAGGTGCAGGCCCGTGCCATTTTCAGCAAGGAGATGGCTGGGAGTGGGTACGGACTGCGGATCATCAGGTGCTGTGGGAGAGGGTGAGCTGTTGCATGTGTACTGTGGATCAGCTTATCCAGCAACAGTTGACGCATTCCTGGTAGGCATCCCCGACTGGGAGCAGCACCTGCCCAACCTGCTGGGCAGCCAGGTTGCGGGGCTTGGTGAGTACTAGCAATTACTAATTTTGTTGTGCCCTGCAATGCAAATTTTGTTTTCAAATAGCATGCTGCTCACACTCAAAGATAAGTTAAGTCCGCGTAACATTACGCATATTATGTGATCCAATTTGAGCAAGCCAGGTGCTCAGGGCAAGGCAGTTCTCTTCAATGCTGTTGGCTCTCGCTCTGTCTTATTATTCAAGAAGTCATGCATACTCCTCTGTCCTCCTGTCACTAAGATACTGGTACTGTGGAAATAGTAATTATATAAATGAGTTAGCGTTCTTCATGTCTTTCTTTTTATGTAGCTCATACAGTCCAAGCAATCTCCTAGTGATGTGTAGAATGTATCTATGCATTGAAAAGGGATCTGACTGAGTTGGTCCATCAAAGGGGGTTGCAAACCAAAGATCATCCATTACAATGCATTAGTATTTCCAAATGTAATTTAGGAAATTTGGTCTAGGGCTTAGGTAAGGTTTCAGAAATTAGGAATAGGTCAACTTGATAATATAGGCCAACTGATTTAGAAAAATACAATGTCAGTATGTTTGCCTTTGCCTGTCAAAATATTTTCTAGGAGATAAACTGTACCACTAATCTATATTTGTTATTGTCTTTAATTCTTACATCAGCACCCAAGAGCAAGAAGAAGGCATCAGAGGATCAGACCAAAGAGGTTGCTACTACAAGTGCTGTGGCTTGTAGAAGTGCCACCACCATGACTAGCACCACAGCCGCAGCTGACGTCTCTGCTGGCGCCAGTAAGTTCTCAATAATATTATTTATTTCTCTAACTTATACGGCTCCCCATTAGAATAATTGTTCCTTCTTTCTTTTATTCTGTGACTTTTTTTGCAAATCCTCTTCGTTCTATTCAATGTTTGTTAATACTTGTTATCCCTTCCTTCATTATCCTTTTTTCTATGTTTCTTGTTTCTGTGACTAACCTCCTTCTATCTGTACTAATCTATATCATTCTTCTGCTTGGTTATTAGGTTTTCCCTCTCCCCTAACTTATATACCCTGTTGACTGGTAGTGAAGACTAAGACAATACATTAGGTACTCTACTGTAAAGATTGGAGAGTTAGCAGACCCAATTGAGCTATCCTACTCTTGTATGATGAGAAGGCTTTCTATTTTTTGTTTATGCTCAAATGATGAGAGAGTGGCCATGGTTATGTTGCCCCCAATGTTGTATTGTATGTGTTATTCAATTTATTCTACCTCTTCATTACATTTCAGATGACTCACAGTCATCATCATATCTCTGCCCCTCTAATACGGTTGGCTTGACTGTTATCTGTTCTATTATTGTCAACCAACAAAATGCTCAAAGTGATGGGTTAGGGGAGAAGATACTGCAAACTGAACTGTAGTCATGTATTGCAGTTGAATTTTGTTTAAAAAAAAAAGGGGGAGGTGTATCTGGCATATAAAATGTGTAATGTTTTTTCCAGCTGCACAGGCCACCAGTGCCGGGGCCAGAACCAGTGCACCAGATGGAGTTTCCACAGCAGCCAGCATGGACAGACAGTGGTAAGTCATATTTCTTGGTTATTGATAATTTACTATTAGCGCGTCAGAGGTCCCAGGAGGTGTGGCAGGGGCAGGAGCCCTTTAGAACTAAAACAGCGCTCCCGCCGCCGCGGGTAGCGCGTTAGAGGTCCCAGGAGGTGTGTCGAGGGCAGGAGCCCTTTAAATCTTTATCAGCGCTCCCGCCGTCGCGGGAAGCACGTCAGAGGTCCCAGGAGGTGTGGCAGGGGCAGGAGCCCTTTAAAACTAAAACAGCGCTCCCGCCGCCGCGGGTAGCGCGTTAGAGGTCCCAGGAGGTGTGTCGAGGGCAGGAGCCCTTTAAATCTTTATCAGCATTCCCGCCGTCGCGGGAAGCGCGTCAGAGGTCCCAGGAGGTGTGGCAGGGGCATGAGCCCTTTAAAACTAAACCAGCGCTCCCGCCGCCGCGGGTAGCGCGTTAGAGGTCCCAGGATGTGTGTCGAGGGCAGGAGCCCTTTAAATCTTTATCAGCGCTCCCGCCGTCGAGGGAAGCGCGTCAGAGGTCCCAGGAGGTGTGGCAGGGGCAGGAGCCCTTTAAAACTAAAACAGCGCTCCCGCCGCGCGGGACGCGCCCGGGCGAAGCCCGGGCCAAGGGCGGGCCCGTCCTTGCCCGTCATTGCCAGGAAGAGTCAGGGCTGGGCCACCCCCCTGACATTCATCCAAAGTTGTATGGATCAGGCAACCTACACGTACAGCTGCCTGAAGGTACTGTGTTGACATTTACTCCTAAATAGGTCTTTCTACAGAGGGCCTTAGGACGGTATACTCCACCTATTGTTGCAACGCTTTTATCATTACCTAATAGATATTGGAGAGGGGCAAGGTTGGGCCTCTGCCTTTTCACACGTTGCAAGAGGTCTGCTTATATCTATAGTGGAAAACTTATAGATATCGTTGTCATAATTGTACTATCTAGGTCTATCCCCACCAGCCCTTCTTCTATTCTCTTTTATAAATTATATATTGTGGACTGGTTCACAGAGCCGAAGCACTACATAGGCAGTTCAAGCTATGGGAAAACGCAAGGCATCAGAACCCCCAAGGGGGAAGGAGAAATCTGTAAAAAAACTTAGGAATGCGGGTGAGAACTGCACAATAGCTGAAATAGATGATCTTATCGAGGAGGTAGAGTCACTACTATCTAGTAGGGCCACTATTCGGGAGGGTCCCGATAAAAAAATTACCTCCTATTACACGAAGAAAACCGAACCAGTGGAAGATAAAGTGATAGAGATTGTTTGCCAGCAAGAGGGGGAGGCACCATCCGATATTAGGACTGGCAGCCCTAAAGTTGCCACAACTCGATCCATACACCTGTGCACCTTCGATAATAATAGGAAGAAGAGCCATACTCAGGAGCGTGAAGCTATGTGCTCCAATAAATATGCAGTCCTGGCAGAACTCGATAGTAGTACTGTACAGAATGCACAAGAGGGGGAATCTGTGGATGACATACACCCATATATCCCAACTGTACAGTTAGATAGTGAGAGGACCTCTCCTCTCAATTTAGAACCAGTGAACCCTCTGAAACATAAAACAAGATCTATAGCAGACCTTTATGATCTAATCACTGGATTAATCCAGGAAGTTAGGGACCTGAAACTTGAAGTAAGAACCTTAACAGATATCGTGGAAAAGGAGGGGGGTAGGGGTACCCATAGAGCTCAGTGCGAAAAGGAGTCCCACCCAGTATCGTTCCATCTACAAGGTAAACCCACATGTTCTCAAAATTTAATCACTAACCCCAACCCTACTCCAGCTATAGCTAAGATTGTACATCAACCACAGGGATGCATGACAGGGATTAATGGGGAAAATATTGGCTCACGCAACTTCCCTAGAAGAAATGCTAGTGATTTATGGCAAGGAACAGGGAATCCACAAAGAGATCCCCGTTTGGTAAAAGGATCCCAAAAAGGAAATTTGGAACCTACTCCAAACCCATATTCCCAAGTATCTAATGATTATAATCAATACACTATATGGAATCCATATTCTGAGGAGGATAGGTTTCCTATTAGGACCAATGTCGTTTATTTGTTAAATGTTCCAAAATTGCCCTTAAATAGCAGAGAAGATGAGGACTCCTTAAAAAATAAGCTTACACACTGGATTAGGGCCAAAAGACACTGTCTATCCATAATTCGTTCAGATATCAGGGGGGCAGAAAGAATCCCTGGAGAGAAGGGGCAACTTGACGTTATTGCACTAACATTTAAGGATGGAAGATTAACCAGAGGCTTGATTGACATGGAACAGAGAACCCCCGCCCCCAATTAAAATGCCATGAGGTTTAGTTCGGATCCATTAATTACCAAACTCCGTGTCCAGAGGCATAAGCACAATCACAATGAGGGATTGCAAAAGAGAAATGGTGATTCCAATCTTGAAAGAGTAGATTGACTAATCCAGATAGATCAGGCACAAGTGGGACCCAATGAGGACCCAACAGTAGGTGAGCCCCACGAAGGGAATGTTTTTCATGCTACAGGGGCAGGGAGTGTAGGGGAGACTTTGCATAGTAGGAAAGATTCAACAAACTATCTGAGTCCTACTTCCAATGTTACGACCCTAAACGGAAGGGGTCTTATTACCATGATTTCTTGGAATGTAGCCGGCTTAAAAAATAAGCTCATAGACCCCGATTGGCAGGACTATATTGATCGATATCATGTCTGTCTCTTTCAAGAGACATGGCTTAAAGATCCACCGTATAAATTAGGATATAAAACCTACTTTATTAGTGCAACTTCAGCTGCCAGAGGGAGACCGTCTGGGGGGTTGGTTGTATGGGCAAAAATCTCATTAAATGTCGAGATATGTATGCAAGACACTGAGTCAGAGGACATTTTATGGTTGGTAGTGGGGAAAAAAAATAAGATAATAACCCACTTGTTCAATTTATATATAAGACCTAGAAGGACAAACTTGGAGTCTCCTGAAATAACTCTACTAGATGACCTGCTCAAAAAAATCCCAGTAGGAGAGACAATTATGATAGGGGGTGACCTTAACTGTAATTATGAACCTATAACTGGATTCGAACATTTAGCAGAAGAGGAAGATCGAATGAGAGCAATTCCTTACCTAACAATAGAAAAAACTGTTCCAGGCACAGTGGCCGCACTGCAACTCATGGGCCTTACATTAAACAACGGACTGAGGGCGTGTAATGGCAGAGTGGGTGAAGGAGACCTTAATCTGGATACTTTCCAGAGAGGCAACTCAGCTTCAAAAATAGACTACATTCTGCATAGTATAAGTACATGGGGAAGATTAGCGAATTTTAAAATTGATAAAAGAAGGGATAGCGATCACTTCCCGCTAATAATTGAACTCAGGGCCCACCTCCTAGATTTGGACTTGGAATATACAGAACACGACAAGGTGGAGTTACAACCCACCCTCAGTAACAATAGAAGGGTTGTAAAATGGCCAGCAATACTAGGTAATCAGGATACAATGACAAATATTTACAACATATTTTCTGATCTCCTGGAGCCTTATGCAGAAAATAAACCTAGTGACATCCCTATTACGGCTATTCACCATTCATTGAGTATTGCACTAAGACCCATCCTGACCAAACAGCTACAGAACAAGCATAAAAAAAGAGAAGGTCCAAACCACCCCAAGCAGTCCATGGTATACTATCAAATGTAGGGAGAGGAAAAGAGTACTGATAGAGGCACTAAAGCAAAAAAATCAATTAGCCGTACAACAGGCAAGGGCCAGGTACAAGAAAACGCTGGCTACTGCCCAAAGCAACTGGGAGGATCAAAAATGGCAAGACCTGCTGGAAGCAGCAAAAAGCAATGATACAAGGATCTTCTGGAAAATAGTTACCCATGGCAGCAAAGAGGGGATATTTACCACAGATCATCATATAGATCACAAAACATGGGTTAACTACTTTACACACCTTTACTCTGACCCCCCCACCCTCGATTTCTATCCCTCAAGACATAAAACCCTAGCTACTTGGGGCATTTTACCCGAGTTACAATTTGGTCTGGAGGAGACAGTGATTTCTATTGAAGCAATCAAGCCAGGAAAAGCCCCCGGTTTGGACAAGATCCTGGGGGATATGTTCAAACATAGCATAGAAATTTGGGCACCTTATCTAAACCTTTTAAATAACGCTATAGCAAGGGGAGGCCTAATACCCGAGACATGGAAAGGGGCAGAAATAATTCCAATCTACAAAAAAGGATCCAGGGAAGACCCAGGGAACTATAGACCAATCAGCCTTATAGATGTTATGCAAAACATTTACGCTAGACAGATCCTGAATAGAATTAGTATCTGGATAGAAGAGAACAGCATAATGACTATATACCAAGCAGGCTTTAGACAGCAGACGAGTACAGTCGACCAGGCCTTTAGGCTATTGACAATAATGTGGAAATATACTAGACTAAGGAAAGGTCACCTCTATATCGCATTTGTGGATCTGCGTGCAGCCTTTGATCTGGTGCCAAGAGACTCCTTATGGGCAGCACTAGGAAAACAGGGCATGCCAGGGAACCTCCTGGGCCAGCTGGAGAGGTTACATGAAAATACATTTGCAAAGGTTCGGTGGGGGCCAAAGGGAGAGTTGACAGACCCAATACCTATCAAGAGGGGGGTGAGACAGGGCTGTGTGCTGGCCCCAACACTTTTCTCATTATACATCAATGATCTGGTTCATCATTTGAAACAAAGTAACCATGATTCACCAAGATTGAATTATGTTTCAGTCCCCGCCCTCCTTTTTGCAGATGATACCATTCTATTATCTCAAACTCCCATGGGCTTGCAATCTCTATTAGATAAATTCAGTGAGCATTGCAGCTCGAAGGGATTAGAAATAAATACAAATAAGACCAAATACCTGACTGTTAACCCCCATAAAGCACTTAAGAGAAACATTCGGATTAGAGGGCAGGCACTGGAACGAGTAAAAAACTTCAATTACCTAGGGATACTGCTTGATGCCAAATTGTCATGGGCTCCGCACATCATTAAAGCTGCTATCTCCTTAACTCATAGCTCCATGGCAATTAGTAAAAAATACAAATGCTCAAGGACGAGCATTGTGTCACCAGTATTTGAGATCTATAGGTGCAAAGCAGAGGCCGCTGCTCTATATGGCGCTGAACTCTGGGGGTTCACAAAATTAACCCCATTGGTTACTCAGGAAAATAATTTGATGAGGGGGGTACTGGGTCTACCTCCATCCACTCCGTTGATCCCTTTAGCCTATGACATTAATATGAAACAAATAGGCAAACTGGCAGCCCTGAGGCCCCTGCTTTACTGGTGTAGACTTTGGACAACCCCTGAATTGATCCAATACAGGCAAGCAATAACAGAGATCATGGGTTTGGACAAGGCCATCTCCCTCCCGTGGCTTCACTATATTAGGCAATGTTTTTACAATCTAGGGCTGAAAGTCTATTTGGATGAACCGCATACACTCACAACTCAATCCAAGATCCGACTAAAACAAGTATTTTGGGACTTTACTCTTAGTAGCCCTTTCTATAACAAGGATCTAGGTAGACTAACCTTAAGTTTCCTGGATTTTAAACCATTGCCGAGTGCTGAGGAATGGATAGAAACTATCCAACCTAGACGAGCAAAAGTCTTATTTATGAAGCTTCGATATGGGATTCTCCAGGTTAAGGCTTTTACCTTTAAATAGGGCCTCTCGAACGGGAGTAGTCATGAGGCGACCTGTGAGCTGTGTAATATGGAGACTCCGGAAACGATGGATCATGTTCTTTTAAACTGCATTGCTTATGAAAAACCGAGGAGGAAATGGATCCGACCTATCTGCAGGAACGTTGGAATCAGGAACTGCAATGAAGCAGCAAGATTCTTGAGATCCAGCACGTTACCATATGTTGTTCTTGGTCTAAGCCGGTTTCTACTAGCAATTTCATTCATCAGAGACAAGGCAGGCCTGAGGTTGTAGGCGCTTTAACTCAGGCAAAACTTCCACAGTTAATCCACGGTCCCCAAACTGATAATTGGCACAAGGACCGTAGTCATTGAGAGGTTCCTTAAGTTACCTAGAATGGTCGTTTGACACGTGTGAAACTAGTTCTTGGATCCAGTTATTCATTTTCTTTTATTCTAAAAATTCCCCCCTTAGCTAAGCAAAGAAGTGCCTGATGGCACGGGAGGTACATTTTTATGGGTTTTATAAATGAAATACTGTACTTGATTCTTATTTATTGCTTTTAAGACCAACATCAGATAACTTGTTTTTAGTAGTTAAGAGAATATTAGTTGCTGTTGGAATAATGTGCCGTTTGTATTACCTGTTTGTACCCCTTTTACGGCTTCTAAATGAATATAGGCACGTAGGAAAGATAGAAAACGTTGGGTCCTAGGGACTGTCAATCACCTTTCAAAAATTAGCTAAACAACCCTTCATGTGATGACGGTATGCACATTGCCAGGATTTTTAGAGGCATTTTGATATGCCAGACGCAAATATTTTTTCAAAAAACATGCACCCTATTTTTATAATGGTCACTATTTGTGCTAGTACATAGTCATTGCCACTATTAGTGAGATAGCAATCTTAACTGTTTTTGTACAAAGATTTATATTTATAGGTATTTTATAATATTTATATGGTGATTTGTATGATGATGTGTATTGTATATTTTTATAGTGTTTTTATTGATTAATTGTTTACTTGTATAACACTCATATCCACAACTTGCCTACTTGTATTGTATGGCCCTGAGGGAGTTCTAGTCTTGATCTGATTTTATCGTCTTTCTCAAAAGTGTTTTCGTTCCTTTTTAGAAATGTAAGAATTTTGTCAGTATGCTTTTATGGTATTGTTTTGCCGAAATAAAGCTGAAAAATGAAATGATAATTTACTAGTATTCCCACTGTATTTGTTAAGCGAGGCAGATTCTACCCATCATCATCCATGACCTCTCTGTTCATGGCATTTAATGACCCATGGGCTATTACCCCACCTAGCTGCAGTAAAGCTCAAACAGACACTGCAGTGTTGGCTTTGCAATATGTTTCTGCTTCTTTTAATATGGCATTTACAAAGCATTCAATGGATTGCAAACTGAAACAAACACTTAGTCACCTTCTCGCAATGCACTGCTTTACTCATTCCTAAGTTTTGCCCCAGCCTACCAAAACATAGACAAAAATACATTTTTATCATGTGCCACATGTTGGAGGACAAGTGGTTCATATGGCGTCCGTAAAGTGGGATTAAGGTGGTCATTACAACCCTGGCGGTCGGTGTTAAAGCAGCGGTAAGACCGGCAACAGGCCGGCGGTAAAAAAAATGCAATTACGACCGTGGCGGAAACCGCCAACAAAGACAGCCACTTCAACACTCCGACCGCCACGGCGGTACAAACAAACAGCGCAGCTGTCACCGCCAACAGACAGGCGGAGGACAAAGTAATGCCCACAGTATCACAACCTACCAATCCACCACCTTTTCCGGGGCAGATTCACCACGGATAAAAACCCGGCGGAAACAGGATTTCGAAGGGAAAACGCTCACCTCTACACACCCCACGAGGAACCAGGATACCATGGAGCCAGAACTCCAAATTCTCCCTGTGATAGCCTTCCTGCTCCTCTACCAGGAGCACGAACGCCAGCGGCGAAGACCACGGTGAGTACTGCACCTACGACACAGGGGAGGGAAAAAACAGTGACATACACACACAACACTCCCACCCCACCCTAACCACTACAACACACACACTAATACATATTTAAACATGATAGTTACACCCCCCAGCCCCCGGAAGAATGCCAAGACAAAAGAAAATTAGTGTAACCATTGTAATATATTAAAATCAAGTAGGCAAAAATATATATATACACCATAAACAAAATATACACCAAGCATGGTAGTCCAGTTAGTGCTCCAGTTAAGTCCGTGGAACACTGGGCCCACACAGTATGGGCGAGGCCCACACAAGATCCCCAAACGTGACGGAGATAACACTGCAGCGGCATCAGAAAGCAAGAAAACAGGCACCTCAGGGGAAGGGAAAAGGGGGGCACCTCAGCCGGTTGATTGCACGACGCTAAATCCGCGAGAGGGCCACATGCCCACTGTTACATCCTGAAGAGAGCAAAGCCACAGTCTCTCAAGTCTATACAGTGGGTGGGTTGCCCACTGTTACATCCTGGGGAGTGCAAAGCCACAGTCTCTCAAGTCCATACAGTGGGTGGGTTGCCCACTGTTCCATCCTAGGGAGTGCAAAGCCACAGTCTCTCAACTCTATAAAGTGGCTGGGTTGCCCACTGTTCCATCCTGGGGAGTGCAAAGCCACAGTCTCTCAAGTCTATACAGTGGGTGCGTTGCCCACTGCTTTATGCTGGGGAGTGCAAAGCCACAGTCTCTCAAGTGGATAACAGTCTCCACTGGTTCTGGAGGGGGCATTGTGCCCAGAGTGCTTCATCCTGCTAAGGACAGAGGTAGTGCATGTATCTCTCCACTGGTTCTGGAGGGGGCATTGTGCCCAGAGTGCTTCATCCTGCTTGTGACGGACTCAGTAGTGCCAGTGCCCTTGGCGCTCATGGGCCAGTGGTGCTTGAGGCGGCGGTGTCCTGTTCAGCGGTGCTTGGAGCAGCGGTGCCCTGTTCAGTGGTGCTTGGAGTGGCAGTTCCCTGTTCAGCTGTGCTTTCTGTTCAGCGGTGCTTGGAGCGGCGGTGCCCTGTTCAGCTGTGCTTGGAGCGGTGGGCTCCTTTGCAGTGACTCAGCTGCTGGCGGTCCTCTCTGTCTCAGCGGGGCTTGTGCTGGCGGTCCTCTCTGTCCCAGCGGGGCTTGTGCTGGCGGTCCTCTCTAGTCCAGCGGGCTTGTGCTGGCAGTCCTCTCTGTCCCAGCGGGGCTTGTGCTGGCGGTCCTCCCTGTCCCAGTGGGGCTTGTGCTGGCGGTCCTCTCTAGCCCAGTGGGGCTTGTGCTGGCGGTCCTCTCTGGCCCAGCGGGGCTTGTGCTGGTGGTCCTCTCTGTCCCAGCGGGGCTTGTGCTGGTGGTCCTCTCTGTCCCAGTGGGGCTTGTGCTGTTGGTCCTCTCTGTCCCAGCGGGGCTTGTGCTGGCGGTCCTCTTTAGCCCAGCGGGGCTTGTGCTGGCAGTCCTCACTTGCCCAGCAGGGATGAGGGCAGTGGCCTCCTGGGCAGCGGGGAGGATGGCTGTGGCCTCCTGGGCAGCGGGGATGATGGCTGTGGCCTCCTGGCCAGCGGAGATGACGGCTGTGGCCTCCTGGGCAGCGGGGATGACAGCTGTGGCCTCCTGGGCAGCGGGGATGACGGCTGTGGCCTCCTGGGCAGCGGGAATGATGGCGGTCTCCTCCGCCGTGCTGCTCTTCCCAGACTCTCCTGATTTCTTGTGGCCCTTCCCCACCTTGGTAGGTGTCGCAGCTGACTCCACACTCCCACCGGGACCCCTAGGACCGGCTTTGGTGGCTGGAGTCTTCCCCCTCTCCCGCCGGGCACTGGCCAACTTTTGATGCTTGACAGGTGGGGGACTGTCCGTGTAGTGGCTCCGTGCCACACTGGCTTCCTAGGTAGGCCGGTGCACTACAGATTCCAGTGACAACAGGCACCACTGGTCCCAGAGATGTTGTGGCTGAGGTGCTAGTTCGGGACCTAGGAGACAGACGGGGTGGGGGAGGTGTGGGAAAGAGGTCAAGGTTGGACAGGAAAAGTTTTTGGGAGACACTGGGACGGGTAGCTGGAGGGGTTTTGGGAGTGGAGGAAAAGGTTCTGGTTGTAGGAGGTGTTCGTTTGCTGACTTTGGGTGAAGGTGCATGTGCTGGAGGCTGTCGTGAGGTGGATGGCTGTTGGGTGGATGTGTGCCTGCGTTTGTGTATCTTGGGAGGTGGTGTCACAGACACACTGGGAGAGGACACAGGGGACGTGTGAATGATAGTGGGGGTGGTGACTGCACGTGAGCAGGGTGTGGTGGTGTGTGTGCTGGTGATGGCAGTAGTGGCTGTAGATGTAGTGCATGCAGGTGTGAGTGGAGACGAGAATGGGAGGGAGGAGGGAGACGAGGAGGAGGGGTACATAATGGAGGCAGTGGATGTTGGTGTGTCTGCATGTGTCTGATGCTTGCGTGAGTGCCTGTGGGATGTGTGGTGCTTATGTTTGCCTGAGCTTCCCTTGTGGGTTGACGTGTGTGCACGCTGGTCTATAGGTGTGCTTGTGATAGGCTGGGGTACAGGGGAATGGGTCTGGGTGGAGGAAGTTGGAGGGGGGAAGCTAGACACAGGGACAATGGCTGCCATTAGTGCTGAGACCAGAGTCTGAAAAGCTCGCTGAAGGGCCGCCTGACCAGAATGAATGCCCTCCAGGATACGCGTTGGTTTGTTGCAACTGCCTTTCGACACCCTGGATGGCATTCAAAATGGCAGACAGCCCAACAGTGAGGGACCTGTGGAGGTCCATGGCCTCCTCACTGAGGGCAGCAGGGGTGACTGGGACAGGGCTTGAGGTGCCTGGGGCGAAGGTGATGCCCACCCTCCCGGGTGAGCGGGCCCGGGGCAAAGGCTGAGGGGCTGCTAGAAGGGCGGTGCTGGTAGGGGGGGGTGGTGGCTGTACCTGTAGATGGGGGGGCACAGATGTTGCCGCCACCACAAGGGAGCTCCCATCAGAGGACAAGTCCATGTCGCTGGTCTCAGCTCCTGTCCCCGCCATGGAGCTCCCTTCGCCCTCCGTCCCACTGGTGAAGTCTGAGTCCATAGTGTGGCCCTCAATGGCCATGTGGGATGCAGCCCCCTCGTGCTCCGGTGCCACTGCTCCTCTGCCTGATGATGCTAATGCACACAAGAACAGGGAGACCACAAAAAGGGGGGGACGACAGAAGAAAGACATGTTGAGTGCATGCATTACCACTACCGTTGGCGGACACGACAGACACACAAGCCCCCTGCACTACGCCACGCTCTTGGGCTCCACTGTTCAATTCCTGGGAAATGGCCTACTAGGCTATGGACGACATATGCACACATGGATGAGATGGGCATGACTATGTGTACTTGGCACTCTACAGAGGTGGGGTGGGGTGCCACATGGCGTGCCTTATGGAGGGACCTTGCCTACGGAACTCGCCCTGGCCTAGGGAAACCACAGCCCACCTCCCCCACCCTGATACCTCCAAAAACAGTACGACGAGAATGTACTCACCCCTTGGTGGCTGCTGTGATGCCCTCAAGCGCCCATCCAACTCCAGGTACGCCACCGCCAGGATCCTGAACATCAGGGGGGTCATGGTGCGACGGGCACCCCTCCCACGTTGGGAGGCCATCCCCAGCTGAGCCTCCGCCGTCTTCTTGCTCCAGCGGCGAATGTCCTCCCATCTTTTCCGGCAGTGGGTGCTCTGTCTGTGGTAGACCCCCAGGGTCCGGGCGTCCTTGGCGATGGCACGCCAGATATATTTTTTCTGGTGGGCGCTGACCTACATGAATTGTACAGGGGGAAGAGAAACTTATTAGCAACTGCACCGTCACAGTCATTGGCCCCCATCCCTACCCTTGCCATGTGGCACATGCACTCACCGTCATTTCATTCACGCCGCAATCTCCCCCCCTTCTTACATCCACACAGGCATAGCCCATACAGCATGCTCCCAGTGTACTTACCTGTTTGTCTGGAGGACCGTAGAGTAGCGTGTACTGGGGGAAGACGCCATCCACGAGTTTCTCCAACTCCTCCGATGTGAAGGCAGGGGCCCTTTCCCCACACGCACGAGCCATTGTCTCTTCCAGACCGAGGTCACAGCAGCACTTGCAGTGTAGGTCCTCTCCTGTTGAAGATCAAGTACCGAGTGATTGAACAGATAGAAAATGGCGGTCACGTCTGCGGTGGTGCGTACCGTCACCGCCAGCGTACATCGTCATTGGCTCCTGGGACCCATAGGGTCAATGTTTACCAATGCAGCATTGCGCCGCAGTCTACGACCGCCTACCGCGACGGTGTACAACGCCAGCGCAGTTACCTCACATCCCATTGTCCCAATTTACAGGTCAGGCAGCTGCCATTTCAGTGGCCCACTGCGTCACACATACCTAGGCCTAGACTCAACACATATACAGGCCACATTTTGGATTATGATTCGTGTTCTGTGTAAGCTGTGGGTACCTACCTCTGAGTTGACTCTGTGCTCGCTGTTGTCCTTCATAGGCACCGTCTGCTGGGACATGTGAGGAGATGGTGGCACCCTCTGGTGTACCGACCGTTGGTGGACCTGTCGACAATGGAGGAAAGACGTGATCATCACCTACAGGCTTGACCGTGGCACAATCCAGGAACTGTGTACCAAGCTGGAGCCAGACCTGATGTCAGCTATCCCCCATCCCACAGGAATCCCCCCTCAAGTGCAGGTGCTGTCAGTGCTCCATTTCCTTGCAAGTGGGTCATTTCAAACAACAGTGGCCATAGCATCAGGGATGTCCAAGCCTATGTTTTCCAATGTGTTGTCCAGAGTGTTGTCTGCCCTGCTGAAACACATGCAGAGCTACATCGTTTTCCCTCAGGTGGAGGATTTGCCTACAGTGAAAGGTGATTTCTATGCCCTGGGACATAACCCCAACATCATAGGTGCCATTGATGGGACACATGTGGCCTTGGTCCCCCCACGCAGGAGTGAACAGGTGTACAGAAACCGGAAGAGTTATCATTCCATGAATGTACAGATGGTGTGTTTGGCAGACCAGTACATCTCCCATGTGACTGCCAGGTTCCCTGGCTCAGTGCAGGGTGCCTACATCCTGCGGAATAGCAGCATCCCTTATGTGATGGGTCAACTCCAGAGGCACCGTGTGTGGCTATTAGGTGAGCACCTGGAAGCAAGACAGTCGGAATGGTTGTCTGGGTCTGGGAATATCCCTACAGGTTAGTGTGTGTCTAACAGTTGTCCCTCGCCATTTGCAGGTGACTCTGGTTACCCCAACCTGTCATGGCTACTGACCCCAGTGAGGAATCCCAGGACAAGGGCAGAGGAACGCTACAATGAGGCAAATGGGCGTACACAGCGGATAATCGAGCGGATCTTCGGCCTCCTGAAGGCCAGGTTCAGGTGCCTCCATATGACAGGTGGATCCCTATTCTATTCACCAAAGAAAGTGTTCCAGATCATCGTGGCCTGCTGTATGCTTCACACCTTAGCTTTGCGACGACATGTGCCTTTTCAGCAGGAGGATGGTCCAGATGGCGGTTTGTTGCAACTGTGGAGCCTGTGGACAGTGAAGATGAGGAAGCAGAAGAAGGAGACATGGACAACAGGGACTCAGTGATCCAGCAATATTTCCAGTGAGACACAGGTAAGAATACATAACTGCCTACTACATGTACTTTAACACTACTACCTCTGTACTGTCTGTCGTTTTCAACCAGTGTATGGTCACTGAGTTGTCACTTTCCCTTACGATTTCACAGATTTGTGTCCCACAGTGTGACTTCTGCTTTGATTCATCATGGACTACAGCTGTGTGACATAGGTATGTTGACATTACGAATGAAAGAGATTTTTGGTACTGTAATTGCTAATACACTATTCCGAAAATCACAGACTGACTCCAGATTGTTTTGTGCTTTAAGGGTGTTTCTTTTAGTGCTCAATATTGGAGGGGGTAGCAAAATGGTGAGGGGTGATGGCGGAGGAATGTCCATGGCAGAGTCCAGTCTATTAGTCTCACAGGTGCGTTGCCCAAATGGGCATAGGAAGTGGAGCTGGGGCAGTTAATGGATGGACAGGGTGACAAAGTGGGACAGAAGGATGACATTCAGGGTGGTCTCATTTCTTGGCGGGGGTCTTGGCATTGTTCTCTGTCTTTGTCCTGGATCTCAGGGACCGTTTGCGAGGTGGTTCTCCCTCTGCAGGGTGTGGGGTGCTGGTGTGGTGGTCCTGTGGCAGTGCCTCCTGTCCACTAGCGCCGGCAGAGGTGGTGGGCAGTTCATCGTCTAGGCTAGTGTCACAGGTCCCTTGTAGTGCAACAGTGTCCCTCCTGGTGCTGAGTACTTACTTCAGCACCCCTACGATGGTGCCCAAGGTTGAATTGATGGCTCTGAGTTCCTCCCTGAAGCCCAAATACTATTCCTCCTGCAGGCGCTGGGTCTCCTGAAACTTGGCCAGTACCGTTGCCATTGTCTCCTGGGAGTGGTGGTAGGCTCCCATGATGTTGGAGAGGGCCTACTGGAGAGTGGGTTCCCTTGGCCTGTCCTCCCCCTCTCGCACAGCAGCCCTCCCAATTCCCCTGTGTTCCTGGGCCTCTGTCCCCTGGACTGTGTGCCCACTGCCACTGCCCCCAGGTCCCTGTTGTTGGGGTGGTGGGTTAGCCTGGCTTCTTTGTAGTGGTGGACACACTGCTGATTGATGTGTCCTGGGGACGGAGGTATGGGCCCGCTGGGTGGTTGCTGTGCTGGTGTTTCCAGATGGGGGAAGCTCTGTAGTGGCCTGTGACTGTGTGATGGGAACTGACTGTCCCGAGATCCCCGATGGGCCGGGCTGGTCATCTAGATCCAGTTGGACAGAGGTGCTGTCATCACTGTGGGCCTCTTCTGTTGGTGGTGTGGACATGTGTGGACCCTCCTGTCCGGTGACGTTGGGTAGGGGTCATGCAGGGGTATAAAAGGATGTTTATTCCATCTGTGTGTGCCATGGTGTGCAATGGGTGGGTGACCGTTTACCCCAGTGCTTGCATTCCTGTGTGGGACCTTGTGTGATGATGTTTTAGAGGGGTGTGTGGGTATGTGCAGTGGCCATGCTTTAGTGATGTGTGTCCATGTTTTGTTGTTGCATGCAGGGCTGGTGTTGGGATGGGTGGTTTGTGATGTTGGGACATTTGTGAGGAGTTGGAGTGATGGGGGTGAGGGTGAGGGTGGGGGTATGTGATGGCATGCAGGTAGGGTGGGAGATGTAATAGTTAGGATTTGACTTACCAGAGTCCATTCCTCCAGCTACTCCTGCGAGGCCCTCAGGATGCAGAATCGCCAAGACCTGCTCCTCCCATGTTGTTAGTTGTGAAGGGAGGAGGAGGGAGTCCGCCGCCAGTCCGCTGAACCGCAAGATGGTGTCTTGAGTCCACGGAACGCACCTTCCCCCATAGGTCGTTCCACCTCTTCCTGATGTCATCCCGATTTCTAGGGTGTTGTCCCACTGCGTTGACCCTGTCCACTATTCTTCGCCATAGCTCCATCTTCCTTGCAATGGAGGTGTGCTGCACTTGTGATCGGAATAGCTGTGGCTCTACCCGGACGATTTCCTCCACCATGACCCTGAGCTCCTCCTCTGAGAACCTGGGGTGTCTTTGCCGTGCCATGGGGTGATGTGTATAGTGATAAGTGGGGTGATATTTAGTGGTGTGTTGTGTGAGGTGCGTGGAAGTTATGTGGGTGATGGTATTGTGTGCCAGTGGATGCTTGGTAGTTGTTTGTGGTGTCTCTCTCTCTAGCCTTCTCTCAGTAATTGTGGTCGTAGGGGTTTGTGGGTGATGTGGGTCTGTGTTTTATATTGTATTGAATGTGCGGGAGTGGTGTGTGTATGTGTATCAGGTGTGTGTATTTCGAATTGTCCAATGTGGCTGTGTTTTGTAGATGTGTGTGTATTTTGAGCGCAGCGGTGTGTACTGCCAATAGAATACGGCAATTGAAAGACCGCCGCGTGAATTCGTGGGTCGTGATAGTGTGGGCGTATTTCTGTTGCCGTGATGGTGGAGGTTTTTTTATCGCCAGTTTATCACTGACCTTTGGTGTGGCAGACGTGTGTGGGTGTCTGAATATTGGCGAATTCCACGCTGTGGGTCATAATAGCTGTGGCGGAATTCCGTGGCCGTGGCGGTGTGTTGGCGGTCTTCTGCACGGCAGTAAGCGGCTTTTACCACCAATGTTGTAATGACCGCCTAAGTGTCTATGATTTCATGTTTTGTGGATGGGATACTCTATGATGAACATGTCCAATAATTACTATATACCCCATTATTTTCCAATGTACTGCAGTGCATAATTTTTCCCACTGTCCACTTACGGCAGACAGGATATCTATTATCCACATGTTATACAGTGTATGTGTGACGTATTTTTCATCGGCCTCTTTGGAGTCAGGGTAGAATTGAAAGGTATTTGGAGAAGAGGAGGGCTACTGGAACCAAAAATATTTTTTTGTCCATTGCAGCTGCCCAAGCTGCAGACTGGAGAGAGTAGCAAATTTGTACCCAATGCGCTAGCTAGCACACCCCCAGTCATTTAGCACAACAAGAACAGAATACTCCTTAGTGGATGATGCCTTACTCATTAATCTGAGTTATTTTATGTTTTTTCCACACTAAGGGGGTGATTCTAACCCTGGCGGTCGGTGTTAAAGCGGCGGCCAACCCGCCAACAGGCTGGCGGTAAAAAAAATGGGATTCTGAGCCTGGCGGGAACCGCCAACACAGACAGCCACCTTAACACTCCGCCCGCCACGGCGGTACAAACAAACAGCGCGGCGGTCCCCGCCAACAGACAGGCGGGAGACAATGTACCGCCCACACTATTCCAACTCACCAATACGCCACCTTTTCCGGGGCGGGAGCACCGCCGATAAAAACACGGCGGAAACAGACTACGGACGGGAAAACGCTCACCACTACGCACTCCAGGAGGAAGGAGGACAGCATGGAACCCGAATTAAACATCCTACCTGCTCTCGTCTACCTTCTCATCTACCACGAGTACGAAGTCCGGCGCAGACGACAACGGTGAGTACTGCACCTACGACACACGGGAGGGGGAGGACGAAAGGTCACGGGCACACACATATGCGACCCCCCCCAACTATGTACTCACCAATGCAGAGCACCAAGTCACAGTGACACCACCCAAACACCCCTGAAAAATGCCAGGACGTAATCATATTTGGAATAAATATTTATGTACCAAAAAGCTCCAGAAAATTAGCGTACAACCATGAAAGATATCCACAACAAAACTAATGACATACACATCAGTGTATAACTGAAGTAACAAGTCCTGCACATCCTACGAATTCAGCATGTCCGTGGGCCAAAGTCTTGAGAAACAAGGGCAAAGCCCACACAGGAGACCTGAGTCCTTTGGAGAGAACACTGCAGGGGCATCAGATGTAAAAACTACAGGCACCTCAGGGGGAAGGGAAGGGGGGGGCACCACAGCCACATGAGTCCACGACGCCAGATCCACGAGGAGCCACCATGCCCACTGGACCATCCTGGGGAGTGCAAAGCCACAGTCTCTCAATGTCTCTACAGTGGGTGGGCTGCCCACTGGACCATCCTGGGGAGTGCAAAGCCACAGTCTCTCAAGTCTCTACAGTGGGTGGGCTGCCCACTGGACCATCCTGGGGAGTGCAAAGCCACAGTCTCTCAAGTCTCTACAGTGGGTGGGCTGCCCACTGGACCATCCTGGGGAGTGCAAAGCCACAGTCTCTCAAGTCTCTACAGTGGGTGGGCTGCCCACTGGACCATCCTGGGGAGTGCAAAGCCACAGTCTCTCAAGTCTCTACAGTGGGTGGGCTGCCCACTGGACCATCCTGGGGAGTGCAAAGCCACAGTCTCTCAAGTCTCTACAGTGGGTGGGCTGCCCACTGGACCATCCTGGGGAGTGCAAAGCCACAGTCTCTCAATGTCTCTACAGTGGGTGGGCTGCCCACTGGACCATCCTTGGGAGTGCAAAGCCACAGTCTCTCAATGTCTCTACAGTGGGTGGGCTGCCCACTGGACCATCCTGGGGAGTGCAAAGCCACAGTCCATCAGGTGGATGACAGTCTCCACTGGTCAAGGAGGAGGCATGGTGGGCACAGTGAACCATAAACGGTGCTTGAGACGGTGGTGCCCAGTGGAGCGGTGCTTGAGACGGCGGGGCCCAGCGGAGCGGTGCTTGAGAGGAAGGGCCCAGCGGAGCGGTGCCTCAGAGGAAGGGCCCAGCGGAGCGGTGCCTCAGAGGAAGGGCCCAGCGGAGCGGTGCTTGAGACGGCGGGGCCCAGCGGAGCAGTGCTTGAGAGGAAGGGCCCAGCGGAGCGGTGCCTCAGAGGAAGGGCCCAGCGGAGCGGTGCCTCAGAGGAAGGGCCCAGCGGAGCGGTGCTTGAGAGGAAGGGCCCAGCGGAGCGGTGCTTGAGAGGAAGGGCCCAGCGGAGCGGTGCTTGAGACGGCGGGGCCCAGCGGAGCGGTGCTTGAGAGGAAGGGCCCAGCGGAGCGGTGCTTGAGACGGCGGTGCCCAGCAGAGCGGTGCTTGAGAGAAAGGGCCCAGCGGGGCGGTGCCTCAGAGGAAGGGCCCAGCGGAGCGGTGCTTGAGACGGCGGGGCCCTGTTCAGCGGTGCTCTTCCCCACGGCGGGCCCTGTTCAGCGGTGCCTATCTCCACGGCGGGGCCCTGTTCAGCGGTGCTCTTCCCCACGGCGGGCCCTGTTCAGCGGTGCCTATCTCCACGGCGGGGCCCTGTTCAGCGGTGCTCTTCTGCACCGCGGGCCCTGTTCAGCGGTGCCTATCTCCACGGCGGGGCCCTGTTCAGCGGTGCTCTTCTGCACCGCGGGCCCTGTTCAGCAGTGCTCTTCTGCACCGCGGGCCCTGTTCAGCGGTGCCTATCTCCACGGCGGGGCCCTGTTCAGCGGTGCTCTTCTGCACCGCGGGCCCTGTTCAGCGGTGCTCTTCTGCACCGCGGGCCCTGTTCAGCGGTGCCTATCTCCACGGCGGGGCCCTGTTCAGCGGTGCTCTTCTGCACCGCGGGCCCTGTTCAGCGGTGCTCTTCTGCACCGCGGGCCCTGTTCAGCGGTGCTCTTCTCCACGGCGGGGCCCTGTTCAGCGGTGCTCTTCTGCACCGCGGGCCCTGTTCAGCGGTGCTCTTCTCCACGGCGGGGCCCTGTTCAGCGGTGCTCTTCTGCACCGCGGGCCCTGTTCAGCGGTGCCTATCTCCACGGCGGGGCCCTGTTCAGCGGTGCTCTTCTGCACCGCGGGCCCTGTTCAGCGGTGCTCATCCAGCAGGTCAAGGGAGCCAGACCTGGCCTCGACTCCCTGCTCAGTCGCCCTCGGACCGTGACGTTTCTGGACCCTTCGGGGACGGACTCCTGGCCTCCTTAGTGTCCTCCTTCCCAGCTGGGATGTGGCATGTGGGGTCCACCTTCTCCGCGCTCCTGCTGCCCTTCCGCTCCTTTGATGGGGCTCTCGGGCCCTTGCCTCCCCTAGATGGTGTGGGTGGTGAAGTGGCCGCACATTGCTCCTTGGGGGCAGCCCTGTCGGTCCTCGCACGGCGGTCCTTGTTTTTGCGGGTCCTCTTGCCGGGGGGGGGCTGGACGTGTCCTTGCTGCTGATCGATGTGTCACTGCTGGCAAAGGGTGGGCTCCAGAACCCAGGCACAACAGTGACACCCAAAGCTGGGCTGGTGGTGGCTGCGGTGCTCTTGGGACTCTTTGAAGATGGATGGGGGAGGTCATCGGGGGGAAAGAGGTTAAGGTTAGCCAGGAAAAGTTTTTTAGGGCCAAGGTAAAGGGTAGGAGAAGTGGAGATGGAAGTGGAGGTAGAGGAGGTGGTTGTAGGAGAGTCAGGTGTGCTGTCATTGGGTGAAGGTGCTGGTGCTGTAGGCTGTCGTGAGGTGGATGGCTGTTGGGTGGGTGGCTGCCTGCGTTTGTGTGTCTTGGAAGAGGGGGTGACAGACACAGTGGGAGAGGACACAGGGGACGTGTACATGGCAGTGGGGGTGGTGACTGCACGAGTGTGGACTGTACTGGAGGGTGAGGTGGTGATGGAAGCACTGGCTGATGTTGGGGTGCATGCAGGTGTGAGTGTAGACGTCACAGGGAGGGAGGAGGGAGACGAGGAGGAGGGGGACACAGGGGTGGCAGTGGCTGTTGGCATGTCTGCATCTGGGTGTTGCTCGGGTGAGTGTTTGCGGGATCTGTGGTGCTTGTGTTTGGATGAGCTACTCTTGGGTGTTGAGGTGTGTGCAGGCTGGTCTGATGGTGTGGATGGGATAGGCTGAGGAACAGGAGACAGAGACAGGCTGGAGGCAGTCAGAAGAGGGAGGCTGGAAACAGGGACAATGGCTGCCGTCAGTGCTGAGGCCAGAGCAGTGAACGCTCGTTGATGGGCAGCCTGACCCGAATGAATGCCCTCCAGGTACGCATTGCTCTGTTGCACCTCCCTTTGCACACCCTGGATGGCATTCAAAAGGGTCGTCTGCCCAACAATGAGCGTCCTTACCAGGTCAATGAGCTCCGCACTGAGAGCAGCAGGGGCAACAGGGGCAGGGGCTGAGGTGCCTGGGGCGAAGGAGACGCGCGCCTTCCTGGGCGAACCGGCACGGAGCGAAGACTGAGGGGCTGCTGGGAGGGCGGGGCTGGTGCGCTGGGTGGCGGCTGTACCTGTAGAGGCGGGGGGCACGGATGTTGCCGCCACCCCTAGGGAGCTCCCATCCGAGGACGTGTCGCTTTCGCTGCTCTCACCAGCGGTCCCCGTCGTGGTGCTCCCCTCGCCCTCCGGATCACTGGTGCCCTCGGTGTCTATTCCTGGGCCCACCAGGGCCTTGTGTCCTGCAGCTACCTCGTGCTCCGATGCCATATCTCCTCCGCCTGATGATGCTAATGCACAAGAAGATGAAGAGAAAGGGTGGGGGGAGAAAAAAGAAGACCAGGTTGAGTGCATGCAATGTCAACACCGTTGGCGGAGAGGACAGACACAGGTGCCTAATGCACTAAGCCGCGCATTCGGGGTACACTACTCAGTACTACTGACTAAGACAACAGGCCAAGAGACGTCAAACGCGCACATGGGAGATGCTGGACCTTCAATGGCTGTACTTGTCACCCTACAGAGGTGGGGGCCGGGGGCACAGGGCCATGCCTAAGGGAGAGGACTACACTACAGAAAGCGCCCTGGCCTAATGTCACCCACAGCCCTCCTCCCCCACCCAGACGCCTCCACTGCGCAGAAAGATAGGAGAATGTGCTGATACTCACCCCCTTGTGTCTGCTGTGATGTCTTAAAGCGCCCATCCAATTCAGGGTAGGCCACCGCCAGGATCCGGGACATCAGGGGGGTCATGGTGTGACTGGCACCCCTCCTAGGTTGGGAGGCCATCCCCAGCAGTGTTTCTGCGGTCTTCCTTGTTCCGCGGCGGATGTCCTCCCACCTCTTGCGGCAGTGGGTGCCCCGTCTGTTGTGGACCCCCAAGGTCCGGACTTCCTTGGCGATGGCACGCCAAATCTCGATCTTCTGATGGGCGCTGACCTATTAGACATGTACAGGGTGGAAAGGAGGAAATCATCAATGACCTGCATGTTAGATGTAATTGGCCCCCACCCACCCACTTTGCCATATGGCACATGCTCTCATCTGTCGGCCGTTGCACTCCTCATTCGCCACCCACCCCACCAACTTACATCCACCCCAATCCACACAGGCATAGCCCATTCCATTAGCACCCGGTGTACTCACTTGTTGGTCTGGAGGACCGTAGAGTAGCGCATACTGAGGGAGGACCCCATCCACGAGCTTCTCCAACTCTTCAGACGTGAAGGCAGGGGCCCTTTCCCCAGTCGCAGCAGCCATTGTATCTTCCAGACCGAGGTCACAGCAGCACTTGCAGTATAGGTCCTCTCCTGTGGATGATCAGGTCTCGAGTGATTAAGCTGATAGAAAATGGCGGTCACGCCCGCGGCGGTGCGTACCGCGGCGGTGCGTACCGCGACCGCCGGTGCACTTCGTCATTGGCTCCTGAAACCCATAGGCTTCAATGTTAACCAATGCGGCTTTGCGCCGCGGTCTTCGACCGCCTACCGCCACGGTGTGCCCCGCCAGCGCATTGACCTCACATCCCATTGTCCCACTTCACAGGTCAGGCAGCCGCCATTTCAAGGGCCCACATGGCTTAATTTTGACTGCGACACACAGGCCTAGGCCTTGCATTGCCACACATACACGCCTTTCAACCCATTGCCATTCTTTAACTGTGCAAGCTGTCTGTACGTACCTGTGGTTTGCCTGACTCTGTGCTCCATGTTGTCCTTCCTAGGCACCGTCCGCTGGGACTTGCGATGAGAAGGAGGAATCCTCGCGTGTACCGACCGCTGGTGGACCTGTCGACAATGGAAGAACGCCATATAATACTTCGATACAGACTTGACCGTGCCACTATCCATGAACTGTGTGCCCAGCTGGAGCCAGCCCTGATGTCCCCCATCCGCCAACCCACAGGGATTCCCCCTCTGGTGCAGGTTTTGTCAGTCCTCCATTTTTTGGCCAGTGGGTCATTCCAGACCACAGTGGCCATGTCATCTGGAATGTCTCAGCCTATGTTTTCTAAGATTTTGAGCAGAGTGTTGTCTGCCCTGATGAAACTCATGCGGAGCTACATCATTTTCCCCGAGGAGGGTGACTTGCCTACAGTGAAGGGTGATTTCTATGCCCTTGGACATATCCCCAACATCATTGGTGCCATTGATGGGACCCATGTGGCTTTGGTACCCCCAAAAGACGATGAGCAGGTGTACCGAAACAGAAAAAATTATCATTCGATGAATGTCCAGGTGGTCTGTTTGGCTGACCAGTACATCTCCCATGTAAATGCCAAGTTCCCAGGGTCAGTGCATGACGCGTATGTGATGCGAAATAGCAGCATCCCCTATGTGATGGAGCAGCTACAGAGACAACGTGTGTGGCTAATAGGTGACTCTGGTTACCCCAACCTGCCGTGGCTACTGACCCCAGTAAGGAATCCCCGGACAAGGGCAGAGGAACGCTACAATGACGCCCATGGGCGTACTAGGATGGTGATTGAGCGAACCTTTGGCCTCCTGAAGGCCAGGTTTAGGTGCCTGCATATGACAGGTGGATCCCTAATGTACTCACCAAAGAAGGTGTGCCATATCATCGTGGCGTGCTGTATGCTTCACAACCTGGCTTTGCGACGCCAGGTGCCTTTCCTGCAGGAGGATGGTCTAGATGGTGGTGTTGTAGAAGCCGTGGAGCCTGTGGAGAGTGAAGAGGAGGAAGACTCAGAGGACGACACAGACAATAGGGACAGAGTGATAGAACAGTATTTCCAGTAACACCCAGGTAAGAATCACCCACGCCATTTCACAATTGCTTATAGCCTCCTGCATCTGTACTTTCTGTAGTTCCCCACAGATGTTTTTCATTGATTTTTGCCTTTCCCTTCCCTTCTCAGTGCTGTCTGACTCAGTACCTGACTTCTGCTTGGTTCGCCCATGAAATACAGCGTATTGACATTGGTATGTTGTCATGACTAATTGACAGAACAGAAATCGAACAGTAATATGTAATACATTTGTCAATAATACAGCATGACTCAAAACAGATTTGTGTGCAAAATGTGATTTATTTACAGTGCTAGATATCGGTACATGTGATTCTTAGGGTGATGGGTGGGGGTGGAGGAATATCCATGGCAGAGTCCAGTTCTCAGTCTCACAGGTGCATTGTCCTTTTGCCTGTGGAAGGATGGAGCATAGGCAGTTCATGGTTGGACAGGGTGGCAATGTGGGACAGTGGGAAGACTTGAGGGGGTATGTCCTGCAGGCGGGGGTCTTGACATCCTACTCTGTCTTTTTCTTTGGTCTCAGGCTCCTCTTACGGGGTGGTTGTTCTTCAGCAGGAGGTGGGGTTCTGGGGGGCTGTCGAGGTGTTGGGACCTCCTGTCCACTAGCGCTGGCGGAGGTGGTAGGCTGTTCCTGGTCCGGGCTAGTGACAGGGGCCCTGTGTGGTGCACCATGGTCCCGCAACGCGTCCTCTATCCTGTGGAGGGCCAGGACGATGGTCCCCATTGCGGTCCCGATGATTCTCAGCTCCTCCCTGAAACCCATGTAGCGTTCCTCCTGCTGTGCCTGGATCTCAGTGAACCTGGCCAGTACCGTCGCCATCGTTTCTTGGGAGTGGTGGTATGCCCCCATGATGGTGGTGAGGGCCTCTTGGAGAGTGGGTTCCCTGGGCCTCTCCTCCCCCCCTGTCGCACAGCAGCCCTCCGAGCTGCCCGGTTTCCCCCGGCCTCTGTCCCCTGGACGGTGTGCCCGCCACCACTGCCCCCAGGTCCCTGTTGTTGTTGGGGTGTTGGGTTAGCCTGGGTGCCCTGTAGTGGCAGACACACTGCTGATTGAGCTGTCCTAGAGACAGAGGCATGGGCCCGCTGGGTGGGAGCTGTGCTGGTGTCGGCAGAGGGGGTCGGGTCTGGTGTGGCCTGTGGCTGCCTGAGGGGAACCGACTGCCCAGAGGTCCCCGATGGTCCGGGCTGGTCATCAGGTTCACTGTCGACAGAGCTGCTATCCTCAGTGTGGGCCTGTTCCGGTGGTGGGATGGACACTTCTGGACCCTCCTGGCTGGTGTGTTGTCGTTCGGGTCCTGCATGGGGTAAGAGAGTTTGGTTATTATTTCTGTGTGTGCAATAGCATGCGTGTTGTGGGTGCCCTTGTCCCCCAGTGCAGGCATTCCCTGGAGGGAGGTGTTGTGAGGGTATTTAGTGGGGGGGAGGGGTTAGTGCAGTGGTCATGCTTAGGTGATGGGTGCCCATGATTTGTGTTGGCATGCAGGAGTTGGTGTTGGGATGGGTGGGTTGTGCTGGTGAGACATTGTCAGGGAGGATGTGTGCTGGGGGGTTGGGGGTGAGGGTGGGGGTGTGGGTTGGCATGCTGGTGGGGTGGGGGGGATATAGTAGTTGAGATTGGACTTACCAGAGTCCATTCCTCCGGCTACTCCTGCGAGGCCCTGAGGATGCAGGATGGTCAAGACCTCTTGCTCCCACGATGTAAATTCGGGAGGGGTGGGTGGGGGTCCGCCTCCAGTCTTCTGGACCGCGATGTTGTGCCTGGAGACCATCGATCGGACCTTCCCCCGTAGGTCGTTCCATCTTTTGCGGATGTCCTCCCTATTCCTGGGATGCTGTCCCACCGCGTTGACCCTGTCCACGATCCGCTGCCATAGCTCCGCCTTCCTGGCTATACTGGTGTGCTGCACCTGCGAGCCGAAGAGCTGGGGTTCCACTCTTAGGATTTCCTCCACCATGACCCGGAGTTCTTGGTCCGAAAAGCGTGGGTGCCTTTGGGGTGCCATGGGGTGGTGTGGGTGAGGTGTGGGGTGGTGTATGTGATGAGGAGTGTGTTGGTGAGTGGTGCTTTGTGCTACTATGTGGTGTGTGTGATGGTGTAGTGTGCCTCAGTGTGTCTTGCTGTGGATTGTCTGCTGTGTCTCTCTCTCCTTCTCTCAGTAATTAGGGTCGCAGGGGTTTGTGGGTGATGTGGGTGTGTGTTTTATAGTTGGTTGATTGTGTGGGAGTGGTGTGTGTATGTGTATCAGGTGTGTGTATTTCAAATTGTCCAATGTGGCTGTGTTTTGGTGATGTGTGTGTATTCTGACCGCGGCGGTGTGTACCGCCAATGAAATACCGCGTTTGAATGACCGCCGTGTGGATTCGTGGGTCGTAATGGCATGGGCGTATTTCTGTTGGCGTGACGGTGGAGGTTTGGTCATCTCCAGTTTATCGCTGCCCGCTGATGTGGCGGGCTGCAGTGGAGGACGGATTTTTGGAGGTTTGGCCGTTGTGGGTCAGAATGACCGTGGCGGTTGACCGCGGCCGCGGCGGTGTTATGGCGGTCTTATGACCGGCGGTAAGGGCATTTTACCGCCGAGGTCAGAATGACCCCCTAAGTGTCTGTGCGGTTTACCTTTTTTTAGGAAATCCTTTACAAGAAAGAAAAAATCACCCTTTTTTTAAACTTATGCTGCCTACCTTCAGCCAGTCAATCCTTCTATATGAGGCATGTGTTGGTAAAATCATTTCTCTGTGACTTTCCTAATCACATCACATTTCATATGGCCCTAGGGGACCACCAATATACTTATACTGTGCCATTACATCATTTTAAACAGCTGTTTGCACAGAGCATTCTTTACTATTTGTCATTTTTCTTTTTTTTATTTCCTGATATATCTACTCATGTTGGTCCATCACCACCATTCACCTGGCAGGAGATAGCGGCCCTGCTCTGGCAGCATAGGTTGAAGGCCGCCATGGCCCAGTACCAATGGCTGGTGGACGAAGAGAGTAAGGCACATTACTGTAGGCTCCAGTTCTGCCAGCCAACCACCTGTACCTCAAGCCTCCACCACCACCACCAGCGGCACTGGCAGCTTGGTACCACCATTGCCATTCCATCTTCAGACCGGCTACTCAATTGCTGAGTGCTGCGAGAGCTGGTGCGTTTTGGTCATAGGATGGCATGCCTCAAGGCCCAGCTGCAAAACCTGCAGATCCTCATTGAGAATGCCCTCTTCTAAAGCCCTTCTTTTTTTCTTGGTTTCAGTGGGAGGGAGTTTTGTTGTGGTGGAGGGGGTGGGAATTTGGGCAGGATATTCATTCTTTGGACCTGGACATTTACATTTTTTTTGGCAGTAGCTGGGGATGGTGAGAGATATTTTTGTAGGAGGGTGGCGGACCTCTTGTGGGTGGAGAGGGTGGGTGTAGGAAGTTGGCTCTGTATGTACTCTTTCAAAGTAAGAAATAGCATGCACAGAGTCCAAGGGTTCCCTTTACAGGTAAGATAGTGGCAAAAAAAGATAATTCTAATGCTCTATTTTGTGGTAGTCTGGTCGAGCAGTAGGCTTATCAGAGGGTAGAGTTAAGCATTTGTTGTACACACACAGGCAATAAATGAGGAACACACACTCAAAGACAATTCCAGGCCAATAGGTTTTTGGATAGAAAAATATATTTACTTAGTTTATTTGAAGAACCACAGGTTCAAGATTTACACGTAATACTTCAAATGAAAGGTATTTCACTTAGGAACTTTGAATTAGCAAAATAGCATGTACAGTTTTCACAAAAATGGCAATAAGCTATTTTAAAACTAGACACAGTGCAATTGTCAACAGTTCCGGGGGGAGGTAAGTGTTTGTTAGTTTTGTAGGTAAGTGAACCACCTACAGGGTTCAAAGTTGGGTCCAAGGTCGCCCACCGTTGGGGGTTCAGGGCAACCCCAAAGTTACCACACCAGCAGCTCAGGGCCGGTCTTGCGCAGAGGTCAAAGTGGTGCCCAATACACATAGGCTTCAATGGAGAAGGGGGTGCCCCGGTTCCAGTCTGCCAGCAGGTAAGTACCTGCTTCTTCGGAGGGCAGACCAGGGGGGTTTTGTAGGGCACCGGGGAGGGGGGGGCACAAGTCAGTACAAAAAGTACACCCTCAGCGACACGGGGCGGCCGGGTGCAGAGTGCAAACAGGCATCGGGTTTGCAATGGAGTTCAATGGGAGATCCAGGGGTCTCTTCAGCGAAGCAGGCAGGCAAGTGCGGGGGCTCCTCAGGGTAGGCACCACCTGGGCAAGGGAGAGGGCCACCTGGGGGTTGCTTCTGCACTGGAGGTCGGATCCTTCAGGTCCTGGGGGCTGCGGGTGCAGTGTCTTTACCAGGCATCGGGTTCTTAGAAGCAGGCAGTTGCGGTCAGGGGGAGCCTCTGGATTCCCTCTGCAGGCATCGCTGGGGGGGTTCAGGGGGTCAACTCTGGCTACTCACAGGGTGACAGTCGCCGGGGAGTCCTCCCTGTAGTGTTGTTTCTCCGCAGGTTGAGCTGGGGGCGTAGGGTGCAGAGTGCAAGTCTCACTCTTCCGGCGGGAAACGTGTGTCTTTAAAAGTTGCTTCTTTGTTGCAAAGATGTTTCTTCTTTGGAGCAGAGCCGCTGTCCTCAGGAGTTCTTGGTCCTTTTAGATGCAGGGTAGTCCTCTGAGGCTTCAGAGGTCGCTGGACCCTGTGGAACGCATCGCTGTTGCAGTTTTTCTTGAAGTGGGGAGACAGGCCGGTAGATCTGGGCCAAAGCAGTTGGTGTCTCCGTCTTCTCTGCAGGGCATTCAGGTCAGCAGTCCTTCTTTGTCTTAGGTTGCAGGAATCTATCTTGCTAGGTTCTGGGGGCCCCTGAATACTCAATTTAGGGGTGTGTTTAGATCTGGGGGGTTAGTAGCCAATGGCTACTAGCCCTGAGGGTGGCTACACCCTCTTTGTGCCTCCTCCCTGAGGGGAGGGGGGCACATCCCTAATCCTATTGGGGGAATCCTCCATCTGCAAGATGGAGGATTTCTAAAAGTCAGAGTTACCTCTGCTCAGGACACCTTAGGGGTTGTCCTGACTGGCCAGTGACTCCTCCTTGTTTTTCTCATTATCTCCCCTGGACTTGCCGCCAAAAGCGGGGGCTGTGTCCAGGGGGCGGGCATCTCCACTAGCTGGAGTGCCCTGGGGCATTTTAACATGAAGCCTGAGCCTTTGAGGCTCACTGCGATGTGTTACAGTTCCTGCAGGGGGAAGGTGTTAAGCACCTCCACCCAGAGCAGGCTTTTGTTTCTGTCCTCAGAGAGCACAAAGGCCCTCACCACATGGGGTCAGAAACTCGTCTCTCAGCAGCAGGCTGGCACAGACTAGTCAGTCCTGCACTGAACAACTGGGTAAAATACAGGGGGCATCTCTAAGATGCCCTCTGTGTGCATTTTTTTAATAACTCCAACACTGGCATCAGTGTGGGTTTATTATTCTGAGAAGTTTGATACCAAACTTCCCAGTATTCAGTGTAGCCATTATGGAGCTGTGGAGTTCGTTTTTGACAGACTCCCAGACCATATACTCTTATGGCTACCCTGCACTTACAATGTCTAAGGTTTTGCCTAGGCACTGTAGGGGCATAGTGCTCATGCACCTATGCCCTCACCTGTGGTATAGAGCACCCTGCCTTAGGGCTGTAAGGCCTGCTAGAGTGGTGACTTACCTATGCCACAGGCAGTGTGAGGTTGGCATGGCACCCTGAGGGGAGTGCCATGTCGACTTAGTCATTTTCTCCCCACCAGCACACACAAGCTGGCAAGCAGTGTGTCTGTGCTGAGTGAGGGGTCCCTAGGGTGGCATAAGATATGCTGCAGCCCTTAGAGACCTTCCCTGGCATCAGGGCCCTTGGTACCAGGGGTACCAGTTACAAGGGACTTACCTGGGTGCCAGGGTTGTGCCAATTGTGGAGACAATGGTATATTTTAGGTGAAAGAACACTGGTGCTGGGGCCTGGTTAGCAGGGTCCCAGCACACTTCTCAGTCAAGTCAGCATCAGTATCAGGTAAAAAGTCGGGGGTAATTGGAACAGGGACCCATTTCCTTACAGTGGGTTTAGTATTTGAGGCTTTTTTAGGGGAAAGCTTTCTATTCTATTCTATATCCAAATAATTTGTTTGTGTCTTAATTTAAGTTTGCACTGATGCCTTTACGTTCAACCTGTCTTATTAATCTACTTCTCAAAGTGTATGCCAGTTAGTTATAGCTAGTAATACCCTTATTCTACTACCCTTGATAATGATATTCACCATTAGGAGGGTATTCTGCCATTCCCTACATTGCCTACAAAAACCTAGATAAACAATGACTTACCTAATCTGCAGTAGAAGGTACTCATGTACTAACTAAACTAATTCACTTTACCCCATAGTACTCATACCTGAATAGATGAAGTGATGGCTGGTGGCTGCTCCCTCTGCCAATCTTTCAACACCTTATTGGTGGGTATCCCAAGGTGTCTTCTTTATGGTAGTGCGTGAACAAGGAAGGCATCACAACAAGCAAGAGATCGGCCTGACTCCTACCTAAGAGATCTCTGACAGTTGGATTGTAGGAGGCTGGTCTGATTTGTAGTGGGTACCATGGGTACTTATACCTTATACCAGGTCCAGTTGTCCCTTATTAGTGAAGTGGTAGTGTTCTAGCAGCTTAGTGTGATAGAGGTAGATATAACAGAGCAGTGTAGGCTGAACTAGGAGACATGCAAAGCTCCTGCAAGACCACTTATAGTTACACAGTACGTATGCACAAGTAAAGACAATACTCAGTGTTACCAAAACTAAAGGTATTTATTTGGGTGACACAGTACAAAACATTTCTTAGAGACAATACTCCTTCTGGAGGTAAGTATTATACACAATATATACACTAGACACCATAATTAGACAAGTAAATAGTCATAGAACAATGCAAACAGTAGGAAATCCTATTGAATGCAATTGGAGAAAATAGGTCTAGGGGCAACACAAACCATATACTAGAAAAGTGGAATGTGAATCACAAATCCTCCCCTAGACAAGTGTAGTGTGTGCAGAATTGCTGGGAAAGTAAGAATACTGCAAAGGTTAGTAAATTACCCCACCCCAGAGCCCAGAAAAGGAGGAGTAAAGTACTGCAAATTTCCTCTGGACACACTACACCTCGTTTTGGTGATTTTGCAGCAGCCAACCAAGTCTGCAAAGAACAACTTCTGGATTATTGGACCTCAATACCTACGAAGGAAGGGGACCAAGTCCAGAAGTCGAAAGAAGTTCCAGGAAGGACAGGAGCCCCTGCCAACCTAGAAGAGGGTGCAAAAGAAGAGTCTCCGGTTAGTCGAAGACTGCAGGAATGCACCGTAGGAGGATGCAAGCGGGTTCCTGCATGATGCAAAAGATGTCCCACAGCATGAAGATCGTTGCAGATGAGATGTCGTTTTGGAAGTTGCCAACAAGCCTTGGCTATGACAAAAGTACATTTTGTCTCAAAATGGCGCTGGATGGACCCAGGAGGGACCTGGGGGCCTTAGTTTTGTGTGAGGAGGAAGAGAGGCTCTCAGCACTTTAGAGAGCCCTCAGGATGCCATTCAGCACCCCCAGGAGTCACTGGATCTGGGTTCAAAGGAGGTGCCAAATGCACTTGATTCTGTACAACAAAAAAAGGTTCCCACGCTGCCAGAGAACAACTCTGCGAGTTGAACATCGCAGGATGGAGTGCTGGGGAACTGGGCCAGGCTGTGCATGAAGGAATTTTGCAAAGAGTGCACAGAGGCCTCAGGAGTCGAAGAAGATACAGAACAAAGGGGTACCATCATTCTTGGGCAAGGCAAGGTCTTACCTCCTCCAAATTGCATTAGCAGGACCTCAGGACAATCTGTGTCAATGATGTCCACCCTCTGTGTCCTTAGGAGCACGCTCGTCATTGTGAGAGGAGTCCCAGGGTACAATTCATTGTCTTGGAAGTTGCCTGCTTGGAGCAGAGGAGTGACTCCTTCACTTCACTGGAGATTTCTTTGGTTCTTCTGGTGCAGGATGAAGACAAGGAGTCCCCACTGTGCGCACACCATGGAAACTGTTGCAGTTGCTGACTTGGAACTGAGGTTGCTGAAGAAAAGTGCCTCTTGTAGACACTTTGTTGCAGTTGCAGCGTTTCTTGGAGCAGGCTGCGGTTTTTCCGAGGTCAGAAGAGTCTGAAGTTTTTGTAGAGGATTCCTGAAGGAAACTTCCAAGCAGAATCTGAAGAGAACCCACAGGGGAGACCCTAAATAGCCCTGAGAGAGGGATTGGCTACCTTATCAGGTATGGACCTATCAGGAGGGGTCTCTGATGTCACCTTCTGGCACTGGCCAATCAGAGCCCTTCAGAGTGCCCCAACATCTTGCAAAGCAAGATGGCTGAAGTCTGGGACACACTGGAGGAGCTCTGGGCACCACCCCTCGGGTGGTGATGGACAAGGAAGTGGTCACCCCCCTTTCCTTTGTCCAGTTTCCCACCAGAGCAAGGGAGAAGGGGTCCCTGAACTGGTGTAGACTGGTTTATGCAAGGAGGGCACCATCTGTGCCCTTCAAACCATTTCCTGAGGCTGGGGGAGGCTACCTCTCCCCAGCCTTTACACCTATTTCCAAAGGGAGAGGGTGCAATACCCTGCTGTCAGAGGAAATGCTTTGTTCTGATTTCCTGGGACCTGGCTGCCCAGACCCCAGGAAGGCAGGACCCTGTCTGTGAGGTGGCATGGCAGCAGCCGTAGCTGCACTGCAAGCCTCAGAGACTGGTTTGGCAGTACTGGGGGTCCATGGTGGAACCCCCAGGATGCATGAAACTGGATCCCCAATACCACATTCAGAATGGAGGGACAATTTCATGATCTTAGACATGTTACATGGCCATATTCAGAGTTACCATTGCGAAGCTACATATAGGTATTGACCGATATGTAGTGCATGCATGTAATGGCATCCCACACTCACAAAGTCTGGGGAAATTGCCCTGAACTATGTAGGGGCACCTTTGCTAGTGCAAGGGTGCCCTCACACTTAGTAATTTTGCACTTAACCCTCATCAAGTGAAGTTTAGACATACAGGTGACTTATATGTTACTTAGGTGCAGTGAAAATGGCTGTGAAATAGTGTGTGCACTATTTCACGCAGGCTGCAATGGCAGTCCTGTGTAAGGGTTTGTCTGAGCTCCCTACGGGTGGCAAAGGAAATGCTGCAGCCATATGGATCTCCTGGAACCCCATTGCCCTGGGTACGTAGCTACCATATACTAGGGACTTATAAGTGGGGTCCAGTATGCCAATTGAAATTGGTAAATGCAGTCACTGGCATACAGTGACAAATTTAAAAGCAGAGAGAGCAGAAGCACTGAGGTTCTGGTTAGCAGAGTCTCAGTGACACAGTTAGGCACTACACAGGCATACCAATTAGGCCACAAACTATGAGCACTGGCGTCCTGGCTAGCAGGATCACATTGAGACAGGCAAAACACACTGACACATATGTTTTTATTTATGAGCACTGGGATCCTGGCTAGCAGGATCCCAGTGACACAGTAAAAACACACTTACACACACTCACAAAGAGGCCAAAATTGGGGGTAACCATGATAGAAAGAGGCTACTTTCTCACATGGATTAATCAAAAGTATTATCTATTACAGGCCATTAAATTGAAAGAAAAAGACAGAGTTAGTGAGTCATACAAATACATTTATATTATAGCTTTAGAAAGACTGAGAATCAGCTACTACCAACATGACACATCACAGAATACCACCTATTATAACAAAAACTAGCAAAAGTGAATTATTCTGAGCAGTGGTGAGTGTGAAGTTAATGAAAACCAAACTTATGAAATCCGTAAATAAGGAAAAGTGTACTCAAAGTCTGTACTCTTGAGTCAACAAGTTTAAACGTTTACACGTAATAAAGGCCTGAATGATGATGTTGACATTGAGGAATGATGTCCTTCTTATGCATGGTTGGGTAAGTGGGGCTAGTGTGCACCATTGCTCTGGTAATGAAAGACCCCCCAGAGAGTTGGTATTACATATAACTACATCCACCCCATCAGGTGTGTGATCTATTTGGTGCAAATTAAGCCACATCTCAATAATTTGCACAGCCCTAGGGAACGGAGTTAGGTTTAATGAATGGATGGGAAAGGGGATTTGGGGAAAGGTGTGACAAAGACAAACACAACACAATAGCAATATTCATCAGGGAGATGAGCAGCACATTATCATCAATATGTTGAGGAAGGAAAAAAAGCAATGAGTATGGCACAGTTCAGTTAAGTGCATTGCACACAGTCCTTCTGCCCAAGAGGCCCAACTTATTAGGGTCCTGATTTATACTTTTTGGTGTAAAACTGCACTAACGCAGTTTTGCACCAAAAAGTTTACCACTGGCTTGCACCATTTCGGAGCTCCAGCCGGGCACCATATTTATGGAATGGCGCAAGCCGGTGCAAAGGCTAGGTTAGTGTAAAAAAATGACATTACCTGGTGGGGCTGGCAGTATGGAAGAAGGGGATTTTGAAGCAAAAAATGGTGTTAGGCAGGTAAGAGCAAAAAAAAAAAAAATGACTCTAACGAGCCTAGTGTCATTTTCTGATGCAAAACCATCCATGCCACATGAATCCTGTCTTAGAAAAGTCCAAAAAATTTGACTGTTAAAAGAAAAATGTTGGTGTATTTCCAAATTGGGCGTTGCATGTGCATTTTCCTCTGGATTGTCTGTCACTCTTGGGTGCCTTCTTGAACCGGTCCGGTAGGTAAGAAGAAGTGCTGAGCTCCGCTTTCACCTTTTATCCAGGAGAAGAGACGTCCTCTGGATTGTAAAGCAGGAACTGTATTGTAGAGTCAAGGAGAAGACAGAAAGAAGGTAAGCTTTATGAGGAATATACCAAGAAGACTCAAAGGCAGAACAAAAACAAGAGGAGTTTCACACTTGTCAGCAGTGCAGCATACACACTCAGCAGCATTTCCCAAATCAAGTACTAGGCCTCAGAGTCCCCATCATCCCTTTGAAGCTGATAACTTTCTTGTTCTAATTGTTGAGGTAGTCCCAACCTGAGTCCTTCAATCCTCCTCATGACACCCAGTAACTTTGTCCGAGTCCTGACCTTAGAAAGATAGACCTCTATTGCACTGCTGTAGAAGAACAAGTAGAGAAACAGAATTGCAGCATTTTGTGTAGATTTGTGTTTGTGAACTAAAGTGATTGTTATTGTCTCTGAAGACCCAGAAGAAAGTTACCGGCCCTGCAGGTATAAGTTTGAAAATGCCATTTATCTTCAGGAAAAATGATCACCCATCAGGCACCAAACATTGCAATTAATTGAAATCAAATTTGCTAATTAGTTAAACACTCTCCCTCACTGTCTGCCTTCACATGAATCATCAATCATCACTCACAATCACTGAATAATATATCATCACTTGTTCATGCAATTTCCTTTCCCATTCCAAGCACAGTGGTAGGTACACAATTGTATCTCTGATGCAAGCAACAGGTTGGAATTTGTCATTGGCAGTCTTGTAAATCAATGATCATCTGGGGCAGGCCTGCTAGGTGATTCAGAAAAAGAATAGGCATGTCAGGGGGCATTAATTGTCCCCAATGCCCTGACAGAACTGTGAAGGCATCTTTACTGCATACTTGTCAACTCCAACCCAGCCATACATGTGAGGGAAAAATGATGCAGACATAAATATAATATTCCACTAGCTACCGTTTTTGGAGGGAGGAAAAGAAAGAAGATCAAAAACAAATCATTAAAAAGTTCTCTGCTGGTACTGGCAGACTCAGTCACGGAAGTAGATTTTGTCTCAAACTCAGGTGGTCCATCCAGAAATTGGTCAGCTAACACACTTGATTCTGACCAATCATCCTCCTCTTTCTCCTGCGCTGTTTCAGGAACGATTGTGTGAGGTGAAATGTTGGTTAATTTTGATCATGGTCAATCTCTCCACTTTTTGAGGCAAGAGACTGGTACTTGTCACTGTGAAAATTGCATGGCTGTACTGAACACACTCTCAGCAGACACACTCTCTACAGGCAAGGCCTCCTGAGTTCTGACCATTGGCACATATTCCTATATCAAAACACCAATGGATTTTGATCTACATGAACCTCTTTTTGATCCTCCAAATACTTCTGGAACATTCTTTGAATGGTCATTGGTGCTGCCACTTGCTCAACTTCTTTGGCCTTTGCATTTGCACTGGACTTAAGACCTGCCACTTGCAACCAAGTCAAAGCAGAGGTTGGGGACAATTCTTTATTTCCTGTTGTTGGCAGTGTTCTTGTTACTGGTGTTGGCTGCTGTGAGACATGACTACCCTCATTGAAGTTAAAAGTGGTACCCTAGAACTGTGAAATGGGATTCTAATTTTGAGTCGTTCTTACTCCATGCCTTCGGCTTTCTCAGCAATCCACCTCTTGCATTTTGAAACATCCACTTCAGAAAAAGGAAGGAAAGTGAGCAGAATTTGTTTGTACCATAGATCAAGTAGTGTGGCACAGATGCACTTTTTGGACAACATGATATCATTTTGTAGCCTAGCATTACTAGCCAAGCAAAGGATTAAGCTCTCAACCAACTCATGCACTTCTGGGGTTTCGTTCACATCTGTCACTGTGATCCTTTCAAACAGCTTCTTTAGCTGGTCCTGTAGCAGATTCAACAACAGGATAGCTTGGCCCAGCGTGCTGTCCTCCTTGCTAACTTCGAGTGTGAAAACCTCAAAAGGGATGAGCATTTTGTCAGACATTTGACTAAGCCCCATTAGTCCATCTCAATGGGTATGGCTTTTCCAGTTGCATCACTTCCTTTTTGAATGCATAGTACTTGATCTGTCTGTATTGCTCAAACAGATGCTGAAACATGTGATAGGTCTAGTTCCAGTGTGTTAGCACCTCCTGTATGAGGTCTTTAACTGATACTGTATTAGCAAGCTGAATAATCCACAACTGCTTCCTGGCTTTAAAAGAATGGCTAGTGGAGATTCTTCTGCAGGTGGACAATATGTTGCTGATTATGTCTTCTTTTTTGAGAAACTCCTGCACATGGAGGTTGATGTAATGCACCAAACAGAGGATCCTCAAATAGCCACCATCTGCCAAGGTCTTGACTATATTAGTGCCATTGTCCTTGGCAACAAATTCAATTTGGAGGCCTCTGGGATGCAGTAATTCAGACATCTGGTCGTTAAAATTGTCCAAGATATTTGTAGCTGTATGTGATTTCTTCATCACGAACATGGCTACTATTGCATGCCACCAAACACTCTTAAAACATTCTTCAGAGCAAAGATATGTAGATAGCTGCTGCCTTACCCCCATAAAAGAGATCCAGGGGCATATTTATACTCCGTTTGCGCCGAATGTGCGTCAAAAATTCTGACGCACATTCAGCGCAAACGTTGCCCCATATTTAAACCCTGACGCCCGAGCCGGCGCAAAAGGAAAATGGCGCAATGTGTGCCAGTTTCTGGAAGCGGCACCCGCCCTGCGTTAATGACATGCAGGGTAGGCGTTCCCGTCCAAAAACCGACGCACACAGCGGCGCTTCGTATTTATGCTTCCGGGCAAAAATGACTCCCGTGCGGTAGGCGGCGCAAAAAACTCACCAAAGCACGAATAACGTGAAATTTTAATGCCTGGGTCAGGGCAGGCGTTAAAATGGGGCAAACACACCTGTACTTAATCAGAACACACAGAACAAACAACAGAGCAGCAGAGCAGCAGAGCAGCAACAGGGAGACATGGAGGTGCTTTTTCTTCAGCGTGCACGTAGACGCAGAGCCCTGCAGCAACAACAGCAGCTACAACAACAACAGCAGGGACCCCAAAGACAGCGCAGAAGGCAGGAGAGGATATTCCGCCCAAGAACAACCCTGCATGGCCTCAGGGAACGAGACATCATCCAGAGGTACCGGTTGAACTGGCAGGTCATTCAGCAGCTGCTGAGAAATATTGAACAGCAGTTGGCCCCCACTTTAGTGACTCCCCGCACTATCCCAACAGAAACAAAGCTGCTTGCCGTACTTCACCTGCTGGCAAGTGGCTCGTTTCAGACAACTGGTGCCCTGGTTGGTGGAATATCACAACCATCTTTCTCCGCATTCCTGCCTAAAGTACTGGATGCCATCATTCGCCTGACACCCCGCCACATCTGCTTCCCTAACACACTGCAGATGCAGCAGGAAACTAAACAGGGGTTCTACGCCATCAGTGGCTTCCCGCATGTCCTTGGTGCAATCGACTGCACACACGTACACCTTGTGCCACCTGCTGCAACAGAACACCTCTACCGCAACAGGAAGCACACACATTCAATCAACGTGCAGGCCATAGTCGATCACCAAGGACTGATCAGCAATATTGTGGCTAAATATCCTGGGAGTGTACATGACGCATTCATCTTCCGTCACTCCACCATCAACCAACACTTCCAGGATGGACGATATGGCAATGGACTACTTGTTGGTAAGGAAAAAAACCAAACTCATATACACACTGCTCAGAAACCCTCTAGGACAAACAACACATACACCACAATAGCAACACCTAGCCAGGAACACACTGAGGTACTCACATCACTAGCCATGTTTCAGAAGTCACCATTGAACCTGTCACACATTGTAATTTACTGTACAGCTTAGTGTGAAGACATTAATGACTGTGGTAGCCTAAATGTCACCTTGCAAATTGGAAGTCTCACAATAACCTGTACACTAATACAATGCATAAGTTTAAAGGTATGGGATGGCCTGGGTATGTTCATATGAACGTTTAAAATACACTTTCATGTTTCAACTCTGCATGGAACTATCATCACACCCCCAGTGAGGACACACGGACACCTGTATCACAAGTCACAATGCAAGGGAGGGCACACTGTACTGGAGAAACCAATACATCCTGCTGACAAACAGTTAGCCAACAAACATTTGCTCAGCCAAGGAAAAAAACTCAATGCAAAAGTTTTCACCAACAACCATAGGTTGTCACATTAGTACACAAAAGAGTCACAGACAACACAACACAACTACTGCCATCAAAGATCCGTACAACAGTGCCTCCTACATCTAATTGATCCCATTCTGTGTTTCTCTTTCAGCTGATCAGGGGTATGGCATCCAGCCTTGGATAATGACACCATTTGGGAACCCAAATACTGCTGCTGAGCGGGCATACAATGACGCCCACAAGAGGACACGCAGCATTGTGGAGCGGACCTTTGGGATCCTAAAGTCTAGGTTCCGCTGCCTTGACATCACTGGCGGTAGCCTACTCTATTCCCCAGAGATGGTCTGTAAGATCATACTCACTTGTGCCATATTGCACAATATTTGTGTAAAAAGGAATATTCCCCTCCTTGACCTGGACCCAGACATACCTGAGGATGACGAAGAGGAGGATGCTGGCCTGCAACAGGAGGGGGAACAACCTAACACGGCAGCAGGAGTGCGTAGGCGCCAACAGCTTGTAAATAATTTTTTTTCTTAATGTATCATAATAACTTGTATTCCACACTTGTAAATAAACACAGATAACCAACACCACATCATGCTTTGGCCTATGCATTTCTGACCACCTTTAGTTTGAAATCGCTGAAGAAGAATGTCGTCTCATTGAGCAAGAATGCTATAACATTCATCACACCAAAAATAAACATCACAAATGTATGCACAGAGGGTAGGATGTGACATGATACATTACAAAACACAGAGGCCAACAGGAGTACAAATGTGGCAATTATACATGCCGGATCCAAACACCTGAGACAGTCTCTCATCCAGCCCAAAATTTGAGATCATTTGAAAGTCACATCACACGTGTTCAGAGACAGGGTGGGACCATCCATGTGTACATGACCATGTCATCAATGGCTTCTCTCAAGTGTGTGATATGAGCAATACACAATTGGAACAACATCAGCTGCCACTAACTCAGGAGGAGACCTTGAAGTCACAGTGACAACATACACCCAGACAGGTGATAGTGAATCCACATTCCAACACACATGTACACATATGTCATACAATCAACCTAATATTTGAAAGTAGACCATCACAGTTGTGTCCCAGTTAGAACCTAGCAGGAAGAATGTAACATGCCACTAAACCAGTTTATGCAGAAAGGGACACAGACAACAACAAAATTATTCTCCTTGGCACATCAGGAACGCTCAGAGTCTTGCAAACATAGTCATTGGAAAAAGGTATGCAAGTTTGCTCCAATTCATCATTACTGCAAACGTCAAATGGGCTAATGAGATGAATGAATGGTCAACAGTCCTTCATACCATATGGCCTTACATTAGCCTGCTGCGGCAGGTTTGCCATGATATAATAAATAAAACCCATGGATACAGTAGCTATTCTGGATGGTCAAATCCTAGGGTGCTGGGGGCCTAAGTCCACGTCTACCGCCCCCCAAACATACAAGAATCTTGTACTTGTGAACTAAACACATGCATAAGGCTACATGTCAAAAGTCCAACACAAATCAGAAACACAAAATCATAATGGGACATGGTTAGCCCCATAAAAACTGTAAGTGACTATTGCACTCCCTGTTAGGACTACAGATAAAAGCATCACCATCATAATTGTGGACACATTTTGGAGAAGGAATACATCATGGTATCCCATCCATCATTTCAAAATAGCCATCTGCAATTACCCAAAATATGTAGACAAATATGGTCAATACATTAGTTAACGTATCCAAAACATTACAGTGTGAATGCCTTCTATACATACAACAACGGACATGTGTCATATCCAAACACAAATGTGTATCACATAGCCACGTTTGACCATGACAAATCACCTTTCCAAAGTTCAAAACATGAAGACATAAGGAAATATTTGCTCCAAATTCTACGCATACAGCATGGGCGTCATAATTTGTTCACGTACATGAGTGCACAGAATGCAGAGTCAAATCTAAATGTATCCAAAAGTTTCACATATTTAGCCATCAAAGTATAATTTACATCATAATTTTTTTTTTGACTCAGCATCATGTGCACTCTTGTACGTGGAAAAAATATGACGCCCATGATGTATGCGTGGTAAAATTGACGCTACATGAACAATATGTTGGTCATCTCATGTACATTCAAAAATTATTAATATTCATATCATATTTTTTGACTCAGCATCATGTGCACTACTGTACGTGTAAAAAAATGACGCCCATGATGTATGCGTGGTAAAATTGACGCTACATGAACAATATGTTGGTCATCTCATGTACATTAAAAAATTATTAATAGTCATATAATATTTTTTGACTCAGCATCATGTGCACTACTGTACGTGTAAAAAAATGACGCCCATGATGTATGCGTGGTAAAATGGACGCTACATGAACAATATGTTGGTCATCTCATGTACATTCAAAAATTATTAATATTCATATCATATTTTTTGACTCAGCATCATGTGCACTACTGTACGTTGAAAAAAATGACGCCCATGATGTATGCGTGGTAAAATTGACGCTACATGAACAATATGTTGGTCATCTCATGTACATTCCAAAATTATTAATATTCATATCATATTTTTTGACTCAGCATCATGTGCACTACTGTACGTGGAAAAAAATGACGCCCATGATGTATGCGTGGTAAAATTGACGCTACATGAACAATATGTTGGTCATCTCATGTACATTCAAAAATTATTAATATTCATATCATATTTTTTGACTCAGCATCATGTGCACTACTGTACGTGGAAAAAAATGACGCCCATGATGTATGCGTGGAAAAATTGACGCTACATGGACAATATATTGGTCATCTCATGTACATTCCAAAATTATTAATATTCATATCATATTTTTTGACTCAGCATCATGTGCACTACTGTACGTGGAAAAAAATGACGCCCATGATGTATGCGTGGAAAAATTGACGCTAGATGGACAATATGTTGGTCATCTCATGTACATTCCAAAATTATTAATATTCATATCATATTTTTTGACTCAGCATCATGTGCAATGTAATGCATCAAAAAAAATGACGCACAATTGTGTATGCGTGAAAATATGACGCATAACGGGAAAATAAAAACGGCGGCCATTTTCTGCAGGAAGTGATGTAATAGGATATCCTGTTTACTAAATCTGTACTGGGAGTTAACTTTTACTTTCACTTTGCAGTCTCAGATTTATCTAGACTGTGTGGTTGTGTGAAAGGTGTTGTCCTGTGTTTTACTGATTTTGTGTCCTGTGTCCCTTGTATTTTGTCTTTTTTGTGAATCTATTCTTGTTGCATAACATTGTCTCAGTCTGTTTAGTCTTGTTTTGTCTATTCCTGTGATTGTTTGTATTGTCTGTGGGAGTCTGTTGTGGGTAGCATAGTTTTGGGGGTTAGTTGGGCTATTTTTCTCCTTTTTCCTTTTCCTTCACACCTCTACCTTTCCCCATTTCCCACTTTTACTTTCTTATTTCATTTGTCCATTTTTCTAGCAGTCAATATGTCAGGTAGGCCTCGCCTTTCCAGGATGGGTGAAGATGAATTGGGGGGATTCATATGGCTAGTTAGCCATTTCCTCCCACTGATGCTGGAGGCTGGGGGCCGTGTGATACAGGGGTATCACACGGAGGCTAGGAAAATCCGGTGGGAGAATGTGCGCCATCACCTGGTCCGGGTCTACGGGAGAATGTGCAATGTCCATCAATTGAAGCACCGCTGGGCAGATCTGATCACCAGGGAACAGGACCTGCTGGACCACCTGGGAATCCGGATTGGTGGCCATGTTGGTGAGTACAAATCAATTACATGGGAATAATCGAAATCTGTGTGGGAACATGTGATGATTGTTACCCAATCTCCTAAATAAGTAGCTGACTGTGTGTAATGCTAGGGAAACCTAGGCCCATGTTTATACACATATATCCCCATTTTTGCTACACATTTTCACGCAATAACAGCAGCAAATTGCAACATCTATCTGTATTTTGCTATTTTGCCCCCTCTCTGCGTGACAAAATGATGCAAATGATGCGCTACAAAGGTATACATATGTGCCCTAATGTGTATTTGTTGCAGAATGTGTATGAAGACCAATGCTAGCAGTCAGATGGCTCATTTTTGCAACGCATACCAGATGCCAGTAGCTGTATGTAATGTAGTGTTGCATTTGTGTCAGACAAGCAACACGTTAACGGCTCTATTTGTACTCTACAGGTCATAATGGCCAGTGAGTAAGTCATGTAGAAACAACATACCTACATATGTAGACGCCATAGCTAGACAGAAAATTTGAAACCCATAATGATGCTATACATGTGTGTTGCCTTCACGTCACATGAAGTTAGATATGTTGGCCACACATATGTCACATGTGTGTGTGGTTGCTGTGTGTTGAACATGTCCACCTAGCCTGTTTGATTGTGAGTGGTCATGCAGTCCTCATGGAACCAGTTTTGGAATGTCTCTCTGGGATGCACATGCTGAGATGTATGGATAACATTATTGTTGGGGCATACTAATGGAGGGTTAACTTGGATGACACATGACTGTCATGGCCACTGCATGTGTGTAGTAGGGTGTGTAACTGTAGCAGGAGACTCATCCAATGTTAATGTTGAATACAAAGTCATCCATGCAGTATGAGCATGTGGGAAAGTCTATCATTACCATGTCATATTCACACAGTGTCATTGTAACTGAAATTATTTGTCAGTTCACCCAGTCTGAGTATATTCTTCCTTTCATGCTTTACAGGTGGACCAGCCCCGTACACCGTAGGAGAGGTGGCACATTTTGACGACCCCGATACCTACAGTGAGTGTCGCCTGAGTGCTATTTTCATTGTTTGGTAATGAAGCATGATGGATTACTGTGTGTTCAAGAGAATTCATGATTTGATGCGCTGGCCGTTCATTGGCATTGTTGTTTTATTGTGATATCAAATAGGACTTATGTTTGGGTAAAGCAATACCTAGCCATCTCTCAGATTGAGGGGCTGTAGGTCATTCCATTTGGGCGGCAATGGGGAATGGGATGACTCATTTGGAATACACTGGTCAATGTTAGACTTGGTCAGGGACTTGGCATGAACTGAGCCTGCATATCAGACTGACAGTCTCCCAGATAGCTTAGGCACATGGCTTTGATGACAAGTGCTTCTTCCTAGTTGAGGATGGACTGTGTACACTGTAGGTCGGATCTTCCGGGGGCATGTACTTCCACAAGGTGAACTAGAAGTGTGTGTGACTTGAGTGCAATGGCCTAGGTGTTCTGGTGAATCATGAGAATGGGGCCCGTATTTATACTTTTTTAGCGCCGCATTTGCGTCGTTTTTTTACGCTAAATCGGCGCAAACTTCCAAAATGCAATTGCATTTTGAAACTTCGCGCCGATTTAGCGTTAAAAAACTACGCAAATGCGGCGCAAAAAAGTATAAATATGGGCCTGGGTGTTCTACCTCCTCTGTGTGTGTTGTAAAACATGCCTCACTGATAGTATGTCATGTTGGCCTAAGTCATATCATTTTGACATGTGTGGACCTGGGATGTGTCGATGTTTGGCTGACTACAACGTGTTGCTAGCCCTTCATAGGTGTTGTGTGTGAAGGCACATACTTGTTGAACTTTCTATACACTCCTGGGTGTGCATTGAACATGGGATTGTTGGTTGTTCTTCCCATACCACCCACAAATACTGGGATGTTACTGTGAAACAGGGTACCTAGGACTGTAGCAACCAGTATGTTACACATACTTGACACCTTTTGTGACTTGAGTTAGTACCTAGGGCCAGATGTAGCAAACTGTTTACAAGTTGCAAATGTCATACATTTCTGTTTGTGAGTTGCAAACGTCTGTTTCCTATTCCGAAATGTATTTGGTGATCATGAACATATTAGCAAAATGCTTTTCCAAATGCAAAATATGAAGGGGTTTTCCAGACCTACTTGCAATTCACAGTGGTAGGCAATTCCATTTGCAACCGAGTACGTGGTTGCAAAGTGAGTCGCAGTTATCATCCACTTGAAGTGGATGGTAACCCACTTGCTAACTGGAAGGGGTCCCCATTGTAACCCTTCACCTTTGTGAGTGGACCTAAATAATCCTGTACAAAACAGCCAGTGGTCTAAGGGACCACTAATTACCGTGAAATAATCCAAAATTGAAGTTGTTGTAATTTTTTACTAAGTGCAGCTCATTTTCCTTTCAGGTAAACGGCCTACACTTGGGGAAAAATAACCTGCTTTAGTTAAAAGCAGTCACGTCCATGGAGGTCTGCTGTTCCCAGCAGGCCTCCATCCCCGTGAGTGCCCATAGTCGCTAAGGTGGCTCAACTTGGAACCCACATCATTGATGTTCATGAGGTGGGTCTTAGCGACCCCATAGCGACTCGCAGACGGTGTCAGAGACACCGTTCTGCATTGCAAATTGCTAGTTGCATTTTCCAAATTCCTACATCTGGCCCTAGTGTTGACATTTGTTTATGGCCCATGGGTTCAATCTTAGCACACAACTAATTCCAAATGGCATTGAGTGAGGAGTGTGATTGTTATCACATAGAGTGACATATGTAGTGGAGTCAGTATGCGGAAGAGGTGCTGCCATGATGTCAAATGCCTTAGGTATGATTTGGATGAGTAGTTTAGGGTGATGTCATCCATCATGTAGAGACATGGATATGCTAGGTGTGATATGCCCTTATGTATGCATGTTTCACATGTACTTCCTCTGAGCCTTTCCGTGAACTATGTTGTGACAATTGCTGCAACCAATACATTTCTAGTAATGGACAAATAACCCATTGTGCTATTCCACCCAATGCAAATCCAAGGCTAAATATTTGCCTTTTCTCTTCACAGCTGCAAACCTGAGTGCCGCAGATCGCAACCATTTTGAGCGCTGTGCGATGAGATACAGGCACATCCTGCAGGTGCAGTGTGGGTATCGGAGGATGGCCCGCAAGTACCATTCAGATCGGGCCTCCGGGGCGTGGTGGGCCACACCACAGGCTCCCCCTACAGTGCCACCATCAACCACCAACACCACATCCACCAGGTCTGCCCAAGTGGACCCAGCAACGTCTTCAGCAATGGACCCTGCATCTTCCTCCAGACCTGGACCCAGCCGTGTGGTGGTAGCAGGACTGTCCCGTGGCCAAAGAACTCCTGCCACAACATCAACCTCCGCCGGCACGCAAACCAGCACAGACCCTCCTGTGGACCCAGCTGCCTTCCTGGCATTGTCCCGAAAATTGGACAAGTTGGTAAAAAAAGGTGGACAACCTGAGGGAGGACATGAATTATGTCAAAAAGATGGTCCGCTCCATCAGGCGCACACTACGGAGGGCAAATCTGTAGTACTTTTGCCCTCTTGAACTTTTACCCCTCCCCTCTCACCTCTTTCCTATTTTATACTGTTAGTTGGGTTTTGGGGATTAGTTATAGGATAAGTATAGGTAATTAGCTTAGTTAGTGTTAGGGAAGAGGGTGGGGGGTCCTTCTTCTTTCTATCTTATATTTTTGTGTGTGTGGGCGGGTGGGGGGCAATGTTGGGATTCCTGTTTAAAAAAAAAAAAAAAAAAAATTTTTTTAAATATAAACAAAAAAATATATATATATATATTTGTTTAGGATAGTATAGTATGTGTGTAGGTTAGTAAGTGTTGTCCTGCATGTGTCTTGTCTCATAATGGTGGGTGGGGGGTTGATGTTTAGATCGTTTCGTTTCATGTGTAGAGTAAGTTTAGCTTAGGTTAGTTAGGGACAGTTGTGGGTTAGTAGTAGTCAGGTTAGATTAGTGTAGTTTTACCTTTCCCTTAGTTGCCTCTTTTATTACTTCATTGAAATAAAAATTTAGTTAACCCTTTACATGATGCGTTAGGTGCTACATTATCATGGCCTTGACATCAGTGTAGCAGAATGTTTTAGTATGACATTTGTGTCCTATGCTCGCTATCCCCAGGATATTGAGGTTTAACATGCCAGCTACCCGTGTGCTAACTTGGTAAGTATCCACCATGTGGGAGACCCACCATTGGTAGTGTGCATTGATCACCAAGGGTTTGTTTCGGTATGTATCCTACTTCACAAAGAGTGCTTCCAGACTTGTTATTGTGGGTAAATATATAGGTCGGACAGCAGTGTGAAGTTCAGGGAGATCTTTGTAGATGAGGAATTGTTCATACTCTTGTGTTGTTGCTGTCATTGTTGACCTACATCATGTGTGTACTGATTCAGCATGACTTTCCTTCATGGAAGTATACTCCGTAAGGGTGATTGATGCAGTGTAATTTGTTAATGATTCCTTACATTTTACTGCTTTTTTTCTTATTTAAGTATTGCATGGTGCCTACATTTCTCAGGCACCATTAGTTGTCTAGAATAGCTATAGATGGTGCATCATTCTGTCCAACACAGCATGATTGTGTGTGCTTAGTCCCTTCATCAGTTATTTTCCTCAGTATGGTAAGGCTATGATGCAATCCTGGCCACTGCACAGATGTTTCAGTATACATGAAATCAGGACAGTAGTATAGAGAATCTACATGGTTGCCACACAGCCACTTTGGAGTTATGTACTGCACAGTTGAAGTGTGAAATAACACAGAGACACAATAGGTGTGCAAGTGATATTTATTTATAGGTGGTGTAGTGCAAAATGTCCATTCACCATGTTTGCTGAGTCCGTTCTGGTGCATAATTACATGGTGATCCTACAGAAGGGGTGTGGATGATGCTCCTGACTTGCTGGGGTGATGTCACAGACAGTGCAGAGGGACAGGAATTACCAAATAGTAGGAGAGAGACATTCACTGGCAATGGGGACAAGTCATACAGTGGATTGCCAAACAGTCATTGAGTGTAGTTGTAGTGAGACTGGCATTTGACAAAACGTAGGACCTTGGTCAGAGTAGGCCATGGTGCAGGGACTAGGGCTTCCGGGTACTCTTGCGTGTGAATGTTATCTGTTCCATGTCTTCTTCTTCTGATGTGTGTGTTGCCTGGTGTGTCCTTGTTGTTGTTGGTTGTGAAGGGGCAACACACACCTCAGTGTTAGAAGACATGGAGGCAGACATCCCGGGGGCTGATCCCTGTCGAGTTATGAAGGGCAGTACTGCAGCAAGGAGGGCCTGCTGGTTTTTCAGAATGGCAGCCACATCACGATGGTAGGCAGCCAGGTCGGCCCTGAGGGGTTCTATGTTGCATTCGTGCACACGTTGACTGGCTTGCAGTTGGAGTTTTTGTGTCAACTGGATGACAGCTGTGCAGATTTCCTTTTGTGTTTTTAAAAGTTCCTGCAAGAGCGATGTTCGGGCTTGCATTGCAGCTGCCTGATCAGCAGTTGACATCATGCACGAACGCACCCCCTCAAGGCTGGCTGCCATAGTTTGCATCCCCACCCGCACCTCCTTGGCCAGCTCCCGCTGGACCCCAACGACGGTTCTTTCGAAGCTGGTGCCAGTGTCGTCAGAGTCCTCAGCTGTGTTGGAGCTGGCAGGTCTTACAATTGGGGTGGCTGGTGGTTCTCCTGTGGTGGCTGCTTCTTCTGTGCTCCTCCTTGTGACTGAAGATGGGGTTTGGAGGCTTTCAAGGACCATTTGAATTGTCTCTTGTGGGATGTTTATGGGCTCGTCATCCATGTCATCAGGGAACTCAAGGACAGGCATATCGGCAGGAGATCTGTGTTCCTCTGCAATGAAACAGGGTACAATTTGTGTGCCTATGGCCCACCTGTGTGTCACATGTATGATATGGAGCTATCAGACATGTCTGCCTGATCGCCTCTAGGTGTTGCTTTGTAATTATTTAGGAATAGGCGTGTTTTTGTCCTACTCCTCCCTCGGTGTTTAACTATTGTTATGGAGGGACATTTTGTTGGGTGGGCTCTCATTATCCTACATGTGATTACTGGCTTTCTAGGCAGCAGGATAGCTAATGGTGTGGGGGACTAAGTCTGACCCACTTGTAACTGACTCTGTCACCCTGATATTTCATTTTGCTCAGACTAACTAGCAGTGCCTCTGGTCTCCCACATCAAAGGAATGTTTAGGCATCCGAGCGCATGACATCTTTGGAACTTCTCAGGGAAGTGGTGGTCACTCAGATCCTACACAATTATGTCTTTTCCGGTATGTTCCCATACACAAATGAGAAAGACAGTATTTGTTTAATATGAGGTCTCATTGTACAACTGACTTCTTGAAATTTAGGTGTGAGCCACAATAACACAAACAATACACACTGTTAAAATTGAAATAGTCCGCAGGAGAGTAATACATTAGTACACAGCTATCATGGTGCCTAACAGTTTCTACTCTCCCTCTGCTTGTTCTATGTATAGCACAGCATGTTGAGTTTTGAGCTTGCCTGTCGGAATCACTGGGGAGACATCATCACTCATAACAGAGGAATGGCCTGTGATCTGGTTGTGCATCAGCAGCAAGGCAGGCAGCATCTAGTTGTGTTTCTCTGTTTGGAAACTCCCTCTTGCATATCTTGGGACAAGGAAGTGATTTTATAAGTCATATGTCATTGTGATGACAAAGTTTCCCTATGCAGTAATGCCAAACCTTAACCCCTACCACATCTATCAGCAACGTACCAGACTGTATCCTTGACTGGGGCACAGAGTGAATATGTTCTGGCAAACTCCAGTGCAGAAGTAGGCAAAACAGTGTGATTTGACTAATTGACAACACCTTAGGACTGGCTATTTGCTAAATTAGCTGATAGGAAGGGCAATGAGAATCATTTAGTGCAAAGTGCTCTGAGGCTCTTAGATGTGAGCAAATGAGTATAAGTACATTCAGGGTAAGATGCACAAAGGCCTCCAGCCTGAGGCTAATGCGCAAAGTATACGTTACACTTGCCACAATACACTTTGACTGACTGTGGGTGTTGTGACTGCCCTGCCAGCACACTTGCCTCTCAGGACCTGCCCCATACACTTTTTATTCACATTGCATGAACTGTACATGTTACGTGGCATTACCTATGCATGTCAATGTTAGGATGTGGAATGGATGTAAACATTGTTGATGTTTGAAGATGATGTTGGGTCATGTGTGTCTAATTGGATTGGCCTGTTTATCGTATGAATGTCCTATTTGGTTGTCAGACTTTGCAGGTGTGTTTCAGTGACCAGTTGCCTGTGTCCCCTCCTCAGGTGTTGTCTGAGCAGTATGACATTAGTGATGTAGCCTTGTTAGCCAGGCACGTGAGGGACCCTGACGTATGCAGCATGTGTGTGTCGTTAGTGCTGTGTGGCTCCTATTGCTGTTTAGTTTGGCTTATGTATGTGTCAGGTATGGACATTCGGCATTTGAGTGTACTGGTGCCTTTGTCTTATTTCTATGAATAGTTGCGGATGTCATCCTCGCCCCCTAATTTAGGTATGTATGTTCCATGGGGAGGTTCCTGCCATTTGGTACTATAGCTGCACAGAGATGAGAGGTATTATTGTCAACTGTTGTGGCAGTTACATTGCAGTTGTTGTTTTGGCTACTGCATTACTGATAGGGACCTAGTTGATGTAGGATAGATTTTGCTATACAAGTGCCTGGATGTGAGTTTGACGTAGTGGCCTTCCCACCTGTCGCTGCTTTCCCTTGGCTCTATTGTTGTAATTACAGGATGGCCCCATGGGACTGTTGTTGGTGCTGTATTTTGTCGTGCCCCCGCTTCAGTCTGTGCTGGGCATGCCCCCCTGCCGTGCCCCTTTACCCATGCCACTTCATATATGTGCTGACTTACATGCATTGTGTAGTAGGTATCCCCCCCCCTGCTTACAGTCCCCATTATTGCAATTTATTTCCACATGTGACTTACCCTGCATGTGCGTTGTGTCGTGGTAGTCTGCGCTGTCCTGTCCTTGAATCCCTGTGACGATCTCCTGCGGGATGACGGCTGCGACCATCTCCTCCATGTGGTCCAGGGCCTCCTGTTGTGCTGGACTCCCCCCTCCAGTCTGCATTGCTGCCTTCCTGTTCCTGGCCATTTTCTCTTTTGTCCTACGTTTGCAGTCATGCCAGCGTTTCTTACACTCAGTGACTGTACGGCGTTCTTCAGCCACACTGTTGATCTTGTCCACTATTTGTTTCCATATGGCCTCTCTCCTACTGAGTGGCAATTTAGAGGAGATGAAAAGTTGGTGCTGGTGTTCCGTCACCTCTTTCACCAGGATTTCCTGCTCCTCTTCACTGAAGCGACACTTTCTTTTTTTTAAAAAAATTCCTGGTTCCTGTGTGGATCCTCCTGGCTGGTTCCTGGTCTGCTCTCATCCTCCTGGGGTCTGTTGTGGCATCTGGGATCCATTTTGGCTCTCCTCTGCTGAAAGGGCAGTTTTCGCGCAAAAATGTAACGCAACAGCGTGAAAAAAAACAGCGCTTTCCGGATTGCGCTGTCGTAAATCGACCCACAGTGATGTGCGTCGCCTTTACGTTGGTTTCCTTTACGACTTGACGCCGCTGTGTGCGTCACAAAATAATGACTCCCACCTGTTGGTTGCGCCGCCGTACGTCAAAGTATAAATTTGACGCCCGCACGGTGCTTCAAAATGGCGTTAGACGGCGCAGATTTTTTTGACGCAAAACTGCGTTGGCGCAGTTTTGCGTCAAAAAGTATAAATATGGCCCCCAGTGTGCAGTGATGCACACATAATCAGTTCCCTGACAACTGGTCTACATGTCTGTTGTCAGGTGGATAGTGTGAACAGTACTTTGCTGCAAAGCTTCTCAGACCAATTGCAGCACATTGTAATGCAGCGATGGAACAGCCACTCTGACAAAATAGGTCTGACTTGGAAACTTCAAGTTTGGGCAGATGGCTGTCACAAATTCTAAAAATCCCTCTCCTTCCACAAAAGCAAAATGGAGGAGGTCCAGAGCTAACATTTTTGCCAGCTTTCCATTGTACAAACTTGCCATTGGGTGGTTGTGGTTATAGGGCCCCTCCTGCCTAAACATGTCCATAACAGACTACGAATTCTCCTTTTCTGGGGTCACTGACACAGATGACTTTTGAGAAGCAGGTGGTGGTAGACTCAATGGGGTATATATAAGAGCCCCTAGCACTACATTATGCCACCATAGTGTCATTTTGTACTCTAAGGTGGTCCTAAAATGGCTTTTCTGCTGTGCCGTATTTGCAAAGTGGCTCAATGCATGTATTGTGCCACTTTGTAACCCCTTGCACCACATTATGCCTGTGCCAGGCATAATGTATGCAAGAGGGCCATTCCGGCACTAGGAGGTCCGCAAAAATGGTGCACTGAAATTTAAAAGATTTCACTGCTCCATTTTTGGTGTAATTTTTAATGCCTGCTCAGAACAGGTGTTAAAATGACTCTCCCAGAGTAAACTATGGGCCTTCTTGCATTTTGCTGGATCAATGTCCACATTTTTTTATGCTATTTTAGGAAAGCACCACAATAGCATCAAAAATGTTCATGCTATTGTGCTAATGACTGCCATGGTATGCTGTATTATAAATAGGGTGCAACCATGGTGTTGTGAGGTGCTTGTAGGGGGGTGCAAGAAAAGTGGAGCATCATAGCTAACACTGCGCTTTTTCTTAAATATGGGACAATGTGCATCTTGGGGTAGTCACTGTATGCCATGGTGTCTCCATCTGACTCTGAGTCTTGTGCCATTTTGATTTTGCTGAGGCGGGTGATTCTGGTGCACTGTTTGGGACAGGGTTGCTTTGCATGTAGATGTCACCCTCTTCTTCCTCATCATCTCCCACCATGATAGGACTTATAGCTGACGTTTCCCACCTATACTCACCTTCACCATGACCACATACAGTCATTTTTTAAAGGTGCTCCACCTGCTGGATTGTTTGATGTTTTTTCATACGAGCTGTTTGGCCTCCAGTACTATAATGTGAACCAGGCTTATCTTGGCAAACACTCACATGGCTAATGGTGCATTTTGCAATGTTCTCCACCTGTTTGGTAAGTCTAAAAAAGTTCCAAACTGGGGAGGAGTACTTTCTTAGTGGGCAAGTGACAATGCCTGAAGAACTGGAGGTAGACGGTGTGTCATTGATTGCCTCTGTGCAGGGCATACTTCTACTAAGGTGGGAGTTGGTGCAGACATCAACTGGTGCTTTACAAAAATGTGTCTGCCTGTACAACATCCATCGGACAGGTTGAATAGGAGGAGTAATGTCAGACTACTCTGTGACAGCTTCCACAATGACTGGCTCCTTGTCCTCATCCTCCTCATCATCCCTTAAGGGGTTCAGAGATTTTCCTTTCCCTTGCTTCTCCTGGTGCCACCCAAAATCTGCTGGGGTCCAGTCCACATCATCATCAGCAGAACTGTTGCTTGAAGGAGATGGTGGAGAACCCTTCCTTTTTCTCGCTGGAGATCTGGGAGCCAAAGGTTCTAAAAGAGGAGGCTGTTGCTCAGCAGGAAGCTCAACATCCTGTTCTGCTCCAACATCAGGAAGATCTACTATTTCTGGCTGCTGTCCTCTTTGCTCTTTTTCCTGAAATGATTGTGGACTACTTTGCAAAAGGGACAGATCCAATTCAATGCTGCTGCTTTCTGGCATCGCCATGATTGTACTGGTTGCCTCGCTGACACACATGGGCTTAGGGTTAGGTTGGGTGATGCTGTTTATGCAGAAGTACTGATCTCAGATTTCTCCCATGTCTCCCAAAAAAGGTTGTGGTCGGCAGACCAGTGGTAGGAAGCTGCTTCTTCTCATTGGTCACTTTTTGGGGAGCACCATTTTTTGTGGCCATCTTAAAGCGCTCAGATGGCAGTGGTACTAAGCTACTTAAGCGGAAGAGATTGGAGGACTGATATTACATGTTTTTTGTACGTTCCTTCTGTTTGGCAGTACTGTGGGTGATGTCTCTATTTCTCTTGTGCACCTAAAAGCAAACAAGCAAGAAAACATTTAGGGAAATGTGGCATTGTTGCAGTTTAAATTAGTACAGACAAAGACAATATAATTTTGTGTGGTTGGTTACTTAGGTAACAATAAACCACAATTTATCTAACCAGTTTAAAGTCAAATGACACCACTATAACATAACATTTAGGGGGTCATTCCGACCCTGGCGGTCATGGACCGCCAGGGCCGGGGACGGAGGAAGCACCGCCAACAGGCTGGCGGTGCTTCAGGGGCAATTCTGACCGCGGCGGTAAAGCCGCGGTCAGAAAAGGGAAACCAGCGGTTTCCCGCCGGTTTTCCCCTGCCCCAGGGAATCCTCCACGGCGGCGCTGCAAGCAGCGCCGCCATGGGGATTCCGACCCCCTTCCCGCCAGCCTGTTCCTGGCGGTTTACACCGCCAGGAAGAGGCTGGCAGGAACGGGTGTTGTGGGGCCCCCTAACAGGGCCCCATTAAGATTTTCAGTGTCTGCAAAGCAGACACTGAAAATCACGACTGGTGCCACTGCACCCGTCGCACACCAGCAACTCCGCCGGCTCCATTCGGAGCCGGCTTCATCGTTGCTGGGGCTTTCCCGCTGGGCGGGCGGGTGGACTTTTGGCGGTCGCCCGCCCGCCCAGCGGGAAAGTCAAAATGACCGCCGCGGTCATTTGACCGCGGTACGGTCTTTTGCCGGTCTCCGCCCGGCGGGCGGCGCCCGCCGGGGTCAGAATGACCCCCTTAATTTCCAGCTAGGACAACAGTAACACAACATACCAATGTAGATCTTTACTTTATGTGCATCTTTTCTAAAGAATACACATGTGGCATTCAGGGAGGTGCATGGGTACATGGAATAATCCTTAAAAACCAAGGTTATTGTGTGCCTAACACAGGCAAGGTAGTCCAGGGTAATATGAAATAATCACTAAAAAATTAATGATGCTACTTGCTGAATGTTGATGTGTCTGCAATGCTCCTAGAATATTGCAGGCAGGGTGTCTAGGAGGCAATGGAATTATACCTAAAAAAAATAACGCTGTTGTGTGGCTGTGTGCCCATGGTAGAGGGATTGAGACAAAATGCAGACAAAATAAGAAATTTGAATTAAAAATTGTAAATAAAACTTAAAACATTAACATTTAAAAAAGAACGAAACATTTAAAAAAAATTAAATACACCAAAATTAATCTTGAAAAAATGAAAAGAAAAAAACTTGAAAGAAAACAAATAAAATATAAAAATTCAAATAAACAAACTGTAATGAATTACTGATGTTTGTATGGGAGTATGAGAAACCTACCGGGAAGCAAGGAGGTACAGATGCAAAATGCAGAAAAATACCTGTAATATAAAGCACTGTTCATCATAATCATATTCATAATATACATATACTAAAATGATGCTCAATCCTATTAGTAAACTGATAAAACATACCTTCAAGACTATAGAAAAAGCACACTGTCTAGATGCACAAAATGGCTGCCAGCCACATGGTCAAACAACCACAGTGAGCAAGGACACATGGGCAACAAAGAATACATGCAAGCCAATGGCATACTCACACTGGTTGGATGCACAAAATGGCCACTAGCCACATGGTCAAACAACAACAGTTGGCAAGGAGGCATGTGGAACAAAGAACACAGGCAAGCATATGGGAATAGCAGACTGGCTGGTTGCACAAAATGACCACCAGCCAGATGGTCAAACAACTACAGTGAACAAGGAGGCATGGGGAGCAAAAAACACACACAAGTCTATGGCAAAAGCACACTGGCTGGATGCACAAAAAAGCTGTCAGCTACATGGTCAAACAACAACAGTGAGCAAGGTGGTATGGAGAACAAGGAATATATACAAGCCCATTTCTAAAGCAGATTGGCTGGATGCACACAATGGCCACCAGCCACATGGTCAAACAAAAGCAGCAAGCAAGTAGAACAAATACTACAAGCAAGCCTATTGCAAAAGTACACAGGCTGAATACACACAATTCCCACCAGCCACATGGTCAAACAACAACAATGAGCAGGGAGGCATGGAGAACAAAGCACACATTCAGGCGTATGGACGCAGATGGCACAAAATGGCTCCTGGCCACATGACATAGAGAACTAAGACACATGTTGGCTAATGGCAAACACACTCAAACTACTGTTCAAACAAATGAGACATGGTAACCCTGAAGAAAACACTACCATTAATTCAGCAACACAAATTAAAGGAGCTTTAAACATTTTTCAACAACAAACATCCTCCTATGGCATCAAATATTACCCCACATATACACGTTTTGCTGAAAAAAATATGAAATACAAACAATAGCCAACATTTTTAATGTATTCCAATGCCATCCCTGCTCTAAATTATGTTTAAAAAATATACCACATAAACATTTCTTTCATGCACTGATGACTAGTACTTGGTGTACAACCTGGACAGTCCATTGGAAGGCTTGGCCACATAGTAAAATAAATGAATTTTGCAAATATAGCACACATGAAGAAACGATCCTGAACTGTGCAACAATTTTCCTTTACAAAAGGTGAAAAATGAAATGCAAAAAAATAGCTAGCTCCGTACATAAACCCAAGGCCACCTACCACAATGAAATTTGAAGTTCAAATAAAAAAACAAAGAAATACTGGTGCATGCCCTAACAAACAAACAGCACCATTAATAGTTTTTCAACTTATTTGTGTGATGATATCACAAAAACAAAATCAATAAATCTAATGGTATATATGCAGCAGACAAAGAGAGTGATCTTTCCACCTCAAAATCCAAGGGAAAAGTGACCAGGAGCTAGAAAAAGCACTGGGGGGAGCCTGCTGGACAGAAATAAGAAGTTGCAGTCTCTGGGGCACTTCCTTCCTGTTGGAAAAAAAAGTGAAAAAAATGCTTCTAGCATGAAAAAACAACTTAAATGGTCCACTGGAGAAGAAAATCCATTCTTAAACGTCTTTTGAGTAGACTCAGTTGCTTCTCAAGTAGAGAATTTACTTGTGGTGCACTAGGGTGTGGGACTAACATGGTGCCTTTGTGACTGGAAGCCTCTCGCTGGTGGCCTGAGAATAACATGACGTCGATGAGCGAGTGCCAAAAACAAATCTTGCATGCATGAACGGAAAGAAAGAATTCCACTTTGCGCTGGATAGAACATAGCACAGTGTGCCTGAATTCCAAAAACTTCACAACTAGAGCAGAGTTTACCACCCGGCCTACTATCCACATTGTAAGAAAAGAGTCAGTTCTATGTGGAAAAATGTGATCTGTCAATGTTGAGCCTTGGTCATTTTTTTATTGCGGGCACTAAGCCCATTCAGACAACTGGGGTACAGTTTTTATTGGGAGAGATGGAGGAATTTGTAAGTCCCCATTATTTGTGGAACTTTATGTCCCTGAAATTTGAGGAAAATATGTTGTTTTATTCAAAGTTTGAGGTTTGCAAGGGCTTCGGTTATGACATTCTTGTGAGATCTACACAAGTGACCCTACTTTGCACTCCCACAGGGAGTTTAATTTTCTTACACACCTGAGTTTGGAAGGTTTCCATGGGTTGTAAGTGAATTCAGGTGCAAGATCCACAGCTACCTACTTTGTAAGAAAAGGCTCAGTTTTGAGTGGAAAAATGTTATCTGCTCCTGCTGCAGTTGGAACACTTTTCTATCATGGGTGCTAGACCCACAAACATTAGTAAGATATCATTTTATTCAGGACGTGTGGGGTAATGGTGGCTGATATTTGTAGATCCCATCAATTCCCAGAACTTTACTTTCCAGAAATGTGATAAAAATGTGTGCTTTCAGCCAAGGTTTTGGGTTTCTAAGGACTGCTGAGTATAAAAGCCTCATGAGATCCACACATGTCATGCCACTCTGAACTCCCTTGGGTCCTAGATGGTAGGACATTTGTGATCTCTGCAGAGTCTGCAACAAGGGCTTCAGGGTAGGAAAACCTTGTGGGTTCCATGAAAGTCCTGCTAACTTGGCATCTCCTAGGTGTCTAGTTTTCAGACCTATGGGGATCTAGTGGGGTCCTTGGATTCGAAAAAAGGGATCGGTTTTGAGTGGAAAAACTTGATCGGTCCATACTGTGTTTCAGGATCTTTCCTGCAGTGGGCTCTAGTCCCATCTACACAAGTGAGATACTATTTTTGTCTGACGATTTGACGGAAATCTGGGTGGTAGGATATTTATGGCTCCTCACAGATTCCAGAACTTCTCCTCACATAAATGTATGTGCTTAGCTAAAGTTTGAGATATGCAAAAGCTTCTGGTTAAGAAACCATTGTGAGACCCAACCAATTCACGCCACCCAAGGCTCCCCAGGGTGTCTAGTTTTCAGACATTTCTTGATTAGTCGGGCATATGTCTTGTTTTAAAAAATTTACAAGTTTACTGGGTATCCCTAGGTGCTGGCTAAGCTGAGGTCCAAATTCCTCAGTCAGCAACATTACTAAAAGGTAAATTTTGAATTGAAAAATTTGATGTGACTATGTTCATTTAGGGCTCTACATAAATTACCTGTTGCTGATTCCAAATTTTATATACATTTCAGACATGTATATCAGGAATTGCCCATGGGTTGCACACTTCTAACCTCTGCAAACAGCAAGTAGGTTGAGGCCACAAAAATTAGGAAAAATAAACTACCTTTTAGAAAAATGCAAACAACTATTGTTAAAATGCTTATTCCTGAAACTTGGAAGATGGTAATCCCAGTATCAAACCTTCCATTGATACCTTTTTCAGAAAAAAACACGTTATGATGTGATATGTTGTGTGGATTTGGAGAGCGCTGCTAATCACCCATGAGGGTATCCAGGAGATGAGTAAGGCAGACCCTTATGGGGAGGAGGAGATCATGCCTGTTTCATCTGGAAGTGCCAAGCCTTAAAGTTCCTTTGGATGTCCATGATGGAGGGGGAGGTTCTGAGGTATTGTGGAAGGTCATTCCAGGTTTTGGCTGCGAGGTATGAAAAGGAACATCCTCCTCCTCTGACCTTGTTGAACAGAGGGTGGTGTGCTCTTGCCTGGGATGCAGATTGAAGGTGGCTGGTGGATTGGTAGAAGTTCAGGCAGTGGTTGAGGTAGTCTGGACCACTGTTGTAGAGCACTTTGTTGGCGTGGGTGAGCAGCTTGAACTTACACCTTCACTGGACTAGTAGGCAGTAGAGATTGTTAATGTATGGTGAGATGTGGTAATTTCCATGGATGTTCAGGATGAGTCTGGTGGCAGCGTTCTATATGGTTTGGAGTCAGTGTAGCACACGGCTGGGGTTCCTAACTATTCTTTTCATGGCTGCACCTTTTCCAATTCCCCCCCCCCCAAAAAAACAAATATAGGTATAATTTTGCATTGAGGGATATCCACAATCCCTGGGTGCCTTTAGAATCCACCAGGATTTTGGGAACAGCAATGCACATGTCTTATGAATAACGTGTGTAATGAGCATTATTAAGACATACGTTAAAAGGGCTCCTAAAAAAAAACGGGCTCAGCATTGGAGGTGGCCAAACCTCAGCAGCTATGGGGTAAATGATCCACAGAGATCTTTTAACTACTTATGATACCTAAGCATTGCCTCACTTTATATTTCTATGTTCTCATTTCTCTGCAGTAGCTAAATTATAGCATGAATCAAAATATTACCTAAAATCCAGAGCTGGTGTAAATGAACCACAAGGCAGATCTAGAAGAAATGTTGACCAGTACCTTTATGCTACATAAGGATTGCTTCAGTTCTGTTATCAATTTCCCTCTTTTTCTGGATACATTAAATGAAAGATTTTTTAAAAAATATTACTCCTAAAAGCAGCTCATGTGTAAATGAACCAAAAGTCAGATCTAGAAAAAGTGTTTACCTGTATTGGGAGAAGTCGACCTACATACTGATTTATGTCTGTCTGAACTTGACTACTGAACTTTATCAGAACTCTTTAAAAATTAACTTTGTTAAGAAACAGCTCTCAAATTGCTTAGCCAGATCATCTGCAATAACCATCTTAAAATCTAAGTGCATCACAGACACAGGGTTTTAGACCATGTGTAGTGCTGGGCTTACTACTACTTTTGTAGTAACCTACACTTGGTATTTGGGAATACTGAAATGTAGTAAACATACTCAAAGTGTCCACTAACTCAAAAATGTAAGTTACCTCTGTGAATCAGGCTCCCTTACTAAGCAGGGATATCCCTTATATGTCACGATTGCACTGTTTTAGCATATTTTTTGAACATGCACAAATGTTGGTAAAATGTCAGTAGGATTATGAACAACAATTAGAAATGAAAACAGCAAGTGCAGTAGCACAAATAGAGCTCACTGCACCGTTCTGGGTAGTGGCATGACTTAAAATGGTTGCACCAGGAGGAGGTCTGGTCAGTGCACCTATTACAGACAATGCAATGCCACCAGGGAAGCCACCAACATTTGCCTGCCCTAGTAGAAGTGCATCAGTGAAAGGCTGACAGTTTATTTAAGCAGCTGTCTGTCTTTCAGTTTGCAAGGTTGTGTGCCTTTCAAAGGGGGACTGCGATCTCTCTGGAGGTGGGTGCAGTGAGTTATGGAAGCCACCTGCAGGAGGATGGTTTTGGGGGTGGTCCATGGGATCCACTTCAGCTCCCCCCCCCCTTTCTAGGCTCACCCTTGGCCAGTGCACTGATTGTACACCTCCATTTTGTGGCACACAGTGAACATGTTCCCTGACAGCACCTTTGAATCTATGCCTGTGTCTTTAATATGGAATGGACACATGGGCAAAATATCACCTCATTTGCATGGGGCAATTTCCCCTTGATGAGCCATAAAATACAGAAGTATAAACAACATTCTTTAAGAAAAAAAGAAAACAAAGCATTTAGCAGTCAGCTACTTGACATGAATTTGGAAACATAGGCAGGTGCATTGTGGGTGTGGCGAGCAAAGGACAAGTGTTTTTTCAAATTGTACAGACTGTCTGACTCTATAGAATACTCTCAATAAATACATCAGTCTCAATGTCAGGAACTTGTTGTTTAATAAATACCAAATTATTATTATTTTTATTCTGTTGTAGATTGTTGGTCACAAACTCATATATCATGCAGATTTAAACAGATAAATCATTTCACAACTTTACATATACATTGAAATAAAGGTATTAACATAATGTAAATATCTGAAAAATTCACACGGGCAATTTCTTTAGAAATATTGCTATACATGGTTTGAGTAGAACGCAGTCAATGTTTTGTTTTTTTTGTCCTCATACACCTCTGGCTCCCAATCAACTCCATATCACCTAAACCAAATCCTCTCATACATGGAGATGACTAATGCCAGGGAACCCGGATCTCTCTCACTCAAGCCTTGGCACAAATCTGCGTCCAAGGTAAGAGAGTGTTCTGGCCCCGAATCATAGGACGTAAAGATATTAGTGCAACTGAATTGTATATTACTCTATGGTGTCCCCCCATTCCCATAACCGTGACCATATTTTTACTTTCTTTTCCTTACTTGATTTACTCACCTCCACATCCAATTTAGATGTAACAACCAAGGCATTGAGCCAATCTATATAAGAGGGGGAAGAAACTGAAACCCATTTCCGGCAGATTTTCCTCCTGGCCAAAAGTATTGCATAAAACAGCACTGCCCCTATTACGCTACTACATACTTCACCCTCCTCGGGTATACTAAAGATAACTCAAGGAAGAGTCGGTGAAATGTGTTGCTTAACAATACTTGAGATCATTTTGCATATTTTTTTGTAAAAACAAAATATCACTGGACATTCAAAAACCATGTGGGTATCAGGCGCGCTCTGTAAGCTGCATTTTACACAGTTAACTTCCTCACCCCCTCTCATTTTAGATAGTTTACCAGGGGAGAAAAAAAACCCTATGCAAAGTAAAAAGATGATTCCTCCTTAATGATACAGGTTTAATTACCTTAAATACCATTCGCATTGATGATCTCCACCATAGTTGTACCTGATCCGAAGGCATCTCTCCCCCCCAAAGAGAGACAGGCAACTTAAAATCACGAACCCGGGTATCCAAGATAGCCCAATACCAACTTGGAACCTTCTGTAATTTCCAATGGTTCTTAATTAAACTATCCTCAAACTAGTTTACAGACCCCAGACTAACTGTGACCCTTTGTGTCCAATTTCTAATTGAATATACTTCAACCTTGAGAGAGTCCCTTTTGTTCGCTCTGTAAGTTCTTCCCACGATAACAGAGAACCATCCCTAATTAAATCTCCCCAAAATTCAATCCCCAGCTTCTTGAGGGGCAAAGCCAATACATCGGTTAAACATTCGGGGGTTCCTGGGGAGTCCCAAACCAGAGCCCATTGACTATAATACTCAATTTGTGCCACTTGCCGCAACTTAAACCAAACCTTAGCTGCGTCATGCAGTATTTTCAATCTCACTTTCATCAAAAATTTAGGGTCATTGAACTTGTATAACAAATATTATACTGCGCCTTGTTCTGTAGCCACCATAGAACTAAACATTTCCCCGACTGCTGAATGAGCCACGGAGGAGAATAACATTCTAACATTCTTAAGATGAAACACCCACACATAGTAATGTATGTCAGGAAGAGTAAGACCCCCCTTCTGTTTTCTTCTGCGCAGTTTCTTCCATGCAATCCTGGGGCCCTTTTGCGCCCAAATAAAGGAATTTATTTTCTGTTGATACATGGTTAAGAATTTTTTATCTATTTGTAATGGAATTGAATTACAAAGGAAGTTCAACTTAGGCAAAATTATCATTTTAACCAAATTGACCCTCCCAATAACTGTAAGCGGAAGGAGTAACCAACCTAACATTAACTTAGTTCACTCTGTTACAACAGACATCATGTTTACCGCTGGTATGCATTCCACATCCTGGACAATTGATAGTCCTAAATACCTAATTGAATCGGTAGCACGCCAATTATTGGCCTTAGAATTCCACATCTTATCTCAGTCTTTTCAGGGTTAATATGATAACCCGAGATCTTTCCAAATTCCTCTGCAATATCCAATAGAGTAGGTAAGGCCTTAGATAAGTTTGAAGTATAGATTAAGAGGTCGTCAGCAAACAGAGCAACTTTCTTCACCCACTGCTTACTACTAAAGGAGGAAATTCTAGGCTCCTGCCTAATCCTTGTGGCCAAGGGCTCTATATACAAGTCAAACAACAGGGTAGAAAGAGGGCAACCCTGCCTAGTACCCCTTGTGATCCTGAAGGAGTCAGTTAGCTTCCCATTTACTAGGATCCTGGCCACTGGCGCCTGATAGATTAATCGTATTGCACAGCAAAATGGGACACCCAGATTCTTACGTTCAAGAACCATATTTAGATAATTCCAGTTGACTCTATCAAAAGCCTTCATCACATCAAGAGCTATTACAGCCAAAGGTTCTCGATATGTCGTAGCTGAATCAATAGCACCAATTAAGTTAACCGTTTGTTTGTGCAAGAATCTATTTCGGATAAAACCTTTCTGATCCGGGTGAATCAAATCGCTCATGACCCCAATTAACCTATTTGCCAATATCTTCGCATACAACTTATAATCGCTATTTAACAATGATATTGGTCTGTAGGACTCACATCACAATGAGGATTTCCCTGGTTTGAAGATAAGAGAAATGTTTGCCTCACGCCTAGAAGCAGGCAATGGGACTCCTTCCTCAGAAATCTCCGAAAATAATTGGAAATTAAAGGAACTATAGAGTCACCCGAAGCCTCAGAAAAATCAACAGGAATACCATCCGGTCCCGTCACCTTCCCCCTCTTTCTCTCATTTAAAACTGCTCTTATTTCCCCCTCGATAATGTGTCTAGTCAAGAGAATCTGTTTGGTCTATACAAGACAAGGAAGCATAGCTATATCTAATCACTCACCAACTACCTCATCTCGTAATTCCCTCTCCTCTGTATAAAGTGCTGAAAAGAAATTTAGGAAGGCCTCTCCTATAGCCTCCGAGGATATAAAACTAACCCCCAACTGACTATTCAATAACTCCTTGACCCTGTTTCGTGCCTCGTCTTTCTCAATCTTCCAAGCTAGTAATCTTCCCAAATTTTCCCAATGTACCAACTGGTCTTGTTTGCTTGCCTCCAATCATTTAGCAATCCTTGCTTGTAATATAGATTCCATCTGTAGTTCCAGCTGTCTCATCCTATTATTCAAATACTCCTTATCCCGCCCCTTCGCATATTGAGTATTACACAACAGGATTCCCTGCTCTATACCCTTCAGTTCCTCCATTTACTGCTTGCTTCTATAGGTAACGATACTTATAATCCTGCCCCTCTTCACTGCCTTAAAGGTGTCCCAGACTACAGTTTTAGTGGCAGACCCCTGATTAATTCTAAAAAAGTCCTCAGCCTCCTTACAAAGATAACTAATGACCTTCTCCTCCACTAAAAAGGTCCGATCTAAAGTCGATCTCATCCCACCTACCTCCTGGGGGTAACTCATTCTTAAAGTCACTGCTGCATGATCTGATAAGTGGGCAGGTGAATACGTAATATCTTCAACTAGATCGCACACCAAATGATCAACTAGAAAATAATCAATTTGAGAGGCATGGCCGTACTTCCTAGTGTGAAATGAAAAAATTCCTGCTTCTCCCCTACTCTCTGCCTCCACAAAACACATAATCTAAAATCTTTCATCATTAACTTAAGAGACTTACATTTTACTGACCTATCTAATTTGTTATCTAAAACCACATTAAAATCCCCAGCCATAATAACCGGATCTGAAAAGTTCAAAATGTGGGAAAAAAACATTCGAAGGGGTTCTATGTCATTGCAATTCGGTCCATAATATCCTACCAATGTAAATCTCCTACCCCCCAGCTGCAGTTTGGTTATAATCCATCTAACTAATCTATCCGATATCACCTCAGACAGAGTCGCATTCACCTGCTGTTTAACCAAAATCACCCCCCGCCTTGCTATTAAAGTTATGCTCAGTGCTAACGAAGTCTTTTACCCATTTCTGAGTTTTGAACAGTGCTGTGCTTTCCTCCTTAGTTAAGTGCATTTCCTGTAGAACTATTATATGAGCTGGAGAATCCCTAAGAAATTACAAAAATGTTCTTGCCCTCCCTTTAACCCACAGGCCATTAACATTCCAGAACATTAATTGTATTAGTCTTTTCCCGTCTCCCTGGCTCCCCTGAGCGTTATCCAGTTGGATTTAAATAAACTGAGGTGTATGAGGTTATTTTTCCCATTTCTCCCACATGCCCCTTCCTTAGTGCCCCCCACATACCCCCTACTGTGCCCCCATCTACACCCTGTACCCACCTCTCCCCCCAGGAGAACCCCGCTTACTATTGACAGACGTACCGGTCCCATTTAGAGCTCCCAGGAACTCCCCGGCTTTCTCTACACGAAAACCCCCTTCTTTATACCTACTAATAATTCATCTGCTGCAGCAGGATCCCTGAAGTTATGCATTTTAATATTATGTATTACACAAAGGTTTACTGTAAATTTTGGTTGGGCTACCTCACCTACGTTTTTTAATTCCTCCAACCGTCTTCCTAACTCCCATTGCCTATTCAGTGTTGTCCTGGAAAGGTCCGATCTAATCTCGAATGAGAATTCCTCGCCTTCTAGAGATCTCACGCCCAAGGCCTTTGCCAGTATTTTTTCCTTCAAAAGATATGTTTGAAAATTAACCAAGATCTTCTGCAGCTTCTTATTGTTGGTGTTCGCAAAGCGATTGGGCTGCAGAAATGCCCACTAGACACCAGGGAATTTATTTTTTGTGTGTAAACAATAAAGGGGAGCAACCCCTTGGGCAATGGTTGCTCCCCTAGGGGGCATTTTTGATTTTTGTTAGGCCTTTTCTGCCCCTCCCCCCATTGTAGTTAGGCCGATCTTCCCTGGGGGGGAGGAGGGGGCAGAAACCACTAGGTACCCGCGTTCATTATTTTTGTTTGTTTTATTTTTTTAGACGTGGGGAGCGACCCCTTATACAAGGGTCACTCCCCTGGGAGGCAGTTTTTTTTTTAGGCCATTTCTGGCCCCTTGGGGGCAGATCAGCCTATTTGTCTTAGGAAAATCTGCCTCCAAGGGGGCCAGAAACTACTAGACACCAGGGATTTTTTTGTGACAATTTCATGCAAGGGGAGCGACTCCTTAGGCAAGGGACTTTCCACTGGGGGAAAAATTTATTTTAGTCCATTTCTGCCCCTTTTGGGGGGAAATGGGCCTATTTTCATAGGCCGATCTGCCCATCACTTAGCAGCCAGGGATTTTTCTTTTTAAAATTTTTTACAGATTGGGAGTGACCCCTTAGGCAAGGGTTGCTCCCTTGGGGGCAAAATTTATTTTAGGCTACTTCTGCCCCCCTTGTGGGCAGATCGGCCTATTTCTATCAGGCCGATCTGCCCCTTGGGGGGCAAAAACCACTTAGGCACCAGGGATTGGTGTGTGTGTGTTTTAATTGGGGTGGCAGTCCCTTGGGCAAGGGTCCCTCCCCATGGGGGCACATTACTGTTGGCCATTTCTGCCCCCCTTAGGGGCAGATCGGCCTATTTTTGGAAGGACCATCTGCCCCCAAGGGGGGCAGAAAGCCCAGAAGAGACCAGGGAAGATTTTTTTTAAATAAATAGGGCAAACTTGTTCTACTCACCAGTGGGCAGATAGGGCAATTACCCCCTGAATCACTCCCAGGGGGCAGAAAACCTACTAGGTTCCCGGGAATTAAAAAACAAATAGTGGGGAGGTGGCAACCAACCAGTAAGGGCATGGTTATGCCGCCTTCCCAACTGAAGGGGGTAGCAGTATTCCAGCTCTCCCTCTGCACACATCTTATCCCACGGCAAACAAGAGGACATTTGATTATTTTGGGTTTTGGTTTCACATTTGGGCCATGAGAGCTTGTCTAACTCTCAAAATCGTCCCACTTGGAATGGTGAGGGCTGCACTCTTTGGACTTTGGGACGCTGCCATGTAGAAAAATCTACGAGACCTAGACACATCTGAAAACTAAACATCTGGGTGAGTCCAGGGTGGTGTGCTTCACATGCACCCCACACCATTTTCTTACCCCCAATGCTCTGCAAACCTCCAACTGTGCTAGTTACTCCTCATTTTCAACATGTGTTTGGCTCTTCCCAGTCACAAGCACTTGGCCCACTGACACAAGTGAGGTATCATTTTTACTGGGAGACTGAGGGGAAAGTTAGGTGGTAGGAAATTTGCACTGGTGTGGTGATCCCACACAGAAATTTAGGAAAAATTAGATTTTTTTAGCTAAATTTGAAGTTTGCTGAGGATTCTGGGTATGAAAACACTGGGGGGGCCAAGCAAGTTACACCTCCCTGGACTCCCCCGGGTGTCTAGTTTTCAGAAATGTTTGGGTTTGGTAGGTTTCCCTATTTGGCTGCTGAGCCCAGGACCAAAAGTGAAGGTGCCCCGCAAAAACAGGTAGTTTTATATTTCATAGTTTTGATGCGTCAACATAGTGTTTTGGGGCATTTCCTTTTGCGGGCACTAGGCCTACCCACACAAGTCAGGTACAATTTCTATTGGAAGACTTGGGGGAATGCTGGGTGGAAGGAAATTTGTGGCTCCTCTCAGATTCCAGAACTTTCTATCATCGGAATGTGAGGAAAAAGTGTTTTTTTGCCAACTTTTGAAGTTTGCAAAGGATTCTGGGTAACAGAACCTGGTGAGAGCCCCACGAGTCACCCCATCTTGGATTCCCCTAAGTGTCTAGTTTTCAAAATGCATGGGTTTGTAGGTTTCCTTAGGTGCCAGCTGAGTTAGAGGCCAAAATTTACTGCTAGGCACTTTGCAAAAAACAGGTCTGTTTTCTTTGGGAAAAATGTGATGTGTCCATGTTGTGTTTTGGGGCATTTTCTTTTTGCGGGCACTAGGCCTACCCACACAAGTGAGGTACCATTTTTATCTGGAGACTTGGGGAAACGCTGGGTGGAAGGAAATTTGTGGCACCTCTCAGATTCCAGAACTTTCTATCACCGAAATGTGGGGAACAAATGTTTTTTGGGCAAATTTTGAGGTTTGCAAAGGATTCTAGGTAGCAGAACCCAATGCGAACCCAACAAGTCACCCCATCCTGGATTTCCCTCGGTGTCTAGTTATCAAAAATGCACAGGTTTGGTAGGTTTCCCTAGGTGCCGGCTGAGCTAGAGACCAAATTCCACAGCTAGGCAGTTTCCAAAAAATCTGGTCAGATTTCAATGTAAAAATGTGATGTGTCCATGTTGTGTTTTCTGTCGACAGCATTAGGCGTACTTACGCAAGTGAGGTACCATTTTTATCAGGAGTCTTGTGGAAATGCAGAATTGAAGAACAAGTGTTATTGTCCCTTGTCTTTCTCTACATTTTTTCCTTCCAAATGTAAGACAGTGTGTAAAAAAGAAGTCTATTTGAGAAATATCCTGTAATTCACATGCTAATATGAGCACCCCAGGATTCAGAGATGTGCAAATAATCACTGCTTCTGAACACCTTATCTTGTGCCCATTTCGGAAATACGTAGGTTTCCTTGATACCTATTTTTATCTCTTTATATTTCACCAAATACATTTCTGTATGCCCAATATACAATGAAAACCCAGTGCAAGATGCAGCTCATTTATTGGCTCTTGGTACCTAGGGTTTTTGATGAACCTACAATCCCAATATATTCCCACAACCAGAAGAGTCCAGCAGATGTAACAGTATATTACGTTTGAAAATCTGACAAGGCAGGAAAAAGTTACAGAGTAAAACGTGGAAAAAAATGCCTTTTTTACCTCAATTCAATATTTGTTTTATTTCAGCTGTTGTTTTCTGTATGAAAACCTTGTAGGATCTACACAAATGACACCTTGCTTAGTTCAGAATGTTGTCTATGTTTCAGAAATGTTTAGCTTTTCGGGATCCAGAATTGGTTTCACACCCATTTCTGTCACCAACTGGAAGAAGGCTAAGAGCAGAAAAATAGTAAAAATAGGGTATGTCACAGTAAAATGCCAAAATTGTGTTGAAAAATGTGGTTTTCTGATCCAAGACAGCCTGGTCCTGAAAGCTGTGAACATGGTGATCTTAGCACCTCAAACCTTTTGTTGATGCCATTTTCATGAAAAAAAACACGAGCCTTCTTCTGCAGTCCTTTTTTCCCCTTTTTTTATTAAAACAATGAAATATTTGCAGAATTATGGCTAATTTATTGGTCTCCTCAAGGGGAACCCACAAAATGTAGGTACCTCTAGAATCCCTAGGAAGTTGGAAAAAAAAGACGCAAATTTGGCGTGGGTAGCTTATGTGGACAAAAAGTTTTGAGGGCCAAAGCGCAAGCTGCCCCAAATAGCTAAAAATAGGCCTGGCACCTGAGGGTGAAAAGGCCTGGCAACGAAGGAGATAAAGGAAAATTATGAAGCATGACGCTGTGCCAAAATTGGCTGCTCCCTCTTTTCACAAAGAAGGGATACGCTGTATTTAATTGAATACAGCGCTCCCCTGTGTTGTCCCCTGCAGTGGCTCTTAATTAAACTGCCTCATGCCAAAGCAGGCTTCCTTGCACCATCATGCAAGGGTGTCTGCTTTGAGGCTGTCACCTAGGCTCTCATTATCCTAATGAGACTACTGGATTTGGGTGGCAGAATCACTTGCACTGTGGTGACTGAGTCTGAACCCACTACAGGTGATACCTTTCAGCCTAATCCAGGTTTTGCTCCGGGTAACTAGCAGTGCCTCATCCCCACCCAAAAGTAGGGATGATTCGGCAGCTGAGTGCATGACACAATTGATTCCTCAGGGAAATCGTGGTCACTCAGATAGCATCCGTTTCTCTCAGTTACATTAGTCTCACATATACAGTCAGAGGCAGAATATATTTCAATAAGGTTTAATTGAAGCAACTGCATCTCAGATATCAAAGCATGTACTGCAATAACCAAGACGACGAAGCACAACAGGATTAAAATTGTGACAAGGAGAGTAAAGCATAAAAATAACGCTACCATATTGTCACTAGAGTCGTTAAAATAGCTTCTACCTAGGCTATGTTAGAGCACCGCATGTTAAGCTCTAATTCTACCCTTCGGGTTCCCCTGGGAAGACATCATCCCTCATACCTATAGTCTACATAAACAGCTACAGCTACAGCGAAGCACTCAGCAATCAGCATACAGTCGTGATCATCTGGCTGGAATCTCCCTCTAACGTACATGGATCAAAGTAGTGTTTTTATAATAAAACAGCTAATGTTCCAAGAAAGGGTCCCTATGTAAGAGTGTGTATGTTTCTATGAACACTAGAGACAAATCGTTACCACGTTTGCCGGCAACCTATCTTACTGTAGCCTTGAGAAAAGCACAGAGTGAAAGGAATGTCTTGTTTAAGAACGCAGTGCTGGCCTAGGCAAAGAGCAGCTAGAGTGAGAAAATAAAACAATACCCCAAATGTGGCTATTGTTAAAAATATAAACAAAGCTGAATAAAATACGTCTAGGTAAAAGTGCACAGCAGCAGGCCTAGTTTGCTAAAATAACATAACATGTATGAAGCTATAACTAAAATGGCTACACAACACCCTTCTCTTTCCTTTTCAAAGGTGGTTCAAAGCCTAATTATGAATTAAAGTCACTAAAATTCAATCTAAGGCATATATAAGAATGTCAATAATGGCAAGTTAAAAAGTCACTTGAGAATATGTAAAAGGACAATTTAAAATGGGAACTGTAGCATAGAAAAGGTCGAATTTCAAAAGTCATAGTCATTTTGGAAGTTGCCAATCGAATCCGGGATACTTGAAGACAGGAAATCTTCCACTTTGGCAGGTATTAAAGTAGGAAGGTCATCGCCAAGGAAAACTAAGGAGCATTTGTGTTCCAAAGCCTGAGCTCCAGCCAAGGCAGCAGCATTCTGTATTGTGCCTAACAATGAGTTTATAGCTGTGTAATCGACAAAGGGCAACTCATAAGCAGCTTCCCACAGCAAATACACCCTCAACGTGCATGTCTGGTAATGAGCCCTCAACAAGAACATCAACAGATCAGCGTCCAATAAAAGCAAGCACTGCGTAGCAAGACAAACTTTCAGTGCATGTTCGGACGAGCACCAGAGGCACCGAAACATGGAATGTACACAATGCAAAACCGGTCTGAATGACAGGGATCAGTCACACTCCAAATGCTCGAGGAGCGGTGCTCCAAAGTACTGCATCATGCGTTCACGACACAGCTGCACTAGTGGGAGCACTTTCAGTCCTTCTTGTTGCGGCGGGACAGCCATTGCGCAGAAAATGTAGCAATAGCAACATGCCACCTATTATAGCCAAAGTTATCAGAAATCCCTTGAAAATACTCGAGAATATTGAGTAGATGGCTGATGATATTAAACTGAATATAGAGGAGAAGGTGTGAATGAAACCAGAACCAACAGCCTTAAAGAAATTTACGATTCCAGTAGTACTGGATGCATTAAATATTCATCCCATGAGCTCACCAAAGTGTCTCGGAAAGTTAGTACTTAAAAGTGACTGTATCTCTGCTGATGTCCTTGCCATGTGAAACACAAAGGTCTTGCGTGCAGATGTGAGCGCCACATGTTTTTGAAACACTAAAACCTTGAGTCTGCTCAACTTGTCAAAATTCACATTTGAAGTAGTGATATGGGGCCAAATGTCAGTTACTTCCCTATGTTGTGTAGGAAGAAAAGGTACATTCCCGCAGCATGTAACAGTCTTAAAGACCAAAGCAACATAGACTATCCCGGCTCGCATCCCAAAACAGTTTTCACTATTGAGGAGGACATAGCTGCCATTTGAGAGCACCTGGAATGCAGGTCTAATCAAGGGGACTAGAACTCCCTTCAGATAACAAGCCAAGTTTGCTGCCGAAGTGTTACGTGCCCCATGCAATGACAGCTGTTTACAAACCATTGAATGGCTGACAGAAGTCTCACATTCACTACCGCTAAGAAATACCTCTTTCATGCCACTGAGACATTTGTACTAGAAGGGTAGCTCCCACACCTCATGGATGTAACTATCACCCAGCCTTTCATATCTGCCTACTGGAATTTGTTTTAAGCAGGACATGAATTGAAGTGTTGAAATAGGCAGATTAGTAACCCTGAGTATTAACCACTCAGCAGATGGTATCTCAGATACAGTAAAAGGCAACTTTTCTAACTTTTCAATATTTAACATGACATAAGTCGGTTCTTTCTTAGCCATTAATTGTTGTTGTCACGTTAAATTAAAGGTGGAAAATATGGGGGTCATTCCGACCTCGGCGGTAAAAGGCCCTTACCGCCGGTCAGAAGTCCGCCATTCTACCGCCGCGGCCGCGGTAAACCGCCACGGTCATTCTGACCACCAACTGTGAAACGCCAAAAATCCGACATCCAAGGAAGGCCGCCTCATCAGCGGGCCGCGGAAAACTGGAGATGACCAAACCTCCACCGTCACGCCAACACAAACACGCCCATGCCATTCTGACCCACGAATCCACGCGGCGGTCTTTCAACCGCGGTATTCCATTGGCGGTACACACGCCGCGCTCAAAATACACACACAGCTCCAAAACACAGCCACATTGGACAATTTGAAATACACACACCTGACACACATACAAACAACACTCCCACACATCCAATCAACTATAAAACACACACCCACATCACCCACAAACCCCCACTAGTTGGAAATCGGAGAGAAGGCGATAGAGATAGAGATAGAGAGAGCGAGCACAGCAATCGAAAACCCCAACACACACAGGAACCCAACTTCATCACCCACACCACATTTACGCACACATCACCACATATCACCACGCACATCACCACAAACACCACCCCACACCTCATCCACACCACCCCATGGCACCCCAAAGACACCCCAGGTTCTCGGACCAAGAACTCAGGGTCATGGTGGAGGAAATTATAAGGGTTGAGCCCCAGCTCTTCGGCACACAGGTGCAGCACACCACTATAGCAAGGAAGGCTGCGCTATGGCAAAGGATCGTAGACAGGTTCAACGCTGTGGGACAGCATCCCAGAAATCGGGAAGATATCAGAAAGCGATGGAACGACCTACGGGGGAAGGTGCACTCGATGGTGTCGTGACACAACATCGCTGTGCAGAAGACTGGCGGCGGACCCCCACCCACTCCACCCCAATTCACAGCATGGGAGCAAGAGGTAGTAAACATCCTGCATCCTGATGGCCTCGCTGGAGTACACGGAGGAATGGACTCTGGTAAGTCGAATCTCAACTACTTCACCCCCCCCAACCACCAGCATGCCAACCCCCCCCCTCACCCCCAATCTCAACCCCCCAGCACACAACCTCCCTGCCAATGTCTCACCAGCACAACCCACCCTAAACAACACCAACCCCTGAATGCCAACACAAACCATAGACAGCCACCACCAGAGCATGACCATTGCACATACCCATACACCCCCCCCACCACCCTCACAACACCTCCCACAAGGGAATGCCAGCACTGGGGGACAAGGGCACTCAAAATGCACGCCATGGCACACACAGAAACAATAACCATACTCCTTTACCCCTGCAGGGCCGGAACGCCAACACACCGCCACAGAGGGTCCAGATTTGTCCATCCCACCCCCAGAACAGGCCCCCAGCGAGGACAGCAGCTCTGTCGACCTAGAACCTGATGACCAGCCCAGACCATCGGGGACCTCTGGACAGTCGGTTCCCCACACACAGACACAGGCCACAGCAGACCCAACCCCCTCTGGGAACACCAGCACAGCTCCCACCCAGCGGGCCCATGCCTCTGTCTCGCGGACGCGTCAATCAGCGGTGTGTCCGCCACTACAGGGCACCCAGGCTGACCCAACACCCCAACAACAACAGGGACCTGGGGGCAGTGGTAGTGGGCACACCGTCCAGGGGACAGAGGTCCGGGGAAACAGGGCAACTGGGAGGGCTGCTGTGCGACAGGGGGGGGAGGACAGGCCCAGGGAACCCACTCTCCAAGAGGCCCTCACCACCATCATGGGAGCATACCATCACTCCCAGGAGACGATGGCGACGGTACTGGCCAGGTTCACTGAGATCCAGGCACAGCAGGAGGAACGGTACATGGGGTTCAGCAATGAACTCAGGAACATCGCTACCGCTATGGGGACCATAGTCCAGGCCCTCAACCGGATAGAAACCACATTGCGGGACCATGTGGCACCACAAAGGGCCCCTGTCACTAGCCAGGAACAGCCTACCACCTCCGCCGGCGCTAGTGGTTAGGAGGCCCCCACAGAACGACGGCCCACCAGAACCCCACCTCCTGCTGAAGAACAACCACCCCTCAAGAGGAACCTGAGATCTCAGAGGAAGACAGAGTAGGATGCCAAGACCCCCGCCAGCATAAGATACCCCCTGATGTCATCCCACTGTCCCACAGTGTCACCCTGTCCAACCTTGAACTGCCCCTGCTCCATCCTTCCACAGGCATATGGAAAATGCACCTGTGAAACTGAGAACTGGGCTCTGCCATGGACATAACTCCACCCTCACCCATCACCGTTTTAATATCATGTACCAATATCTAGCACTAAAAATAAATCACTCATTGCACTGAAATCATTCAGGAGTCAGCCTGTATTATTTACAAATGTATAACACATTACTGATCAATAATGTTCTGTTATTTTTGTGATGACAACATACCGATGTCAATAAGCATTAGTCCATGGGCTAACCAAGCAGAAGTCACGCAGTGGGTCATTCAGCACTGAAAAGGGAAGGGAAAATCAAACATCAGTTTTAAAGAACTGGGGGGAAATACACAAAGTAAAGATGCAGGGGGCTTTCAGTAAATGTTAAATGGCGTGGGTGATTCTTACCTGTGTGCTACTGAAAATACTGTTGGATAACTCTGTCCCTGTTGTCTGGGTCGTCCTCTTCGTCTTCCTCCTCTTCACTCTCCGCAGGCTCCACAGCTGCTTCAACACCACCATCTGGACCATCCTCCTGCAGGAAAGGCACCTGACGTCACAATGCCAGATTGTGAAGCATACAGCAGGCCACGATGATGTGGCACACCTTCTTTGGTGAGTACATCAGGGATCCCCCTGTCATATGCAGGCACCTAAACCTGGTCTTCAGGAGGCCAAAGGTTCTTTCTGTGATCCTCCTGGTTCGCCCATGGGCCTCATTGTACCGTTCCTCTGCCCTGGTCCGGGGATTCCTCACTGGGGTCAATAGCCAAGGCAGGTTGGGGTAACCAGAGTCACCAATTAGCCACACACTTTGTCTCTGTAGCTGTTCCATCACATAAGGGATGCTGCTATTACGCATCACATACGCGTCATGCACTGACCCAGGGAACTTGGCATTCACATGGGAGATGTACTGGTCAGCCAAACAGACCACCTGGACGTTCATAGAATGGTAACTTTTCCTGTTTCTGTACACCTGCTCATCGTCTTTTGGGGGTACTAAAGCCACATGGGTCCCATCAATGCCACCAATTATGTTGGGGATATGTCCAAGGGCATAAAAATCACCCTTCACAGTGGCCAAATCAACCTCCTCAGGGAATACAATGTAGCTCCGCATGTGTTTCGTCAGGGCAGACAACACTCTAGACAAACTTTTAGAAAACATAGGCTGAGACATTCCAGATGACATGGCCACTGTTGTCTGGAATGAGCCACTTGCCAAAAAATGGAGGACTGACAGAACCTGCACTAGAGGGGGAATTCCTGTGGGTTAGCGGATGGGGGACATCAGGGCTGGCTCCAGCTGGGCACACAGTTCATGTATAGTGGCTCGGTCAAGTCGGTATCGTAGTATGATATGGCGTTCTTCCATTGTCGACAGGTCCACCAGCGGTCGGTACACGTGAGGATTCATCCTTCTCCTCGCAAGTCCCAGCGGACGGTGCCTAGGAAGGACAACATGGAGCACAGAGTCAAGCAAATCACAGGTACGTTCACCACAGCATGCCGAGCACACGATTATCTATGTATTGAAAGGCGTGTATGTGTGGCAATGCAAGGCCTAGGCCTGTGTGACGCAGTACAAATTATGCCATGTGGGCCCTTGAAATGGCGGCTGCCTGACCTGTGAAGTGGGACAATGGGATGTGAGGTCAATGCGCTGGCGTGGCACACCGTGGCGGTAGGCGGTCGAAGACCGCTATATGAAGCCGCATTGGCTAACATTGAAGCCTATGGGTTTCAGGAGCCAATGACGAGGTGCGCCGGTGGTCGCGGTACGCACCGCCGCGGTACGCTCTGCCGCGGGCGTGACCGCCATTTTCTATCTACTTAATCACTCGAGACCTGATCATCCACAGGAGAGGACCTATACTGCAAGTGCTGCTGTGACCTCGGTCTGGAAGTGACAATGGCTGCTGCGACTGGGGATAGGGCCCCTGCCTTCACGTCTGAGGAGTTGGAGAAATTTGTGGATGGGGTCCTCCCCCAGTATGCGTTACTCTACGGTCCTCCAGACCAACAGGTAAGTACACTGGGTGCACATTGAATGGGCTATGCCTGTGTGGAGTGGGGTGGATGTAAGTTGGTGGGGTGGGGGGCGAATGAGGAGTGCAACGCACGACAGATGAGAGCATGTGCCATATGGCAAGGTTGGGGAGGGGGGGCCAATCGCATCTAACATGCAGAAAATTGATGAATTTTTCCTTCCCACCCTGTACATGTCAAATAGGTCAGCGCCCATCAGAAAGTGGACATTTGGCGTGCCATCGCCAAGGAAGTCCGGGCCCTGGGGGTCCACGTCAGACGGGGCACCCACTGCCGCAAGAGGTGGGAGGACATCCACCACGGGACCAGGAAGACCGCCGAGTCACTGCTGGGGATGGCCTCCCAACCTAGGAGGGGTGCCAGTCCTACCCTGACCCCCCTGATGTCCCGGATCCTGGCGGTGGCCTACCCTGATTTGGATGGGCGCTTGAGGACATCACAGCAGACACAAGGGGGTGAGTATCAGCACATTCTGCTATCTCTCTGCGCAGTGGAGGCATCTGGGTGGGGGAGGAGGGTTGTGGGTGACATTAGGCCAGGGCGCTTTCTGTAGTGTAGTCCTCTCCTTTAGGCATGGCCCTGTGCTCCCAGCCCCCACCTCTGTAGGGTGACAAGTACAGCTATCGATGGTCCAGCATCACACATGTGTGCGTTTGTCATCTCTAGACCTGTTGTCCTAGTCAGAAGTACTGAGTAGTGTATCCCGAATGCGCGGCTTAGTGCATGAGGCTCCTGTGTCTGTCCTCTCCGCCAACGGTGTTGACATTGCATGCACTCAACCTGGTCTTCGTTTTTCTCCCCCCACCCTTCTTCTTCATCTTCTTGTGCATGTGTGCATTAGCATCATCAGGCGGAGGAGAATTGGCATCGGAGCACGAGGGAGCTGCAAGTCACAAGGCCCCGGTGGGCCCAGGAACAGACACCGAGGGCACCAGTGATCTGGAGGGCGAGGGGAGCACAACGGGGACCGGCGGTGACACCAGCGACAGCGACACGTCCTCGGATGGGAGCTCCCTAGCGGTGGCGGCAACATCCGGGCCCCCCGCCTCTACAGGTACAGCCGCCACCCAGCACACCAGCCCCGCCCTCCCAGCAGCCCCTCAGCCTACGCTCCGTGCCCGCTCGCCCAGGAAGGCGGGCGTCTCCTTCGCCCCAGGCACCTCAGCCCCTGCCCCTGTCACCCCTGCTGCCCTCAGTGAGGAGGTCATTGACCTCCTTCAGACCATCATTGTTGGACAGACTACCCTTTTGAATGCCATCCAGGGGGTAGAAAGGGAGGTGCATCGGAGCAATGCCTACCTGGAGGGCATTCATTCGGGTCAGGCTGCCCATCAACGATCATTCAATGCTCTGGCCTCAGCACTGACGGCTGCCATTGTCCCTGTTTCCAGCCTCCCTCTTCTGACTGCCTCCACCCTGTCTCTGTCTCCTGTTCCTCAGCCTATCCCATCCACACCATCAGACCAGCCTGCACACACCTCAACACCCAAGGGCAGCTCATCCAGACACAAGCACAACAGAACCCACAAGCATTCACGCAAGCAACACCCAGATGCAGACATTCCAACAGTCACTACCACCTCTGTGTCCCCCTCCTCCTCGTCTCCCTCCTCCCTCCCTGTGACGTCTACACTCACACCTGCATGCACACCACCATCAGCCAGTGCTTCCATCACCAGCACATCCTGCAGTACAGTCCGCACACGTGCAGTCACCACCCCCACTACCATTTACACGTCCCCTGTGTCCTCTCCCACTGTGTCTGTCACCCCCTCTTCCAAGACACACAAACGCAGGCAGACACCCACCCAACAGCCATCCACCTCACGACAGCCTCCAGCACAAGCACCTGCACCCAAAGACAGCACACCTGACTCTCCTACAACCACATCCTCTTCCTCCACTCCCATCACCACTTCTCCTACCCTTTACCTTGGTCCAAAAAAACTTTTCCTCGCTAATCTTAACCTCTTTCCCTCCCCTGACCCACCCCCTCCATCTGCAAAGAGTCCCAAGAGCACCTCAGCCACCACCAGCCCAGCTTCGAGTGTCACTGTGGTGCATGGGTTCTGGAGTCCACCCTTTGCCAGCAGTGACACTTCAATCAGCAGCAAGGGGACAGCCAGCCCCCCCCAGGCAAGAGGACCAGGAAACTAAAGGGCCGCCGTGAGAGGACTGACACAGCTGCCCCCAAGGAGCAAAGTTCGCCCACTTCACCAGCCACAACATCTAGGGGAGGCAAGGGCCCGAGAGCCCCATCTAAGGAGCGAAAGGGCAGCAGGGCGGAGAAGTCAGCCAGCAGGAGCGCGGAGCAGGAGGGGCCCACAAGCCCCATCCCGGGTGTTAGGGAGGACACCAAAGGGCCCAGGACTCCGTCACCGAAGGGTCCAGCAACAGCACGGTCGGAGGGCGACTGAGAAGGGAGTCCAGGCCAGGTCTGGCTCCCTTGACTTACTGGACGAGCACCGCTGAAGAGGGCCCCGTTGTGCAGAAGAGCACCGCTGAAAAGGGCCCCGCCATGCAGAAGAGCACCGCTGAACAGGGCCCCGCCGTGCAGAAGAGCACCGCTGAAGAGGGCCCCGCCGTGCAGAAGAGCACCGCTGAACAGGGCCCCGCCGTGCAGAAGAGCACCTCTGAACAGGGCCCCGCCGTGCAGAAGAGCACCGCTGAAGAGGGCCCCGCCGTGCAGAAGAGCACCGCTGAACGGGGCCCCGCCGTGCAGAAGAGCACCGCTGAAGGGGGCCCCGCCGTGCAGAAGAGCACCGCTGAACAGGGCCCCGCCATGCAGAAGAGCACCGCTGAACAGGGCCCCGCCGTGCAGAAGAGCGCCGCTGAACAGGGCCCCGCCGTGCAGAAGAGCACCGCTGAACAGGGCCCCGCCGTGCAGAAGAGCACCGCTGAACAGGGCCCCGCCGTGCAGAAGAGCACTGCTGAAGAGTGCCCCGCCGTGCAGAGGAGCACCGCTGAACAGGGCCCCGCCGTGCAGAAGAGCACCGCTGAACAGGGCCCCGCCGTCCAGAAGAGCACCGCTGAACAGGGCCCCGCCGTTTAGAAGAGCACCGCTGAACAGGGCCCCGCCGTGCAGAAGAGCACCGCTGAACAGGGCCCCGCCGTGCAGAAGAGCACCGCTGAAGAGGGCCCCGCCGTGCAGAAGAGCACCGCTGAAGAGGGCCCCGCCGTGCAGAAGAGCACCGCTGAAGAGGGCCCCGCCGTGCAGAAGAGCACCGCTGAAGAGGGCCCCGCCGTGCAGAAGAGCACCGCTGAACAGGGCCCCGCCGTGCAGAAGAGCACCGCTAAACAGGGCCCCGCCGTGCAGAAGAGCACCGCTGAACAGGGCCCCGCCGTGCAGAAGAGCACCGCTGAACAGGGCCCCGCCGTGCAGAAGAGCACCGCTGAAGAGGGCCCCGCCGTGCAGAGGAGCACCGCTGAACAGGGCCCCGCCGTGCAGAAGAGCACCGCTGAACAGGGCCCCGCCGTGCAGAAGAGCACCGCTGAAGGGGGCCCCGCCGTGCAGAAGAGCACCGCTGAACAGGGCCCCGCCGTGCAGAAGAGCACCGCTGAACAGGGCCCTTCCTGTCAAGCACCGCTCCGCTGGGCCCCGCCGTCTTAAGCACCGCTCCGCTGGGCCCTTCCTGTCAAGCACCGCTCCGCTGGGCCCCACCGTCTCAGGCACCGCTCCGCTGGGCACTTCCTGTCAAGCACCGCTCCGCTGGGCCCTTCCTGTCAAGCACGGCTCCACTGGGCTCCGCCGTCTCAGGCACCGCTCCGCTGGGCCCCGCCGTCTCAAGCACCGCTCCGCTGGGCCCTTCCTGTCAAGCACCGCTCTGCTGGGCCCCGCCGTCTCAGGCACCGCTCCGCTGGGCCCTTCCTGTCAAGCACCGCTCCGCTGGGCCCTTCCTGTCAAGCACCGCTCCGCTGGGCCCCGCCGTCTCATGCACCGCTCCGCTGGGCCCTTCCTGCATGCACTGTTAACGGTTCACTGTGCCCACCATGCCTCCTCCTTGACCAGTGGAGACTGTAATCCACCTGATGGACTGTGGCTTTGCACTCCCCAGGATGGAACAGTGGGCAACCCATCTACTGTATAGACTTGAGAGACTGTGGCTTTGCACTCCCCAGGATGGCACAGTGGGCAACCCACCAACTGTAGAGACTTGAGAGACTGTGGCTTTGCACTCCCCAGGATGGAACAGTGGGCAACCCACCTACTGTAGAGACTTGAGAGACTGTGGCTTTGCACTCCCCAGGATGGCACAGTAGGCATGGTGGCCCCTTCGTGGATCTGGCGTCGTGGACTCATGTGGCTGTGGTGCCCCCCCCTTCCCTTCCCCCTGAGGTGCCTGTAGTTTTTTCATCAGATGCCCCTGCAGTGTTCTCTCCAGAGGACTCAGGTCTCCTGTGTGGGCTTTGCCCTTGTGTTGTTACACTTTGGCCCACGGACACTTCGATTTTCTTTTGATGTGCAGGACTAATTGCCTCGGTTATCCATTGCACTGTATATAGAATTATTTTGATATTGATTTTTTGGCTAGTTGACCATTACTTTTCAGAGCCTATTTTGTACATAAATTTTTATTCACAATTTAATTATGTCTTTGCATTTTTCAGGGGGGTTTCGGTGGTGTCACTGTGACTTGTTGCTCTGCATTGGTGTGTACATAGTTTGGGGGGGTGGGGGTCGCATATGTGTGTGCCGTAAGCTTTCCTCCTCCCCCCTCCCGTGTGTCGTAGGTGCAGTACTCACCGTTGTCGTCTGCGCCGGCGTTCGTACTCGTGGTAGATGAGCAGGTAGACGAGAGCAGGTAGGATGTTTAATTCGGGTTTCATGCTGTCCTCCTTCCTCGTGGAGTGCGTAGAGGTGAGCGTTTTCCCGTTCGTAGTCTGTTTCCGCCCGGAAAAGGTGGCGGATTGGTGAGTTATGATACTGTGGGAGGTACATTGTCTGCCGCCTGTCTGTTGGCGGTGACCGCCGCGCTGTTTGTCTGTACCGCCGTGGCGGGCGGAGTGTTAATGTGGCGGGCTGTGTTGGCGGTTCCCGCCAGGGTCAGAATTCCATTTTTTGGACCGCCAGCCTGTTGGCGGGTTGGCCGCCGCTTTATCACCGACCGCCAGGGTTAGAATCACCCCCAAAGTCTCTTGCGCCAACGTGTTGCCACGGTATGCAAACTGCCTTCAGTGATTGTAGATTCCAAACCAACTGCATAATGGATCCTAGTTGACTCTGTCCATGGTGTAAAGAAGACATATCACGTTGTATTGTCTACTGCAGAAGAAACAATGTTGTTTAAGGTGTATATCCAGTCGGACAGGGGATTAATCCCATTATCTACAACAGCTAATGCCTTCTGTAAGTTTTCCTGATCTATTTGCCTTAACTGGGCAGCAGCTTCTTGTTGGGAAAGCTTCTGAATTTCATTATAGACTGCGTATAAGAAGCGCTTTCTGCATTGTTTTCTGGGGCCTAACAGGAAATCAGTGTTCTTAGACAGGAGCCCGTGGTGTTTTCTAACAACATCTAGTGAGGAACTTTTCAACCTTTGCTGGCTTAGGGCCAAATGCATGAAACATTTTTGCATCTGCAAACGGTGCGAATCGCAAAATGTGGCCATTTGCGAATGCAGCAATGGCTTTCACAATGTATGAAAGGCATACACAGTGCAATTTTAAGGAATCGCAAAAATAGCGATTCCTTAAAATTGAGACCCCATTTAGAGAATCGCAAATTGCAATTCTCTAAATAGGAAATCACAAATAAGGAATCCCTATTTGCGATTTCCAAAGCACATGTATCAAGCATTTCATAAATGTGAATCGAGCATTTAGGAACTGCAATTACCACCAAATCCAATTGGTGGTATGCATGTGCAATTTAAAAAAATGCATTATAAATACATTTTTTAAAATGACATGTAGCGCACACATGCCTATAGAGCATGTGTATGCTTCACATGTCCACAAATATTTGTTTCTGGTGCATCAGAGGGGGCCCAACCACCACCGGGGGTTTGCTTTACCTAATTTGCGAATTCCTAATTCCTAAACAGTTTCTTTCACCTCCAGATGCTCTTAAAGATTCCGGTGAACCATTGTGACCTCTGCCGTGCTGTCTAATAGTCCTAATGCCCACTTCTTGTTCTGAGCCCTCTTCTTCAGTGGCATGAAATACTGCAGCTGCTGCCACTTTTTTCTTTTTAAATTGGGGTTTTTGATGGAGACATTTCTCTTCTTTTTTAACAGAAACTTCTGTAGAGTGTTGTGATTCCTGTCTCGGTTTCATGTACTCAGTTCTTCTCTCTGACCACCCACCTCTCTCACTGCATTTTTCCGGTGAGTCCTGAAAGGAACGAGATTGGCGTGTATCAGTACATTGATATCTGTCTCTATTTCTGAGATTATATCTCTTCTGTGGGGTCTCCATATGCGGAGATTCTCCCTTTTCTTTTTTAGGTGTTTGTTGTTTTTTATCCCAGCGTTTCTTAGTATCCTCAGGAGCTTGCTTGGTAGAATCTTTATTAGATTTATCCTGTAACTGTGATTTTGTGTGTCTGGCCCCCAGACTATCTCGACCAATACTAGAGTAGGTCTCCGCGATAATCTTTGGCAGCTCACGTTCTTGATCCTGTGGAGGCATGCGCAAGCTAGTGCAACTGCTTCCCCTTTAAGGTTACTTAATATAATTGAGGATACTGTGGCAAAATTGGCCATTAGTTGCATCCCCAAGTCCAGGGCCGGGCCAGCCCCGTATTCATCTTGAATTTGTTTCAACGCTCCTGGTAAATTGGCAAGTGTCAGAGTATTGTGTGCGGTAGTATAGAGCATGGCAAATACCGTGCCCCACGTCTTGCAGTTAGTTGTCTACTGTGGGAACCATCCCAACTAGCAAGCACATAGTTGATATTCTATGCTTATCCTGAGGTCCCGCATGGGGAGATACTGCTTCCATTGCATTTATTTTTTTAGCTAACCAGGACGGAATCTCTTCTCGTTTGGCCGGTAATTTACCCATGATCGAATATACAGTCGCAGGATTAATGCCTGGCGTTACTGCTTGTGGTTGCGCCCGAACAGCACATCCTGGGTTTGTGTTGAATGTTTGCATTACAAACTGTACTAATCATCTGTGTATTGCCGTAAGATCAGCATATAAGCGATGGACTTCAGCTACCTCTAGGTTCGCTGCAGCAGAGTGAGGTGTATTTGTGGCCAATAAATGCCAGGTAGCACCATCATTACTAAGAGGACCTAACCTAAAATGAAGAGTTATTAGGTTTAGGTGCCATCAAGCCAATTATTATGTTCTTGATAAGATAGAGGTATTTCTAGATATGCATATGTTCTGTATTGTGCAGGTGCGTTTGCAGGTGTGTAGTGATGAAATGTATTTGTGTTCCCATCAGCTGCTGGGAATGTGAGACAAGAATAAAAAAAGTTCTATAGGCTCGATGACCCTCAACAACAAATGTAACTGGACCCCCCCAGGGCCGTTAGACCATGCGCCAATAAATGTGTAGTAAGGGGTGGTTGTATATTGACATGAATTGCTACCTGTTGAGGGTTCGCCTTAATGAATGGTGAGTTTTGTTCAGAGATGAGCATACCAAATGGGGATTATCCTTTTAGAGTTCAAGCTTGAACAACCTACAGCATTAGTTAGGTACTCCCTACTTAGCTGAGGAGGAAAATCATCAATACCACAGACATCTCCGTATATAGTACTGAGGTGTCTTTGTATGTAGTGAGACAGAGATACTCAGGAGGACCCGAAAATTAGGGCCTGACCCAACGTTGGGCACCATGTCGTGTAGGCTCCCATTATCCTCCATTATCCTAATGAGACTACTGGATTTGGGTAGCAGAATCACTTGCACTGTGGGAGACTGAGTCTGAACCAACTACAGGTTACACCTGTCGGCCTAATCTGGGTTTTGCTCCGGCTAACTAGCAGTGCCTCATCTCCACCCAAGAGCAGGGATGATTGGGCAGCCGAGCACATGACACATCTGATTCCTCAGGGAAAACGTGGTCAGTCAGATCACATCCGTTTCTCTCAGTTACATTAGTCTCACATATACAAGGACAATCAGAGGCAGAATATATTTCAATAAGGTTTTATTGAAGCAACTGCATCTTAGATAACAAAGCATGTACTGCAATAACTAGGACGATGAAGAATTACAGGATTAAAATGGTGGCAAGGAGAGTAAAGCATAAAAATAAAGCTACTATATTGTCACTAGAGTTGTTAAAATAGCTCCTACCTAGGCTAAGTTAGAGCACAGCATGTTAAGCTCTAATACTGTCCTTCAGGTTCCCCTGGGAAGACGTCATCCCTGAACAAGAGGCCTGTAGTCTGCATAAACAGCTGCAGCGAAGCACTCAGCAAGCAGCATACAGTTGTGGTCATCTGGCTGAAATCTCCCTCTAACATACATGGATCAAAATAGTGTTTTTATAATAAAACAGCTGATATTCCAAGAAAGGATCCCTACGTAAGAGTGTGTATGTTTCTATGAACACTAGAGACAAACCGTTACTACGTTTGCTGGCAACCTATCTGATTGGAGCCTTGAGAAATGCACAGGGTGAAAGAAATGTCTTGTTTAAGAACACAGTGCTGGCCTAGGCAAACAATAGCTAGATAGAGAAAATAAGACAAGACCACAAATGTTGCTATTGTAAAAATAATAAATGAAGCTGAATAAAATATGTCTAGGTAAAAGTGCACAGCGGCAGGCCTAGTTCGCTAAAATAACGTGTATGAAGCTAAAACTAAAATTGCTACTCAACAAGGCGTTTCATTGTTTATGTGTGTGAAGGTGTCCCTTCCTTCATATAAACAATCACTAATGGAGATTTCACACTTCTGTGTGTGCTGCAGCATGCAGCACATAGAGAGGTGCCAAAGAGGTATTTTGAAATTACTGTTTATGTGCAGGAAGGTACACCTTCCTGCATAAACAATCATGTCTGGCATTTTGCTGTTTCTATGTGTGCTGCAGAATCCTCGTTCACCCTTGCTAATGCCACCCCTGGGGATTTTGGCACTGTCACAGGTTTACAAAAAATCGTAAATCTGAGGTAGAGTCAAAATGCAATGGGTGTTGCTGTGGCACACCCATTGCAACACCCATTGCACACCCATTCCACACAAAGGGCTGTGTGTGAAGGGGCCCTATTTACAAGGTGGTGTTAAGCCACAAAAAGTGCAGGGCATTGGGTCACAGGAGCGTCACGAAATGTGACACTTCAGCGGCCCTAGGGGTTCATAAATATGCCCCATGGTCTGAATGCTTGCCTTTCTGAGATTATGTACATTTTCTTGCTTCTCCAGTGCTGATCCATCCTTGATTAGACCCTTTGAGAAGCTTGGTATCTGAAATTATTACTTTGTTTGATGATACACATTTTTGGCCACCTGAAAGATAAAAAACACTGCTAGCTTTGCAGGGACATTTATTGTAAGATACACACGTTGGCTTTTTACTTGTCTCTTTATTTTTTAAACCCAACCTGGGTAAAGATGCTGGCAAAAAAACTAACACCCCGGGGTAGGTGACAACATAATCTTTTTTATGCAACAGAGACCATTATCTCTGCGGTGCACTGTTCCAATAGTTTTTCCATTTACAGGACAACCCACAGGAGAAGGGGCAGATCTTCAAAGCAGATATTATTCTTACTCTGGCACTGATGACTTAGCCACATTTATTCCACGATTTCACCCACAATCGCCCTCTCTCCCTTTGCTCTGGTGAATGAGGTAGAGTAAGAAAGCCATGTATGTCTCTTTTCGCGATCTCGTCAGAGACAGCCCCAATCGTCTATTGTGGACAGCATTGTATACAATACCGTACACAAGCAATCTTCGCTCATTTTAAACACATTGCTACTTTAGCTTGCATGTCATATTAAATTTTAGAATAAAATGATTGTCACTTATGTATAAAAAAGTGCAGTCTTGACACAAGTGAAGACATAAATTAAAAAAATTGAAAACTTAAGTTTTTCAGGTTTGGTTATTTCTTTTCAGTCATTGGCATGGAAGCAGTTTGGAAACTAATCCACTAAATTGTGTTGCTCTTCATCTACCTACCATAAATGAAAACAATTGAGAAAAAAGCAGTAAATCGAACACAGACATTCAAACTGCCCGGTCTTTGAATAACTCAATTGGCGGATGGGTGATTTGGTTCTTCCTGGGCTACGAACCATACAACAATCTACAATTTTGCATATTTCTGTGTTTTTCTGTTGACGTTTGGACACAAATCTGCTAAGTTCCCCTCATCTTCTAATGGCCACAAATGAAAAACCGTGGGAGGAAGCCAACAAATCACTCACACATCTGCAAACTGCCTAATTTGTGACCAATTCGAGTGGCCAGTGTGTGGTGTGAATCTCTGTAGGCCATAAGCCACAGGAAACTCCCCCAAAAGTCCCACTTTTTTCTGTTTTTCTGCTGAAAGAATTGGATTTTTATGGCCCAATTTTGCTACATTAGCAGATTGAAAAAAAGGGCAGATTTTAGCCATTTACAATTTACAAAAAATTTCCAGTCTTTACTACCTGCAATTCCAAAAATCAATCTCTATTCTAATGCTTACATTCAAACTTCTCAGTAGTCCTATAGATCCCTAGCAAAGTTTTCTGAAGTAGAAAATGTGAATTAATTTCTCATATTTCATGTGTTTAATTCTCATAGCTACATATTTAAACTTCCTTGTCAAACCACACACATCTTGTACTCCTTAGCTCAGCTCCTTTTCCCATGGCCTTCACTTAAGAGCATATGATCTTCTTTGAGCTACTCCGGGTATGTCTATGCAGGCGTAATTGAATTTAGGGCATGATTTAGCATTTAGCCGATAGGTACTCTGTCACAAATGTGATGAACATTCAATTTCCCTCATTACAAGAGCATGAGGATATCCGTCACATTTGTGATGTAGTACCCTTCTTTCAAACTCTAAATCAGGTCCATAGTCTTTGGTAAACAGAAATATTTTACCTCTCAGCACACCAACTCTTCTGTTTCTTAAGGGCACTGAGAATCTTATTTCAGAGGTAACAACTTGCTTTTAGTTTAGATTTTTGCTTCTCTAACAACTTGCTCTTGCCAAAACATATTAATTAACATTAGTATTTAGAGTTCATAGGAATATAATAGTTGGTGTAACAAAATACCACTTTTTGCATGGTCACGTGCATTATTTTTGCCGAATTGTATTACTGTTTTTTAGACTCACAGGCACTGCTGTCCAGTGCCCAGTGTATGTACTTGGACCCCCCAAAACATGCACAACTTGGCTAATCCCTGATTGGCATATTTAACTCTCCTGTAAAGCCAGAGTATATGGTGTAGGAATTACACCTAAGACATGTAACGTAAATGTCACCTGTGGATCGCAGCACTTATTTTACCATCCACTATTGTAACAGGGAAAACCTGACTTTAGGGTAACTAGTGTAGCTTGGCTGTTGCAGTTTAAATTAGGCTTTGGTCAAATTAACATTTTAAATTGATTGCATAATTTTGAAATTTGTATTACTTTTTTACATGAAATTGCCAAAAGTATGCCATTATGCCACTTCTCATAATTACTTTGCTGTAAAAATGTACTGTGAATGGTGCAAATTGCCGTAAACAAGGAAAGCAGATCATCAGCAGCTGTTGTCTATTCTGCTTTTGTCTAAATAAATCCATGTGCCAAAAGTTGACTAGAGGATGGATTTCACATTAAAATATGGAACAAAATGACAAATTTGCCTAAGTTTGTGTCATTCTGCCATTTGTCACATAATTACGCAAACGCACATTATGGACATTTTGCATACTCACTAGTTTAAACCTGCAGTGTCAAATTAATTTTTTTGACAGCGAAAAAACTACCTCTTAAATATTAATATGTCAACCCTATGTAGGCCTTGCTGCAAACAAGGCAGGGTGCATGGTATTTAAAGGTGGTACATGTAGAAATGAAATGCTACCATGTCCCTACGGTGACAAGGCTGTACTTTTACGAAAACCAGAACACCAGAGTGTAGATTAACATATAAAAACTGCAATCTCAGGTTTGGGACCAACTAGAAAAATAGTTCAACCTAAATTTTTAATATTTGTAAAATCCCAATGCAATATTGAAGTTGGATTCTTATAGATATATAGGAAAATTAACTTTTAGAAAGTTACCTTTTCCCTTCAGTCAGCTTCTAGAGGCAAATTCACATTAGTTCTTTAGAAGATGCCCAACCAGTGCATGACCATAATAGGGTGTTAAAACTATTCCTAGAGCAAAGACAATGGCCTGGCTATACTTAGGCGTTTTTGTTCTCATGCTGGAATGCCAGTGATGGTGGACACAGAAACGTTATTAACTTGTATAAGTTCCTGCCTCTTCAGCCGTAAATCTAAGGTGAAACCTGGAGAAGCAAATTCTTGTTCCCCGAGCTAGGATTGCTCTAAAACTAGTGGGAGTGGAGCTGTCCATTGAACTAGTTTCAATTGACCATGAAGAAGGGGAATGCTAATTTCCCTGGGCACACTTCTAGACAGGCACACGGGGTCTGCACAAGGGAGGAATGGTTCACCCATCTTGGGATTTTATGATTAGGGTGGACTGTGGTAATGATTGTTGTTGGACTTGGCCCTTTTTTCTGGGTCATCTCCAATCTTTTTGCCTCCTTCCTCCTAGTTTTTCTGACCTGTTTTTGTTGGCTCTAGGACTCTGGGCACTTTACCACTACTAATTAGTGCTAAACTGCATATGTTCTCTGTGTAAATTGTATTGTTGATTGGCTTTACCCTGATTGACATATTTTATTTAATTTTAAGTCCCTAGTAAAGTGTACTAGAGGTGCCTAGGGCCTGTAAATCAAATGCTACTTGTGGTCCTGCAGCACTGGTTGTGCCACCCACATTAGTAGCCCTGTAAACATGTCTCAGACCTGCCACTGCAGTGTGTGTGCAGTTTTAAACTGCCAATCCAACTTGGCAAGTGTACCCACCTGCCAGGTCTAAACCTTCCCCTTTCATACATGTAAGGCACCCCTAAGGCATGCCCTAGGTAGCCCCATGGGCAGGGTGCAGTGTGTGTTTAAGGTAGGATATATACTAATGTGTTTTATATGTCCTAACAGTGAAATACTGCCAAATTCGGTTTTCACTGTGCGCAGCCTAGTTCTCTAATAGGTTGACATGGGGGCTGCCTTTAAAAATTATTAAAATGCAGAGTCCCTTTGGGAGCAGATAGAAATGTGGAGTTTAGGGGCTCTGAACGTACAATTTAAAAATACATCTTTTGGTAAAGGTTGTTTTTAGGTTGTGTGTTTGAAAATGCCACTTTTAGAAGGTAGGCATTTTCTTCTTTGGCCATTCTCTGACTGTTTGTGAGTTCCCTGTTTCGGTCAGTTTGCCAGTTGGGCTGTTTCCACCTTTCCTCTAGGCAGTGACACAAAGGGAGCTAGGGTGTAACCTGCATATCCTGATGAGCCATCTGAGCTGGAAGGGAGGAGTGGTCACTTACACCTGAAAGGGCTATTCTTGCCCTCACACAACCCCCTGGTGTGTGTCTGGGGCCTGAACTGGTCAAGGCAGGATCTTACAAACAAGAGAGACTTTCCTTTGACGCAGGCCTACTTCAAAGGCAGAAAGGGGTGTAAGTAGTGAACCCCAAACCCCTGAAAAATAGATTGCTTCAAGATCACTTCTGGAATCAAGAGGAACCTCTGTCAAGGAGAAGAGCTGAAGAGCTGAGGAGAAGAGCTGCCCCTGCCTGTGACTGTGCTTTCTTGGGATATCCTGCAGTTGCTGCTTCTGCCTGTGAAAGGGGACAAAGACTGGACTTTGTTCTGCATTCCTCCTTGAGAAGAATCTCCGAAGGCTTGAACTGAGCTTGCCTTCTGTTGTTAAAGTCTCAGGGCCATCAAAGACTTCACCTGCCAGCACCTGGACTCTCTGCTGAGACTCCTGCCCTGCCAAGTGGTGCGCTATCCAGTCCCTCGGCCCTTAAAAGGTGAGGCTGGCAGACAAGAACTGAAAATCCACGCACAGAGACCGGTGTAGGGAAATTTACAATGCACCTTCCATGACATGGCATATAAACGACGCGACGCCGGCTTCATGGCTGAAATCGACACTCCACCTGCATCGCAGCTGGGAGATCATTGCAACGTGGCTGGAGAAACGATGCGCAACACCCGCTCACGGAAACTAATAACGACACAAACCAAACGCAGCACAGTTTTCTAACACAGTGCAACTGGATTTTCCACACATCGTACCTGGGTATCCAAGTCAACTCGACTCTGCGCGGTTCAGAGGTTCCCTGAAATCGACACAATGCTGTCTTGCGAGGGAGAAAAACAACGCATCGCCGACCCGACTGGAGAAGGAAATGACGCACAGGCTCACTTGTAAGTAAGGAAACTATGCATCGCTACCTTTTTCCAATGCATGCTTGCCCGTGCAGCTTTATTTTTTACGCTAACCAGGTACTTCACGTAACAACAGCATTCTAACTGTTTTCTAAGGATTAAAACTCTTATTCTTTTGAAAATTCATATCTTGACTTGTGTTTGTTGGATGTATGTTGTTTTGGTCTTGGTTTGTTTAAATAAATGTTACCTATTTTACTAAACCTGTGTTGTGTCATTTTGTAGTGTTTTCACTGGTTTACTGTGCGTGTTGGTGCAAATAATTTACACATTGCTTCTGAAGTTAAGCCTGCCGGCCTGTGCCAAGCTACCAAGGGGATGAACAGAGGTTAACTGAGTGTGATTCTCCTTTACCCTCACTAAAGTGAGGGTCCTTCTATGGACAGGGTGTAACCTGACTGCCAACCAAAGACTCCATTTCTAACAATTGTAGCTGGGCAATCAGGAACAGCTGAAAAAAGAGGGTAGGGTTGCCCCTGGAAACTTTTACCCCATTGTTTAAGAAGCATCCAAGAGTTACCCACTAGCTAGTGCCAACCAAAAATGTGGCACCCCAAGCACCCTCGTCATTACACTGAGGAAGACTACAAGAAAGACTGCACCTGCCGTTTAATACCTCTGAGTAGACCAGGCTTGAACTGCTCCCACATGTACTTAGGACAAATAAGTGGACTCTACGGGTCAGTTGGCTGACCTCCTTTGAAGTTAACAGGATGGAGCAGCAGGAGGAATGTTTCCTAAAGTGCCCATCTCACTAGTTACTACTGGACCTGGATTGGACCCTGCTGATGGGCTCTGCTGGAGTTAGTCTTGACCTCTAAGACCTGTCTCTGGGGTCCTGAGCACTTTTGGATGTGTCTAACTGAACCTGGATGTTCTCCAATACTACATGCAACCTTGCCTGGCTGGAAAATGTAGACTTTCATTTCAGAGACTAAGGGCCTCATTTAGAGTGTGGTGGATGGATTACTCTGTCACAAACATGACAGATATCTAGTGAAAATAATTACAAGTGCTATTGGATATAATCCACTTGTGATATGGTGGACGGGTTATGCTTCATGTTTGTGACAGTGTAACCTGTCCTCCCAACTATAAATGGGGCCATATGTTCTAAGGTGAAATCTTTTGGATAACCTCATAGGTATGTGCTTGGAGTATGTGGCCTTTACTCCATTGCATTCAGCCGGAAATCGCACCCAGATCTCAGTCACCTGCAAAAAGTCATTATTGCTTGGCTCTTTACTTTTTCTTGGTCCATTTTTTCTTACGTCAACAATTCATATCTTTGGTTTACCTTACTTGTTTCTTTACTGTTTGGATATAATTTTGTTTATTGAATTTCACTTTATTTTTCAAAATTGGAGTGCTATTTTTATTGTGTTGTATTTATACATTTTAACAGTTTTGATACTTCTTTATACTTTACATATTTTCACTAAGTTAAACCTATCATCTCTATGCTACAGCTACCAGGGGTTGGACTCAGATTTAAATTACTGAATCCTTTGCCTAGGCCTTACAGGTTTGTGACTTTATCGCTTTTGGTGGACAACCATCCAACCAAACTAATAATTCAATTTCTTGCAGCTGGATTTGAACTTAAACTTGTGAAGAGATAGGGAAAACATTGTGCGTTGGTTCTTTTTAAATAGCATCTACTTCAATCTGATCTCTGCCTGTGAATATGATTTCAAATTTAGATCCGCCTCTAATTGTGAGCCAGTGGAGGCTTTTACTGCAGATGGTCTAGACTATGTATTGTACACTAAGGGGCAGATTTAAGAAAAGTACCTTACTTGCGCCCGTTAGCACCCCCTACCGCCACCATGTGTGCGCCGTATTTAAAATATGGCGCACCATGGCACAGGGTAGGGGACAATAGCGTAATTTTTTGTTTTTTACGCTATTGATGTACTCTGCAGGAGTTGGGTCACAATTCTGTTGCTACGCCTGCAGACGTAGGGGCACATTATAAGTAATGGTTTTAAAGCCTGGTCTGAACAGACGTTAAAAGTGCCAAAAAAAAAGGTGCAAGGAAATCTCTTAGATTTTCTTGCACCATTTTTCAGGGACGCCCCCCTTGCATACATTATGCCTGGTGCAGGCATAATGTGGCGCAGGGGTTTGCAAAGTGGCGCAATGCATGCATTGCTCCACTTTGCAAATATGGCGCTGGGAAAATGCCACTTGAACGCCGCCTTAATGTCAAAAGAATGATGCTATGGCAGCACTAAGGTGGCGCTAGGGGCTCTTAAATCTGCCCCTAATTTTCATCTTAAACGTTAGCGCAACTAGAAAGATAGAATAAGAAAGAATATCAGTGAAAGAAGAAAACTGTCAAAGTGCTACATGAAAACCTGTTTCTGTACGCTAAAGAACTGTTTTGACAACATTTGCTATATACATTAACAACACCACGCAATTAAAATAAGAGCATGCACAGTAAAAAGTAAAATGAATCTGCTTTAAATAGCCGTCTAAAACAAGCATATCTGTGCTTCTGGGGAAACACGAATAAAGATCCACGTAAACGTCCTGATTTTTAACATTCTAAACTAATTTCAGAACATTTACACGCTAAATCTTAACCTGGCAAAATATATGTTTCTGCGTTATTAATATTCTCAAAGCAGCTCAGCCTTGTTCTTTGCTGATATAATTGCAATATCGCCTAATTCAATTTGAATAAATTGCCCTACCAGTAATGTCATCAGCAACTGTTAAATTACTCCGCATTGATGCTCATCCTTCTTTTTTGTAATTAGTTATAGAATCACCTTTTCTGATATCATTTTGAACAAATGAAGAGAAATGATGCTACTTTGTCTTTTGCATTATTGGAATTTTTGCAAGGTGAACGGATATGTTTATTAATGGGCATACGTTAGTAATTATGCTTTTCCATTGATAAACATTCTCACCCTCAAAAGGTATGTTTTATAACCAAAGATCCTTTCATTTAGATTATAAACATAACTGTTCGTGAGCATGGTTTAATGTTGGTAATCGCAACTGATTCTGATTTTAAGGATTATTCATCGAAACAAAATATCAACGTAAAATAGCATTGAAAAGTATTTTCACTGCCATACCAATAAGTGATTCCTGACCCTTTTCCACCAAATGTCAAAACTGGCAATTGCTTTTCACGCATCGAAATACCTATGCAGCATTTTGCATGTGCATTTATTTAAAACGCGTTAAGTAATCAATGGAACAAATATGATATATGAAATATGCAATTCGGGAAAAGCTGTACAATAAAAATCAATATCGTCAATATCAACATCGTCAACACTTTCAAAAAAGCTAATTACACATACACTGGAACCGTGTTTTTCATGTTGCTACATTAGCATATAACTTCTGTCAGCAAAAATGCTCCTTGCAAAAAGTGATGAGATATTTACTACATTAGATTTTTTCCATAGGGTTCGCTTGTGAATTTACCTCTACTCTCCTAAGTGTGAAGTTTGCACGTGTTAACATACATTTGTATAAGTGCACAAGTATAAATGCAGTGGAAAATGCAGTTGTACTGTAAAATTTGCTTTAGAGGGAACATATTATTTTCCACGTAGAATCCACGTACAATCACGTTCACGCACACATCCTTATCAACCTCACTCTTGTTACAGCTTTAAATGTGCCACATACAGAAGAAAAAACTCATTGTATTCAGGGATGACAAGTGCCTCCCAAAAGTCTGTTAATACCCACGCATATTCGAAGGCACCACCACCCTGGAACACAGATTTTTCATCGCTATGAGCAGGTATAGTCACACTTAACATTGCAAATTTCATAGTGCCATTTTTTAAATTTATACTTGTATTGTAATCACTATATCACCTAATTCCCCATTAGGTGAATAAAAGCACTTGCGATTCAGGGCCATTGTGCTTATTTGTTTCTGACATAAGTGAATTAACTCTAGGAAAAGAGAACCACATGGGATAAAAAAGGTATTGGGTCTCTAAAAGGGGCAAGGCCAAAGAAGCATAACTAGAAATACTTTCCATGAGGCTTGGCCTTTTTAATTAAGAATGTTGTTTAAAACATGCAAATTTAGGGGCATATTTATACTGCCCTAGAGCTACCCTGAGGCACATTAATTATTTTTGACATTAATGTGGCCCAAAGAGGCCGAAATTCCCAGCCTGTAACCCTTTGCGCTACATAATGCCTGCACCAGGCATCATGTATGCAAAGGAGGCGTTCCCTCGTCAGTGGGGCTAGAAAAATGGCATAAGGAAATCTATGAGATTTCCTTGCGCCAGTTTTTTATGGCACTTTTACCACCTGGTCAAGAGCAGGTGTTAAAAGGGGCTTCCATTCTTTAGAATGGGGCCCTATGTACTCTGCAAGAGTAGTGCCAATACTTTAGTGCTACTTCTGCAGAGTACATCAATAACGTCATGAGAAAGGACACTTTTTCCCCCTACCCTGCGTCATGGTGCACTGTATCTTAAATCTGGTGCACACATGGTGGAGATAGGGGAGCAGGGAAAGTGGCGCTGCACATGGTGCAGCACCACTTTTCATAAATCTGCCTCTTGGAGTCTCTGCTTCCCACAGTGTGCCACCTTCCCAGCATGTTGGTACCTCTCTGTGAGCTTTCAGTTATTCATTGAGACATAAAACACAATAGCAGACATGCACCTAAAAAAGTCAGACCCACGAGCTTTTCCAATACTTATTAGCTGTATTAGACATAAGTTTATCTGCAGGGACTTTTTTGCGAATAATTAGAATTGAAAATATTTAAATTCTGAAAACATGAGACTGTGAACTAAACAGTACTAAAGTCTGTGGCTGGGGTCAAGATCAATGGAGTGTCTCAATTCCGTTATCCCCTTCACACCATTTTTCTCTGAAGTCACTGTTAGACACTGATGCTGATTTCAGCCCCACATCTTCCTGAACTCCTTCCTCTTATCTCATATCTCATCTCTGTCCTCTTTAAATCCTTCTTTTACCATTGTATTCTTCTGCATGCACTTCTTGCACACCCACCCACCAGGAAGAACTGCATTTTCTTTTACTTTCAGCCTCAGGATATTTCAATTGAATTGTACCTTCTTCTCACACTTCCCAAAACAATCACAGTGAAAATGGGCATGTGACCATTTCTTACAATAATTGGATGAGCATGTATTCTTAAAATCTTTATGACCAATTGACAAGCGCTGCCTAAACTCCAGATTTCATAATAGTTGCCCATGTAGGCACCCACCAACAGTCCAAACTTGCAGACAGCTAGAGGTGACATTTCACAGTATACTCTATGAAACAGCATGCTTCATGAAGACATTTCAGAAACACAACCTCCTGGAAAAACAATATTCTTAAGGAGAGCAAATAAGTAAAACATGAGAAATGTAACTACCTCAATGCCATATTTTACCCTAATGGTTTTAACAGTGTTCAGAAATCAATCAGTGTTTTGCCCGAAAAGTTGAGGACATGATCACAGGGCCAAGTAGGAATCCATTGCAGGGTCAGAGACCTACAGGGGAAAGCTCACTTACAGTCCCTCACTACGGGGAACAGTCTATCACATTTCCACTCACCACATTGAAAAAACAAGCGAGCAAAAGATGGTAGAGTAAAATGGTATGGTTTATTGATGTACAAAAATTACCTAAAGAGACACACCACTAGGGTTCTAGTCAAAGCTTGTGGGAGAGGTGTTCTTTTATATAACCTTTTATATATAACAGCTTGGAAGATAATACTAGTAACATTTTTAGCCAGTGGGTGACATAAGCATTAGTTTCACTCCCTGTTGTGAAGACTTCTAGTTTCTGAAATGACATAGAGCGAGACAATCCCTTGAAGGACAGGCATAGACTATATCCATGTTCAAGAGCAACCGTACTGTTGTAGGGATGTGCAAAAGATACTTCATATGTGAAGCAGGCCCCTTCGCCAGTAGCTTCAGAGAAAGTGAACTTCCTGTATTTAATAAAAATAAAATGCAATCTGTATTTTAGTTGAATGAGTTGAGGACCTGATGCAGGCATATATCTGGAACTTACACACCATAAAAAAAGAATCTTGTAAAGGGAAGTGATTCATCATTTAAGGCACAGTCACATATGGCCAGAAATTGCGTAGCGTCCCCGGGAGGAAAGGACTCACTTGGTGAATGCCAATAGTACCAATAATATTTCACACATAAACTATTTGTGCCTGGTTTCCCTTTGTCAATGTTGGAAGAGGGACTGGTGTGCTAATGTTGCTTGTCAATCTCCATCCTGATGTGAGCAAACAGAGCATGTGTACTACTTGCTCAGCTGATTTGCTTCAGGTTTGACCTGGCATGAATTTGTTTTCATGTTAAACGTGATGTCAAAATATGAAAGGTAGGCATAAATGTCCACCACTATTCAAACTTTTACATTTTCATTTCTACGTTATGTTCTCTATTGGGCTTTTAAAACTACAGATTTCTCAGCTGACATATGCTACTTTGTGCCAATAAATTATTGATAAAAGGTTGCTCTCTCTTAATCCCTCCTCTGATGTCACAAAATAATTATTCATGAAACACGAAAGGAGAGTACTGGGAGTGTTGCTATCCCACACCACCTTCCAAGAGAAATCTATATAACACTAAGGGTGTGGGGTAGTAGGGGTTGAGGGTGGAACTGGACCAGTGTTCCCTCAATTAGCGGTATCAATTAGGTCGCCTTGAAGTACGAGATGGAGAAAGCATGAGTGAAGAGTGTCCCAGGAACGAAAAACTGTGTTGTCCTGGGGGGGGAGGGGGAAGTTCCCTTACGGACTAGGTGGTCTCACACACAGAATAGTGTCTTGCTTCATCATTTGACCACCTAGCCCCACCCAAGTAAGATGGTACTTCTTGTCCGGACTCAACCTCTTGGTTAAAAGAACCAGAGGGAGTGCTGAAATTAAACTGGCTGGATAAATTACAGGGATCCAGATGAGGTGGAGATAAAATTACCATACATGTCACCAATTGCTACAAGTTAAATTTTAATGGGGGTGCATGTTGGTAAGATTAAGAACAGGGGAGGAGGCTCACTGGAGAATAATGTCTCTTAGAGTCTAAAAAGGCATACGTATGACCAACATGTTTCTGCCCTCTCAAAGTGCTGGTAGGTCAGGGGCATTCATCAGGGTCTAGGATACCGGAGCACTAACAATAAGTGAAGTGCTCAAAGTGAATCATAAATAGCCTACCTGAACAGGTGGTTCATGATGTGGTAGGTCTGTAATGGCTAATAAATAAACCACAGATTAATAAGGGTGAGAGGTGGCACACCACTGCACACAACACAGCAAAAATAAGGTGACAATGTATGGGAAAAGGTGAAAAGACACTTCCACACACATGCACTAATGATTTTCCCCGGAGTAAGGGGCGGATGGCCTCTGGTCTGGCTAGCGCCGGGGGAGGGGTATTCCCTTGTAGTCACACTCTTAGGAGTAGGGAGGAAGGGAGATGAAGGTTTGGGGGGGAGGGAGAAAAAGGAAGGAGGGGGGCGGGAAAAAGAGACAGGGAAAAGCAAAAAGGGGGAAAAATAATAATAAAGGAAAAAGAAAAGGTAAGGAAGAAGGTCTGGGTAGAGAGAGGGGAGGGTGGTGGATGAAAGGATATAAGTGAAATGAAAAGGGAGGGTGAACAAGATAAAGGAAAGTGGAGAAATCAGGAAAAAGAAGGAAAAATGGGCTGTTGGCCAGAGGGGTTGTCTCTGGGACAGGGTGAAGGAGAAATCCAAAATGCCATGAAGATCAAACTTACCACTCCAAAGGGATTGCCGTGGAGAGTACCTACATGCCGGTGCCAGACCGCTCTGGTGTCGAGTGGAGGGCTGGCCCGGTATGTATGGTAATGAGGGAGGACAGAGCCAATGAATGCAAGGCAAGCAATCAATGTCCAAACCCTCACGTCCAAGGCGCAGCAGGAGGGGGAACTTATGGAACAATTTTCCTGCCCCATTTACAGGCCCTCCGCCCCCAATGCTTAATATGTCACCCTGGACCTGGCCCTCTCCCTATGGGCCACTTAACCAATTCCAAGCTCCGCTGTACCCCCAACCACCGACGACTTGGACCTACCCAAATGTTCCTTTTTTTGGGAGAGGCCCGGACGTGAAAGGGGAAGGAAAAAGGGAGTAAGTTGGAACCTAAAGGAGGGACCAACAGACGACGAGACCCCCAGCATAAGCAGAACATAAGTAGGGGATCAAACACTGTTGTAAACTTGAGCACAAAAGTATTGAATGAAAGTGAGCTGCAAGCATTAGAGAAAGGCTTGGGCTTCGTCCCCACTCCCAAACTTGACATTTTCAAACTAAGGATTGAACTGGCTGAGTTCTTCCGCAAGATCAGGCTAAGAACTTTCTTTCTCCAGAACCCCGAACCCAACGCTGAACAACAAAAGAATACAGGGCTGCGTCCAAAATCTAAGTTCACTCCAACCTCCCACTTAATGCCACCCGAAGTCCTGGCTTTCGAAAAATCAGTAAGCAGGAAAATCGATGATCTACAGAATAAACAAAGGGAGGTCTTCCATAATATCAGCACCCAAGAACTTACAGCCCTCAACAATTTAAGTAATGACCCCTCTATCACTATTAAACCAGCTGACAAAGGCCAGGCAATAGTGATAATGCCTACGGGTATGTACAATGCAGAATGCTTTCGCCTATTAGACAACAACCACCACCATAGTAGACTGTTGAAGGATCTTACAGAAGATGTCAAGGAAGAAATCACCTTTCTGGCTGAGGCTGCCTTCCTCGTCCAACCCAACCCAAAAACACCATACTTCTATATTCTACCTAAGATCCACAAGAATAAACATCCACCCCCAGGAAGACCAATAGTTTCCGGGATTGGCTCCATTCTAGAACCATTGTCTCAATTCTGCGACTGGTTCCTCAAACCATTTGTAAAACAGATTCCCACGTATCTTAAAGACACCACAGATGTGCTTGCATTACTAAGCACTCTTGAATTTAACAAGGAAGAGGAACAACTAATGACCCTGGATGTGGAGTCATTGTATACCAATATCCCACAGGAGGCAACTCTAGAAGTGATCAGTGATTTACTGAACAAGAGTGCCTGGAACTACATTACCCCACCAGAATGTATCCTAGATCTAGCCCATTTGGCCCTTACCAGAAATTTCTTTGAGTTTGACAAGAATTTCTTCTTACAGATCCAGAGTACCTCAATGGAGAGTACTTTCGCACCGAGTCTGGCATGCCTATATGTGAAAAAGAAATGGTACTCACAGAAGATAATCCTTATGTGAATAACGTGCCCGCGTCAGCCCTAGGGAAATGATACTCCAACCCACCACCAGAACCAATAAGGGAGACACACTGATCTGTGTGACCACTTTTAACCCAGCATCCAATATGATCAAAAAAATAATAAGCGAGGACTGGAAAATCCTTACCTCTGGTGGTCTTCCCTTTCAGGTGCCTATGAATGCCTACAGAAAGGCTAAGAGCATCCGGGATATGATCATACATACCCGTCCGCGGGCGATCCCCGCTGGGAGCAGACAAAAGACCCTGTGGGGTCTCCCTCCCCCAAAGGACACTTCCCATGCGGCAATTGTAGTGTATGTGCCTTCACCAAAAAAAACTCACAGTAGACTTGGGCCTACAAACACCATGGGAACTAAGGCCCGTATTTATACTTTTTGACGCTAAACTGCGCTAATGCAGTATAGCGTCAAAAAGTTTTGCGCCGGCTAACGCCATTCTGAAGCGCCATGCGGGCGCTGTATTTATTGAATGGCGTTAGCCGGCGCTAGCAGACTGGCGCTGCCTGGTGTGCGTGGAAAAAAAACACGTACACCAGGCAGCGCCGGCGTTGGGGAAAATGGCATTAGGGCGTCTTAAAATGGTGCAAGTCAGGTTGACGCCAAAAAATCGCCTCCACCCGATTTGCGCCATTTTTAACGACGCCCAGACGCCATTTACATGACTCCTGTCTTAGTAAAGACAGGAGTCATGCCCCCTTGCCCAATGGCCATGCCCAGGGGACTTATGTCCCCTGGGCATGGTCATTGGGCATTGAGGCATGTAGGGGGGCACAAATCAGGCCCCCCTATGCCCCAAAAAATATAAAATAAATAAAAAATTATACTTACCTGAACTTACCTGAATGTCCCTGGGATGGGTCCCTCCATCCTTGGGTGTCCTCCTGGGGTGGGCAAGGGTGGCAGGGGGGGTCCCTGGGGGCATGGGAGGGCAGCTGTGGGCTCATTTTGAGCCCACAGGTCCCTTAACGCCTGCCCTGACCCAGGCGCTAAAATCCAGCGCAAATGCAGGGTTTTTTGCCCCGCCCACTCCCGGGCGTGATTATTGCCCGGGAGTATAAATACAACGCATTTGCGTCGCAGTCATTTTTTTAGACGGGAACGCCTACTTTGCATCTCATTAACGCAAGGAAGGCGTTCACGCAAAAAAATGACGCTCATTCCTCATACTTTGGCGCTAGACGCGTCTAACGCCAAAGTATAAATATGGCGTTAGTTTTGCGCCGAATATGCGTCGAAAAAAACGACGCAAATTCGGCGCAAACGGAGTATAAATATGCCCCTAAGACAACTAACAAATTGCAATAGCAAAAATTTTGTCTGTATGATCACATGCCCCTGTGGTTTAAAATATATTGGGATGACAACAAGGAGAGTGGGTACACGCATCTGGGAACACAGAAGCACCATTCGCTGCAAAAGAGATGCCACAAGACTCACAGAACACTACGTCTCCAACAATCGCCATCCCGACCACATGCAATGGGTGGTATTGGACCAACTAAAATCTACAGCGACCAATGCAAAACAGAAACTCTTACTATACGAACAGATATGGATATGGAGGCTGCGGACCGATACCATTGGACTCAATGACAATATCCAGTGGTCAGCCTTAGGCTAATGGCTTTATCATAAGATATATCCTTACTGAGATATACCATGCACAGTTCTGATCTCTAGCCAGCAGATTATCATCTTGTCCAATGGCAGTATCCAAACGACCTCTTTATGTCCTCAACTTCGGAACGTCTTGCTATGACAACCATCTATCATCATTGAGCATCTCACTGTCCTCGGTTCAATCGAACAAACCCTTTTAGCAACTAGCTATTGTCATTTCTTCTTTCTTTTTTTCTCCTCCTCTCCTCCATTTTTCTTTCCCTATCAGTCTTCACCTTCTCTGTTCCCTTTCTCCCCCTTCTTTGCTGTCCTGCCCTCGCGTGTTTTTCATTCTGCACATTATACTCTGCAATCCTCCCCTTGTTCCCTCTCTCTTCGTCCACCTCCAATTCTTTCTACTGTTACCCCTCTGTGCAATCCCCCCTCTTGCCCCCTCCTGCCTCCACCTTCCCACCTCTACTTTTCATATCTTCTTTTTGTTTCCCCTTTTTTCCCCCCGCACCCCCCTCCTTTTTCTTCTGCCCCTTCCCCCTCTTCACAGGTTTGTCCCCTCTTTTGTTCCTTCTTTTAGCCACCCTCTTGCTTTCTTCCCCCCCAACCGTCTCCCCTTTTTTTCCCCTCTCTTTTTTAGGAATTCCCGGTATAATTCGCTGCGCAACACGCGGCACGCTGGTTTTCAACCACGGGACTCTCTTTCTCAGAGTCCCTCGGCCCAGCGTTGCGTGCTGCACCTCCTGCGGCGCGTCATCATTAGGCGCCCGACTGCGCCCTTCACACAGGACGCGGTCGGAGCGCTGGCTGTTTTCACCACTTGGAACGCGTCCGCCCATTTGGACGTGGCCCTCTCGAGCCGCGGGACTCCCTTTCCCATGAGTCCCACGGCCCAGCGATGCGCGCCACACCCCTTACGGCGCGTCACCATCAGGCGCCCGGCCGCACCCTCCTCTCAGGACACGGTCGGAGCGCCGGTTTCTCTCACCATTCTGGACGCACAGTGTTCTTCGGTGCTAGCCACACCGGAACCTCGGTTGCTTAATTAAGACATTGATTGTACGCCGACGCTTGCCTTGCATTTATTGGCTCTGTCCTCCCTCATTACCATAAATACCGGGCCAGCCCTCCATTCAACACCAGAGCGGTCTGGCACCGGCATGTAGGTACTCTCCACGGTAATCCCTTTGGAGTGGTAAGTTTGATCTTCATGGCGTTTTGGATTTCTCCTTCTTTTTCCTGATTTCTCCACTTTCCTTTATCTTGTTCACCCTCCCTTTTCATTTCACTGATATCCTTTCATTCACCACCTCCCCTCTCTCTACCCAGACCTTTTTCCTTTCCTTTTCTTTTTCCTTTTTCTTTTTCTTTTTTCTTTATTATTATTTTTTTTCCCCTTTTTGCTTTTCCCTGTCTCTTTTTCCCACCCCCCTCCTTCCTTTTTCTCCCTTTCCCCCCCAACCCTTCATTTCCGTTCCTCCCTACTCCTAAGAGTGTGACTACAAGGGAATACCCCTCCCCCGGCGCTAGCCAGACCAGAGGCCATCCGCCCCTTACTCCGGTTTAAGTCATTAGTGCATGTGTGTGTGAGTGTCTTTTCACCTTTTCCCATACATTATCACCTTATTTTTGCTGTGTTGTGTGCAGTGGTGTGCCACCTCTCACCCTTATTAATCTGTGGTTTATTTATTAGCCATTACAGACCTACCACATCATGAACCACCTGTTCAGGTAGGCTCTTTATGATTCACTTTGAGCACTTCACTTATTGTTAGTGCTCCGGGATCCTAGACCCTGACGAATGCCCCTGACCTACCAGCACTTTGAGAGGGCAGAAACATGTTGGTCATACTTATTCCTTTTTAGACTCTAAGAGACATTATTCTCCAGTGAGCCTCCTCCCCTGTTCTTAATCTTACCAACATGCACCCCCATTAAAATTTAACTAGGAGCAATTGGTGACATGTATGGTAATTTTATCTCCACCTCATCTGGATCCCTGTAATTTATCCAGCCAGTTTAATTTCAGCACTCCCTCTGGTTCTTTTAACCAAGAGGTTGAGCCCGCCCAAGTAGTACCATCTTACTTGGGTGGGGCTAGGTGTTCAAATGATGAAGCAAGACACTATTATGTGTGTGAGACCACCTAGTCCGTAAGGGAACTCCCCTTCACCCCCTAGGACAACACCGTTTTTAGTTCCTGAGACACTCTTCACTCATGCTTTCTCCATCTCGCACTTCAAGGTGACCTAATTGATACCGCTAATTGAGGGAACACTGGTCCAGTTCCACCCTCAACCCCTACTAACCCACACCCTTAGTGGTTATACAAAATAATTATTCTCATTTACAATGAGACAAGTCAAAATCTTGTAGTTTGGCAATGCATTGGTCTATGTTTCCGTTAATAGTCAATTTTCTTCCTTGTCTAATAATACTTATTCTCGATTTCCATTTCTTCCCTCCTTTGTTTATTCTTTGCCTTTAGTTTTTTTCCAGGAATTGTAGGCTTTGTAAAATCAAAGTGCGCACATTATGCACACAATCAGTAAAGGTTTCAGGATCATTTTCACAAAACCTTTTCCCAAGTTATCAAACCAAGATCCTACTTTCGAAAAACCTTCAGCTATCGTCTCCCAAACATTTGTCTCTTTTAGGTCACTCAGGCCATGTCTCAAGCTTGTCAGATTAGATAAGTATCTCCTTAGCTCCTTGCTGTTATTAAGAATGTAAATACATCAGATCTGTGACTTCAAAGCTTTACAGACTATGCCCTCTCTTGCGAAAGAATGGATTACGCAAGGTGATTCTGAAGAATCATAGTTCCTGCTGCTACCGTTTCTGTATCCATTAGGAACATTGCACCTGAAAAATCTGTTTACATTTTATCTAAAATCGTTGATAGCTTCCTTATCTTTATGTCATTCAAGATCACTCCCACTGATGGAATAGTAGCTCCAAAAATATCTCCTGTAATTTCTGAACCACTGGCTCCTCTTTTAAATCTCATTTTTGGTGTCTCTGGATTGTCAATGTTATCCACCTGATAAATTTTGGGAAAACCACTCCCAAATAGCATATAACATACCAATCTTTGGGCAATTTGTAATAAGCATTCTTACCACAGATGTGATAAACACCAGGTAAAGCTGGGTCGTATCCATTTAGCATAAAATCCCATACTCTCTTGAACAGGAATACATGTCTTAATTTACTCGTACATACAAACTTATTGTCAGTTTTTGAATGCGGCCTATATACACAAACCTTCACTTCATATTGATAGCCTAAAGCTAAGCATCCCTGTGTCTCAGGTGTGTTGTGAAAGGATTCCTTTCTAGAAACTATTCCATTGTCTCTCCTTTCTTTCATTGACTTTCTCCTGTCATCTATCTGATTAATAAACGCCTTTTCTACCTGTGTGATCATACATGCCAAGTTATTCCTGTGTGCGTAAGCTGTGCCAAACATCATTGAGGCTCAAAGAAACCTCCTAATTTCCTAAATATATCTATGTTTCTAGCCTTTGCAATGCGGATCAAATGCTGATTAATGGGAACAAAAGAAAATACTGCATCGTAATTTGAGTCAAAATACTGAATGTACTTCTGGTTGTACAAATGTGTTAATAACAGACTGCAACTACCATAAGTAAGTGGTAAGCTGTGTTAATTGATTCATTCTATACAGATGAAGGGTTAATAACAGACTGCAACTACCATAAGTTAGTGGTAAACTGTGATAAGTGATTCCTTCTTTACAAATGAAGGAATTTGTGTACACACATAACAATAATGCACATTCGTCGTCTCTACATACTCATGTAGCAAACTATAATACACATGGAAAAATAAATCTCCCTTTGTGTCATCTAAATAAAGCAATCCCTCATCCTTATAGAACATATCCTGCTTAGCACTGGAGTTCCTGTGCTTTGAACCTCTCCTTTCATTTAATAGCTCATTCCAGCAATCAACAAAATGCACGCAATCATGCACACTACAATTAAACCACTGCACACGTATTTGCACCTACTGTGTTTGCCCTGTCCAGGATTTATGGCTTCTATTGAATCAGAGAAGGAAAGAAAAAGAAAAACATAAAAAGGCAAAAGCAAGCAAAAATCTAAACAAAATTTTCTTTTCAAAGTCTCTTTGCACTATTTACAACAGTACTCGATATTCAAGAAAGTTCTTTAACTCAGCAAAAAGTTATCAAACATCAGTTCAAATATTTGCTTTCAATACAACACAGTCTATTGATCGCTAATCAATACTTCGAGAGTGTAATGTCTTTATTTATCAATTGGCAAGGTTATTTCAAAGCTCAGTTCAATTACAATTACAAGTTCCAGAATATTCAGATGAATTCTCACAGCCAAAACAAAAGGCCATAAACTCGTTCTCCCATTTATTTGTGACAAGACAGATCCATTCAGGTGAAGAGTATCTGGGACTTGGCACTCTTTTTACCTTTTCGTTCTCCTTACTGCACCATCTTAATCGTCGTTTTGATTTGACTCCTTGACAGCTTCTGTTATAGATGAGAGTTTATCAGCAAAATGTTCATGTGTAACTGCATGTCATTTGACTCCTTTCACAGTTCTCTTTCTGGATGCAACTGCTTTCACATTTGCTGCACTAGCAGGAGTTAGCTGATTTTGACTTTGACTTGATTCTGCAGCACTTTTGTCTTTTTGCAAGTTGTTTGCACTTTCATCTGCACCTTTATCTGTGCTTTTATCTGTGTGCCTCCCACTTGCGCCATCACCATTTTGCACGTTTTCTGCTTCAGCCACTTGTTCCATCCTCACAACTTTGTCAAGCGGAACACCTTCTTCATCAGCATCTTTGCACCATTTTGAATAGGTGATCCAGAGGAGGTCATAAACCCTCGCTGGTGCATAACTCCTAGAAGTCATGGACAACACCAAATCCATACTGATAATCAGTAAATATTGTCACTTTCAGCTGCTCAGGCACACAGCGTGCTCTTGTAGGCGCAACCAATTTGGTTACTTGGGCTGAAATGACTCCTTGAAGCCATGAGGCTTTGACAACTCCTAAGAGTGTGCACACTGTATAAGCAGCTCTCAGAGCACTTCCACTGTCTCTTAAACTGGAGCAATCAACAAAGACAACTTGGTCATTCTCCTCTAGAGGAGTATCCTTAATATCAGGTCTGGGTTTAGTGCACAATTTAGTAACATCAAGGCAGTCATGTCCCATTTCATTGACATCAAATGTATCATCAACATTTACAGGCATTAATGTGGCGGGGTTCAAACTTGAAAACCTCTTGATCACTACATTAGGAGATCCAAGAATCAATAGTTCATAACGGGTACGACGGGCACTGGTCAAATATTGAGTTTTGGATCTGGTCAAGAGTATCTCGACTGAGTGAGGGTTTTCAACAGTTAAAGGATTTCCTATCACAGTGCCTTCATATTGGCCAATGCTCACACCAGCACAAGCCACAGCTTTCAGACAGCCGGGCAAAGCCGTAGCTACAGGATCCAATGTGGTGAAAAAATATGCCATTGGCCTGTTTGTTCCTCCATGTGACTTTGTCAAAACAGAAAGAGCACAACCATCAAGTTCATGACAAAACAGTGCAAACCTTTGCATGTAATCAGGCATTCCCAAAGCTGGAGCTCTGTTCAAACTCTCTATCAACTCAGTAAAAGCTTTCATGCATTCTTCATTGAAAGGAACTGTAACTTGCTTGTGTGTCAATTTCTGAGGTGGTTTAGAAATCACTAAAATAAATCCGGATCCATTGGCGACAATAACTCACCTTGCCCAAAAACATCCTGATATCTGTCTACGTAATGGGGGATTAATTTGCATAATTGCTGCAACTCTCTCTTGGAACACTTTCCTTGCACGTTTCTCAATTTGGTGATGCAAATACTTTACTTCCTTCTGACAATACTGTAATTTAGTACGGGGAAACTTTATGTCCATTTTCACCCAAATGATTCAATAACACTATGGTATCTTATTTGCAAGCCTCATGTGTATTAGGCGCACCCATCAAGTTAAAAATGTACTGCAGTAGAGCAGACTTAATTGGCATGTTCAAGAATTCTAAATTCTTCTTCTGGATCTGACTGAAAATGGACAGAGTTTCAGAAACCCCCTGTGGACTATGGCACAGTGAATACACATGGTTGCTGAATCGGAAACAAAAGAGGAACTGACTATCCTCGTGCAAAGTCATGGAAAAAAATGCTTGTGACAATACGTTCACTGAAAACCACTCTGCTTCACATGGAATCTGGAATTAAATCACTGCGGGTTTTGGCATTATGAGACGACAGGAAACCACAATTTTGTTTACCTTTCTCAAGAAGTGAACTATGCGTTTTTTCCCACTTGACTTTGGCAAACCCATAAGTGGTGAATTACATGGGCTGCTTATCACTTCTTTTAACACAACCTGCTCAACAAAATCTGCAATTACTGGGGTAATACCTTCAATAACTTCTGGGGACATGACATACTATGGCGTTCTGGGGAAAACTGCATTTAGTTTCAAAGTTACTTTGTCAGGATCAACACCTCGAATAAGTCCAAGATATTTTCCAGAAAGTTCCCAAACTCATAGCGTTACTGTCTCTTGTAATTCATCTGGCAAGTCTTTAACTGTCATGGCAGGAAACAATGGAATGAGAGGATACATCTTATCAGTTTGACTAGAAGTTTAATCATCACTTTTCGTCTGACTTTCTATCCCTTCTTGTGTCAAACAATTGAACATTTTAACTTGCATAGTAAGTCTCTTCCTAACAGATGTACAGGACTGGAATCACAAACTACACATCAATGCAGACCCTCAAAGTTCCAATTTTTACTGGAATGGGCTCTGTAATGGGGCTTACCAAGTGCTGATTTGCTACTCCTACAACCTGAACTGTTCTTCCTGAAAAGGGCACATCTGGGACTTCTGCATATCTGACAGTGGAATGAGTTGCTCCTGTGTCAACCAGGAATAAAACATCATGACCCTTAACACTCACATTCACATAAGGACCACGCTGATCTACCTTTAATAAGGTAGCCAACACACATTCTTTCTTCTGAACTGTTGTTCATGCATTCTTCACTCGCTTCATCATCACTGAAATCAATCAATGGGTATTGTGTTATTAACTTTTTTGCATTTGTATTTACTCTTTAATTCATGTTCTGCTGAAGAACCATCACCTGTTGCTATGCCATCAGATCTTGTGGTATCTGCATCTGCTGTGAGACATGAATTTGCTGTTGGGGAAGTTGTACTTATTGCTGGGGAACCTGCATTTGGACTACTCCATTAGGGACATTCATGCTTTGATTTGGGGGTGTTTGAACTCTTGCATTTTGAAATTGACTATTGTAAACCATCTCTGGAACACCACCACCTTGCACCAAATTATTTACTTTATTAAAAGGACACTCCAGCTTTAAATGTCCGACACCGCCATACGCATGACAAGGCAACATTTTCTTCTTGATCTGACCAACAGTCACATTCACATTTGGATCTACTCGAACTCCACAACCTCTACTTCTAAACTGAGACACCATGTTGCATCCCTTTCATTCCTCCTGTATTCACCATACCTTGTGATCTCTGCAAACCTACTGCTTGAACAGATTTAATCTGCATCACCATTACCTTTTCCTTCAACCTTTTCTTGTTCATGTCAATTTCATCACTACAATATTTTGCATATTGCAGCACTTCATCAATTGGCTTTCTTTGTCAGCAAATCAAATGACTTCTAATTTCAGGCTTAAATCCTTGAACAAATCTGAACACAAAATGAATCATGTCTATTGGTTCAATAATTTCTGTGCCACAGTATTGTCTAAATGCTTTCAGAAGCCTCTCATAATAAGCACTAATAGGCTCCTTTGCTTCCTGAGATGTCCTGTAAATTCTTTGCCAATCAATGTCTTTAGGGGAAACTCTAGTTTAAAAACTCAATTACTTTATAACAAGCTTTCATCACCTCTTCAGACGGTGCACCTATTACTGCTTCTCTTTGCGGCTCACGCATTGGTCAATCAACACTCAGTTTACACTCAACCCACAAATCTGCTGGAACCAAATCTCAAACAAAGTATTCAAATCTTTCCACAGGCTCTTTGCAAGTTTCACAAACTTCTCTGTTTGCTGGTACCATTACACTGGTTTCTCCCACAACGTTGGGTAATCATTTATAAATGACAGTATGTCACTTCTACTCCAAAGGACTTGTACAAAACTCCCTCTTGGAATTTTGATCATTGGCATTATTTTCATAGCTCCTTCAGCCTGTTGTACATCACTTGAAGCTGAAGTCAGCTTCTTCTTCTGATCTCTTTTCTGTGCCCATCTTCCTTCTCATTTGTCTAATGCTCCCATGTTAGAATATTCTGGATTGATTCCTTAATGTGAAATTTCATGCCAGGTGTTCTTATGTTTGCAATGTCTCTTGAGTCAAATTCTAAGCTGTAACTCCCCTTTAACTGTTTGGATTAATTCATTTTAATTTCATATTTCTCAGCCAAATAGGTCAATTTCCCAAATAATGTCCTACATGAAGAGTGACATCTTTGCACAATAAATGAAATTCATTCTCATTGTAAGAATCGAGTCCATCTAATTCAAGGGTTCCCTCAATCATTTAATTTAATTCCAATTTTAGTCTAACCATGTTCAATGTCCTTAATCCCTCTGGCATAGTTCCTGAAGTTACGCTTAAATTGTCTAACCATTCAGTCAATTGTTGGGCTGTCAAACCTTGTAAACTAATGTTATTTCCATTGTTTCGGGGTATAAACCGTGGAACATTGCATTGGACTCTCATAACCTGCTCTTGAGTGATCACAGATGATCCCTTTGAGCATGGGGGACTTGTCACATAAATTAGTGGACCAACTCCACTATGTGTCTTGTTTGAACCAAAATAAATCATAGGGGTCATAGCTGGCACAGTAGTACTCAGTCTCTCCATTTCTGCATTAGCTCCAAAAGGTGATTTCATTGCTGATACTGCATTTGAAATCTGCTGACCACTCTTATAGTTACCCTGGGCATACAACGGGACTACTGGATCTATGGTCACAGGAACTGGTAATGGTTCTGTTCCTGATTAGACTGATTCTGGGCAATATTATGTGGTACCATTACTGGGGAATACATAGGCATGGCCTGTCTGTGGTTCACAACTTGTGCAGGTGTCTGTACACTAGCTCTAGACTCAAATTAAGTAATTTCTGCATTCTGAGTTGGCCGTGGCATAACTTAAACTTGAACATTCTGAACTGTGTTAACATTTGGAACTGTCAGATAAATTGCTGGCACCTGTGAAATGCCTGCAGTAGGTATGTTTGGAATTATCCTGAACCTGGTTTTGTGCAACTGGAGCTGTGGTTGACACTCAGGACTACATTCTGATTTACTGGGGCAATTGGACCATATGGTGGAGGACCATTCTTCAAGAACTGCATTATAAATTCACCATCAGAATCACTCTTGATATCTGCCTCCCTTTTATTTTCACCTGAATTCTGTTCGGTATCTTCCTCAGATTTCTTTTTGGCTTTAGGGTTAACACTTTCATCATCTTCCTGAGTATTTGCTGGGAATAACTTCATTGCATGTAATGAATCTGCGCTCCTCATTCTCTGCTCTGCATGCCACCTAGCTTTCGCTAGTATCTTTTCTGCTTTCCTTATTCTCCCTTCACATTTCTCAGCCTCATCTTTTCTCACAACTAATTAACAAATAACAAGTACTTCAAACTGTTCAGGTCTAAGAAGGGGCGTTGATTCATACAACACCCTTCTCAGATTCTCTACAATTCTCAAATTAAATGGTTCCATAAATAGGGAAAGCTAAGGCTTCTCAGTTATTTTACACCATTGATTTACCCAAAAACATGCTGAAAGTCATCTTTCCTCCATTACCTTGAATTCTGGTGTACTTTCAAGTGGAGTAGGCTCACCTTCCCTAACTAGAATAAAAACATCTGCTCTCAACGAACTCTTTAAAGTTTTGAAAAACTTAGGCCCTCATTACAACCCTGGCGGTTGGTGATAAAGCGGCTATAATACCGCCAACAGGCTGGCGGTAAAAAATATGGATTTCTGACCACGGCGGAAACCGCCGACACAGACAGCCACTTTAACACACCGACCGCCACGGCGGTAGCAACAAGCACTGCGGCGGTATCCACCAACAGCCAGGCAGAAGACAAGGTTCCACCCACTGTATTACGAGACACCAATCTGCCACCTTTTCTGGGGTGGTACCAACACCATCAAAAGCATGGTGGAAACAGTACACAGAAGGGAAACGACTCACCTCTTGAGACTCAAGGAAGAACCGCAATGCCATGGAGCCCAAAGTACAGGTGTTACCCGTGCTGGTCTACCTCCTCCTACACCAGGAATACCAACGGCGACAAGGATGACCACGGTGAGTACCGCCCCTAGCACAGAGGGGAGGGGGGAGGAAAAAGAGAGTGACACACACACGCAATATGCAACACCCCCACCCCCAACAACACACACACAAACACAAACATAAGCAATAACATTACATATACACCCTGTACCACTCAGGAATAAGGCAAGGACAAAAGGAAGTGATTAAAGTGATTGTAATAATAGAAAAATCTAGAAATACGTCCTCAAATTTCAAAACAGTATTTACATATATACAAATGGAGGGACACTGCCCAGTCCATAATGTCCATGGGCCACAGGGCCATATCACATAGGCCAAGGCCCCACTTTACGCCTGCCTCAATACGGAGAGAACACTGCTGGGGCATCAAGTCGAAAATACACAGGCACCTCAGGGGGAAGGGGAAGGGGAGCACCTCAGCCGGAAGATGGTACTGCTCCTAGATGGGGCAACATGCCCATTACTCTGTCCTGGGGAGTGCAAAGCCACAATCTCTCTAGGGGGTGGTTTGCCCACTGTTTGGTCCTGGTGAGTGCAAAGCCACAGTCTCTCTAGTGGGTGGTTTGCCCACTGCTTGGTCCTTGGGAGTGCAAAGCCACAGTCTCTCTACTGGGTGATTTGCCCACTACTTGGTCCTGGGGAGTGCAAAGCCACAATCTCTCAAGTGGGTGGCTTGTCCACTGCTTGGTCCTGGGGAGTGCAAAGCCACAGTCTCTCAAGTGGGTGGTTTGCCCACTGCTTGGTCCTGAGAAGTGCAAAGCCACAGTCTCTCTAGTGGGTGGCTTCTCCACTGGTTCTAGAGGGGGCTTTGTGCCCAGTGAGCTTCATCCTGGCAAGGAAGGGGTAAGTGGATGCCTTCTACCACTGGTTCTGGAGGGGGCTTTGTGCCCAGTGTGCTTCATCCTGGCAAGGACGAGGTGAGTGGATGCCTTCTTCCACTGGTTCTGGAGGGGGCTTTGTGCCCAGTGTGCTTCATCCTGGCAAGGAGGAGGTGAGTGGATGCCTTCTTCCACTGGTTCTGGAGGGGGCATTGTGCCCTGTGATGCAGCACTTCGGTAGTGCAAGGTCACAGTCCCTCACCTGGGGGTCAGACCCATGAGATTTGTAGTGGGCAAGATGCATGGCACTCCATGGATGCAAAACTACAGTCCATCCACCGGCGGCGACGGCTGCAGACTGGTGGCAGTGCTGGTGTCAGTGCTGCCAGTGGTAGGGGGAGGCTCCAGCCCTTCCCCTGCAGCCTCAGACAGCTGCCCACCCGGGCTGCTGCTGCTGGTGGCGGTGCTTCCAGTGGTGCAGATGGCGGTGCGGGGGTCGGTGCAGGTGGCGGTGCAGGTGGTGGTGCTGGCGGCGGTGCAGGTGGCGGTACTGCCAGTGGTAGGGGGAGGCTCCAGTCCTTCCCCTGCAGCCTTGGAGGGCTGCCCACTGGGGCTGCTGCTGCTGGTGGCGGTGCTGCCAGTGGTGCAGATTGGAGTGCAGGTGGCGGTGCAGGTGGCATTGCATGTGGCAGTACTGACGGCGGTGCAGGTGGCACTGCTGCCAGTGATAGGTGGAGGCTGCAACATTTCCCATGCATTCTCAGATGGCTGAAGTGTCATGGTTGGTGTTGTGTTCTCTGATTCAGCTCCAGCACCAGGCCTCCTATCCATCCTGCCTGCAGTGGCCTTTGTCATTGCCTTTGTCATTGCCCTTGGTAGCTGGTGGTCTCTTCTTGCCCTTGCCAGCTGCTGGTGCCTCCATGCCCTTGGTAGCTGGAGGTCCTTTTTGCCCTTGGCAGCTGGTGTTGCCTCCTTGCCCTTGGTAGCTTATGGTCCCTTCTTGTCCTTGGCAGCTGCTGCAGGCACACTGGCTGTGATGACGGGTGTCTCTTTGGAGCCTCTCACAACTGCAGTAGCTGCCGAAACTACAGAGGCCGTGGACTGGGTGGCTGAGGTGCTGGCCTGGGTCCTGACCACCCTGGGCCGAAGTGAAAGACGGGGGGAGGTGCAGGGAAGAGGTCAAGGGTGGAGAGGAATAGCTTTTTAGGGACACTGGGGTGGGAAGAGGGTGAAGGTTTGGGAGTGGAGGAATAGGGAGTGGTGGTTAGAGGTGTCTGCTGTGTTTGGGTGCAGATGCATGGGCTGGATGATGTGTGAGGAAGATGGCTGTTGGGTGTCTGAGTGCTTGCGTTTGAGTACTTTGGGAGGAGGGGCACAGACTCAGTGGGAGAGGACACAGGGGACATGTGCATGGATATGGGGGTGGTGACTGCCAGTGAGGGGTGCGTAGTGATAGGTGTGCTGGTGATGGAGGCAGTGGGTGTGGATGTAGTGCATGCAGGTGTGAGTGTAGACGCTACTGGGAGTGAGGTGGATGAGGAGGAGGAGCGGGACACAGTAGAGGCAGTGGATGTTGGTGTGTCTGCATCTGGATGGTGTTTGTGTGAGTGCCTGTGGGATGAAGAGGTGCTTGTGTTTGCCTGAGCCACTCCTGTGTGTTGTCTTGGGTGCATGCTGGTCTGATTGTGTGCTTGGGATAGGCTGGGGTTGAGGGGAATGGGACTTGGTAGAGGACGTTGGAGGGGGGAGGATAGAGCCAGGGACACTGGCTGCCATCAGGGAGAAGGCCAGAGCCTGGAATGATGTCTGTTGGGCCACCACGCCAGAGTGAATGCCCTCCAGGAATGCATTTGTTTGTTGCAAATGCCCTGCCAGCCACTGGATGGCATTCACAATGGTTGACTGCCCAACAGAGATGGATCACAGGAGGTTAATAGACTCCTCACTCAGGGCAGCAGGGCTGACTGGGGCAGGGCCTGAGGTGCCGGTGCCAAAGGAGATGCCCTCCCTCCTGGGTGAGCAGGCACGGAAACCATGCTGAGGGTCTGCTCGGAGGACGTTGCTGGTACCTGGGGTGGCGGCTGTACCTGTAGTTGGGGTGGCACAGAGCTGTCCGTCACCACCTGGGAGCTTCCATCAGGGAAGTTGTCACTGTCAGAGCTGTCCCCTTCAGACTCAGCCATGGTGCTCCCCTCGTACCCGTCCCACTGGTGCCCTCACCGTCAGTAGATTCGGCCTCATGGGCCATGTGGGATGCAGCTCCCTCTATTGCCAGTGCCTCTACTCCTCCGCTAGATGATGCTTTTTCACAGAAGGACAGGGTGACAAAACAAAAAGGTTGCGGAAGGGGCAGAGGATACACTTGGTCAATGCCAGCAACAACATCACTGTTGGCATACACAACACACAGGGAACAGTCCTATGCACTAGGTGATGCACTACCAGTTACAATGCTAGTCACCAGGCCATGGAGAATAATGCCTAACGCCAATAGCAGCATACCTGAGACCCACAGAACCCTGCCCAGTAGTAGATGGCCACTAGCATGTGTGGGGGTGGAGTGCATCAGACCCTGCCCAACATGGAACCTACCCTGCAATTTTCGACCGAGCCTAGGGGCACCCACAGGCCCACATCCCCCAGCCAGATAACATCCCACCATGTGCAATTTGCTGAATTGGAAACTGTACTCACCCCCTTGTGGCTGCTGTGATGCCCTCAAGCGCCCATCCAACTCCGGATAGGCCATCGCCAGTATGTGGAACATCAGGGTGGTCAGGGTTCGACGGGCACCCTTCCACATTGGAGGGCCATCCCCAGCTGGGCCTCTCCCATCTTCCTTGCCCAACGTCGTAGGTCCTCCCACCTTTTGCGACAGTGGGTGCTCCCCCTGCAGTAGACTCCCAGGGTCTGCACGTCCTTGGCAATGGCACGCCAAATTCCTTTTTTCTGATGGGCGCTGACCTGCAGGAAAAAAAACATAGAAAAATGTATCAGCCATACCGTCCGGCCTGTTTCACTCATGGCCCACCATATCCCTCCCATCCCCTTACGCACATACATTGACCACCATACATACAGCACTCTGCCCAGGACCCCTCAACCACCCCCTTACATGAGGCCTACACACAGCACTCCATGCATTCAGGCCCCATGCATCGTGCTCACAGTGTACTCACCTGTTGGTCTGGAGGGCCATAAAGCAAACGGTACTGGGGTAGGTCCCCATTCACCAGTCTCTCCAACTCCTCTGAAGTGAAGGCTGGGGCCCTTTCCCCAGAGACTTGGGCCATGGTCGCTTCCAGACACAGGTCACAGCAGCACTTGCAGTGTAGGTCCTCTCATGTTGAAGTCAGGTAGCAAGTGAGTGAAAAGATAGAAAATGACGGTCACGTCCACGGCGGTGCATACCGTCACCGCCGGCGTACATCACCATTGGATACTGTACCCCATAGGGCCCAATGATAACCAATGAGGAGGTGCACAGCAGTCCTCGACCGCCTCCCGCAATGGTGCAGAACATCAGCGGAAATTACCTAATTTCTACCTGTCTCTCCACATAGGACAGGCAGACGCCATTTCAGGGGAGTGCAGGCCATGGCACATAATTGCGTCACAGCAGACATAAGCACATTTACAGGTCTACACGTAAACATACTGATTCTGTCACAACATGCAATGCATTTTACTCTGAGGATGTGTGTAAATATGACCAGCTGCTCACCGTTTTGCCCCCTACAGTACAACTGCTGAGGATGATTAGGAGATGGAGACATACCCCGTGTACAGACCGCTGGTGGACTTGGCAACAATGGAGAACAGGCACATTATCCTCACCTACAGACTTGATAGGGCCACAAGCCAAGAGCTGTGTGCCCAATTGGAGCCAGACCTGATCTCAGCTATCCGTCACAGCCTATGTTCTCAAACGTGCTGACCAGAATGTTGTCTGCCCTGATGAAACACATGCGCAGCTACATCGTTTTCCCCCAGGTGGAGGATTTGGCGACAGTGAAGGCTGACTTCTATGTAATGGGACATATCCCCAACATCATTGGTGCAATAGATGGTACACATATTGCCTTTGTCCCCCCCCCGGAGAAATGAACAGGTGCTCAGAAATAGAAAGAGTTTTCACTCCATGAATGTGCAGATAGTGTGCCTGGCGGACCAGTACTTCTCCCATGTGAATGCAAAGTATCCTGGGTCTGTGCATGATGCATATATCTCGAGGAATAGCAGCATCCCATATGTGATGGCTCAACTCCAGAGGCACTGAGTGTGGCTAATAGGTGAAGCTATGGTCCCCACCCATTGTATGTTGGTATATGGGTGTGGGGTTGGCCCTAAGGGTGACTGTGTGGCTAACAGGTATCCCTCGATATTTGCAGGTGACTCTGGTTACCCCAGCCTCTCATGATTACTGAATCCTGTGATGAATGCCAGGACGAGGGCAGAGGAACATTACAATGAGGTACATGGGCGAACAAGTAGAATTATTGAGCGCACCTTTGGCCTCCTGAGGGCCAGGTTCAGGTGCCTCCATCTGACAGGTGGATGCCTGTGCTACTCACCAAAGAAGGTGTGACAGATCATCGTGGCATGTTGCATGTTGCATAACCTAGCCTTGAGACGCCAGGTGTCTTTTCTGCAGGAGGATAAGGCTAGAGATAGGCATGTGGTAGCAGTGGAGCCTGTGGACAGTGACGAAGAGGAAGCAGAGGATGAGGATGTGGACAACAGAACAACTATCATTCAACAGTACTTCCAGTGACACACAGGTAAGACACTGTAACTTCACCTTCCATTGCTGTTTTGTGTAGTGATTTTTCTCTGGCAGGCTGCTGTTCCCACTACTATGGCCACTTACTGTACACTTTGACCTGTCTAGTTACAGATATTTGTGCCCTACTCTGGCACCTACTCTGGTGTATTGTGGTGTATTGGTGTATTGATTGTATTAAACACCTACTCTGGTGTATTGACTGCTGCACATTACATGTCATACCTATGTATACATTACTGTACAGTCTAATTGCAATGTCTACAGATTGTTAAAGGAATACATAGTTAAATCATTTGACATACTCCATACTTTTGTTTTTTCAAAGGGTGTTTATTTCAGTGCTGAGAAGTAAATTGGGATGTGTAATGGGCTTGGGTGATGGTGGAGGAAGTCCAGGATAGAGTCCAGTCTATTGGTATCACAGGTGCATTGTCCAAGGGGGCATAGGAAGGGGAGCAATGGCAGTTTAACGTGGACAGAGTGACAGAGTGGGCCACAAGGGTGATAATCAAGAGTGTCTTATTTCCTGGTGGGGGTCTTGGCAATGTTGTCTGGCTTCTGCCTGGATCGCAGGGACCACTTGTGTGGTGGTTCTTCTGCAAGGGGAAGGGTGCTGGTGGCCTGTTGTTCCTGTGGCGGGGGCCTCCTGTCTACTCCTGTCGGGGGAGGTGGAGGGATGTTCATTGGTTTGGCTAGTGTCAGGGTCCCGTTGGTGTGCCACTGCCTCCCTCATGGTGTTGGCCATGTCTGCCAGCACCCCTGCAATGGTGACCAGGGTGGTGTTTATGTCCTTCAAGTCCTCCCTGATCCCCAGGTACTGTCTCTCCTGCAGCCACTCGGTCTCCTGCAACTTAGCCAGTATCTGGCCCATTGTCTCCTGGGAATGGTGGTATGCTCCTAGGATCTCTGCAAGTGCCTTATGGCGAGTCGGTTCCCTGGGCCTGTCCTCCCCCTGGCGCACAGCAGTTATCCCAGCATCCCTGTTGTCCTGTGCCTCTGTCTCCTGAACCGTGTTCCCACTGCCACTGATCCCAGGCCCCTGATCGTCCTGTGTTTGTGGGGTTGCCTGGGGTCCCTGTAGTGGTGGACACACCGCTGATTGACGTGTCAGGGGACAGTGGTATGGGCCCACTCGGTGGGTGCTGTGGTGGTGTTTCCTGAGGGGTGAGGGTCAGTGGTGGTATGGGACTGTGCCTGGGTAACCAATTGTCCGGAGGTCCCTGATGGGCATGCAGAGCTGCTGTCATCACTGTGGGCCTCTTCTGGGGGGGGGACTGGATGTTGCTGGCACCTTCTCTCAAGTGATGTTGTGTGGGGGACCTGTGGGGATGTGAATGCAGTGTTATTGTTTCTGCGTGTGACATCTTGTGCATGGGCATGTTGCCCTCTATGGTTGATAGTGCCATGGCTGATTGGCCTTTGTGTGAGTTGTTATTTGGTGGGCTAGGTGATTGTCTCTAGTGTGCATGCAGTGGTGATGGTTGTCCATGCAGGTCTCTGGTGGGTGTCCATGCATTGGTGTGGCATACAGGGCTTGGTTTGTGGTAGGGGTGGGTTGTGTTGATGGGTATGTGGGAGGTGGTGGAGTGATGGGAGTGAGGGTAAAGGTGGGGGTATGTGATGGCAAGCAGGTAGAGGGGTGATAGTAGTAAAGAGTTGACTTACCAGAGTCCAGTCCTCCTGCTACTCCTGCCAGGCCCTCAGGATGCAGAATTGTCAAGACTTCTTCCTCCCTTACTGTGAGTTGTGTGGGGGAGGGGTGGGTCCACTGCCAGTTCTCTGTACAGCTATCCTGTGTATTGCTAGCACGGAACGCATTTTTCACCCTTAGGTCGTTCCACCAATTCCTGAGGTCATCCCTTGTTCTGGGGTGCTGTCCCATGGCCTTGACCCTGTCAACGATCCTCCGCCATAGCTCCATCTTCCTTGCAATGGATTTCTGCTGCACTTGTGATCCAAATAGCTGTGGCTCTACCCAGATGATTTCCTCCACCATGACCCTTAGCTCCTCCTCAGAGAATCTGGGGTGTCTTTGTGGTGCCATGGGTGTAGTGTGAGTGGTGTGTGTGTGAGGGTGTGTGGGGTGATGTGTTAGGGTGTATGCTGTGAGGTGAGTGGATAGTGTATGGGTGATGGTGCTCTGTGGCTCTGGGTCTGTGGGTGCTCTTGATGTCTCTCTCTCTCTCAGTTGTTATTTTTTTAGTGTCGTAAAGGGTTGTGGGTAACGTGGGTGTGTATTTTATAGTGGTGTGTGAGTGTGGTCCGTACATGGGTGTGAGGTGTGTGTAGTTTGAATTGTCCAATGTAGTGTTGTTTTGTATGTGTGTGTGTATTTTGAGCTCAGCGGTATGTACTGCCAATGGTTTACAGCGGTTGAATGTCCGCTGCGGTTATTCGTAGGTCATAATGCTGTGGGCGTAGTTCTGTTGGCGTAACGGTGTGGGTTTTGCTACTGCCAGTTTAGCACTGACCTTTGGCCTGGCGGACTTGTGTGTGTGCCTGTATGGTGACGGATTTCTATGGTGTGGGTCATAATACGGGTAGCGGTATATCGTCGCGGTATGTTGCCAGCAGTCAGCATGGCGGTAAGCGGGATTTACTGCCAATGTCATAATGAGGGCCTACATTTTTGCTCAAATTCTAACTCACAATCACAAAATATAAGAAACCAGATAATAATATTTCAATCCCATAATCCTATTCACAAGCTGTTCTCAACCTATTGCAGCAGAGTCTTGTCCACCAATCCATGTGTGGCTTTTCTCATCGACAGACTTATCTCAGAGTGTACCAAATGACATCACACTTCTTCCGTTCAGAAGCTGCGTGTCACTTCAAAGCCGCCCCATATACCTGTCACTAAAAACCTACATGCAAAATATTGCGAGCGCGAAAACTCTGTCTGCTCACTATGGATAGGACTCTAAAACTTTGGAAGCTGTACAGAAATTTTTACTATGGCCTTTCGCACAAACAGCTACTCTTCAAGCTGTGGCTTTCTCACAAACACAAGTAAGATCTGACCCACAAACCTCACTCCGATTAGTATGAATCCTCCATGTGAACCCAGGATTCACCTAATACCAACCAACAATACACACACTCAAGAGAAATGCTACTGGTGTTTTCGACAATGCTCAATCCACCAACACCTTTAAATGCAGACAATAAATCAACCAAGTGTCTCCACACACTTGTACAATACTATTATTACTCCAGTCTTAAGCCATGTAGGGCCCGTCAACAACAACATCCATGTAGGTAATTTTTTAGCACAAAGTTACACATTCACTTGGAGTATGCCAACTCCCCACTCTCATACCTTGGAGTATGCAAACTCCCCAGTCATTTACCTTGGAGAAGGCAAACTTGTTAGAAATGCGGTATCAAGTTGGCAGAGATATACACTCTTGTCCAAGTAGGGACCATGATCCTAGTCAGGGTAAGTCACACACAATCCAAATGATCCTGTGCCCATCCTCAGGTATCTGGACACTGAGCAGTCAAGCATAACTTAGAAGGCAATGTGTCAAATATTTGTGCAATAAATCATACAGTAACACAGTAAAAACACCCACCACAAAAATACACCACACAGGTTCTGAAAAATAGATAATACTTATCTGAATAAAATAATGTCGAAATGACAAGGATTTAATAAGTACAAGTTGAAATCTCACTTTTGCAGGTTTTAAAAGAGGCTTAAATCTTAGAAATCAACAGTTGTTTCTTGGTTACACAGAGTTCCTGGTTTCTGTCAAAAATAACATGCACAGAGACCGCAGAGGAGGAGATGCGTGGAAAAATAAGGTGTGGGTTGGCTTTTTTGACGCAGCACAAATGTTTTTTCATTTCTTTCCACCCTGCACGGGGCTTGTGTCATTTCTTGGCATGCAGTCTTGGTTCCTCACTGCGATGCAGGGATTTTTTGAAGACAAGGGACGATGCAGGAAAATCCTTGGTGCTCTGGAAGAAGGCACAGGGGTTGCATTGATCCGGTAGGGGATGCGTCAAATTTTCCATCACAAGACAGGTGCTGCATTGAATTCCCACTCAGGAAGTCAAGCTGCGTCGTTCCAGTGCATGTGCAGCAATTTTTCAGTCGATAGGCAGGCTGTGTATTGTTTCCAGCAGGCTGTGCATTGCTTTTTGGTGCACAAGACGTTTCCTGAAGAGATTAAGGGGGTAATTCCGACTCTGGCGGTCCATGACCGCCAGGGCCGGGGACCGCGGAAGCACCGCCAACAGGCTGGTGGTGCTTCCTGGGCCATTCTGACCGCGGCGGTAAAGCCGCGGTCAGAAAAGGGCAACCGGCGGTTTCCCGCCAGTTTACCCCCGGCCCAGGGAATCCTCCATGGGGGCACTGCTTGCAGCGCCGCCATGGGGATTCTGACCCCCTTCCCAAAACCACCAGGAACAGGATGGCGGGAACGGGTGTCGTGGGGCCCCTGGGGGCCCCTGCATTGCCCATGCCACTGGCATGGGCAGTGCAGGGGCCCCCTAACAGGGCCCCATAAAGATTTTCAGTGTCTGCTTTGCAGACACTGAAAATCGCGACGGGTGCCACTGCACCCGTCGCACCCCTACAACTCCGCCGGCTCCATTTGGAGCCGGCTTCATTGTTGAGGGGGGTTTCCCGCTGGGCCGGCGGGCGGCCTTCTGGCGGTCGCCCGCCGGCCCAGCGGGAAAGCCAGAATGGCCGCCGCAGTCTATTGACCGCGGTGCGGTCATTCGGCAGTGACCGCATGGCGGGCGGCGACCGCCACCCGCCGCGGTCAGAATGACCGCCTAAGTCTTTTTGGCCCTGAAACATAAGAAAGCAGGAAGCAAGCTCAATCCAAGCCCTTGGAGAGCACTTTTGGGGAGGGCAGAGTCCTTCTCAGCACAATCAAAGGCCAGCAGGGCAGCAGGGCTACAGCAGCGCATCAGTCCTTCTCAGCAAAGCAGTCCAGATGAGTCCTATGGGCAGCCAGGCAGTTCCTCTTGACAGATGTCCGTTGCAGGTCCAGAAGTGTCTAAATTGGTGGGATCAGAGAGCCAGTTTACATACTCAAAAATGCCTTTGAAATGTGGAAGAATTCAAAGAGTGGTTTTGAAGTGCACAAGTTCCCCTTTCAGTACAGGCCTGTGTGCCAGGGTTGCAATAGGGGTTTAGCAGTCCATTGTGTGAGGGCCGGCCACTAGCCTTTAAAATTTAACTGTCAGGCCCTCCATCCATCCAGCCCCGGAAGACACATTTAGTATGCAAGTGAGTGCAGGTATGGCTGAGTGTCCTCTGTTTGTGGTTGTCTGGGTGAAATGCAGAAGGATGGTGTCAACTAGCCCAGTCCAGATGTTGATTGGAGACAGGCTGTAAGGCACAGATGGTTTTTAAGTGCAGAGAAATGCTCACTTTCTAAAAGTGACATTTCTAAAATAGTAATAAAAAATCCAACCTCACCAATAAGCAGGGTTTACTATTACCATTCTGGCCATACTAAAAATGCCCTGGTTACCCCTTTCTGATCAGAATCTAACACTCAAAAAGTATATGAGGGCAGTCCCAATGCTAGTCTATTAAAGGAGCAGGCCTGGGGAAATGGAAAACAAATTCAGGGGTTTTTCACTACCAGGACATATAAAACACATATGTACATCTCCTGACTTTTACCTACATAGCACCCTGCCCTAGGAGTTTCCTAGGGCCTACCTTAGTGGTGACTTATATGTAGAAAAAGGGGAGTTTAAAGCTAGGCAAGTCCTTTTAAATGCCAAATCGAAGTGGCAGGGAACTGCACGCACAGATCATGCAATGGCAGGCCTGAGCCATGGTAAGGGACTACTTATGTGGGTGGCACAATCAGTGCTGCAGATCCACTAGTAGCATTTAATTTGCAGGCCCTGGGCACATGTAGTGCACTTTATTAGGGACTTATAAGTAAATCAATTGCCAATTGGGAATTAACCAATGTTACCATGTTTAAGGGAGGGAGCATCTGCACTTTAACACTGGTTAGCAGTGATAAAGTGCACAGAGTCCTATAACCAGTAAAAACAGTGTCAAAAAGGTGGAGGGAGGAGGCAAAAAGTTGGGGGATGACCACCCTATGGCTGTCAATTCTAACAAAACTCCCTACTTCACTCATACCTCACACTTCGCTGTGGTTTTGCCAAAGCATTGCAAGTGCAAACCCTACTCAAAACTCACCATACATAGGAGCACAACGCTGTGATTTCATCAGCATTTACACCACATCAAACAATTCACTATGTGGGCAGATTCTAACTCGACTCTTGAGAAGACATAACTGTAACTCTGCTACCAAAAACTGCTGGAGCACCCATGGAGGTCTTCCTACCACCTTGAGTTTAGAAACTGCAAGCACTCAGGTGAGAAACCATCACAAATTCTCAATCTCAGAGGTCGTGCAAAGCTTTGGATTTGGTGACGGAGTCAGTAATCAGAATCATCCAATCCCAAATCATTGACATAAAACTATAAATCAACATTGAACAACATGAACAAATGAACACTAAATCAGAGCTCCAAACTTAATAAAATTTCAAAGCTTTATTACAATCCCCAAATCAATGTCACATAAATTATGCACAAAACTAGAGTATAAACATACATGAAAACCATAGGCTGACCGAAACGTCTGAAAAGATTAAATCTACTAAACATCAATACTGTTAAACAATCCAAAAGAATAATATAGATTAGCAACAACACAATATACACATTATTACCAGACTTCAAAGCAGATGATTGTGACATCAGTAAATCATCAAAATACAGTTTTAGCAATTGATTGAATGGCTTGGCCATTCCCAACATTAACCAAGATTGGGACTAGCATGTGTGGGAAAGGACTAACACATGGGTGCAAAAGCAAAAATAAAGGAAGACAAAAATAATTTGGAAAACATCTAGCTAGAATAACTCACTTCCAAAAAATGCTGGTGTAAGTTACTAACTGAAAGGAAAGACAACAAACCACATTTAGTTTTACCTCTCCTCATGGGACAGAATACAGTGATGATTCGTCGAACAGAGAGTATCAGGACAGTGCAGAACATAAGCTGCACATAATGTTAATTAACAGTTTAGAATTAGTTGGGCCTATTAGTGCTGAACCAAATAACAGAATAGGGCAGTTAAGATTATGATGAGAAAACTGATCAGGGACTTAGAGAAGAGAATGTGACAGCAGACTTAAGCTAACAAGAACTGATTCTCAGGAGAGCTGGCGATGAACTGACTTCAGGTCCAAAATCCATTTGATTGTTCCTCCAGGTGGGCACACTCTGGGCATTGATTTCTGCATCCATTCATTGTAGATGGCGCCACCAAGTTTGCAACTTTATGAAGTATTCTCAGGAAAAGTACGTTGTCAGCTTCCTCTGTCACAGGGTTCTGCCAAAATATTACATTTTCTTATAATTTGAAACTAACAGTTCCTTTCACGCAATTCACAATAAACTAAACTAATATTCTTTCACATAAGCTTCATGAATCTTCGTGTGCAATTCAGCAGCTAGAACAAGTATGTTTACATTATCTAAATTTGAATCATGCTTTTCTCCTGGAATACAATAGAACATTCAACATTACATTTGCTGCCTACAGAAAGAATTCAGGTCAGAGAGGGGAAATAAGCTAACCTTTTGCCATTGCTGCTTGCAAAATGAATCTTCTAGACCTAGTCATGTTAAGAAAGCCTAATGCACACTAATATAATTAATATATTAATAAAACTTATTGCACACCTAAATATCAAATCAAATTTACAAGACACATTGGCGGTCATTCTGACCGCGGCGGGCGCCGCCCGCCATGCGGTCACCGCCGAATGACCGCACTGCGGTCAAAAGACCGCGGCGGTCATTCTGGCTTTCCCGCTGGGCCGGCGGGCGACCGCCAGAAGGCTGCCCGCCTGCCCAGCGGGAAAGCCCCCTCAACAATGAAGCCGGCTCCGAATGGAGCCGGCGGAGTTGTAGGGGTGCGACGGGTGCAGTGGCACCCGTCGCGATTTTCAGTGTCTGCAAAGCAGACACTGAAAATCATTTTGGGGCCCTGTTAGGGGGCCCCTGAACTGCCCATGCCAGTGGCATGGGCAGTGCAGGGGCCCCCAGGGGCCCCACGACACCCGTTCCCGCCATCCTCTTCCTGGCGGTAAAAACCGCCAGGAACAGGATGGCGGGAAGGGGGTCGGAATCCCCATGGCGGCGCTGCAAGCAGCGCCGCCATAGAGGATTCCCTGGGCCAGGGGTAAATGCCCTTTTCTGACCGCGGCTTTACCGCCGCGGTCAGAATGGCCCAGGAAGCACCGCCAGCCTGTTGGCGGTGCTTCCGCGGTCCCCGGCCCTGGCGGTCATGGACCGCCAGGGTTGGAATGACCCCCATTATTTTATTAAACATCATTCATGTTATGTCAAAGCAAATGTAAACATACTTATTTTTCCAATTAATTCAATATGTGTGTTTAATTCATATTCATTTTAATACCAATAATACATTTTATTTCTACTGGTTTTACTTGAAAATAATACTTTTCAGATTCATGTTTATTAATAATTCACTCAAATTACAAATTAAAAATATTTTTGTGTTAAACGTGATGTCAAAATAATAAAGGTAGGTACAAATGTCCACCACAATTTACACATACACATTTTTATTTCTATGTTATTTTCTCTATTAGGCTTTTAGAACAACAGATTTGCCATTAATTTATTGATAGAATTTTGCTCCCTCTCAGTGGTAAGTTAAGGCAGATCTTGCTGTGCACACTGAATTATAAATCCATGATTCTGGAGAGCAGGTAATATGTAGCAAGAAAGATTGCCCACATTTGTTGTGTGGTATTTTACTGTGATGTGATGTGTTCTGTTGCTTTTTGTCCTGCTAAGGTTTTGTGCTGTATTACTACAAAGTGATTTTGTTGTGTTGTGTTGCGGTTGTTGTGTTATTTTTTCTTTTGATAGTTTTGTTGTCTTGTGCCCTGTTTTGTTTTAATTGTTTTACATTGCTTTGTAAATGCTACTGTGTTGTAAGTTATCATTTACTTAATGTCAACAATTGACTCTATTTTCTCAGCCAAAAGCAACACATGCCTTCAAAGTTCATATGGTTAATAACAGTTTAATACTCCCTAAGGTGGTAATATAGCACAGCTGCAGCTCTTTAATTATTTAAGACAAGAGTCAAAACAAAACTGTGGCAAAAACTGTGGGGGTCATTATGACCCTGGCGGAAGGCGGAGAAGCGGCGGTAAGACCACCAACAGGCTGGCGGTCTTTATTTTTGTATTATGACCATGGCGGTTACTGCCATGGTCATCCGCCGGTTCTCCGTTCTGCCCGCCAGGGTGGAGACGACCGCCGGGCTGGAGACCAGGGTCTCCATCCCGGCGGCCGTCCCTATACCGCCAGCGGTATTTGGACCCGGCTGAGCGACAAGGATTTCATGCGGTTTGAAACCGCCATGAAATCCATGGCGGTAAGCACTATCAGTGCCAGGGAATTCCTTCCCTGGCACTGATAGGGGTCTCCCCCACCCCCCACCCCAACTCCCTCCCCTACATCCCCCACCACCCCTGCCACCCCCCAAAGGTGGCAGGACCCCCTCCTCACCCCTCCCCCAACATCACAGCACTCATACACACACGACATGCACGCAGGCACCACCAACACACATACACACACACACACACACACACCAACATACATGCCAATATCCACACACACAGTCAGACACACACACCCACATTCAAGCATACATGCACACATCCATACAGACATACCTACAGACATACACGCACTCATTCCCAAACACACAACACCCCCACAAGCATACACGCACTCACACACCCCCTCTATATACACACATGCACACCCCTATGCAAGCACACAACACACAACACCCCCCACCCCCTCCCCTCATGGACGATCGACTTACCTGGTCCGACGATCCTCCAGGATGGGACGGGAGCCATGGGGGCTGCTCTGCTGACACCACACCGTCAACAGAACACCGCCACGCCGAATCACAGGACGTGATTCGCTGGGCGGTGTTCTGTTGGCGTGGCGGTGGAGGTGGAGCAACCTCCACTTCCCCGCCGCCCGCCAGTATGGCTGTTGGCGGCTCTCCGTCCGCAAAAGGATGGAGAGCTGCCAACGGTCATAATAGGCTGAGCGGCAAACCACCACCACTGGCGGTCTTCCGCACGGTGGTCCCTATGCGGTCTTGGAAAAAGACCGCCGAGGTCAAAATGACCCCCTGTGTCTTAACATAGTACCCCCAGTGCTTACTTTATGTGATAAAACCTTGGCCCAAATTTAAGAAGGTCCTAGCTCCAACTATCGCTATATTAGCATCATTTCTTTACGCTACTGTGGTGATAGTGTGCCCAAAACAACACCTTGTAATTTGTAAATCCTTGTGCCACATTCTGACTGAACCAGGCATAATGTGTGCAAGCAGGCGTTCCTCTGTTAGGGGGCCTGCAAAAATGGTGCAGTAGAATCTAGGAGATTCCACTGTGCCATTTTTAGCACCATTTTAATGCCTGCACAGAGCAGGCATTAAAAAGAGGCACACCATTATTTTTAATGGGCGTCTATGTTCGTTGCAGGATTAGCTGCTACATTTGTGGCACTAATCCTGCAAAGTTCAACAATAGAGTAAAACATTATGGCACCATTGTCCTTAACCTGCACCATGGTGTGCTGTACGTTAAATATGGTGCACATATTGTGGTGCTAGGGGGGCCCAAGGGGCCACAACAAAAGTGACGCTTCATGACATGAAGCACCACTTTTCTTAAATCTGGGCCCTTATGTCTTAATTTAGCGCTCCTTCAGCTCACTCTATGTTATGCGGCCTAAGACTATCTGTCGGATGGGTGCTGGAGTATGCAAGATGAACTTATAGTCAGAGCAGCCCTAGATCAACCTATTCAGGGTCATGGGTGCAGCTTTCAGGATCTGGCCCTTTAAGAGGTTCAGTATGGCTTTCAGTGGTCCCATTCCCACTTGATCAGGTTTTACAAGCTTTTCTATTAAATACAGTTTCGAATTAACTCATGCAAGCTATGGAGATTCTGTACCCCATCAATAATGAATTCATGAAAACTTCTTCAGAAATTAACTAAAGAGTCCATGGTTACAACCCCACTTCCTTTGAGAAAATGTCAGGCGAGTTATAAATCGTATTCTGAATAATAGACCTCGGAGCTAGGAGCTTCACCAATAACTCTATGATTTTATGAATTACGGGCCAGATGTATCAAAGGTTTTTACCCATTCTATGTCTATGGGAAAAAGTGTTCATACATATGGCCCTACATCCTCAATGTTAAGCTTCAAAGTTCATCACAGAACGGACGTCCTTGTTTTACTTACCTATAATTTATCTTTTTCATTGACTGATATTAATTTTCATTTTGTAAAAGCGCAAACGTGTGTTCTATGTAATAGTTTGTGGACTTTCATTGAAGCTCTTTTGAACATAGGCAGACCGTAATGACAACTTTGAGGTCTGGTTTGCGCTATGAGAAACTGCTCATAAAGGAATATAATTGCTCATTAAGTATCCAATTGTCTACCCAGGTGGCCAAAATTAAGTATTCACTGGTGCTGACAGTCTTTTTTTAAATGAAGTGGACATTCTGACGTCGAACGTAAATATGCACGTGTGATCTCTTGGTTGAGTAATTTATTTTCTTCAGTAATTGCATTTTGAATCATGATGGTCACCGAATATTCTCTGATCTAGAGAAACACAAGAAGATATCATAATTGTGGACTGTTAGTGTTCTTCAGACGAATTAGAGCAAGACATCGAAATATATATTCCAAAGAACAATTTCGACCAAAATAATGGCAGATTTCAAAATCTTTTTCCCTTTGCTTTAAAAGGAACGATAACAAGTGGGCAGGTTATCTCTTTTGTGACCATAAAGCTATTGTTTTCGTCTGTAGCTGTATTATAACCTTCCAGGTATGTCCAGTCGCATAAAATAAGTGGACACGAGCTCTGTAAGTTGTCCAGAACAAACATGCACAATACCACTGTCTACACATTATTCTCTATTTCCGATATGAAAACCTGAACTCAACCGATACAGGTGTCATAATACTACCTATATCGGTAATACTGAGGGCCTCATTTACAAGAATTTACCACTGCCGTAGCATAGTTTTTCTGAGGCTGCAGCTGCACTAAAATAACTCCAGATTTATAAAGTGACGCTAGAGACCTCTAGCGTCACCTTACCTGCCTAGCGTCATTTTTTAACAGTGCTGGATCTGACTTGCGTCTTATACCAACAATGATATGCAAGGTAGGCATACCTTCTTAAAAAATGATGCTGGGCCTCTAGCACCATATTTACAAGCTTTCTGAAAAATTATGCATGCCTAAGAAAAGTCAGACTAACTCTGACAAGTGTCAAAATTTTAACGCCTGGAAAGCCCAGGTTTTAAAATGACTCAGGCGCAGGTATATAAGGAGAACACATCCAAAAAAAAACTAACCTGGAGTACACAATGGATTTACTCTTGCTACAACTTGGGGCACCAAGAAGACCACTGTAATCCCAACCATGAAAAATTCTCTCCAAAAAGGTCCAACTCTCTTCTTATTTATGCCATATTTTTTAGGGGTATGGGCTACCAAGGAGGTATGGACCCCTTTGTTTTCTCAGTAGAAGAAGATATATCTGCAACAAGGTATTGGTAAGCCCATATTTCAAGTTAATATTCCAAGTCTTCACATCATAGTCAGATTTTAAGAAGCATCTTCAGCCAAGTCAGTGAATCCAGTGGATATTTATTATGAGGTACATAGAGGAGAACAACAGCCATCATGTGTTTCTCCCCCTGGCGGTATGTAAACCTGGGGCTTTCTCAAGGCTGTAAAAGTACAAAGAGAAATTAGATAAAAGTACTCTTATTTCTGGAAGACAAGAAGGAAAACTAAGCAGTATCACCTGGAGTGCAAAAACAGGTCACATTTTTCAAAGAAGGAATCTTCTCCAAAAAATACATATATAAATTTGTCTCTCAGGGAGACTCATTGCAGGAGTGCAACAAGCCTAATTTGTAAGGGAGTGCTAGCAGTTGACTAAAGCAAGAATATGTATTAGTTCCAAGGAACGGCGAAATAGGATAAATGCATCTAGAATCAACCACAAGTTTTGGACTAAAGTCCAGATGCTAAAAACAGGTGAAATCCTTCCCGTGTTAGTATTACTTTTACAATTTTCTAAGAATAAGATTGAAGAGAAGTGACTAAGATTATGTTTGAAAAGGAGTGACCAAAGTAATAATAAAAGTGAAAAGTGATTGATCATTAATCCAAGAAGTGTCCTTTAGTGAGACTTTCGCCCATGCAGATTTCAACGGAATTATATGATAACTATTCAATAATTTGTTTGGGTAAATCCATTTTAGAAGTTCATTGTCATATTGTGTTAGTCAAAAACATATCTGTGCTGACAGAAAAATGTACAGAGATCACATGTGTTTGTATAACCCCCATATGTGGTTCATGGACTTTATGAGTGTTATATTAATAAACATAAGTTTATTAAACCATCACCACCATATCTACCAACATCACCACAGTTACCACTACCCGCTTCACATAGGCAGCGCAGGAGAAAAGAGAACATCTACCAGCAGTGGTCACCCCTGATTGCCCTGAGGGAGGAGGAGGCTATCACCTTCTACAGACTGCACAGGGAGTCATCATACAACTGCTCTCAATGCGCCCCCAACTGCAGGCAACGGTTGAGAGGGCCACCACCATCCTGCCGCGGACCAAGTTCCTGGCTGTGCTTCATCTGTTGAGTCTGGATCCTTTCAGGTCACTGCAGCACAAGTGGGCAGAGTATCACAGCCATCCTTGTCTGCATTCCTGCCCTCGGTCCTGGATGCAATCATCTGCCTCACACCCATCACATCCTCTTCCCCAACATCCAGCAATTACAGGACATTCTACAAGATTTTAATGCCATTGCTGGGTTTCTCTGTGTGTTGGGAGCCATGGACAGCACTCATGTGCAACTTGGACCTCCTGCTGCAACAGCACACTTATACCACAACATAAGACACTCCCACTTAATGAATGTGCAGGCCATTGTGGACCATGGTGGGTTGTGCATCAATGTGCTGACCAAATAACCGAACAGCATCTATTACACTTACATCTTCCGCTAGTCCATCATCAACCAGAGATTTCAACATGGGCAATATGGAAATGTCCTGCTTATAGGTAAGCAAACAGAAGGTAACTAACATACATAATAACAAATAGATATGAGAGACACAATACACAGATAACTGTCTGCCTGCATAGATAGGGACTGCACCATGAGGCCTATTACACATACATGCATCATGCTTGTGTACACATATCTAATGCAAATCATCTTGATGTACAGATGACGACATTCCAATCCACTATTGCACACATTGCATGATGTAAAGGCACACAGGCATGCATGACAGACAGGAAATGTGCTCAACATCTCTGTGTGCAAGGGAGGTGTACCATCTGTACTGGGGGTGGTCACATGCAACACACATGGGACATCAGCTGTGTCATGGCCCATACATCAGGAACTAGGGGCCTTAGTTACCAGGCCCTTGTGCCACTCTATGCTACCAGAGTAACACTTAATGGATACTCTGCTGGCACAGTGTGCCAATCCATATTTACAAGGCCATGCAAAGACACCTGTGTGCCTTTGCATGGCCTTGTAAATATGGACAACTTACACGCATAACACTGTGTGAAAGGGGCGTTCCAGTGGTGCTACTTGGGGTGTACCCATGCAACACTCATGGAAGTTGAAGGTATCTGATGCATTCACAGATTTACAAGACTGGGATGTATCACAATTTTATACTATCTCGGGGGTCGTAAGAGTGATGCAATGGGGAAAAATATCTTAATCACTCCCCGTATCTTCCACTTCCTCTGTGTGCTACATTCTGCAGCACACATAGTAAGATGGCAACACAACTTGTAAGGGATTTCTGTGCAGGAATGTGTCCTTCCTGCATGAAAACAATCATGCCCACAATGGAGGCATACTTGCAGCATGGTGCAAGGCTGCCTGCATTGGTACTAGCCAATAATTTGCACATCAGTGCAGGGGGAGAGGACAGAAAGGGTCCATATCTTGTATATATGGCACTTTCCTGCCCTTCCCCAGTGGTGCATGACAGAACAGCAAGGCATCTGTGCCGTGGACCACATAAATGAGTTCCTAGATGCTAGATGACAAACCACCACCACCCATGGGCAGGTGTCATGTAACTGTATAAATGTACAATGCTATGTCTCAAAACTCACATCTCACATGTGTGAAGCGTAATTCTACACAGAGACATCACTCACTGTGCTTTGGAGGCAGCTGCCTTGCCTGGAAGGTGCTCCCCCATACACAAATTCCATCCTGAAAGGTATGTGGAACACCTACAACCCCTAATGCAAGTGTAAATGTGTACTCACTAGGCAAGTTGTGTGTAAGTCGAGTAGCATGGACCGAAAATTTGCAGGTGGCCCCAAAGTAATGTGTACCAATTACCCTTCTTAGAGATGTAGTACAGTGCAGGAAGCTGTGTTGCTGGACTGCAGATGACCACACTCAGATCTGCTGGATGTGTTGTGTGTACAAAGTGGGCACAACTCCGTCACACATATACACAGTGCTACACAACTGTGACATAGATTGGGAAATGGCAGTTGTCACCTCATGTCACTCAATTGGGATGTGTGAGGGTATACTGTGTGGATGGAATCCTGTCAACTGTCATGGACATTGTAGGACAATCAGAGGTATGGCCAAATGTAATGTAGGCCAACACCAACATCTGGGGAGCAGCATAAACCCATACACATGTCTGTGTCAGAAATGTCTGGCATGTCACCAACAACCTAGGATGGACCTACAAAAAAGTTTCTGAGCCCCATCACCACACATGCATTGGCAACACAAAACATTGAATGGACTAGATCAATGGGAATTAGCCACCATCCAAACCTGTTTCACAAATAGGCCAGTCAGGAAGTTGATTTGTGTGATGCATCTTTCCATTCACTGCATTTGACATCACATACAGTGAATGAATAGGCCCTTGGAAATGGCACTATACTAGCATGATTGATAGGTCATGTGTTCATAATTGGGAGAAGTGCATGACAATACCAATACACATGACACACAGGGAAAAGATGTATGCAAAGTCTATAATTCAAAGCAATTACACTTTTTAAACATTTAGGGGGTCATTACAACCCTGGCGGACGGTGTTAAAGCGGCGGTAATATCGCAAACAGGGAGTCGGAAAAAAAAGGGAATTATGACCATGGCGGAAACCGCCAACATAGACAGCCACTTTAACACTCCGACCGCCACGGCGGTACAGACAAGCAGCGCGGCGGTCACCGCCAACAGACAGGCGGAAGACAAAGTACCGCCCACAGTATTACAACAGGCCAATCCGCCACCTTTTCCGGGGCGGGTACACCGTGGATAAAAACACGGCGGAAACAGCTTTTGCAATGGGAAAACGCTCACCTTAACACACTCTGCGAGGAAGGAGGGCAACATGGAGCCGGAACTCCAAATGCTCCCTGCGCGTGTCTTCCTGCTCCTCTACGAACATCAGCAACAGTGGCCCCGAAGACAACAGTGAGTACTGCACCTGCGACATAGGGGAGGGGGGAGGCAAAAGTCACGGACACACACACACAACACCCCCACCCCCAACCTGACCCTCGCACACTGCAACACACACACCAATGCATTTCCAAACATCACAGTAATAACCCCCAACCCCCCCGGAAGAATGCAAAGACAAAAGGAAATGAGTACAACCATTGTAATGTATCAAAATACAGTAAGCTCATATTTACATATATATATACACATTCCAAATATATACATCACGATTAGTAGTGCAGGTATGCACATTTCAATGTCCGTGGACCACTGGGCCCAAAATGCATGGGCGAGGCCCACACACGATACCTGTACTGAAACGGAGAGAACACTGCAGGGCACCTCAGGGGGAAGGGAAGGGAGGGGCACCTCAGCCAGATGACAGCACCACGCCAGATCCACGACGGGGCTCCATGCCCATTGTTGTATCCTGGAGAGTGCAAAGCCACAGTCTCACAAGTCTTTTCAGTGGGTGGTTTGCCCACTGTACCATCCTGGGGAGTGCAAAGCCACAGTCTCACAAGTCTTTTCAGTGGGTGGTTTGCCCACTGTACCACCCTGGGGAGTGCAAAGCCACAGTCTCTCAAGTCTTTTCAGTGGGTGGTTTGCCCACTGTACCATCCTGGGGAGTGCAAAGCCACAGTCTCACAAGTCTTTTCAGTGGGTGGTTTGCCCACTGTACCATCCTGGGGAGTGCAAAGCCACAGTCTCTCAAGTGGATAACAGTCTCCACTGGTTCTGGAGGGGTACTGGTGCCCAAAGTGCATCACGCTCCCCGTGAGGGTCCCAGTTCCGTCACTGCCCCTGCCGCTCATGGGCAAACGATGCTTGAGTTGGCGGTGCTTGCCCTGTTCAGCGGTGCTTGCCCTGTTCAGCGGTCTTTGCCCTGTTCAGCGGTGCTTGCCCTGTTTAGCGGTGCTGTCCATGGCGGTCTTTGCCTCGTTCAGCGGTCTTTGCCCCGTTCAGCGGTGCTTGCCATGTTTAGCAGTGCTTGCCCTGTTCAGCGGTGCTGTCCATGGCGGTCTTTGCCCTGTTCAGAGGTCTTTGCCCTGTTCAGCGGTGCTTGCCCTGTTCAGCGGTGCTGTCCATGGCGGTCTTTGCCCTTTTCAGCGGTCTTTGCCCTGTTCAGCGGTGCTTGCCCTGTTCAGCGTTGCTGTCCATGGCGGTCTTTGCCCCGTTCAGCGGTGCTTGCCCTGTTCAGCGGTGCTTGCCCTGTTCAGCAGTGCTGTCCATGGCGGTCTTTGCCCTGTTCAGCGGTCTTTGCCCTGTTCAGCGGTGCTGTCCATGGCAGTCTTTGCCCTTTTCAGCGGTCTTTGCCCTGTTCAGCGGTACTGTCCATGGCGGTCTTTGCCTGTTCAGCGGTGCTTGCCCTGTTCAGCGGTGCTTGACTTTGCTGTCTCAGACCTGTGCAGCGGTGTGTGCCATGGCGGTCCCTCATTGCCCAGCGGGGATGTGGGTGTCGGGGCCCTCCTGGGCAGTGACTCTGGCGGTGGTCTCCGGACCAGTGAGGATTGTGCTGCCCTCCTGGGCACTGACCCTGGAGGTGGTCTCCGGACCAGTGAGGATTGTGCTGCCCTCCTGGGCACTGACTCTGGCGGTGGGCTCCAGACCAGTGACGATTGTGCAGCCCTCCTGGGCACTGACTCTGGCGGTGGTCTCCTGACCAGTGACGATTGTGCTGCCCTCCTGGGCACTGACTCTGGCGGTGGTCTCCTGACCAGTGACGATTGTGCAGCCCTCCTGGGCACTGACTCTGGCGGTGGTCTCCTGACCAGTGACGATTGTGCTGCCCTCCTGGGCACTGACTCTGGCGGTGGTCTCCTGAACAGTGACGATTGTGCAGCCCTCCTGGGCACTGACTCTGGCGGTGGTCTCCGGACCAGTGACCATTGTGCTGCCCTCCTGGGCACTGACTCTGGCGGTGGTCTCCTGACCAGTGACGATTGTGCTGCCCTCCTGGGCACTGACTCTGGCGGTGGTCTCCTGAACAGTGACGATTGTGCAGCCCTCCTGGGCACTGACTCTGGCGGTGGTCTCCGGACCAGTGACCATTGTGCTGCCCTCCTGGGCACTGACTCTGGCGGTGGTCTCCTGACCAGTGACGATTGTGCTGCCCTCCTGGGCACTGACTCTGGCGGTGGTCTCCGGACCAGTGACGATGTGGCTGGCGGTGGCGTCTTGGGCAGGGGGGAGGATGGCACCCTTCTCCGCCGTGCTGCTCTTCCCACACTTTGGAGACTTCTTCTGCCCCTTCACCACCTTGGGAGGAGTCACAGCTGACTCGACACTCCCCCTGGGACCCTTGTGGGCGGCTTTGCCGGCAGGTGTCTTCCCCCTCTCCCGTCGGGCACTGTCCAACTTCTGGTGCTTCACAGGGGGTGGACTGGCAGTGCTTTGGCTCCGTGTCACACTGGCTGCCCTGGTGCCAGGTGCACTCCACATACCTCTAACAGGCACCACTGGTACCGTAATCTTTTTGGCTGAGGTGCTACTACGGGACCTATGAATTGGAGGGGAGGGTGATGGGACAGAGGTCAAGGTTGCTCAGGAAAAGTTTCTGACGAACACTGGGACGGGTAGCTCGGGGGTCTGGGGGTGGAGGAAGAGTAGGTGGTTGTAGGAGGTGTCACTTTTGATGATTTGGGTGCAGGTGCATGTTCTGGAAGCTGTCATGAGGTGGATGGATGTTGGGTGTTTGTGTGCCCGCGTTTGTGTACTTTGGGAGGGGGCGTCACAGACACACTGGGAGAGGACACAGGGGACGTGTAAATGGTAGTGGGGGTGGTGAGTGCAGGTGAGCGGGGTGTGGTGCTGGGTGTTCTGGTGCGAGTCCTAGTGGCTGTAGTGGTAGTGCAAGCAGGTGAGAGTGTAGACGAGACTGGGAGGGAGGAGGGAGACGACGAGGAGGGGGACACAGTGGAGGCAGTGGATGTTGCTGTGTCTGTATGTGGGTGATACTTGTGTGAGTGCCTGTGGGATGTGTGGTGCCTATGTTTGCCTGAGCTGCCCTTGTGTGTTGAGGTGTGTGCAGGCTGGTCTGATGTGTGCTTGGAATAGGTTGAGGTACAGGGGATTGGGTCTGGGTGGAGGAAGTTGGAGGGGGGAGGCTAGACACAGGGACAATGGTTGCCATCAGTGCTGAGGCCAGATATTGCAGGGTTCGATGATGGGCAGCCTGACCAGAATGAATGCCCTCCAGGAATGCATTAGTGTGTTGCAACTCCCTTTCGACACCCTGGATGGCATTCAAAATGGTAGACTGCCCAACATTGAGTGACCTGAGGAGATCAATGGCCTCCTCACTGAGGGCAGCAGGGGTGACAGGGGCAGGGGCTGAGGTGCCTTGGGCGAAGGTGATGCCCACCCTCCTGGATGAGCGGGCACAGGGCGAAGGTTGAGGGGCTGCTGGGAGGGCGGTGCTGGTACGGGGGTGGCGGCTGTACCTGTTGAAGTGGGGGGCACAGATGGTGCCGCCACCACAAGGGGGCTCCCATCGGAGGACAAGTCTGTGTTGCTGTTTGCTGATCCGGTGACCGGTGTGAAGCTCCCCTCGCCCTCCGTCCCACTGGTGTATTCCGAGTCCGTGGCGTGGCCCTCCATGGCCATGTGGGACGCAGCTCAATCGTGCTCCGGTGCCACTGTACCTCCGCCTGATGATGCTGATGCACAAAAGAACAGGGAGAGCACAAAAAGGGGTGGGGAAACAGAAGAAAGACAGGTTGAGTGCATGGCTTACCGCTACCGTTGGCGGACAATACAGACACAGCAGCCCCCTGCACTATGCCGTGCTCTTGGCCTCTACAGATGCAGTTCCTGGGATATGGCCTACATGGCTATGAGTGTCATCTGCCCACATAGATGACACAGGGGCATGTATACCTGTACTTGGCACTCTACAGAGGTGGGGTGGAGTGGCACATGGCCTGCATTACGGAGGGGCCTAGCCTACGGAACTCGCCCTGGCCTAGTGAAACCCACAGCCCTCTTCCCCCACCCAGACCCCTCCACTGCACGCAAAGTCAGCTGAATGATGTTTGACTCACCCCCTTGTGTCTGCTGTGATGCCCTTATGCGCCCATCCAACTCAGGGTAGGCCACCGCCAGGATCCGGAACATAGGCGGGTCATGGTGCGTCGGGCACCTCTCCCACGTTGGGGGGCCATCCGCAGCTGAGCATCTGCCGTCTTCTTGCTCCAGCGGCGAATGTTCTTGCATCTCTTCTGGCAGTGGGTGCTCTGTCTCTGGTGGACCCCCAGGGTCCGGACGTCCTTGGCGATAGCACACCAAATATCCTTCTTCTGGTGGGCGCTGACCTAAGTGACAAGTACAGGGGAAGAAGAGAAGTCATTACCAACTGCACCGTCGTAGTGAGTGGCCCACATCCCTGCCTTTGCCATGTGGCACACATCCTTCCTACTTACATCCAGCCCTCTCCACCCATGCATTGCCCATACAACTTGCACCCTGTGTACTCACCTGTTGGTCTGGTGGACCGTAGAGTAGCGTGTACTGGGGGAGGACCCCGTCCACGAGCTTCTCCAACTCCTGTGCAGTGAAGGCAGGGGCCCTTTCCCCAGATGCACGTGCCATTGACTCTTCCAGACCGAGGTCACAGCAGCATATGCAGTGTAGGTCCTCTCCTGTCGAAGATCAGGTATCGAGTGATTGAACAGATAGAAAATGGCGGTCATGTACGCGGCGGTGACGTCCGCGGCGGTGCGTATCATCACCGCCGGCGCACTTCGTCATTGGCTCCTGGGACCCATAGGGTCCAATGTTAACCAATGCAGCATTGCGCCGCAGTCTACAACGCCTACCGCGACGGTGTACAACGCCAGCGCAGTTACCTCCCACCCCACTGTGCCACTTTAGAGGTCAGGCAGCCGCCATTTCAGGGGCCCACATGGCTTCATTTACAACTGCGTCACACATTCCTAGGCCTGTACTCAACACACATACAGGAAGATTTTTGTATTTTGTGTCGTGTTCTGTGTAGCTGTGGGTACATACCTCAGAATTGGTTGATTCTGTGGTTGCTGTTGTCCTTCCTAGGCACCGTCAGCTGGGACATGTGAGGAGATGGTGGAATCCTCTGGTGTACCGAATGCTGGTGGACCTGTTGACAATGGAGGAGCGACATTTAATCATCACCTACAGGTTTAACCGTGCCACAATCCAGGAACTGTGTACCCAGTTGGACCCAGAACTGATGTCACCAATCCGCCATCCCACAGGAATCCCCCCTCAAGTGCAAGTGCTATCAGTGCTCCATTTCCTAGCAAGTGGGTAATTTCAAACAATAGTAGCCATGGCATCAGGGATGTCCCAGCCTATATTTTCCAACGTGTTGTCCAGAGTGTTGTCTGCCCTGCTGAAACACGTGAGGAGCTACATCGTTTTCCCTCAGGTGGAGGATTTGGCTACAGTTAAAGGTGACTTCTATGCCCTGGGACATATCCCTCACATCATAGGTGCCATTGATGGGACCCATGTGGCTTTGGTCCCCCCCACAGGAGTGAACAGGTGTATAGGAACCAGAAGAGTTATCATTCGATGAATGTACAGATAGTATGTTTGGCAGACCAGTACATCTCCCAGGTAAATGCTATGTTCCCTGGCTCAGTGCATGATGCCTACACCCTGCGGAATAGCAGCATCCCTTATGTGATGGGTCAACTCCAGAGGCACCGTGTGTTGCTATTAGGGGACTCTGGTTACCCCAACCTGTCATGGCTATTGACCCCAGTGAGGAATCCGAGGACCAGGGCAGAGGAACGCTATAATGAGACACATGGGCGGACTAGGAGGGTGATCGAACGCACCTTCGGCCTCCTGAAGGCCAAGTTCAGGTGCCTCCATATGACAGGTGGTTCCCTATTCTACTCACCAAGGAAGGTGTGCCAGATCATCATAGCCTGCGCTATGTTTCACAATCTTGCTTTGCGACGCCAGGTGCCTTTTCTGGAGGAGGATGGTCCAGATGATGGTGTTGTGCCAGCTGTGGAGCCTGTGGACAGTGATGAGGAGGAAGCAGAGGAAGAAGACATTAATAACAGGGACTCTGTCATACAGCAATATTTCAAGTGACACACAGGTGTCAAGAATTGTTTTACTATTACATTTACTTTCACACTTCTACCTCTATCCTGTCTGTAAATTTGAAGCATTATTTGCTACCTGAGTGGTACATTTCCATTACGGTTTCACAGGTGTGGTTACCAACCTGTGTCATCTGCTTGCATCCTTCATGGGATTGTGATGTGTGACATAGATATGTTGACATTACATTTTCGAACGGATTTTGTCATTGTCATAGATAATACACATTTTCAAAATCACAGACTGACTCCAGATTGTTTTGTGGTTCAAGGGTGTTTATTGAAGTGCTAATTATTGGAGGGGGTGGCAAAATGGTGAAGGATGATGGTGGAGGAATGTCCATGGCAGAGTCCAGTCTATTAGTCTCACAGGTGCACTGCCCATATGGGCATAGGAAGTGGAGCTGGGACAGTTCCAATCTGGACAGGGTAACAAAGTGGGACAGTGGGATGACAATCAGGGTGGTCTCATTTCCTGGCGGGGGTCTTGCCATCTTGCTCTGTCCTGTTCCTGGATCTCAGGGACCGCTTGCAGGTGGTTCTCCATCTGCAGGGGGTGGGGTGCTGGTGTGGTGTGGTGGTCCTGTGGCGGGGCGTCCTGTCCACTAGCGCCGGGAGAGGTGGTGGGCAGTTCATCGTCCAGGCTAGTGTCAGGGGCCCCTTGGAGTGCCACGGTGTCCCTCATGATCTTCTGTATGTCCTTCAGCACCCCTACGATGGTGCCCAGGGCGGAGCTGATGGTTCTGAGCTCCTCCCTGAACCCCAAATACTGTTCATCCTGCAGGCGCTGAGTCTCCTGAAACTTGGCCAGGACCGTAGCCATCGTCTCCTGGGAGTGGTGGTATGCTCCCATGATGCAGGAGAGGGCCTTGTGGAGAGTGGGTTCCCTTGGCCTGTCCGCCCCCCTGTCGCACAGCAGCCCTCCCAGTTCCCCTGTGTTCCTGTGCCTCCGTCCCCTGAACCATGTGCCCACTACCACTGCCCCCAGGTCCCTGTTGTTGTTGGGGTGGTGGGTTATCCTGGGTTCCCTGTAGTGGTTGACACACAGCTGATTGACGTGTCCTGGGTACGGAGGTATGGGCCCGCTGGGTGGGTGCTGTTCTGGTGTTACCAGAGGGTGGAATGTCAGTGTTGGGCTGTGCCTGTGCGAGGGGAACCGACTGTCCCGAGGCCCACGATGGTCCGGGCTAGTCATCTGGATCCAGTTGTCCAGAGCTGCTGTCATCACTGTGGGCCTCTTCTGTGGGTGGGGTAGAGATGTCTCGACCCTCCTGTCTGGTGAAGTTGGGTAGTTCTCCTGCAGGGGTATAAAAGCATGATCATTGCATCTGTGTGTGTCATGGTGTGCAATGGGTGGGTGAGCGTGTACCCCAGTGCTAGTATTCCTGTGTGGTGGCTTGTGTGATGATGGTTAGGGGTTGTTATGGATATGTGGAGTGGGCATGCTTTAGTGATGGGTGTCCATGCTTTGTTGTGTCATGCACGGCTTGGTGTTGGGATGGGTGGTTTGTGTTATTAGTACATTAGTGAGGAGTTGGAGTGATAGGGGAGGGGGTGAGGGTGGGGGTGTGTGATAGCATGCAGGTAGGGTGGGGGATATGATAGTTAAGATTTGACTTACCAGTGTCCATTCCTCCACCGACTCCTCCGAGGCCCTCTGGATGCATAATGGTCAAGACCTGCTCCTCCCATGTTGTTAGTTGTGGGGGAGGAGGTGGGGGTCTGCCGCCAGTCCGCTGAATCGCAATGTTGTGCCTGGAGACCACTGAACGCACATTCCTCCGTAGGTCGTTCCACCTCTTCCTGATGTCCTCCCGATTTCTTGGGTGCTGTCCCACTGCGTTGACCCTGTCGACTATTCTTCTCCATAGCTCCATCTTCCTAGCTATAGAGGTGTGCTGCACCTGTGATCCAAATAGCTGTGGCTCTACCCGTACGATTTCCTCCACCATAACCCTGAGCTCCTCCTTCGAAAACCTGGGGTGTCTTTGTCGTGCCATGGGGTGGTGTAGGTGATGTGAGTGGGGTGTATGTGATGATGAGTGTGGTGATGTGTAGTGGTGTGTGGTGTTTTGTGCGGGGATGTTGTGTGGGTGATGGTGTTGTGTGCCTCTGTGTGGTGGGGTTGTCTATTGCTGTGCTCTCTCTCTGTCGCCTTCGTCTCTAATTTTGGGTCGTAGGGGTTTGTGGGTGATGTGGGTGTGTGTTTTATATTGTGTTGGGTGTGTGGGAGTGGAGTTTGTATGTGTATCAGGTGTGTGTATTTGGAATTGTCCAATGTGGCGGTGTTTTGGATATGTGTGTGTATTTTGAGCGTGGCGGTGTGTACCGCCAATGGAATACCGCGGTTGAAAGACGGCCGCGTGGATTCGTTGGTCGTAATAGCATGGGCGTGTTTCTGTTGGCATGACGGTGGAGGTTTTGTTTTCGCCACTTTATCACTGACCTTTGGTGTGGCGGACTTGTGTGGGTGTCTGAATTTCGGCGGATTCCGAGATGTGGGTCATAATAGCTGTGGCGGAATTCCGCAGCCGCGGCGGTGTATTGCCAGTATTCTGCACGGCGGTAACCGGCTTTTACCGCCAATGTTGTAATGACCCCCTTAATGTTTCAGCTGACCAAGGTTACGGCATCTAGCCATGGGTGATGACACCTTTCACAGACCCACAAAAAAATGTAAATGCGGAGAGGGCCTATAACCTGGCACATGTTCAGACCAGGAACATTGTGGAGAGGACCTTTGCCTCATTAAAAGCCTGCTTTTACTGCCATGACGTATAAGGTGGGTGACTGCTCTATTCCCCAACCATGGTCTGCAAGATGATCCTGGTATGTGCTATTTTGCATAATATCTGTGTGAAAAACAATGTCTCCTGGGATGAGGAGGAAGAGGCTCCTCAGGATGAGGATGAGATTCCAAATCATCCAGACGTAAAGAACACTCCAGTCGGTGCACGGTAATGTACCCACATTGTGCTCAATTTATTTAGGTGAAAACATGTAAAGTAAGGTGTTGCGTAGGTTCTCATCATCTTAATGAGACTACTGGATTCGGACGGCAGAATCACTTGTACTGCGGGGGACCGAGTCTGATCCTGCACCAGGTGACATCTGTCGGTCTAATCCGTATTTGTTCCGGCTAAGTAGCAGTGCCTCATCTCCACCCAAGAGCAGGGATGATTGGGCAACCGGGCACATGACATACATGACTCCTCAGGGGAATCGGGGTCACCCAGATCTCATGCATTTCTCTCAGTTAAATTAGTCTCACATATGCAAGGACAACCAGAGGCAGAGCATAGTTCAATAGAGTTTTATTGAAGTAACTGCATCTTAGATAATAAAGAATGTATTTCAATAACTAGGACGATGAAGCACCACCTCCTCCCCCACAGCTCACAGCATGAGAGAAGCAAGTCTTGGCATTACTGCATCCAGAGGGACTCACTGGAGCAGCCGGAGGACTGGACACTGGTAAGTCAACATTTACCACTCATCACCCCTCATACCTGCATGCCATCTCACACCCTCACCCTTACTCCCATCACTCCACTCCATCCCACACACTGCACCAATGCAGATGACTAACCCTAATGCCAAGCCCTGCATGTCATACCAATGCATGAACAGCCCTCCCAGCCCTGCATGGACACCCATCACCAAAGCATGCAGAGCATAGGGGTACTAACAATCCCACAATACATTACCATACACATTCAAAGGTGGCAGGGCAACAGCAACGATAGAGGGGAAGATTGGGATGTACAATATGTCACAGGCATGAAGCATAATACATCATTTACATCCCCACAGGTGCCCCAGCCACTCTCAGCAGAGAGTAGGTGCCATGACTATCCAGACCCCTAAAAGAAGATACCCACAGTGATGACAGTAACTCCGGACTTCAGGATCCGGATCAACAACCTGGCCCATCATGGACCACTGGCCAGCCGATCACTCCAGCCCTCTCCCGTCCACCACAGAGCCTCCCCCATCAGAATCCAACACCAGAGCACCCACCCAGAGTATCCACATACCTGTCCCCAGGACACTTCAATCCACACTGTGCCCAACTGTACAGGGACCCCAGTCCACACCTCACTCCCAAGACAGTCAGGGACCTGGCATCAGGGACACTGGGAGGACCCCTGTGCATCAGGAGGAAGACAGGCCCAGGGAACCAACTCTCCACGAATCACTCACTAATGTCCTGGGGGCTTAGCAACAATCCCAGGACATGATGGGCCAGATCCTGAACAACATGCAGGAGAACAAGCAGCTGCAGGAGGAATACCATCAGGAGAACAGCGAGGACTTGCAGGCCCTCAACACCACCATGATCTCCATAGCAAGGGTGCTGGCAGACATGGCCAACATCATGAGGGAATGGACTGCACAGCAGCGGGCCCCTACCACTAGCCAGTCTATTGACCAGCCCACCACTTCCGCTGCAGCTAGTGGACAGGAGGCCCAACCACAGGACCCACAGGCCACCAGCACCCCTCCACCTACAGAAGGTTAACCACCCCGCAAACGTTCCCTGCGAGCCAGACAGAAGCCAGAGACACCTGCCAAGACCAAGACCAACACTAGGAAATTAGACTCTCCTGATTGTCCCACTTGTGTCCCACCCTGTCACCTTGTCCACTTTGAACTGCCTTTGCTCCCCTTCCTATGGCCCCTTGGACACTGGACCTGTGCTACAAACAGACTGGAACAATACCCTGGTTTTCTCCCACCGTCACCCCATTTCATTGCACTTTTCAGTCACTTATTTGTGCAACAATAAACACCCTTGAACACAATTTGAGAGACACTATTTTATGTATTTGTGGGAACAGTCACATCTAGTGCAAATGATCTGAACACTGTGATAGCATACAAATAATGACCTGGAACTGTCTGTAGTGATCACATCAGGGCATTATTGTCATATCACCAACATCTGGAAAATGAGAAGCCATAGGTGACAGTAAGTTGAGATGCAAAGGAAGTGAATGCCATCATGCTACAGCCACACAGAAAACATCAATAGTCAGAGTAATGGTCGGTTCCACTGTCTCATCTGTGTGTCATTTGAAGTATTGACATATAACTGATGTTCTGTTTTCCTCATCCTTTGCCTCCTCATCCTCACTGTCCTCAAGGTCCACTGCTGCCACAGGGGCATCTCCAGTCTTCTCCTCCTGCAGAAAATGCACATGTAGTGTGAGGGCCAGATTGTGCAACATGCAGCATGCCACTGCTATCTGGCAGACCTTTCCGGGTGAGTAGCACAGGAATCCCCCTGTCAGATGGAGGCACCTGAACCTGGCCTTCAGGAGCCTGAAGGTCCTCTCGAATTTTCTTCTGGTTCGCCCATGTGCCTCATTATAATGGTCCTCAGCCCCTGTCCTGGCATTCCTCACAGGAATCAGGAGCCACAACAAGTTTGGGTAGCCAGAGTCATCTGCAAGTATTGAGGGACAACATTTAGCCTTACACAATACTATGGGGATAACACCAGAAGGCATACACTGACATATAGAGGGTGGGGACTCTGGCTCACCTATTAGCCACACCCTGTGCCTCTGTATTTGGTCCATCACATTTGGGATGCTGTTATTCCTCAGGACAAAGGCGTCATGCACCGACCCAGGATACTTGGCAGTGACGTGGGAAATGTACTGGTCTACCAGGCATACCATTTGCACATTCAGTGAATGAAAACTCTTCCGATTCCTGAACACCCGTTCATTCTGGTGGGGGGGCACAAATGCAATATGTGTACCGTCAATCACCCCAATAATATTGGTGACATGCCCCATTGCATAGAATCCTGCCTTCACAATGGCCAAATCTTCCACCTGTGGGAAAGCAATGTAGCTGCACATGTGTTTCAGAAGGGCAGACAAAACCCTTGCCAGCACGATTGAAAACATTGGCTGTGGCGTTCCTGCTGCCAAGCCCACTGTGACTTGGAAAGAACCAGTTGCCAGGAAATGGAGCACGGATAGCATTTGCACAAGAGGGGGGATCCCAGTATGATGACAGATAGCTGATATCAGGTCAGGCTCCAATTGGGCACACAGCTCTTTGATTTTGGCCCTGTCCAGTCTATAAGTCAGTATAATGTGCCTGTCCTCCAGTGTAGCCAAGTCCACAAGGGATCCACAAGGGATCTGTACACAGGGGTTTGTCTTCTCCTCCCATTTATCTGCAGAGGTAGGTATCTAAGGGAAACAAGAGGGAATAGGCTGTCACAATTTTAAGAATGAAACCCCCACTCAGTGTACATGGCACATTTATGTGATGGGACAGTGGGAATGGCAAGGTAGGTACAAATCTAGGCAGTGACCCAGTTAATGTTAATCTGATCTTTGTCCACCGCCATGAAACGGAGACCAACTATCCTGTATGGAGGGACAGGTTGAAGTGAGGTAACTCCGCCAACATTGGGCATCGTGGCGGAAGACGGTCTTGCACCACCGTGCAATTCCACATTGGGTAATATGGTGCACTATGGAGTACAGTGACCAATGGGGATCAGCACCGGCGGTGACGGTGTACACTGCCACGGATGTGACTGTCATTTTCTATCTGATTCCTCACTTGCTTCCTGATCTTCAACAGGAAAACACCTACCCTTCATGTGCTGCTGTGGCCTGTGTCTGGAACCTACCATGGCCCATGTGACTGGGGAAAGGGCCCCTGCCTTCACTGCGGAGGAGTTGGAGCGATTGGTGGATGGGATCCTACCCCAGTATGGACTGCTGTATGGTCCTCCAGACCAACAGGTGAGTACACCATGAGCATGATGCATGTGGGAAGGATGCATGGAGTTGTGTGTGCAAGCATCATGTCGTCGGGAGGAATGTCTTGTGGTGGTGTACATGGTGGGCGCCGGGCGATGTGTGTGCCAGTTGTGATGGAAACGGAATTGGTGGGCCATATGTGTGACAGGCTGGATTGTATGTGTAATGGGGTACTCCCATCTGTATCGCCTCTGCAGGTCAACACCCATCAAAATAAGGGACTATGGCGTGCCATCGACAAGGATGTGCTGACCCTGGGGTCTATGGCAGGTGGTGCACCTCCTGTCGGAAACGGTGGGAGGACCTGAGACGCTGGGCACGGAGCAGCACGGAGGCCCAGCTGGGAATTGTAGGAAAGTACCATCTTGCATGGCATGTTACTCCCATTTTTACTTGTATGTATGTTTGTTTTTGCCTGTGTCACTGGAATCCTGCTAGCCAGGACCCCAGTGCCCATAAAGTGTGCCCTGTATGTGTTCCCTGTGTGGTGCCTAACTGTATCACTGAGGCTCTACTGACCAGAACCTCAGTGATTAGGCTCTCTCTGCTTTTAAAAATTGTCACTGCAGGCTAGTGACTAATTTTGCAAATTCTGATTGGCACACTGGAACACCCTCATAGTCCCCTAGTATATGGTACCTAGGTACCCAGGGTATTGGGGTTCCAGGAGGTCCCTATGGTCTGCAGCATTTCTTTTGCCACCCATAGGGAGCTCAGACAATTCTTACACAGGACTGCCACTGCAGCCTGAGTGAAATAACGTCCACGTTATTTCACAGCCATTTTACACTGCACTTAAGTAACTTATAAGTCACCTAAATGTCTAACCCTCACTCAGTGAAGGTTAGGTGCAAAGTTATTTAGTGTGAGGGTACCCTCGCACTAACCAAGGTGCCCCCACATTGTTCAGGGCAATTTCCCCGGACTTTGTGAGTGCGGGACACCATTACACGTGTGCACTACATATAGGTAGCGTCACAATGATAACTCCGAACATGGCCATGTAACATGTCTAGGATCATGGAATTGTCACCCGAATAACATTCTGGTATTGGGGGGACAATTACATGCATTCCCGGGGCTCCAGCATACAACCCTGGTACAGACAAATGAACTCTCTGGGGTTTCCTCTGCAGCTACCGCTGCTGCCAACCCTCAGACAGGCTTCTGCCCCACTGGGGCCTGGGCTACCAAGTCCCAGGAAGGCAGAACAAAGGATTTCCTTTGAGAGAGGGTGTTACACCCTCTCCCTTTGGAAAAAAGGTGTGAAGGGCCTGAGAGGAGTAGCCTCTCCTGGCCTCTGGAAATGCTTTGAAGGGCACAGATGGTGCCCTCCTTGCATAATCCAGTCTACACCAGTTCAGGGATCCCCCCAGCCCTGCTCTGGCATGAAACTGGACAAGGGAAAGAGGAGTGACCACTCCCCTGACCAGCGCCTCCCCAGGGGAGGTGCCCAGAGCTCCTCCAGTGTGTCCCAGACCTCTGCCATCTTGAATGCAGAGGTGTGAGGGCACAATGGAGACCTCTGAGTGGTCAGTGCCAGCAGAGACCCCTCTTGATAGGTGCTTACCTTTCTCTGTAGCCAATCCTCCTCTGAGGGCTATTTAGGGTCTCTCCTGTGGGTATCTCACCAGATAACGAATACAAGAGCTCACCAGAGTTCCTCTGCACTTCCCTCTTTGGATCCTGCCAAGGATTGACAGCTGACTGCTCCAGGACGCCTGTAAAACCCCAACAAAGTAGCAAGAAGACTACCAGCAACATTGTAGCACCTCATCCTGCCAGCTTTCGAGACTGTTTCCTGGTGGTGCATGCTCTGAGGGCTGTCTACCTTCACCCTGCACTGGAAGCCATGAAGAAATCTCCCTTGGGTCGACGGAATCTTCCCCCTGCCAGCGCAGGCACCAAACTTCTGCACCACCAGTCCACTGGGTCCCCTCTCATCTTGACGAGCATGGTCCCTGGAACACAGGAGCTGAATCCAAGTGTCCCCAACAGTCCAGTGGCCCTTCTGTTCAAATTTGGTGGAGGTAAGTCTTTGCCTCCCCACGCCAGACAGTAATCCTGTGTACTGTGTGAACTGCAGCTGCTAGGGCTTCTGTGCACTTTTTCAAGACTTCTTTCATGCACAGCCTAGCCCAGGTCCCCAGCACTCCATCCTGCATTGCCCAACTCGCTGAGTTGGACTCCGACTTCATGGGACCCTCTTTTGTTGTGCTGAGACGACCGCTGTGCTCAGATCTTCTGAACGCCTGTTCAGGTGCTTCTGCGGGCGCTGCCTGCTTCTGCATTGGCTCTCTGTGTTGCTGAGCGCCCCCTCTGTCTCCTCCAAGGGGCAACCTCCTGGTTCTTCCGGGTCCCTTGCAGCACCCAAAACCTTCAACCGCGACTCTTGCAGTTATCAAAGGTTGTTTGTGGTCTTTCTGCGTGGAAACAGCTCTGCATCCTCCAGCACGCTGTTGGACATCTTCTGACCAAAGGAGACGTTCCTGGCACCTTCCATTTTTGCAGAATCTTTGGCTTCTTCCACCCAGAGGCAGCCCTTTAGCACCTTCATCCGGAGTTTAGTGGGCTCCTGCTCCCCCTGGACACTTGCGTGACTCTTGTACTTGGTCCCCTTCCTTTGCAGGTCTTCAGATCTAGGAATCCGTCTTCAGTGCTTAGCAGTCAGTTGTTGACTTTGCAGAATCCCCTATCTCAACTTTACTGTCTTTCTGGGGTGGTAGGGTAACTTTACTCCTACTTTTCAGGGTCTTGGGGGGGGGTATCTTGGACACCCGTAGTGTTTCCTTACTCTCCCAGTGACCCTGTACACACTACACTAGGCCTGGGGTCCCTTCATGGTTCGTATACCACTTTTGGACTATATGGTTTTTGTTGCTCCTAGGCCTATTTTCTCCTAATGCATTCTATTTTGTTCTACAGTGTTTGCACTACTTTTCTAAGTGTTTTACTTACCTGATTTTGGTCTGTGTGTATATTTTGTGTACATTACTTACCTCCTAAGGGAGTATATCCACTGAGAAACCTTTGGCATATTGTCACTAAAATAAAGTACCTTTATTTTTAGTAACTCTGAGTATTGTGATTTCTTATGATATAGTGCTATATGATATAAGTGGTGTAGTAGGAGCTTTTGCATGTCTCCTAGTTCAGCCTAAGCTGCTCTGCTATAGCTACCTCCATTAGCCAAAGCTGCTAGAACACTTCTAATCTACTAATAAGGGATAACTGGACCTGGCACAAAGTGTAAGTACCACAAGGTACCCACTATAAGACAGGCCAGCCTCCTACAGGGATGGCCTCCCAATGAGGAAGAGTTGCCCGTCGGCACCTGACTTCCCTGATGGCCTGCATACTGGTGGTGGCCTACACAGAGCTGGATGAGAGCTGGAAGTTATTACAGAAGCCACAAGGGGTTGAGCACAGTGGCTGTTACAACAATAATTTGTAGGTGAAATGGGATCCAGGTGGTTGGTGTCAGTTAGTGGGTGCACCTTAATATCAGGCCAGACATTGCAGCGTGATCCAACTCAAGGGTAATGATTAAAAGGAAAAGAAGGTAACCTAGCTAGGTTGCATTCCAAGTCAAACATGGCTTAGTGAGTCCCAGGAGGGGTGTAGTTGGCGGTGGTTGGCCCTCATCTTGCTGTGGCATCTAGCCAATTGTTTGGCACTGCAATGCATAGTGCTCAATCCTGATCCCTGTGTGTGACGATACTGTGTATGCCTTCTATGGTGTTGGTGCAGTAATTGACCTAGTGCTCTCTTTCTCTCCCCCAGTTTTTTCTTCTGTCATCCTGTCCATGTGTGCATTAGCATCATCTGGCAGAGGAGCAGGGGCACCAGCGACAGAGGGAGCTGCATCCCACAGGACCCAGGAGCAGAATCCACCTACTCCGAGGGAACCACTGGGACGGAGGGTGAGGGGAGCACCACGGCAGAGATAGGAGGTGACAACACAGACTCAGATACCTTCTCCGGTGCAAGCTCCCTCGTGGTGGCAGACACCTCTGTGACCACCCTCGCTGCCGGTACAGCCGCCACCCCCCATACCAGCACCGCCCTCCCAGTAGCCCCCTCAGCGAGTTACCTATGCCCGCTCACCCAGGAGGGTGGGTGTTAGAAATGGGGTCTTTGTTTGCCAGTCAGGTTACCCCTTATCCAAGCAAGGACCCACCCTCTGGTAGCTTGGCACTGAGCAATCATTTAACTTGGAAGGCAATGTGTAAAGTAGCTGTGCAATAAATCATGCAATAACACAGTATAACACCATAAAAATACACCACACAGTGTTTAGAAAAATAAAGAATATTTATCTGGTTAAATGCAGGTCAAAACTATCAAGGTTTGATAAGTACACGTTGAAATATCATTTTAGAGAGTCTTAAGTTCTTAAAAAGCAATATGTGCCTCTTGCAAGCACAAAGTACCTGGCTTGGGTCTAAATTATCCGCAAGGGTCCGCAGAGGAGATGTGTGGAAAATGGGAAAGCGCCAATATTTTTCCATGCAGTCAGGGCCTTGCGTTGATTTCCGGCTTGAAGACTTGGATTCTCTTTGGGTTGTAGGGTATTTGGACACCACATGGATGATGCAGAGAAATCCTGGGCATGCAGGATGACATCACAGGGGCTCTGTCAATCCCGTGGGCGATGCAGTGAATTTTCTGTTGCATGGCACGCGCTGCATCGATTCTTCTCGCAGGAAGTTGGGCTGCATCGTTCCAGCTCGGCTATGCATCAATCCAGTGGGCCGTGCGTCAAAGTTCCAGTTAAAATGCTGGTGCTGCTTGAATCTCCTCTTGGGGAGCCGGGCTGCATCGTTCTGGTTCGGCATGCAGTGATTTTCTCACCGCAATGCAGGTTGTGTGTCATTTTTCGCAGGCTGTGCATCGAATTTTCATTGCATAAGGAGTTCTTTGCAGGATGAAGTCCTTTTGGTCCTGAGACTTCAAGGAACAGGAGGCAAGCTCTATTCAAACCCTTGGAGAGCACTTCTCAACAGAGGGCAGCAAGGCAGCAGGGCAACAGCAGGGCAGCAGTCCTTTGCAGAAAAGCAGTCAGCTGATTCCTTTGGGCAGCCAGGCAGTTCCTCTTGGCAGGTTGCAGGTTCTGGTTCAGTGTTTCTTCACCAGTAGTATCTTGTCCAGAAGTGTCTGAGTTGGTAGGGTCAGAGGCTGTGTTTAAATATCCAAATGTTCATTTGAAGTGGGGGTGACTTCAAAAAGTAGCTTAGAAGTGCACCAGTTCCCCTTTCAGTTCCATCCTGTCTGCCAGGGTCCCAGTAGGGGGTTTTGCAGTCCATTCTGTGAGGGCAGGCCACTGTCCTTTCAAATGTAAGTGTCAGGCCCTCCACCCTCCCAGCCCAGGAACACCCATTCAGTATGCAGGTGTGTGCTGGTGTGACTGAGCATCCTGTGTTTGGGGTTGTCTGAGTGGAATGCACAAGGGAGCTGTCAACTAACCTAGCCAGTGTGGACTGTAAGGCACAGAAGGATTTAAGTGCAGAGAAATACTCACTTTCTAAAAGCGGCATTTCTGAAATGTTAATATTAAATCCATCTTCAACAGTTAGGAGCATTTGGTATTACCATTCTGGCCATACTAAATATGACCTTGTTACTCCTTTCAGATCAGAATCTACCACTCAAACAGTACATGCCAGTAGCCCTATTGTTAGCCTATCAAAGGAGCAGTGTGAAACAAATCTAGGAGTTCTACACTGCCAGGACTACACAGGTATATGTTCTGCCTATTATCTACATAACTCCCTGTCCTATGGGTTACCTTAGGGGTGACTTATATGTAGAAAAAGGGAAGTTTAAGGCTTGGCAAGTACTTTTTAATGCCAAGTCTAATTGGCAGTAAAACTGCACTCACAGGCCTTGCAGAGGCAGGCCTGAGGCATGGTCAAGGGGCTACTTATGTAGGTGGCACAATCAGTGCTGTAGGCCCACGAGTAGCATTTAATGTAGTGCACTTTACTGGGGACTTACAAGTAGATTAAATAAGCCAATTGGGTAGGAACCTATGTCACCAAGTTTTCAGGGATAGAGCAAATGCACTTTAGCACTGGTTAGCAGTGATAAAGTGTGCAGAGTCCTAAAACCTGCAAAAACAGCGTTAAAAAATTGGAGGGAGGCAGGCAAAAAGTTAGGGGTGACCACGCTAAGGCTGTCAGGTCTAACAGTGGGCATCTCCTTCGCCCTAGTCACCTCAGGCCCTGCCCCAGTGAGCTCTGCTGCCCTGAGTGAGGAGCCGATTGACCTCCTGAGATCCATCTCTGTAGGGCAGTCAACCATTGTGAATGCCATCCAAGGGCTGGCATCCCAGATACACTAATGCAATGCAGTCCTGGAGAGAATCCACAGTGGATTGGTAGCCCAACAGAGATCGAGTCATGCTCTTGCCTCCTCTCTGATGGCAGCTATTATCCCTGTACTTACCATCTCCCCTCTATCTACCACTTCCCAGTCCCAATCTCCTGAACCCCAACCCATCCCATGCATACATAGAGACGAGCATACACACAAGACATCACACAAGAGTGACACAGTCAAACACAGGCACCACACTTCAGCCCACAAACACTCATGCAAACAGCAGACAATTGCAGACACAACCACATCCACTGCCTCCACTGTCTCCCCCTCCTCCTCCACCTCCTTCTTCCCACCCCAACGTCCCTAAGAAGCTTCTCCTTGCCCTAGTGCCCTCTTCCCTCCCCCTACCCCCGTCCTGCCCGTAAGAGCAGGGTCCCAATGACCCAGCCCAGCACCTCAGCCAAACAGTCCACGCGGACATTGGAGGCACCTCCTAGTCGTGGAGGCAAGACAGTGAAGGATACCACTCCACCAGCCAGGAAGAGTAAGGATCCCACATCTCCTGCATAAAAGGGAAGAAGCTCTCAACTCCTGAAATGAAGGGGGAGGAGCCCTCAACTCCTGCCAAGAAGGGGAAGGAGCCCATACCTCCTGCCATGAAGGGGAAGAAGCCCTCGACTCTAGCAAAGGCTGGCTGGGTGACACCACCACCACCAGTGGTCACGGAGCCCTCACCTCCAGCTGAGGCAGTGAGGCCCACTCCTCCGGCATGGGGTGCACTCTGCTGTTACAGTGCAGCCATCGCTTCCAGCAGAGGCTGCCCAGGAGGCACCTTCACCTGCTGACACAGTGCAGCCCTCACCTCCAGCAGAGGCTGGCAGGGTGACACCACCACCACCAGTGGTCACTGAGCCCTCACCTCCAGCTGAGGCAGTGCAGCCCACTCCTCAGGCAGAGGCTGTACCTTCACCTGCTGAGACAGTGCAGCCCTCACCTCCAGCAGAGGCTGCCCAGGAGGCACCTTCACCTGCTGACACAGTGCAGCCCTCACCTCCAGATGAGACAGTGCAGCTCTCACCTCCAGCAGAGGGCATGTAACCACCCTCCTGGGACTGCTGTAAAAGGAGCCCCCTCCAGAACCAGTGGGCAAGTGACCCACCTGAGAGACTGCGACCCTGCACTCCCCAGCACAGAGAAATGGGCATGGAGCCCCCTCCAGAATCAGTGGGCAAATCACCCACATGTGAGCCTGCGACCTTGCCCTCCCCAGCACAGATAAATGGGCATGGAGCCCCCTCCAGAGCCAGTAGGCAAGTCACCAACCTGAGAGACTGCGACCTTTCACTCCCCAGCTCAGAGAAATTAGCATGGAGCCCCATCCATAACCAGTGGGCAAGTCACCCACCTGAGAGACTGTAACCTTGCTCTCCCCAGCACAGAGAAATGGGAATGGAGCCCCCTCCAGAACCAGTGGGCAAGATCCCGAATTCGGCTGAGGTACCCCCCACCCCCATCCCCCTGAGGTGCTTACGCACTTGAAAACTGATGCCCCTGCAGAGTTTTGTGGGGATGATGTCAGGAAACAAGTTGGACCTTGGACTGTGCCCTGTGGCCATGAGGGCCCATAGTACTTTGGACTGGGCATTGTCCCTTTGTGGACATTTTTACATATCTCTTTTTTATCTAATTGGTTCATTTGGTGGCTGTCCCATTCAATACCTTCTCATTACTGCATTCTTGTTGTCCTTGAATTATTATGCCGTGTGGTGTACCATTGTTTTTCGTCTGCAGCTGGTTGTGTGTATGGTGTTTGTGTGTCTGGTGTATTGTGTGTGTGTGTGTGTGTGTCACACACATTTCCTCCCTCCCTCCCTTGTGTGCAAGGTGGCTGTACTCACCGTCGTTGTCTTCGACGGCGTTGGTGTTCCAAGTGGAGCATGGCGTAGAAGAGCATCGGGAAGACTTGCAGTTCTGGTTCCATGGCGGCTTTGTCCTTTTCTGTGTCTCTGATGGTGAATCTTGTGTCTTCTGTGCAGTGTTTCTTCCAGGCTTTTCATGGCGTTGGTTTTGCCCCAGAAATTGTGGTGGTGTGTTGTATTGTGATATGGTGGGCTGTACTTTGCCTTCACCCTGGCTGTTGATAGTGACCGCAGGCGTGCATGGTGTTAACACCCTAGTGGTTGGTGTGGTACATTGCGGTCTATGGGAGTTCTCACTGCCATGGTCATAATTTGGTCGTAATTACCGCTGGCATATTGGTGGTATTTCCGCCTCTTTATCACTCACCGCCATGGTCATAATGACCACCATAGTCTGTAGCTGTGGGTCACTACTCCTCACAAACATACCCACATGGAAGCACAGCAGAGTCCAAATCATGGCCTATTCAGGACATGCCACATTGTGGAAGAGACTCTCAGAGTACAATAGTAACACTCCTGGAATCAGGATTGGTTTGGGGAATATTTACCCTACTCCTCACCAATAGCAACTAAACCAATACTACTGTGCTGTATATTCCAAAACACATGCACAGGCCATAATCTCCCATGACCTAATGACAAAGAGAAGCAGGACAGAGCTGGACGATGAGTATGGGTAAGATGAGCAGCAAGAACAAAATGTAACATCAATAGCATCAACATTGCTGAGCTTACAAAAACTGGACATGTGTGTGGTACATGTGTGAGTGACTCACACAATGTCAGAAGAGCATGATAACAAGAAAGAGTACACATATGTAAGGTAACACATAACATCACAACCACCGTTTAGCCAAATTACCGGCCCAGTCATAATGTGAAAAAGTCATCCAGTTTGCATATACTACTTATTTTGAGTCACTGAAAATGGTGTTGAATGACCCTGGCTGCACCCTTGGATTGCTAACCATGCCTAAGGTCACTATTCTGAATAAAAAGCGCATGCTACATTGGCACAAGCACAATTGCCAACTACAGAATGCAGTAAGTCCCAAGTAGATGACAGGGCAAGGTTGAATCCAAATAACTCTATATCCCTACTAGATAATAGGGCAAGGTTGAATCAAACTACCTATAAGTCTCTAGCAGATAGTAGGGCAGGGACAATTTGACTGTCTGCTGTATGTCAAATGTAATGCAAGGTGCTGAGACAAAATCCAATGGCAAACTGGCAGTGTGTTCCTTGATGTGAGGCACCTGGATGAGGGTAACATGAGCAAATTGCACTGTTCACGTATACATACACATGTGTATTGTAAGTATCACAACTTGTTAGCTTGTTAAGGTGTATTTTGGCATTCTTTTCTGCTCTTTTCTTTATTCCTATCTCTAAAGCATTTGGATGTCTTGGGTAGTTTTTGTCATTACATAGTTTGAATCATGGTGATTTGTGTGTGTTCTACATGAAAATTGTGCACTCTTTATGTATGTTTAGTTTACAGCCCTGAGGAAGTTCACATGTGATAAACAAAATGTGTTAGTTGTTTTCTTTGGTGTATTGAAGTAAATAAAGACTAGGTTGGAGTACCATGCCTGGATGACTCTATGTTTCCTTGAATTCCATTGGTGCCCCTCCATCTATAATTTATAGACTTTGGACCTTTTTTTTTGGTCAAACCTTTTAGAGCAGCAGGTGTTTTGGTTGGGAGCACAACGTAATAATCAAAATATTTGGGACAAGTGTGAGGTGCGGTTACTACTAGCTTGCTGCTCTGGCTGGATGGCAGTTAAGTAAGTATCACAACACTTCCCTGAACCAGACACTGTTCACCCTCCCTTGCTTGACAGCCTGCTGTCTGCACTTTGGGACACAGCACATATTGGACGACATCAGCCCTGTCCCAAATGTGGGTGGACTAGTGCCTGCCTTGGTGCTAAGCCCTACTTTGTGCACTAGCACGGGGAGAGAACAGAAATGCACTGTATCTCATAGATATGCAGCATTTCTGCCCTTTCCCGGTGGCGCACGGTGGCACTGCAAGGCACCTGCTGCACTGGCATGCGCCACAAGACTTGTAAATAAGCCCCCATGTGTGGGCTAGCCAGACACATCAAATATCGATTGCATTGTGAATGACAACAGCCTATCTGTGCATCTTAAAAGCTTTTCTCAGGTATACAGTGCCCTGCCATGCTCACTCATGAGTCCCCTACCACATATATTCATAGATACTGGCACTGTAGTCATTTTTCTTTGCCTATACCAGTAAATTGGTAGACCTCATCAATAGCAATTGGAACCTCTTTGACATTAGTTAGATGCAAATGCACATCCAGGGGTGAACCTCGCCCTTACTGTCCTCAGACATGCATAGCATATGGAGTTTGACTCTGTGTAGTTTGACTCTGTATACATGCATGTTAGAAATGGGGTTTCTGGTTGGCTAGGGTATGCACCTCATCCAGGCAGAACTTACCCAGTCTAGTCAGGGCAAGGGAGTTACATGTCCAAGATAACCCCTGCTCACCCCCTTGGTAGCTTGGCACGAGCAGTCAGGCTTAACCCGGAGGCAATGTGTAAACCGTTTGCACAACACACACAACACATGTGACGCAATATCCCCACCACAAAGGAAACACAACACCAGATTATATGAAAATATACTGTATTGTACACAAGGCGATTATCAGAACAAACATCACATATCAGTACTATCCTGCTACCTTAGCAGTTGTCAGAACGTTACACATTAGTTACTCTGCAACCTAGCAGTAGTCACACATTACACACAGGTTACTCAGTATTCTGCAACATAAGCAGTAGTCGGGAAAACACGTTATTACATCACAGCACTTGTCATAAGAATATCATAAAATGCCCATAGTAGGAACATTAGAAAACAGATGGCACGTTAGAAAAACATATTAGTAAGCATGTCCATAAAAGGAACATTTGCATACACATATGTAAAAACATCAAACGCAGGTAGGTAATATATGAATCAAACAAAAGTCTGTAGAAAGAACTTTGTATTAAAACTATATTGGTCCTTTAAACAGTACCTGGTTGGATGAAGGCAGTGCCTAGAAGGCGAACAATGGGGCCCCCGGCGATCCTATGCACAAAACGGGGGCCTCTCTTATACTCTGGGGTCAGAAGAGGGCGACATGCACCTCCTCTCTTTTATAGACAGGCCTGTGGATTACTGGGGGCCCCCCAGGGCCTCAACCGGCCCTCACGAGTGGGGCCAAAGCCAGCAAAAACAACTTAGGGCAGGAGAGAGGCACCACGCACCCCCTCCGGTTTAATGACAGGCCCCTCCCGGGACCCGTGATCTCTGGGGGGGGGCCCGGGCCTCCACTGGCCCTTCCACCAAGCTGGGAGAGGCACAATAATGCCCGTTTTACCTAACAGCAGAAAAGGAGCGTCCTTCTCCTAACGCAGAGGCCAGGTGGAAGGGGGCACTCCCCGCGCCTTCCCCTGGTCCTGCTGTGAAGCCACAAGAAGATCAGACCCCTCCTGGGCCCGAGCAGACACTCGCCTGCACCCGATGCAGTGCGCGAGAGTTCTTCCAGCTTCCCGGGCTACTGCGGTGATCTTATTTAAAGGGGCACAATGCAGCAAGGAGCCTACGAGCTCCCAAGGCTCCATAAGCGCGCTGCAATCAGCGCTATGGCAGCCGCAACCACGGAGAAGCACCCCTCGTGAAGAAATGGATGCAGGAGTCAGGGGCCACAGCACTCTGCCACTGTGGAGCAGAATCTTAAGACAAGGTCCTTAGGTGGAGGGCCCAGCTACAGGCCAGCACAAGGGAAAGGCAGCAAGTGGCAAGTCCTTCACAGTGACCAGGCAGGTCACAGGTCAGCACAGCAGCAGCAGTCCATGGCTGTTCCTGGTGAATCCTTTCAGCCTTTGGTGTCCAGTTCCAAGATGATTCCAAGAGTCTCCAAATTGTGGGGAAAATTCCCCTGTACTTATAGTCAGTTCTTACAGTGTTTTACAATGGTAGGGAGACGAGGTTCCAGCCAGTTACAACTTGTTCTGGGAGTGCCCCCTCTTTCCTTTCAGCACAGGCTCCAAACATCAGTGGGGGGTTAACAACCCTATTGTGTGAGGCCAGGGCACAGTCTTTACAAATGCAGGTGTGCCCCGCCTCTCCCTTCTCTCAGCCCAGGAAGACTATTCAGTATGCAGATGCACCTCTGTGACACCTCCACCCTCCCTGTGTACATGCTGTCTGAAAAGTATGCGCAAAGCCCCAACTGTCACTCTGCCCAGACATGGATTGGAGTCAAGCTGCAAAACACCAGAGTCATAAGCACAGATAAATGCACACTTTCTAGAAGTGGCATTTCTGTGATAGTAATAAAACATACACCCACACCAGTAAGCAGCATTTATTACCACCATCACAACCATACCAAACATGCCTACGCTACCCCTCATAAATCAGACAATACCCCTTACACATAAGGCAGGGCATTTCTAATGCAATCCTATGAGACGGCAGCACTCACAGCAGTGAGACACCAAGTTAGGCTGTTTGTCACCACTAGGACAGGCCATGCAATATGGCACATGTCCTGCCTTTCTACATACATGGCACCCTGCCCATAGGGCTAGCTAGGGCGTACCTTTGGGGGTGACTTACATGTAGTAAAAGGGGAGTTCTGGGCCTGGCAAGTAAGTTTAGATGCCAGGTCCCTGTGGCAGAAAACTGCGCACACAGGCCTGAGACAGGTTTTGAAAGTCTACTTCAGTGGGTGGCGCAAGCAGCGCTGCAGGCCCACTAGAAGTATTTAATTTACAGGCCCTGGGTTTAGAGATACCACTGTACAAGGGACTTATAGGTAAATTAAATATGCCAATTAGGTATAAGCCAATCATACCAACTTTAGATGGGAGAGCACCTGCACTTTAGCACTGGTCAGCAGTGATTAAGTGCTCAGAGTCCTAGAGCCAACAGCAAGAGGTCAGAAAAACCAGGAGGAAGGAGGCAAAAAGACTGGGGATGACCCTGCGTAAGGCCAAAAGTCCAACAATGCACTTTATACGTAGCATTGCACACAGCATACAACATGACACACAATTGCACTAGTCATTACATATACAGGATGACACTCACTGGGAGCATCGGGGTCATGGAAACTGTCCACCTCTCATCTAGTGTATGGCTCGGGTCCAACTGCACAAAATGAAATGAGACATAGCATTGTGAATGTTGAACAATGAACACTGTTTCAAATATTGCACATTTCACATGACTTCCAAATGACTGTAAAAGCATTATGGTTCTGACAACTCAATGCAGCCATTGGACATGTCTCAATGCCATACATCGGTAGGTCAAGCTGACATGTGCACATATGTGATGGTACCATACATATGTGTCACAGGCACATTGTTTAAGGCTTTCAAATGAGTTACTAACCCAAGATTTTTCAAGACAGGTTGAGTGTAATGCACTCAGCACCTACATGACTGATTGGATACACTAAACCATGATTTCCAAAACTCTTTCCTCAATCTTATCATAACATGTCCATGACTATGCAACATATAACAGAAGTTAGACATCCTTGTCCCCTCATTTGATAGACAACCTTAGATGTAATTGCTGCATGGCCAAAAACAATACACATATATGTTTTCTTTATTCCCAAAACACTAGATTTATTTTTCTGGTAAAGACGTGTGTGTGACATATATATGTGTTTGACATTCCACCTCTTATGACTATGTACAGAGTCACACACATCCTGCCTCTACAACATGAGAAATGATCCATTGAAGTGTCTCAAAGCTGTATTCCTGATGCTAGGGACATCGTCCAGGGTGACACAGGTTGGCATGTGCCTTGGAAGCAGGCCATGTTTTAGAAATTTGCATACATCCTCCGGCTGCCCATTGCACATGAGTTGACATGTGCATCATGGTGCTAACATGAAAGAACCCAACAGGTATGCCAGGGACACTGCTCATTGTGGGTGTAGAACAGCACAGTATTCTGATAACTTTGTGTCATGCTTTGTCTCTGACATGTCTTATTTAGGGTGTGATGGCATCTGAGGCCTGACGTGTCAACCACTGACACAATGGGCCACAGTTACCAGGCCAAGTGTCAGCCTGCACCACCAGAACAACATGTCTGGTGAGTTTCTATGGTGCAGTGTGTCTGGCCCTAAGCACAAGGCTGTTAATGCATCAGAACTGTATATCACCTCAGGAGGAGTATCACAGTGGTTCAATATGAATGGAATACCTAATTTATCCATGTGTTTGCACTTCCTATGTGTGCAGCTGTCTACATATGACACATGGTGCCTGTATTGGTGATCCTCAGCATTTTGGGGGTTGAGAAAGGGTTAAGGGATAGGAATATGCCCTGTGTCATGATAACGTCACATTGATGCACTTCTCAGTGTTGTTTTTTGGTGCAGCAACACAACTTGCTCACCTGCCCTGTGACCTAACTTAGTAAAGGAGGCACTATGGGCATGAGAGCTCTAAATGCCAATGCAATACAGGAATCTCTCACAAAGATTGTGTACTTACCAACAGTTTCACCGACATCAAGCCCAAATTAGTACAGGAAGTCACACTCCCATGCCACAATGTCTGCCCACTGATGATTCAGCTGGTGGCCCATCTGCTCCACCTCGGACATCCACTCCATGTGGAAGCAGATTTTCCCCCCCTGCAGTTTCCGTGCCTCCATCTGGTAGCTCGCAGCTTGCATTGTGGGAATTATTGTTCTTGTGAATGAATGGACACCTTCCAGCACAGAAACTGTCACAAGAGGTGTCTACCTCTTTCTCTGTGTGCTGCACTCTGCAGCATACATAGAAGAAGTAAGAAAAATGGAAAAAGAAAAACATTTCTCCCCATTGCATCACTTCTTAGCAACCTCAGAGTTTGCACGGGAATATGACACATTCCCAGACCTGTGAAATCTGGGAATGCGTTAGATTCATTGGTGTGTGGGAACTCCTGCAGCAACAACCATGGAACAAAAACAGAAGTTCCTAGCATGAAAGGGTCCCATATTTACAAGGCCATGAAAAGCCACACTCAGTGGCTTGACATGGCCTTGTAAATTTGGGCTGTCACACTGTGCCACTGAGCATCTATAACAATGACACACCAGTGGCACAGAGTGTAGGTTTGGCCTAGTAAATTAGGCCCATGGTGAATGAGCCAAAAGACAGTGCTGACAGTAAAACCATGTGCCAGAAGTACAGAGTTATACACATCTATGCAGGCTGTCAATGTGGTGTTCACAAAACATGTTCCTGCTGTGTGTGTCACAGGAACACCCCAGTAAATCATATATTCCCAACACTCAGAACCATGTGTTACAGGCCCTATAAGGAGCAGGGCAGTGGTCAACATAACACACCTGGAATTGTTGTAGATTTGCCACTCCTGAGTTGTGATGGCACATACTTTAGGTCATATGCATCAACATTACTATACCCTGTCAGCCTCAGACATCTGGAAATGTGTGTTAGACTAAAGGGATGTCCATACAAATTGCTGTGCCAATTCCCAAATCATCTTCATATAGTGCAGGCTCTGGTAGTCTGCAGCATGTAATGCAAACAGGTTCATGCAATGATCTGCATTTGCCATAGTTGTTCCATGATACCTGTGCAGATGCGATATAGGGCATGCATGCATGCACCCACCATTCAAATGGCAGCAAGGTGACCTGAATTTTGGACACGTATGTACAGGCAATAGGCTGCATAGTGGGACCCATGCAGTTACTCAGGAAGTATACTAAGAGTCATGGCACGGCCTACCATGTAATGACATGAGTGGATATGGGAGTAGTTTCATGCATGTCTGTGTGATGTGTGATGTGAGTAGACTATCCACCCTCCATACTCACATATGATAACTGGCACATATGGATTCCATGTAGCTGTGTGTCTAGATATGTGTCCTTGCCATAACAGCCCCCTAAATGTTATTAGACATGCCATCTAACTCACTGTCCTTGCTCAGATGAATTTGCTAAATGACAATGGAGCCAAGGTTAATGGTGTATGCAGAAGGGAGATTGATGAGCAATGTAAAATGATGGATGTACCATGTCATGGTCACAATACAACATGCTACTTAACCATAGTCAATGAATACATGGTAATTCACAGATGATTGTAGACAGGGCATTGCTATTGTGTAACAAAAGCTTAGGCTAGGTACCTTGACCATAATCAATACTGATCAGATGTATGTTCACTTTGCCCTTCCAGATATTCTAGTCATATGTGATGTGCATCATGTGATGACAGAAGATTGTGCATAAATGACATGCTTGATGTTTTTTTGCAACATAACCCTTTGCCTTACATTTATTCTTACTATTTACTAAGGGAACATGAGCCCATCCCAGAGGCGAGAATTTGACAAATACAAAGACCGCTACAGCCACATCTGATCTGCCAGGTGAAGAAGACCTTTCGCAAGAAAGGCAAGATGTACGAGAGGGAATGTGAATCTGGGTCATAGAGTGCCTTCCCCAAGGGGCACCGACAAGTGAACCGGACAGCTCCACGCAACACTGATACACGAAGGATCAGGCCACTGTCAGGGTTAAGCCTGCAGGTCCATCAACCTCCCCCGTACCACCAACTGCTCCAGACCCAGCACAGCCCCCACCACTTGCCCAGTGGACTGATTCTGACTGGGACTTGCGCAAGGCAGTGGCAGACATAAAGCTCAGTTTGTCCAGACTAGAACATAAACAGGAGCAAATGATGGGGGTGGTCTGTGCAATCAAGGCAGCGGCCTGCAAGCCCTGGGAATTAGCTGCCCCAATTTACCTTCCTTCCCCTTGTACATAGTTGTTTTTATTGTTGGGCTTTTTATATAGCTAGTGTTATATATGATATTTTAATGTCGTTTAGTTGTAGGACCTAGTGGTTTTTAGTAGGGGTAAGGCTTTCAAAATTTTGAGTGGTTGGGGGTAATGTTTTAGGTGTTTGTTATTAATGAAAAAAATAAAATGTTTATTTTTGTAATATATATATATATATATATATATATATATATATATATATATATATATATATATATATATATATATTACAAAAATAAACATTTTCATTTTGTTATATATATATATATATATATATATATATATATAAATATATATATAGATGTTTTTCATGTGCCGTTAAGATATTGTCAGTTAGGTTAGGATAGTTATGTTAGGTAGTTTAGGTAGTTTTAGTTTAATATTATCCTTATTAAATGTGTTGTTTCTTACCTTATCGTCTCTATTGTGGTTTTGACTAGGATTTAGCATGTCTGCATAGATTGTGTTAGGGACAAGCCTTTGGCTTTGCAAGCAGTATTTTGAGGTGTGTGGCAAGGTGTATTGCCTATAGACAAGTCATTGTCATGTTGGCTCTGGGATCCTATCAGTCATCTACAAACAGCATTGATGATTGTATGGTCCAGTCAGGATGTTAAGTGATACATATCCCAAAATACCAAAACAGGTGATCCTGTGCATTTGCTCGGTGGTGGAAATTCATGGTGAATGCATGCATCGATGAAATGTTGTTGTTTTTGCCATCACCCTAACTCATAGCTTTGTTATTCACACACTTATGCCTGCCCCTCACAGACTTAGACTTGCATCATTTGGTTGTCACATCAATGTTGACTTGTTGACAATATCCTTGCTTAGATCAGCTACTTGTGGTGTGAGTTACATCAGCTGTCACAATGACTGCTTGATACCTAATGCAATATATGCTTTTGAGCCACAGGAACTGTTTGTTTGTCAAAGTATTAATCATAATCCCCAAGTATGTTCACTCAGTCTGTGTGACTTTGTCTTGGACTACAATCCACACATATCCCTTTGGTAATTAGTCAGTGTTCTTGCCTCTCACAATGCACCATGTTCAACTTAGTTCTGAATCAAATAGACATACAACAGACAGGTGATTTTATTCACATGTGCACATATTTTGTAGGTAGACAGGACCAGTTCAAGGGACAATAACCCCTATAGGTGTATGGGCCCGGTGGATGTCCAGAAAGAGTCCAAGGTGTTGAACATGTAATGAGACATATGTTAAAGAGGAGTGCTTCAGTGAGGAGGAAGACCACATTGCTATTTCAGAACATTGGCCACAATGACAGTGCACATATGTCAGAGATCAACAGAAGGAAATACCAATTGAGGATGGTGTCAGGTTGGTGACACTGGCATGATATTTGGCACAGAACAAAGGAGAAAGGGGCCATGTCCGACATAGAAAAGCTTCTGGGCAGTTTTCCTGTTGAAAGATGTTCCTTCCACATCTTCATCCTTCAATGTATGTGGTGACTCCTGTGACTGGGGTGTTGTAGGTCCTGAAGGAGAGGGAGGCACACACACATCAGGGGATGAAGATGTGGATGGTGTGTTCACTGTAGCTCTCCTCAGTGGGAACACATGAGGGAGCATAGCATCAAGGAGGACCTGCATGGTCTGCAATACTGCAGCAATGTCATGGTGAAGGGCACCTAAGGTGACAATGAGGGAGTCCTGCTTCCACTCCATGGACATTTTGGCCCATATTTATACTTTTTGACGCAAAACTGCGCTAACGCAGTTTTGCGTCAAAAAAATTAGCGCCGGCTAACGCCATTCTGAAGCGCCATGCGGGCGCCGTATTTATTGAATGACGTTAGCCGGCGTCGTCTGGTGTGCGTTAAAAAAAACGACGTACACCAGGCAGCGCCGGCGTAGGGGGATATGGGGCTTGGGCGTCAAGAAATGGGGCAAGTCAGGTTGAGGCAATTTTTTCTCCTCAACCCGATTTGCGCCATTTTTTCCCACTCCCAACCCCCATAGAAATGACTCCTGTCTTAGCAAAGAGAGGAGTCATGCCCCCTTTCCCAATGGCCATGCCCAGGGGACTTTTGTCCCCTGGGCATGGTCATTGGGCATTGTGGCATGTAGGGGGGCACAAATCAGGCCCCCCTATGCCACAAAAAAAAATGAAAAAAAACACTTACCTGAACTTACCTTAATGTCCCTGGGATGGGTCCCTCCAGCCTTGGGTGTCCTCCTGGGGTGGGCAAGGGTGACAGGGGGGGTCCCTGGGGGCATGGGAGGGCACCTCTGGGCTCCTTCAGAGCCCACAGGTCCCTTAACGCCTGCATTTTGCAGGCGCTAAAAAACGGCGCAAAAGCGGCCGTACGTCATTTTTTTTGACCCGCCCACTCCCGGGTGTGAATTTTGCCCGGGAGTATAAATCCGACGCACATGCCTCGGAGTCGATTTTTTAGACGGGAACGCCTACCTTGCATATAATTAACACAAAGTAGGTGTCCATGCTAAAAAATGACGCTAACTCCATGGACTTTGGCGCTAGACGCGTCTAACGCCAAAGTATAAATATGGAGTTAGTTTTGCGTCGGAATTGCGTAAAAAAAAACGATGCAATTCCGGCGCAAAAGGAGTATAAATATGCCCCTTTGTATTGCCCCCAGCCTGATGTCCACATTTCTGGTGGCACTTGGGCTGGGCATTTGCTCATGCCTCAGCCTCATGAAATCAGCTATGTCAGCCAGGGACTGATGAAGGCCAGGGAGTGGGGAGCAGGGGCCATGTATGGAAGAAGAGTTGTCTTCATTCGTACTGAGGCACTTCAGGACTGCATCTAGGGTACGCACCACAGTCTCCATCCCCACCAGCACCATATCAACCAGCTTACACTGGAGTCCTACTGCAGTTTTTTGGAATGTAAGTGCTGGGTCCTGGGAGTCCAGGGCTGTGGTTGAGCTGGCACGTGGTGCATGTTGGCTGTTGGGTGGATCATCTGGATGCCACGCAATGCTGTCTAGCCTCTCTGTGACCGGAGATTGCGTCTGGATGGCACCCAGGATTTGCTGGAGGGTATCCAAATGTATGGTTTGCAGCTGGTTATCTGCATCATTGGAGAAGTCCAGGACAGGCAGCTGGTCAGGAGTTATGCAATGAAATGGAGGTATGTTAATGTTGATCCCTGCTAGATTGTTGACATGAGTGATCAGGTTTACAAACAAGGTTTCCAAGGGAGCACTTTAAATGCCGATTTTCAAAGGTCCTAGCAGCACACTGCACAACTGGAGTGTCATTGATGTTGATGCTCCAGTGGTTCAGTGTGCAGGCCCATAATTTACAAGACCACACCACACCAACTTGTGTCGCTTGATATTGTCCTGTAATTATATACTCCTTTCACTCATTACACTGCATACAAGGTGAGTTCCTTGGGTGTTACCATGGATGTCCCCCCTCAAGACCCATTGAGTCTGTAGGAATGTGACACATTCCCAGATTTAGATTTCTGGAAATGCGTCATATTCCTATCCAATCTCAGGAATGGCATTGTGGTGGTGCAACATAGAAAGAAGACATTTTGGTCCACATTTTTTCATATTTCAATGTTTGCAGCATTCAGTAGCACACATAGTAAGTGGAAGTCTACATTCAGGATTGTTCAAGTTCAAGAACACATCCCTTTCAGCACATGCACCTTCATCCCTGCAATGCACGCACCACTACACCATGGTGCCTGAGTTGGTGCTAAGAAGTAGGCAGTACACCATCATGGAGGAAAGTACAGGTATGTGTTGCATTTTGGTAACTACCACATATCCTTGCACGTTCTAAATGATGCAATGCAACACACCGAGCTAGTTTGTAGCACCACATTGCATCATTTCCTCATATATGAGACCTTGAGTTGGACAGTGGTGTGTCGTACACATGTTGAACATGGATATTTTAAGACGGATTTCCTAGGTTTACATTGTTAAGGGATTATTCTCACGGAACAGCTCTCAGGGAATGAGCTTCTGTAGTACTGTGTAATTTGACTCACTTACATTCCCCCATAACATCCTGATGTGAATTGTTGATCTGCAGAGTGTCACACATCATATGACTCAGGCCCACGCCATTGTATGTGTTCAGACCTTCTCAGATTACCCACTTTCAAGTCCAGGTACATAGGTAAGTGGCAAGCAGTGATCGTACCTAACTCATACATTCATTCTTGTACGGCTACAACAGGTTGATCGTGCATGTCCATATCCATTGAGACTACAAGTTGTTTTGTTACAGACAGCAATTGTTGGGGCCTCACCCCACATTATAGTGGTGTAGTGATTGGTGCCCAGTCCCTACATCTGAATCTCACATCAGTGGGCCCACCCACACCAGCCTAAGTTTATCCATGGGTGCCATGATTTGTGGTGGTTAGGTGTTTATTGGTATCCCTTTCTTAAATCCCTGTTTGACTCCAAACTGTAGATGTGACACCAAAAGACATTGTTGCATCATTCTCTTTCCTGGCATGGGCCACATGCTCACCTCCGTCCACATGACTTAAAGGTTATGGTCCCCCAATGGCTTTTCTCTGCCATCCCTTCCCAGCTGTGCCGCAGGCATTGCCCAGTCAGACACAGTGATGCACGTGTATGTGTGTAGGTATCATGCAGTACACATGTCCATTACCACCTCGCCAGTATGTACAGACTCCCCATTCAGACCAAATGTAGTGTTGCGATGAGGGGGCAGCACCTACTATGCAGAGTAGTAGTAGTATCCCACCATGCCCACACATCATCATTAGTTTGTGCACACATGGTCCAGTGTTGTACATTTTTCACATCAACCACCTTTCAATTGATAATTTGTGATGAGTTCCTGTGGTCCTTTCCATGGCAGATGACACCTGTGTGCAGTCCCCTGTCCAGCATGTCAATTGGGTGCAATTTATTTTTATGCAGGGTACAATAGACATGTCTCTTGTCATGTCCCTATGTGTGTATGCCTCCCATTACCCACACCTGACCCCTTTCAGATGAGTTGTTTGTCCCGTGACATAACCATTCCATACAGAGGATTTCCATCCTAGATTAATGTGCATAGGCCCAAGTGAGACCAAGTAGGTTCATGGTGCAAGGATGCCTGCATTGGAGCTAGGCAGCAATTTGTGCGCTGTCACTAAGGAAAGCCTTGAATTTCAGTGCATATCATGCATCCCTGCACCTTCTACATGATACAGCGCTTCATAGCAAGCTGGCTGACTGCGCTGCATTGTGTTTTTTCCTCGTACATGATGCACAAAGGGCCTCATTTGCAATGCACGTGGCACAGGGTGGTGCAGCAAGTACCTTGCTGTACTCGCTTCCACCACTAGGAAAGGACAGAAATGTGCCTTATCTGTGAGCTAAGGCACATTTCTTTCCCCTCTCCATGCCTGGTGCATAAATAGATGCCTAGTTACAACACAGGCACCATGGTGCGCGATGCCTGCCTTGTGGGGGTGAATGTTTTTGTCCAGTAAGGGACATCTTCATGCACAAGATACAATCATAAGAGGTATTTTCCTCTTTCTATGTGTGCTGCATTCTGTAACACATATAGAAAATGGTAAAAACAGGATGACATGAAGATATTTCTCCTTGTTGCATCATTCTTATGTCACCCCTGGGGTGACGAAGAAATGTGACACATTCCCAGACTTGTAAATCTGCGACTGCATAACATTTCTTTGAGTTCTATCATTGGTGCATGTGAACACCCCAAACAACACCCCTTGAATGGCCATTTCATGCAGTGTTAGGGGTGAAATCCGTCTTATTTACAAGGCTATGAAAAGCAATGTAAGGGGCTTTGCATGGCCTTGTACATATGGGCTGGCACAACGCGCCTCCGGAACGTCAATAACAAAATTACACTCTGGTAATGCAGTATTCCGCTAGTGCCCCGTAAATGAGGCCCAAAGTGAGGTAAACATGGAATGATGCTGCCCTTCACACAATGAAGAAAGTGATATGAGGGTTCTGGCCTGGGATGTGCTAATGGTGTGAGGTCAGTGAACAGTACATCTCTTTGCTGTTTGACCATAAGTGCAGCAGCATACTACACTATAGCCTGCAGACAGTGCATTCTCATGCAGGGACATGGCTGCCACCCCTTTTTGATGTTGCATAGTGACCACATTGCCCCCCACTGTGAAATCCTGTGGTTGTTGTAGTTCATCAAATGCTGCACTGTTGTGTCCTTGGACTCTGGTCATCAACCTATCAGGGATGACAGTTGCCACCAGCTCCTCCAGGTCATCTAGCTCCTCCTGTAGTGCTGGACTTCCACTTCTCGTCTACAGGATTTCCTTGCAGTTGCTGGCCAGTTTCTCCTTTGTTCTGTGCTTGCAATCTTGTCAGCAATTGTTACAGTCAATGACTGTCCTCTTTACTTCTACAACAATGTTGCCTTTGTCCACTATGGAGTGCCATATGGCCTCTTTCTTCTGTAATGGTAATTTTGAGGCAACAAATACCTGTTGTTGATGCGGCGTCACCTCACGGATCAAGATGTTACTGTCTTCCTCAATTAACCTGCACTTCCTCCTCCCCTTCTCCTTGTAGTCTGTCTGGACTTCTTTCCTAGTACTGGGGTTTCTGGGGTTGTCCTGTGGTGCATGGTCTTTAGTGGCCTCCATTTATGCTTCTGCAGGGTTTCCTGTTTGTGTTTTTGTTGTGAAGTGGTGTTTTGTGGGTGTTTTTGTGATGTTTTTAGGTGCATTAGTGATGCTAGGCTGGCTAGCATCAGATTATGTTCCACTAATCAGACTAGCATCACTTTTGCAGCACTAGCGTCAGTTTGGTTTACATGCTAGTGTAAATTTTTTATGCTGCCCAGATCCTAACTCCATGTAGCGCCTTTTTGTAGATTCGGCGTAAGCATGACGTTAGGATCTGTTGTTACGCAGCATTACATATTTTGACACATGCTGCACTGCAGCAGCGTTGTAGCAGCGTTGAGTGTTGTAAAAGAGGCCTGAGTGGGGTAGTACTACTCCTTATTACCAAGAAATGTGTAAACAGTTGCTCTGAGTGATGGTGAGTAGTCACACAATAGTGAAAGTGTGGCAGACGTGGTTAAATATGTCTCTCTAGGCATGAAGGAACTAGACCATAAAAAGGTGAACATTGAGTACTGTGCATGTGCTAGGACCAATTCTTGAAATGGCTATATTTTTGATGATGCTGCGGTGGTACCCTTCAACTTATTGCTTCATATCAATTTTGCATTTTCATGGTAAAGACCTTCTTATGTATGGTGCGCTGATGTCGCTAGTTACAGGATCAAAGTCTGTACTCATACTTGCGTCTCGGCGACTAGCCAATGAGACAGGTTCAAACAGAAGACTTCTTTAGGTTAAAACACCTGAACATGAAGTGCTAAGTGCAGATGGTAATTTTTTAAAACTCACACTCACAAAAGACCATTTAGGGATTTTTAGCAACATTTTTTGTTCACCATATATTCTAGTTTTCAAAATCTGTTAGCAAAAGTTGTGAAAAAGTACTGGGTAGGGCAAGGTAATTTTGGGGGAATGCAAGGAGGCAGAGCCAGAAAGGAAATTAAATGTTTGAGCAGCTGAGCCCAAGTGATGGCAATACGGATCCTTGTTGTTAGTGCAAACGTCTTTGTGTGCCCTGTTTTCACACATCATGGTGGCTCTGGTTTGTGATATGTTTCTGGCTTTATGCCAAACCACTTGATTTTAATGGTCCATATCAGGATACATATTAGCTGTTTGGATGGTGCAACCTGCAAATTGCCATCCGTGGTTTGAGATACTTCTAAACATGGCATCTGATATGTTTGATGGCAACTGATATGTTTGATGGGAATCACTTGTATATGTATCATTTCATCAAACCAGCTTACATTTGTCAATTGACTTGAATTTACCCCTTTTTTGTAAGGTGGGCTGTTTACTACAATTCTACTTATAATTGACGTTCATTGTTTTGCATTATTCCCTTCAAAGGAAGTTTTTTCTAATGAGTGTTTTACTGTGCAGTGTCTGTACTGTTCAGCCTTCAAATAATACACACAAAAGGATCTCCCTTGTGTTGTACGTTCACATATAAAAATCTCAATTGGTTTTGGCCAACTACAGACATTGATCTTTAAGACAATAGGGGGCATATTTATACTCCGTTTGCGCCGAATTAGCGTCGTTTTTTTCGACGCAAATTCGGCGCAAAACTAACGCCATATTTATACTTTGGCGTTAGAAGCGTCTAGCGGCAAAGTATGGGCAAATAGCGTCATTTTTTTGCGTGAACGCCTTCCTTGCGTTAATGAGATGCAAGGAAGGCGTTCCCGTCTAAAAAAATTACGGCGACGCAAATGCGTCGTATTTATGCTCCCGGGCAAAAATCACGCCCGGGAGTGGTCGGGTCAAAAAACCCCGCATTTGCGCTACTTTTTAACGCCTGGGTCAGGGTAGGCGTTAAGGGGCCTGTGGGCTCAAAGGCCCGTATTTATACTTTTTGACGCTAAACTGCGCTAACGCAGTTTAGCGTCAAAAATTTTTGCGCCGGCTAACGCCATTCTGAAGCGCCATGCGGGCGCTGTATTTATTGAATGGCGTTAGCCGGCGCAATCAGACCGGCGCTGCCTGGTGTGCGTGGAAAAAAAACACGTACACCAGGCAGCGCCGGCGTAGGGAAAAATGGCGTTAGGGTGTCTTAAAAATGGCGCAAGTCAGGTTGACGCTAAAAAATCGTCTTAATCCGATTTGCGCCATTTTAAACGACGCCCAGACGCCATTTACATGACTCCTGTCTTAGTAAAGACAGGAGTCATGCCCCCTTGCCCAATGGCCATGCCCAGGGGACTTATGTCCCCTGGGCATGGTCATTGGGCATAGTGGCATGTAGGGGGGCACAAATAAGGCCCCCCTATGCCACCCAAAAAAAAAAAAAAAAAAAATGTATACTTACCTGAACTTACCTGAATGTCCCTGGGATGGGTCCCTCCATCCTTGGGTGTCCTCCTGGGGTGGGCAAGGGTGGCAGGGGGGGTCCCTGGGGGCAGGGGAGGGCACCTGTGGGCTCATTTTGAGCCCACAGGCCCCTTAACGCCTACCCTGACCAAGGCGTTAAAAAGTGGCGCAAATGCAGGGTTTTTTGACCCGACCACTCCCGGGCGTGATTTTTGCCCGGGAGTATAAATACGACGCATTTGCATCACCGTCATTTTTTTAGACGGGAACGCCTTCCTTGCATCTCATTAACGCAAGGAAGGCGTTCACGCAAAAAAATGACGCTATTTGCCCATACTTTGGCGCTAGACGCGTCTAACGCCAAAGTATAAATATGGCGTTAGTTTTGCGCCGAATTTGCGTCGAAAAAAACGACGCTAATTCGGCGCAAACGGAGTATAAATATGCCCCAAAATGAGCCCACAGGTGCCCTCCCCTGCCCCCAGGGACCCCCCCGCCACCCTTGCCCACCCCAGGAGGACACCCAAGGATGGAGGGACCCATCCCAGGGACATTCAGGTAAGTTCAGGTAAGTATACATTTTTTTTTTTTGGGTGGCATAGGGGGGCCTTATTTGTGCCCCCCTACATGCCACTATGCCCAATGACCATGCCCAGGGGACATAAGTCCCCTGGGCATGGCCATTGGGCAAGGGGGCATGACTCCTGTCTTTACTAAGACAGGAGTCATGTAAATGGCGTCTGGGCGTCGTTTAAAATGGCGCAAATCGGGTTAAGACGATTTTTTAGCGTCAACCTGACTTGCGCCATTTTTAAGACGCCCTAACGCCATTTTTCCCTACGCCGGCGCTGCCTGGTGTACGTGGTTTTTTTCCACGCACACCAGGCAGCGCCGGTCTGCTTGCGCCGGCTAACGCCATTCAATAAATACGGCGCCCGCATGGCGCTTCAGAATGGCGTTAGCCGGCGCAAAATTTTTTGACGCTAAACTGCGTTAGCGCACTTTAGCGTCAAAAAGTATAAATACGGGCCTAGGTCTTTTTTACATCCTCAATCAAAATGACAGTCTAGTGGTCCTGATTTCAGTTGGTCACCCACCTGTCAAGGTTATCAAATTTTCTTCAAATCTATGAAACAAAATAAAACTCATTCTCCTTATGGTCACTTTTATGTTCAGTCAATATTTGATTGGATTTGGTAGGAGACCTACCAGCTCTTTACAGTGGGGTGGCTGAGTTTCACCTTGTGACATTATGTCATTTTCTGATTTCTTTTCCTCAGTCGATTATATGTTATGATACCAAATCAAGTGAGAGTAGTGGCACATGAGGAATAGATCTCTATTAGCTTCTATCGGGTTCAGAGTCTGTATCAGTGTGTTTCTGTAGGAAAATACCATCTTTCTTGGCATGTTACCTCATCTTTACCTGTATGTCAGTATGTTTTTGCCTGTCTAACTGGGATCCTGCTGGTCTATGGGCTAATGTGTATATCTGTATAGTGCTTGACTGTGTCACTGAGACTCTGCTTTTAAATTTGTCACTATAGGCTAGTGACTTCATTTAGCAATTTCAATTGGCACACTGGATCCCACTTATAAGTCCCTAGTATATGGTACCTAGGTACCCAGGGCATTGGGTTTCCAGGAGATCCTTATGGGCTGCAGAATTTCTTTGCCGCCCATAGGGAGCTCAGACAAACCCTTCTGCAGACCTACCATTGCAGCTTGCGTGAAATAGTGCACACACTATGTACCAGCCATTTTCACTGCACTTAAGTAACTTATGAGTCACCTATACGTCTAACCTTCACTTGCTGAAGGTTAAGTGCAAAGTTACTAAGTGAGAGGGCACCATTACACTAGTAAAGGTGTCTCCACACAGTTCAGGGCCATTTCCCCGGACTTTGTGAGTGTGGGGACGCCATTGCATGTGTGCACTACATATAGGTCAATACCTATATGTAGTTTCACAATGGTAACTCCGAATATAACCATGTAAGGTGGAGCTAAATTATTTTCTCAACTTGACTTAGCTATATCATCAAATTGATCTGGAACCTGACTCTCGTCATTTTACTGCATTTGTTTCTGCTTGGGTTTTGTATTATTGCATGCCATTTGGCTGGGCATCGGCTCTGTCTGTTTTTTTAAAGGACTTGTGTGCACACTGCTGAAGGAAGTTAAAAATGTTGCAATCTTTCAGGGCAATGTCTTGCTTTATGCTCAGTATCAATGCATGCAGGTTGAAGTACTCAACAGAGTGGTGACTATTTTTCAACATCATGGTGCAGTCATGGAGAGTTAAGTGTGAATATTTAACTGTTTAGTATCTTGGGGCCAGATGTAGGAAACACTTTGCGAGTCGCAAACGGCAAAATCTGCCGTTTGCGACTCGCAAATGCGTGTTTCCTATGCAGAAATGCATTTTGCGAGTCGTTACCGACTCGCGAAATGCATTTCCGAATTGCAAATAGGAAGGGGTGTTCCCTTCCTATTTGCGAGTCGCAGTGGTATGCAACTCCATTTGCGACCGCGTACGCGGTCGCAAATGGAGTCGCAGTTACCATCCACTTCAAGTGGATGGTAACCCACTCGCAAATTGGAAGGGGTCCCCATGGGACCCCTTCCAGTTTGAGACTGGACCCCAAAATATTTTTTCAGGGCAGGGAGTGGTCCAAGGGACCACTCCCTGCCCTGAAAAAACTGAAACAAAAGGTTTTGGATTTTTTTGAAATGCAGCTCGTTTTCCCCTAGGGAAAACGGGCTACATTTAAAAAAAAAAAAAATGCTTTATTGAAAAGGCAGGTCGCTAACATGGAGGCCTGCTGACGTCAGCAGGCCTCCATGTTAGCGAGTGCCTATACTCGCAATGGGGCCGCAATTTGCGACCCACCTCATGAATATTCATGAGGTGGGTCATTGCGACCCCATTGCGAGTTGCAGACGGTGTCTGAGACACCGTACTGCATAGCAATTTGCGACTTGCAAATTGCGAGTCGCAGGGACTCGCAATTTGCAAGTCGCAAATTGCTCTCTTCCTACATCTGGCCCTTGGTTATGTAATTTTGAGCTCTGAAATCAAACCTAAACCAGGTTGGTAAATGCCATTTTAGAGGCATCTTCTCCGACTGACAAGATAGTAGTCATATGTTTTTTAGGGTTTTTGCCACCTGTGGACCCCCAGTACTGCCAAACCAGCTCTCTGAGGCTTGTACTGCAGCTACAGCTGCTGCCACCTCACAGACAGGGTACTGCCCTCATGGGGTCTGAGCAGCTCAGTTCCAGGAAGGCAGAACAAAGCATTTCCTCTGAGAGAAGGGTGTTACACCCTCTCCCTTTGGACATAGGTGTCCTTACCTGATAACCAATCAGGGCTATTTAGGGTCTCTCCTGTGGGTTCTCTTCAGATTCTACTTGCAAGTTTCCAGCAGAAATCCTCTGCAACTACTACTACTTCCTCTGACCTCAGATCAACCGCAGCCTGCTCCAGGACTGCTGTAACAGCAACAAAGTATCTACAAAGGATACTTTTCTTCTGCAACTTCAGCTCCAGCCAGCAACTGCAACAGTTTCCATGGTGTGCACGCTCTGAGAACTCTCTGTCTTCATCCTGCACCAGAAGGACCGAAGAACTCTCCCGTGGGTTGACAGAGTCACTCCCCTGCTCACGCAGGCACCTTCTAAGTCAACGACCGGTACTACTGGACTCCTCTCACAATGATGAGCGTGCTCCTGGAAACACAGAGGGTGGACCCCATCGAAACAGACTGTCCTGAGGTGCTGCCGATGCAATTTGGAGGAGGTAAGACCTTGCCTTCCTTGAGAGCGACAGTACCCCTGTGCACGAACTTTGACCTTTGCTGAGTGAACGGAAAAGCGAGTGGGGATCTGCCGTAGCTCTGGTTGGTGCCCCCAGGGTGGGCCGTAGCCTGAGCGCTGCCCCCCCACAAGAAGAGGAGTTGGGGAGTGCTGTCACACTACCTCTTTTGCGGGGGCCCCATGAAGACTGGCCTGCTGGAGAAGGAAGCGGAGATGTCGTCACACACCCCCCCTCATCGCACCATTCTAGGTCTTCATATGGCTGAGGCAAAGATGGGGAACACCATTGCACTCCTCGTGAAAAATGAACAAAGAGGTCCCAGACCCCATCCTGGTGCCCTGCAAGGAAGCGAAGATGGGGGATGCCCCCATGAAGATGGCTGCCGGCTGTGGAGGGGAAGGCAGCCAAAGATGAAGCTGGGGGACAATGTTGCACCCCCCACAAAGACTGCCTAGTGAGGCCCTGGACCACATCCTGGGGCCTCACACAAAATATAAAATTAAGGGGCACCATTGGCCCTTCCATGATGATTACACGTTCTTGTTCATTCTTATTTGCCACCCCCACTGATCAATGTAGATGTACTTTATTGCAAGAATGAGGGTCTCTCACTCCAAATTACAGTCAAATATTGCATTGGGATAAAAGTAAATGTTTTGCCATGTGGGTTGTTGGATTATATTTCCCCTCAGGGGAGACTAGAATGATTACGCTATGTCAGCTAAAAGTAATTCCATCAACTTGTGTACATTTGTAAATTGTTGCATAGTATTGAGTAGTGCATGTCTAATAAATGTATTTTTAATTTATCAAAAGCAAAAGCACAGACTGGACAATCACTTATTGAGTGTTATTCCTGTGTGCTCGTCAATGGCAATTACTAGCCCACACCACCTCCCATGAGTAAGGCTTGAACTGCTCTGCAACGCTACCATATGAGAGTCAAGAGCTACAATAGAGTGTTTGGTTCCCAGTGGTGGTCGAGTGTGGACCCATTACTTGTGCAGGTCACACAACTAATGACCCACCTTCCACCACATTGTGATATTGTGTGTGTGTTGCAAAAATACATTACATATTGCCTCTTAAGTTATGCCTGACTGCTCAGTGCCAAGCTAGAAGAAGATGAGCACAGGTTAATTTAGGTTGTGTAACTGACTTACCCTGACTACGATTGTGGGCCCTACTTCAAAAGGGTGCTTATTTTCTGCCAACTAGAGACCCAATTTCTAACAGGGCTTCTCCTATATCGTTCCCAAAGCATGGAACAAACTCCCACTGCATATCAGACCCTCTTCCTCTCTTCTGGAATTCTGCAAGGAGATGATGACCGGGATCTTTGATTAATCACCAGACTAACCATGGTGAGGCTAGCCGTGCATATGCTCAGTGCCAGGAAACCCACCCAGGTGCTGGTGAACTCTACAACGTCTCATAACATAACATAAAACAACATATCACAATGTAACCTAACATTTTACTCTAGAATATGGAGTACAGGAACTACATCGAGGGTCAAAATGGCAAAATACCAAAAGATAAGTGTTCAGAGAGAACTATGTAACTTTGTGATTTATATATCTATCTTTCTATCTATCTATCCATCTATCTATCTATCTATCTATAGATATCTATATACCTACATCTATCTATATATATATATATATATATATATATATATATATATATATATATATATATATATATATATATATATGTCTGTGTGTAAATATATATATATTATTGTTATATATATCTCAAACTTACTGGTAGTTATAGTTAGGCCCATGTTTACATAGAAAAGCGTTTTTGACTCGCCTATATCTTTCACGAAAATTTTCAAAATGTGTGCCAGTGATTCTTTTTGCGCATGAAAAGTTTCAGGGTGATCCACTGAGTGGGGGCAAAGAAAATCTGGGGAGTAAAAAAGGCATACGTTTCCCACGTATTTCCAATAAGAGTTTTGAACACGACTACAAACTGAACCGCTGGATGGAATTAAAGCAAATTTGACAGACAGGTAGCTTTCGGTACACAGAGTATGCTTTTGGAAATTCGGTGTAAATCCGTTCGGTAGTTTACCCGAAATTAAGGAAACCCAAATTTGTATATCTCTGGCTGCAAATATATCGCAAAAAATCACAAATATTCACAAATGTACATGCCAATAGAAGCACTGCAATTGGCTGGCCACAACCTGACTAGAAAGTTGAGGCCGCCATTTCACATTATGGGAAAGAGTCACAGGGGCTGAAAATAGAAATGATAATTGGTAATAATACAACACTCACGCACTCTCTCACAGATCCATTGAAAGAGACAGGCCGTGTGGCCAACCCCAGCTGCGCACAGCCGAAGGCTATAAGGGTTTCGATGCAGGGCCAGGGCACATGGTGTGAGTTACAGTTACTTGAAATTCTATGATTTTGTGCGAGTAAATTAAGAACTTAAAAATATAACCTTTGGTTTAGATATATATATATATATATATATATGTATATATATATATATATATATATATATATATATATTATATATATATATATATATATATATTGTTTACTTATAAACCAAAGATTACAGGGATATTATAGTTAGGCTCACATTTTAAATGCATGAAACCATAGAAATTCACCTGTTATAGTTATAGTTATCTCATGTAACCATAACTCATGCCCTGAGGTAACTATAACTTGCGCCCCCGCTATGCACAGATTATTCATTAAAACGTTTACTGCAAACATTATGTTGATATTAGCAGTGATGTTATAAAAGATGTCATGAGTGCCATAACTTTTGGGGTAATTAGCAGTGCATGGCAAGGGTGTGACACCAGCATGAGAGCCAAGGGGTCAGGATGTCCCTACCTGGGAGCATTTTGTTTATTTCTGGCACAAGCCTTAAGCCGAGTCCCAACATTGCTGCCCACACTTACTTGTTGAAGTGTTGTCAGCCAATAATATCTTAGCACAAGATCGGGAGGGTTCACAAAGCCTTCGCATCCCTATATACTGTACACGAATTTGGATTGTCTTTAATTTCTCTAAAACTACTGAATGGATTTTCACCAAATCACCAAAAGGTTGCCTTTTGGACCAGGCCCTAGCTTTCTGCCTCATTTGGGGTTATTCTGTCCAGTTCTTTCTGTCTATCGCTGTTCAAAGTCCCTATAGAAAAATAAATAAAATGAGAAAAAGCATTTTGCCCCCCCCTTTCTCCTGGCCCCTGCTTGACACATCCCCCTGAAATGTACCTAGCCAGCAGCTCACATCAGCGTAATTTTTTTTCAAAAGTTTAGAGAATTATTGTCAACTACCGCCAAAGATATAGGCATATAAACAAAGCTTTTTCTATAGAAACTAGGTCCTAACTATAACTACCTACTGGCACATATATATATATATACATATATATATATATATATATACATATATATACATATATATATATATATATATATATATATATATATATATATATACTAGTGGTGGTCGTCAGTAGATAGTTATAGTTAGGGCCATGCTTACATAGGAAAAGCATTTTTTGACTTACCTATATCTTTGGCGCCATTTGAGAAATCTTCATGACATTTTCCCCCAAAAAATGGTCCGCTGATTGTTGCTGTGCATGGAAAGTTTCAGGGTGATCCGTTAAGTGGGGTCCGAGGAAAAAAGGGGGGTTGGGGTAAAAAAGTATGTATCCCATGTTAATTTCCGCAGGAGTTTTGAACACGACTACAGCCCAAACAGGTAAATGGATATACACCAAATTTGGCAGAAAGCTAGATTTTGTTCTGCAGATTGTGTATTTTGTTATTTGGTTTATATCAGTTCAGTAGTTTTCGGGATAATAAATAGAAAATAAATTTACATTTCTAGGGCCACTAATCCATCATAACATTTTCACCATTATTGCAGCAGAAATGCTGTAAGTGGCTGACCGCAACCTGAGCAGAAAGTTGCGGCCAGCATTTTAGATTATGGAACACAGTCCCAAGGGCTAAAAAATAAAATAAAAAGAGGTGAAAGTGTTCAAGGTGAAGGTATCCTGACCACAGGGGTATGATATAGGAGTTGTTTGAGGGTCAAATTATGAGTTAAAAATTATTTTATTCACCTCATGTGATATACGCGAATAAATCCCAATAATCAATGCAGCCCCAATGTACCTTAGCAACAAATTCACAAATAACGCTGAAAAAATTAAAACAAAAAACATCCAAAGACTCATTCATGTACTAAAGCATTCACTCATAGAAGCAGTCAGCCACTCATGGACCCACTCACAGACTCACTCAGAGAGTCATCCACCTACTTTCAGACCCACTCAAACTCTCAATCACCCTCTCACAGATCCACTCAGCCATGCACACACCCACTGACAGACCCACTAAGACCCTCATATTCCCACTCACAGACTTACTCCGCCACTCACATGGTCACTCACAGACCCACTCAGACACTCCTATGCCCACTCACTTTGACACTCACACAACCACTCACAGACACACTCAGAGACTCATGATCCCACTCACAGACCCACTCAAACCCTCACACACCAACTCACAGAACCAATCGGACACTCACATACCCACTCACAGACCCATTTGGACACTCTTGCACCCACTCAAATACCCACTCAGAGCCTCATGTAGCCACTCAAGGACCACCTCAGACACTGTTGCACCCACTAACAGACCCTCTCAGACACTGACACACCCACTCACAGACCCACTCTGACACTCATGCATACACTCACAGACCCTGTCAGACATCCATGCACCCACTCACAGACTGACTCAGACCATCACACATCCACTCAGAGAGCCACTCAAGCCCTCATACACCCAATCACAGACCTACTCTAGACATTAATGCACCCACTCGCAGATATACTCAGATACTGATGCATCTACTCACAAACCCACTCAGAAACATGCATCCACTCACAGACCCACTCAGATGCTCATGAACCCACTCACAGACCCACTCAGCCACTCACAGATGCATTTTTACACTCATTTACCCACTCATAGTGCAACCTGGAGACTCGTGCATTCACTCACAGACCTAGACAGATACTCATTTACCCACTCACAGACCAACTCAGACACCTGTACCCACTCATAGTACAACTCAGAGACTTATGCATTCACTCACATACCTTGTCAGACTCATGTACCCATTCAAAGACCCTCTCAGAGAGTTACACACCCAGTTACAAACTCTTAGACATCCTCTTAAAGAGCCTCTGAACCAGTTATGCACCTACAGACAGACCCACTTGAAGTCTCTTACACGTAGTCACAGACACGCTCAGTGAGGCATACATGTATTTATTCAGTTATTTGTAAAGGGATACACCTAGAGTGATGTAGAAAATTCCTTATATATATAGTTATGAATTGAATGGGTTGTTGTCTACTGAATTTCTGCTTTTGTTTTGCATAGACGTGACTATGTCTCGAAGATCACAACATCATCACGAATATTTTAAAACATTAAAAAAAAGTATTTTATTAAAGAAAATGAACAACAATTTTGGGTAATAGGGTGGCCAGAGAAGAGCCTTTGTGTTCATTAAGGATATGTGGCTGCTAGATATTAGACCGGGTGCAGAGTTTCAGGTTGCAAAGAAATACCCTGTTGCCTTCGTCTGTGAAGTATGCTCCATCACTTCTATAGATACCATCCATGCCAAAGTACAGGTTTTTGTTGTAGATACATCCCATGTAATGGTTTCTGAGGAATGCAGAAACAGTTTTATTAACATTGTTTTGGCTTTGTCAATCTGTGAACAGAAATGATTTGCTCACTTCCATTTCTGACTTTGGCTTATGTTGGAGTACACCAAGACAGTGTGAGGGAAAATTGACATAAATTGTGCAAAAGTATCCTTCATTAGGATTTCCAGTCCTACCCTAGTCAGTGTGCCTAGGTCATTACCACCACAGTGCACAAACAAAAGGTCAAGGGGTTGGGAATCCACAATACCTTCAACCAATGTGAGCACTTGATGCCATTTTAACCCTCTCTGGCCAATACAATGAATGTCCCTAGTCTTTGTCAATACCACTCTTTCTAATGGTATCCCTAGCCACAACAACATATCTGTGGCCCACAATCAACACTCTAACCATATTGAAGTGAAGCAGCAGTAGCAGACAGAAGGCTGAAGCTGAATGAGGCATTTTTGAAAATGGAAAGCAGCATAAACGGAGGTGTGCTCCTGGTTAAAAAAAAAACATATTTGACTGGTTGCTGTGAATATGCAGGTGAATACAATTAAGCGTGTTGAAAGAATTCGAAAGTTAATCTATGATTGTCCATGGTAAAAATACACAAGTGTAATACAGACAGTAAACTTCAACTGTGGCAGCTCATTTTGTAACTACTATGATTCTTGTAGAATGTGCTGTGAGCTTGTGACCTTCTGGTTCTAGTGGGTTGCTATGGAGGCAGGTGCTAAGAATGTATTGGAGGAAGGGTGTTAAAGAGAGAGAGTTCTCTCTTTTTAAAAATTAAAGGTTGTTTAATAAAGGTTTCATTTACTAGTGAGGGATTACTAATAAAGTGTAATGTATTCTTAAAGTCATAAAATTACAACTCTAAGGGGCATATTTATACTCCGTTTGCGCCGAATTAGCGTCGTTTTTTTCGACGCAAATTCGGCGCAAAACGAACGCCATATTTATACTTTGGCGCTAGACGCGTCTAGCGCCAAAGTATGAGTAAAGAGCGTCATTTTTTAGCGTGAACGCCTTCCTTCTGTTAATGAGATGCAAGGTAGGCGTTCCCGTCCAAAAAAATGACTGCGCCGCAAATGCGTCGTATTTATACTCCCGGGCAAAAATCACGCCCGGGAGTTGGCGGGGCAGAAAACCACTTTTTAACGCCTGGGTCAGGGCAGGCGTTAAGGGACCTGTGGGCTCAAAATGAGCCCACAGCTGCCCTCCCATGCCCCCAGGGACCCCACCTGCCACCCTTGCCCACCCCAGGAGGACACCCAAGGATGGAGGGACCCACCCCAGGGACATTCAGGTAAGTTCAGGTAAGTATAATTTTTTATTTTTTTATTATTTTTTTTTGGCATAGGGGGGCCTGATTTGTGCCCCCCTACATACCACAATGCCCAATGACCATGCCCAGGGGACAGAAATCCCCTGGGCATGGCCATTGGGCAAGGGGGCATGACTCCTGTCTTTACTAAGACAGGAGTCATGTAAATGGCGTCTGGGCGTCGTTTAAAATGGCGCAAATCGGGTTAAGACGATTTTTTAGCGTCAACCTGACTTGCGCCATTTGTAAGACGCCCTAACGCCATTTTTCCCTACGCCGGCGCTGCCTGGTGTACGTGGTTTTTTTCCACGCACACCAGGCAGCGCCGGTCTGCTTGAGCCGACTAACGCCATTCAATAAATACGGCGCCCGCATGGCGCTTCAGAATGGCGTTAGCCGGCGCAAATATTTTTGACGCTAAGCTGCGTTAGCGCAGTTTAGCGTCAAAAAGTATAAATAAGGGCCTAAATATGTTTTTGGAACCCGTTATTTTTCGCAAATTTGCTAAGTTTAGTTTTCACAATTCCTGAGACTATTGAATCTATCTAATAAGAGCAAAAAAATATATATTTCACCAACAAACTCGATCTTCAGGTATGTGAATAATATTTAATTCTGAGAAAAAAATGATAAAAAATGCATATGTCTGTGTGAGATTGTTAAAAAAGATATTAAATATATTGAAAAGTATTGAAAGTGCCTGAGATGATCTATGAGTGGAAGTGTGAGTGTTTTTATATATATTTATTAATAGGTGACTAAGATGCATTTTCCCTGATGTGTAGTCTAAGTGTATGAGAAGTCAGTTCATAAACTGTTGTCATGGTACTGCATAATGTACATGTGCTGCTTTACTGCATGCTCTAATTGCTAAAAAGAAAAAAAAATGCATGCTAACGGTTAAACGTATACTTAAGCCCTCATTGCGACTTTGGCAGTTTCCGGGCAAGACCACCTCACAGAATACCGCCACGATACCGTCAGTGCTGGCAGTACAGTGACTGCTGTATTACAAGTCACAAAGTAGAAACCGCCCAAATACAGCCACAAATGCAACACCGTCAGGCTGAACAATAGCGAAAGAATGACTGTCCGACCACCAGCCCCACCACACTGATACTATTCTGTCTACCCTGTTATGTGTTGTTTCCTGCTCAGTGGCCGATGTACGGCAGAACACGATGGGCAGTGTGCACCGCCGCGGTTTAAAATGGTACCACCAACAGTAGGCAACACCACATTGGACAGTTTGAATACCCCAAACCTGAGACAAATACACAAACCATGCACTCCTGCTCATGGCACTATAAAACACCTCACACACACACACCCACAATCCCTTGCAAATCCTATGAACAGCACACATAGCGATGACCCATTCACTCAGATCTCATACACCAAAGGCATCTTCACACTGCACACTCAGCACGCACCACATAACTGCTCTTTTTGCACTAGGCACACATCACACTCTCACACCAACACCACAACCCACCTGCATCAACATCCAAACACCCCAACCCCACCAACCACCTCACACTGCACCCTACTTGCACTACACCCCCCCACACACATCATGGCACATCAAAAGCACCCACGTTTCACTGACAATGAGTTGAGGGTCAAAGTAGATGAAATCGTCAGGGTAGAGCCCAGGTCCAGCACACAACTTTGGCAAGGAAAACTGAGTTATGGCAGAGGACCAGCAGACCACCAGCACCCCTCCTCCCATAGCTGAGGGACCCCCACACTAACGAGGATGTCCAACCAGACATTCTGCAGGAACTGATGCGAAGACCAACACCACCACCAGGAAGTGACCCTCTCCTGAACATTTTCCCTTGTGTGCCACAGGGACACCCTGTTGGGTGTCCACTGTCATCTCTCCGTTTTCCCATGGCCCCCTATACTGGACCCAGACTACACACAGCTGGACTGCCTACACTGATAAGTTCACCCACCATGACCCCACTCATCACCCCTTGCAAGTGTCAGTCACAAATGAACACTATTGAGCACAGCTACAGTCTACATGCTTTATTATAAGAAGTACCATTTACTGTAGCATAACATGTTTAACCTTCAACACATTGTCCTGCCAAAGTTTGTGAGAGTGACAAAAGGGGGAGCAATATGCAACATGGATGATAGTGGAGCAGGCAGAGGCTGGAGACATATGTCAAGGGAGACAACAGGTAATTCAGAAACCAGAGTGCACCACACAAATGCCCTGCAAGTAGAACAAGACAGGGACAAACATCACTATAGGAGTAAAAAATTCCCACACAGCACACAAGCACTACAATTACAAAGTTCCAATGGTGAGTTGGCAAGTGTCAGCTCTAGCCATATACCCATGTCACACCCACATTCCCAAGAAAACCATCTCCAATGGTCCTTCTATCACAGCAGACAAAACTAAACTTAAAGCATGTTCTGCAGTCAAAACATTAATGTGGTCTCTTAGGATAGGTAGCAATACTGTTGACACAACAATGTACACCACACATATTGCAGGTGATATGGCAGTAGAGAAAACAATGGAAAAGCACAAACATGTCACATGAGATGCAACACAATAGCAGGGTGATAATTGAAATGAAATGTGCATAGTAACAATTCCACTGATTGGGCAATGTGAACCCCAAACCCACCCAAAGGTAAAGCTGCACCTAATTCCACCAGTGCTAACAGACACCAGGAGGATCTATGTCACAAGGCAGCCAGGAGTACAGGTCACATAACATACATCTGACACATATCTGTAGCTCAGTGGAAGTATTGTTGTATCAACTCTGCTCTAGAGTCAACTGCATCCTCATCATCTTCATCCTCATCACTCTCCATGTCCCCTTCATCAGCCACTGGTCCAGCTGCCCCCTCCTCTGCTTTCAGCTATGGGTTGTGACGTATCAGGGCCAGATTGTGTAGCATGCAGCAAGCAACTACAAACTTGCACACTTTCAGTGGTTTGTAGAGTAGGGCACCTCCGCAGATGTGTAGGCACCAGAATCTGACCTTCAGTAGCCCAAAGGTTCTCTCGATCACACGCCTTATTCTACTGTGGGCCTCATTGAAACAGTTCTCAGCATCTGTAGTCGGATGTCTCACAAGTGTCAGGAGCCAGGGAAGGTTGGGATGGCCAGAGTCACCTGTGTGCACAGAGATTGGACCCATGCCAAGACCGGGAGGGAGATAGGGCAGGGTGTGAAGAGAGTTGTGTGTACAGGGGCACACAGACTAATGTATACATATGGATGAGCCAGGCCCAGTCCCTCCGTACTTGTGCCACCATGTGTGAGACATTGCTGTTCCGCAGAAACTAGAAGTCATTAGCTGTCACTTGGGAGATACCTTGGTCAGCGAGACATACCACCTGCACATTGATAGAATAAAAGTTTTTTCAGTTCCTAAACACTTGCTCATTTCTCCTGGGTGGCCTCAAGGCAATGTGTGTGCCATCTATAGCCCCTATCACCTGAGGGACATGTGCCAAATCTAAGAAGGCACCTTTGACTGTGGTTATATCAGCACGTTGGGGGAATCTGATGTAGCAGGACAGATGTCTAAGCAGGACGCACAGTACATGCCTCAAAACATTACTGAACATCAGCTGTGACATCCCTGCTGCCAAGCCCGCTGTCATCTGGAACGACCCTGTGGCAAGAAAGTGGAGGACTGACAACACCTGTACTGTGGGAGGGATGGCATTGAGATGATGGATGGCAGGCAACAGGAACTCAAGAAGCTTGTGGACGGGGTCCTACCCATGTAAGGTCAGTTGTAAGGGGCACTAGAGCAGCAGGTGAGTCTAATGTCACCATCCTGTCTGATAGTGATGTGTATGTGAATGTAAGGCACTGGTATGAGGCAGATAGAGTGGATGCATGGAGACGGGTGAGGAATCTGAGTGTCAGTGGCGTGAAGACATGTAAGTGTGGGCATGAGATGTGTGAGATGTGTGCTGTACAATGCTGTCCCTGTTATGCTACTCTACTTGACTTTCTCCTTCTGTCTGTGTCACCCATGAAGGTCAGCGCCCATCAGAAGAAGGGGATTTGGCGGGCTATCACCAAGCAAGTGCAGACCCTTAGGGTCCATGCCCGATGAGCACCCACTGCAGAAAGAGGTGGCAGGACCTGAGATGCTCGGCCCTGAAGACAACGGTGGCCCAGCTGGGGATGTCCTCCCAATGAGGAAGGGGTGCCCGTTGAAACCTAACTCTGACCCCCCCAAATGGCCCGCAATTTGGGCGTAGGGTAACCCTGAGATGGATGGGCACTTGAGGGCTGCACAGCAGCCACAAGGGGGTAAGTACACACTCTCACCTCATTAATGTGTTGCTTAGGTGGGTTTGGGTTGCAGATTAGTTTCGAAGCTGTAGCGTAGGTATTAGGTAGATGCATCTCCACTATGTGTCTCAGTCACCCAGACAGGATTGGTATCACAGATGTGTGCCCATATCATCAGACAGTGACTTATGAGGGCAAGTATTTCCAATGTGTAATTTGTGTGGTCACCCTCAACCAAGTTTTGGAACCCAGCTCCTGCCAACGTCATCAGTACACCTGTGGTGTCAGGGCATTGTCATTTGCATTTTCTGACCACTGTGCCAGGGGAGATAAGTGAGTGGTCATTCTGCTGCCATGTACTGTATGTGTATTGAGGCAGAGTGGGGCAAGATGTCACTGATTTAATTGCCATTGGCTTAGTAGGCATGCTACCTACCCATTAAGGATTCAGTTGATACAGGAGTATAGGAATTGTTTCCCTAAACGGCCATGTGGATTTGCCAAGTACTGGGCAAGTGTGACTAGAGTGACTCACAAGTACATGGGTACCACCATCAGCAGTACACATCAGCATAGCTATAGTTTACCTCATGGTGTTCCACTGTTGTAGCATCTATAGGTGAGGGCATGGCATGTCATGGCAGCAGGTAATGATGTTTGTTATTCTGTGTGACTGTTGTGCTGGCATTGACGCACTGCACCCTCTCTCTCCCTCCATCCCTCCCTCTCCTCCTCTGTCTTTGTGTGCATCAACATCATCTGGCAAAGGAGAAGGGGCACCGGCGAGTGGGGAATCTGCAGCCCACGGAACCCAGGAGGCTGAATCCAGCAGAGCTGAGGGGACCAGTGGGGCAGAGGGCGAGGGGAGTACCACAAGGGAGACAGGATTTAGCACACCATCTTCAGATTTATCCTCCAATGGCAGCTCCCTGGTGGTGGCGGACCCATCTGGAACCACTCCAGTTATATCCTTGTACGCCATACCCCTTTCCAGCACCGCCCTCCCTATAGCTTCCCACCCAGTTGCCCACTCACCCAGGAGAGTGGGCATCTGCTTCACCGCAGGCACCTCTGCCCCCACCCCAGTCAGCTCTGCTGCCCTCAGTGAGGAGGCGATTGACCTCTTGAGGTCCACCTATGTGTGACAGTCAACCATCATGAATGCCATCCAGGGACTGGCATCACAGATAGAGCAGACCAATGCGTTCCTTGAAGGATCCATGGTGCCCTGGCTGGCCTGGAAAGATTGTTTTAGGCTCTGGCCTCCTCATTGATCAGTGTCCCTTCTTCTCCCCAATAACACTACCTCTTCCCAATCCCACATACCTCTCCCCTCACCCTCACCCATGCAAGGCACATTTTCTGACCCACATGCATTTACATCAACAGACATGGTACACAAGGACAAACATAAGCATCACGAATGCCACCATCGCCACGCACACATACAACTTTCAGATGCATACATGACAACATCGACTCCCTACACTGACTCCCACACCACCACCACCCTCACAGGCACTACACTGCTCACACCTGCAGGCATCAAATCATCAGTTCCAGATCCTGCCCAAGCCTAAGGACCCCCCTTTGAACCCAAACAACCACCTCCGGACCCCCTCACCCCTGAGTTGCCTGCATGCCCCATTGATGCCCCTGCCCAGTGGAGGCCAACAGTTTGCAGTCAGGAGTCAAGTTGGGCCCTTATTGTGTGCCCAGTGTGCAAGGGGCACTGTGGACATTTTGGACTGGCCCTTGGGCCCCTTTGTACATAGTTATTTATTACTTTTTAACCTTTTTAATATATCTGCACCACTGCACCGTTGGTGTTGATGGTAAAAACCTTGTCCTGGCTTTCCTTCAACATGTATGTGTCGTAAATATGCGATTTGGCATGTCTGAGTGTTTGTATGTGTGTGTACTGGTACAGGTGTTTGTTTGCGTGTGTGTGTGTGTGAGCGTGGCTTTCCATGCCATGTGTGTGTTGTGTGTGTGTACTAATGTCCTTCCCTCCAGTGTGTGCTAGGCAGGTGTACTTACGCCTGGTGTCTTGGGAAGACTTGCAATTTGAGTGCCATGGTGCCCGCGGACGTGCCTGTGTTTCTGAAGGTGAGTGTTACCTTTTGAGTAATTCATTTCTACCAGGCTTTTCGTGGCAGTGTGACCACCCCGGAATTCCAGGCAGTGTGCAGCCTCGTAATAGGGTTGTGGGCAATAGCCTCACCGCCGGCCTGGTTATGCCTGCTGCCAACCACAGCGTTCCCTCCGCTGTGGCGGTTCGGGCGGCGACTTGGCTATGTTCTGTTGGTTCTATCCCTGAGCTCATAATATGGCAGTCCACTCCGCTGGGGCTACAACGGTGTGACCGCCACCTCCACCGTGGCAGTCTACAGACCGCCAGACTCATAATGACTGCCTCAATGTATTAGAAGATGTGAAAGTTTTACATGTCTATACATGATGTGCTGCTCACAAATACAGTTTTTCTTTGAATTCTGGGACTTGGAGTCCTATTTATTCCAATGTAACAGAGGACTCAGAATTGAAAAGGTAAAACATGCACTGTAGGTGTATATAAAGCACGAACCTGTGAAAGGTGACAGTAATGTATTAGATACTCTTTAGGGTAGGTGTTGGGAAATTATAAGGTAGATTTGTCTGCGCTTAGATAGTATGATACTTTAAACCAATACTGAGCAACATGTGTAGTATAAGACTGCTGGCAAAGTTAAACATGTAGTGTTTAAATATGTCTCAGCCCTATTAGTGCAGACCCTGTCTATGGTCTTACATTGGCAGCCTCTCATGGCATGTACAAGCTGTTTGTCAACTGTCAAACCCATGTCTTAATAGACAATACTAATGTGTTTATGCTGTAGGTATATCATAAACTATTGTGCTTTGTTCTTAAAACAAGAGAGATCTCTTTGTGAGATGAATACGTTACTCATGCACTTGAAGGCCCCTATGCCAAGTAGCATAAGGAGTAAACCACCCATAAAGCAAGTGACATGCATGTTCACAAAGGCATAGAGCATCTATCACACCCTGTGAGATGGCTACAGAAGGACTTATACATTCAGGAAAATACTCAGCAACTACTTATGGATGCAGTTGTATCAAAGGCAGTTCAAGACACACCGACATAACCCGCTGGTCCCTAAAACACGCACTGAGGTATTTGTTCAGCCACTTACATACATATTTAGAGAGCCACAGAGATACTCAAACAGGGAGTCACATACCAGCACTTACTAAAACATCTCATGGCACTACTATAGGTGGACTGCTACTTTCACTCATATTTATAGGCAATTAGTGACACAATGTTGTCATGTATCAAGACAAATACTGCTTTAATCATGGGTGACACCTACTAGTGTAGAGCCGGTGTGTGCAGTTTCATTGTCCACTCAAGATGGTCTCTAAATGCCCTTTGTCAAGTCTTAAACCCAAGTTTTTGTAGAAATACCTCACCTCTGAGATATGCTGTAAGTATACCATCAAGCATAGTGCTTTGTGTTTAAGTTATTGAGAGACGTCCTTAACAGTTTTGGAAACTTACTCATGCACTTCCACACCCCTAAGCCAAGCACTTCATAGAGTATTCCACTCATAACTAAACTGACATACATGTTCCGAAAGCATAGATCCTCTGTCTCACCCAGTCACAGAGCAACACAGAGACCTTTATGGTCACTCACATACTAAGAAAGTACTTAAGTATGCAGCAGTATCAAAGGCAATTGCAGACACCCACATACCCCTCTATTACCTAACAATAGCACTGAGGTATTTGTTTAGCCACCTACATACACATTTAGAGAGCTATAGAGGTACTCAAACAGACAGACTTATACCGTCACATTTACTAAAACATCTTATGGCACTACTATAAGTGGACTGCCACATTCATTCAGATATATAGTCAAGTAGTGACACAATCTTGCCATGTATCCGGACAAATACTACTTTAATCATGGGTGAAGACTACTAGTGCAGAGCCTGTGTATGTACTCTCACTGCCCACTCAAGTTGGCCTCTAAAAGCCCTTTATCAACTCTTAAACCCATGTTTTAGTATGACTACCTCAGCTGAGATATCCTGTAGGTATCCCATCACACATGCTGCTTTGTGCTTAAGTGACTGAGAGATGTCTTTTATGGTTTTCATAAACTTACTCATGCACTTGCAGACCACTAACCCAAGCATTACATAGAATATACCACTTATAAAGGAAGTGACAGGTTTCCAAAGCATAAATCCTGTCTTACCCAATCACAGAGGGACACAGAGACTTCTACATTTACTCACATACTCAGAAAGTATGTATGCAGCAGTATCAAATGCAATTACAGACACACCCCCATACCCCTCTATTCCCTAACACAGGCACTGAGGTATTCATTCAGCTACTTACATACATATTGAGAGAGCTGTAGAGGTACTAAAACAGAGAGTCACATACCTTCATATATACTTAAAGAACTCATGTCACTGCTATAGGTGGGCCCCTACAGTCACTCAGAAATGTAGGAAAGTAGTGACACACCCTTGTCATCCATCCAGAGAAACACCCTTGAGATAAGGGGTATGTATGCCATAAGGTGTGATGCTTTCCACTTAAATGATTGAGACATGTCCTTTTGAGTTGTATTATCTTACTCGTGCACTTACTGACCTATACGCCAAGCAATACATGGAATATATCATCCATAAAGGAACTAATATACATGTTTCTAAAGCATAGACTCTCTCACCCAGTTACATAGCAACAGAAGGAGTTATACATTCACTCACATACTCAGAAACCACTCATGTATCCAGTGGTATGAAAGTTAGCTGTACTCACCTACATACCCCTCTATTCTCTAACACAGGTACTAAGGTGCTTGTTCACCCACTTGCATACACAATCAGAGAGCCATAGAGGTAGTAAAACAGAGTCACATGCAACTACATTCACTTAAACATCTCATGCACTACTATAAGTGTACTTGCATGCTCATTTAGATGTATAGGCAAGTACTGACACATTTACTAATCATGGGACTGCTATAGTTAAACTCCTACACTCAGACAATTATGTAGGCAAGTAGTGACACAACCTGGTCATTCATCCACATACATAGCCATTTAAACATGGCTCAGGCCTACCATAAAGGAACTCATGTATATGTTTCCAAAGTATAGAGCCTATCTCTCAGCCCCTCACAGACTGACAGTGGCACTTATACATTTACTCACACACTCAGGAACTACTTATGTATGCAGCAGTAACAAAAACAGTTGCAAATACACTTACATACCACTCTATTTCCTAATTCAGACACTAAGATATTACTATAGTCAGTTTCATAGACATTTAGAGACTGATATAGTTAGTACAACAGTCAGTCATACATTGCCAGACTTATTTATACAGCTGGACACACAGGGCCCCAATATGAATTTGGCCATCTGAGGACATCTGCACTTCTTGCAGTACAACCACCAGATTATGCTCCTGCTGGTTGAACCAGCAGGTGACCGCCACCCCTGGCAGGATCAGGGATCCAGACATGTTGGCAGCAGTCAGGGTGATGATCAGTCATGGTGATGCCGAGTTCAGCACCACCATGCTGATCACAACTCCGCTTTCTGCCCGACTTTCAATGGCGGCATCACTGCCATGGTAAGGCTAGCTGAAAGCCAGTGCAGGAGCCCACCACCAGCACCCTCAGAATGTGCACTGTCTGCTATGCAGACAGTGCGCATTCCAAGGGTGCTGGTGTGCGATGGCATTGGCCTCAGCTCCCAAGGGGAGCCGTGGCTAATGCTGCCACACTGTTTCTAGCGGGCTGACCAGTGTAAACATCGTAATTCAATGTTGCTGCCTGTCAGCCCAGGAAACATCGTAATATCACAGGGTCTCATCCCTGTGGCTTTGATGGTCCAACGTTCGGACTACCAGTCGTAATCAGGCCCATACACTCATTCAGGTATGTAGGCAAGTTCAGACACACCATATTCACCCATGTAGAGTAGTAGTCCTTTAAAATATGTATATATAGGGGAAAACAGTGATAAATATGGTAGTATAACAGTGATAGAGAAGACACTGAAATATAAACTTGAAAATTAATAGAACAATGTTACCAATATTATAATAAGACAACGGTTTACATTGGTAGTTAACTATTTAAAATACAAAACATGAAAGTACATAATTAAAACATAAATCTACTTTTTTGTTTCTTTTCAGATATCAATTTCTACCTAACTACACACACTTACAATGCTGTCAAAAAGTTAGAGAAGAAGAAAAGAGAGACAAGAATACTATTTCCTTACAACTGAGAAACAAAAGGGACAAAATGTAGAAAAAGTAGTGAAAGAGAAAGGAGCTGCTGGTAAGATATTTCTTAAAATAGTTTGTGGTCAAATTGAAAGACAGCAAAATGGAGTACACAAAAAAACAAAGTTTCAGATCAACTAAGAAAGGAGTAAAAGTACATGATACAAGTAAAAATTCCTTCAATGAAGCACAGAGTTTAACCAAACAGCAGCCGCAGTTTAAGGAAATCAAAGTTGGAATGTTCTGTAGCAAAGTAATTCAGAATTTTCGGAGAGCTATGAAGAAATAGAAAGGAAGGAGAGAAACTGTTGTACAAATGGAACGTGTTGAGGGTGTAGTCGATAAGGCCTTTGCTCCCAAAAGAAAGCTATTTATTTTGATTCTAAACAGAATGAAAGCACTAGATAAAATACTATTTTCATCTACTATTTGAGAGCGACTTGCCTGGCTTATCTCATGGCAAACTTGTTCTCAAAGTCTTGTGTGTAAGTCTAGGCCTTGCAAGCAGTCGTAATAGAGCATTAAAGTCTTTCCCAGAAATACAGTACCTTGCAGAATTCGATCCTGAGAGTACAGTCATTCTAAAGGCTAACATGCTGGATGCATACTACCCGAAAAGAGTCCCCATCTTTAAAACATGTGCCTCTGTGAAGTACTTCAGCATTACACATATAGAACTAATGTAACTGAAAACATAGGAGAAGGAAGATTTGCAGTCCTTGGATGTGACGGTTGTTTGGTGACACAAAACAAAGGAAATCTAATTAACCACAGAAAGCTTGGTTGCCAGACTCGACAGAAAGGATGTTCTTGGCACTTTTGTAACTGTTGAAGCATGGAGTACTGAATCAGATTTACTTGGACACTGTGACTGGTATGAAGACTCATTCAATGCTGTAAAAGACAATATTCAGTGTTCTATGTTTCCAATATACTTGCAAGTGTTGAAAGATGAGATTGAACAGGAAGATGCCATCACTGCTGAGATAGCCAGAGAGAGTTCACAAAGCAGCCAAAGTTGTGCGCCAGCAAGTCAAGATCCTCTTGGGGAACCAGTAATTGAAAATGGAGCAGCGATAGCTATGAATGAGGTGGAGATTGCAATGCAACAGGCAAGAGAGGAAACTGTGGATTTCAGTTAGTGGAACAACTGAATAATGAAGAGAGAGAAATTTACAGTGAAGTTAAAGATAAAATAGAGCATAGATTTCTCTACAAAAACAAATAATGTGAATGTTCTTTATATAAACCAATATTACTATTCATCAGTGGACAATCTGGCACTGGAAAAAACTTTCTAATTAAAATGTCCACCAGTTATCTGCAGAAGGCTACAGCTTCAAATGTGTCATGTGTAGTAACAGCACCAAAAGGATTAGCTGCACATAACATTAAAGGAATTACTCTACATTGACTACTAATGCTACCTGTTGAATATGGCAATAAACAAGAAAATCGGAAGACATCTGGTGCCTCTTGTTCTGAATTATCAAGAGTATTGAAAAAAACGATGATTCTAATCATTAATGAAGTGAGCATGGTATTGAACATTATGCTTGCCTTCATGTACCCAAGGATGCAGCAGATTTTAAGAACAAGTTATCATGTACTCTTTGGAAGAAAGCATTTAACTGTGTTTGGTGACCTACTCCAACCTACCCCTGCAAAACGAAAACCTGTTTTCAAAACACTTTTACATGATGAAACAAGAAATCCTCCTGGAAGTAAGGCAATGTGAATATTTGGTTGAACTTTGAATACAAAGAATTAGTGAAAACATGTACCAAGCATCTGATATGGAATATGGAGATATACTGAAATACATTAGAGGGGGAGTGCTGACAAAACAGGGGAAGCATGCTTTGGAAAGTCATCTTTTAAAGAGTCTATTTCCATCTAATATTACAGCAGCAAAACTAATGTTCAATTTCATTAAATGTGAGAAATCTCAAGTTTTTTTAATGTCAACACTACAAAAAAGTTCCAACTTTAATTAAATATCACTGCAACTGAAGAAAGAAGATATTTTGGAAATTACAGCTGTTGATAAAATGGAACATCAGAGAGTCACAATATTACTGAGAGATAAACTGCAAACATACTTAGATTTTTTGGAGAGAACTGCATCTAAGACAGCAGGATTAGAAAAGCCTTTACGTGTCTGCAAAAACTGTTATTGTACAACGTAATTTAAATGTTGAAGAAGGGTTAGTAAATGGAGCAATGGGTAAAATTTTTGATGTAATTAATTTTTTCAAATAGAGATGAGGTACAATATTTGGGTATAAAATTTGATCAGATGGATGATGTGAAGAAGATTGGTTAATGTACTGTACTTTTTTTGTAAAACACATATATCCAACAGCAACAGTTCCTTCTAGGATATGCAGTATCCATCCATAAATCCCAAGGTTTAAGTGTAGATGCAGCTTTTGTTAATGTTGGAAGTTCTGTATTCAAAGAAGAAATGTCATATGTAGCATTTATGCAAATTAGAACATTGTCCAGCTTGTTTTTGATTTACTTAGATGAGAAGAAAGTTAGTGCTGATGAAAGCTGTGTAAGAGAGTACAATCAGTTAAGAAGTCTATATGCTCCTCAATTAGGCCAGTACCCTGTTAATGAGAAATGCATAATTTGTCCAAAGTGGAAGGTAATAAAACAGTCTACAGACCTTCAAGAAAAGAAAGCACAGAAGAACAAATCAGGCAGTGCTAAGAAGAGAAAATTGTAAAATGATGGTGAAATTGTAGATTACCAGTTGGAAAACAGTTCAGGTGTCAACTGCTATGCGAATGTTGTTCTCAATGTACTGTTCCATTTACCGTATGTAGTAAAACAAATTGAACACAATCCAGATAACAGAATGTCTTCTGCACTATATAAAATTGCTGATATTTTTAATGACTGACAGAAGTGTAATACATTCTGCTTCAGGGATCCAATATATTTTGGATACATATAGCGGATCAACAATATTTATTCTCAAAACAACAAGACACAAAGGAATTGATTATGGTCATTCTTGGAGTCTTAGAACAAGAAGAAGTAAATATTGATTATTTATTTGGACACAGTTACAGATGGAAATATGACTGTGAAGATTTATTTTTCACATCTAGCACTGTAATCATTTCAGAGTGATTTCTCTACGTAACATTCCCATATCCTAAAACTATGCCTTTGACAAATTGTACAGAAATGCCAACCAAAATATGAACTGCCCAAACTGCAGTTCAGATATTATGTCGACATTGTTTCTGCAAAGAACTGGAAAATACCTTCTAGTAATGAACAGTGAAGCAGAGCGGTTGGTTCCAAATTTGATACTCCAATACAAACTTCAAGGCTGGACAAATATCACTTTCTGAAAGAATTTGTACTACCTTGGCTATTATCTTTCATTAAGGAGTTAATACAACCTCTGGACACTACACTGTCTGTTTAAGGAACAAAAATCGATGAACAGAATACGATGTCATCAATCTAAAATACAAACCAAAATTTCCATTCAAACTACCAAACTCATATCTTTTCTTTTTTCAACCAAAGTTCCTAAGGAATAATTCTGCTTAAAAAAGTGGCGTACGGTGTTTTCTTTATGTGGTTCATCTCTTTTTTAGACAATATTCGACCTATTAAGGGTAATGTTTTTAAAAAACATCTTAAAAAAACAAGAGTCCTTTTATTGTTCCAGAAAGGAATTAATTTAACAACTCAACACAATACTCTCTAATTAAAGTCTGAAACTTGATGGACATACTCCATGCACAGCATTCTTAAGTTAAAAACATACAAATGTCTTTAAAACAACAAAATTGTCTCCTTTTGTTTCTCCATCCAAACTTCTATGTTCTAATTGTGGGGGAAAAAAACAACTGTGTGGGATTTTGTTTAGATGGGTCATCAGCAGCTTAAAAATCATTTGGCCTACCAGGGATAATGTTTTCAAAATTATCTCATAATCATATAAGAATATTTTCTAGAATATACTTGTTCAGATTTCTATAGGAACTCTGGAAAAAGCCATTTATAATGAATTGTAGTGAGTGCAATCCATAGTAACACTTATTTGTAGTGATCTACTATGCAGCTTTGTTTTTTAGTTTTTTTTACAATTCATTGATTGTTTTTTCCCTAATGTTCAAGATGATGCTTTACACAAACCATTGTTTACGGTAATACAGCCGATTTTTAGGTAGTCCGCAACAAATTAATAATTCAGTCACTTGTTTGTGCAGAGACTCACACAACCAATCTCTTACCTATTCAGCCTCTCACAGAAGTGATAGAGCCACTCACATACCTAACATTTCACTCATACAGTAGATTACACTCCAACTCATTAACTGGAACAGCCACTGACACCCATTCACTCACTCATAATCTACTCACACACCCTCTCAGTCACTGACACAGACCCTCACACACCCACACCCTCACAGATAGAGTCACCCTCACACCCACTCTTTCACCCATACAGTTACTCACACACCCTCTGATTAGCCCAATCAACCACTTACACAACCACTAACTCACCTATGCAGCCCCTCATACTAGCATTAACTCACCATACAGCAACTCACACTAGCAGTCACTCACCCACAGAGGCAGTCACACAGGCACTCACTGTCCCATGCAGGCAGTCAGACAATCATTCACTCACCCATACTGCTACTCACTCTCCCATACAGACCCTCATCCAGCAAATCATTCAACCAAACAGCTACTCACCCAGGCACTAATTCAACCATACAACCACTCATGCATCCTCCCACTCACATGCTCACACAGTCACTCACTCACCCACACAGCCATTTTCACACCCGCTCACTCACCCATGCAGTTCTGACACACCCTCTCACCCACCCAGAGAACCAATTACACAGCCACTAACTCACCCATCCAGCCACTCACACTAGCTCTCACTCACCCATGCAGCCACTCACACTAGCACTCACTCACCCATAGAGCCACTTACACTAGCACTCACTCATCCATACAGCAACTCACACAGGCAATCACTCTCCCATACATACACTCATGCAACCATTCCCTAACAAATGCAGCTGCTCCCAAAACCATTCAGTCACCCACAGAGCCCCACACACAACCACTCATTCTCTTATATAGACACTCACTCAGCCACTCACTCAAACAAACATCCACTCATGCAGGTACTAACTGAAAAATACAGCTACTCATGTACCCTCTCACTCACTCATACAATCACTCACAATCACTCACATACTCACTCATACAGCAGTTCACACACCCATAAAGCTCCTTACACAACCACTAAGTCAACCATACAGCCCCTCACATTATCACTCACTCACCCATGCAGCCACTCACATTAACACTCACTCACTGTCAGGATACTTCAATTCAATTTCCTCAGAAGCAGAAGATAACTCCTCTGTCCCGACCCGAGCTACTCACAACGAATATTAATCCTTCGTTCTGAGTACCCCGGAGGGGGAAAGGGGAACGGGATGGTAGAGAGACTGCCACAGATATGATGAATGCCAGTACTCAGTCTGCCTCTTCACATCTAAGATTGGATACAGCACCTGCAAGAGTCACAGTCGCAATTACTAGGGACATGCAACATCAGTTTTTCACTTTCTACTCTCAACACTTAATTCTCTTTAATTCTATTATTTCTTCACTCACCCTGAGTTCTCTGTAGCCTTGCTTCTCTCTATAAATGATAGCTCTTCTTAAAAAAATGCTTATTACTGATTCTGGAAGAACTTCTCAACCTTTGTTAGAGATTGGTTTTATGTTGCTATATATATATATATATATATAGTTGGTGATAATGCGTTCTTCAAATCAGCTGATGTTATTTAATTTCTCCTGTCTTATTGTGACTTCTGTCAATACTTGTATTTGTAAATGCTTGTTTATTAAAGTTCATTTCTCCTTTCTTACTTCAACATTTGTTGATAACTTGTATTTGTAAATGCTTGTTTATTACAGTTAGTTTCTCCTTCCTTACTTTGACATCTGTCGATAACTTGTAGTTGTAAATGCTTGTTTATTTAAGTTTGTTTCTCTTTTAAACTCTATTTTGGTTTATTACCATTGAATTTGTAAATGCTTATTTGTTAACAGTTCGTTTCTCCTTTAAACTTGGCCTTTGTTTATAACCTTGACATTTGTAGATACTTGCTCTTTTAAAGTTCGTTTTTTCTTTGACTTTAATATCTTAAACAAGAACCTTGTAAACATAAGGTTAATTTATACATTAACTCTGTAGCCTGGCCGACTTCCACGGGAACGGTCTACTATCAAACTCTTCGAATAAACCTTGACAATATTTATCTGTTTTCTGTAATATAATCTTCAAATGTAATTTTACCTCACAGGAGTTTCTGTTCTGAAGCGCGCTCTCTCTCCACACAGCTGATTCCTGTCAGGCCTCAGTTGAAGTGCAAGGCTTCCAGCTGGAGAGCTCGTAACCTAGCAACCAACCGATTGCAAGCCTAGAACTGTAACTAACCTTCAGGACTCACAGCGGCCATCTTGGATCTTCTCTTCTTGATTCTTCCTTTGAAATAAGCGCAAGATTACTATGCAAACCTTCTTCCAGTTTGGGCTTTGCTGTCTCCACTGAGGATATCTCTTTGCTTTTCTCATGCACTTCTTTGATTTGACTTGGCAAATTTGTGTGGTCATGACAGTACTCCCCCTCAAGGAACAGTTCTCCAATTTAGGTTTGATTGGGTAGGTTCTATGAAAGTTTCTCACTAATCTTGAAGCATGTACATACTCGTGCGGCTCCCAGGATCGTTCCTCTGGACCATAACCTTTCCATTCAATTAGATAATAAAGCTGGCCCTTACGGATTTTGGAATCTAAGATTTGATTGACCTCATATTCTTCTGCAGAGCTAATCTGGATAGGAATTGGAGGGGAGTTTTGACGTAAATTTGGAGGACTCTTCTTTAACAAGGAGACATGGAAAACAGGATGTATCTTTAGATGAGCTGGCAACTGCAATTTAACTGCCACTGGATTGATCATTTTGTCAACTTTGAATGGGCCTATAAATCGTAGCTGAAATTTGCGATTTCCTTTGAGACGTAAATGACGAGTGGATAACCAAACTTTCTCTCCTTTCGAATAAATGGGGCTCTCTCTTCTTTTTCTATCAGCCTGAGTCTTATATGAGTCTTTTGCTTGAATGATGTTTTTTCTAGCCCTAACTAACGTGGTCTGCAAATCCCTCACCATCTCTTCTACTGCAGGCACTGAATCATCTTCTTTACCCAACATTACATTAGGATGTCTACCATGGTTCAGATAAAAGGGGGTGAACCCAGTGGTGGAATGAACAGCATTATTGTAAGCAAATTCAGCTGCCCACATCAATTCGGGCCATTCCTTCTCTTTATCGAATAAATTGAGTCTTAAATACTGTTCTAACTCTTGATTCACTCTCTCTGTTTGCCCATCGGTTTCAGGATGGTAACTGGTAGAGTAACGAGAATCAATTCCTAATCTTTCCAAAAGTGAGAAACAAATTGGGATCCCCTATCTGAAACTAGAATTTTTGGGATACCATGGGCACATACTATGTGTTGTGTAAACAACTGTGCAACCTATGGGGCTCGAGGGATTTCTTTCAAAGGAATGAAATGCGCCATTTTAGTGAAAGTGTCTACAAAAACTAGGATAGTGTTAAAACCTTGGCTACTAGGGAGGTCCACTATAAGATCCATAGTAACAGTATGCCAGGCATGGGGTGCAGTGGGCAAAGGTCTTAACAGACCTTGTGAAGCTGTTCCATTTGATTTCCCTCTTTGACATTTGTCACAAGTTGACACATATTGTCTTATCTGAGTTTTCATTTTTGGCCACCAAAATTCTCGTTGTATTAGATTTTGAGTCTTTTGAATTCCTTTGTGTCCAGCCAATTGATCGTCATGATAAGCCTGAAGAATTTTTTCTTGCAGCTCCACAGTCGGAGCATACAGTGCACCTTTAAAGTATGGCAAACCTTTTTTGATTTCTCTTCCTTGGCCTTCTTTGGACCACTTCAGCATTCCTTCGAATGTTAAGTTTTTTTGAATTTCTTTGGTTAAATTTTCATACAATATGGCAGATATGAACTTCTCTTGTGGAATAATCAATTCTTTTTCTGGAGGCTCTTTAACTGCACCGGTATCAATTCGAGATAGAGCATCTGCCTTCCCATTTACTTTTCCTGGTCTGAAAGTGATAACAAAATCAAAGTCTGCAAAATATAGGGACCAACGCAGTTGTCTAGCTGTTAGAGTTCGAGCTGATTTTAAAAACTGTAAATTTCGGTGGTCCGTGTAAACGGTCACTTTATGCTTAGCTCCCAAAATGTAATGCCTCCACTCACGAAAAGTTTCTTTGACTGCCAATAGCTCCTTATCCGCAATTGAATAATATATCTCTGGTGGTGTTAATTTTCGAGAGAAATAGGCCACTGGATGTAATTGACCTGTATCTTTATGATGCTGGGAAAGGATACCTCCTATGGCAACATCTGAAGCATCTGCCTCCACATAATATGGCTCATCTGGATTGGGGTGGAGCAAGATTGGAGCTGAGACGAAGGAATTCTTCAAAAAATTAAAAGCATTTTCAGCTTCTTTTGTCCACTCAAACTTCACTCCTTTCTTCAACAATCGAGTAATGGGTGTAACTGTTTGAGAAAAATTGGATATGAATCTTCGATAAAAATTAGCGAACCCCAAGAAACTCTGGATCTCTTTGACATTGCAAGGAGAAGGCCAATGTTGCACTGTCTTTATCTTGGCAGGATCCATACTAACTCCTTCTGGTGACAAAATGAATCCTAAGAACTCAACTCATTCCACATGAAATGCACACTTCTCCAATTTTACATAGAGATGGTTTTCTTGCAACCTTGTGAGGATGGATCGAACATGGGAAATGTGCTCCTGTAGATTGTCAGAAAAGATTAAAATGTCATCTATATAAACCACGGCAATCCGGTCGAGGAATTCTCGTAATATATCATTAACGAAATGCTGGAAGGCAGCGGGAGCATTGCATAACCCATAAGGCATCACTTGATATTCAAATAATCCGTATCGAGTCTGAAAATCGGTTTTCCATTCATCCCCTGAAGCCACTCGAATCAAATGATATGCTCCTCGCAGGTCCAATTTGGTGTAGATTCTAGCATTCTTTACTTGATCTAATAAAACTGACACTAAAGGCAGTGGGTATCGATTCTTGATGGTAACCTGATTGAGGGCTCGATAATCAATGCAAGTTCGAAGACTCCCATCCTTCTTTGGTATGAAAAATAGTGGGGATGACACTGGAGATTCAGAAGGACGAATTAAACCATTAGCAAGATATTGATCCAAATACTCCTTTAAATGTTGTTTCTCTGCTTCGGTCAATGCGTATATTCTGCTACATGGCAATATCGCACCTGGCTCCAGTTCAATTTTGCAGTCGTTGGGTCGATGTGGTGGCAATTTCTCAGCCTCCTTTTCATCAAAAACGGCGACTAAATCCTCATATTCTTTTGGGATTTCTGCTGTCTCTAGTGCACAGATCATTGAATAGTGTGATGATAAACAGGCCGCTTGGGACTTGGTGGACACTTCCACTCCATCATGAAAGCAATTCTCTTTGCAGTAAGAGGAATTCATCTTGATCGTTCTTTTGCTCCAATCAATTTGTGGATTATGTTCTGTAAGCCAGGGCAGTCCCAAAATGAGTTGAAATTGTGGAGCATCTATCAAATTAAAGATTATCTGCTCCTGATGTCCACCAAAACCTTGCATCTGAATTGGTTCGGTCTCATGGGAAATGGGACCTGAAGAAAGATTGGTTCCATCCACAGCTCTTACTACTTCCAAAGTAGATTTCTTGTTAAATCGAATACCCATTTTACGAGCGTATTTGATATCATAGAAGTTGCCCATAGCTCCAGAGTCTATCATAACTGAGATCCCTTGAATTTCCTTCTCTAGGGTCTTAACTGATACTGTTTGTACCAAATGTGGCGCTGCGGTTTGTAAGGTATTCGCCACTCGTTGATCTAAAGGAGTTGTCTTGGGTTCTGCTTTCATCAGGGCAACTCCCTCTACTGATGAAGCTGGCCTTTTTCCGACTGAAGAGCTTTGGGTTTCTTGGGACAGTTTTTAACAAAATGCCCAGATGCACCGCAATATAAACATAGTTGATTCACTCTTCTTTTCTCTTTTTCTTCCTTAGATAAAGGACCTCGGATGGAACCAATTTGCATTGGTTCTTCTATCGTCATCCCTTCTCCGGCTCTCGTATGATCATTTCTTACACAATCAATTCTCAGGGGAAATGGTCGATACTCTCTTCTCTTTTCTGCTCTTCGTTCAGTTAACCGGTGGTCGATCTGTAACACAAGATCAATTAACTCCGAAATTTTGGTGGGTCTATTTGGAACTTGTGCTAAGGCATCTTTCAATTCATCTCTCAGTCCACGATAAAATATGGCGGATCTTTTTGACTCCGGCCAGGCAGTCTCTACAATGAGTTTATTGAAATTAGCCAGATAGGCTACTAGATCTTTATTACCTTGCCTGATTTCCAGTAGTTCATTGTCAGTGGCTTGAGCTGCAGTTCGCCGATCAAATATTCTTAAGAACTCTTCCTTGAAATTTTGGAAATTATATAAAACAGGATCATTTCTGGAAATTATTGGCATGGACCATGCGGCGGCATCTCCTGTCAGATAAGACAATATAAATGCCACTTTGGACTGGTCTTCGGAAAAAATGACTGGTCTACATAAAAAAGGCAATGAGCATTGGGTCAGAAAAATCTGCGCCTTATTTGGATCCCCACCGAAGCGCTCGGGTTGAGCCAAAGGAATAATAGGGGAAACCGCATGAATTACTTGAGTGGATATACCTGCAGAATGTGAAGGGCTAGGGATTTGTGAAAACACAGATTCATTTGATTTAGCGGTGTTCCCTAACTCATTTATTCGCTGTTTTATTTGGACTGTTTCTTTAATTGTTTCTGTAACCCTTCCAAAACGGTGGCTAATGCTTTTATATCAATTCCTTCTGCCATTCTGCTCAGGAGGAAATCTGTTTTTTCCCTAAAATTAGGGTGATGGCACTTCAATCTGTCAGGATACTTCAATTCGATTTCCTCAGAAGCAGAAGATAACTCCTCAGTCCCGACCCGAGCTACTCACAACGAATATTAATCCTTCGTGCTGAGTACCCCGGAGGGGGAAAGGAGAATGGGATGGTAGAGAGACTGCCACAGAGATGATGAACGCCAGTACTCAGTCTGCCTCTTCACATCTAAGATTGGATACAGCACCTGCAAGAGTCACAGTCGCAATTACTCGGGACATACAACATCAGTTTTTCACTTTCTACTCTCAACACTTAATCCTCTTTAATTCTATTATTTCTTCACTCACCCTGAGTTCTCTGTAGCCTTGCTTCTCTCTATAAATGATAGCTCTTCTTAAAAAAATGCTTATTACTGATTCTGGAAGAACTTCTCAACCTTTGTTAGAGATTGATTTTATGTTGCTATATATAGATATATATAGTTGGTGATAATGCGTTCTTCAAATCAGCTGATGGTATTTAATTTCTCCCTCTTATTGTGACTTCTGTCAATACTTGTATTTGTAAATGCTTGTTTATTAAAGTTCGTTTCTCATTTCTTACTTCGACATTTGTTGATAACTTGTATTTGTAAATGCTTGTTTATTACAGTTACTTTCTCCTTCCTTACTTCGACATCTGTCGATAACTTGTAGTTGTAAATGCTTGTTTATTTAAGTTTGTTTCTCTTTTAAACTCTATTTTGGTTTATTACCATTGAATTTGTAAATGCTTATTTGTTAACAGTTCGTTTCTCCTTTAAACTTGGCCTTTGTTTATAACCTTGACATTTGTAGATACTTGCTCTTTTAAAGTTAGTTTTTTCTTTGACTTTAATATCTTAAACAAGAACCTTATAAACATAAGGTTAATTCATACATTAACTCTGTAGCCTTGCCGACTTCCACGGGAACGGTCTGCTATCAAACTCTTCGAATAAACCTTTATTAACGCGTCCGTCTATGTCAATTTATACACATCAGGACTCGTTTTAGGTCGATGAACCTTTGGACCCAGTGGTGAGTCTCCGTAAAACGAGATTACCAAGCATCAAAATATATTTCACAATAACCATTAATGAACCTTCGGCGCATTTATTAGTTCTCAGACTCAAATAACCACACCTTAAAGGAAAATTTTGTGAATTTATTCCCTATTGATTACAATCTAATAATAAACGTATTAATCTCAAAACCAAGAAGCATAAGAGCATAATCACAAAGTGACAACTACGATAAACTTTCAACAATGCGATGATCAGAATCATAGAATAGATACGTTAGCAAAGAATAGATCATAGTGCATGATAAACCATAGAATATCAGTTCAGCATAGCTACATGTCAGTCACGTCAGTTCCGTCCGTCAAATGAATACCTCATCTAACCTCAAATTAGCATTAGCATGTTGGGCTTCATGCAAAACAATTTAGAACATCAATTTGGAAAACATCTAACTAAGATACCTAATTAAACATACAGCAGTTGATACCTAGAAAGAAAGGCAAATAGATTCCATTAGCATTAATAATTACCCTCCTCGAGATAGGTCAGCATTCAGGATCAGTCTTCGTCTTCAGGACATCAGTTAGTTCACCGTCAATCTATCTAAATTAGAAGCAAAGGACACTCACCTCATAAGGAGGAAAGTGTAATAGGGCAGTCTATGGGCTAGGATGATTTTTGTCTAAGTCTCAAATCACCAAATAGAGTGACAGAGTTTCTGGATGCAATCGATATCATTCCCTACCTAATGCCTGTCGTCTCTCGTGTCATGAGTTTTTATCCCCTTTTCGTAATACATTCCCCCACAATTCTATTGGTTAATAACTACACCCCACTATTGACAACCAATCAAATTATACATTAAGTAATGCATTTTTCCATTTCTCGATATTAACTCGTCTTCCAATTGGTCTTCATAATCAGCATTTTCGTAGGTGGTACGTCCGGGGTTACTTCACCATCTTGGCACACGTCTCAGGTCAAAAGTTATCTTCCCCTCGTCTCATTGTCCTTGGAAGTGTCCCTGTTTGTTTCTAATCACATAATTTTGAGCTAGAAGCTACTAGCATACGAATGAGAAAATTCCTTCATGTTTCGAACTAGTACAGAAAGAACAATAGCTGGGTCATGGTCATTTGCAAGTCCGCACACAGAAGAAGCAGAAAAATATGCTTTTAAATGAGAGTTACACAGCTAGTTCGTGACTCATGATAACTTAAGACATACGAGTTCTAATGAATACAGTTTTGATCGTAATAATGCGTATAATTGAAAGATTATTATTAATTCAGCATTAGTGTTCATAAATGAATACATCTTTACGTTTATTAATACATTTTAATTATTAATTATTAATATTGCTTTGTCAAATGTAAGAATTTCACGTCTATAATATATGATATTTAAACTACGCTCTCTCAGTCCCTCCTCTGATGATGCTCGTCATCACACAATTCTTGATCTTCAATTTTTCACCTTGCGCATAATGCGCATTTCAACATCTTGCCCTTTATGTGAACTTTCCCATATTTCATTGAACATTTTCTCTCTTTCATTTTCTTCGTTTCTTTTGGTTCTTTTAGTCCAATTTCTTTTCACCTTATCATTAATTTTGCATATTCCCCAAAATCCCAATAAACAAATCAGAACAATTAATAATCCCATCATAATTTTTGCAAGTACCCCATTCCAAATGTTGGTAAACCAGTTTCCTACCCGGGCCATTCCTTTTCCAAATTTTTCCCAAACACCTGGTTCTTTTAGATCCTTCAAATCTGTACTATCTCTAGTCAGGTTAGTAAGCATGTTTCTAATTTTCTTACTGCTATCAGGTATATATGAACAGCAGTGTCGTTCATTAAGCATTTTGCACACACCTCCATTCTTTGCTAAAAGAATGTCTAAAGCAAGCCGGTTTTGAAGAGTTATAGCTCTTTCTGCAGCAAGTTCAGTATCCATCAATAATATTGCTCCTGTAAAATTTGTCAGCATGTTATCCACAATAGTAGACAACTTTTGAATTTTCATAGAATTTAAGATAACCCCCACTGAAGGGATTATAGCTCCAAATATGTCACCAATGACAGCCGCCACTGATTCTCGTTTTTGTCTAGAATATTGTATTTCAGACGTTTTAGGTATTTGTTTCAAGTCATCAATCTGGTATATCTTTGGGAAAACTATTCCCAAATAACATGTCCCATACCATCCCTTTGGGAGACGGTAATATGCATTTAACCCACAGATGTAATAGATTCCAGGAATCGCTGGGTCTTGTCCATTTAACATGAAGGTCCATTTGCTCTGAAACAGAAACACATGCCTACATTCACTCGTACCCACAAACAAATTGTCTTGATCAGATTTCGGTCTAGATATACAGAGTCTACCTACGTGTAATGCATCTATAGCTAACTTGCCTTGTGTTTTAATTGCAGTATAAGCGTAATCATTTGTATAAGTGCGTTTTTCTAAACCTTTTTCTAATGTTTCTTTTAATGCTCTGCGTCTATCATCTGTATGATCTAAAAAGCTTTTCTCCACAGGAGACAGTAAGCACGTTAAATTGTTGCGGTGTGCATAAGCAGTTCCAAATGTTAGTGTTGGCTCAAAGAATCCTCTAACTAGTTTAATATCATGTTCTTTAGCTAGCTTATTTAAGAATTCAATAACAGGCACAAAAGAAAACACAACATCTAAATTTGAATAAAAATATTGCACATGCTCTTGATCATAAAATCTTGTTAGTAGCAACCTACAGCTGATCCCATACGTAAGAGGGAGGCTATGATAAGTAACTCCTTCCTGCACAGATGAAGGAATTTTAGTACATACATAACAGTCTTTCGCATCCATAGTTTCCACATACTCATTTAGTAAGCGATAGAAAACATTAGTAGAAAGTTCCCCTTTTGTATTAGTTCCCTCATGCAGATGTCTTGCGTCTTGCTCAAATTTCTCCCATGGTGATAGTTTATTAGTTGTAGTGATAGTTTCTGGTTTTGAGGTTGCATTTATAGTTTCACTCTCTCTCCATGGCATTCCCACAATCACTCCCACAATCATTATTGCGCATACAACACCTCTCATAAGTCCTAACCAACCACAAACCTTACTTCCTTTGTTACTATAAGCCATGTTTGTATAGAATCAGAATAGTAGATCGACAATCAACTTAAGATAGCAAACTCTTTCTGCGTATTTACAGCGTCTTCTCTCACTCCAGGACCCTTTTTCGTCAGTTCAGGTTAGCAGCTTGTCGTAATTCGATTTCTTGATGTCCAATCCAGGTTTAGTTGTCTCTTTCCGGTAGGTTTATAAAGTCTCTTTCCTTTTAATATATATATATATTTTTTCCAAGGTTTTCTTTTGTTGTTTTCCTTCAGGTCTCGTAGTATTGGCCTGGCACTTCTCGATCAAAACAAAATGCTAAGAATTCTTGTTGCCATTCAGAGGTTGTAGCATATGCCCATTCAGGACCTGTGTACCTTCGGTTTGCTATTCTCTTTCTTTTTAATCTTCGTTCACCTTGCTGTTCCCCTTCACTCAGATCATCTGCCTGTGAGGTATCGCTTTCTTCTATTATTGTCTCGTTTGTTAATTCTCTTATTCTAAAAGGTGACTTTTCCGGCCATCTATCACCTCTATGTGTCTTGTTTCGGCATTTTCCTTCAGGACGCTGGACAGCACCCTCCTCTTGTGATATGGTGTTTTCTCCTGATAAGCTTGGAACTTGATCAGAAAATTCTGATTCGTTCTGATTTAAATTTACCACTTCTCCGTCTCTCTCTCCTTCCTGTTCGATACTGTATTCAGGCTCTGAATTGTATTCGTCTGCTTCTGGGAGAACCTCTCCTTGCCTTTGTTCTCCTGCTGCCTCCACTGAGATTGGCACTCCGTCACCTCTCTCGAACTCTCTGATAGTGTGAGGGACGCGGCTGTTCTCAGCGGGCTCTCCTGTAGTCTCAGATCTTTCTTGGCTGATCTCTGACTCTGAGACTTCTCCTCTTGAAGTTGCTGTACCGGAATTTTCAAGTTCCTCTTCAACAGGACACGTTACCTTTTTTGTATGGCTGGCATGTATCCAGTTGGGAACCCCGGCACACTTCACAGCAGCAGTATCACTTGATATGGCCCTTTCCAACGCGGCTCAAGACACGATTTTCTTATGTGCTTCTTGACAACCACCCAATCTCCAGCTTGCAGAGAGTGTCCTGGTTCGCCGATTGGTGGTAACGTGTTAGCTTCCACCTGGTGAGAGAAAGAGCGTATCACGTCAGCTAAACATTTGCAGTAATCCAACACCATATCATCAGTAATATTCACTAGGGCATTTTGCAGGTACCGCCGGTAACCTCATTGCTCTACCCATGAGGATTTCATGGGGGGACAATCCTGTTTTCTTATCTGGTGTGTTTCTCATGGACATCAATACTAGCGGTAATGCATCTGGCCACTTCATGTTTGTTGCTGCACACATTTTCGCTATTCTTGATTTTAAGGTACCATTCATCTGTTCAACTAGTCCTGATGCTTCAGGGCGATAGCTACAGTGTAACTTCTGCTCGGTGTTGAGTGCTGCACATAGAAGCTTGATCACCTCATTGTCGAAGTGTCTTCCCCTATCTGATTCTATAGAAACCGGGAACCCGAATCGTGGTATTAATTCCCTCAGTAATAGTTTTGCAACTGTGAGACTGTCATTTCTACATGTAGGGTAAGCCTCAATCCAATGACTGAAAACACACACAATCACCAACACGTACTTCAATCCTCCATAAACAGGCATTTCAATGAAATCCATTTGTATTCTATTAAATGGACCTCCAGCTCTTCCAATGTGGCTCAAATTTACCACTGTTCCTTTTCCAGCATTCATCTGTTGACAGATGATGCACCTGTGACAAGTAATTTCTGCGGCATGTCTGAATTTTGGATTAAAACAATCAACTTTAAAAGATCTGATCATGGCGTCTCTTCCTAAATGTGCTTGCCCATGATATAATCGGGCAAATTGTGACAGAAGACTATTAGGTAAGACCAACTTCCCATCATCTGAGACCCATGTATCATGTGCTCTTTGTACACATTGCATTTTCTGCCAGGAACGTTTTTCTTCTTTATTAGCACGGTTTTGTAGCGTCTTTAACTCATCTAAGGTATCAACCACTTGTAATGCTAGATTCAAAGTTGTATCGTTTTCAGGTTGAGGTAGCAATTCCCACTGCTCTTTGAATGATATACAATTCAATGCACAAAATCTTGCAACCTGATCTGCATAACCATTCCCCATTGACACAAAGTCTTGTGATCTGGTGTGAGCACTGCACTTTACCACGGCGATTTCAAGAGGTAACTGAATTGCATGCAACAAATCTCTTATTTGTTCTCCATTTTTCACTGGTGATCCGGAGGAAGTCATAAAACCCCTTTGTGACCAGATCTGACCAAAATCATGTACAATTCCAAATCCGTACCTGCTGTCAGTATAGATTGTAACTTTCAAATTCACAGCAGCATGGCAGGCCTTTGTAAGAGCTATTAATTCTGCCACTTGTGCAGAAAATACCTTTTCAAGCCAAGAGGCCTCAACTATGCCAGATATTGTATATACTGCATAGCCGGGTCTCAATGTCCCTGTTGAATCTCTTAAACAGGACCCATCCACGAACATAATGCAATCGTTTTCTTTTAATTGGATGTCCTGTATGTCTGGGCGAGGTTTGGTACAGAGGTCAGTCACCTCAAGACAATCATGCTCAAATTCTTCCCCCTCTTTGATTTCTGTATTCTCATTGGGAAGTAGAGTTGCCGGGTTCAGTACTGTGCATCTTTTCAGTGTAACATTTGGTGATCCCAAAATAATCGTTTCATATTTGGTAAGTCGTGCATTTGTCATATGTTGTGTCTTAGTTCGTGTCAGCAGAATTTCAACAGAATGTGGAACCAAAACTGTCAAAGGGTATCCCATGACTATGCCCTCGCATTGTGAAAGGCTTTGACCAACTGTTGCAACTGCTCGCAAACAACCCGGTAGGGCTGCTGCGACAGGGTCCAAAGTAGCTGAAAAATATGCTACAGGGCGATTTGCATCTCCGTGGACCTGTGTTAAAACAGAAAAAGGACAAGCATCACGTTCATGACAAAACAACAGAAAAGGTTTCTCATAATCAGGCATTCCTAATGCTGGGGCCCTGCACATGCATTCCTTCAACTCCAAAAATGACTCAAGTTCTTCTTTTGTCAAAGTGATTGTATATGGTTCATCTTTGACATCTTTCCCTGTCAATTTTATTAGGGGCTTTGCAATGATTGAGAAATTGGGTATCCATTGACGGCAATAACCCACCATTCCCAAAAACATCCTGACATCTCTTTTTGTTGTTGGGGGATTCATTTGTATGACAGCTGTTATTCTCTCCTTTGATATCCTTCGGGATCCTTTCTCAATTAGATGCCCCAAATATTTTACTTCTTTCTGACAGTATTGCAGTTTCTTAGGTGACACCTTATGCCCGTTCTTTCCCAAATGGTTCAACAATGCAATAGTATCATATTTACAACTGTCTCTGGTTTTGGATGCAATCAACAAGTCATCAATGTACTGCACAAGAGTTAAATTAAAAGGCAGCACAAGAGGTTCCAAATCCTTCTTTAATATCTGATTAAAGATGGATGGTGACTCAGAAAATCCTTGAGGGATTCTGCACCAACTGTACACCTTATCCAGGAATTTGAAACTGAACAAAAATTGGCTGTCCTCATGCAGCGGTATTGAGAAAAATGGCTGTGATAGGTCTACTACGGTAAACCATTCAGCATCGCAAGGAACTTGGAACATTATTACCGCTGGGTTAGGAACCACAGGGCAGCATTTTATCACAATTTCGTTTATTTTTCTCAAATCCTGCACAATTCGAACTTTCCCACAGGGCTTTCTCAAACCCATAATAGGTGAGTTACACGGACTGCTCAAAACTTCTTTCAAAACTCCTTGCCTGAGAAAATTTGCAATTATCTGTGTCACTTCAATGAGTACGTCTTGAGTCATGTGATATTGTGGTACTTGTGGGAATACTGCATTTGGTCTTATCTGCACCTTGACTGGTTCGACTCCTTTAATTAATCCAACCTCTTTTCCTGTCAAGTCCCACACTCTCTCTGTTACGGACCCTTGTAGGTCAGCAGGTAAGTCGATTAGAGTGAACACTGGGAATAAAGTAATTAGAGGGTAATCTTCGCTCGTCTCCCCTCCTTCTATGAGCTGGCCCTCATCTCCTTCATCATCACTGTTTGTCTGAACTTCTATTCCATCGTTGGAACAGGTAATTGAACATTTAGTTTTACATAGTAAGTCCCTTCCCAGTAGAGATACTGGACTTGAGTCGCATACGACAAACCTATGCAGGCCTTGGAAATTTCCAATTTCAACCTGTACCGGGTCAGTAATTGGATTTGTCAAATACTGATTAGCCACACCAACCACTCGTATAGTGCGTCCCGATAAGGGTAATCTTGGTACTTCCACACTGCAGACTGTAGAGCGTGTAGCTCCAGTGTCAACCAAAAATGAGACTTTATAGCCCATTACTTTTCCCTCTACATATGGGACTCTCTGATCTACTTCTAATGAGGCTGCAAGCCTGCACTCTTCACTGTCTGAACTGTCATCTGACCATTCTTCATTCATCTCATTTTCACCTCGTAATGGGAATTGTTGTACAGTATTGCTTTGACTCGTCACCTGACCTGTGACCTGCTGAGGAAGCGTCACCTGTTGCTGACCCATCGGGGCTAGGGGTAACTGCATTTGCTGCCTAGGCACCATAGGAATCTGCTGTTGCATCGATTGCATGGGCACGTTTTGAAAACGCGGCAGTAACATTTGTTGCATTGGTTGTACCCCTGGCATTTGTATCAAATTATTCTGTAAGTTCGGGTTCTGTTGTCTCATTCTTGGACCTCGCGGAGTCTGCTGTGCACCGACACTCATACTCTGCTGAACTGTACCATCATGCACCATATTTGGACAATCCCGCTTCCAATGTCCCATGCCCCCGCATGCATGGCATGGTGACATCCTCTTCACTACTTGCCCGTCATTTTGAACGACAACATTATTCATGTCCAAACTACGATTCACAAAACCTCGGCCTCTACCTCTCGGCTGTACCTGAAACCCACTGTTCATTTGCGGTTGCTGGTGCATCATCTGCTGAACACCATTTCCCTGAATTCCAGCTTGTGCAGCTCTTATCTGCATCACCATCACTTTCTCTTTCAGCTTTTTCTGTTTTAACTCAATTTCATCACTACAGTATTTCGCATACTGCAACACCTCATCAATCGGTTTAGCTTGCCAACAAATCAAATGGTTCTTAATCATCTGACCAACCTCTGGTCTCAACCCTTCAACAAATCTGAACACAAGATGATTCATGTCTTTCGGCTCAATCGTCTCAGTACCACTGTAATGTTTAAATGCTTTTAACAATCTCTCATAATAGGCATGTATTGATTCCTTAACCTCTTGCGAAGTCCGGTCGATTTTCTGCCAGTCGGTCACCTTCGGTGACACCTTTTGTTTCAAAAATTCAATGACTTTATGATAATATTTCATTACCTCTTCAGAAGGTGCTCCAGTCACTTTATCCCTCCCTGGTTCCTTCGTGGGCCAATCTACCCCTCTTTTGCACTCAAGCCACAAATCTGGTGGAACAATAATCTCAAGCAAAGTATTTAAGTCTTCCAAAAGACATTTTGCAAGCTTCACAAATCTATCTGTCTGTTGATACCACTCGATCGGTTTTTCTCTCAACCTTGGGTAATCATTCGTAAAGGACAAAATATCTCCCCTGGACCAAGGCACATGCACCAAAACACCACCAGCTGTTTCTCTCATGGGCAGGATTTTTACTGAATCCAGATTGGGTGTGGTCGCTGTTTCAATAGACCCTGGGCTATCCCTCTTCCCTTTGTCTCTTTTCTTTGCCCATCGGTTTTCCCATTTTTCTAATGCTCCCCAGATTTGCGCACTCTGCAGCAATTCTTTCAGGTGTGTCTTCATGCCTGCGGATCTCATGTGATCAAAATCTTTAGTGTCGAAGTCTAATCTGTAGCTTCTTTTCAAATGCTTCGTGTTACCAATATCAATATTGTATCTGTCTGCAAAGTTTGCTAATCTCTGGTGTATTTTCCCTACTTCTTTGGTAATCTTAGGGCATAAGTATCTTAATTCTGCCTCAGTGTAAGACTCCAACCTATTTACTCCCATTGTTCCATCCACCAATTCAGCAGCTTCTGCTCCTAGACGTACTAGATTCAGGTATTCATCTTGTTTTTCCTTTTCTGGTTCGACTGTAGTCGCTGTAGTCTTTTGTGATGTGCAGGTTTTCTCTAACCACTCATTTAACTGTTGTACTGTAAAACCCTGCAGTGAAATGTTCCCTGCATGTATCATTGGAGTATGTGAGGTATTCGTACTCATAGTTTGGGGAGTCAGGACTCCCAACCCTGCTTGTCGCATTGCCTCAAGAGGTGCTCCTATTGGACTGAGGTCCATTAAGGGTCTTGATTGTTCGCAAACCTGTCCTCCCAGGGCCATTATTTGGGGAGTTCTAATAGGCCCTCCTCTTATCATTTCATTAGTCATAACTCCCTGTTCGCAGGTCCCTGTTTTCTCCTGTGCATATAATGGTACCGGGGGACCAACAGTAATAGGTAGTGATATAGCGGCAGGTGTCTGACCTGATCCCAAGCTTCTTGGAGCTTCAACACCATAGGTCTGCTCTAATAATCCTGGTGCAGGTTCTTTCAAAGGACCCGCTACTGGGTTATACTCCGGTATCAGTTGTGGCGGTTGTGACACTAACTGTGGGGTTGACTCAATCTGTATTAACCTTGGCTTTGTATATATCGGGTCAGGCGGCACCACCAAGTTCGTAGTAGTCTCGAGTACTGGAACATCGGGGTAAATTCTTTTTATCTGTGGTGGAAGTTGTAACTGTATCGGCGAGTCTGGTGCAGTGGGTACACTGACACCATTCTGTATCAAAGCTGTATCGCTTGTCTGCACTGTATCAGTAACACCCTTCTCCTTCGTCTGGTTCCCAGGATCCAAGCTAGTACTTGGAGCACTGTCGTTCACCGCGTATGGTGGCGGGCGGTCATGTAACAATCTATCCATAAACTCCTCATCCTCTGAATCATCCTCTTCTTCCCAAGACCTTTTTTGTTCTTTAACTTTGCCTGAGTCTTTGTTAGTTTTGCAAGAAGCTTTCTTTCCCTGTGTCTCTTCTCCCTGTGTTATCGCTGGAAACAGCTTTAACCCATCCACTATTCCACGTCTCACAGCGGCCATCTTGGATCTTCTCTTCTTGATTCTTCCTTTGAAATAAGCGCAAGATCACTCTGCAAACCTTCTTCCAGTTTGGGCTTTGCTGTCTCCACTGAGGATATCTCTTTGCTTTTCTCATGCACTTCTTTGATTTGACTTGGCAAGTTTGTGTGGTCATGACACTCACCCATAGAGCCAATCACATAGGAACTCATTCTCCCATACAAAAACTCACACAATCATTCACTCACCCATACAGCAACTCACACAACCACTCATGCAACCAAACTGCTACTCACACAGGCACTAACCCATCCGTACAGCCACTCATCCACCCTCTCACTCACTCATTCAAATACTCACACAGTCACTCACTCACTCATACAGACATACAAACATCCACTCACCCACCCATACATTTACTCACACACACTCTCACTCACCCATACAACCACTTACACAACCAGTAAGTCACTCATACATCCACTCACACTAGTACTGACACACTCACACAGCCACTCACATTAGTACTCACTCACGCATAGAGCCAGTCAAACACACACTCACTCTTCCATACAGGCACTCACACAACCATTCACTCACTCATACAGCCACTCACACAACCCCTTCCTCTCCCATACAGCCTTTGACATAGCCATTCAATCAAACAGCTACTCACACAGACACTAACTCACATGTGCAGTCACTCATGCTCTCCCTCACTCATTCATACAAGCACTCTCATAGTCACTCACTCACTCATAGAGCCATTCAGACACCCACTCACTCACCCATGCAGTTACTCACACACCTTTTCACTCACCCAAACAGTCACTTGCACAGCCAGCACCTCATTCATCCACTCACATTAGCACTCATTTACCCATACAACTACTTGCACTAGCATTCACTTATAAAGCCAGTCACATCGGCACTCACTCTCTCATATAGGCAGTCACAAAACCATTCACTCACCCAAACAACCACTCACACACTCTCCCATACATTCCCTCACACAGCCACTCACTCAACCAAACAACTAATCACACAGGCACTAACTGACCCATACAATCACCCATGCACACTCTCACTCACTCATAAAAGTGCTCACACAGTCACTCCCTCACTTGTACAGCCATTCACATATCCACTCACTTACTCATACAGCCACTCACACTAGCATTCACTCACCGATATGGCCACTCACAATATCACTCAATCACCCATACAGCTAGTCACCCAGGCACTCACTCTCCCATACAGGCAGTCCCACAAATATTCATTCACTCATACAGCCACTCACACAACCACTCACTCTCCCATACAGCCACTCACACAGCCACTCACTCAACCAAACAGCCACTTCCACAGGAACTAACCTACTCATACATCCACTCACACAGCATCTCACTCATTCATAAAAGCACTCACAGTCACTCACTCACTTATGAAGCCAATCATACTTCCACTCACTCACCCATACAGCCACTCACACTAGCACTCACTCAGTCATACTGTGACTCACACTAGCACTCATGCATCCATAGAGCCACTCACACAGGCACTTACTCATACAGGCAGCCACACAATCATGCACTCACCAATACAGCCACTCATTCAACCACTCACACTCCCATACAGACCCTCACACAGCCCCACACTCAACCACACAGCCACTCACATAGGCACTAATTCACCCATACAGACACTCATGCTCCCTCTCATTCACTCACATAGACACTCACACAGTCACTCATTCACTCACATAGCCATTCACACACACACACTCACTCACCTTTGCAGTTCTCACACACGCCTTTCACTTACCCATACAATCACTTACACAGCCACTAACTCACCCATACATCCATTTACACTACACACCCATACAACCACTCACACTAGTACTCACTCATCCATGCAGCCATTCATACTAGCACTAACTCAGCCAGAGCGCTAGTCACATGGGCACTCACTCTCTCAAACAGGCACTCAAACAACCATTCACTCACCCTTACTGCCTCTCACACAACCACTCGCTCTTCCAAAAAGCCACTTTCAAGGTCATTCACTTAACCAAACAGATAGAGACACATACACTACTCTCACATACAGGCAGTCACACAGCCATTCACTCACCCATTCAGCCACTCACACAACCGCTCACTCTCCCATACAGCCTCTGACACAGCCACTCACTCAACCAAACAGCCACTCACACAGGCACTAAGTCACCCATAAAGCTACTTTTGCACCCTCTCATTCACATGTTCACTCACTCATCTATACAGCCACTCACGCACCCACTCACTCGCCCATAGTTACTCAAATACCTTTTATTTTACCAAACAGCCACTTACACAGCCACTAACTCACCTATACAGTGAATCACACTAGCATTCAGTCATCCATAGAGCCAGTCAAACAGGTACTTACTCCCCAAAAACCACTCACACACCATCCCATCCCATACATCATCCCATACACCCACTGTCTTACCGATGCAGACACTAAAACACCCGCTGACTCACCTGCACAGATACTCACACAGCCACTCACTCACCTCTAAAGTTACTCACACACCCACTCACTCACCTATGCAGTCACTAAGACAACCACTCATTCACCCATACACTAATGATGGTCTTCCACACTCACCCATACACTACTGACACATTCATTCACTCACTCATACTCCACTTCCAGACCTGTCACTCACTGATACAGCCACTCAGACATCCACTTACTCACCCATACAGCTCCCCACTGTAGGAGCCTGGCTCTCTATATAGTGCACGGAAATGATGTGTACTGTGCAGAGAGATCAAGCAACCCCAATTTGGTATCTAGAGGTAAAAAACAGACCATCTAATGGTTTGTTTTTGTGGTAATGTGGGTGAGCAGTTAGGCTCATCTAAGAGATAAGCATTTGTTCTTCTCACAGTATCAATAAATGTGGACACACACTCAGAAGAATAAATTGAGGCTAATTTACAAAAATACTTCAGATTGTTAGAAAGTTTCTAAGACCAAGATCATCAATATGGTTTTTCAAAGTTCAGAAAACTTATGCTTTTTGTGCATAATTACATGTGATTTCGCACCATAGGAATGAATGGGAAATCTTAAAAAATGCATATATAATCAGGCAATGGTCTCACAAGTGTCACCTTCTATTTTTAGGTTGAGGTCATTGAGGTGTCCTGTGGGCCAGCTGGAGAAGTTTGGGTGGTTCCCCGTTCAAGTGGGAGCAGCAGTTGAAAGACTTGGAGTTGATGCAGAACTGAGAAGAGGACCGCTTGCAAACACACTTCACTTAAAGGCAAGTCTGGTTGGTCCCTTTAGAGGGTAGAGGTCACAAGAGGTTAGTGACCCCTAGGGCAAAGCTGGTTTGGCATTTCAGGGGCCAGAGAGGCCAGGTGTGGTGCAGAGAGGTCAGCCAAAAGTCTTGCATCAGGGAGTCATTGGAGCCAGGAGCAGGTCACTTGGAGGGTGGATTGCAGGTCAGCAGGGCCACTCTGGGGGTAATTTGTGGGTGTCCTCAAGTCCCTTGACTGGCGCTTGCTTGTGGGCTTTGGAGAGTCTGGAATGGATTTTGCTTCTGGGCGTCTGACATTGAGGGTCCAGTACCTCCAGGAAATGGGACATCTCAGGCCCGGAAAGATCCAGAGCCACCAAACGTGGCACACTGGTAGGTTTTGTCCTTTGGGTTTGTTGTGTGGATTTTGGTCAGGCTGCTGGGCTCTAGTTCATTGGTCAGAAGCCTGTCAGTGAACTGGACTTCACTGGTTACTTGGCTGCAGGAGCACAATACCTTCACTCTGAGGGAGGTTCTTGGTGATTTTCAGAAGGCTTGAGGTGCTCTGGCATTTTGTAGAGTACTTCAGGTTTCCAGGGGATGCCTCAGTGGCGATTGCCGAGTCCTAGATACAGCAGGCAGGGTTTGGGCACACTTCCTTTCTGTAGCAGGGCATCTGTTCTTGTGCCTTGGGTCTTCTTTGTTTCTGGTCTTCTTGTGTTCATCAAATATGATCTGTTGGTCTAGAGATGCCCACTAAATACTGCATTTAGTGGCTGTTAGGGGGAGTACCTGGTAGTGGCCAATGGGCCACCTACCTTAGAGTGGCTACACCCACTAAGTGACCACTTCCTGTGGGAAGGGGATCGCATCCCTATCCCTGATTGGCTATTTTCCTACTATCTTTTGCAAGTCCGCACACAGAAGAAGCAGAAAAATATGCTTTTAAATGAGAGTTACACAGCTAGTTCGTGACTCATGCTAACTTAAGACATACGAGTTCTAATGAATACAGTTTTGATCGTAATAATGCGTATAATTGAAAGATTATTATTAATTCAGCATTAGTGTTCATAAATGAATACATCTTTACGTTTATTAATACATTTTAATTATTAATTATTAATATTGCTTTGTCAAATGTAAGCATTTCACGTCTATAATATATGATATTTAAACTACGCTCTCTCAGTCCCTCCTCTGATGACGCTCGTCATCACACAATTCTTGATCTTCAATTTTTCACCTTGCGCATAATGCGCATTTCAACATCTTGCCCTTTATGTGAACTTTCCCATATTTCATTGAACATTTTCTCTCTTTCATTTTCTTCGTTTCTTTTGGTTCTTTTAGTCCAATTTCTTTTCACCTTATCATTAATTTTGCATATTCCCCAAAATCCCAATAAACAAATCAGAACAATTAATAATCCCATCATAATTTTTGCAAGTACCCCATTCCAAATGTTGGTAAACCAGTTTCCTACCCGGGCCATTCCTTTTCCAAATTTTTCCCAAACACCTGGTTCTTTTAGATCCTTCAAATCTGTACTATCTCTAGTCAGGTTAGTAAGCATGTTTCTAATTTTCTTACTGTTATCAGGTATATATGAACAGCAGTGTCGTTCATTAAGCATTTTGCACACACCTCCATTCTTTGCTAAAAGAATGTCTAAAGCAAGCCGGTTTTGAAGAGTTATAGCTCTTTCTGCAGCAAGTTCAGTATCCATCAATAATATTGCTCCTGTAAAATTTGTCAGCATGTTATCCACAATAGTAGACAACTTTTGAATTTTCATAGAATTTAAGATAACCCCCACTGAAGGGATTATAGCTCCAAATATGTCACCAATGACAGCCGCCACTGATTCTCGTTTTTGTCTAGAATGTTGTATTTCAGACGTTTTAGGTATTTGTTTCAAGTCATCAATCTGGTATATCTTTGGGAAAACTATTCCCAAATAACATGTCCCATACCATCCCTTTGGGAGACGGTAATATGCATTTAACCCACAGATGTAATAGATTCCAGGAATCGCTGGGTCTTGTCCATTTAACATGAAGGTCCATTTGCTCTGAAACAGAAACACATGCCTACATTCACTCGTACCCACAAACAAATTGTCTTGATCAGATTTCGGTCTATATATACAGAGTCTACCTATGTGTAATGCATCTATAGCTAACTTGCCTTGTGTTTTAATTGCAGTATAAGCGTAATCATTTGCATAAGTGCGTTTTTCTAAACCTTTTTCTAATCTTTCTTTTAATGCTTTGCGTCTATCATCTGTATGATCTAAAAAGCTTTTCTCCACAGGAGACAGTAAGCACGTTAAATTGTTGCGGTGTGCATAAGCAGTTCCAAATGTTAGTGTTGGCTCAAAGAATCCTCTAACTAGTTTAATATCATGTTCTTTAGCTAGCTTATTTAAGAATTCAATAACAGGCACAAAAGAAAACACAACATCTAAATTTGAATAAAAATATTGCACATGCTCTTGATCATAAAATCTTGTTAGTAGCAACCTACAGCTGATCCCATACGTAAGAGGGAGGCTATGATAAGTAACTCCTTCCTGCACAGATGAAGGAATTTTAGTACATACATAACAGTCTTTCGCATCCATAGTTTCCACATACTCATTTAGTAAGCGATAGAAAACATTAGTAGAAAGTTCCCCTTTTGTATTAGTTCCCTCATGCAGATGTCTTGCGTCTTGCTCAAATTTCTCCCATGGTGATATTTTATTAGTTGTAGTGATAGTTTCTGGTTTTGAGGTTGCATTTATAGTTTCACTCTCTCTCCATGGCATTCCCACAATCACTCCCACAATCATTGTTGCGCATACAACACCTCTCATAAGTCCTAACCAACCACAAACCTTACTTCCTTTGTTACTATAAGCCATGTTTGTATAGAATCAGAATAGTAGATCGACAATCAACTTAAGATAGCAAACTCTTTCTGCGTATTTACAGCGTCTTCTCTCACTCCAGGACCCTTTTTCGTCAGTTCAGGTTAGCAGCTTGTCGTAATTCGATTTCTTGATGTCCAATCCAGGTTTAGTTGTCTCTTTCCGGTAGGTTTATAAAGTCTCTTTCCTTTTAATATATATATATATTTTTTCCAAGGTTTTCTTTTGTTGTTTTCCTTCAGGTCTCGTAGTATTGGCCTGGCACTTCTCGATCAAAACAAAATGCTAAGAATTCTTGTTGCCATTCAGAGGTTGTAGCATATGCCCATTCAGGACCTGTGTACCTTCGGTTTGCTATTCTCTTTCTTTTTAATCTTCGTTCACCTTGCTGTTCCCCTTCACTCAGATCATCTGCCTGTGAGGTATCGCTTTCTTCTATTATTGTCTCGTTTGTTAATTCTCTTATTCTAAAAGGTGACTTTTCCGGCCATGTATCACCTCTATGGCCCTCATTCTGACCCTGGCGGTCTTTGACCGCCAGGGCGGAGGACCGCGGGAGCACCGCCGACAAGCCGGCGGTGCTTCAATGGGGATTCCGACCGCGGCGGTAAAGCCGCGGTCGGACCGGCACCACTGGCGGGGTCCCGCCAGTGTACCGCGGCCCCATTGAATCCTCCGCGGCGGCGCAGCTTGCTGCACCGCCGCGGGGATTCTGACCCCCCCTACCGCCATCCAGATCCCGGCGGTCGGACCGCCGAGATCCGGATGGCGGTAGGGGGGGTCGCGGGGCCCCTGGGGGCCCCTGCAGTGCCCATGCCACTGGCATGGGCATTGCAGGGGCCCCCGTAAGAGGGCCCCTACATGTATTTCACTGTCTGCTGCGCAGACAGTGAAATACGCGACGGGTGCAACTGCACCCGTCGCACAGCTTCCACTCCGCCGGCTCGATTCCGAGCCGGCTTCATCGTGGAAGCGTCTTTCCCGCTGGGCTGGCTGGCGGTCTGAACGAGACCGCCCGCCAGCCCAGCGGGAAAGTCAGAATTACCGCCGCGGTCTTTCGACCGCGGAACGGTAACCTGACGGCGGGACTTTGGCGGGCGGCCTCCGCCGCCCGCCAAGGTCAGAATGAGGGCCTATGTGTCTTGTTTCGGCATTTTCCTTCAGGACGCTGGACAGCACCCTCCTCTTGTGATATGGTGTTTTCTCCTGATAAGCTTGGAACTTGATCAGAAAATTCTGATTCGTTCTGATTTAAATTTACCACTTCTCCGTCTCTCTCTCCTTCCTGTTCGATACTGTATTCAGGCTCTGAATTGTATTCGTCTGCTTCTGGGAGAACCTCTCCTTGCCTTTGTTCTCCTGCTGCCTCCACTGAGATTGGCACTCCGTCACCTCTCTCGAACTCTCTGATAGTGTGAGGGACGCGGCTGTTCTCAGCGGGCTCTCCTGTAGTCTCAGATCTTTCTTGGCTGATCTCTGACTCTGAGACTTCTCCTCTTGAAGTTGCTGTACCGGAATTTTCAAGTTCCTCTTCAACAGGACACGTTACCTTTTTTGTATGGCTGGCATGTATCCAGTTGGGAACCCCGGCACACTTCACAGCAGTAGTGGTCGTCAATATCACTTGATATGGCCCTTTCTAACGCGGCTCAAGACACGATTTTCTTACGTGCTTCTTGACAACCACCCAATCTCCAGCTTGCAGAGAGTGTCCTGGTTCGCCGATTGGTGGTAACGTGTTAGCTTCCACCTGGTGAGAGAAAGAGCGTATCACGTCAGCTAAACTTTTGGAGTAATCCAACACCATATCATCTGTAATATTCACTAGGGCATTTGCAGGTACCGCCGGTAACCTCATTGCTCTACCCATGAGGATTTCATGGGGGGACAATCCTGTTTTCTTATCTGGTGTGTTTCTCATGGACATCAATACTAGCGGTAATGCATCTGGCCACTTCATGTTTGTTGCTGCACACATTTTCGCTATTCTTGATTTTAAGGTACCATTCATCTGTTCAACTAGTCCTGATGCTTCAGGGCGATAGCTACAGTGTAACTTCTGCTCGATGTTGAGTGCTGCACATAGAAGCTTGATCACCTCATTGTCGAAGTGTCTTCCCCTATCTGATTCTATAGAAACCGGGAACCCGAATCGTGGTATTAATTCCCTCAGTAATAGTTTTGCAACTGTGAGACTGTCATTTCTACATGTAGGGTAAGCCTCAATCCAATGACTGAAAACACACACAATCACCAACACGTACTTCAATCCTCCATAAACAGGCATTTCAATGAAATCCATTTGTATTCTATTAAATGGACCTCCAGCTCTTCCAATGTGGCTCAAATTTACCACTGTTCCTTTTCCAGCATTCATCTGTTGACAGATGATGCACCTGTGACAAGTAATTTCTGCGGCATGTCTGAATTTTGGATTAAACCAATCAACTTTAAAAGATCTGATCATGGCGTCTCTTCCTAAATGTGCTTGCCCATGATATAATCGGGCAAATTGTGACAGAAGACTATTAGGTAAGACCAACTTCCCATCATCTGAGACCCATGTATCATCTGCTCTTTGTACACATTGCATTTTCTGCCAGGAACGTTTTTCTTCTTTATTAGCACGGTTTTGTAGCGTCTTTAACTCATCTAAGGTATCAACCACTTGTAATGCTAGATTCAAAGTTGTATCGATTTCAGGTTGAGGTAGCAATTCCCACTGCTCTTTGAATGATATACAATTCAATGCACAAAATCTTGCAACCTGATCTGCATAACCATTCCCCATTGACACAAAGTCTTGTGATCTGCTGTGAGCACTGCACTTTACCACGGCGATTTCAAGAGGTAACTGAATTGCATGCAACAAATCTCTTATTTGTTCTCCATTTTTCACTGGTGATCCGGAGGAAGTCATAAAACCCCTTTGTGACCAGATCTGACCAAAATCATGTACAATTCCAAATCCGTACCTGCTGTCAGTATAGATTGTAACTTTCAAATTCACAGCAGCATGGCAGGCCTTTGTAAGAGCTATTAATTCTGCCACTTGTGCAGAAAATACCTTTTCAAGCCAAGAGGCCTCAACTATGCCAGATATTGTATATACTGCATAGCCGGGTCTCAATGTCCCTGTTGAATCTCTTAAACAGGACCCATCCACGAACATAATGCAATCGTTTTCTTTTAATTGGATGTCCTGTATGTCTGGGCGAGGTTTGGTACAGAGGTCAGTCACCTCAAGACAATCATGCTCAAATTCTTCCCCCTCTTTGATTTCTGTATTCTCATTGGGAAGTAGAGTTGCCGGGTTCAGTACTGTGCATCTTTTCAGTGTAACATTTGGTGATCCCAAAATAATCGTTTCATATTTGGTAAGTCGTGCATTTGTCATATGTTGTGTCTTAGTTCGTGTCAGCAGAATTTCAACAGAATGTGGAACCAAAACTGTCATTGGGTATCCCATGACTATGCCCTCGCATTGTGAAAGGCTTTGACCAACTGCTGCAACTGCTCGCAAACAACCCGGTAGGGCTGCTGCGACAGGGTCCAAAGTAGCTGAAAAATATGCTACAGGGCGATTTGCATCTCCGTGGACCTGTGTTAAAACAGACAAAGGACAAGCATCACGTTCATGACAAAACAACAGAAAAGGTTTCTCATAATCAGGCATTCCTAATGCTGGGGCCCTGCACATGCATTCCTTCAACTCCAAAAATGACTCAAGTTCTTCTTTTGTCAAAGTGATTGTATATGGTTCATCTTTGACATCTTTCCCTATCAATTTTATTAGGGGCTTTGCAATGATTGAGAAATTGGGTATCCATTGACGGCAATAACCCACCATTCCCAAAAACATCCTGACATCTCTTTTTGTTGTTGGGGGATTCATTTGTATGACAGCTGTTATTCTCTCCTTTGATATCCTTCGGGATCCTTTCTCAATTAGATGCCCCAAATATTTTACTTCTTTCTGACAGTATTGCAGTTTCTTAGGTGACACCTTATGCCCGTTCTTTCCCAAATGGTTCAACAATGCAATAGTATCATATTTACAACTGTCTCTGGTTTTGGATGCAATCAACAAGTCATCAATGTACTGCACAAGAGTTAAATTAAAAGGCAGCACAAGAGGTTCCAAATCCTTCTTTAATATCTGATTAAAGATGGATGGTGACTCAGAAAATCCTTGAGGGATTCTGCACCAACTGTACACCTTATCCAGGAATTTGAAACTGAACAAAAATTGGCTGTCCTCATGCAGCGGTATTGAGAAAAATGGCTGTGATAGGTCTACTACGGTAAACCATTCAGCATCGCAAGGAACTTGGAACATTATTACCGCTGGGTTAGGAACCACAGGGCAGCATTTTATCACAATTTCGTTTATTTTTCTCAAATCCTGCACAATTCGAACTTTCCCACAGGGCTTTCTCAAACCCATAATAGGTGAGTTACACGGACTGCTCAAAACTTCTTTCAAAACTCCTTGCCTGAGAAAATTTGCAATTATCTGTGTCACTTCAATGAGTACGTCTTGAGTCATGTGATATTGTGGTACTTGTGGGAATACTGCATTTGGTCTTATCTGCACCTTGACTGGTTCGACTCCTTTAATTAATCCAACCTCTTTTCCTGTCAAGTCCCACACTCTCTCTGTTACGGACCCTTGTAGGTCAGCAGGTAAGTCGATTAGAGTGAACACTGGGAATAAAGTAATTAGAGGGTAATCTTCGCTCGTCTCCCCTCCTTCTATGAGCTGGCCCTCATCTCCTTCATCATCACTGTTTGTCTGAACTTCTATTCCATCGTTGGAACAGGTAATTGAACATTTAGTTTTACATAGTAAGTCCCTTCCCAGTAGAGATACTGGACTTGAGTCGCATACGACAAACCTATGCAGGCCTTGGAAATTTCCAATTTCAACCTGTACCGGGTCAGTAATTGGATTTGTCAAATACTGATTAGCCACACCAACCACTCGTATAGTGCGTCCCGATAAGGGTAATCTTGGTACTTCCACACTGCAGACTGTAGAGCGTGTAGCTCCAGTGTCAACCAAAAATGAGACTTTATAGCCCATTACTTTTCCCTCTACATATGGGACTCTCTGATCTACTTCTAATGAGGCTGCAAGCCTGCACTCTTCACTGTCTGAACTGTCATCTGACCATTCTTCATTCATCTCATTTTCACCTCGTAATGGGAATTGTTGTACAGTATTGTTTTGACTCGTCACCTGACCTGTGACCTGCTGAGGAAGCGTCACCTGTTGCTGACCCATCGGGGCTAGGGGTAACTGCATTTGCTGCCTAGGCACCATAGGAATCTGCTGTTGCATCGATTGCATGGACACGTTTTGAAAACGCGGCAGTAACATTTGTTGCATTGGTTGTACCCCTGGCATTTGTATCAAATTATTCTGTAAGTTCGGGTTCTGTTGTCTCATTCTTGGACCTCGCGGAGTCTGCTGTGCACCGACACTCATACTCTGCTGAACTGTACCATCATGCACCATATTTGGACAATCCCGCTTCCAATGTCCCATGCCCCCGCATGCATGGCATGGTGATATCCTCTTCACTACTTGCCCGTCATTTTGAACGACAACATTATTCATGTCCAAACTACGATTCACAAAACCTCGGCCTCTACCTCTCGGCTGTACCTGAAACCCACCGTTCATTTGCGGTTGCTGGTGCATCATCTGCTGAACACCATTTCCCTGAATTCCAGCTTGTGCAGCTCTTATCTGCATCACCATCACTTTCTCTTTCAGCTTTTTCTGTTTTTACTCAATTTCATCACTACAGTATTTCGCATACTGCAACACCTCATCAATCGGTTTAGCTTGCCAACAAATCAAATGGTTCTTAATCATCTGACCAACCTCTGGTCTCAACCCTTCAACAAATCTGAACACAAGATGATTCATGTCTTTCGGCTCAATCGTCTCAGTACCACTGTAATGTTTAAATGCTTTTAACAATCTCTCATAATAGGCATGTATTGATTCCTTAACCTCTTGCGAAGTCCGGTCGATTTTCTGCCAGTCGGTCACCTTCGGTGACACCTTTTGTTTCAAAAATTCAATGACTTTATGATAATATTTCATCACCTCTTCAGAAGGTGCTCCAGTCACTTTATCCCTCCCTGGTTCCTTCGTGGGCCAATCTACCCCTCTTTTGCACTCAAGCCACAAATCTGGTGGAACAATAATCTCAAGCAAAGTATTTAAGTCTTCCAAAAGACATTTTGCAAGCTTCACAAATCTATCTGTCTGTTGATACCACTCGATCGGTTTTTCTCTCAACCTTGGGTAATCATTCGTAAAGGACAAAATATCTCCCCTGGACCAAGGCACATGCACCAAAACACCACCAGCTGTTTCTCTCATGGGCAGGATTTTTACTGAATCCAGATTGGGTGTGGTCGCTGTTTCAATAGACCCTGGGCTATCCCTCTTCCCTTTGTCTCTTTTCTTTGCCCATCGGTTTTCCCATTTTTCTAATGCTCCCCAGATTTGCGCACTCTGCAGCAATTCTTTCAGGTGTGTCTTCATGCCTGCGGATCTCATGTGATCAAAATCTTTAGTGTCGAAGTCTAATCTGTAGCTTCTTTTCAAATGCTTCGTGTTACCAATATCAATATTGTATCTGTCTGCAAAGTTTGCTAATCTCTGGTGTATTTTCCCTACTTCTTTGGTAATCTTAGGGCATAAGTATCTTAATTCTGCCTCAGTGTAAGACTCCAACCTATTTACTCCCATTGTTCCATCCACCAATTCAGCAGCTTCTGCTCCTAGACGTACTAGATTCAGGTATTCATCTTGTTTTTCCTTTTCTGGTTCGACTGTAGTCGCTGTAGTCTTTTGTGATGTGCAGGTTTTCTCTAACCACTCATTTAACTGTTGTACTGTAAAACCCTGCAGTGAAATGTTCCCTGCATGTATCATTGGAGTATGTGAGGTATTCGTACTCATAGTTTGGGGAGTCAGGACTCCCAACCCTGCTTGTCGCATTGCCTCAAGAGGTGCTCCTATTGGACTGAGGTCCATTAAGGGTCTTGATTGTTCGCAAACCTGTCCTCACTGGGCCATTATTTGGGGAGTTCTAATAGGCCCTCCTCTTATCATTTCATTAGTCATAACTCCCTGTTCGCAGGTCCCTGTTTTCTCCTGTGCATATAATGGTACCGGGGGACCAACAGTAATAGGTAGTGATATAGCGGCAGGTGTCTGACCTGATCCCAAGCTTCTTGGAGCTTCAACACCATAGGTCTGCTCTAATAATCCTGGTGCAGGTTCTTTCAAAGGACCCGCTACTGGGTTATACCCCGGTATCAGTTGTGGCGGTTGTGACACTAACTGTGGGGTTGACTCAATCTGTATTAACCTTGGCTTTGTATATATCGGGTCAGGCGGCACCACCAAGTTCGTAGTAGTCTCGAGTACTGGAACATCGGGGTAAATTCTTTTTATCTGTGGTGGAGGTTGTAACTGTATCGGCGAGTCTGGTGCAGTGGGTACACTGACACCATTCTGTATCAAAGCTGTATCGCTTGTCTGCACTGTATCAGTAACACCCTTCTCCTTCGTCTGGTTCCCACGATCCAAGCTAGTACTTGGAGCACTGTCGTTCACCGCGTATGGTGGCGGACGGTCATGTAACAATCTATCCATAAACTCCTCATCCTCTGAATCATCCTCTTCTTCCCAAGACCTTTTTTGTTCTTTAACTTTGCCTGAGTCTTTGTTAGTTTTGCAAGAAGCTTTCTTTCCCTGTGTCTCTTCTCCCTGTGTTATCGCTGGAAACAGCTTTAACCCATCCACTATTCCTCGTCTCACAGCGGCCATCTTGGATCTTCTCTTCTTGATTCTTCCTTTGAAATAAGCGCAAGATCACTCTGCAAACCTTCTTCCAGTTTGGGCTTTGCTGTCTCCACTGAGGATATCTCTTTGCTTTTCTCATGCACTTCTTTGATTTGACTTGGCAAGTTTGTGTGGTCATGACACTCACCCATAGAGCCAATCACATAGGAACTCATTCTCCCATACAAACACTCACACAATCATTCACTCACCCATACAGCAACTCACACAACCACTCATGCAACCAAACTGCTACTCACACAGGCACTAACCCATCCGTACAACCACTCATCCACCCTCTCACTCACTCATTCAAATACTCACACAGTCACTCACTCACTCATACAGACATACAAACATCCACTCACCCACCCATACATTTACTCACACACACTCTCACTCACCCATACAACCACTTACACAACCAGTAAGTCACTCATACATCCACTCACACTAGTACTGACACACTCACACAGCCACTCACATTAGTACTCACTCATGCATAGAGCCAGTCAAACACACACTCACTCTTCCATACAGGCACTCACACAACCATTCATTCACTCATACAGCCACTCACACAACCCCTTCCTCTCCCATACAGCCTTTGACATAGCCATTCAATCAAACAGCTACTCACACAGACACTAACTCACATGTGCAGTCACTCATGCTCTCCCTCACTCATTCATACAAGCACTCTCATAGTCACTCACTCACTCATAGAGCCATTCAGACACCCACTCACTCACCCATGCAGTTACTCACACACCTTTTCACTCACCCAAACAGTCACTTGCACAGCCAGCACCTCATTCATCCACTCACATTAGCACTCATTTACCCATACAACTACTTGCACTAGCATTCACTTATAAAGCCAGTCACATCGGCACTCACTCTCTCATATAGGCAGTCACAAAACCATTCACTCACCCAAACAACCACTCACACACTCTCCCATACATTCCCTCGCACAGCCACTCACTCAACCAAACAACTAATCACACAGGCACTAACTGACCCATACAATCACCCATGCACACTCTCACTCACTCATAAAAGTGCTCACACAGTCACTCCCTCACTTGTACAGCCATTCACATACCCACTCACTTACTCATACAGCCACTCACACTAGCATTCACTCACCGATATGGCCACTCACAATATCACTCAATCACCCATACAGCTAGTCACCCAGGCACTCACTCTCCCATACAGGCAGTCCCACAAATATTCATTCACTCATACAGCCACTCACACAACCACTCACTCTCCCATACAGCCACTCACACAGCCACTCACTCAACCAAACAGCCACTTCCACAGGAACTAACCTACTCATACATCCACTCACACAGCATCTCACTCATTCATAAAAGCACTCACAGTCACTCACTCACTTATGAAGCCAATCATACTTCCACTCACTCACCCATACAGCCACTCACACTAGCACTCACTCAGTCATACTGTGACTCACACTAGCACTCATGCATCCATAGAGCCACTCACACAGGCACTTACTCATACAGGCAGCCACACAATCATGCACTCACCAATACAGCCACTCATTCAACCACTCAGACTCCCATACAGACCCTCACACAGCCCCACACTCAACCACACAGCCACTCACATAGGCACTAATTCACCCATACAGACACTCATGCTCCCTCTCATTCACTCACATAGACACTCACACAGTCACTCATTCACTCACATAGCCATTCACACACACACACTCACTCACCTTTGCAGTTCTCACACACGCCTTTCACTTACCCATACAATCACTTACACAGCCACTAACTCACCCATACATCCATTTACACTACACACCCATACAACCACTCACACTAGTACTCACTCATCCATGCAGCCATTCATACTAGCACTAACTCAGCCAGAGCGCTAGTCACATGGGCACTCACTCTCTCAAACAGGCACTCAAACAACCATTCACTCACCCTTACTGCCTCTCACACAACCACTCGCTCTTCCAAAAAGCCAGTTTCAAGGTCATTCACTGAACCAAACAGATAGAGACACATACACTACTCTCACATACAGGCAGTCACACAGCCATTCACTCACCCATTCAGCCACTCACACAACCGCTCACTCTCCCATACAGCCTCTGACACAGCCACTCACTCAACCAAACAGCCACTCACACAGGCACTAAGTCACCCATAAAGCTACTTTTGCACCCTCTCATTCACATGTTCACTCACTCACCTATACAGCCACTCACACACCCACTCACTCGCCCATAGTTACTCAAATACCTTTTATTTTACCAAACAGCCACTTACACAGCCACTAACTCACCTATACAGTGAATCACACTAGCATTCAGTCATCCATAGAGCCAGTCAAACAGGTACTTACTCCCCAAAAACCACTCACACACCATCCCATCCCATACATCATCCCATACACCCACTGTCTTACCGATGCAGACACTAAAACACCCGCTGACTCACCTGCACAGATACTCACACAGCCACTCACTCACCTCTAAAGTTACTCACACACCCACTCACTCACCTATGCAGTCACTAAGACAACCACTCATTCACCCATACACTAATGATGCTCTTCCACACTCACCCATACACTACTGACACATTCATTCACTCACTCATACTCCACTTCCAGACCTGTCACTCACTGATACAGCCACTCAGACATCCACTTACTCACCCATACAGCTCCCCACTGTAGGAGCCTGGCTCTCTATATAGTGCACGGAAATGATGTGTACTGTGCAGAGAGATCAAGCAACCCCAATTTGGTATCTAGAGGTAAAAAACAGACCATCTAATGGTTTGTTTTTGTGGTAATGTGGGTGAGCAGTTAGGCTCATCTAAGAGATAAGCATTTGTTCTTCTCACAGTATCAATAAATGTGGACACACACTCAGAAGAATAAATTGAGGCTAATTTACAAAAATACTTCAGATTGTTAGAAAGTTTCTAAGACCAAGATCATCAATATGGTTTTTCAAAGTTCAGAAAACTTATGCTTTTTGTGCATAATTACATGTGATTTCGCACCATAGGAATGAATGGGAAATCTTAAAAAATGCATATATAATCAGGCAATGGTCTCACAAGTGTCACCTTCTATTTTTACGTTGAGGTCATTGAGGTGTCCTGTGGGCCAGCTGGAGAAGTTTGGGTGGTTCCCCGTTCAAGTGGGAGCAGCAGTTGAAAGACTTGGAGTTGATGCAGAACTGAGAAGAGGACCGCTTGCAAACACACTTCACTTAAAGGCAAGTCTGGTTGGTCCCTTTAGAGGGTAGAGGTCACAAGAGGTTAGTGACCCCTAGGGCAAAGCTGGTTTGGCATTTCAGGGGCCAGAGAGGCCAGGTGTGGTGCAGAGAGGTCAGCCAAAAGTCTTGCATCAGGGAGTCATTGGAGCCAGGAGCAGGTCACTTGGAGGGTGGATTGCAGGTCAGCAGGGCCACTCTGGGGGTAATTTGTGGGTGTCCTCAAGTCCCTTGACTGGCGCTTGCTTGTGGGCTTTGGAGAGTCTGGAATGGATTTTGCTTCTGGGCGTCTGACATTGAGGGTCCAGTACCTCCAGGAAATGGGACATCTCAGGCAAGGAAAGATCCAGAGCCACCAAACGTGGCACACTGGTAGGTTTTGTCCTTTGGGTTTGTTGTGTGGATTTTGGTCAGGCTGCTGGGCTCTAGTTCATTGGTCAGAAGCCTGTCAGTGAACTGGACTTCACTGGTTACTTGGCTGCAGGAGCACAATACCTTCACTCTGAGGGAGGTTCTTGGTGATTTTCAGAAGGCTTGAGGTGCTCTGGAATTTTGTAGAGTACTTCAGGTTTCCAGGGGATGCCTCAGTGGCGATTGCAGAGTCCTAGATACAGCAGGCAGGGTTTGGGCACACTTCCTTTCTGTAGCAGGGCATCTGTTCTTGTGCCTTGGGTCTTCTTTGTTTCTGGTCTTCTTGTGTTCATCAAATATGATCTGTTGGTCTAGAGATGCCCACTAAATACTGCATTTAGTGGCTGTTAGGGGGAGTACCTGGTAGTGGCCAATGGGCCACCTACCTTAGAGTGGCTACACCCACTAAGTGACCACTTCCTGTGGGAAGGGGATCGCATCCCTATCCCTGATTGGCTATTTTCCTACTATCCAAGCTGAAAGAAAATGCAATGAAGTGGTCATCTCGCCTGCAACACCTGAGGTGTGGTGCAGGCTGAGGGAGGGCAACTCCTCCTACTCTGGCTACGTTTTCCCACTGGTTTTCCCTCTCAAAGTTGGGAAAAACCATTGGACGGCCATATACTTCTAGCAGCAGAGGCGGGGCTCAGATTTCAAAGGTGGTAAAGCTTTTGAAGCAGACTGCTGGTGCAGAGTGCCCGCCTGGGGTAGGTGATGTAACACCTCCACACAAGAAAGGCTTTGTATTCTAGCTCCTGAGAGAACAAGCTCTCGCCTCAGGACTTCAGACTTCTATCTGGTGGTGGCAGATTGTCTGAGTCCAGTCAGCAACCATGCCTGGGCTGTTAGGTTTTGAAGGGGGTACCTCTAACGTGCCCTCTGGGTACATTTTATAATAAATCCAACACTGGCATCAGTGCGGGATTATCATTCTGAGTTGTTTAATGCCAAACAACCCAGTATTCAGAGAGGCCATCATGTAGCTGAGGAACGCATAATGACCAGTGTCCAGTCCATGTATTTGCTATAGTTTCCCTGTACACTTACTATGTCCTAAGGTTTTGCAAAGACACAGTAGGGCATATTTGCTCATGCATACATATACCCTCACATGCATTATAGTGCACCCTGCCTTAGGGCTGTAATGCCTGCCAGAGGGGTGACTTACCTCTATTGCATGCAGTGTAATTAGACATGGCACTCTTGGTGAGTTCTTGTCGAGTTTGCAACTTTTAAATTCACCTTGCAGGCACTTGCAATGGCAATCTGCGTGTAACTGGTGTGGGGCCTCTCAGAGTGACACAATTGGTGTTGCAGCTCTTTTTTTCACATTAAAAGGTGGTCTAAGAAGAACATTTTTTTTTCTTTTTCGTGTAACTCTGTTTTTTGTGCTTTTCAATAAGTTTATAATCTTTTGTATTTTTTTTTATGAAGCAAATTGTCAATGAGGGGGTAAAATTTTTTAACCAGAAACACAAAAACAGTGCAAAAAATGCACTAAATTAAAAAAATAACAAATACCTTGCTTTGCAGCTTCTGCAATGGCATCAAAAGGCTGTTCAGCAGCTGCGAGCATAGTGCTGCAGTCAAGGCAATATGTGCCAACATGCCTTAGCTCTGGTGCAACTTGTGGATGATGCCTCTGCACTTCAGGAGGCACTCTCTCACCAGGGACAGATGGTGCAGCTGCAGATGTAGATGGCTCCTTACTTTCTTGCTCCTTCTGAGCCCTCTTCAAGTTGTGTGATAGTAGGTCTTTAAATAGTACAACATGGAAGTTGTACCACATACATATTCTTTGCTTGTCTCTCTTGAGAGGGATTTTTTTAAACAAACTGCATTTTATTAATTCTGCAACAGTCTTGGACTTTCCAGAGACGATCGTAAAAAATTCTCAAGCAATACTTTGCTTTTTGAGTGCAGGCCCTTCATCACCAGAGTCTTGCTCTTCTGCATCCTGCTCCTGCTCTTCTGGCTGCTGTACCTCCACCTCCTCCTCACTGCCTCCTGTTTCCATCTTGATGATAAAAAATGACCAAAAAAACCTCTAATCAAAGTTCTGCGCTAAAAGTACAGGACAGCTCCAAAGAATGATCTAGAAATTATTAGAAGATTCGTGAAGAGATAAATGGGTGGGAACTTCCTTTGAAGTATAATGAAGACTGTCTATCCCAATGATATCTCTCTGCTTCCAGGTCAAATGATCGCGACTACCGGCATCATCGTGACTACCGACGTTGTTGAGAAGACGAGCAATACAACTTAAAAATGCCATCTTTGCCACAGTTGCTTTTCACAACATCTGTTTTAAATGCAAGGCAGAAACATTTATGAGAGTAATCCTGGAACCATTATGGCCCTGATGCTAACTTCTGATGAATTAAACCTCAGCAACAAATACTTGAAACTGTAAAAAAAGCAGGTGCCCCAGGCAAAGCTATACTTTCATAAAGTGGAACTGATCCTAACTTATTCGGCTTGAATATGAAGGTAGAAATATTTTCTCTAATGTTATATTAGGAATATTCTACAATCCTTAATATTAGTGAATGCATCATAATATATTAGAGACCAATCTGAACTTTGATGAGTGTGACAAATACATTTTTTAATGAAATTGTTGTAAGAGCAGAATGCATGGTGTCTCCTTTAAATATTGTAAATATGGGGAGCCCCAAAAAACATACCACCAATCACACACCCAGTCACAGAACCATAGACCCACCAACACGCCCACCCACAGACCCATAGCAACACTCTTAGTGGCACTCACAGACACATACAGCCTCTGACAGAGCTAGTCACAGATTTATACACCCAATGACAGACACACACAGATGATCACATATGAATTGTTTTTAATAAAAACCTTAGAAATTCACTGGAAAAAACAAAGGTCACAGGGACGGTATAGTTAGAAAATTTGTATTATAAAAAAGATAGAAATTCACCGAAAAAAAAACTAAACGCTACAGGGACATTATAGTTCGGAAATAGAATTAAAGAAATCTTTGAAGTTCTTTGGAAAATAATAAAGATTACAGGGAAGTTGTAGTTATGCTCACATTTCACTCGTACGAAACCAGAGCAATTCAGTAGTTATCATTACCTGAGCTAACTATAGCTTACGCCCCGACAATGTACTGCTTAAGACCACACATATCACATCACTCATGACATGGTTAGTGACATCACTGATGACATCTCAAATGGCATCACTGATGAGATCATTGATGGTATCATCCACAGAACCACTTACACACCCACACTATATGCCAAACACCCACTGGCTCACCCTTTCAGTGACTGACACAGCCACTCCATTACCCATGCTGCCACTCAGACACCCACTCGCTCAACCATACCACCATTGACACTGCTCTCAGTGACCCATACAGCCACTCAAACACCCAATCACTCACCAATGTACCTACTTACACATCCACTCACTCTCCCATACAATTACTTACACACCCACTCACTCACCCATACAGGTAGTCACTCAGCCATGCAATCATTCATACATGTATTCATACACCCACGCACTCGCCCATTCTACAATTCACACATCCACACACTCATCCACACTGCAACTTGCCACTCACACAGCCAGGCACTCACCTATACAACCTCTCAACAAAGCCATTTACTCATCCATATAACTACTCTCAGACCCAGCCACTTTCCTAACCATTTTCACACCCATACAACCAATTTCACACCAGCTCACTTACCATTACAGGTACTCACATTGACACTCACTCTCCAATACATCCACTCACACACCAACTCACTTAACCAAGCACCCACTCAAACAGCGAGTCACTCACTTATACAGTCAATCATACGCCCACCCATAGAACCACTCACACAACCACTCACCCATCCATAGAGTCACTCACACTTATTTACAGATAGTGCCACTTAGGCATGCTATCATTCACCCATACAGCTATTCACACAGCTGCTCACTTACGCAAACATCCACTCACAAACACACTCACTCACCCACAGAGCTACTCTTACATCCAGTCACCCACTCATACAGACACTAACGCTATCACTTACTAACCAATGCAGCCACTCACAGTCACTCACTTACTCATGCAGCTAGTCACACACCCACTTATTCATCCACACAGCCACTCTTACACTTACTCACAAACCAATACAGACACTCAGACACCCACTCTCACACTGATACAATCACAGAGCCTCTCAGATGACATATGTTCAAAATAGTATCACTCATTAATAGCAGAGAAAGAATACTAATTTAACTTATACAGTGGCTTACTATATATCTTTAAGTCTTAGAAATGTTTAAAAAACACTTTCACTGACTGGATGATGTCATCAGTGCTGTAATATGTGAGGTCATAAGCAGTGCATTACGGGGGCGTAAGATAGTTAGCTAAGGTAACCATAACTGCTAAATTTCTCTGGTTTTGTACAAGTGAAATATGAGCCTAACTACAACGTCCCTGTAACCTTTGTTTTTTTTCAGAGAATATATACGTGCATATATAAATAATAAATATACATATATAAAGAGAGAAAGAGAGTCGAATTTCTGTAGCGTGGAGATATAGAACATCTATATGTACTTATCTTTCAATATTTTGTCCCTCAACATTTTATCTATGATATTTGTGTCCATCAATATCCTGGACTTATTATTCATGAGTCACACCAGCCAATATTATGTTTGCAGAGATGAACATGTTATCAGATCTCAAATGCTTTTCAGGTCACTGAATATAAGGTCCAATAAGCCGTCGGTCTTGTGTGTTGAAGATTTAACACATTTTGTTAAAGCCCATTCCAACATATTGTCCTGGAAATCGATTTCATTTGTGAGCTATTTCCATCTACCCATGTGTAAAAGTGTGTGGTGATGTTGATTTTATGGACTCTGGATTATACCTGTTGATGATTTCTTCTGAAATTGTGAAATCATACTCTGGCTTCTTGTTGATGACTGCCAGGATAAACAAATTCTCCGCATCTTTTACGCAACAAAAAGATGCCTTACTTAAATGATGCACAAGCCGTTTCAGTTAAAGAGAGGTAACTGATGGCTTAGCTACTGTTGTTTTGGGCCGTAAATTCCATGTCACGTTCATTTTCATTCCACAGTTGCTACTTCCTTGGAAGCCCAGTCAGTTTCTTTTCAAATGGTGTAGCACTGCGTGTGCATTGGGGAAGTCTTGGTGAGCAGGATGGCACTTCCCAGCTGAAGTGCACTGGCTGATGGAGAGAAGAAGCATGTGACCTGGAACAGGGTGCCTTTAAATTGTTTTCTGTATCGCAGCCTTTAAGAAAACACCGCCTACAAATTAGGAAGTCCTTGTTGGAGTGCAGAAATAAATTATTTATCTAAGGCCGTGGTACTCAAAGTATGGCCCGTGGGCCGCCAGTGGCCCCACGGACCTACCTTGGCGGCCCGCGGACACATCGGAAAAACGCCGTACGATAATGGCTGCCGTATGTAAACATAGAAGAGGGCCGCGGGAGCATGCGCAATAACGGTTTCTTTGCGCATGCTCCCACGGCCCTCTTCTAGGCGTTTACCGGTGATGTCACAAGCCTGGCTAGTGGTGGGAAGCCAAAGCCCCTTAAAAGTCAGCGTTCACAGCTAACTTTTACGGGGCTTTTACGTCCGCTTCCTGCCACCGTCTCCACATCTGCTGCCTGCCCGCCTGCCGTTGTCTGCCTCCTGCCTGCCGTTGCCTGCCTCCCGCCTGCCGTCGCTGCATGTTTCTTTTGTAGGTAAATGTTTCCTGTCAGCAGTCCTTTACAATTAAATGACTGGTTCATATTTTCTAACTAACTCATAAGGCATCATAGCCAATTAATTATTGATCGATTCAATTAAATGTAGCTACATTTATTTTCTTAAAATTGTTTCTATCATTTATTATGACTGCCATAAAAAAATTAAAAAAACTTTCGTTATGGTGATTAGGGTGCATAAGTACCTATTTCTGGTGTATTCTTTCTTTCTAATCATTGACCAAATTATTCAGTTAATGAACTACATAAAAGTGGATGGAGGCAGGTCCACTGATGTGATACTGCTGGCCACAAGATATTTGAGTTGAGACTGTAATTGATTGTTGACTACTATCTTAAGGTGGCTAAAGACAGGATCTTAACAGAACAATCCTGAATGGAAGCCAATGTTATCACATAAGTCTTTTATTCAAGGCAGAATGTTAAAGCCACAACATTTAACAAGTAGTGATTCCAGGCTTCATTCATAGAGCCTCTTCTATCAGCTTGAAACTAAATTGACAGTCCCTAGATTAAGAGCCCTCTTCTCTCAGCTGCCAGACTGAAGGATTAAAGTGAATGAGTTTAGCTAAAGTTAGGAATGGATGATTTACAGGAAATGGGACTAATAGGATAATTCACTCCTTTCCTACTGAGTGGTGTTGAAGGAATTTAAGTCTTAACTTCTGCCAAATTAACAGAACTTTGGGAGTAATGAATAATGTCTTAAAACTTGCAGTGGGAATTGTTCATTTTATTTGTGCCAAAGCCCTTAACCATAGACTTTTTAGGCTATGCTGCAGGATTCTGAAGCTGAATAATCAGACCTCTTGAAGCACACTGAAGTGCGATGGCTAAGCAAAGGGAAAGTTCTGGAGCGGTTCATTGCTTTGCTTACTGAAATTGAACACTTTGTAAACAGCAGAGGTCAAACGTTCCCAGAACTAAAGGAAGTGAAATGGCTTTTAATGCTCCATTTTCTTTCAGATCTATTTGCACACTTCAATGCTCTTAATTTGATGCTGCAAGTCAAACAACAGCTTGTGTGGTCCATGATGAATCTTATTTACTCATTTGAAAGTAAACTTGTGCTATTCAAAGAACAACTGGATGTTGCTGACTTCACACACTTTCCAAAACTGTTGGCTGTGACTCAGAGGGTTCTAAATGCACAAGAAATGTTTCCAACGCTAAATCTTGGTGCATGTCTTGAGGAAATTTATGGGGAGATCAAAAGGCAATTTTCTCAATTCAGAACCCTCACCCCTCTGTTCAGGCTGGTTGAAAACCCCTGGATAGTGAGTGCACGAAATCTTGATGCTGTTGAACTTATTGGCGTGAAAAGACCTCAAGCACAAATGGAGCTGATAGACATGCAGCACAACTCAGCTCTCGAGGCATCTTTTTTGGGGCAGGCACCAGAATAATTCTGGAACAATGTGCCTTCTGACAAATTTCCTGTTCTTTTTCCAGTGGCCCAGAAAATAATTTGTATGTTTCGGGCAACATATGTTTGTGAAAGTTCGTTTTCCACAATTGGACTTTTGAAGATTAAACTCAGAAATAAACTAACAGACTTACACCTGGATGAGCTCTTAAGGCTTGCCGTTTCAGACATAATACCAGATTACAGAACACTAATAAGAGGCATGAAGTGCAAAATAAGTTCTTAGTATGTCTTCCTTTGACATACCTATTTTCCGGACTCAGATAAACCTGTGCTGCATTGGGCCTGTGCTGAATATCCTGTTCACAAGGATTACCATGCCATGCCTCTTAAGATTACTATTGTCTGATAATAAAAATGTTTTTCAAAATGTCCTCTTTGTAGGTTTTTAGTCATACCTGGATTCAAAATGCAGCATTGTCTAGCAATGTTTTGAAAAAGGGGGCGGGTGGTTGTGCCCCCTAGTAGCCCTGCCCACGACCCCGCCCCCCCCACCCGCTGGCCCTTCAGTGCGGCCGTCAGCCACAAACCATATTGCAATTTTGGCCTCCGAGAAAACGTTTGTGAGTACCCATGATCTAAGGTAACATTTGGATGCCTGGACTTAAATGCCGTTATGCTTGACCTATTGGTTGATTAAATAGACCTGGGTGTCCATAGTGCATTTAAGTTAAATACGCAAAAGGAAAATTATGGCGGGTCAGCTAGGTCAGTAATTGTTCAAACACTCTGTTTGGATTCATTAAATTAATATTTTCAATGTGATTTTATGTGGAGAGCTTTGCTTTACAGTTCTCCAGTGACATATGCGTCTGTCTTTAATGTACAGAAGTTTGTATGAGTTATCACCATAGTGCACTATGGATTTTGACACCTAAATCTTCAGTTATTTTATTTACTCTGCTGTAGCCAACAGCTGAGGTACTAATGAACAGTTTAATTTGTGGCTGATGGCCTTGCTGGGGTGTGTTATGTACTAGCATGCTAAGTATCTAGAGCTTGTCTTATCTGAATTGTCTGTAAATAAATAATAGTTTCTTGATTGAGTTGGGATATATTATGTCTACGGTTTTGAATAAGAAGCATATGGCTTCTTATTCAACTGTTTCTGTCATTGCATGTGCATGTTTATGTCTTTGTTTACCTATCTTCATCCCCCATGTTTTTCCCTTTTGGTAATGGGTTTATCTTGCTGTTGTAATACAAAGGATTACTAAAATAGCATGCAATCAATAGGAAACAAGATTTAGAGTACCTATTAAAGTTTGTTGTGGCAGGTAACACTCCACAATCTGGAGCCTTAATGAAGGGCTTGACATCTTTAAAACTGTTGAAATTGACTCTCAATGATTAACCCCTTCGCTGCCAGGCCTTTTCCCCCTCTAGTGCCAAGCCTTTTTTTAGCTGTTTGGGGCAGTTCGTGCTTAGGCCCTGATAACTTTTTGTCCACATAAGCTGCCCATACCAAATTTGTGTCCTTTTTTTGAAACATCCTAAGGATTCTGGAGGTATCTAAACTTTGTGGGTTCCCCTGAAGGAGACTAAGAAATTAGCCAAAATATAGCAAATATTTAGTTTTTTTTTAAAAATGGCATCAACTAAGGGTTTGCTGTGGTAAAATCACCATCTTCCCAGCTTTCTGGAATGGGCAGACTCGAATCAGAAACCCCATTTTCAACACAATTTTGGCACTTTACTGGGACATACTCAATTTTTACTATTTTTTGTGCTTTCAGCCTCCGTCCAGTTAGTGTCAGAAATGGGTGTGAAACCAATGTTGGATCCCAGAAAGCTAAACATTTCTGGAAAGTAGACAACATTCTGAATGCAGCAAGGGGTAATTTGTGTAGATCCTACAAGGGTTTCCTACAGAAAATAACAGCTGAAATAAAAAAATATTGAGATTGAGGTAAAAAAAGCGGAAGTTTTTCTCCACGTTTTACTCTGTAACTTTTTCCTGCAATGTCAGATTTTTGAAAGCTATATACCATTACGTCTGCTGGACTCTTCTGATTGGGGGTATATATGGCTTGTAGGTTCATCAAGAACCCTAGGTACCCAGAGCTAATAAATGAGCTGCACCTTGCAATGGGTTTTCATTCTATACCGGGTAAACAGCAAATTATTTGCTTAAATATACAGATTGAAAAATAGGTATCAAGAAAACCTTTGTATTTCCAAAATGGGCACAAGATAAGGTGTTAAGAAGCAGTGGTTATTTGCACATCTCTGAATTCCGGGGTGCCCATACTAGCATATGAATTACAGGGCATTTCTTAAATTGACGTGTTTTTTACACACTGTTTTACATTTGAAAGGAAAAAATTTAGAGAAAAACAAGGGGCAATAACACCTTGTTTTTCTATCCTGTGTTCCCCCAAGTCTCCCGATAAAAATGGTTCCTCACTTGCATGGGTAGGCCTAATGCTTGCGACAGGAAATGCAACATGGACACATCACATTTTTACATTGAAATCTGACGTGTTTTTTGCAAAGTCGCTAGCTGTAGGTTTTGGCCTCTAGCTCAGCTGGCATCTAGGGAAAACTACCAAACCTGTGCATTTTGTAAAACTAGACACCTAAGGGAATCCAGGATGGGGTGACTTGTGGGGCTCTCACCAGTTTCTGTTACCCAGAATCCTTTGCAAACCTCAAAATGTGGCCAAAAAAACACCTTTTCCTTACATTTTGGTGACAGAAAGTTCTTGAATCTGAAAGGTGCCACAAATTTCCTTCCACCCAGCATTCCCCCAGGTCTTCAGATAAAAATGGTACCTCACTTGGGTGGGTATGCCTAGCACCCGCAACAGGAAATGCCCCAAAACACAACATAGATACATCACATTTTCTCAAAGAAAACAGCTGTTTTTTTAAAAGTCCCAAGCTGTGGATTTTGGCCTCTAGCTCAGCTGGCACCTAGGGAAACCTATCAAACCTGTGCATTTTTTAAAACTAGACACCTGTTGGAAGCCAGGATAGGGTGACTTCTGGGGGTCACACCAGGTTCTGTTACCCAGAAGCCCTTGCAAACCTCAACATTTGGCCAAAAAACAATTTTTCCTCACATTTTGGTGACAGAAAGTTCTGGAATCTGAGAGGAGCCACAAATTTCCTTCCTCCCAGTGTTCCCCCAAGTCTCCCGATAGAAATGGTACCTCATTTGCGTGGGTAGGCCTAGCACCCACAACAGGCAATGCCCCAAAACACAACATGGACGCATCACATTTTCCCAAAGCAAACAGAGCTGTTTTTTTGCAAAGTGCCAAGCTGTGGATTTTGGCCTCTGGCTCAGCTGCCATCAAGGGAAACCTACCAAACCTGTGCATTTTTGAAAACTAGACACCAGGGGAATCCAGGATGAGATGACCCGTGGGGCTCTCACCGGGTTCTGTCACCCAGAATCCTTTGCAAACCTTACAATTTGGCCAAAAAACACTTTTTCCTTACATTTCGGTGAGAGAAAGTTCTGGAATCTGAGAGGAGGCACAAATTTAATTCCACCCAGCATTCCCCCAAGTCTCCAGATAAAAATGGTACCTCACTCGTGTGGGTAGGCCTAGTGCCCGCGAAAAGAAATGCCCCCAAACACTATCTGGACACATAAAAATTGACAAATACAAAACTACCTTGTTTTGCAGGGTTTGGGGGCACCTGCGTATTTGGTCCTGAGCTCAGCAGCCACACAGGGAAACCTACCAAAATCAGACATTCCTGAAAACTAGTCACCCGAGGGAGTCCAGGGAGGTGTGACTTGCGTGGATCCCCCAGTGTTTACTTACCCAGAATCCTCAGCTAAGCTCAGATTTAGCCAAAAATCAAATTTTTCCCACATTTCTGTGTGGAATCACCGCACCAGGACAAATTTCCTACCACCCAACGTTCCACTCAGTCTCCCGGTAAAAATGATACTTCACTTGTGAAGGTAGCCAAGTGCCTGTGACAGGGAAGAGCCAAAAACATGTTGAAACTGATGGGGAACCAAAGCGGGTCCAACAGAGCAGTTGGAAAAAAAACATTTTTAGGTTGACAAGTGGGACAGAATTTTTATAGGTATAGATGAGATAATGCTGGGTGGTAGGAATTTTGTGGATTTCTGCAGATTCCGGAAGGTTCCATTACAAAAATGGGGAAAAAATTTGTGATTTCCAGCAAAGTTGGAGGTTTGCATGACATTGTGGATAAGAAAGTGGTGCGAGGTGCATGTGAAGCACGCCACCCTGGACTCACCCAGATGTTTAGCTTTCAGATGTGTCTAGGTCTTGTGGAGTTTTCTACATGGCAGTGTCCCAAAGTCCAAAAAGTGCAGTCCTCACCATTCCAAGTGGGATGGTTTTGAGAGTTAGACAAACTCTCATGGCCCAAATGTAAAACCAAAACCCCAAATAATCAAATGTCCTCTTGCTTGCCGTGGAATAAGATGTTTTAGTGTGCGAGGGGAGAGCTGAAAGACTGTTACCCCCTTCAGTTGGGGTGGGGGTATAACCAGGCCCATTCTGGTTGGTAGCCACCACTCCACTATTTTTATTTTTTTAATTCCCTGGCATCTAATAGTCTTTCTGCTCCCCCCGGGGGTGTGGATCGGGGGTAATTGCCCTATCTGCCCACTGGTGGGCAGAAGAACTTTGGTCCCATTTATTTGGGGTGGGGGTATGGCCATATTATTTTGGAATAAAAATCTTCCCTGGTCTCTGGTCCCTTTGGGGGAGATGGGCCTTCCAAAAATAGGCTGATAGGCCCCCATGGGGGGCAGATATGGCCAACAATAATATGCCCCCATGGGGAGCGACCCTTGCCCAAGGGGCTGTCCCCCCAAACAAAACACTCACATACACACACAAATCCCTGGTCCCTAAGTGATTTCTGCCCCCCCAGGGGCAGAGTGGCCTAATAGAAAGAGGCCGACCTGCCCCAAAGGGGAGCAGAAATGGCCTGAAATAAATTTGACCCCCCAGGGGAGCGACCCTTGCCTAAAGGGTCACTCCCCATGTGTGAAATTGGTGGAAAAAAACCCTGGTGCCTAGTGGTTTCTGCCCCCCTTAGGGGCAGTTCGGCCTAAAGAAAATAGGCCGATCTGCTCCAAAAGGCCTAAAATAAATTTGCTCCGCTTGTGTGAAATTGACGCAAAACAAGGGGGGCAGAAATGGCCTAAATACAATTTGCTCCTCATATATAAAAAAATAAGGCAAATGAAAAAATATATATATCCCTGGTGTCTAGGGGTTTCTGCCCCCACGGGGGCAGATCGGCCTAATTATAATAGGGCCTAATTATTAGGCAGAAAAGGCCTAAAAATATTTTGCCCCCCTGGGGAGCAGCCCTTGCCCAAGGGGCCGCTCCCCTCATTCAATAATATTTTTTTTTTAAATCCCTAGTGTCAAGTGGTTTCTGCCCCCCCTGGGGGCAGATCAGCCTAATTATATTAGACCTATCTGACCCCAAGGGGGGGCAGAAATGGGCTAAAATTTATTTGCCCTACTGGGTGCGACAATTGCCTAAGGGGTCGCTCCCGACGTATAAACAATAAAAATACACAAAAGAAATTATCCCTTGTGTCTAGGGGGTTTCTGCCCCCACCCCCCTGGGGGGAAGAAATGACCTAAAAAAATGTTGGCCCCCTGGGGAGCGGCCCTCACCCAACAGGTTGCTCCCCTCATGTCAATAACCCCCCCAAAAAATCCCTGGTGCCTAGTGGTTTCTGCCTCGCTTGGAGGCAGATTGGCCTAATAAAAAAAGACCGATCTGCCCCCAAGGGGGGCAGAAATCGCCTAATAGTAGTTTTGCCACCCAGGGAGTAACCCTTGCCTAAGGGGTCGCTCCCCACATATAAAAAAATAAAATAAACAGAAATCAAATTATCCCTGGTGTCTAGGGGGTTTCTGCCCAATTAGGCCGATCTGCCTTCAGGGGGGGAGAAGTGGCCTCAAAATAATTTGGCCCCCTAGGGAGCGGCCCTTGCCCAAAGGGCCACTCCCCTCATGTCAATCAAAAAAATAATATTAAAATTTCCCCTCAGTTTTTAAAATTTACAAACTCTTGCTTTAGGAGTTGATAAATACAAACAAAACAGAAATGGCGAAAAAACAAGGTGCTTTCCCTCGTCGTTTAGTTCTGCCGCAGGTCTATAAGCTCCACTGGCAGGTGCTCATAAGATGGAGATACCTTGGCCTGATGTCCAGTGATCTCTGAATATGGTGGGTGGTCTTTCACCATGTGGGTGGAGGCCAAGACCTAAGTTGACATGGCTGGCTAGCACTGTAGTACCAAAGGTCAAAATTACCCGATGCTCTCTAAGCTGAATAAAATGACGGAGATTTGTAATGAAATATAAACCTTGAAGCTGGATAAATCATTGGTCTAATATATATTTAGAAGACCTACATTGATATTATTGCCCCATCATAGGAGGAGCACAAGTATGTTGAGGAAATGTTGCAAACCACAAAAAAAGGAGTCGAGCTAATTTCGTTAATAATCAAAGGTGGGAAAAGCTTAAGTGATTGTGCATATTAGAAACCTTCAATAGGTAGCATGAAATTCTTGAAAATCGGTATATTAGCCCACTAATCCATCACTCGCAGACGAGTTGATGCTCGATATATTTAACATGTTTCTACACATCAGAGGGTGGAATAAAGTCAATGGTACCGCTAATGTGGTCCTTTGCTTTGATGAAAGAAGGCACTTGTGATGGTATGTTTGATTTCAATGCAGTAAACTATAGAAAGATTTGTTTTTTAACAATCTTCTTCGACGAAATAAAATCATCGTTCACTGTTTAACCTAGTATTTTTGTTAAAAGAGGAAACTCAAATTGTATGTTTCCCAATCTTTTACAAATATTCCTGCTGTTCCTCTTACGATCTGAAAGTAAAACATATCTGATGTACACATATCCTTTTAAATCTTATGAAGAGTAGGATGGTGGAAACAAAAGGCTTTCAATTAGCATTTTACAAGTAAAAAAGGAGAAAACAAAGTTTGGATGATTTGGGTTCTCCTATTTAAATTCATACCAATCTCATGCTTCTTAAATACTTTAACACAATGTTTCAAGATATAGAACGTACTAAGGAGGCTACAACTAAAAGTGAAAAACCTTACATCACTTTAAGAATAGCCCTATCAACTCGCAGAAAATGTAATATTGAAGGAGTTACAGTAACTTAGGAGTCTCCCACACAGAAAATATGTCTGTTCAAAGAAAGCTTTCCCGTACATCAATGAATATTTCAGAGCTACCAATGACTGGCAATTCCAAAGAGTTCTGAGTAGCCTCATGTAAGTGTAGCAATCAGGGGACACAGGACCTCAATTACACTGATCATTCTCCACTGAGGAAGGGGACAGGGTCACCTAGAACCTTTGCAGTTTCTTCAACATCCCTATGAAACAGCTTCCATCAGAACTGAGCACTGAACAGATCACAAAAATAACAAATTAATAAACAAATACACACATTACAAGGTTGTTGTTGGGGAATAGGACTGTTTATCCAGCTCCCTTATTATGGAAACATTGTGATATGGCAAGATACTGTGCTGGTAATTTTGAATTTTCAAGGACGTTTTGGCAAAGATCTATTCCGCCTCCATATTACATCATGGGTTTATTGTGTGCTAGAGTTTCACGTAGCATCCAAGGAACATGTTAAAATTTGAATGTCCTCCCATTTATCTCCGTTTTTGTTAATCTATTTATGAATCATCATGTATATATTTCTAGTCCTATAATTGGGTTTATTTTGTTTATTATCAATAGATGCAAGTATTCATTACTACGTCGAGATTTTCTTGAGTAAGCTGCAGATGAATAATAATATATGGGCATATTTATGTGGAATTGGCATAGGCAGTGCTGCAAGTCTTCTTGCTGCACTGCCCTACACCAATGTGAAAGGGTAGGAATGCACCATATTTATGAAATATGGTGCATATCTGTCCTTTCTCCGTGTGCTGGTGCACAATTGGCTGCCTAGAGTCAACTCAGACACCCCTGCACCAGTGCTTAATTTGTAATTGTTGCACCAGCACTTATTTTGAGGGCTGGCTCTTATTTTTCTGCCTCAAGCATTTAGTGCGAGCAACAGACACATATGGGAAAGATGGAGGAAGAGAAAAACAAAAAAGTGTCACAATGGGAGAAAGCCGCAAGAGTGAGCTGAAGAGGCAGGCAGTAGCTTTAAGCAGATTGAAGAGGCCTGAGATGGCTTCAGGATTATGCTATTTCAGTATTCGGTGTTTGCACATTTAATAGCAGCAGCCGCATGTTTAACCCCTGCGATACACTGGATGAGCTGGTTTTGCCCTCGTCCATGGTCGCCGTCAGCCGAGGACGAGACCAGCTTGTCCTGCACCGGGCACATGGGGAGCGTGCTAGCGCTCCCCTCATGGGCCTCCTCCCCCCAGGGCAATGATCGAAGGGAAATTGCTTTCCCTTCCACCCCTGCCCTCCCGATCCCACCCAGTGACGTTTGATGACATCAGCGCACAATCAGAGGCCGCCCCCATCGCGCTGGAAGCTTAGCTTTCCATGTGATCAGAAGATAAATGCTTTGCAGGGCTGGGGATGGCACAGAGACATGAAAGGAAAGAAAAGGCCTTTCCTTTCCTTTCATGTCTCTATGAGCATTTCTGCAGCCTGAACATGAAGCAATCGGGCTGCAGAAATGCCCAATAGACACCAGGGATTTTTTTTGTGTGTTTACATATAATGGGAGCGACCCCTTGAGCAAGGGCTGCTCCCTTGGGGGGCAATGTATTATTAGGCCTTTTATGTCCCCCCCGGGGGCAGATTGGCCTATTTTAATTAGGCCGATCTGCCCCGCGGGGGTGATAAGCCACTAGACACTAGGGTTTTCTTTTTTTTGTTTACATTCACAAGGGGAGCAACCCCTTAAGCAAGGGTGGCTCCCCAGGGGGGCAATTTATTATTAGGCCTTTTCTTATTATTAGGCCTTTTCTGCCCCCCTGGGGGCAGATCTGTCAATAATAATTCGATCGATCTGCCCCCAGGGGGAGCAGAAGCCACTAGACACCAGGGATTTGTTTTGTTGTTGTTTACATTTATAAGCGGTACGACCCCTTAGGTAAGGGTCACTCCTCTGGGGGGACAAATAGTTTGCCCCCCTTGGGGCAGATCAGCCTATTTTAATTAGGCTCATATGCACCCAAGGGGGGCAGAAACCACTAGGCACCAGATTTTATTTTATTTTTTTATAGATGGGGAGCGTCCTCTTAGGCAAGGGTCGCTCCCCTGGGGGAAATTTTATTTTAGGCCATTTCTGCCCACCTTAAGGGCAGATAGGCCTATTTGTCTTAGGCTAATCTGACCCGAAGGGGGTCAGAAACCACTAGACACCAGGGATTTTTTTGTGCTAATTTTACCCAAGGGGAGAGGGAGCGTCCCCTTAGGCAAGGGTTGCTCCCTTGGGGGCCAAATTTATTTGAGGCCATTCCCCTTGGGGCAGATCAGCCTAATTTGTAAGGCCCATCTACCGCCAAGGGAGGCAGAAAGCGCAGCAGAGAACTGGGAAGATTATTTTTCCAAACAAGAGGGTGGGAGTATGGCCATGCCCCCACCCCAAACAAATGGGGATAAAATTGTTCTGCCCACCGGTGGGAAGATGGGGTAATTACTCCCGATCCACTCACCGGGAGGGCAAAAAGGCTACCAGATGCCAGGGAATTTAAAAAAAATTGTGGGGTGGTGGCTACGAACCAGTATGGGTATGCCCCCACCCTGACTGAAGGAGTAACAGTGTTTCACCTCTCCCCCGCACACTAAAACATCTTCTCCCATGGCAAGCAAGAGGACATTTGATCATTTTGGGTCCTGGTTTAAAATTTTGGCCATGACAGCTTGTCTAACTCTCAAAATCATCCCACTTGGAATGGTGAGGGCTGTACTTTTTAAAATTTGGGATACTGCCATGTAGAAAAATCGATGAGACCTAGACACATCTGAAAACTAAACATCTGGGTGAGCCCAGGGTGGTGTGCTTCACATGCACCCTGCACCACTTTCTTGCCCACAATGCCATGCAACGCCCAACTTTGCTTTGTGATGGAACCTTCCGGAATCTGCAGGAATGCACAAAATTCCTACCACCCATCATTGTCCCATCTATACAGATAAGAATTATGGCCCTCTTGTCAGCCTAAAAACGTTTTTTCCAAACTGACCTTTTGGACCTGCTTTGGTTTCCCACTCATTTTCAACATGTTTTTGGCTCTTCCGTGCCACAGGCACTTGGCCCACCTACACAAGTGAGGTATCATTTTTACTGGGAGACTGAGGGGAACATTGGGTGGTAGGACATTTGTGCCGGTGTTGTGATCCCACACAGGAATGTGGAAAAAATTATTTTTTTTAGCTAAATTTGAGGTTTGCTGAGGAGTCTGGGTAAGAAAAGACTGGGGATCCATGCAAGTCAGACCTCCCTGAAATCCCTTGGGTGTCTAGTTTTCATAAATGTTTAGGTTTGGTAGGTTACCTAGATGGCTGCTGAGCCCAGGACCAAAAACGCAGGTGCACCCCCGCAAAAACAGATAGTTTTGTATTTGGTAATTTTGATGTGTCCACGTAGTGTTTTGGGACATTTCCTGTCACAGGCACTTGGCCTACAGACACACGTGAGGTACCATTTTTATCAGGAGACATGGGGGAATTTTGGGTGGAAGGAAATTTGTGGCTCCTCATAGATTCCTGAACTTTCTTTCACCGAAATGTGAGGAAAATGTGTTTTTTGCCAAATTTTGAGGTTTGCATAGGATTCTGGGTACAGAATCTGGTGAGAGCGCCACAAGTTATCCTAGGTGTGTAGTTTTTAAAAATGCACAGGTTTGGTAGGTTTTCAGAGGTGCCGGCTGACCTAGAGACCAAAATCCACAGCTGGGCACTTTAAAAAACTCGTCAGTTGTCAATGTAAAAATGTGATGTGTCCATGTTGTGTTTTGAGGCGTTTCCTTTCGTGGGCACGAAGCCTATCAATTCAAGTGAGGTACCATTTTTACTGGGAGACTTGGGAAACACAGAATAGAAGAACAAGTGTTTTTACCCCTTGTCTTTCTCTACATATTTTCCTTCCAAATGCCCGAGAGTGTGTAAAAAAGATGTCTTGTTGAGAATTGCCCTGTAATTCACATACTAGCATGGGGCCTCCGGAATGCAGAGATGTGCAAATAACCACTGTTTCTCAACACCTTATCTTGTGCCCATTTTGGAAATACAAAGGTTTCCTTGATACCTATCCTTCACTCTTTATATTTCACCAAATGATTTTCTGTATACCAGGTATACAATTAAAACCCATTGCAAGGTGCAGCTTCTTTATTGGCTCTGGGTACCTAGGGTTCTTGATGAACCTACAAGCCCTATATATCCCCACAAATGGAAGAGTCCAGCAGACATAATGGTATATTTCTGTTGAAAATCTGACTCGTAGGAAAAAGTTGCAGAGTAAAATGTGAAGAGAGATGGCTGCTTTTTCACCTCAATTTCAGTTTTTTATTTTTTATTTTAGCTGTTATTTTCTGTGGGTAAACCATGAAGGATCTACACAAATGACACCTTGCTAAATTCAGAATTTCATCTACTTTTCAGAAATGTTTAGCTGGTGGGGATCCAGCATTGCTTCACACCCATTTCTGTCACTAACTGGAAAGAGACTGAAACAACACAAAATAGTAAAAAGGGGTTTTGTCCCAGTAGAATGCAAAAACTGTGTTAAAAATTGGGTTTCCCAATTCAAGTTTGCCTGTTGCTGAAACCTGGGTAAATAGTGATTTTAGCATCACAAACCCTTTGTTGATGCCATTTTCAGGGGAAAAACACAAGTTTTCTTCTTCAGCCCCTTATTCCCATTTAAAAATAAATAAATACATTTTAGCTGTATTTTGGCTACTTCTTGGTCTCCTTCGGAGGAACCCACAAACTCTGGGCACCTCTAGAATTCCTAGGATGTTGGCAAAAAAGGATGCAAATGTGGCATGGGTAGCTTATGTGGACAAAAAGTTATGAGGGCCTAAGCGCAAACTGCCCCAAATAGTCAAAAAAGGCCTGGCACCTGAGGGGTAAAAGGATTGGCAGCGAAGGGGTTAAGAGGAGGGCTTTGGGCACAGGCACATTTTTATTTACAAATTAAGCACTGCCTTGCACCATGATGCCAGGGTGACTGTGTTGCATGCAGGATTCTTTTTGTGCAGGAAGGGGAGCTTTCCTGAACAAAAACAATCCAGAGAGGCGTTTTCCTCTTTCTACGTGTGCTGCAGAATGCTTTTGATGCTTCCCCAGATTTATGTGTTTAAATAAACTGGGGCAACGTCAAAACCCATGGATGTTGTGTTGGAAAACCGACTGCAATGCCCATGGAATGCATCCCTTGTGCAGAGTAAGGCAACACAAAGACTTGCACTGCTTTGTCCTACTCCACATCTATGAGCCCATTCAAAGCTACTCAAAGTGGCTTTGCGTGGCCTCATAGATATGGTCAAGAGGTTTGCGCCACTGGAGCATCAGAAAAAGAGACCCTCCAGTGGCGCAAGTCTCTCATAAACAAGGCATATAGTTTATGTTGTTCCTACACAAATAACAAATTAAAGAAAATAACATTTCTGTATGAGTGCTGACAGTCTCTATCAAAGCCCCATGAAATCAACAAGTGATAGAAAATGGCTTACTGGATTCAGAAGCTGGTTTCACCCAGCTCACCCTCCTATAAGACCAAACAATGAAAATCGTACACTGCAGAGGGAGCAAAAAATGGTCTCATAAATAAAACATGTGAATTGCCTGTTCGTTGAATTTGCAGTATACAGGGACTAGATATTCATTCATATTCATTTATATAGGGACAAGAAAAAACTAACTCAGTCTATCATTGTAAGGAAAATCAATGCATGCCATATCCGAGGTGTAGGCATCAGGGTCTTCTCACTGTATAAATGCACAGTTTGTTGTTCTTCATTTGGAGAATGATTAAATCAACACAATTAGATCTATTTTGTAGAAAGGAATTTAGCTGAATAATTCTTCAATTCTTCAATTAAGAATTTGATAATAGAGAACAATTATTGACTTCTTGTTTCTTTCAAGCCAACACATCATGCTTGATTTATTGATATGTAGCACATCTCTAATACCCAACCTAGTACGAGAATCATTTGTATAGGCAGAACATATGTCATATTATTCTTCGACAAATCGATATGTATTCACTTCATTTGTAAAAAAAACACATAGACAATGCTGCAAAGGAGTCATTTTAATTATACCGGTGTTCATGAACAATTGAATTTTGTACAGGTTTTAAGTTGGTGTGGACAGTACATTGCGGGCACGTTTTATGTAACGAATAGAACTCTCATTCTAGCTGAAGTGCCCAAATTTTCTAAATTAAATCTGCAAAAAAAATCAGGTCATGGCTAGTGAAAAATATTTACATAACCATGACGGAAGTGGATTTAAAATCAGAAGAATAAAGGTGACTAATTGTGTTGAAAGTGATCTTTCCTTATAGTAAGAAAGAATGGGTGGGCAAACCTGTGAGGAGTTCTGTAGATTAATGCACTTGCTTCTGAGAGTCTTGTCCAAAAAAAGCCATGACATTTAAAACATTGTTTATCCTAACCGTTCATCCTTTCAAGGGCTATGTTAGAGCATCTGACCTTAATAAGTAAACTTAGAAAGGGACGTGAACAGGTCGATAACCTTTTGACTCGCAATTAAGATGTTCTTACCATAGCTCCAGTACATAATCAATAACCAATACACAATAGTCAATCATCAGCAACAATTAATAGCAGTAATAATCAATGGAGTCAGTAATTGTCAATCACCATGACCTTTCAGTCATGAATAACAACACCATTTAGTAAAAGTTAGAATATTTATTTCCCTGTAATAACAATGCAAATACACATGATAGTCAACAGTCTAATTCATAATACCTATCCTCAATGTGGATCAGCAAGAATGGTCATTCTTTGTCCTCAGGACATCAGTCGATCAGCAAGGCATTCAGGATTCAGCATCAAAGTTCAGAAAAAGCAGTCTTTAAGTATTAAAGTTAAGCGTGTCTCTTGTCAAGACGCAAAATGAGCAAGAAAGAGCTATCACTCTCCTGTGCAGTTCTGTTAAATCAAAACTAGTTAAACTATTTCCCAAACCTCTCTTGGTCAATTAATCGCGTGTACACTCTTTGTCCAATAAAACTAAAATTCCACATGTCGTTGATTGGTTGTCCTGCAATGTCCTCATATTCCCGCTTGTCACGTAACAATATTGTTGCAGCTTCTACTCCAGTCAGTATCTCCATTGTTCTCCTCTTGAGAAAGTTAGTCTCACACGTATTACACACAAAATGTTACATTACCAAGAACAGCACCTTCTAGCTCTCGGTTCTCATGAGAAAGCTTCCATTATGAGCACATTTAAACTATACAAAAAGTTTAACTCTCTAGGACAGCCATTTATTAACATTATGTTATGTTATGAAAATTTACAGAAAGCATAGCTACCCGAAGGCCTCCCAGCGCTGAAATACAGCTTTGACATGAGGCCTGGCAAGTAGGCCAAGACACTGGCTATGTTAAGGCCTACAATTAATAAAACTAGAGCATAATGTATAATCTTTAATATTACATATTGCTACATTTTGTCAAACATATATTCAACATTTCACAGTGTTAGGATATTAATAAGTATACTTCGTGCACATTGGCGGCCACTCTTCGTAATCACATTTTTAAATGCATTGAATATTTTTCTACATTATTATATTTTCTACACAAACCCCTTATTCAAAATACATGAATACTCATTAATAATTTTTATTACTATACCTGCGCAAGCAATCCCTCCTCTGATGACTAAATGTGTCATTACACGAACTACCCTCCACAAATATTTTGCACCAGCTAAAATTCTGAATTCTGTCAATTCAATCCCTTCATACTTTTGTTTCCCTTTTGAATTTTCTCTATAGTTTTTCCCTTTTTCTTTTCTCCCCCCTCTGATTATTCTTAGACCTTTTCAATGTAATTATTTTGCATAATTTACACAATCCCCACATTCCAATTAGACAAATCACAATAATTAATATCCCCTGCAATATTTTTGATAATATCCCATTCCAAATGTTGCTGAGCCAATTTTCCACTGAAGCAAAACCTTTGTCAACCTTTTCCCAAACACCTGAATCTTTCAGTTCTTTCAAATCAGCACTTTCATTAGTCAAATTAGTAATGAAACCTCTAATGTCTTTATTATTAGTAGGAATACACGAACAACAATGCCCAGAATTAATAATTCTACAGACTCCACCATCCTTTGTTAAAAGGATGTCTAAAGCAAGATGATTCTGAAGAGTCACAGATCTATCAGCTGCTAACTCAGTATCTATCAGGGGTATGGCTCCTGAAAAATTTGTCAGCATGTTATCCACAATAGTAGACAACTTTCAAATCTTTATCGAATTCAGAATGACTTCCACTGAAGGAATAACGGTTCCAAATATATTTCCCACTATACCAGAAGAGGGCTCCCTCACCTGTCGCTTAAGATGTAATTCAGTCACTTTCGGAAACTTCTTCAAATCATCCATTTGATAAATCTTTGGGAAAACTATCCCCAAATAACATGTCCCACACCATCCTCTTGGAAGACGGTAATAAGAATTAAGACCACAGATAAAGTAAATTCCGGGAATTTCCGGGTCCTGTCCATTCAACATAAACTTCCATTTAGTCTGAAACAAAAACACATGCTTACATTCACTTGTTCCCACAAACAAAATATCAGTGCATGATTTAGGCCTATATGTGCAAAGTTTCCCTAAGTGTTGCACATCTAAAGCTAATTTCCCTTGCGTTTTAATTGCACTACAAGCATAATCATTCCTGTAAGTCCTTTTCTCTAAGCCTTTTTCTAACTTTTCCTTCAGTGCCTTTCTCCTGTCATCTGTGTGATCTAAAATGCTTTTCTCTAAAGGTATGAGCAAGCATGTCAAATTATTGCAGTGTACATAAGCTGTGCCAAACGTCAATGTAGGTTCAAAGAAACCTCTAACTATTACTATGTCATTATCTTTAGCTACTCTACTAAAATACTTAATTATAAGAACAGACGAAAACACAACATCATAATTTGACTAAAAGTACTGTATGTACTCCTAGCTATAAAATCTTGTTAGTAGCAGACTACAACTTGTTCCATAGGTTAATGGCAAACTGTGATAAGTAACTCCTTCCTCAACTGATGAAGGAATTTGCGTACACACATAAGAATTCTTCGCATCCATCGTCTCAACATAGTCACTCAATAAGGGATAGAAAACATTAGAAGAAAGTTCTCCTTGCGTATTAGTATCCTCATATTTCTCATCTAACCTAAATTTCTCTATTGCCATTAGTGCAGTAGTCATTTCAAAAGCAGAAGTATGGTTGGCTTCACTCTTGTCAAGAACAGACATACCCACAATCAACACCACAAACAATATCCCACACATAATCACCAAACCAATACTCATATATGTACAGTGCCTAGTATTCCTACCCAGCGGGCTAATGTTACTCATGATCTGTAAAGAATCAGAAAGCAGAAGAAAATTTAGAAAAAAACTTGCAGCAAAATTCAAAAATAGACAACTCTTCTTTCAGCAGTTACTTACAGCTCTCAGTCTCACTTCCAGGAGCCCTCGTCAAAATTGGTAAGCAGCTTGTCAAAATGAGGTTTCAAAAGTCAAACTACATTATCAATGTCTCTTCTACTTTCAACAGTCTCTTTCTCAAATATTTTCTCTCAGATTGTTTCAACAGTTCAGTTCATCAGCTTCCTTCAAGTGCCAAAATACTGACCCAGAGTGTCTCTATCAAAACAAAAATACAAAGGGCCAGATGTATCAAGATTTCATTTTGCACATCGCAAATGGCGAATTTTAAGAAATTGCTATTTTCAACATGCAAAATGGCATGTATCAAAATTGCGAGTCGGAAATAGCGATTTCTTAAAATTCACTAATGCAATTTGCGAGGTCCAAATACCAAATCGCAAAATAAATAGCGAATCGGTATCTGAAAATTGCAAATTGCTAAAATGGCAAACTGGAACAGCCTGATGACATCACAACCAGGAAGTGAGTCAGCCCATGCTGTTTCCAGGAGCCACACCTACAAGAGCAGGTAGGAAGACACAGCCCAGCACCAGGGAGCCAGCTTAATGAGCCTGCCAGGATCAAACTGCACCATGGCCAATGACAGGAAGGCGAAGGACAAGGAAGACAGAAAGCGCAACATCAAATTTAGTGAGCAGGAACTGGAGGTGCTCACTGAAGAGGTTGTCAAGAACCCTGACAGACTGTTTGGAAAGAACTCACTACAGGTGCCAGAAAGTGAGAAAAGGAAACTCTGGTTAGGAATCTAGACAAAAATATGCGTAGTGGGTACTGCACAGTGCTCTGTGGAGGCGATACGCAAGAGGTGGTATGACCCGTGTTCCCATGCCAAAGAAAGGGTAGCCAGCAGGCTACAGGAGGCAAGGAGAACCGGAGGAGGACCACCCACCCACCATTTACACCACTGGAGGACATGAGTCCACACTGCTCCCTGAAGCTGTCAGTGGGGTCACTGACATTGACACCTCAGGCACACCCAGCACCAGCAAAGGTAAGGCCAGTAATGATGTGTATCCCCATAAGTGCATGTACAAATTCCCCTTAGAAAATAGCTATCAGTGCAATGCAACGTGATAAGTAGTCCATGCCACATCTTACATACAAAGCACCAATGCCTTATGGGAGTGCTAGTCCACAACCCTAACCTGAAAATACCACATAGATAGCAAGTAAGTGTACAGCCACACAGAAAAACAACACACACAACTCACAGTGATACGGTGTAAGTGTACAATTATTACTATTGGGCAACATTTTGTGGTACATCCATAAATGACATGCAGCACATTGTCGTTGCAAATGTCTCAGGCCCTGCCGCAGCAGAATGTGGAAATGTGGGGAATGTTGAAACACAGCCACAGTTCTACTCGAACACCAGTGAGTCACTGAGCATTGAACCAACTAGGTGCAGGGCAAGGGTGTTACCTCTCCCAGAGTTGAACATGGACTCAGACGAAATGCTGGATGAAGTCCACACACCACCCTCAGAAGCTACATCCACAGGAAGACAGCAGTCCCTGCCCCAGCATCAGTCATCTCTCCTCAGGAGGCGTCACAAAGCAGGCAGACAGTGCACAGATGAAGGAGAGGGCCCATCAATCTTTGGCGGCCTTGAAGCATCCATGCTGAAAGTGCAGCGCCTGCAATGCAAACACATGAGGTTAATGCACAGGCAGTTGGTGTCAATTTATCATAACACCGGCATAATGCACAGGCAGTTGGAGTCTCATAATGACAATATGGGAGTACTGCACAAGCAGTTGGAGTCTCTGCATGAGGGACAGCAAAAAGCTGCAGAAAACACTAAGGAGTTGACAAACACCATTAAAGAACTTGTCTTGCTGTTGTTGGAACTCTCAACAACTCTTCTTCCTCCAGATCCAGTGGACATGCCACTTTCTTTGTGTGACTCGCATGAATCTAGTTTTGAATTTCAATGCACTTCAGAGCTGTGGTAGTTGTCAGAGCTACCTGATAAGGACCCTTCCAACGAGGCTCCAAACATGTTTTCCTCACATGTTTCCAGACCACAATCCAGTCTCCAGCTCTCAGATTGTGCCCTGGGTCATGGATCGGTGGCAGTGTGGTGGCTTCTACCTGCTGAGAGAAAGTGCAAACCACATCAGCCAGACCTTTGCAGTAGTCCAACACCATATCATCTGTAATGTTGACAAGTGCATTTGCAGGCACCGTTGGCAACCTCATGGCTCAGCCCGTAAGGATTTCATGTGGCGACAATCCTGTCTTCCTGTCTGGTGTGTTTCCCATTGACATCAACACTAAAGGCAATGCGTCAGGCCATTTCAAATTCATGGATGCACACATCGTTGTAACTCTTGACTTTAAGGTACCATTCATCGATTCTACTAGTCCTGATGCTTCAGGGCAGTAACTACAATGCAACTTCTGCTCAATGTTCAATGCTGCACACAGTAATTTAATTACTTCATTGTTGAAGTGACCTCCCCTTTCTGATTCTAAAGAGATCAGAAACCTGAAACACTGTATCAGTTCCCTAAGCAGTAGTTTCGCTACCATGAGAGTATAATTTCTTCATGTAGGGTAAGCCTCAACCCAGTGACTAAAGATGCAAACAATAGCCAACACGTATCTCAAACCTCCACACACAGGCATCTCAATAAAATACATCTGCATTCTGCTGAATTGACTTCCCGCTCTTCCAATGTGGCTCACAACAACCACTGTCCCTTTTCCCGCGTTTAGTTGTTTGCAAATGACACAACGATGGCAAACTGCTTCAGCAACTTGTCCAAACCTTGGGTTGAACCAATCATGTTTGAACAATCGAATCATTGCATTCCTCCCAATATGTGCTTGACCATGATAGTACCTCACCATTTGAGACAACAAACTATTTGGCAAAACCAATTGACCTTCTTCTGAAACCCACAATTCATCTTGTCTTTGCACACATTTCATTTTGCTCCATGAACATTTTTCTTCCCTGTCAGCATTATTTTGCAACATTTCCAATTCCTCCAAGGTGACAATTACTTTCAATGCACAGCTTGTACAGGTTTCGTCTTCTTCAGATATCAGTTCCCACTTGTCTTTGAATGATATACAGTTCAATGCGCAAAACCTTGCGACTTGATCCCCATATCCATTTCCCAATGACACAAAGTCCTGCAACTTCAGATGTGCACTGCATTTCACCATGGTAATCTTCTCAGGCATTTGAATAGCATGTAACAATTCTTTAATTCTCTCACCATTTCACACTGGTGAACCAAAAGAGGTCATGAAACTTCTCTGTGACCACACCTGGCCAAAATCATGGACTATTCTAAATCCATACTGGCTATTCATATAGATTGTAACTTTCAGCTGAGCAGAAACATGGCACGCTCTAGTAAGGATTACCAGTTCTGCTACTTGAGCAGAATACAATCCTCGAAGCCAGGAAGCTTCCAAGATACCAGTAATTGTGCACACAACATAACCTGCTATCAGTGTCCCTGCATGTCTCTCAGACAAGAGCCATCAACAAAGATAATTTGGTCATTTTCTTCCAATTGGGTGCCTCTAATGTCAGGTCTCGGTTTTGTGCACGTCAGTTACTTCAAGACAATCATGCTCAACATCTTCCATCTTTTCAATTTCAACATTTTCATTTTGAAGTAAGGTTGCCGGTTTCAGCACTGTACATCTTGTCATTGACACATTTGGTGACCTTAGAATACGCATTTCATATCTGGCCAACTTTGCAGCAGTCAAATATTGGGTTTTCGTCCTTGTAAGTAGAATCTCAATAGAGTGAGGGACCATCACAGTCAGTGGATGTCCCATCACAATGCCTTCACACTGTGTAAGGCTTTGACCAACTGCTGCAACAATGCGCAAATAACCTGGTAAGGCTGCTGCAACTGGGTCCAAAGTAGCTGAAAAATATCGCTCATGACAAAACAATGTGAAAGGTTTTGTGTAATCAGGCATTCCATGCACAGACTCTCTCTCAATTCAGTGAACGCTTTCATTCCAGCCTGGTCTAACACTATAGGATGAGTGACTTCCTTATAAGGCAGCTTCTGCAATGGTCTCGAAATGACTGAAAATTTTGGAATCCATTAGTGACAATAGCCTACCATCCCTAAGAACATCCTGACATCTCTCTGTGTGGTCGCGGGATTTATCTGCAATATGGTTGTAATCCTGACTCTAGATAGCTTTCTTGAACCCTTCTCAATCTGGTGACTCAAATATATCACCACTTTTTGACAATATTGCAATTTAAGCAGAGACACTTTGTGACTATTCTTTCCCAAATGGTTCAACAGGGCAATCGTATCATACTTGCACTCGTCCCTTGTTTTGGACACAATCAGCAAGTCATCAATGTACTGTACCAAGGTCGTTTGAAAAGGCAATTCCAACGTCTCCAAATTCTTTTTCAAGATCTGATTGAATATGGAAAGTGAAATTTGAATCAAAAGAGAAATTGCAAATCCTCATGAAGAGGCGCAGAAAAGAAGGCTTGTGCCAAATCAATAACAGTGAACCACTTGGCATCACATGGAATCTGAAACATTATCACGGCTGGATTTGGCACCATGGGACAACATTTGACCACAATCTCAATTATTTTTCTCAAATACTGAAGAATTCAAACCTTTCCACAGGGTTTCTGTAAACCCATTATCGGCGAATTACATGGACTGCTCAATACTTCCTTCAAAACCCCTTGCTTTACAAAGTCTGCAATTATCTGGGCAACCTTCATAAGGCCATCTTGTGGCATGTGGTACTGTGGAAGTTGAGGGAAAACTGCATTCGGCTTCACAGTACCTTTAACTGTCTCAACTCCCTTTATCAAACCTACTTCTTTTCCTGTCAAATCCCCAATTTTCTCCTTACCCGTTCCCTGAAAATCAGGATGAAGCTCTTTCACTGTTAACATCGGGAAAAAATCAATCAGAGGGCATTTCTCATTTGTAGTTTCACACTCTGTCTCTGGGGCTTGGTCATCTCAATCATCACTATTGATCTGAACCTCAATTCCATCATTTCAACAAGTTAGCAAACACTTCGTTTCACACAGCAAGTCTCTTCCAAGTAGGGATACCTGACTTGAATCGCAGACTATGAATTTGTGCAATCCCTGAAAGTTGCCAATCTCAACTTGAACTGGATCTCTATTCGGGTTTGTCAAATACTGGTTCACTACTCCCAGATCCTGAACTGTTCTACCTGAAAGGGGCAAATTTGGAACTTCTGCACTTCTCACTGTAGAGCGTGTAGCTCCTGTGTCAACCTAGAATAAAACTCTGTGACCCATAACCTATCCCTTCACATAGAGGCCTCTTTGATCTACTTCTAAGAATAGCTCCTAATCTGAATTATCACTCATCCAATCATCATTTATTCCATTCTCACTGTGTAAAAGGATTTGGTGCACTGTGTTGCTACTTTGGTTAAGCCTCTGACCTGTGACCTGTTGAGAAAGCATCATCTGTTGCTGTTCCATTGGGCCTTGAGGTATTTGAGTTTGCTGTCTCGGTACTATGGGAACCTGCTGTTGCATTGGCTGCAACTGTGTCATTTATACATGTGGCATTTGCACCTGCTGCATGGGCTGAAAATTCTGCATTTGAATCACATTATTCGGAAAATTTGGATTGGGACCTCCTACTCTCGGTCCTCTCATGTTCTGGAATGAGTTGCTGTCATTACTCTGCTGAACGACACCTTCCTGCACCTTCATCGGACACTCCTGTTTCTAATGTCCAACGGCTCCGCAAACGTGACATGGCAATAATTTATTTATTACGTGCGCATCATTCTGAACCCCTAGAGTACCTAAGCCTGGAACACAAGCCATATTCTCTCCACCACCTCTTCCTCTCTTCTGGGGCTGAAACATCACGTTTCCCTGCTGTTGCTGCGGCAACTGCTGCAGAAAATTCCCCTGCACCCCTGCTTGAGCTGCTTTAATCTGCATCACCATCACCTTCTCTTTCAACTTTTTCTGCTTCATCTCAATCTCATCACTAAAGTATTTCGCATACTGCTACGCCTCATCAATCGGCTTTGCTTGCCAGTAAATCAAATGACTCTTAATCATCTGGCTAATTTCAGGTCTCAATCCTTCCACAAATATGAACACAAAATGGAGCATGTTTTTCGCCTAAGTTGTTTCTGTACCACTGTAATGCTTGAAAGCCTGTAACAATCTCTCACAATACACCTGTATTGACTCCTTTGCTTCCTGAGCTGTGCTATCAATCCTCTGCCAATCAATATTCTTGGGCGAAATTCTCATTTAAAAAAATTAAATCACGTTATAGTAATATTTCATTACCTCAGGAGATGGTGCACCTGTAAACTTATCTTTCTCTGGTTCACTTGTGGGCCAATCTACACTCCTCTTACATTCAATCCACAAATCAGCTGGAACTACTATCTCCAGTAATGTGTTCAAATCTTCCCATATACATTTTGCAAGTTTCACAAACCTGTCTGTCTGCTGATACCACTATACTGGCTTCTCTCTCAATTTTGGATAATCAATTGTAAATGATAGAAGATCACTTCTGCTCCACGGGACATGAAACAAATTCCCTCCTAGGATCTCTCTCATTGGTAAAATTTTCACTGGATCTTTATCCTGCTGCACATTTGCAGTCAGCTCTAAAGAATACCTCTTTCTTTTGTTTCTCTTCTTTACCCTTCTGCCTTCCCATTTGTCTAATGCTCTCCAGGTCTGAGCACTTTGAAGCAATTCCTTAAGGTGTGATTTCATTCCGGCAGATCTCATGTGTTCAAAATCTTTAGCCTCAAAATCTAATCTGTAACTACTTTTCAAATGCTGTGTTTTCTCTATTTCTATGCCGTACGTCTCTGCCAAGTCTACTAGTGCCTGATGCACATTGCTTACTTCTTTTGTAATCTGCAGGCAGAAATATCTCAATTCTGACTCTGTGTAGGATTCTAACCTATTCACATCCATAGTTCCCTCAATGAGTTCACCCGCTTCCATGCTTAGCCTAGCACAATTCTAAAACTCCTCTCCCTTAATTAATCAATCAATCAATCAGGAATTTGTAAAGGGCGCTACTCACCCGTGAGGGTCTCAAGGCTCTGAGGAGGGGAGAGGGAGAACGGGGGGAGCTGATGCTACTGCTCGAACAGCGAGGTCTTGAGAAGTTTCCTGAAGGTAAGGAGGTATTTGGTCTGGCACAGGTGGATGGGAAGAGTGTTCCACGTTTTGACGGCGAGGTGCAAGAATGATATTCTGCCGGTTGTAGTTCTGCAGACACGTGGAATGGTTGCGAGGCCAAGGTCAGCAGAGCGGGGATGCCGGGTCGGGGTGTAGAAGGAGAGTTGAGGTTTTCTGGTCCGGTGTTGTGCAGTGCTTTGTGAGTGTGGGTGAGGAGTTTGAAGGTGATTCTCTTGTTGACTGGGAACCAGTGCAGATTTTTCAGGTAGTCTGTGATGTGGCAGTGGCAGGGGATGTCCAGGATGAGGCATGCAGAGGCGTTCTGGATGCGTTGCAGCCTCTTCTGGAGTTTGGCTGTGGTTCCTGCATAGATGGCTTTGCTGTAGTCCAGCTTGCTGCTTACGAGGGCTTGGGTGACTGTTCTTCTGGTTTCAGTGGGTATCCATTTGTAGATCTTTCGGGGTATGCAGAGGGTGTTGAAGCAGGAGGAGGAGATGGCGTTGACTTGCTGGATCATGGATAGTGAGGGGTCCAAGATGAATCCATGGTTGCGTGTGTGGTCGGTGGGAGTCGGAGTGGTTCCAAGAGTGGCAGGCCACCAGGAGTCATCCCATGCAGAGGGGTGGAGCAGTAGATGAGGACTTCCGCCTTGTTGGAATTGAGTTTGATGCAGCTGCTCTTCATCCATTCGGCAATTGCCTTCATTCCTTAGGAGCACACTGTGGTGTATTCAGCTTGTCTAACCATTTATTCAACTGCTGAGCTGTCAATCTTTGTAGCGAAATGTTACTTGCTTGGACTGTTGGCATCTGCTGTGCAACTGCTTCGGGGTGTGCGGTATCAATAATTTCAAACTCTGGCTAACGTTTGATCCCCTCATAGTATCTACAACTGCTATAAATGTACCAAGGTCTAGCAATGATCTTGATCCGTCAAAAGTCTGCCCCACAGGAGAGTTTACCTGAACATTTTCATTATGTCCTCTCCTCATTGTATGCTGGGACATTGCTCCCTGTTTACCTACAGTAGGCTTCTTCTGTGAAAATAAGGGTACAGCTGGACCAACAGTAATAGGTAGCAATATGGCATCTGGGGCTGTTCTGCCACTTATGCTCTGTGGGAGAATAACTCCCATATTCTTATTCATTATTGGAGTCACATCTGACTGTGTCCCTGTTACTGGAGTAAATCTTGGCATAACCTGCGGCTGCACTTGGGGCAGTAAAATTGGAGTTGATTCAGTCTAAACCAACATCGGTCTTGGGTAAACCTGTTCCGTAGGCACCATTAAGTTCGAAGTATTTCCATAATGAGCACATCACGATAAATTCTCTAAACCTGTGGCGATTGCATCTGATTTTGCACTTCAGGAGTTGTAGGCACATTAAGGCCACTCTGCATTGCATTCTGTATCAAACTAGCATTAACCTGCATTGGACTCATTGTCCCATTAACCTGTGTCAGGGCTGTTGAAGCAGCACTGGTACTTGGACCACTCTTGTGTGCTGTATATGGTCGTGGGCGATTTCGCGAGAACTGCATAATAAACTCATCATCTTCTGATTTCTCCTCCTCTGTTGAAGACTTTCTAGCCTCCCTACTTTTTGACGGACTTCTGTTAGTTTTCCTAATAGCTTTCTTCCGTCTCATTGTCCTGCATAATTCCCAGAAACAACTTAATTCTGTGCAAAGTCTCCATCCTCCAAACTCTCTGAGCACTGTCCCACCTAGCCTCTGTTAAAGTCTTTTCTGCCTTTCTCATCCTCCTCTCGAATTTCTGTTACTGTTGCAGTCTAACTCCCAAATCACTAATGCCTTGGACTGTGCTGGTCTTGGAAGGGGCTATGATTCATATAGCACTATCCTTAAGTGCTCCAAAACTCTCAAATTGAACGTCCCATTTGTAGGAACCGCTAAGTTCCCATCCTTTTCTGTCAATTTGCACCATTGCTTTAGCCAAAGACATGGCGCAACGCCCTTCTTTTCCATTGCAATGTAAGCTGGTGTACCTTCTGGCGGTGTAGCCTCACCTACACTCGTTCTAGTATATGTATCTCCCATTAAAGCACTCTTTAAAGCTTTGAAAAATGTCATCTTTTCGACCTTTTTGCTATTTGAAATTAAATCAGGAAGTGACTTTTAATCCCAAGACTTCTTTCACCTACTTTCTCAACCAATTGCCTCTCACAGACGGCTGTCCATCCATGCGCGACCCTTCTCACTAACCGACCTATCCAAGTGCGGCTCCAATGACGTCACACTCACACGTACTGAGGCTGACAAAGTATTGCGGCTTGTCCTCCCAAACTCCGATTCACACAAACTAATGCAAAAATTGCGAGCATTAATCAAAAAGCAAAAAAATAATCTGCTGGTTTACTACAGGAAAGGTAAAAATCGCTTCAGAAACCTTACGGATTTTTCACTGACAGCTCTTCCCACACTTACAGCTACTTCTTCTTTCTCGTTCTCCCAGATTCTCAAGCAAAATTCGACCTGCAAATTTTACTCTCAACTGATTAATGGGTCTGTCCTGGTGCACATAGGGCTCGCCAAATCTCAGTCGAAAGTTTCTTTCACTCACTTTGACTCACACTCCGACTTACAACATAAAACCAAGAGTCTCATACACTTTTTAATATACTCTGGAGTCTTAGACCACGCAGGGTCCATACATCAACAACCACGTGGACAGTGTTTGAGCACACATGTGAAGTTTGATGACTTCCCTACTCTCACACTGCGGAGTAACCGCATTCCTTCTACAACTTCATTTGGAGTACGCAAACTCCCTAAGCCCTCACAAACCTCACAATTCACCTGCGATTTGCATCAGCTGTAGAAGCGCAACCTACTTCATTCACACTATCACTAGAACACTGAGAACATCCTCAAACAACCATTAGCAGGATCCAGGTTTCTGGGAAATTCATTTCTGGACTTAAGGGGACATAATTTTCTCTCCAATTAGCATCATTGAAAAACAAAATCCAAATCTCAATAAAAATGAACCTTCACCTCTGTTATTATCTCTAGACATCTATCACGGGCTTTTGAGTAGATAAAGCTTCACCTCTCTCTACCAACACCGATAACACCTGATGCTCTTTTCCCGACGTCTATGATACGCTCTTATGGAGGATAACCATCGCCCTCTCTTACCATCTCTGTTATCACCTGTTATTCTGCACTGGACGTCTATGATAAGCTCTTAAGGAGACTAACCATCAGTCTGCTACCATCTCTGTTAGCGCGTCTGACCTTAATAAGTAAACTTACAAGGGGACATGAATAGGTTGATGAACCTTTTGACTCGCAATTAAGATGTCCTTACCATAGCTGCAGTACTTAATCAATAACCAATACAGAACAGTCAATAATCAGCAACAATCAATAACAGTAATAATCAATGGAGTCAGTAATTGTCACTCACCATAACCTTTCAGTCATGAATAACCACACTATGTAGTAAAAGTTAGAATATGTATTTCCCTATAATAACAATGCTAAGGTCATGTAGATTAATCTCAAAATCAAATGAAATACATACAGAAACAATACTGGCTGTCCAAAGCGGCTGAAAAAAAACATAATCTAATCAAAGCTTGAACTACAACACATTCTAAGGCTATGGTGCGAATTAATAACAAAGTCAACTGCGTCAAAGTAATTACGTGCATTCAAATTAAGCAGAGAAAATCATCAAGCATTACTCCCTGTTAGCACAATTTCATTAGTGAGGATCCTTAACTAACATCAGATTAGCATCAGCATGTTGGGCTTCATGCAGAACAATTTAGTAACACCAATTGGGAAAAACATCTAACTATGGCTCTATTAAAACAGTGCAGTTGATGCATAGAAAGGAAAAGCAAGTACATATGATAGTCAACAGTCTAATTTATAATACCTATCCTCAATGTGGATCAGCAAGCAGAGTCAGTCTTCGTCCTCAGGACATCAGTCGATCAGCAAGGCATTCAGGATTCAGCATCAAAGTTCAGAAAATGCAAGGTCTTTAACCATTAAAGCTAAGCATGCCTCTTGTCAAGACACAAAATGAGGAAGAAAGAGCTATCCCTCTCCCGTGCAGTTCTGTTAAATCAAAACTAGTAAAACTATTTCCCAAATCCCTATTGGTCAATTAATCGCATGTTCACACTTTGCCCAATAAAACTAAAATTTCAAATCTATGAGTTCTACCATTACTCCATTCACATGTCGTTGATTGGTTGTCCTGCAATGTCCTCATCATCCGGCTTGTCAGGTAACAATATTGCTGCAGCTTCTACTCCAGTCAGTATTTCCATTGTTCTCCTCCTGAGAAAGTCAGTCTCACACGTATTGCACACAAAATGTTACATTAACAAGAACAGCATCTTTTAGCAGTCGGTTCTCATGAGAAAGCTTCCGTTATGAGCACACTTAAACAATACAATAAAAATCACAGTTTAACTCTCTAGGGCAGCCATTTATTAACGTTAAGAAATACAGCTTTCACATGAGGCCTGGCAAGTAGGCCAAGACACTTGCTAAGTTAAGGCCTACAATTAATAAAACTAAAGCATAATGCATAACCTTTAATATGACATATTGCTACATTTAGTCAAAGACATATTCAACATTTCACAGTGTTAGGATATTAATAAGTACACTTTGTGCACATAGGCGGCCACTCTTCGTAATCACATTTTCAAATGCGTGCATTATTTTTCAACATTTTTATATTTTCTACACAAACCCCTTATTCCGAATACATGAATACTCATTAATAATTTGTATTATTATACCTGCGCTAGCAGCTATTAAATTAATAACATTGTACTAAATTGGTCATTTAGAATTTGGTGCCGGGGGGATATTCCACTCCACCAGTCTAGTGGTTCCCCCATTCCATGTAGATGTGGAGGAACCAAAACTCTTTGATATCAAAACGTCAGCTGCCTCTACTACAGGAACCTCTGACCTAACAGTCTGTCTGCCACAGGACATACAATTCTAAGTATCTGTCTCCCCATCCTATTTAGTTTGGGGAAATCATCACTCTTTTTACCTACCAATTCCCGGGCAGGGATTTTGCCCAACAACTTCCACATGGAGGTAGAGAGCACCCTTTTCTATCATGGTTGTTATTATCTTATGAATAACATTTATTAGGCTAATAATGGGCAAACCTATGATTGGCTACAAACACTGGGATGGTGCCCACAAGGAACCGCAGACCAAGATTTCTGTGCTTGCATTACCAAGCAGGATTTATTTTTATTTTTTTAAAGCAGTTCATGTTCCTTGAAGGGAACTGATGCTGCTTAAAAAACATCCCAGTGGAAGCACATTGAAGGTAATGTAGTCTTGTGAGACTATGGCCCATATTTATACTTTTTCAGTGCTACATTTGCATCATTTTTTGATGCAAAAGAGGTGAAAACTTATTAAAAATATTTGTAGTTTGCACGTTTGCACCGCTTTTGCGTCAAAGAAATGATACTAATGAAAAAAGAATAAATATGGGCCTATATGCACTAGGACCCTTGAATGTATGGAGAGCCTCAACTGAGGAATTACTTAACTTGTTGGGAATGGTTAAGGTGTTGGTATTGATCAGAGTGCAGTGTGTAATCTTATGGTGAGGAATAAAGACATATTGTACAGTGATCATTTGCATGCTACTGGGCTGAGGAGTATGTTACAATTGGTGACAAATAGGGGATCTGTGCTCCGAAGAAACATGACCGCTCTCCCTGAGAGTTTGCAACGATACAGCAAACTGCTTGTGTGGCCCACATTGCCCAAATTGAGAAGAAGCAATTCAAAGTTGGCATGTGTAGAGTTGAAGCCTCGCTATAGCCCATATATGCCCCTTGACAAAAGTTGAATGCCCTGCAGAGGAGTGCATTAAAAAATACCACAAGAATCCATTGGAAAGGCTGTAATACTGTGATGCGCCATAACCTTGAGTTATCATCTATACAGCGTGAAAAACCAAAGGCAGTGACAACTAGGAATAATGCAAACAGCTAAATGCAACAATGATCAACTGTGAGAAACAGAACTGTTACCCACCGTCAAGAAAGAAGACAACGATCTATGACCTCAGATCGGTTGTGACAGCCCAAGTGTGAAAAAAGGTCCAGTGCTTGCAGAAGTCACAGGTGAACAGTGGCCGCCATCTGACAAGCATATGCTCTCAACAGTGGTAGAAAAGAGCGCAAAGTATGATGCATCTGTGTTTCTGAAACCACCACAATTCAACACTGCCAAGAAGCAAAATATTGGCACTAGATTGACTGCATGGATTGAGACGTCCGATTACTTCATAGATACAGAATGTCGACTATGAAAGGTACATTTTCATTAAAGTGAGAGAGCTAGCTGGTGAAATGATGGATGAGTTTATAGAAATACTTTAGCAAACACTGTAAGTTCAGTGAATTTAATGATAAAGAAGACATACTCCTCAGAGTCATCACAAGCTGCTGAAATGGAAGCTGTAACAGTGAACAAAGAATCAGCACTAGTCAAGAACAGCAAGCACAAGTACAAGGTAGATGCACGCAAGTCGATATCTTCAGAGAGGAAAAAGTTGTGGTCCCAATGTGGGTTTTCATTTTCCCATGGAGTTAAATGTCCAGCCATAGGACAGATGTGCAAAGGGCAGAGGAAATAAAACCACTTCATAATGGTTTGCAAATCAAAAGAGAAAACAAATATTTAACAGCGAGAAGAGAAAATGGACTCCCGAAGGTTCCAGAAACATTATTGCTATGCCCACAAGGCCAAAAAGCAGCACCAGTTACAGCAAGTAGAATGCACACAAAGCTGATTGTCGTCAAGCTCATCCTATATTAGCTCTTCAGTGTCATTATCAAGCACCAGTGAAGAAGATGGATGTGCGATGATGGTATCGACCAAGGCATGTCGGTTTGACTGCTTGCAAGAAAGAACAAAAGACAAAAAGAAACCATCAAATAAAATAACTAAATTAATTTGGACACTGCCCTGAGATTACAATAAGGGTCAAAGGTTACCCCATAGCCTTCATCATAGACAGTGGTGCGTCTATTAACTTCATGCCAGTCGAAACGTTATATAGCCTGTTTTCTGTGCCATGCCTTAACCTGTCAGACACAAAGGTGTACACATGGGGTACTTCTAAACTGTTGCAGATTCAAGGGACATTCACTGCAACAATGCAACATAAAGCAGTACCAGTGCAGGGGCCAATTAACATTCTACAAGGAACTTTGTACAGTGCATGCCTACTTGGTTTTACCACTGCTGCTGACATGAATGGATATCTCTCAATTACAGCTTCCATACTCAATCTGAAATTGTGATTCAGTTTCTGTCATTGTTTCATCACCTAGGAAGACTCAAGACAATGAAATTGTGACTTCACATTAATGAGGACTTTCTCCCTGTTGCCCAGCGGCACTGCAGAGTGGCTTTTCACTTACAAGAAGCTTTTGAGAAAGAACTAGAAACAGCAAATCAATCGAAAAAGAAAGACATCCTGGTCTACACATAGTGGACATGATCTTGCAATTGAACAGTGCCAAATAATTTTCCTGTCTTTACCTGAACAAGGGAGTTGGACGAGAACTGCAAGTACATGACTACTTTTTCAACTCATGTTGGTTTGTTCAGATACAAAAGGCCCAGTTTTGGATTGTTGTCAGCTGCGGAAATATTTGAGGATGTAATATGGTGAATAATTTAACCTGTCACACATGTTTTTAATTACAGTGATGACATACTGGTATTTGGAACAACGCAAAAGGAGCATGTCAAGGCTCTTACACAAGCATGCCAGGTACATGGGGATGCATGTTTCACTCTGAACGAGGCAAAGTGTGAGTTTCACATGCCCACACTTAAATTCTTTGAGCACATATTCTCTAATGGGGGAATGAATCCTGACCCAGATTATGAGCAAGCAATGTCAGCTACTTGCACCCAACAAGATGTCACCGTGCTGCAATCCTTATTAGGCATGGCCAGTTATTGCTCAAGGTAGATTTGTGGCTATGCTACAGTGAGTGCCCCTTTGAGAGGACAAAATGCAACTGAGATGGCCTATTTTAGCCCCAAGTTACAACTGAGATCACAGTAGATTCAAACCTGGTGTGGCTGGGATCAATCCTTTCTCAACATAATCGCCATCTGAATGCTCAGACACATTAGGGCCTATGCCAGTCAAAACCTGTCTGACATAGAACGTGCCTATTCTCAGCCAGAGAAGGAGAGTCTGGTAGTGTGGGCCTGCAAATATTTCCATGTGTTTCTATACGCAAAATGTTTCACTATCATTACAGACCACTAAGCACTGCTCACTATTTTTGGAAACCCGATAGCCAAGATGCCCCCTCACTTCGGGAGTTGAGGGTTGCGACTACAAGAGTATAACTATGCAATCACAAGCCAGGTAAAAATTAGAACCCTGCTGATTACTTTTCACAAGCACCACTATATCATCCAAGTGCGACATCCAAAATGGCTGAGGTGTACATTAGTTTTGTTGTGAGGTCCAGCACGTCTGCAGTCCTATCCACTGAACTGATTATTGCTGCTGTTAATGCTGACAAGAACATATCTATCCTCAAAGACATCATTTCAACTCATTCATGGAAGAGGAATACTCAACCTTTTGCTGACAATGTTGAATAAAAAAAATGAAAAAAACATACAGGATGAACTGTCCTTGACCAAGGAAGGTGTTGTAGTGAGAGGCTTGAGAACTGTCACACCTGAGAGTCTAAGACAGCAAGTCATTGAACCAGCCTATGAAGGACATTATGGCATTGTAGCCACCAAAAGAGCCCTAAGAGACCAAGGGGGTCATTACAACATTGGTGGTAAAAGCGCTTACCGCTGCGGAGAAGACAACACACCGCCGTGGCTGCGGAAATCTGCCACAGCTATTATGACCCACATCCCGAAATCCGACACAATTTAGACACCCACACAAGTCCGCCACACCAAAGGTCAGTCATAAACTGGCGAAAACAAAACCTCCACCGTCACGCCAACAGAAATACGCCCATGCTATCACGACCCACGAATCCACGCAGTGGTCTTTCAACCGCGGTATTCCATTGGCGGTACACACCGCCGCACTCAAAATACACACACTGCTACAAAACACCACCACATTCGAAAATTCGAAAGACACACACCTGAGACACATACACACACCACTCCCACACACTCAATACAATATAAAACACACACCCACATCACCCACAAACCCCTACGACAACAATTGAGAACGAAGCACAGAGAGAGACACCACCATCCACAAACTAGCAGCCACAGACACTCAACACCATCACCCACACTACTTCCACGCACAAAACACCACACACCACTACATATCACCACACTTATCACCACATACACCACCCCACACATCACCTACACCACCCCATGGCACGGCAAACACACCCCACGTTGTCTGAGGAGGAGCTCAGGGTCATGGTGGAGGAAATCGTACTGGTAGAGCCACAGCTATTTGGCTCACAGGTGCAGCACACCTCCATTGCTAGGAAGATGGAGCTATGGAGAAGAATAGTCGACAGGGTCAATGCAGTGGGACAGCACCCAAGAAATCGGGATGACATCAAGAGGTGGAACGACCTATGGGGTTAGGTGTGTTCCGTGGTCTCCAGACACAACATCGCGGTACAGCGGACTGGCGGCGGACCCCCACCTCCTCCCCCACAACTAACAACATGGGAGCAGCAGGTCTTGACTATTCTGCATCCTGAGGGCCTCGCAGGAGTCGGTGGAGGAATGGACTCTGGTAAGTCAAATCTTAACTATCATATCCCCCACCCTACCTGCATGCTATCACATACCCCCATCTCGCCCACACCCCTATCACTCCAAAGCCTCACAAATGTACCAATATCACAAACCACCCATCCCAACACCAAGCCCTGCATGCAAAAACAAAGCATGGACACCCATCACTAAAGCATGCTCACTGCACATACCCATAACACCCCCCTCAACCATCATCACACAAGCCCACTTACAGAAATGCTAGCACTGGGGTACACGGTCACCCACCCATTGCACACCATGAAACACACAGATGCAATAATTATGCCTTTCCACCCCTGCAGGACCACTACCCAATGTCACCAGACAGGAGGGTCCAGACATCTCCACCCCACCCACAGAAGAGGCCCACAGTGATGACAGCAGCTCTGTCCACCTGAGTCTAGATGACCAGCCCGGTTCATCGTGGGCCTCGGGACAGTCGGTTCCCCTCGCACAGGCACAGCCCACCACAGACCTTCCACCCTCTGGTAACACCAGCACAGCACCCACCCAGCGAGCCCATACCTCCGTCTCCAGGACACGTCAATCAGCTGTGTGTCCACCACTACAGGGAACCCAGGATAACCCACCACCCCAACAACAACAGGGACCTGGGGGCAGTGGTAGTGGGCACACAGTCCAGGGGACGGAGGCACAGGAACACAGAGGAACTGGGAGGGCTGCCGTGCGACAGGGGGCGGACAGCCCTAGGGAACCCACTCTCCACGAGGCCCTATCCTCCATCATGGGAGCATACCTCCACTCCCAGGAGACGATGGCAACGGTACTGGCCAAGTTTCAGGAGACCCAGCGCCTGCAGGAGGAACAATATTTGGGCTTCAGGGAGGAACTCAGAACCATCAGCACCGCCATGGGCACCATCGTAGGGGTGCTGAAGGAGATACTGAACACCAGGAGGGACACTGTGGCACTCCAAGGGGCCCCTGACACTAGCCTGGACGATGAACTGCCCACCACCTCCGCCGACGCTAGTGGACAGGAGGCACCGACACAGGACCACCACACCAGCACCCCACCCCCCGCAGACAGAGAACCACCCTGCAAGCGGTCCCTGAGAACCAGGAACAAGACAGAGCACAATGCCAAGACCCCCGCCAAGAAATAAGACCACCCCGATTGTCATCCTACTGTTCCACTTTGTAACCCTGTCCATATTGGAACTGCCCCAGCTCCACTTCCTATGCCCATATGGGCAATGCACCTGTGAGACTGGACTCTGCCATGGACATTCCTCCACCATCACCCCTCACCATTTTACAACCCCACTCCAATATTTAGCACTGCAATAAACATCCTTGAAGCACAAAACAACCTGGAGTCAGTGTGTGATTTAGAAAATGTATATTAGCAATGACAGTGATAAAATGTGTTCTCAATTGTAATGTCAACATACCTATGTCACACATCTCAAGTCCATGAGGAATCTAAGCAGATGACACACATTGGAAAATACACCTGTGAAACCGTAATGGAAATGTACAACTCAGTTACCATATACTGGATGAAATCGACAGACAGGAAAGAGGTAGAAGTGTCAAAGTAGGCAGGAATGTATTCTCACCTGTGACAGGTGCCTTTTCTGCAGGAGGATGGTCCAGATGAGGGTGTTGTGGCAGCTGTGGAGCCTGTGGACAGTGGTCCACAGGCTCCACAGCTGCCACAACACCCTCATCTGGACCATCCTCCTGCAGAAAAGGCACCTGTCATTGCAAAGCCAAATTGTGAAGCATACAGCAGGCCACGATGATCTGGCACACCTTCCTTGGTGAGTAGAATAGGGAACCACCTGTCATATGGAAGCACCTGAACCTGGCCTTCAGGAGAATGAAGGTGCGTTCGATCACCCTCCTAGTCTGCCCATGGGCCTCATTGTAGCGTTCCTCTGCCCTGGTCCTGGGATTCCTCACTGGGGTCAGTAGCCATGACAGGTTGGGGTAACCAGAGTCCCCCTATAGCCACACCCAGCGCCTCTGGAGTTGAACCATCACATAAGGGATGCTGCTATTCCGCAGGATGCAGGCGTTATGCACTGAGCCAGGGAACATAGCATTTACCTGGGAGATGTACTGGTCTGCCAAACATACCATCTGTACATTCATGGAAAGATAACTCTTACGGTTCCTGTACACCTGTTCACTCCTGTGGGGGGTGGGGACCAGAGCTACATGGGTCCCATAAATGGCACCTATGATGTTAGGGATATGTCCAAGGGCATAGAAGTCACCTTTCACTGTAGGCAAATCCTCCACCTGAGGGAAAACGATGTAGCTCCGCATGTGTTTCAGCAGGGCAGACAACACTCTGGACAACACGTTGGAAAACATAGGCTGGGACATCCCTGATGCCATGGCCACTGTTGTTTGAAATTACCCACTTGCAAGGAAATGAAGCACTGATAGCACCTGCACTTGAGGGGGGATTCCTGTGGGATGGCGGATTGCTGTCATCAGGTCTGGCTCCAACTGGGTACACAGTTCCTGGATTGCGGCACGGTCAAACCTGTAGGTGATGATTAAATGTCGCTCCTACATTGTCAACAGGTCCACCAGCGGTCGGTACACCAGAGGATTCCGCCATCTCCTCACATGTCCCAGCGGACAGTGCCTAGGAAGGACAACAGCGAGCACAGAGTCAAACAACTCAGAGGTATGTACCCACAGTCTACACAGAACACGAAACATAATCCAAAAGGTTGAATGTATGTGTGTTGAGTCTAGGCCTAGGTATGTGTGACACACTTAAAAATGAACCCATGCGGTCCCCTGAAGTGGCGGCTGCCTGACCTCTAAATTGGGACAATGGGATGTGAGGTAACTGCACTGGCATTGTACACCGTCGCGGTAGGCGGTCACAGACCACGACGCAATGCTGCATTGGTTAACATTGGACCCTATGGGTCCCAGGAGCCAATGGCGAAGTGCGCGGGCAGTGATGGTAACCACCGCCGCGGACGTCACCGCCGCGGACGTGACCGCCATTTTCTATCTGTTCAATCACTCGATACCTGATCTTCGACAGGAGAGGACCTACACTGCAAGTGCTGCTCTGACCTTGGTCTGGAAGAGACAATGGCTCGTGCGTCTGGGGAAAGGGCCCCTGCCTTCACTGCACAGGAGTTGGAGAAGCTCGTGGACGGGGTCCTCCCCCAGTACACGCTACTCTACGGTCCTCCAGACCAACAGGTAAGTACACAGGGAGCACGTTGTATGGGTTATGCCTGAGTGGAGAGGGCTGGTTGTAAGAAGGAAGGGGCCAGAGTTCTATGTGCACGAAGGACTGTGAATGCATGTGCCACATGGCAAGGGCAGGGATGTGGGCCACTCACTTCGACGGTGCAGTTGCTAATGACTTCTCTTCTTCCCCTGTACATTTCATTTAGGTCAGCTCCCACCAGAAGAAGGATATTTGGCGTGCCATCGCCAAGGACGTCCGGATCCTGGGGGTCCACCACAGACGGAGCACCCACTGCCAGAAAAGATGGGAGGACATTCGCGCTGGAGCAAGAAGACGGCGGAGGCTCAGCTGGGGATGCCCTCTGAACGTGGGAGGGGTGCCCGTCGCACCATGACCCCCCTGATGTTCCGGATCCTGGTGGTGGCCTACCCTGAGTTGGATGGGCGCTTGAGGGCATCACAGCAGACACAAGGGGGTGAGTACAACATCATTCTGCAGACTTTGCGTGCAGTGAAGGTGTCTGGGTGGGGGAGGAGGGCAGTGGGTTCCCCTAGGCCAGGGCGAGTTCCGTAGGCTAGGCCCCTCCGTAATGCAGGGCATGTGGCACTCCACCCCACCTCTGAAGAGTGCCAAGTACAGGTATACATGCCCCTGTGTCATCTATGTGTGCAGATGTCGACCATAGCCATGTAGGCCTTATCCCAGGAACTGCATCTGTAGAGCTCAACAGCGCAGCGTAGTGCAAGGGGCTGCTGTGTCTGTATTGTCCGCCAGCAGTAGCGGTAAGCCATGCACTCAACCTGTCTTTCTTCTGTCGTCCCCCCCCCTTTTTGTGGTGTCCCTGTTCTTGTGTGCATCAGCATCATCAGGTGGAGGTACAGTGGCACCAGAGCACGAGGGAGCTGCTTCCCACATGGCCATGGAGGGCCACACCACGGACTCTGAATACACCAGTGGGACGGAGGGTGAGGGGAGCTTCACGGCAGTCACAGGATCTGCAACCAGCGACACAGACTCGTCCTCCGTTGGAGCTCCCTTGTGGTGGCGGCAAAATCTGTGCCCCCCACTTCTACAGGTACAGCTACCACCCCCCCTACCAGCACCGCCCTCCCAGCAGCCCCTCAGCCTTCGCCCGTGCCCGCTCACCCAGGAGGGTGGTCATCACCTTTGCCCCAGCCACCTCAGTCTCTGCCCCTGTCACCTCTGCTGCCCTCAGTGAGGAGGCCATTGACCTCCTCAGGTCACTTACTGTTGGGCAGTCTACCATTTTGAATGCCATCCAGGGTGTAGAAAGGGAATTGCAACACACAAATGCATTCCTGGAGGGCATTCATTCTGGTCAGGCTGCCCTTCATCAAACCCTGCAAACTCTGGCTTCAGCACTGATGGCAGCTATTGTCCCTGTGTCTAGCCTCCCCCCTCCAACTTCCTCCACCCAGACCTAATCCCCTGTACCCCAGCCTATCCCAAGCACACCATCAGACCAGCCTGCACACACCTCACCACACAAGGGAAGCTCAGGCAAACATAAGCACCACACACACCACAGGCACTCACACAAGCATCACACACATACAGACATACCAACATCCACTGCCTCCACTGTGTCCCCCTCCTTGTCGTCTCCCTCCTCCCTCCCAAGTCTCATCTACACTCTCACCTGCATGCACTACCACTACAGCTACTAGGTCCCCCACCAGCACACCCACCACCACACCCCGCTCACGTGCAGTCACCACCCCACTACCATTTACACGCCCCCTGTGTCCTCTCCCAGTGTGTCTGTGACGCCCCCTCCCAAAGTACACAAACGTAGACACACACCCACCCAACATACATCCACCTCACGACAGCCTCCAGCGCATGCACCTGCACCCAAAGCCACAAAAGTTACACCTCCTACAACCACCTCCTCTTCCTCCACTCCCAGACCCCCTCCAGCTAACCGTCCCAGTGTTCCTAAGAAACTTTTCCTGACCAAGCTTGACCTCTTTACCACCCCCCCCTCCAATTCATAGGTCCCGTACTAGCACCTCAGCCAAAAAATCTCCGGGACCAGTGGTGCATGTTGTTAGAGGTATGTGGAGTGCACCGGGCACCAGGGCAGCCAGTGTGACACGGAGCCACAGCACAGCCAGTCCCCCCCCCCTGTAAAGCACCAAAAGTTGGACAGTGCCCGGCGGGAGAGGGGGAAGGTTCCAGCCAGCAAAGCCGCTCACAAGGGTCCAGGGGGGAGTGTCCACTCAGCTGTGACTCCTCCCAAGGTGGGGAAGGGGCAGAAGAAATCGCCAAAGTCTGGGAGGAGCAGCACGGCGGAGAAGACTGCCATCCTCCCCGCTGCCCAGTAGACCATCGTCACTGGCCAGGAGGCCACCACCAGAGTCAGTGCCCAGGAGGGCAGCCCGATCGTCACTGGCCTGGAGGCCACCGCCAGAGTCAGTACCCACAAGGGCAGCCCGATCGTCAGTGGCCAGGAGGCCACCACCAGCCACAGCCCAGCTGCCCAGGAGGGCCCCGGCAGCCACAGCCCAGCTGCCCAATGAAGGACCTCCAGCCCCAGCCCAGCTGGGCAATGAAGGACCGCCATGGCAAGCACAGCTGAATAGGTAAGAAACTGCAAATCAGGCAGTGCTGAATAGGGCAAAGACTGCCATGGCAAGCACCGCTGAACAGGCCAAGCATCGCTGAACAGGGCAAAGACCACCACGGCAAACACCGCTGAAAAGGTCAGAAACTGCAAACTCAAGCACCGCTGAACAGGGCAAAGAGCGCCATGGCAAGCACCGCTGAACAGGGCAAGCACCGCTGAACAGGGCAAAGACCGCCATGGCAAGCACCGCTGAACAGGTCAGAAACTGCAAACTCAAGCACAGCTGAACAGGGAAAAGACCGCCATGGCAAGCACCGCTGAACAGGGCAAGCACCGCTGAACAGGGCAAAGACCGCCAAACAGGGCAAGGACCGCCAACTCAAGCACTGCTAGCCCATGAGTGGCAGGGGCAGTGACGCAACTGGGACCGTCACGGGGAAAGTGATGCACTCTGGGCACCAGTCCCCCTCCAGAACCAGTGAAGACATGCATCCACTACCTCAATCCTTGGCAGGATGAAGCACTCTGGGCACCAAGCCCCCTCCAGAACCAGTGGAGACATGCATCCACTCAGTCTGTCCTGCACAGGATGAAGCACTCTGGGCACCAGTCCCCCTCCAGAACCAGTGGAGACATGCATCCACTCAGTCTGTCCTGCACAGGATGAAGCACTCTGGGCACCAGTCCCCCTCCAGAACCAGTGGAGACATGCATCCACTCAGTCTGTCCTGCACAGGATGAAGCACTCTGGGCACCAGTCCTCCTCCAGAACCAGTGGAGACATGCATCCACTCAGTCTGTCCTGCACAGGATGAAGCACTCTGGGCACCAGTCTCCCTCCAGAACCAGTGGAGACTGTTATCTACTTGAGAGACTGTGGCTTTGCACTCCCCAGGATGGTACAGTGGGCAACCCACCCACTGTAGAGACTTGAGAGACTGTGGCTTTGCACTCCCCAGGATGGTACAGTGGGCAAACCACCCACTTGTGAGAATTGAGAGACTGTGGCTTTGCACTCCCCAGGATGGTACAGTGGGCAAACCACCCACTGTAGAGACTTGAGAGACTGTGGCTTTGCACTCCCCAGGATGGTACAGGGGGCAACCCACCCACTGTAGAGACTTGAGAGACTGTGGCTTTGCACTCCCCAGGATTTTACAGTGGGCAAACCACCCACTGGAGAGACTTGAGAGACTGTGGCTTTGCACTCCCCAGGATGGTACAGTGGGCAACCCACCCACTGTAGAGACTTGAGAGACTGTGGCTTTGCACTCCCCAGGATGGTACAGTGGGCAACCCACCCACTGGAGAGACTTGAGAGACTGTGGCTTTGCACTCCCCAGGATGGTACAGTGGGCAACCCACCCACTGTAGAGACTTGAGAGACTGTGGCTTTTCACTCCCCAGGATGGTACAGTGGGCAAACCACCCACTGGAGAGACTTGAGAGACTGTGGCTTTGCACTCCCCAGGATGGTACAGTGGGCAAACCACCCACTGGAGAGACTTAAGAGACTGGGGCTTTGCACTCCCCAGGATACATCATTGGGCATGGAGCCCCCTCGTGGATCTTGCGTGGTGTACTCATCCGGCTGAGGTGCCCCCCCTTCCCTTCCCCCTGAGGTGCCTGTTGTATTTGTATCTGATGCCCCAGCAGTTTTCTCTCTGTTTTGATCAGGTATCTTGTGTGGTCCTCGTCCATGCATTTTGGGCCCAGTGGTCCACGGACAATGACTTGTGCATTACCTGCACTACTAATCGTGGGTTATTTTGTTGAATGTGTATCTATATATATATATATATATATATATATATATATATATATATATATATATGTAGATATTTGGTTACTGTATTTTGATATATTACAATGGTTCCACTCATTTCCTTTTGGTCTTTGCATTCTTCCGGGGGGGTTGGGGGTTGTTACTGTAATGTTTGGATATGCATTGGTCTGTGTGTTGTAGTGGGTGAGGGTCGGGTGGGGGTGGGGGTGTTGCGTGTGTGTGTCCCTGTCTTTTGCCTCCCCCTCCCCTATGTCGTAGGTGCAGTACTCACCGTTGTCTTCGCTGCCAGCGTTGATGATCGTCGTATAGGAGCAGGAAGACTAGTGCAGGAAGAATATGAAGTTCAGGCTACATGGTGCCCTCGTGGAGTGTGTAGAGGTGAGCGTTTTCCCTTTGAAATGGCTGTTTCCGCCGTGTTTTTATCCGCGGTGAATCCGCCCCGGAAAAGGTGGCGGATTGGTAGGTTGTGATACTGTGAGCGGTACTTTGTCTTCCGCCTGTCTGTTGGCAGTGACCGCCGCGCTGTTTGTTTGTACCTCTGTGGCGGTCGGAGTGTTAAAGTGGCTGTCTTTGTTGGTGGTTTCCGCCACGGTCATAATTCCCATTTTTTTACCGCCGGCCTCTTGGCGGTCTTACCGCCGCTTTAACACCGTCTGCCAGGGTTGTAATGACCCCCCAAGTCTGGTTCCTGCACCTAGGCGAGCAAGTCGAGAGAGAACTAAAAGAGTAACATATTTGCAGCTCCCTTTCCCCCAAAGTGACACAGCTTCCATTGACAATGTCTGATTTTCCTGCACTGGTTTGGGAAAGATTTGCTGGTGATTTCCTTGGACCCTTAGGAAATGGACATCATCACATGGTAGTCATTGATGAGTATTTATACTTTTCTTTGGTAGAGGAGTAATCATCAACAACCCATGACAAAGTCATCAAGCTGCTTGATGACATCTTTGCAGTGTGTGGTATTCCCACCATTCTTGAATCTGACAATGGGCCACTGTTCAATAGTAAATAATTCAAGGAGTTTGTAGTCAGAATAAATGTCAAGCATCAAAAGAGTACGCCTCTGTGACCTCAAGCTAATGGTGTTGCAGAATGATTTAGGAGTAATATCAAAAGGGTAATTCAACAGGCATCGAAGAGGGGGTCAATGTTAAACCAGGCCCTGTGTCAAACGATCTGTGCTTATCATTTAACTCCTCATTTAAAACTGGTGAGAGTCCTGCCACCTTGCTATTTGGGAGAGCCATCCAAAAGAAACTGCCACAGTGGACCGACCCTTGAATGCTGATAAGGTTAGTTTTACAGACATTTCCCGAAAGTGCAAAATAGAAACATATGCTGAACAGCATCGATGAGCTCAAGAAACAGTCTTCGATGAAGGTAACATAGTCCTGGTAAAACAGAAACCAAAGCAGAAAACAGACACCTTGTTTGCTGTTGCCCCGCTGAGGGATGTGACGTGCAAAAGACTCCTGGTGATGGTGTATCACCTCAAAAAGTACAACAAACAGGACTCGTCAAACTTTAGGCACCTATCTCAGTGTTTATCAGCTTCTGCATTTATGAATGCAGCAATCCCGCCTAGCTGTACAGGTCAAGCATGAGACCCTGTGCCACTGATGCACAACCAGAGTGCATCTCAACTACCTCATACCACTTGATCTAGCTGACTAGTGTGAGCACCTCTTCGGCTTATTGAAGAATTATAAAGTGACTTTTTTAAATACTTTTTGTTTAACAAAGGGGAACATGTAGTGTTGGGAGACTATGGGGGTCATTCTAACCCTGGCGGTCCGAGACCGCCAGGGCTAAAATGACGGAAGCAACGCCAACAGGCTGACGGTGCTTCCCTGCCCAAGCCGCGGTCAGAAAACCGGGTCCGGCGGTTTCCCGCCGGATTTCCCCCGGCTGGGCGAATCCGCCATGGCCATGGGGATTCCGACCCCCTTACCGCCAGCCTGTTTCTGGCGGTTTACACTGCCAGGAAGAGGCTGGTGGTAACGGGTGTCTAGGGGCCCCTGGGGGGGCCTGCACTGCCCATGCCACTGGCATGGGCAGTGCAGGGGCCCCCTAACAGGGCCCCAGCCTGCTTTTCACTGTCTGCCAAGCAGACAGTGAAAAGTGCGACGGGTGCAACTGCACCCGTCGCACACCTGCAACACCGCCGGCTCCATTCGGAGCCGGCTTCAGTGTTGCAGGCCCCCATCCTGCTGGGCCGGCGGGAAGGTCGGAATGGCACCAGCGGTCTTTTGACTGCGGTGCGGCCAAATGGCGGTGCCCGCCGGGGTCAGAATGACCTCCTATATGCCACCTCCATGCTTAGTATCATTGCAGAAGGTGAATATTGGAACACATTTAAACTACTCAAACTCCACCTACATGACAGAATCTACATTCAAACACAATTAGAAGCTTTGATTGTATTCCCCTCTCCAACTTCCAAACCCCAGGGGGCCTTGATCTGCAGCATCTAAGCACACCTATTCGGTCTGCCATTTAGCTCCCGATGCCTGTACCTGTACCATCAGACCTCCTCATCTGGCGAGTTGCTGTGAGGTGCTCCATTGATGTTACCTGCCTGCAGGTGATGTTTGAAGCCAATAGATGATCATCCATATACTGATTTGAAAATATCTCCCTTACCTGGAGGTTTTCAGCCTTCCTGCTCTGCCACTGTTTGGGCCTGCAGCACTTTCCTCAGGGGCCTCTGCTGTCTTCTGGTCACACTATGGGCTGTGAAGTGGCACTGCAAGCCTGTTTCAATCACTCTACTACACCTCCAACTGGGGCTGGTGCTAACCACTAGTACACTCGCATCTCTCCCCGCTTATCTACTGTTTGCCATGCTGCACCAGTTCTGCTAATGACAGGAATTCTATGACTATGGATACATGATGAGTTTGCCCGACTCATAATGGGCTTGGAACTTGACATGATTGACTCCTGTGCCTTTCGCCTTGTCTGCACAGAGGGCTAGCCTGTTGTCCCGCTACTCTGCACACTGTTTTTGCTGTATTGCCCTTCCAGTGGGTCTTTCGGCTTTCCTGTTTGGTTGGCCTCCTATTCCCTTCTCTAGTGTCCTGCTAACGCACATTAGCCTGGTCCCCACAGTGACCTAGATGGGGCACTCTCCTCGGATTGCTGATCTTTTTATTGATGTGGGTCTAGACAGTCAGAAGACAGCCCTCTGCCCACTACATGCTGGCCTCAGCCTAAAATGGCAATCTGCCACCATAAATTGAAATTAACAGAGAACCGTGCTTACACAGTTACGTGGAAAGTAAAGATGGACTTCTAGGGTCTTCAACTCCTGAAGCTGAAATAGACATTGGACTTATCTTTGATGGTACACTGCAAGGAAAGAAAGACTTCAGGCTCATTAACAAGGCTACAATTTGGGAGTCCTATAGGAGCAGCCATATTGCAATGCTTGAATTCCTCAATACTGGCACCTCCCATAATCTCAACATTTTGGATTGTTTATCAGTCTTAATATGAGTACTTAGCATTGGTTCCCTGCCATTTCCATGATCTTTTTCAAATGGACTCACCCTGTAGGCACTTCTTTGGCTTTCAGTGCTGTATAACACCCAAAATCCATGCCTCCTACAGAATAACTTCTCTACCTAGGAAAACACCAGACTACACAGGAAGCATCTCTGCTATTCAATTAGAGTGCATCCATGAACTTCTAAGAGACAGTTTGGATAAATAGGTGCACTGGACACTTGCTTAAAAGCTGGATGCACTTCTCAGTAGGCCACTACTTACCCATAAATTATTGTATCAATAGCCATTATGGAGTCTGACAACTTAAATCCTACTGATTGCTTTTGGCCAAAGTTAGGCCACAATACACTCAAGATTAACTACCCCCTAACCTATCAAAAAATGCAGCAAAAACATTCAGGCACAAACTACTCAAATAGAACCCTGAAATTCTAATTTCTGAAACCTACTTTTTTTTTCATGACCACTCTCTCCATTCCAACACCGTAACTGTCATTGATGTCCCCATATTACCCACTGGAGGAAAGGATTCTTGTTTTTACCCTTCTATCTAGCTATCTGACCTGCCCTGACCTTTAATTCATAAAACACTGTTGCCCACAGTGTTAGAAGTGGCAACAAATGCAGCCAAGGGATATTTCTGGATTCTATCCTGCCTCCCCTGTTCGAATGCTACCCAAGGGGTGAACCACTCAATCCAGTTCCAAAAGCAGATTATTTTAGGTCACAACTAGACAATGCCAAAACGGACCCAGGAAACTCTTCAAAATCATCTAACAGCAAACATTATGCAACCCCAACCTACATTTGACTGACAATGGATCCTTGTCAAGTGGCGAAGATTTCTCCACCTATTTCATTGAAAAAATAAGGAGAATTCAAACTGATCTCCACCACATCTTATGACTTCTACTAATGCAAGCCCAGCCTCGGCTCCTTCCTGTTCGGCAACAGGATAGCTCCCCTCACTATGGCTACACCACTAAAAACAATGCCTCATTGACTGCCTTCAAAATCCCAGATGAAGCAGCTTTACTAAAATATTAACTACAATAAAACCCTCTAACTATTTCATTGGTCCTCTGCCCACCAGCTCTTCAAACAGCTTAGCTCTTCCTTACTCCCTCTTTGGACTAAGATTGTCAATTCATCTCTCGCTCAGGGCATGTTTCTAGACTGCCAAAAGATAGGACAGGACACCCCTATTCTCCCCCCCCCAAAAAATGCAGTCCTATCTGACCTTTCAAATTACCACCCAATCACCAAATTCCAGGCACTAGAAAAGCTATGGCTCCCATTTGGGGCTAGAATCCAGCTGAAGATAGCCTACATGACTCATAAGGCCCTTCACTACAACACATCTGTCTACTTGGCCAACAAATGTGAACTATCTGGTGGTAGTCGCTTCTCAAGAAGCTCTAACTCCCTACTGTGGTGTCACAGAAGTTAAAAAAAAGACAACTTACAATAGCTCCTTTCCCGGTCTTGGAAGATGGAACGCACTACCAACAGAAACTCGGACAAAGCCCTCCTCTACGTTCTTCAGCTTCTGTTGAATAAACTCCTCCATTAGTTATACTTAGTCACTACTGTTGATCATTTATGTGTGGACTCCTTTTGAATCATGGACCTAACAAGCTGCTGTGGTTTACTTTATCTGTTGTTGTGTTTGCATTGCTCCCTACGCTTTTTCTATTCACCACCCTTCCTGCATTTTCTTCTCATTAATGTATGACCTGGATGCTATTTGTACAGAGCTCTTAAAACCCAGATGGGTCATAAAAAATAAATAAATGTGCCCTATGTCTCTTGGAGGTCTGAGGGGGGACTCAACAGTGGAATCATGTACCTTGTTGGGAGATGTTAAGGTGTGGTTTTTAGTGGTTATGACATAAACAGAGTGCAGTGTTGATCGTATCATGAGAAATAAAGATGCCTGGTACAGAGCTCCTTGTGTGGCTTGTTCACTTGCATGCTCCTGGGCTGGGAAAGATGCTAAAGGAAGCAGGCAATTGTCCCCTGGGCCAATCTTTGCTTCCCCCAAAGTCACTTGACAAGATTTCTCAAAGGATAAGCATTTTCACAGGTTGGGAAAGCTGTTTCTTATAGACAGCTTCCCTTATTCTAAATGTTTTACTATTTCAGGAGTTGGCAACTCTTAAATAGTTTGTGACCTTAACTGCAACCCTAAACCATTATTAAAACCACTCAAAATTGCAATTAGGAGGGGACAGCCTTTTCTGGAACCCACTTAGAAATGGTCAATAATGTCATTTTGCCATTTAGAAATGCTTTTATGACTCAAAAAAGTGGTTGAGGGCATTGCCAAATCTCTTTTACCATCTTAAACCTGGTGATTGCTTTGGTTGCACCATTATGCACTGCAGGAGTGACACAACATTGTAATCAGCAATACATATATTGTGTGTTTTAAATGAAATAGGTGGAGAAATCTTCGCCACTTGACAAGGATCCATTGTCAGTCAAATGTAGGTTGGGGTTGCATAATGTTTGCTGTTAGATGATTTTGAAGAGTTTCCTGGGTCCGTTTTGGCATTGTCTAGTTGTGACCTAAAATAATCTGCTTTGGAACTGGATTGAGTGGTTCACCCCTTGGGTAGCATTCGAACAGGGGAGGCAGGATAGAATCCAGAAATATCCCTTGGCTGCATTTGTTGCCACTTCTAACACTGTGGGCAACAGTGTTTTATGAATTAAAGGTCAGGGCAGGTCAGATAGCTAGATAGAAGGGTAAAAACAAGAATCCTTTCCTCCAGTGGGTAATATGGGGACATCAATGACAGTTACGGTGTTGGAATGGAGAGAGTGGTCATGAAAAAAAAAGTAGGTTTCAGTAATACTACTAATATAAAGTGGAATATTCGATGTATCATTGAAGCTGCATTCAAAGTAGAAGATTAATTGATATATACGTGTGTGTACAAATGGTGATTTTAACATGTTGGATTTTAATATGTGTTCACACTTATCTTCCTTTTTTTGGAATAAGATGTTATGGAAAACTTACACATAAGGTTTTTGCCCTTGTGAGATCTATTGGCTTTGTCAATGTTTTTTAGACATGTTACACAGTCAACAGTTTTGGAATTCTTCTCCCTGCCTCGAGGGGAGAAGGAACATAATGCTTCACAGGTTCCCATCAAGCTGTGCCAGAAAATAATCTCCCATGGCAACTGGCAGCAATTTACATTTGGGAACTCCAACATGCACAAACATCTGATGTTTAACCATTCCTTCAGACTCATCTAATTAAAAAAACCTCATGCAGCAACATTGGCACAAAGTATACTGTAAATAAATAAAATAAACACTTGTACAGAGCACATTAACCCATTCCCAGCCATCAACGTAATGCTTACGTCCTGTGGCACAGTTCTCAGGCGCGACGGATGGAACAATTAGGTCCTGGGACAGGCCCTCAGGGGAAGGGCTCGCACTCCCCCCCAAGGGCCATAGGGGCAGGGATGGAAGGGGAATGACTTTCCCTTCGACCTTCGGTCCCCCGCCTCCCCCCAATGATGTCTGATGACATCTGCACGTAATCGCGCACTGACCTCATCAGAGGCCGCCCCCGTCATGCTGGAAGCTCAGCTTCCAGCGAGATCAGAAGAGAAAAGCTTTCTTGGTATCATACCTGACTGGGGATGCAGCTACCTGGGCAATTCCTCTTGTGCGTGAAGACAGTCCCCTGCTTTACAATTGGAGAAATTTTGTTCGTGATTTTGAACGAGTATTTGATCATAGAACTGTGACATTGTCGGCAGATCATGAATTATTAGACTTGCGACAAGGTAAACAGGATTTAGTGTCCTACTTAGCTAACTTTAATCGGCTGGTAGCCGGGACATCCTGGCCTAAAGAAAAGCAAGTGGCCTTGTTCTACAAAGGACTCAAGGAGGAGTTAAAAGACATTCTTGCTCAAATAGACCCGCAGCCTACAGACTGTCAAAATCTGATAAACCTCGTTTTGAGACTGGATCATCATTTAGCAGAACGAAGGGGAACACGCAAAAAGACTGAGAAATATTCCTGGCATGTTCACGATAATAGAGACTCAAGAACCCAGAAAGAAAGAACTCCAGAACTTATGGAAATCGGAACAATCAGGAGGCCTTTGACCAAAGACGAAAAGGACCTACGTAGAAAGAATGTACAATGTCTTTATTGCGGGCACAAGGGTCATTTTGCCAAAGAATGTCCAATCAAACCAAAGAGCAAACGAGGTCCTGTCCAGAAACTTGCAGCCAATGCACAAGTCAACCCGGAAAACTAGATCACCCAAGATGTAAAGAAGGGTTGCTCTTGGGTGTCACTGTGGACCCTTCCCAGTCTAGACATCTCAAGCTGGGCATAAAAGTTCAAGTAAAGAAAAATAACTATTTCAAGAAGGCCCTAGTAGATTCTGGGGCTAAAGGGAACTTTGTTGACGCCCAATTGGTCCGTGCATGGGGGATCCAATGTATCGAGAAGAAGACTCCAGAAATAATACAAGCAGTAGATGGAAAATTCTTGACTGGAGGCCCAGTAACTCTTCAGACTGTCCCCTTGATGGTGATATGTGAGGGGAAGAACCAAAGAACCAAACATAAAGAGAAACTCATCCTTGACATGATCCATGCTCCTCAGTATGGAATTATCCTTGGCCTACCCTGGTCAACTCATCACAATCCTGAGATTAATTGGGCAGAACTGAAGGTCGTGTTCTCTTCAGCTCTATGTAAAGAAAAATGCTTCCAGACGTCTCAAGTAACCAAAGATTGCAACTCTTACATAGCCACTGCAGCCGAGAAAGAAGTAAAGTTGCCCAGACAATATTCATCCTATGGAGATGTATTAAATGAAAAAAAGCAGAAACCTTGCCTCCTCATAGACCTTATGACTGTCAAATTGATCTAATCCCAAGTGTGATATTCCCCAGCTGTCGTGTATACGCCCTGTCAAAACATGAAAATCAACATTTACGAAACTATCTAGATCAATTCTTGGAGAATGGTTTCATCCGCCCTTCTAAGTCTCCTGCAACCTCTTTTTTGTCCCTAAGGTGAATGGAGATCTTCGAACTTGTATTGACTATAGGGGTTTGAGCAAAGTCACCATTAAGAATAAATACCCCTTGCCCCTGATTCCAGTCTTGCTGGAACAAGTAAAGAAAGCTAAAATCTACACTAAGCTCGATCTACGAGGTGCTTATCATTTAGTCAGAATGAGAGAGGGCGACAAATGGAAAACGGCGTTCAAGACAAGATATGGTCTCTTTGAATACACCGTCATGGCTTTTGGTCTGAGTAATGCTCCAGCAGCATTTCAATTTTTCCTGAATGACGTTCTTAGACAGTATCTCGACATATTTGCAATAGTCTACATCAATGACATTTTCATCTACTCTGACAATGAAAACGAACATGTGCAACATGTCAAGAAAATTCTCGCAGCCCTTCGAGAGCACCATTTATATTGCAAACTAACTAAGTGTGAGTTTCATGTTACCACAGTTGAGTTTTTAGGGGTTATCCTTACCCCTCAAGGTATGGTCATGGCAGAAAAGAAAGTACAAGCTGTATCGGATTGGCCCACTCCAAAGACTGTTCGAGATGTACAATGTTTCCTGGGGTTTGCAAACTTTTACCGTAGGTTTATAAACCATTTCTCTCAAACAGTGGCCCAAATCACTAAGTTTTTGGGAAGAAAGAAAAATGTGTATGGTCTCCAGAAGCTGATCAATCCTTTTCAACTTTGAAAGAAGCTTTTTCCACAGCCCCAGTCTTGACTCACCCTGATGTGGATCGTCCATGCATAGTGAAAGCCGATGCCTCAGATGTGGCAATTGGTGAGTCTTGTCACAATGAAGCAAAGACACTGGCCAACTTCATCCTGGCGCTTACATGTCTCGAAAGCTGAACAAAGCCAAACAGAACCATGTCATTGCTGAAAAAGAGCTTCTGGCAATTTGTGACGCCTTTAAAGAATGGAGACATAATTTGTTGGGTGCCAAGTACACTGTCACAGAATATACTCATCATCGCAATCTCCAGTTCATGAGTTCAGCCAGACTTTTGACTCCTCAGCAATTACGCTGGATGTTGTTTTTTGCAGAATTTGATTTTGTGGTAACTTTCCGTACTGGTAAAGACAATCGCAAAGCAGACGCCTTGTCCCGCCAAGAGTCTACCACCTAGCCTACAGTCCAACCCTCCAGAGCTATCATTTCTCCAGTCAAAGTCCTATGCATCATAAAAACTGAAGATTTCTTTGAAGACACCCGTAATTCCTTCACCATTGAGAAATGGCAGACATGGGCTCAAGCAGATCCCAAAAGGTCAATAAAGCAAGGACTACCTTTCCATGACGCTCGCTTGTCGTGCCCACTATCAAGCTTCGCAAATTAGTATTTCATTGGTTGCATGTTTTACCTACGGCAGGTCATCCAGGTACTCCTAAAACTCTTGAATTAATCCAACGCTACTTTTGGTGGCCTAGTCTGATGAAAGACTTCAAAACAATGGTAAACAACTGTGAAGTCTGTGCTCGCATCAAGACAAGTCATTCTAAACCAAAAGGGTTCATGCATCCGCTCCCAACTCCATTTCCACCTTGGGAACACTTCTCTTTAAACTTCATTACAGGACTACCAGTAGTTCAGCAACATTCAGTAATCCTTGTGGTAGTCAATAGTCTCACGAAATATGGACATTTCATTGCCTGTAAGAAATTGCCCACCTCCAGCGAACTAGCAACCATCTTACTGAATAGAGTGGTCCGTTACCACGGGCTGCCAAAAAAGATTCTCTCCATCGAGGGTCGCATTTTGCCTCCAATTTCTGGAAAACATGGTGCAGAACACTTCAAGTCACGTCCACACTATCTACTAGCCATCATCCGCAAACAGATGGTCAAACTGAGAGACTAAATCAGAAATTGAAGCAATACCTGCGTGCTTACACTGAGAAAGCACTTCATTCTTTGACATAAATGCTCTGGTTAGTTGAGTTAGCCTACAATATCTCATTTCACAACTCCACTGGTGTTACACCCATTTTTGGCTTGTTTGGCTATCATCCTAACACCTTGCCCATCACGATCCCTCAAGAAAGTTCTTTTACACCAGCTGTGTCGGAAACCATTCAACACCTTCACGAAACCCAGAAATTGATTCAACAGCATTTAGAAAAAGACAAACAAAAATACAAAAAGCATTACAACAAGAAACATTGCGAGGGACCTCAGTATCAACCAGGTGATAAAGTGTGGCTTTCTATAAGACATACAGGGTGTCATTACGACCCTGGCGGTATTACGACCCACGAATCCACGCAGTGGTCTTTCAACCGCGGTATTCCATTGGCGGTACACACCGCCGTTCTCAAAATACACACACATATACAAAACACCGCCACATTGGACAATTCAAAATACACACACCTGACACACATACACACACCACTCCCACACATCCAATACAATATAAAACACACACCAACATCACCCACAAACCCCTACAACCAGAAATTCTGAGAGAAGGCAAGAGAGAGAGCCCAGAATAGACAACCCCATCACACAGAGGCACACAACACCATCACCCACCCAACATCCAAGCACAAAACACCACATACCACTACACTCACCACACTCATCACCACATACACCACCCCACACATCACACACACCACCCCATGTCACGCCAAAGACACCCCCGCTTCTCCGAGGAGGAGCTCAGGGTCATGGTGGAGGAAATCGTACGGGTAGAGCCACAGCTATTTGGCTCATAGGTACAGCACACATCAATAGCCAGGAAGATGGAGCTATGGCAAAGAATAGTCGACAGGGTCAACACAGTGGGACAGCACCCAAGAAATAGGGAGGACATCAGGAAGAGGTGGAACGACCTACGGTGGAAGGTGCGTTCAACAGTATCCAGGCACCACATCGCGGTACAGTGGACTGGCGGCGGACCCCCACCTCCTCCCCCTCAACTAACAACATGGGAGGAGCAAGTCTTGACCATCTTGCATCCTGAGGGCCTCGGAGGAGTCGTTGGAGGAACGGACACTGGTAAGTCAAATCTTAACTATCACATCCCCCACCCTACCTGCATGCTATCACACACCCCAACCCTCACACCCTCCCCTATCACCCAAACTCCTCACTAATGTACTAATAACACCAACTTCACATCCCAACCCCAAGACCTGCATGACACAACTAAGCATGGACACCCATCACTAAAGCATGCCCACTGCACATACCCAGAACACCCCCCAACCATCAGCACACAACCCCACAAACAGGAATGCCTGCACTGGGGTTCACGCACACCCAACCATTGCACACCATTACACACACACATGCAATAATCATGTACTTATACCCCCGCAGGAACCTGAAGGAACGTCACCACACCAGAGGGTCCATACAACACCACTCCACCCCCAGAAGAGGCCCACAGTGACAACAGCAGCTCTGCCCTACTGGATCTTGATGACCAGCCCGGACCATCGTGGGCCTCAGGACAGTCGGTTCCACTTGCCCAGCCACAGCCCAACAACGAACTTCCTCCCTCTGGTAACACCAGCACAGCACCCACCCAGCGGGGCTAAACCTCCCTACCCAGGACAGGTCAATCAGTGGTGTGTCCACCACTACAGGGCACCCAGGCTAACCCACCACCCCAACAACAACAGGGACCTGGGGGCAGTGGTAGTGGGCACACAGTCCTGGGGACGGAGGCACAGGAACATAGGGGACCTGGGAGGGCTGCTGTGCGACAGAGGGAAGACAGGCCAAGGGAACCAACTCTCCACAAGGCCCTCTCCTCCATCATGGGAGCATACCACCACTCCCAGGAGACGATGGCCACGGTCCTGGACAATTTACAGGAGACCCTGCGTCTGCAGGAGGAGCAGTATTTGGGGTTCATGGAGGAGCTCAGGACCATCGGCTCTGCCCTGAGCACCATCGTAGGGGTGCTGACGGACATTCAAAAGACCTTGAGGGACACCGTGGCACTCCAAGGGGCCCCTGACAATAGCCACGACGATGAACTGCCTACCACCTCCGCCGGCGCTAGTGGACAGGACGCCCCGCCACAGGACCAACACACCAGCACCCCATTCCCTGCAGACGGACAACCACAACGCAAGCGGTCCCTGAGATCCAGGAACAGGACAGAGCAAGATGGCAAGACCCCCGCCAGGAAATAAGCCCACCCTGATTGTCCCCCCACTGTCCCACTTTGTTACCCTGTCCAAATCGGAACTGCCCCAGCTCCACTTCCAATGGGCAGATGTGCAATGTACCTGTGAGACCAATAGACTGGACTCTGCCATGGACATTCCTCCACCATCACCCATCACCATTTTACAACCCCCCTTCATTTTTAGCACTTAAATAAACACCCTTGAAACACTAAAGGCTAACATACCAATGTCACACATCACAAGCCCTTCAAGGATGCAAGCAGTTGACACGTAGGTTACCACATTTGTGAAACTGAAATGGAAGGGGACAACTCAGTTAACAAATAGTGAGTGAAATGTCGGTACAGGATAGAGATAGACGTGTGAAAGTTAATGTAATGTTAAACCTAAAAATTTAATCACCTGAGTTTCACTGGAAATATTGCTGTATGACTGACTCCCTGTTGTCATTTTCTTCTTCCTCAGCTTCATCCTCATCACTGTCCACAGGCTCCACAGACTCCACAGCTGCAACAACACCGTCATCTGGATCATCCTCCTGCAGAAAAGGCACCTGGCGTGGCAATGCTAAATTATGGAGCATGGAGCAGGCAATAATGATGTCGCACACCTTCTTCGGTGAGGAGAATAGGGACCCACCTGTCATATGTAGGCACCAGAACCTCGCCTTAAGAAGGCCGAAGGTGCATTCGATAACCCTCCTAGTCCGCCCATGGGCATCATTGTAGTGTTCCTCTGCCCTGGTCTTGGGATTCCTCACTGGGGTCAATAGCCAGGAAAGGTTGGGGTAACCAGAGTCCCCCAATAGCCATACATGGTGCCTCTGGAGTTGACCCATCATATCAGGGATGCTGCTATTGCGCCGGATGTAGGCGTCATGCACAGAGCCAGGGAACATAGCATTTACCTGCGAGATGTACTGGTCTGCCAAACAGACCATCTGGACATTCATCGAATGATAACTCTTCCTGTTCCTGTACACCTGTTCACTCATGCGGGGGGGACCAGAGCTACATGGGTCCCCTCAATGGCACCTATGACGTTGGGGATATGTCCAAGGGCATAGAAGTCACCTTTCACTGTAGGCAAATCCTCCACCTCAGGGAAAATGATGTATCTCCTTACGTGTTTCAGCAGGGCAGACAACACTCTGGACAACACGTTGGAAAACATAGGCTGGGACATCCCTTATGCCATGGCCACTGTTGTCTGAAAAGACCCACTTGCAAGGAAATGGAACACTGACAGCACCTGCACGTCAGGGGGGATTCCAGTCGGATGGCGGATTGGTGACATCAGGTATGGCTCCAACTGGCTACATAGTTCCTGGATTGTGGCACGGTCAAACCTGTAGGTGATGATTAAATGTCTCTCTTCCATTGTCAACAGGTCCACCAGTGGTCGGTACACCGGAGGATTCCGCCATCTTCTCATATATCCCAGCTGACGGTGCCTAAGAAGGACAACAGTGAAGAAACAGTCACTATTCCTCCAGGTATGTACCCACAGTCACACACAAGACTACACCAGACAATGAACCCTTCCTGTATGTGTGTTGAGTGTAGGCCTCGGTATGTGTGATGCAGTTGAAAAAGAATCCATGTGGGCCCCTGAAATGGTGGCTGCCAGACCTCTAAACTGGGACAATGGGATTGTGGGTTAACAGCGCTGGCGTTGCACACCGTCGCAGTAGGCGGTTGTGGACTGCGGCGCACTGCTGCATTGGTTAACATTGGACCCTATGGGTCCCAGTAGCCAATGAACAGGTGCATTGGCGGTGATGATGGGCACAGCCGCGGACGTCACCGCCGCGGATGTCACCGCCATTTTCTATCTCTTCAATCACTGGATACCTGACCTTCGACAGGAGAGGACCTACACTGCTAGTGCTGCTGTGACCTCGGTCTGGAAGCGACGATGGCTGCTGCGTCTGGGGAAAGGGCCCCTGCCTTCACTGCACAGGAGTTGGAGAAACTTGTGGATGGGGTCCTCCCCCAGTACATGCTACTCTACGGTCCTCCAGACCAACAGGTTAGTACACAGGGAGCACGTTTTATGGGCTAGGCCTGGGTGGACAGGGCTGGGTGGAAGAGGGAAGGGGGCAGAGTTCATACTACAGTAAAGCATGGGAATAAATGGGCCACATGGTCAGAGTAGGGAGGGGGCCACTCACATTGATGGTGCAGTTGGTAATGACTGTTCCTCTTCCCTTGTGCATGTCATGTAGGTCAGCGCCCGCCAGAAGAGGGACATTTGGCGTGCCATCGCCAAGGCGGTCCGGACCCTGGGGGCCCACCAGAGACAGGGCACCCACTGCCGGAAGAGATGGGAGGACATTCGCCGCTGCAGCAAGAAGACGGCGGAGGCTCAGCTGGGGATGGCCTCCCAACGTGGGAGGGGTTCCCGTCGCACCATGAGCCCCCTGATGTTCCAGATCCTGGCGGTGGCCTACCCGGAGTTGGATGGGTGCTTGAGGACATCACAGCAGACACAAGGGGGTGAGTACAACCTCATTCTGCGCACTTTGCGTGCAGTGGAGGGGTCTGTGTGGGGGAGGTGGGCTGTGGGTGTCCCTAGGCCAGGGCGAGTTAGGTAGGCAAGGCCCCTCCGTAATGTAGGCCATGTGGCACTCTACCCCACCTCAGAAGAGTGGCAAGTTGAGGTATAGTTGCCCCTGTAGCATCCATGTGCGCAGATTTCCACCATTGCCATGTAGGCCATATCCCAGATATTGCATGTGCAGAGGCCAGGAGCACGGCGTAATGCATGGGACTGCTGCGTCTGTCTTGTCCGCCAACAGTAGCGGTATGCCATGCACTAAAACTCTCTTACTTCTGTCTCCCCCACATTTTCTGCTCTCCCTGTCCTTTTGTACATCAGCATCATCAGGCAGAGGTACAGTGGCACTGGAGCACGAGGGAGCTGCATCCCACATGGCCATGGAGGGCCACACCACAGACTCTGAATGCACCAGTGGGACGGAGGGCGAGGGGAGCTTCACGTCGGCCACCGTATCAGCAACCAGCGACACGGACTCGTCCGACGATGGGAGCTCCCTTGTGGTGGCGGCACCATCTCTGCGCCCCACTTCTACAGGTACAGCCGCCACCTCCCCTACCAGCACCGCCCTCCCAGCAGCCCCTCAGCGTTCGCCCCGTGCCCGCTCACCCAGGAGGGTGGGCATCACCTTCGCCCCAGACACCTCAGGCTCTGCCCCAGTCACCCCTGCTGCCCTCAGTGAGGAGGCCATTGACCTCCTCAGGGCACTCACTGTTGGGCAGTCTACCATTGTGAATGCCATCCAGGGTGTAGAACGAGAGTTGCAACACGGTAATGCATTCCTGGAGGGCATTCATTCTGGTCAGGCTGCCCTTCAGCGAACCCTGCAATCTCTGGCCTCAGCACTGATGGCAGCCATTGTCCCTGTGTCTAGCCTCCCCCTCCAACTTCCTCCACCCACACCCAATCCCCTGTACCCCAGCCCATCCCAAGCACACCTACAGACACACCTACAGAACAGCATGCACACAAGTCAACACACACAAGTAGCTCAAGCAAACATAGGCACCACACACACCACAGGCACTCACACAAGCATCACACACATACAGGTACAGCAACATCCACTGTCTCCACTGTGTCCCCCTCCTCCTCTTCTCCCTCCTCCCTCCCAGTCTCGTCTACACACACACCTGCATGCACCACATCTACAGGCACTAGGACTCGCACCAGGACACCCAGCACCACAAGCCGCTCATCTGCACTCACCACCTCCATTGCCATTTACAAGTCCCCTGTGTCCTCTCCCAGTGTGTCTGTGACGCCCCCTCGCAAAGTACCCAAACGCCAGCAATCACCCAACATCCATCCACCTCACAACAGCCTCCAGTAGCTGCACCTGCACCCAAAACAGCTAAAGTGACACCTCCGACAACCACCTCCTCTTCCTTCACTCCCAGACCCCCTCCAGCTACCCATCCCAGTGTCCATCAGAAACTGTCCCTATGTCAAATTGACCTTTTTGCCCCCACGCCCCCTCCAATTCATCAGTCCCATCGTAGCACCTCAGCCAAAAAGCCTCCAGTACCAGTGGTGCGTGTTCCAGGTTTTTGGAGTGCACCGTCCACCAGGGCAGGCAGTAGGACCCGGAGCCAAGGGACTGGCAGCCCACCCCCTGGAAAAGCTCTGAAATTGGAATGGGATCGAAGGCGATTGGTGAGTCAGCTGTAACTCGAAAAAAGGTGGGGAAGGTCCAGAGGAAGTCTGCCCAGCCTGTTGTGAGTGTCACGGCGGAGAAGTGCGCCATCTTTTGCGGCGGTCCAGACACAACCGCCAGCACCGTCGTCACTGGTCCAGAGACCACCGCCGGAGTCACAGCCCAGGAGGGCACAAGTATCGTCACTGGTCCAGAGACCACCGCCAGAGTCACAGCCTAGGAGGGCCCAAGTATCGTCACTGGTCCGGAGACCACCGCCGGAGTCACAGCCCAGGAGGGCACACGTATCGTCACTGGTCCAGAGACCACCGCCAGACTCACAGCCCAGGAGGGCCCAAGTATCGTCACTGGTCCGGAGACCACCGCCGGAGTCACAGCCCAGGAGGGCCCAAGTATCGTCACTGGTCCAGAGACCACTGCCGGAGTCACAGCCCAGGAGAGCCCAAGTATCGTCACTGGTCCAGAGACCACCGCCAGAGTCACAGCCCAGGAGGGCCCAAGTATCGTCACTGGTCCGGAGACCACCGCCGGAGTCACAGCCCAGGAGGGCCCAAGTATCGTCACTGGTCCGGAGACCACCGCCGGAGTCACAGCCCAGGAGGGCCCAAGTATCGTCACTGGTCCAGAGACCACCGCCAGAGTCACAGCCAAGGAGGGCCCAAGTATCGTCACTGGTCAGGAGACCACCGCCGGAGTCACAGCCCAGGAGGGCCCAAGTATCGTCACTGGCCCAGAGACCACCGCCAGAGTCACAGCCCAGGAGGGCCCAAGTATCGTCACTGGTCCAGAGACCACCGCCAGAGTCACAGCCCAGGAGGGGACAGGATGCCACAGCCCCGCTGGCCAATGATGGAACGTCATGCCACACACCAATGCCCAGTGTAGAGATCGTCATGCAACACACCAATGCCCAGTGTAGAGATCGTCATGCCACACACTAATGTCAGTATCAGAACCGCCATGTCAAAGCACCGCTGAAAAGGGCAAAGACCGCCATGGCAAAGCACCGCTGAACAGGGCAAAGACCGCCATGGCAAAGCACTACTGAACAGTCCTGAACCTCAATGGCAAAGCACCGCTGAACAGTCCAGAACCGCCATGGCAATGCACCACTGAACAGGGCAAAGACCGCCACGCCAAAGCACCGCTGAACAGTCCTGAACCGCCATGGCAAAGCACAGCTGAACAGGGCAAAGACCGCCATGGCGAAGCACCGCTGAACAGTCCTGAACCGCCATGGCAAAGCACCGCTCAACAGGGCAAAGACCGCCATGGCGAAGCACCGCTGAACAGTCCTGAACCGCCATGGCAAAGCACCGCTCAACAGGGCAAAGACCGCCATGGCAAAGCACCGCTGAACAGTCCTGAACCTCAATGGCAAAGCACCGCCGAACAGTCCAGAACCGCCAGGGCGAAGCACCGCTGAACAGGGCAAAGACCGTGTAGGAATGAATGGACCGCCACATCAGGCATCCTTATCCCATGTGCAGCTGGGACAGTGACAGGACAGGAACTTTCACGGGGAGACTCATCCAGTCTGGGCACCAGTCCCCCTCCAGAACCAGTGGAGACCTGCATCTACTTGAGAGACTGTGGCTTTGCACTCCCCAGGGTGGCATAGTGGGCAACCCACCCACTGTAGAGACTTGAGAGACCGGCTTTGCACTCCCCAGGATGGTACAGTGGGCAACCCACCCACTGTATAGACTTGAGAGACTGTGGCTTTGCACTCCCCAGGATACATCAATGGACATGTAGGCCCCTCGTGGATCTGGCTTCGCATTCATCTGGCTGAGGTGCCCCCCCTTCCCTTCCCCCTGAGGTGCCTGTAGTGTGTCTATCTAATGCCCCGGCAGTGTTCTCTCCGATTTTGGTCAGGTATCTACTGTGGGCCTCGCCCATGCATTTTTGGACTGTTGGTGCACGGACATTGTTGTGTACATATCTGCACTACTTCTTGTATTGTATATATAATTATGAGTGATTTAGAGATATATATCTGTATATTTTTGTATGACATGTATATTGGCACATTACAATGTTTGACCGAAATTCGCTTTGTGTTTTCAATCTTCTGGGTGGATTGTGGGCTGTTAATATGATATTTTTGACTGCATTGGTGTGTATGTCGTGATATGCGAGGGTGGGGGTGTTTGGTGGGTGTCCCCCTAACTTTTGCCTCCCCCTCCCTGTGTCGTAGATGCAGTACTCACCGGTATCTTCTGTGCCTACGTCGCTGTTGTTCGTAAAGGAGCAGAAAGACAAGGGCAGGTAGTATTTGGAGTTCGGGGTCCATGGAGTCGTCGTTCCTCGTGGGATATGTTAAGGTGAGTGTTTTCCCATAGCAAAAGCTGTTTCCGCCGTGTTTTTATCCACGGTGAATCCGCCCCGGAAAAGGTGGCGGATTGGCAGGTTGTAATAGTGTGGGCGGTACATTGTCTTCCGCCTGTCTGTTGGCGGTGACCGCCGCGCTGCTTGTCTGTACCGCCGTGGCGGGCGGTGTGTTAAAGTGGCTGTCTTTGTTGGCGGTTTCCGCCAGGGTCATAATTCCCTTTTTTTGTCCGTCGGCATGTTTGCGGTATTACCGCACCTTTTACACCGTCCGCCAGGGTCGTAATGACCCCCATAGACTTCAAGAAAAAGCACATGTTTAATCCCAAATTCATAGGTCCCTACACTGTCCTTCAGCAATTCAATCCTGTGACCTATAAACTGCAATTACCAAGGTCATTACGTATTCATCCAGTGTTTCACACTTCCCTCCTGAAAAAGGAAGTCCAGAAGGTCCGTCCTCATCCAGCTCCATTTCTAGTACGGGGGAAGTGGAATACGAAGTCAAGAAGGTGTTGGATTCCAAAGTGAGAGGGCGTAACCTATGGTACTTAATCTTGTGGAAAGGTTATGGCCCCGAAAGTAACTCATGGGTTTCCACATCTGATATTCATGCTCCACTACTTGTGAGGCATTTTCATCATCTCAGTCCAGGCAAGCCAGGCCCTAGAGCGCATTTGGGAGAGGGGAGTACTGTCAACATCAGGGCAGTGCGCACTCTACGGGTGACTGGAATGCAAAAACCCAACACTTATGAAATAACGTAATTCATGCATGATGTTGCTATGCTGTTGTTTAATCTTTTGCATTTTAGAGTTTAATCCTGAAGACTTATATTCAAGGTGCTTGTCAATACTGTTAATTTGCAATGTATTGCTGCAGGCTTTCAGAGTGTCAGGGTGTGGTCCCTTTCCAGGGCCATCTGGAAGCTTTCTCTGCAGCATGACTGGGTGTGGTTTGTGGGCTGGGCCAGACTCTATATAAGGGAGCCAGCCCAGTTCCACTTGCTCACTATTCAGAGGTCCCGGTGCAGAGCAGCAGCAATTTCCTGAGCTCCTGTTCCGGAAGTCTACCTTGATCTTCCAGGCCTTGCTCTTCATTGTATTGGTGATCCTTGATCAGGGCAGTAAGACGGAGGTCGGGCTGGGCCCCCAATCCCATTTTTGAAGGCATTTGAGTTCTTGGGCCTAATTTTCATATTGGGAGATTTTTCCTTATGCGTGTGAATGTGCTCTTTGTTTCTGGCATTTACATGTTGACATTCGACTCGGCAAGATGCGCGTTTCATTTTTGGCATTTGACTTTTGAGATTCGGGTCGGCAACGGTGTGTGTGACCATTTCTAGACATTTGCATATTGGCATTCGAATCGGCAAGACGCGCAATTCCTTCCTCGTATTTAACTCTTGATACTCATTGTGCGCTACCATTTCTTGGCAGTTACATGGTGGCATTCGAATCGGCAAGACGCGCAATTCATTCCTTGTGTTTAACTCTTGATACTCATTATGCGCTACTATTTCTTGCCAGTTACATGGTGGCATTCAAATCAACAAAATGCACGATTTATTCCTTGTGTTTAACTCTTTAAACTCAGTGTGCGCTACCATTTCTTGGCATTTACATGGTGGCATTCGAATCGGCAAGGCGCGTGAATCATTTCCTTACATTTAACTCTTGATACTCATTGTGTGCAACCATTTGTTGGCATTTACATGGTGGCGTTTGAATCGGCAAGACGTGCGATTCATTTCCTTGCATTCAACTCCTGATATGCATTGTGCGCACGCATTTCTTGGCATTTACATGGTGACACTCGAATCGGCAAGACGTGCGATTTATTCCGTACATTTAATTCTTGATAATTATTGTACGCAACCATTTCTTGGCATTTACCTGGTGGCGTTTGAATCGGGAAGACGTGAGATTCATTTCCTTGCATTCAACTCCTGATATGCATTGTGCGCACGCATTTCTTGGCATTTACATGGTGACACTCGAATCGGCAAGACGTGCGATTTATTCCGTACATTTAATTCTTGATAATTATTGTACGCAACCATTTCTTGGCATTTACATGGTGGCATTCGAATCAGCAAGACACGCAATTCATTCCTTGTAATTAAAACTTTGATAATCATTGTGCGCGACCATTTCATGGCATTTACATGGTGGCATTTGAATCAGCAAGATGCCCGATTCATTCCCACATTTAAAACTTGATGTTTCAGACCGCTTGCAGTGTGCACGATCATTTCATGGCATTTGCATATTCTTGTTGAAATCAGCAGTGTGCGCGACTCATTTTTCTGCATTTAAAACTAAGGCCCTCATTACAACATTGGCGGTAAAAGCTGTTTACTGCCATGCAGAAGACTGCCAACACACCGCCGCGCCCGCGGAAATCCGCCACAGTTATTATGACCCACAGCACGGAATCTGCCAAAATTCAGACACCCACACAAGTCGCCACACCAAAGGTCAGTGATAAACTGGCGATAACAAAACCTCCAATGTCACGCCAACAGGAATCTGCCCACACTATCACAACCCACGAATGCACGCGGTGGTCTTTCAATCGCGGTATTCCATTGGCGGTACACACCGCCGCCCTCAAAATACACACACATATACAAAACACAGCCACATTCGACAATTCCAAATACACACCCATGATAGATATACACACACCACTCCCACACATCCAATACAATATAAAACACACACCCACATAACCTACAAACCCTTATGACCACAAATCACGAACGAAAGCCAGAGAGAGACACCACCAGCAACAACACTAGCATCCACAGGCACACAACACCATCACCCACAGAACTTCCACGCACCCCAAACTACACCCCACTACATATCAGCACACTTATCACCACATACACCACCCCACACATCACCTACACCACCCCATGGCACGGCAAAGACACCCCAGGTACTCGGAGGAGGAGCTCAGGGTCATGGTGGAGGAAATCGTCCGGGTAGAGCCACAGCTATTCGGATCACAGGTGCAGCACACCTCCATTGCAAGGAAGATGGAGCTATGGCGAAGAATAGCGGACAGGGTCAACGCAGTGGGACAACACCCAAGAAATCGGGAGGACATCAGGAAAAGGTGGAACGACCTACAGGGGAAGGTGCGTTCCGTGGTCTCCAGACACCACCTGGCGGTTCAGCGGACTGGTGGCGGACCCCCACCTCCACCCCCACAACTAACAACATGGGATGAGCAGGTCTTGGCGATTCTGCATCCTGAGGGCCTCGCAGGAGTAGGTGGAGGAATGGACTCTGGTAAGTCAAAGCTTTACTATTACATCCCCCACCCTACCTGCATGCTATCACATACCCCCACCTTCGCCCTCACCCCATCACTCCTACTCCTCACAAATGTCCCAACATCACAAACCACACATCCCAACACCAAGCCCTGCATGCAACAACAAAGCATGGACACCCATCACTAAAGCATGCCCACTGCACATACCCATACACCCCCCTAAACCATCATCACACAAGGTCCCACACAGGAATGCAAGCATTGGGGTTCACGGTCACCCACCCAATGCACACCTTGACACACACAGATGCAATAATCATACCTTTATACCCCTGCAGGACCCCTACCCAACATCACCGGGCAGGAGGGTCCACACAGGTCCACACCACCAACAGAAGAGGCCCACAGTGATGACAGCACCTGTGTCCAACTGGATCTAGATGACCAGCCCAGCCCATCGGGGACCTCGGGACAGTCGGTTCCCCACATTCAGTCACAGGCCACTACAGAGAATCCTCCTTCTGTAAACACCAGCACAGCACCCACCAAGAAGGCCCATACCTCCGTTCCCCAGGACACGTCAATCAGCTGTGTGTCCACCACAACAGGGAACCCAGGCTAACACACCACCCCAACAACAACAGGGACCTGGGGCAGTGGCAGTGGGCACACGGTCCAGGGAACGGAGGCCCAGGAACACAGGGGAACTGGGAGGGCTGCTGAGCGACAGGGGGCGGACAGGCCCAGGGAACCCACTCTCCACGAGGCCCTCTCCAAAATCATAGGAGCCTACCCCCACTCCCAGGAGACGGTGGCAATGGTACTGGCCAAGTTTCAGCAGACCCAGCGCCTGCAGGAGGAACAGTATGTGGGCTTCAGGGAGGAACTCAGAACCATCAATTCCACCCTGGGCACCATTTTAGGGGTGCTGAAGGAAGTACTCAACGCCAGGAGGGACACTGTGGCACAACAAGGGGCCCCTGACACTAGCCTGGACGATGAACTGCCCACCACCTCCGCCGGTGCTAGTGGACAGGATACCCCACCACAGGACCACCACACCAGCACCCCACCCCCTGCAGAGGGAGAACCACCTCGCAAACGGTCCCTCAGATCCAGGAACAAGACAGAGAACGATGCCAAGACCCCCAACAAGAAATGAGACCACCCTGATTGTCATCCTACTGTCTGACTTTGTCACCCTGTCCATACTTAAACTGCCAAACAACAACAGGGAGGGGCATAAGGAGGAGATTCGGAGGAAAAACTCCTGGTCCTGTGTGTATGGCTCCCAATAGTTAATAAATCAAAATAATTTACACACAGTTCCAAAACACACGGGGGTTTCTTTCAGACTAATGGTTCTGTATTAGATGGAAATCAATTTATCCGAAGCAAAAAGCCCTCACTCACCTTCTGGTGACATGCTTCATCATAGAGCTATGCTCCTCGTCAGGCCGGTACCTACCCTTATACCAATCCTGCTTATACTTTTTGACCGGTTGTTCACTATCATCAAAAGATCTCCGGCAAAGAGCCCCCCTGTGGGGTCCGTCATGCATTGCAGTGCCGGCCTGACGAGGAGCATAGCCCTATGATGAAGGTGAGTGAGGGCTTTTTGCTTCGGATAAATTTATTTCCATCTAGTACAGAACCATTAGTCTGAAAGAACCCCCCGTGTGTTTTGGAACTGTGTGTATATTATTTTGATTTACATACTTAAACTTCCCCAGCTCCTCTTCCTATGCCCATATGGGCAATGCACCTGTGAGACTAATAGACTGGACTCTGCCATGGACATTCCTCCGCCATCACCCCTCACCATTTTGCTACCCCCTCCAATTTTGAGCACTAAAATAAACACCCTTAAAGCACAAAACAATCTGGAGTCAGTCTGTGATATAGGAATACTATATGAGCAATAACTGTGGCAAAAAGCTCTTTCATTTGTAATGTCAACATACCTATGTCACACAGCTCTAGTCCATGTGGAATCAAAGCAGATGTCACACTGTGGGATGCAGATCTGTGAAATCGTAAGGGAAAGTGACAACTCAGTGACCATACACTGGGTGAAAAAGACAGACAGACAGGGGAAGCGCGTCACTCGAGGGGAGGAGCAGTCAGGGCAGGAGCCCTTTAAACTTTGTTCAGCGCTCCCGCCGCCGCGGGAAGCGCGTCACTCGAGGGAAGGAGCAGTCAGGGCAGGAGCCCTTTAAACTTTGTTCAGCGCTCCCGCCGTGGACGGCGGGCCCGTCTTGCGCCCGTCTGAGACCGGAGGAGGCAGGGCTGGGCCCCCCCTCTTTCATCCGTATTACAACAACAGTAGGCCTCTTCCATAAGCTTCTACTGGCATCCGGAGGATATCACCCAGAGGGCTGTTCCCAAACAAATCCAAAACAAGCACCCAGCTAACGAGTGAGACGCTGCTATCCCCGGAAGAGGGTTGTTAGGCAGGGCCAGTTACTCCAGTGACAGGACACTCAACTCATAAGAAAGGGAGCTGTCTTCCTTTTCTTTTCTTTTACCACTGTATTTTGTGTTTATTTTATTTTACGGGCATCTTCTTAACATGGGGAAAAGAAAGGCTATAGATTTACCAGCGCAATCCAAGGGTACTAAAATCGCAAAAAAACGCCCAAGTAGACCTTTGAATCTGGATCCACCCAACGGGTCTAACCCATTGGATGAAATAGACCTCCTAGTTAAAGAAGTTGAGTCTATGTTAGGTACACAAACAACTTTAGGGGCAAATAATCCAAAGAGAGGCCCCCCCAAGGATAGGAAAATCCCAGAGATATTTAAAAAGAAGGGGTCAAAGGATTCTATAGATACTATAACAGGGGCTGATGGAGATGGGGGCCCGCATAACTGTAGGGGCCCCTTCCCAAAACCCACTCATAACATAGCGAGTCCTCCAGTATCCCAGTGGGGTCTCCCACATGTACCACACACACCAACTCTCTTACCGCTGACCCCGGTGATCAAGGTGGTCCCTAGCTTATTCTGTACTAATCGCTTTGAACCTCTATTAGCAATAGAGGATTCGCCCGTGCCCACGAGTGTGCCCAAGTGCAAGCCAGTAGTTGGAACACCCAACCCTAGTGTTATCTCACCGATCTTCCAGTTCGAGTCGGAAGGCAAAGAATCTACAGCTAGTAGAGATAACCTGGCTACAGTCCTTTAGAGAGTCGATGAAGTTAAGGGATTGGTTTTAGTATTAATAGATCTTATGAAGAGCAACCGTGCGCACCAGCATGGAAACAACTATGCTTGTGCAGGGACTTGTAAAGTTTGTGGGGAGGTCAGGGGGGAAGAAGCTTTCCCATTATCTGCCCCAACAAAGGGGACGGAGTTAAGGGACAATTCTTGTCTCCCCATTAGAGGGGGGACAGCTTTTCAAGGGAGGGAAGATTACCGCTGTGATCCCAACATAGAAAATATGAGGCCCAGGTCTACAAATGTACCTAGACACGGAGATCGTCAAGGTAACTGGTCGAGTAATTTAACCAGTGATAGAGCTAGAGGTAGGACCAGCAGACCTGACCCACCGGAAACTGTTCAAGAGTCCAGTTTTACACAAACCCCTAACAGGGTACACAAGATCCCCTATAATAACATCACTCTCTCCCGCTACAATATTGAGAGTACAGTTACTAAAGAACAGGACCTGCCTACAAGTCAGGGAACAAACAAAATCTATTTGACTAATGTTCCAAAACTATCGTCAGGGTTAGCTGAGAACCAAGCTTCCTTGATTAACAAAGTCATACACTAGATACGCTCCCGACAAAGTTGTCTCTCTGTTATTCGTTCTGACATAATATCGGCCAAGAGAAGCAGCATCACAGGGACCAATTTTGACACAATAACTATCTATTTTGAAGACAAGTCTATGGTGACACAATTAATGGATTTTGATTCTCGTACCCACTTGAATAACGCAACAACCAGGGGGGGAATAAGACTCACGCTACACCCACATAATTCTGGACCAGCCATGGGACCGGCAGGATCCGATGGTTTAATTAATTCCCGTGGAGGTGCTGTACGAAAGGAAGCTACTAATCTCAGGCCGCTGCCTAATCCTGTATGACTGACTACTGAATTAGTAACTAATGTGTCGGCCCGCTCCAAGGCCTTACATTTGACGGGGGATGATAAAGCACCATCATTAGACATTTGTAGTAATGACCCGAGCGCGGTAGATGCTGGATGCACAACCGTGGTGATAAACCAAGATAAATGTACGTTAGAACTTATGTCATGGAACGTTGCCGGCCTGGCAAAGAAATTAGATGATGGTGAATGGGCCTCTTTTATTAAAAAAATAGACATATGTCTGTTTCAGGAAACTTGGGCGGAGGATGCTACTAATATAGATGGATTTCTCTCATTTAGTGCACCTGCTATACCTCCAGAGAAGGGGAGGGGCCGGGCGAAAGGTGGGCTCTTATTACTTGTTATCAAGAATCTGCAGTGTGACTATAAGCTTTTGGAAATTGATTCTGTAGATCTAAAAGCCATGTGTATTACGTTCAACAGAAGATTATCAATTGTTATTGTTAATGCTTATATACGGTCCCATATTGCTCTGAGTCCCATACCCTGGCTATTCTGTCCGAATTTGTAGGAAGCCTCCACCCCTCAACTATTCTAATCATAGCTGGAGATTTTAACTGTACCTTCGAGCCTTCTATTCTCATAAGTGGTTTAACTGATGAAGAAGATGAGCAGTGGGGGATCCCACAATTATACACTACCCGGTCTTGCAAAAAATCTCGGGTGGCCATGCAATTAGCTACATTATGTTTAAACCATGGCCTTAGGCCCTGTAATGGTAGAACTCCATCTGATATGAACAGCGCACCAACTTTAAAAATGGGCATGTCTATAAGCACTATTGATTACTTCTTGGTCGATGTTAGGTTGTGGCCCCATTTGGTAGATATGAAAGTAGAAGTGAGATGTGATAGTGACCATTTCCCCTTGCTCCTTACCCTTTCTGGAGAAATGTTCAGGAGAACACTTAACAACTATGCTACAATAATTCCGCCACCTTGCTGGAACAACAAATTCACTAAGATTACTTGGCCAAAAGTGATGTCCAACCCTCACCATATTAGAGCAATATATCAAATTTTCTTAAATAGTTTGGCTGAGTACGAAGATCAGGCTGTGGGGAATATTCTGATTCTCAAAATACATGACAGCATGACTACTCAGCTACGGGGGTTCTTTTACAAAACAAGGCGGTCAAAGCCGCATGAAGGGAAAGGGGCACACAAGGGATGGTTTGATGAGAGGTGCTCAAAGGCTAAGTCTGGGTTAAGAGTAGCAGTAATGTCTGGTTCCCAGGGGGAAATTAAACAAGCTAGGTCCTTATACAAAGTAACTTTGTCTAATGCAAAAAAGCAGTGGGAGGATTCCCTGTGGCAGGAATTATTAGATGCTTCCAGAGAGAAGAATAACAAGCGTTTTTGGGAACTTCTGTCTAAAAGAGAAAATGGAGGTAGGAGTTGTCCCAGCAACCATATTCAACCAGAAAGCTGGGTAGAGCATTTTACTACTCTTTATGCCCTACCAGAGGGCCCAATGGACACCAATGTGGTCCACTCTCCAACAAAACTGTTGGAATCAAATTCCAGCATGGCCCTCCAAGTGGAGGCCCAGTGTGTCCGTGAGGGTTGCCTCATCTTTAAAGTAGAAGAGACCCTTGAGGCTATAAATAGCCTAAAACCTGGCAGAGCACCTGGACCGGACAAGCTTCATGGAGATCTTTATAGATCAGAACCATATATCTGGTCCTGGTATATTAATGCCATCTCAAATAGCATAGCTGCAGGTACATGGAAGGGGGCAGAGATCATACCCATCTATAAAAAAGGAAATGCTAATCTTCCAGCTAACTATAGGCCAATTAGCCTTATAGACAACTTACAAAAGATCTTTGCTAAACAAATTTTGCAGAGGCTAATCAATTGGGTTGAGGAGTACCAAATCCTTTCCCATTTACAGGCAGGGTTTCGTGCAAAAACTAGCACGATAGACCAGGTCTTTCGACTGGCCATATTGCATTGGAAATATGTTCTTGTTGCCAAGCAGTGTCTGTATGTAGTATTTATAGACCTGCGATCGGCTTTTGATTTGGTCCCAAGAGCCAAACTGTGGGAAGTGCTGGGTAGATTGGGAGTCCCAGAGGACCTATTACTCCTGTTAAAACGACTACATGAGAACACTTATGCCCAAGTGAGGTGGGGTGGACAAGGCGAACTGACAGAACAGATCCCAATTAGAAGGGGAGTTCGCCAAGGTTGTGTGCTAGCCCCCCTACTGTTTACCATATTTATCAATGAAGTAGTAAAGGCTGTGTCCATAGGCCAGAATGATGCCCCCTCCCTGAATACACAAAAAATCCCCCTCCTGCTCTTTGCCGATGATTCGCTTCTCATTTCTAAGACACCAATGGGGTTGCAAACCCTTGTTGACCGGTTTAACCAATTTTGTAGCGATCATGGGTTGGAGGTTAATATTAACAAAACCAAACTGATGGTGTTATCCAAGGGACCTAGGAAAAAATGTTCCATTCATATTGAGGGAGTACCGTTGAAGGAAGTAAGCTCTATAGATTACCTGGGAGTTAGGCTAACTAGTAAACTATTATGGGAAGAGCAGATTACAAAAAGTGCAGGGCTCCTACAACACAGAGCCTCATCTATATTGCGTTTCTATCAAAGCACCTCTACAAAAGTTGTTTCCCCAGCAATAAAAATTTATACAGCTAAGGCTCAAAGTGCAGCCCTGTACGGAGCGGAGGTATGGGGTTACGCTAACTGTAACAAGATCAGTGTGGGGGAAAACAATTTTGCAAGGGCTTTAACTGCATGTCCACGCACCACACCCCTGCTTCCAATATTTCTAGATCTGGGGTTAAGCCGAGTAGCAGATCTAGCTACTCTAAGACCTCTCCTTTATTGGATCAGGTTATGGATAACCCCCGAACTAGATATATATAAGACCTCATTACTCGATCTATTGAAATGCCAAAACGCTATTACTCTTCCCTGGATTCGCCATGTGGCCCATTGGCTTCGGCTATTGGGCCTGGGTGATTATTGGGAAAATCCCTATAAACTAGAGAGACGGCATAAAAACGTCTTAAAGTTAACCTATTGGTCTTATGTTAAGGATAACTACATAACCCACAAATCCCATTGTCGCTTAATTAATTCCTTCATTGATATTAAATGGTCCCCAAAGTTTGAATCCTATCTGGATATTATACCGGATTTGCAGGGCAAGAGCTTATATGCAAGGTTTCGTTTTGGCTCTTTGCCCTTGATGTCATTGATCAATAGGTGGGGGTCGATTAATCTTCCCGATATATGCCCTGCCTGTGGCAGTACTTTCGAAACCATTGAGCATTTCATGTTCTTCTGCCCATCCTATGCGATTCCGCGATTAAAATGGATTCGCAATATTTGCAGGGCTATGGGGTTTAAGAACTGCTCTTTGGCTCTACGGGTTCTAAAAAGCCATAATTCAGCCGACGTAATTCTTTCAGTAAGCAAGTATTTAGCAACAGCTTGGCGCATACGATGCCATCTTTAAAAAGTAATTTAAGGTCTCATTTCTTTTATAGATAAGTTTTAGAGTCACATGTGTAATTCAAGTTATTGTTTTAATGTTTTTACACCAATTTATAGATGTGTATTTATTTATTTACTTAAGAATTATTTATTATCTTGTTTTTATGTGCTTTTATGGTCATTGATCGAATAAAGCTGATGATGATGATGACAGACAGTAGAGAGGCAGTAGTTTTTAAGTACATGTAGTAGGCAGGTTTGTATCCTTACCTGTGTTTCACTGGAAATATTGCTGGATCACTGAGTCCCTGTTGTCCATGACTTCTTCCTCTGCTTCCTCGTCTTCACTGTCCACAGGCTCCACAGCTGCAACAACACCGCCATCTGGACCATCCTCCTGCAGAAAGGGAACCTGTTGTTGCAAAGCCAAGTTGTGAAGCATACAACAGGCCACGATGATCTGGCACACCTTCTTTGGTGAGTAGAATAGGGATCCACCTTTCATATGGAGGCACCAGAACCTGGCCTTCAGGAGGCCGAAGGTCCGCTCGATCACCCTCCTAGTTCGCCGATGGGCCTCATTGTAGCGTTCCTCTGTCCTTGTCCTGGGATTCCTCACTGGGGTCAGTAGCCATGACAGGTTGGAGTAACCAGAGTCACCTGCAAATGGTGAGGAACAACTGTTAGACACACACTAACCTGGAGCGATATCCCCAGACCCAGACAACCATTCCCACTGACTAGCTTCCGGGTGCTCACCTAATAGCCACACACGGTGCCTCTGGAGTTGCCCCATCACATAAGGGATGCTGCGAGTCCGCAGGATGTAAGCCTCATGCACTGAGCCAGGGAACATGGCATTCACATGGGAGATGTACTGGTCGGCCAAACATATCATCTGTACATTCATCGAATGATAACTTTTCGGGTTTCTGTACACCTGTTCACTCCTGTGGGGGGGAACCAAAGCCACATGGGTCCCATCAATGGCACCTATGATGTTGGGGATATGTTCCACGGCATAGAAATCACCTTTAACTGTAGGCAAATCCTCCACCTGAGGGAAAACGATGTAGCTCCTCAGGTGTTTCAGCAGGGCAGACAACACTCTGGACAACACGTTGGAAAACATAGGCTGGGACATCCCTGATGCAATGGCCGCTGTTGTTTGAAATGACCCACTTGCAAGGAAATGGAGCACTGACAGCACCTGCACTTGAGGGGGGATTCCTGTAGGATGCGGATAGCTGACATCAGGTCTGGCTCCAGCTGGGTACACAGTTCCTGGATTGTGGCACGGTCAAGCCTGTATGTGATTATAGCATGTCTTTCCTCCATTGTCGACAGGTCTACCAACGGTCTGTACACCGGAGGATGCCACCATCTCCTCACATGTCCCAGCGGACGGTGCCTATGAAGGACAACAGCGAACACAGAGTCAAACAACTCAGAGGTACGTACCCACAGCTTACACAGAACACCATTCATACTCAAAAAGTGGCCTGTATGTGTGTTGAGTCTCGGCCTAGGTATGTGTGATGCAGTTGAAAATGAAGCCATGTGGGCCCCTGAAATGGCGGCTGCCTAACCTCTAAAGTGGGACAATGGGATGTGAGGTAACTGTGCTGGCGCTGTACACCGTCATGGTAGGCGGTCAAAGATGGCGGCGCAATGCTGCATTGGTTAACATTGGACCCTGTAGGTCCCAGGAGCCAATGACGATGTACACCGGCGGTGATGGTACGCACCGCCGCGGACGTGACCGCCATTTTCTATCTGTTCAATCACTAGATACCTGATCTTCGACAGGAGAGGACCTACACTGCAAGTGCTGCTGTGACCTCGGTCTGGAAGAGACAATGGCTCGAGTGTCTGGGGAAAGGGCCCCTGCCTTCACATCGGAGGAGTTGGAGAAACTCGTGGACGGGGTCCTCCCCCAGTACACCCTACTCTATGGTCCTCCAGACAAACAGGTAAGTACGCTGGGAGCATGATGTATGGGCTATGCCTGTGTGGAGAGGGGTACAGCCACCACCCCCCCCCTTACAGCACCGCCCTCCCAGCAGCCCCTCAGCCTTCGCCCGGTGCCCGCTCACCCAGGAGGGTGGGCATCACCTTCGCCCCAGGCACCTCAGGCCCTGCCCCAGTCACCCCTGCTGCCCTCAGTGAGGAGGCTATTGGCCTCCTCAGGTCCCTCACTGTTGGGCAGTCTACCATTTTGATGCTATCCAGGGTGTAGATAACCAGTTGCAACAAACCAATGCATTCCTGGAGGGCATTCATTCTGATCAGGCGGCCCTTCAGCGAACTTTTCAGACTCTGGCCTCAGCACTGATGGCAGCCATTGTCCCTCTGTCTAGCCTCCCCCTCCAACTTCCTCCACCCCGACCCAATCCCCTGTACCTCAGCCTATCCCAAGCACACCTACATACCAACATGAACACACATCAACACACAAGGGAAGTCCAGGCAAACAAAAGCACCACACATCCCACAGGCACTCACGCAAGCATCACACACATGCAGACACACCAACATCCACTGCCTCCACTGTGTCCCCCTCCTCCTCGTCTCCCTCCTTCCTCCTTGTCTTGTCTACACTCACACCTGCATGCAGTACCTCTACAGCCACTACGTCACTCTCCAGCACACCCACCACCACACCCCACTCACGTACAGTCACCACCCCCACTACCATTCACACGTCCCCTGTGTCCTCTCCCAGTGTGTCTGTAACGCCCCCTCCCAAGATACACAAACGCAGGCACACACCCACCCAACAGCCATCCACCTCACGACAGCCTCCAGCCCATGCACCTTCACCCAAAGTCAGCAAACGAACACCTCCTACAACCACCACCTCTTCCTCCACTCCCAAACCCCTCCAACTACCCGTCCCAGTGTGTCAAAAAAACATTTCCTGTCCAACCTTGACCTTTTTCCCACACCTCCCCCACCCCGTCCGTCTCATAGGTCCCGAACTAGCACCTCAGCCACAACATCTCCGGGACCAGTGGTGCTTGTAGTCACCGGAATCTGGAGTGCACCGGCCACCAGGGCAGCCAGTGTGGCACAGAGCCACAGCACAGACAGTCCCCCATCTGTGAAGCATCAGAAGTTGGCCAGTGCCCGGCGGGAGAGGGGGAAGACTCCAGCCACCAAAGCTGCTCCCAGGGGTCCCGGTGGCAGTGTGGAGTCAGTTGTGACACCTTCCAAGGTGGGGAAGGGCCACAGGAAAACCCGGCAAGTCTGGGAAGAGCAGCACGGGGGAGAAGACCGCCAGCACCAGCCCAGCTGCCCAGGAGGCCACCGCCAGCACCAGCCTAGCTCCCCAGGAGGCCACCGCCAGCACCAGCCCAGCTGCCCAGGAGGCCACCGCCAGCACCAGCCCAGCTGCCCAGGAGGCCAGCACCAGCCTCACTGGGCCATGAAGGACCGCCAGCAAAAGCCCCGCCGGGCCATGAAGGTCCGCCAGCAAAAGCCCCGTGGGCCATGAAGGACCGCCAGCAAAAGCCCTGCTGGGCCATGAAGGACCGCCAGCAAAAGCCCCGCTGGGCTATGAAGGACCACCAGCAAAAGCCACGCTAGGCCATGAAGGTCTGTCAGTCCCTGCAATGGTGACCGCCGCCTCAAGCACCGCTGAACAGGGCACCGCCGTCTCAAGCACCGCTGAACAGGGCACCACCGTCTCTAGCACCGCTGAACAGGGCACCGCCTTCTCAAGCACCACGGAACATGGCACAGCCATCTCAAGCACCACTGAACAGGGCACCGCTGTCTCAAGCACAGCTGAACAGGGCGCCGCCGTCTCAAGCACCGCTGAACAGGGCACCACGGTCTCAAGCACCGCTGAACAGGGGACCAGCGTCTCAAGCCCCGCTGAACAGGGCACCGTCGTCTCAAGCACCGCTGAACAGGGCACCGCCACCTCAAGCACCGCTGGCCCATGAGCGCCAAGGGCACTGACGCTACTGAGTCCGTCACGGGGTGAATGAAGCACTCTGGGCACCATGCCCCTTCCAGAACCAATGGAGAGATACATCCACTACCTCTGTCCTCAGCAGGATGAAGCACTCTGGGTACCATGCCCCCTCCAGAACCAGTGGAGAGATACATCCACTACCTCTGTCCTTGGCAGGATGAAGCACTCTGGGCACAATGCCCCCTCCAGAACCAGTGGAGAGATACATCCACTACCTCTGTCCTTAGCAGGATGAAGCACTCTGGGCACAAGGTCCCCTCCAGAACCAGTGGAGACTGTGATCCACTTGAGAGACTGTGGCTTTGCACTCCCCAGGATGGAACAGTGGGCAACCCACCCACTGTAGAGACTTGAGAGACTGTGGCTTTGCACTCCCCAGGATTGAACAGTGGGCATGTGGCCCCCTCATGGATTTGGCATCATGCACTCAACCGGCTGAGGTGCCCCCCCCTTCCCTCCCCCTGAGGTGCCTAGTTAGTTGCTCTCTGATGCCCCTGCAGTGTTTTCTCCGTCATGGTCGGGGATCTTGTGTGGGCCTCGCCCATACCGTGTGGTCCCAGTGTTCCACGGACTTAATTGGAGCACTACCTGGACTACTATGCTTGGTATATATTTTGTAAATGGTGTATATATATATATATATATATATATATATATATATATATATATATATATATTTCTGCCTACTTGATTTTAATATATTATAATGGTTACACTCATTTTCTATTTTCGTTGCATTCTTCCGGGGAATTTGGGGGGTGTAACTGTGATGTATCAATATGCATTAGTGTGTGTGTTGTAGTGGGTGAGGGTGGGGGTGGGGGTGTTGCGTGTTGCGTGTGTAGGTGTCCCTGTTTTTTCCCTCCCCCCTCCCCTGTGTCGTAGGTGCAGTACTCACCGTGGTCTTCGCCTCCGGCGTTCGTGCTCCTGGTAGAGGAGCAGGAAGACTATCGCAGGTAGAATTTGGAGTTCCCGGTCCATGGTGTCCTCGTTCCTCGTGGGGTGTGTAGGGGTGAGCGTTTTCCCTTTGGAATTCCTGTTTCCGCAGTGTTTTTATCCGCGGTGAATCTGCCCCGGAAAAGGTGGCGGATTGGCCTGTCATTATGGTGTAGGCGGTACATTGTCTCCCCCCTGTCTGTTGGTGGTGACCGCCGCGCTGTTTGTTTGTACCGCCGTGGTGGTTGGAGTGTTAAAGTGGCTGTCTTTGTTGGCGGTTTCCGCCACGGTCGTAATTGCAAAAAAAAATCCGCCGGCCTGTTGGTGGTCTTACCGCCGCTTTAACACCGTCCGCCAGGGTTGTAATGACCACCTAAGTGTTAAAATTCTAGATGTTACATTATATGTGCATAATACATTTTTAATATAACTCCTATTGTGTTCCAGGAAATGTTCAGATTATTTCTTTGTCCTCATGCAAAAAGACCATGTTTGATTTTGAAAACATAATTCTAGAAGGTTCTTATATTCCTAGTCAATGTGTAAAATTCCATGAAAAGGTTCACTGAAAAGTTGTATTAATCATTCTTGATTCCCTCCCAGGTAACCAGACATCTTGAGGCCTAGTTATTAGTCCTTTCTTAAGTTATCCTTGGTTACAATATGACAATGCTTAGAATCATAGTCTAGTAAATGTCACTGTAATATAATCTTGATATTGTGTGTTTTAACCTTTTGTTTCCCACAGGTCTCCTTCCCAGCTGTTCCCTTCCTAATCCCATTTTCCTTGCTTGGACTCTCTCAGTCTCTGTGATTTACCTATCTGAGTCTTGGAGCTGTCTAGTGGTGGACATGTTGGGAACGTGAGCAGACCCGGAGGATCTGGTCTCTCTGACAGCAACCCCTTGGGCAAGGGTCGCTCATCTGGTGGGGCAAATTGCTTTAGGCCATTTCTAACCCCCTTGGGGTCAGGTCAACCTATTTTTCATAAGCCAATCTGCCCTCAAGGGGGGCAGGAACTACTACACACCAGAGATTTTTTTTGTTTCATATCAGTTTCACACAATGGGAGCGACCGCTTAGGCAAGGGTCGCTCCCCTGGTAGGCAAAATTGTTTTAGGCCATTTCTGCCCCGCCTTTGGACAGGCTGGGCTATTTTAATTAGGCCAATCTGCCCCGGGGGGGGCAGAAACCCATTAGGCACCATGGATTGGTGTGTGTGTGTGTTTTGTTTGGAGAGGCAGCCCATTGGACAAGTGTCGCTCCCCATGGGGGCACATTACTGTTGACCATTTCTGCCCCCACTGGGGGCTGATCGGCCTATTTTTGGAAGGCCCATCTGCCCCCAAGAGGGACAGAAAGCCCACCAGACACAGGGAAGATTTTGTTTTCAAAATAAGAGGGTTGGGGTATGGCCATACCCCCACCCCAAATAAATGGGGCCAAAGTTGTTCTGCCCAACAGTGGGCAGATTGGGCCATCCCCCCGATCCACTCCCCAGGAGGGCAGAAAGCCTGCTAGAAGCCCGGGAATTTAAAAAAAAGAAAAATAGTGGGGTGGTGGCTACCAACCAGTATGGGCCTGGTTATGCCCCTACCCTAACCGAAGGGGATAACAATCTCTCAGCTCTCCTCTGCACATTAAAACATCTTGTCCCACGGCAAAAAAGAGGACATTTGAATATTTTGGGTTTTGGTTTTACATTTGGACCATGAGAGCGTGGTAACTCTCAAAATCGTCCCACTTGGAATGGTGAGGGATGCACTTTTTTGACTTTGGGACGCTGCCATGTAGAAAAATCCACAAGACCTAGATCTGGTTGATTCCAGGGTGGTGTGCTTCACATGCCCACAATGCCATGCAAATCTCCAACTTTGCTGGAAATCACAAATTTTTCCCACATTTTTGTGATGGAACCTTCCGGAACCTGTAGGAATGTACAAAATTCCTACCACCCAACATTGTCTCATCTATACCGATAAAAATTCTGATGCACTTGTCAGCCTAAAAATGTTTTTTTTCAAACTGCCCTTTTGGACCCGCTTTGGTTCCCCCTCAATTTTGACATGTTTTTGGCTCTTCCCTGTCACAAACACTTGGCCCACCTACACAAGTGAGGTATCATTTTTACCAGGAGACTGAGGGGAACATTGAGTGGTAGGAAGTTTGTCCCGGTGCAGTGATCCCACACAGAAATGTGGGAAAAATTAGATTTTTTAGCTAAATTTGAGGTTTGCTGAGGATTGTGGGTAAGAAAACATTGGGGGATCCACGCAAGTCACACCTCCCTGGACTCCCTCGGGTGTCTAGTTTTCAGAAATGTCTGGGTTTGGTAGGTTTCCCTAGATGGCAGCTGAGCCCAGGACCAAAATCGCAGGTGCCCCCCGCAAAAACAGGTAGTTTTGTATTTGATAATTTTGATGTATCCAGTTAGTGTTTTGGGGCATTTCCTGTTGCGGGCGCTAGGCTTACCCACACAAGTGAGGTACCATTGTTATCGGTAGACTTGGGGGGATTCTAGTTGGAAAGAAATTTGTGGCTCCTCCCAGATTCCAGAACATTCTATCACCGAAATGTGAGGGAAAGGTGTTTTTTTGGCTAAATTTTGAGGTTTTCAAAGGATTCTGGGTAACAGAACTTGATGAGAGCCCCAAACGTCTACCCATCTTGGATTCCCCTGGGTGTCTAGTTTTCAGAAATGTGCAGGTTTGGTAGGTTTCCCTAGTTGTCAACTGAGTTAGAGGCCAAAATCCACAGCTAGGCCCCTTGCAAAAAAACAGCTGTTTTCTTTGGGAAAATGGGATGTATCCACGTTGTGTTTTGGGGCATTTCCTATTGCGGGCGCTTGGCCTACCTACACAAGTGAGGTACCATTTTTATCAGGAGACTTGGGAGAACGCTGGGTGGAAGGACATTTGTGGCTCCTCTCAGATTCCAGAACTTTCTGTCACCAAAATGTGAGGAAAAAGTATTTAGTTCTGCCAAATTTTGAGTTTTGCATAGGATTCTGGGTAAAATAACCTGGTGAGAGCCCCACAAGTCACCCCATCTTGGATTTCCCTAGGTGTCTAGTTTTAAAAAATGCACAGGTTTGGTAGGTTTCCCTAGGTGCCAGCTGAGCTAGAGGCCAAAATCTACAGCTAGGCACTTTGCAAAAAACACATCAGATTTCAGTGTAAAAATGTGATGTGTCCATGTTGCATTTTCTGTCGCGAGCAGTAGGTCTACCCATGCAAGTGAGGTACCATTTTTATTGGGAGACTTAGGGGAACACAGAATAGCAAAACAAGTGTTATTGCCCCTTGTCTTTCTCTACATTTTTTTCCTTCCAAATGTAAGACAGTATATAAAAAAGACGTCTTTTTGAGAAATGGCCTGTAATTCACATGCTAGTATGGTCACCCCAGAATTCAGAGATGTGCAAATAACCACTGCTTCTCAACACCTTATCTTGTGCCTATTTTTGAAATACAAAGGTTTTCTTGATACCTATTTTTCACTTTTTATATTTCACCAAATGAATTGCTGCCTACCCGGTATAGAATGAAAACCCATTGCAAGGTGTAGCTCATTTATTGGCTCTGGGTACCTAGGGTTCTTCATGAACCTACACGCCCTATATATCCCCCCAACCAGAAGAGTCCAGCAGACATAACAGTATATTGCTTTCAAAAATCTGACATCGCAGAAAAAAGTTACAAAGTAAAACGAGGAGAAGAATGGCTGTTTTTTTCCTCAATTTCAATATTTTTTTATTTCAGCTGTGATTTTCTGTAGGAAACCCTTCTAGTAGCTACACAAATTACCCCTTGATGAATTCAGAATCTTGTCTACTTTTCGGAAATGTTTAGCTTTCAGGGATCCAAAATTGGTTTCACACCCACTTCTGTCACTAACGGGAAGGAGGCTAAAAGCACAAAAAATCTTTAAAATGGGGTATGTCCCAGTAAAATCCCAAAATTGTTTTGGAAAATTGGGTTTTCTGATTCAGGTCTGCCTGTTTTAGAAAGCTGGGAAGATGGTGATTTTAGCACCATAAACCCTTTGTGGATGCCATTTTCAGGGGAAAAACCACAAGCCTTCTTCTGCAGCCCTTTTTTCCCTTTTTTTTAATTAGAAAAACATATTTTTTGCTGTATTTTGGCTAAATTCTCTGTCTCCTTCAGGGAAACCCACAGACTCTGGGTACCTCTAGACTTCCTACGATGTTGGAAAAGAAGGACACAAATATGGCGTGGGTAGCTTATGTGGACAAAATGTTATGAGGGCCTAAGCGCCAACTGCCCCAAATAGCCAAAAAAAGGCCTGGTACCTGAGGGGGAAAGGCCTGGCAGTGAAGAGGTTAAATATTATAGTGGAATGGAGGCTCTTGAACCAAACGATATGGGATGTTTTGTGTCGAGAGTTGTGACAGGAGGTAGGTCATGTATTCCGAAAGCAAGTCCTAATACGAGAGGATTTAATCCTCTGGTTCTGATACACACCAGTTCTCCGTGTATGGAGGGTGCTGATTCGACTTTGAATTTTTCAGGATGCAGTACCATAGGTACATATCGTAGAATGCCAACTTCTGAAATACCCATATGAGAGCCAACTTTAAATTCTAGTAACAATGCCCAAGGAGACATGAAGTCATAGCACTAAGGAAATAGATGAGTTGGTGAGGTTTTTTTTTCATACTGATACTCCTTCAAGAGAAAGCAGGAGTACTGAAGTGAGTCAGGGAATAATTCTGTCACAAGAGAGAGAACCTGGTAGATGTGGCAAAATTAAAGTTATAACTGGATTAGATGATTAGCAGGAACCTTGCAACAACTCATTTAGATATGTATCATGAAAATGAACTTATGTTTATGTGCAAGGATGTTACCTGATTTGCAGGACACATTTATGACAAATTATCCAAGCTGGCTCAAGATATGAGATATATTTGAATACTAATAAAGCTTTGCAGATCTATTGTGTATGTTTTAATGAGGAAGGCATAGCCTGTATGAAAACTTCAGGGATGAAAACACAAATGAAAGAGTTGATTCAAAACATTCGGAAATGGAATGAGCTAGATAAATGGGAGATTCAATTGCCGAGGAATAACAAAACCAAAGAAACAAACAGGAAAACCACCTCCTCCTATAGTGGGAGAGTTGGGTGCATCAAATTTCCTGTTAAGGGCAGTGTCTTGTGGAGGTTATATGCATGTGCCTTGGAGTAGACTTGATCTTACATCATTCACTAATGACGTTTCAATGCTGAGGGACTCGCCAGTGGAATGGTACAAGCAGGTTAAGAGGTTTGTGAGGATTTAGCAGGTATTGTGGGTCGATTTGAATATCCTTTTTGACAATGCAGTTCTGAGAGACTTGTGGACAGAATATGAAATAACTGTTGAATGGCCTGAATGAAACCCACTGAGAAGCCTACTGATGAAAGGCCCTTCACCATCGGTGATAAAAAGGTATTAGCATGTGATGATATTCTTAATGTTAAAATTAACAGAACAACTCATAAACCTGAAGCGTCAATCCATGCTTATTGTGAGAGATTGTTGCAGGTATTTAAATAGTATAATGGAATGAAGGCTCTTGAACCAAAGGATATAGGACATTTTGTGTTGAGATTTGTGACAGGACTGAGATCTGAAATCCGCATGGTGATTTAACAGCATGTGCTCTGTTGACTGAATAAATCAATTGATGAGATCTTGAGGTATGCGAAGTGCTGCAATAATGTAATTGAGAAATTGAGATGAAACAAAATAAATTGAAGGAGAAGGTAATGATTGCCCAGATAAAGGCTGCTAAGAGAAGTTGTCAAGTCCAGCCATTTGTAAGGAATGTTGGTGCTATGCAAGGTGTGTATCAACAGGATACTACTGTGATGCAGGGAAAAGGTTGAGTCCTTCCAATTTATCCTAGTACAGGGATGCATGTGAGTAGCTTGAAGAGGAAAACCCCTTATCATTAATGTAACAAATTGGGTCTTTGGAAGCTGGAATGCCATATTAACCTAGTTAATCAACTCCAGAATTCAGCATTTGTACAACCCCAGAATAATAGCACTGTACAGATGCAAAGTGTGCAGAGACAGGGAGAACAGAATATTAATGTACCACAAGCTCAAGAGATGCAGGATTCACAACCCTGATATCACAGCAAAATGCAAGTGGCCCCAGATTAAATTCTAAGCAAATTCCCAACATGACTTTGAATGTGTTTCAAGATGATAATCTCTTTCAACAGTTTCCTATGTTTGAGACATTCAAGAACTATGGCTTTGATCAGTCATCCTGACAATGCCTTAGGAATATTGTGCACTTTGAGCTGCCTTGACGGTAAACCACAGGGACTCATTCGCAGATGATGAACTAATGGTCAACCCATGTCATTTTTGGTTGATGCTGGTGCTACTCGTTCTACTATAAGAATAGTAGAAGTTCCAAATCTACCCCTCTCTTGAAAAGGATCCAAGTTATCAGAGTAATGAATAAACAAATAACAAATAGCAACCCAAGAAATTACAAAAATGCCTCTGAAAATAGGGTCCTTTGAAGGAAGTCACCAATTTGTGCCATGTGACTCAGCCCAGTGAGTCTTCTAAGGAGGGATCTCCTTTGCAAATTACATTGTGTCATATATCGTGCACCGAAAGGCATAGAGATGCAAACTCATGATGAGGATGTCACCTTTAAATTGGCGAACAATGGATCTTACACTATTTTGTTTACCATGCTAACCATTAATTATTTGCCACCAGATAGGTCTGTGGTGTGGGATTTTTCAAGAAAGGACATTGGGTTGATCAAAGGTGTTTAGCCCGTTCAAATAACAGTGAAACCAACTTCTGAACACCTGAGAACACCCCAGTACAATTTGACACCTGGAACGATTGCTGGGATAACTCCAGTAATTGAGTCCAAGAGTCAACAGAGAATATTGAAAGAAAATATGTGACTTCCCTGCAATTCATCCATTACAGGTTTACAGAAGCCAAATGGGAAGTACTGCATTGTGTAAAACCTGCGAAAGGTGAACAACATTGTTGTTCCTTGTTGTCCCATGGTGCCGAGTACAGCTGTGATTTTGTTTTAGATTTCTTGTTAGGCTGAATAGTTCAGTTACTGATTTGTGCCAGGCTTTCTTTTTCATACCGTTGCATGAGGAAAGTCAGTTTTTCTTCACATTTCGGTTTGGAAACTTTGTCTTGGAATGGTGCCGAGTCCCACAAGGGTATTCTGAGAGACCCTCTGTTTTCAACCACATTCCCAACAGGAATCTGGAGTCCCTCGTCATGCCTTGTAACTCAGACCTAATTCAATATATCAGTGACCTGTTGGTGGCATTGAACACTCAAGAATCCTGTAAGCAAGATACTATTGCATTGTTCATCCACCTAGCTGAGAATGGAAATAATGGGGGTCATTCTAAGTCTGGCAGGCGGCGGAGGCTGCCCGCCATACTTCCCCCCTCCAAAATACCGCTCCGCGGTCGCAAGACCGCTGAGGGTATTTTGGCTTTTGCACTGGGCTGGCGGGCGACCGCCAAAAGGCCGCCCGCCAGCCCAGTGCAAAAACCCTTCCCACGAGGACGCCGGCTCAGAATTGAGCCGGCGGAGTGGGAAGGTGCGACGGGTGCAGTTGCACCCGTCGCGAATTTCACTGTCTGCAATGCAGACAGTGAAATTCAAAGTGGGGCCCCCAGGGGCCCCACGACACCCCATACCGCCATCCTGTTCCTGGCGGGTGAACCGCCAGGAACAGGATGGCGGTATGGGGTGTCTGAATCCCCATGGCGGCGCAGCGAGCTGCGCCGCCATGGAGGATTCAGAAGGGCAGCGGAAAACCGGCAGGAGACCGCCGGTTTTCCTCTTCTGACCGCGGCTGAACCGCCGCGGTCAGAATGCCCTGCGGGGCACCGCCAGCCTGTTGGCGGTGCTCCCGCCGACCCTGGCCCCGGCGGTCTAGTACCGCCGGGGTCAGAATCACCCCCAATGTGTCACCAAGTTGCAATATTGTCAGAAAGAGGTTAAGTATCTCAGATACTTCATTTAGAAAGGAGCCAGGAAAGTGTTGCAAGAGGATTTCGGTATTGTGAAAAATTATCTGCCAACTACCCAGAGAGATTTCAGGATGTTTTTGGGAATGATGGGTTACTGTCACCAATGGATACCCAACTTTTCCCTAGTGGCCAAGCCTTTGCAAAGACTGACACCCAAAGATGTATCTGATCCAGGAACCCTTGGATAAGATTGCTTGATTGCCCTCCTAGGGCTGAGAGAAGTTGTTGTCATACCCCAGCACTGGGAATGCCAGATTACAATAAGTAACTTGCACTTTACTGCAGTGAGAAGAAGGACTGAGCACTCTCACTGCTCACACACACAGAAAAGCTGGAAGGCCTGTGGCCCATTTCTCTGACACTCTTGATCCTGTAACTTCTGTACTGCTGCTTGCCTTAAAACAGTGGCAGCCATTAGTGTCACCATCAAGAGATATGAAAACATTGCCATGGGTCACCCATTAACTGTTTATGTTTCCCATTTGGTGGAGTTATTGTTGACATGGACTAGAACCCAGAATTTGACAAGTAGCTGCCTTACCAAGAATGAACAGGTTATTCTTGTCGCAGAGAATGTAACTGTCAATAGCTGTGCGGTTGTAAATCCTGACACCCTGTTACCTGCACCTGATCATGAAAATAATGAATGTGAAGTGGATCATGTTTGTCTTGATGTCGATGTCACTGATCTATGCACCAAGCCAAGTCTGGAAACACAAGATGAGCCACTACCTGATTCTGATTTTGTGCTATATGTTGAGGAAATCTGAGAGCTGCTTATGTAGTCTGCATGATTTTACGAGTTGTTGCCCATCCTTGTTTCAAGGGATATTTTTTTCCACAAGTGGCTGAATTGATAGCTCTTACTAGGGCACACTGTGTTTCAGGCCAGCTGAAGGCGACAATGTTTAGCAAGAATCAGTATGGCTGCTGTGTTGTTCATGTTTTCAGACAGTTGTGGTCCCAGGGGGGTTCATGATATCTTCTGGATCCCAATCCAATATGGCAAACAAGCAAGGAACCTCCTTCAAGCATTACAGATGCCTGAACAGGTTGTTGTGGTCAAGGACCCTGCACATCGTAGTGGAAATGATCATGTAACCCTGGGTAACAATTATGCTGATGAGATCACAAACTACCGTTCTCACAATGTCTGTACCTTTAATGGAGAGTATATAAATAAGGGATTGGGTGATACCAACTACAATCTTTGTTAACAACTGCAGCAACGTGAAAAGAGGGAAAGAGGCTTCAGGAAGAAGTGTCAGAAGAAGAGTTGAGTCAGAGCAGATGGTGTCAAACAGATATGATATTTGGGTTTAAAGGATGGAAGGCTCCACTGGGTAGGCATTTCCATGGTCCAGCTCATATTGACAGAGGTGCCAAGTTGAGGTTGTATGGGAAATGTGGTTTAATTCCAAACTCAGGTTGATGACTGAAGCGTTGTATCACAAATGTGTTGTATTCTAGGAGAACAATGTTTGAAAGAGAACTGCATTAACACTAATTCACGTTGGAAGAGCATGAGGACCCTTTAACACGATGCAGTTGGACTTTATCAAGATGCCTGTGTGTAACGGGCTAAGATATATCCTGGTGATTGTATTGCATTTTCTTGTGTTGGGTTGAAGTATACCTGACCAGAAGAAATGACAATCTTAATGTAGCAAAACTGCTGTTCAGAGAGCTTATGTGCAGGTTTGGCTTTCAGACTTCTCTAGAATCAGATCGCAGGACACATTTTAATGATGAGGTCCAAAGGTTGTTGTGCGCAGCATTGCAAGTGGAACAGAGACTAACTACATTGCAGCTATAGACCTGAGCTCTTGGGCTTGTTGAATTTGAATGGGACACTGAAATTCACGCTGGTAAAAGTGTGTGCATCAGCATCTTTGAAATGGCCTGTTCTTTTGCCTCTTGTGTTGATGAGTCTTCGCATTGTACCTGATTGGAAGACAGGACTGTCTCCCCATGAGATCATCATGGGCAGAGCTATGAGATTGCCAGCTATTCCTGCGAATGCACAAGTGAACATTACAGATGATATGGTCCATGACTACTCTAAAGGGCTAGCTGATGTGATGCAGTCTGCATTTCATCAGGTCATAGCAGCCACAGCCACATCCCCGCCACATCAGGAACAATACCGTGACCTCAGACCCAGTGACTGGGTCTTGTTGAAGGAACATGTAAGGAAAACGTGTTTGGAGCCTCTTTGGTGTCGTCCATATCAAGTCACCTTGGTAACAGCAAGATCGGTTAAATGTGGAGGCCTCCCTAACTGGATCCATGCTTTTCCCTACCCACCAAGTTGTGTGCCCCCCTAGATGTATCAGCACCTGTTCTAGAAGTACCAGTGGTGAGAGAAAGACAACAGGAGTAGGTTAGTCAAGCATTGGGAAGCAAACAGTCTTAAATAGCACGTGTTTAGTATGCGGGGTCTAGAGAGATTTATAGTTGAAACTGAAACAGGAGAGTCTTGCCGTGTAGTGGTGAATGAGTCAACTTCAAATTTAGACCCTGATGAAGGACTAAGGGCCAGATGCATGTAGGTTTGACTTCCTAATAGCGAATCTTAGCGATTCGCTACTAGGAAACCACAAGCTGGAATGTATAACAGTGCGTTTAAAACTGTTTGCCATTCTCAATGGGGTTGCAAATGACGTACCTCATCAATATTCACGAGGTAGCTCACAATTTGCGACCCCCATTTGGAATGGCTGCACTCACAGGGATAGTGGCCTGCTGGGGACAGCAGACCACCATGTCTTTGACTGCTTGTTAAATAAAGCAGTTTTTTTTAAAGCATCCCATTTTCCTTAAAGGAAAATGGGAAGCATTTCAAACATAAAAATGAAACATTTTAATTTTTTTCAGAGTAGGCTTTGCTCTTCGCTTCTATTCCCATGGCGACCCCTTCCCGTTTGCCAATGGGTTACTACCAACTTGAAGTTAGTGGACTGTATTCACGGTCGCAAAACAATCCTACATCTCCCAGTGACAGGCTATGAGGAAGAGAATGCCTTTGGCACGCCACTACCTAACAGCGACTCACAAACCTTTTTGCCAGTCAGTAACAGGTTATCGACTCGCAGAATAGGATTGTTACATGGGGAAAAGACTTTCATACATCTGACTCCTAGTATTGTAAGGAAGTGAGAGGAAGCTGGAGACTGATGGCCTGGAAGACAAGAAAGAGAAAAACTGAATCTGCCTAGAGAGTGTGTGCCTCAGAGGATTCTAAGGATACTAAGAACTCTGATCTTAGTGAAAGTGAGAAATAAGGATTGGCATTGAGGAAATCAAAGAGAACGAGAGTGCCCTGTCGGAGGCGCTCTTCTTCTGAATTGACATACTTTGTTGCAAATGAAAGAGAGAGAAAATTGGGGGAGTTTGGGATAACACTGCAGATTCAACTGAACCTCCTTGAACTGAACATGAGTTTGAATTACATTTTGAAATTGCTGTGTTGCTGGATAGATTGAGACTTTTCATTCTGGATGTGATTATTAGTGAATTTGAACTGTGGATATTTTAGAGACTTTGTATTAACCTTGTTAGGGAATTTGGAAGAGTACCGAGACCCGAGGCATGGGTGAAAGAGCATAAGGTGGTCCTTTAGAAGAACACAGAGTAGGGCCAAGGTAAACTCAAGATGGAAGGCACACAAAGTCCAGTCTGTGCCCTCTTATTCTGGCAGAAGCAGCAACTGCAGGATAGCTCCACAAAGCACAGTCACAGGCAGGGCAGCTCTTCTTCCTCAGCTCTTCAGCTCTTTTCCAGGCAGAGGTGCCTCTTGTTTCCAGAAGTGTTTCTCAAGTCTGTGGTTTTGGGTGTCCTTCTTATACCCAATTTCTCCTTTGAAGTAGGCCTACTTCAAAGTAAAGTCTCTTTTGAATGTGAAATCTTGCCTTGCCCAGGCCAGGCTCCAGACACTCACCAGGGGGGTTGGAGACTGCATTGTGTGAGGGCAGGCACAGCCCTTTCAGGTGTGAGTGACCACTCCTCCCCTCCCTCCTAGCACAGATGGCTCATCAGGATATGCAGGCTACACCTCAGCTCCCTTTGTGTCACTGTCTAGTGTGAGGTGCAACCAGTCAAACTGACCCAGACAGGAAATCCACAAACAGGCAGAGTCACAGAAATGGTATAAGCAAGAAAATGCTCACTTTCTAAAAGTGGCATTTTCAAACACACAATCTTAAAATCAACTTTACTAAAAGAGGTATTTTTAAATTGTGAGCTCAGAGACCCCAAACTCCACATGTCCTTCCGCTCCCAAAGGGAATCTACACTTTAATCGGATTTAAAGGTAGCCCCCATGTTAACCTTCCAGAGGGACAGGCCTTGCAACAGTGAAAAAATGAATTTAGCAATTTGTCACTGTCATGACATATAAAACACATTACTATATGTCCTACCTTAACCATGCACTGCACCCTGCCCTTGGCGCACCCTAGGGCCTACCTTAGGGGTGTCTGACATGTAAGAAAAGGGAAGGTTTATGCCTGGCAAGTGAGTACACTTGCCACGTCGAATTTACATTTAAAACTGCACACACAGACACTGCAGTGGCAGGTCTGAGACATGATTACAGAGCTACTTAGGTGGGTGGCACAAACAGTGCTGCAGGCCCACTACTAACATTTGATTTACAGGCCCTGGCACCTCCAGTACACTTTGCTAGGGACTTACTAGTAAATAAAATATACCAATCATGGATAAGCCAATTACATACACATTTTGTCAAGGAGCACTTGCACTTTAGCAGTGGTTAGCAGTGATAAAGTGCCCAGAGTAACAAAAACAGCAAAATCAAAGTCCAGCACACATCAACAACCTGGGGAACAGAGGCAAAAAGTTAAGGGAGACCATGCCAAGGATGAAAAGTCTAACACGTGTCCCCCCAGCTGAAAGTAGGGAGCAACTACCCAACCTCATGGGAGTTCTCATCACTAAGGCGGAAGAACCTGGACAGACCATCAGCACTGGCGTGCTCTTTACCAGGACAGTGTTCCACCGTAAAGTCCATCCCCTGTAGGGAAATGGACCACCTCAACAGTTTTGGATTCTCACCCCGCATCTGCATTAAACATCTGAGGGGCCTGTGGTTGGTTTGAACTCAGAAGTGAGTCCCAAACATGTAGGGTCTTAGCTTCTTCAGTACCCAGACCACAGCAAACGTTTCAAGTTCTATGGCACTCCACCTACGTTCCCTGGCTAGTAACCTCCTGCTAATGAAGGCTACGGATTGATGTAGGCCCTCTTCATTAAGCTGTGAGAGTACTGCTCCAATACCATGCTCTGATGCATCTGTTTGCACACCAAACTCATTGGAGTAGTCGGGTGCCTTCAGCACAGGTGCTGTGCACATGGCAGCATTCAGGGCATCAAAAGCGTTCTGGCAGGCCTCTGTCCAGATCACTTTCCTGGGTTGCTTCTTAGAAGTCAATTCAGTTAAGGGGGTAACAATGGTACCATATCCCTTAACAAATCTCCTGTAATATCCTGTGAGACCTAAAAAGGCTCTCACTTCAGTCTGGGTCTTGGGAGGCTCCCAAGCCAGAATTGTATCAATTTTTGGCGGTAGAGGTGCCACCTGGCCAGCCCCCACCTGTGGTCCTAAATACACCACAGAACCCTACCGTATTTGGCACTTGCTAGCCTTAATAGTGAGGCCTCCCTTCTGCAGGACCTCTAACACTCTCCAAAGGTGTTACTGGTGTTTCTCCAATGTGGAACTAAACACAGCAATGTCATTCAGGTAGGCGGCACTGAACTCATCCAGCCCAGCCAACACCTGGTTGACCAACCTCTGAAAGGTGGCAGAGGAATTCTTCATCCCAAATGGCATCACTTTAAATTGAAAGTGCCCATCTGGGGTAGAAAATGCTGACCTCTCGATGGCCCCCTCAGTTAAGGCAATCTGCCAGTACCCAGATGTTAAATCAAATGTACTGAGGTACTTGGCATCAGCTCGGGATGGGGTGTGCGTCAGTAGTGCTGACCGCATTGAGTCCCCGGTAGTCCACACAGAACCTGAGTTCTGGAGTGGCAACAGGTGCAGCAGCCTTTGGGATCAATATCACTTGGCTGGCCAAAGGACTGCTGGAGTGCTCAATAACCCCTAGGGCAAGCATTTTGGATACCTCATGCTAGTGCATGCCATGACCCTGTCAGTGACCCTGTAAACCTTCTGTTTAATAGGTGTACTGTCCCCAGTGTCCACATCATGTGTGCACAAATGTGTGACTCCTGGGATCAGGGAAAACAGCGAGGAAAACTGTCCCAACACGTGGTGACAGTCACCTTGCTGCTCCTCAGTCAGGGAGAGGGAGAGGATTACTCCCTCCACTGACCCATCTTTTTCTCCTGCAGACAGGAGGTCAGGATGAGGCTCACTCTCCTCCGCTACCCCATGATCTGTTGCAAGGAGCATTGTCAACTCAGTCTGCTCAAAGTGTGGCTTGAGGAGGTTGACATGCAGGAGCCTTAAAGGGTTCCTTGGAGACTGCAAGTCCACCAGGTAGGTGACTTCACTCTTGCACTCCACCACCTCAAATGGCCCAGTCCACTTATCCTGGAGTCCCCTAGGCTCCACTGGTGCCATCACCCACACTTTTTGTCCAGGTTGAAACTCGGCCAGAGCGGCATTCTGTTCATACCAGCGTTTCATGTCCTCCTGGCTTGCTTCCAGGTTCTCCAAAGCCAGACTCCTGAAGTGGGCAGTCTGGTTTCTCAAAGCCAACATGTAACTAAATACATCCTGGGGGGGGTTTACTAGGAGCTTTCTCCAAAGCTTTCTTATCCAGACTCAAAGGTCCCCTCACAGGGTGGCCATAAATCAGCTCAAAGGGACTAAACCCATGTCCCTTTTGAGGCACCTCCCTGTAGGTGAACAGAAGGCATGGCAAGAGGATGTCCCACTTCCACCTCAAGGGCTCTGACAGGCTCATGATCATGCCTTTCAAGGTGCGGTTGAATCTCTCATTCAGATCATTACTTTGGGGGTGGTAATTGGTGGTGAACTTGTAGGTTACCCCACACTCCTTTCACAGAGACTTCATTTATGTGGATATGAAGTTGGTACCCCTATCAGATACCACTTCCTTGCGGAACCCCATGCGGGTAAAACCCCCCATCAAAGCACGACTCACCACAGGGAATTGATTGATCTCAAAGGAATGGCTTCTGGGTACCGGGTGTCATGGTCCACCAAGACCAGGATAAACCTGTTGCCCATGGCCATCTTAGGATCCAGAGGCCCCACAATGTCAATGCCTACCCTCTCAAAGGGGGTACTGACAACAGGCAAAGGCTGGAGGGGAGCCTTACCTTTCCTCCCACTCTTGCCACTTGCCTGACAAGTCTGACAAGACCTGCAATGTGCATCTGAGTGCTTGCGCATTAGGGGCAAGTAAAAGTGGGTGACAATCCTCTCAAAGGTCTTTTCCTGTCCCAAATGTCCAGCTAAAGGCACATCATGAGCCAACCCCAGTAGGAAGGCCCTGAAGCACTGGGGTACCACCAGCACACGAGCTGACTCAGGCTCAGGAACCTTAGGCTCGCTATACAGGAGGTCATCCTCCCAATAGATCAGGTGTGATCCTGGCTCCTTGCCAGCCGCCTGGTCTGCAGCCTGCTGCCGCAATCCCTTGAAATTAGGACATGACTTCTGTGCTGCACAGAATGCTTCCCTGGTGGGCCCCCCTTCCTGCTGCCACTGCGACTGCTCAGGGACCTCCCCCAGTTCAACCACCTGTTCCCCTCTAGGCTCCGGGGTGTCACCCTCAGGCTCTCCCTCCTCCCGGACCGTGGGAACTTCTGGGGCCAGTTTCTCACGCCACCTGACCTTCCTTTTCTTGGCGGTCCTGTGGGCCACTTTTTCAGGCTCCAGGGGCGCTTGATTACCCTGACGGGCTGCCATTGACCGGGTGGATACACATACCCACCCAGGCAGACCCAACATTTCCAAGTGAGACCTGTGTTCCACCTCCTGCCAAGGGGAATCCTCCAGGTCATTGCCTAGCAAAGAATCAACAGGCATGGTTGGACTCACAGCTACCTTTAAGGAACCTGAGACCCATCCCATTCAAAGGGAACCTGCGCCACTCTGCACAGGTGCTCTGAGTTGTCCACTGCAACTACTTGGTGAAGTACGAAGAGATCTATCTGCTCTTCAGACACCAGCTGACTCCTCACTGTAGTCACACTGGCTCCTGTGTCTCTCAGAGCCTCCACCCTCTGTCCATTGATGGTCACCCACTGTAGGAAAGTACCATCTTGCCTGGCATGTTACTCTCAATTTTTACTTATATGTTTTTTTGTTTTTGCCTGTGTCAATGGGATCCTGCTAGCCAGGACCCCAGTGCTCATAAAGTGTGCCCTGTGTGTGTTCCCTGTGTGGTGCCTAACTGTATCACTGAGGCTCTGCTAACCAGAACCTCAATGTTTATGCTCTCTCTGCTTTTAAAATTGTCACTGCAGGCTAGTGACTAATTTTACCGATTCTGATTGGCACACTGGAACACCCTTATAATTCCCTAGTATATGGTACCTCGGTACCCAGGGTATTGCGGTTCCAGGAGATCCCTATTGGCTGCAGCAATTCTTTTGCCACCCATAGGGAGCTCAGACAATTCTTACACAGGACTGCCACTGCAGCCTGAGTCAAATAACATCCACGTTATTTCACAGCCGTTTTAAGCTAAACTTAAGTAACTTATAAGTCACCTATATGTCTAACCCTCACTTAGTGAAGGTTAGGTGCAAAGTTACTAAGTGTGAGGGCACCCAGGCACTAGCCAAGGTGCCCCCGCATTGTTCAGGGCAATTTCCCCGGACTCTGTGAGTGCGGGGACACCATTACACGTGTGAACTACATATAAATACCTATGTGTAGCTTCACAATGGTAACTCCGAATATGGCAATATAACATGTCTAAGATCGTGGAATTGTCCCCCCAATACCATTCTGGTATTGGGGTGCCAATCCCATGCATCCCCAGGGCTCCAGCATGGACCCCGGTACTGCCAAACTAGCTCTCTGGGGTTTTCTCTGCAGCTACCGCTGCTGCCAACCCTCAGACAGGTTTCTGCCCCCCTGGGGCCTGGGCAGCCCAGTCCCAGGAAGGCAGAACAAAGGATTTCCTCTGAGAGAGGGTGTTACATCCTCTCCCTTTGGAAATAGGTGTTAAAGGCCTGAGAGGAGTAGACTCTCCTGGACTCTGGAAATGTTTTGAAGGGCACAGATGGTGCCCTCCTTGCTTATACCAGTCTACACTGGTTCAGGGATCCCCCAGCCCATGCTCTTGTGTGAAACTGGACAAAGGAAAGGGGAGTGACCACTCCTCTGTCCATCACTACCCCAGGGGTGGTGCCCAGAGCTTCTCCAGTGTGTCCCAGACCTCTGCCATCTTGAATGCAGAGGTGTGAGGGCAAAATGGAGACCTCTGAGTGGCCAGTGCCAGCAGGTGACATCAGAGACCCCTCCTGACAGGCTCTTACCTGGTTAGGTAGCCAATCCTCCTCTGAGGGCTATTTAGGGTCTCTCCTGTGGGTTTCTCTTCAGATAACGAATGCAAGAGCTCACCAGAGTTCCTCTCCATTTCTCTCTTTGACTTCTGCCAAGGATCGACCGCTGACTGCTCCAGGACGCTTGCAAAACTGCAACAAAGTAGCAAGAAGACTACCAGCAACATTGTAGCGCCTAATCCTGCCAGCTTTCTCGACTGTTTCCTGGTGGTGCATGTTCTGAGGGCTGTCTGACTTCGCCCTGCACTGGAAGCCAAGAAGACATCTCCTGTGGGTCAACAGAATCTTCCCCCTGCTAACGTAGGCACCAAACTTTTACATCACCGGTCCTCTGGGTTCCCTCTCATCCCAACGAGCATGGTCCCTGGAACACAGGAGCAGGGTCCAAGTGACACCGACAGTCCAGTGGTCCTTCTGTCCAAATTTGGTGGAGGTAAGTCCTTGCCTCCCCACGCCAGACAGTAATCCTGTGCACTGCGTGAACTGCAGCTCCTGGGGCTTCTGTGCACTTTTGCAAGGATTCCTTCATATACAGCCTAGCCCAGGTCCCCACCACTCCGTCCTGCATTGTTCAACTCGCTGAAATGACTTCCGGCTTCGTAGGACCCTCTTTTGTTGTGCTGAGACAACCGCTGTGCTCAGATTTCCTTAACGCCTGTTCAGGTGCTTCTGCGTGGGCTCTCTCTGTTGATGAGCACCCTCTCTGTCTCCTCCTCCAAGGGACGACCTCCTGGTCCTTCCTGGGCCCTGGCAGCACCCAAAACCTTTAACCAAGACTATTGCAGCTAGCAAGGCTTGTTTGCAGTCTTTCTGTGTGGAAACAACTCTGCATCCTCCAGCACACCGTGAGACATCTTCTGACCAAAGGAGAAGTTCCTTGGACCTTCCGTTGTTGCAGAATCTTCAGCTTCTTCCACCAAGAGGCAGCCCTTTTGCATCTTCATCCCGGGTTTAGTGGGCTCCTGCCCCCCTGGACACTTGCATGACTCTTGGACTTGGTCCCCTTCCTTTACAGGTTCTCAGGTCCAGGAATCCGTCTTCAGTGTTTTTCAGTCAGTTGTTGTCTTTGCAGAATCCCCTATCCCAACTTTACTGTCTTTCTGGGGTAGTAGGGTAATTTTACTCCTACTTTTCATGGTCTTGGGGTGGGGTATCTTGGACACCCTTAGTGTTTTCTTACTCTCCCAGCGACCCTCTACACACTACACTAGGCCTGGGGTCCATTTGTGTTTCGCATTCCACTTTTGGAGTATATGGTTTGTGTTGCCCCTAGGCCTATTTTCTCCTATTGCATTCTATTGTATTCTACAGTGTTTGCACTACTTTTTACTTGTTTTACTTACCTGATTTTGATTTGTGTGTATATTTTGTGTATTTTACTTACTTCCTAAGGGAGTGTATCCTCTGAGATACTTTTGGCATATTGTCACTAAAATAAAGTACCTTTATTTTGAGTAACTCTGAGTATTGTGTTTTCTTATGATATAGTGCTATATTATATAAGTGGTATAGTAGGAGCTTTGCATGTCTCCTAGTCCAGCCTAAGCTGCTCTGCCATAGCTACCTCTATCAGCCTAAGCTGCTAGAACACTGCTAATCTACTAATAAGGGATAACTGGACCTGGCACAAGGTGGAAGTACTATCAGGTACCCACTATAAGCCAGGCCAGCCTCTTACACCCACTGCCTGTACTTCTTAGTGTTTTCAGGCACTAGGGTTCTCTGGACCATCTCACTGTCCCCTAGTGAGACAAGGGTTATCTCAGCTGGTTCCCACCCACCTGAAACCAACTCCTCCCCAAGAGCTACACCTGCCAAACCCTGGGCTGGCGCACCTGTGGGTGCTGGTGTACTTTTGGGGCATTTGGGGTCCCCCCTCACATGACCCACCTGGTCACATGCATAGCACTTACGTTGGGGACCACCTGCCACTGGCTTCCCTTTGGAGAACCATGGCTTCTTTTTACTGGGAGGTTGGGAATCCTTACCCTGGGAATCAGTTTGGGGCCCTTTAGAGAACTCCCCCTGTTTACCCTTACCCCCCTTTCTTCTGAGAGGGACCCTGCCCACCCTTGGTGTGGTCTCTCCCATACCTCTTTTGGACCCTGATGCTCTCCCAGTGGTCCGCTTCCTGTGCAAGCTTCCTGGGGTCAGTCAGCTTCCTGGGGTCAGTCAATCAGGTGCTGGCGCAGCTCTGGAAAACATAAACTGTACAAGTGCTCCCAAGCAATCAGATTGTAAAGCCCCTCATACGTAGTTACCTTACTGCCCTTCACCCAAACATCCAGTGACCTGCAATAAGAATCAACACATTCCAACCGTGCTTGGGATTCCTTCTTCTTGTAGGATCTAAACCTATTCTTCTACTGCTCAGGGGTAAGACCATATCTTGCAAGCAAGGCATCCTTCATGCTAAAGTAGGTGAGATTCTGAGCATCCCCTAAGGCTGTCGGTGTGTCTTACCCTCTAATTCATGGGCTTCCACAGACCCGCCCCCTAATGAGCTTCAGGGACCAGATTCATATGGAGAGCAGACTCATACCCCTTAAACCACAAGCATATGTCATCTTTGGTTTTCTAATCCTTCACAAGATCTTTAGGAATGTGTACCCTCCTTTCAGGCTGCACTGTGATGTGGCTGCCACCATCCCTACTAGACTGCCTTCTCTGATCCAGCTCTCTCAAGCTACGCTCATGAGCCAACAAAATCTTTTTCTCTTCTAGGGCCATCCTCATTTTCTCCAACTCCCTCTGGTGCTCCCTCTCTGCCTGTCTGTCCTGCAATTCTTCAGGCCCTTAGATGAGACACTGCTACCTGCCCTGGAGACCTTCTCCCTGGACATAACAGGCCCACCCACAATACCATTGTGTATGGATTCCACTTCCTCCTCCTCATCTTCCTCATCCTCTGTGTGCCCTCCAGTGCTCTTGGCTGTCACCCAGGCCCTCAGCGCCTTTTGCAGCTCCTCCTTCTTGGATGAGCTCTTAATGGGACAGTCAAAGCTTTTACAGAACTCTTTTAACTGAGCCCTGGTATAGCTATCCAATTTCACCAGGTCAAAAGTAGCTCCAACTGCTACATCTCCAGATTGGGACAGGATGAAAAGTCAACAAAAGTACAAAGTTCCAAAAAGCAGAAAAGTTCCCAAATGAAGTTCAGAAGTCAATCAAAGTTTACCACAAAAACGGATGTAGGGAAAAATCCAGGCAAAAGAGAAAAATCAAAAGATCACCAAACAAGTAATATGTGGTCACGTAGTGGTCTGCACTCAAAACAGTAGTGTACACTTAAATACTGTATGTCAAGTACAAATACAAGTCCAAATCCCAACCGCTGATCACCATTGTTAGAAATGGGGCCTTTGGTTTACAGTCAGGTTACCCTCTCTTCAAGCAAGGACCCTCACTCTAGTCAGGGTAAAAGAGAATCACTCTCAGCTAACCCATGTTTACCCCCTTGGTAGCTTGGCAGAGCAGTAGGCTTAACTTCAGAGTGCTAGGTGTAAATTATTTATACCAACACACACAGTAACTTAATGAAAACACTACAAAGTGACACAACACATGTTTAGAAAAATAGGCAATATTTATCTAAACAAAACAAGACCAAAACAACAAAAATCCACAATACACAAGTCAAGTTATTAATTAAAAATCAAAAAGAGTCTTTAAGTAGTTTCAAACACACACTAACGCTGTCAGCGTGAAAAGGTACCTTGGGTGTGTCAAAAATAGCCCCTCACGGGCGAGTGCGTGTCAAAAAGGGCTTGCGATGCGTTGATTCCACTCAAGAATGAGCACGCCAAGGATGAAAAGTCTAATAACTCCCATTTGTCTGCCGTGCTCCTAGAGGCTCTAAAGGACATCCTGATGGTTGGCTTGTGGGGTGAGAACTTTAAGGAAGTTGTCAATTATAATTGTGAACAGAAGATGGAAAACTACTGGTGTTGATGATGTAAATTATTGAAGGTTCTGCAAGGTCTAGATTGGTATTTATTTTACTAGACAAGAACAGGTCCCTTGATCCTATGGCGAGAGCAGATTACCCAGAGACTTCAAGAGGTACACACCTCTCTATTCCAAATTAGGTTAAGTGGCTTCATGCTAGGCACACCTCTTAATCAGAACTTCTACTGAGGTTTCTTTTATGCTGACACTTTCCAGTTAGTTTCATAATTTCCTATATTTCCTGAGAAAGAATTAAGATTTCCCTCATAGCTTAGCTAGAATATTTAGGTTAAATTAGATTTCAAATTACTTGTATACTGACCACCAAATCCTATTCTTATCTTCTGTATTGCTGCAACAAAGATGCATTTATGCCTTAAGGTTGTGTGATTTAATCTGATTCTATGCTTCACTTCACCATTGGTGATTTTGTACTTATACAGCATGTTTCTGAGACGTGATGTGAAGTGTTGATTTGAACCACCTCTCCACCTCGGAACGCCTAAAAAGGTCCTTTGAAAGAAGAGAAACAAGAAAATAGTCTTCATTAGCCCAAAATGTTTTTTATATATAACAGTGAGTATGTGACTGCTGCTGCGGAACCAATCTTTGAAATCAGAAATATGAGGCCATACTGTAGATGTAAATGTATTTATCAGTATTGTACTTTCTTATTACAGAAACCTGAATCACAAAGGTAAACTTAAACTATTGGTCTAAGTTTAGACCAAAAGTGTAAGTTTACGACTGTTTGCCATTCACAAAGGTAAGTTACGAGGAGTATCTTTACGTGTGCACTCGTGGCGGATGATCCGCACTCTGGACAGAGCATCCACACTCTGGGTGGATGATCTGCACTCAGGGTGGAGCATCCACACTTGGGTGAAGCATCCTACCCAGGGGTGGAATTATTGTAGCCACATGCACCTGCACATTATTAATCCCACTCGTAACCCAGATCCAGAAGCCAGATAAAAGCAGCACACACGCAAGGCACTGGTTTCACCAAAACCACACTGTGCCTTTGCTACAAATCCTATAGCCATGCTGCACATCAGTAGTAAAAGTAATTACACAGAGGAGAACACCATGATACTGAGATTTGTTGGGAGGAACCACAAGAGAATGCATGGTCTCTTACCCTATAGAAGCAGTTCCTCAGAGAAGGCAGCCTTAAGGCAGCACTTGGCCATGGGGGTCACTGCATTTGGGAGGACATCTGGACTGTTAATGACATCAAGAAGAAGTAGCAGGATGAGAAGAGGAGGGTGAAGGAAAAGTACAGCAGGATGGAGGTGGTTCAAGCCCTCCCTGCTCTACAAACTGGAGCCCACCTCCGACTCATCCCACTTGAGGGGGATGTCCTCTCCACCATAGACCCCCATCTGCTCCATGGGCTGCCTGTGACTGATGCCCACAATGTGATGTCAGGTAAAATGCAATGATGCTAATAATGACACCAAACGAGTAATGTTTGTGATACTCTAAAAATGTATCCATGAATGTTGTCCCAAGTAAGTGCTAACTGTATGGTGTCTCATCCTCATGGACCTCAGAGAGTCCATAGCACTACAAGTTCCAAAATCCTTTGTAATGGCAATTTCAATTTACAATACCTTATTTCCAAACAGTGGCCCATCACTACTGCCTCATCCACTTAACACTGGTGTATGGTAATAGATAATGTCCGTCATTCATTTACCACTGCTGTTCGCATGTAGATTCAAATGTATAGTATTGTAAAAGGTTGCACATAAGCAATTATCTTGGATGTGTCTGATGACCTTTCCCTTCTATTGCAACATACAGCCAGAGAACAGTCATACACTGGAGCACAGGTCACTGCACCATCCGAGAGGCAATGTCATTGAGCACAAAGACCCATACCATCAGCACAAACTGGTACGTAAATATGGTCAGGGGAGGACATCATCTCCTACATTGTTTCCAGTTGTTATTGTTACAGTACACGGGATTCATAAAATGTGGTAAACCTGTGAAATAAACTAGGTAATGTGTATCACATGTGCCAACTTATATGTTAACTTAACACACCCATATCATTGTAGGCCCTGTGACATTGCCCAGAAAAGAACAGCCTGCAGTGATCTCTGCAACATGTATGGGTGTGACATCTTGTCAGGCACCGCACACTGGGCGGATGTCAGACACTGGTAAGGAAATATAAAAACTACTCTCCCAAATGCTAATGCTCCTAAACTGTGGTGTAAATGTCATCAGTATGTGAAGTGTGTCTAATGTCACAACCTGACATGTTGGCCAATGATAAGTCTACTAATAAAGTATACATTGCTTACCTACGGGTACATATTGCCCCTTCTGTAGGTCGATATTGATTGGGTAGTGAAGCAAGTCACGTGTAACAAAACTGTATGTCTCTCCTCAAAATGTGTAAGGTGTTTGTGCTCTCATGGGTATACATGTGTTTATCATTCTGGGTAAGTGACACAGGTATCCCCATTGTACATGGAATGTGAATCAGGGGCAGAGTAAGGCACCACAGTGATTTGTTCAGTATTGACACATTCTAAGAGGCCTGGCCTCGTAGACATGATTTACTGGTGTGTACAGTTGGAGTTGTAGAAAGATTTAACTTCCTGTGCCTTGTGGGGCTCATAAATATGTCCCCAAGGACATCATGTAGAGGTGGAAGCACAACCTGTTTCTGAATTCATGACATGAATACTTGCTTACTAAATCCCAGGACACAATAGCTAATCCAATGATGTTGGTGAGTGCTGTACTATACTTGCTGTTTAGGAGTGTAGAAGTGGCTTGGCAAGCTGGGTGCAGCAAGAAAAGGCCTACATATCAAGGCCGAGATTTATGAAAAAGTGCTGCATCAACACACTAGTGTAGCAAAGTCCACGGAGGCCCATTCATTTAAATGGGTGTGTCATTTTTAATGCCAGCTTTGAGCAGGCATTTAAAATTACAGAAAAATTGGCACCGTGAAATCTTTTAAATTTCACTGCACCATCTTTTCTGGCCTCCTCCTGCCGGAACGCCCCATTGCATACATTATGCCTAGCGCAGGCTTAATGTGGTGCAAGGGTTTACAAAGTGGCGCAATTCATGCATTGAACTGCTTTGTAAATATGGCACGTTGCTTTGACAACCTAATTCCACATTAGCATCAAAACTTATGATGCTAATGTAGAGCAAGGAGGTGCTAGGGATTTCTTAAAATCTGGCCCCTAGAGGTTGAACTGCAAAGTGTGCAAGCAGTAAATGTGGGGATCAGCCCAGCTTTTCCAATTGACCAATTTGTGAGATCCTAGATCTATGTTTATTTAACTTTGCCACCATGATCACAAATGGGTGAACTCCGGAGCAGAGGACTACAGGTTGTGTGCTGAACATGACCGTATACAGTGTCAGGTGAAATAGACCATGATGTTGTACACATCCATAGCAAACACAGGCTAAATGAGAAGTGCACAGCAGAAGTAGCTGACCTTACGGTACAGGCCTAGCAATGTTGGGAGTGGGGGTGTATCAAAAGAAATGTAACCTATACCTTGTTAGACAATTTTGTATGTCAAACACGTACTTGTCAATGTACTGACAAAATCTGATGTGCAAAGATCATACAGCCCTGAATATTCTGGAAGACTTGTATTCAGATCAGCAGATACCACATCTTCCATTGGATGAATGATGTTACTGAAATTGTAGATGTATCCAAAGGTAGCCAGTGCAGGATGACCAAGTTATTACAGTCCCTTAGCTCTCAGTAACCTCCAATGAAATGTTTGCCTGTAATTGTGATACCTGAGTGGTATGAGGGCCGCCTGTAACTTGTAGATCACTGGTCCATACCTCTGACATGTTAATGTAGATTCATCACCACCAGCCTTTGCACTCAGTAATGGATATGTATGTTACATTACAGCTGCTGCCAGGACTACGTCAGTGATTCAGGTGACACCATTGAGAAGATTGGGAGATATCCTGGCTGCAGCAGTCAAACCCACTGCCATCCGTACGTCAAGCAAGTGATTCGCATAGTGTCATATACTGATACCCTACCCATCAATATTTTTTTTAAATATCTTGTGGAAGAGGATGAGCAGATGTTGCCATTGTAGCACTCTCCCATAGTTGGTGTGCAAAAGATACCCAACAAGTTCAGTGATGTGTGTTGGAGGTGTGCATTATCACATAATATACATGCTGAACTGTCACCATGTTTTCACTTCTTTCTGAAGCAGCTGGATCACAGACCGGTTCTTTAGCAACACATCCAATGAGCCCGGTTAAGCAGTTCACATCTAGGGGGGATCTCAACAACTCACTGACCTGTGCTGAGAACTGGTGAGTCTGCATTTGCGTAGCTCATCTGCATTATACACCTCAATGTCACAGTGTGAGCTATCATGTCTAAAGGTACACAAACCAGGTCACATGTGGCACATCTGTTGATCTGAAGATTAATTGACTCAATGCTTGTGTTGCACCACATCATGCTGAAAGCCAATTATTTAGCCTGTTGCATACTCTCTCTCATAGGCGGTGAGGAAAAGGACTTGAGTTGGGAGGAAGCATCATCAACCAGTGATGGGCGCTGGGCAATCTGAATGCGGAACCCACTCTTCTTCGAAGCTGCTTTGTCATCTGTTAGCACAACATAGGAAGAGGAGGAGGATGACGTAGGGGAGGCAGAAGATCAGGGCCTGACTGCAAGTGATGTGGAAGCCAAGCTCCTGACCACACATGTTGGCCCATGCAGATTACCTAAGAAATCCACATCTGCTGTGGTTGGCAGGGCACCTCCTCCTACATCCCATAGGAATGCCCATTCCCCACCTACTCCAATCTCACCTCTTCACAGCCCTCACATCCAGGTCAGACGTGTTGGTTCCACCACACACTCCTACCCTGACAGTGTCTCCCAGGCATTCACTCCAGCATCTGAGGGACATGCCAGCCCTGGTGAGGAGCAGGTAGCCCCTTTGCACATTTCTCCTCCTCACAACCTCCCATTTGTCACCCCCCCCCGCTGATCAACCTGCTGATCGCTTCCAAGAGGGTCGCAGGTGGAGAGGGCTAGCAGGTCTTGATGTCGGAGAATAGGAGGATGATTGCTTCCAGCAGCAGTAAGATACGAGGCTGGGCATTTGGGCCCTTGGGGTTACACTGTCAAACATGTTTGCCTCACTACAGGACATGCACCAAATCCCACAGTTGGTGCACAAAATGACCTAGGTGTTGATGTGGATGGATGGATAGATCCTGGGACATCCCGGGGAAGAGTATGTATGACATCATGGTCATACAGAGGGTAGAGAGTGCAAGACACCATGCATTTGCTATGAAGATAATGGAGGGCATAATTAAAATGATTTCAAATCCTTTACAGTCAATGCATGGAGGGGAGTCAAGACATCTACCTGCACCATCTCACCCCCAACCCTTGGTGAGGGAACCTGCACCGGGCCTACAACAATCCACAATAGCACTACTCCACTTGTATAGGCCTCCACTGTCACGTCCTTCCCCTGTACAGTGTCCGACAACTCCTGTCTAGGCACACCCCTCTGTACAGGGATCACTACCCCTTTCCAGGTACAACCCTTCCCTGTATAGGGATACCCACCCCCTGTGCACATAGACCCACCCTCTGTGCAGGTAGACCCTCCACTGTGCATATAGACCCACCCCCTGTGCATTAAGACCCACCCCCTGTGCAGACAGAACCTCCCCCTGTGCAGGTAGACCCTCCCCCTGTGCAGGTAGATCCTCCCTCTGTGCAGGTACATCCTCCCCAGTGCAGGTACGCTATCCCCCTATACAGGAGTTACACCAATCTGCAGCTAAGAAACCAGGGAAAAGGGCTGCATCACAACGATCCTCACCACCTCATCTGAGAAGACGCAAGTGAGGTCCCCCTTGAGCGGTGTGATATATGTGTGCTCAGCACTATGTGAATATTATAAATATTCCACATTTAAATTGAGTTGAGCAATAGTTGATGAACGGCAGATGCTTAGGGGCATATTTAAGAAAGGTGGCGCTGCAATGTGAGCAGCACCACTTTTCTTGCACCCTTTAGCATCCCTCTACGACCACCATGTGTGTGCCGCATTTAAAATACAGCGCACCATGGCACAGGGTATGGGGCAATAGCATAATTTTTCATTACCCTATTGATGTGCACTGCAGGAGTAGTGTCAAAATATTTGTGGTACTCCTGCAGAGTACATAGGGGCCCATTATAAGTAATGGAACCCCGTTTTAACGCCTGCTCTGAGCAAGCATTAAAAGTGCAGTAAAAAACGCGCATTTCCTTGCGCCATTTTGTGGTTCCCCCCTTAACATCGGAAGGCCCCCTTTGCATACATTATGCCTGCATGCATTGCACCACTTTGTAAATGTGGCGCGGGGATTTTGGCCTCATTGGCCCACATTAGTGTAAAAAAATATGGCGCTAATGTGGCACAAGATGATGCTAGGTGCTTATAAATATGCCTCTTACTGTGGCTGTAGCCCATATATCTGTCAAAAACGTGTGTAGGACATAGTCATCGCTAGAACCATCTGTGTACATTTGGGTCATGTGGAAGGCACAGTTAAACAACTCGTATTGGGAAAACAAAAACTGTCTATTGGAAAGGGAGAAAATAAATCATATAATGCTCTTCATGGAGTAGGGGCAGGGGATCTGGAGGGGGTTGGACAAAAAACATAACACATCAGGAAACATCAGAGTAAACAGTCTATGTACAGGGAGAAAATAAAAAAATTCAGTCATAGTCAAGATATCAAGTCCCGCCAATTGTCCTCGTGAGTCATCCTCCTTTGTAATGACAATTAGATCCTCTGTGCTGGTGGACTCCTCCTGGCTGGTCGTTGGAGCAGCTGACACCCCCCAGGACTGAGACACACTGGGCGTATGAGAGGTATGGGGGAAACAGTGTGGGAGACAACACATGGAGGGTTGTATGGGATGGATGCTAAGACAGGGCCACAATGGCTGCACCCAAGGAAGTGATGCTGGCACTGAGGGAAGCAAAGTTCTGGGTAATAACCTGTCATATCCCATGCACTTCCTCATGGATTTTCTGTAGGATCTAACAGCAGATTGCCTGCTCCCCCTCAGCTGCCACCATCCCTTCCTGGGATGCAGCCACAGGTATGACAAAACAGGAAAAGGTTTGGGTACCACAAGAGGGATGTGGGGTGTCGGGAACATGGGAGCTCCTCCTGGGACTCTGACAGGCACTAGGAGAGGGACTGGTGCAGGGGTGTGTAGGAGGCTGGACTGGCTTGTAGTGAGTACCAAGGGGTACTTGCACCTTGCACCAGGCCCAGTTATCCCTTATTAGTGTATAGGGTGTCTAGCAGCTTAGGCTGATAGATAATGGTAGCTTAGCAAAGCAGCTCAGGCTGAACTAGGAGACGTGTGAAGCTACTACAGTACCACTTAGTGTCATATGCACAATATCATAAGAAAACACAATACACAGTTATACTAAAAATAAAGGTACTTTATTTTTATGACAATATGCCAAAGTATCTTAGAGTGTACCCTCAGTAAGAGGATAGGAAATATACACAAGATATATATACACAATAGCAAAAATATGCAGTATAGTCTTAGAAAACAGTGCAAACAATGTATAATTACAATAGGATGCAATGGGGAAACATAGGGATAGGGGCAACACAAACCATATACTCCAAAAGTGGAATGTGAACCACGAATGGACCCCAAACCTATGTGACCTTGTAGAGGGTCGCTGGGACTATTAGAAAATAGTGAGAGTTAGAAAAATAACCCTCCCCAAGACCCTGAAAAGTGAGTGCAAAGTGCACCAAAGTTCCCCTAAGGACAAAATAGTCGTGTTAGAGGGAGAATGCAAGGAAAACACAAATCAGCAATGCAACAACGATGGATTCCTGTCTGAAGGTACCTGTGGAACAAGGGGACCAAGTCCAAAAGTCACAAGCAGCTCGGAGATGGGCAGATGCCCAAGAAATGCCAGCGGTTGGTGCAAAGAAGCTCTTACTAGGCTGAAGAACTGTGAATACTGCAGGAACGACAAGGGCTAGAGACTTCCCCTTTGGAGGATGGATCCCCCACGCCTTGGAGAGTCGTGCAGAAGTGTTTTCCCGCCGGATGGACGCCAACAAGCCTTGCTACACGCAAATCGTGCGTTTGGCGTTTTTGGACGCTGCTGGGGCCCAGGAGGGACCAGGAGGTCGCAAATTGGACCTGCAGAGAGAGGGGACGTCGAGCAAGACAAGGAGCCCTCACTGAAGCAGGTAGCACCCGGAGAAGTGCCAGAAAAAGGCACTACGAGGATGTGTGAAACGGTGCTCGCCGAAGTTGCACAAAGGAGTCCCACGTCGCCGGAGACCAACTTAGAAAGTCGTGCAATGCAGGTTAGAGTGCCGTGGACCCAGGCTTGGCTGTGCACGAAGGATTTCCGCCGGAAGTGCACAGGGGCCGGAGAAGCTTGCAAAGTCGCGGTTCCCAGCAATGCAGCCCAGCGAGGTGAGGCAAGGACTTACCTCCACCAAACTTGGGCTGAAGAGTCACTGGACTGTGGGGGTCACTTGGACGGTGTCGCTGGATTCGAGGGACCTCGCTCGTCGTGCTGAGAGGAGACCCAAGGGACCGGAGATGCAGCTTTTTGGTGCCTGCGGTTGCAGGGGGAAGATTCCGTCGACCCACGGGAGATTTCTTCGGAGCTTCTGGTGCAGAGAGGAGGCAGACTACCCCCACAGCATGCACAAGCAGGAAAACAGTCGAGAAGGCGGCAGGATCAGCGTTACAGAGTTGCAGTAGTCGTCTTTGCTACTATGTTGCAGGTTTGCAGGCTTCCAGCGCGGTCAGCGGTCGATTCCTTATCAGAAGGTGAAGAGGGAGATGCAGAGGAACTCGGCTGAGCTCATGCATTCGTTATCTAAAGTTTCCCCAGAGACAGAGACCCTAAATAGCCAGAAAAGAGGGTTTGGCTACCTAGGAGAGAGGAAAGGCTACTAACACCTGAAGGAGCCTATCACAAGGAGTCTCTGACGTCACCTGGTGGCACTGGCCACTCAGAGCAGTCCAGTGTGCCAGCAGCACCTCTGTTTCCAAGATGGCAGAGGTCTGGAGCACACTGGAGGAGCTCTGGACACCTCCCAGGGGAGGTGCAGGTCAGGGGAGTGGTCACTCCCCTTTCCTTTGTCCAGTTTCGCGCCAGAGCAGGGGCTAAGGGGTCCCTGAACCGGTGTAGACTGGCTTATGCAGAATTGGGCACCTCTGTGCCCAACAAAGCATTTCCAGAGGCTGGGGGAGGCTACTCCTCCCCTGCCTTCACACCATTTTCCAAAGGGAGAGGGTGTCACACCCTCTCTCAGAGGAAGTTCTTTGTTCTGCCATCCTGGGCCAGGCCTGGCTGGACCCCAGGAGGGCAGATGCCTGTCTGAGGGGTTGGCAGCAGCAGCAGCTGCAGAGAAACCCCAGGAAGGGCAGTCTGGCAGTACCAGGGTCTGTGCTACAGACCACTGGGATTATGGAATTGTACCAACAATGCCAGGATGGCATAGAGGGGGCAATTCCATGATCATAGACATGTTACATGGCCATATTCGGAGTTACCATGGTGAAGCTACATATAGGTAGTGACCTATATGTAGTGCACGCGTGTAATGGTGTCCCCGTACTCACAAAGTTCAGTGAATTGGCTCTGAACAATGTGGGGGCACCTTGGCTAGTGCCAGGGTGCCCTCACACTAAGTAACTTTGCACCTAACCTTTACCATGTAAAGGTTAGACATATAGGTGACTTATAAGTTACTTAAGTGCAGTGTAAAATGGCTGTGAAATAACGTGGACGTTATTTCACTCAGGCTGCAGTGGCAGGCCTGTGTAAGAATTGTCAGAGCTCCCTATGGGTGGCAAAAGAAATGCTGCAGCCCATAGGGATCTCCTGGAACCCCAATACCCTGGGTACCTCAGTACCATATACTAGGGGATTATAAGGGTGTTCCAGTAAGCCAATGTAAATTGGTAAAAATGGTCACTAGCCTGTCAGTGACAATTTGTAAAGAAATGAGAGAGCATAACCACTGAGGTTCTGATTAGCAGAGCCTCAGTGAGACAGTTAGTCACTACACAGGTAACACATACAGGCACACTTATGAGCACTGGGGCCCTGGGTTACCAGGGTCCCAGTGACACATACAACTAAAACAACATATATACAGTGAAAAATGGGGGTAACATGCCAGGCAAGATGGTACTTTCCTACACAACCCCCCCCCAAACGAAGGACAATAAGACTAGCCATTACCTGATGAGTCTTCATTGTCTAAGTGGAAATATCTGGAGAGTCCATCTGCATTGGAGTGGCTACTCCCAGGTCTATGTTCCACTGTATAGTCCATTCCCTGTAGGGATATGGACCACCTCAACAATTTAGGATTTTCACCTTTCATTTGTTTTAGCCAAAGTAGAGGTTTGTGGTCTGTCTGAACAATGAAGTGAGTGCCAAACAGGTATGGCCTCAACTTCTTCAGAGCCCAGACCACAGCAAAGGCCTCCCTCTCAATGGCAGACCAACGCTTTTCTCTAGGGGTCAACCTTCTACTAATAAAAGCAACAGGTTGATCCTGGCCCTCAGAATTAAGTTGTGATAGGACTGCCCCTACTCCTAATTCAGATGCATCAGTTTGGACATAGAATTTTTTAGAGTAACAAGGGCTTTTCAGGACAGGTGCAGAGCACATGGCCTGCTTCAGCTCCTCAAAAGCTTTCTGACAGTTTGCTGTCCATAATACCTTTTTAGGCATTTTCTTGGATGTGAGGTCATTAAGAGGGGCTGCAATGGAGCCATAGTTCTTAATGAACCTCCTGTAATACCCAGTGAGGCCTAGGAAGGCTCTCACCTGAGTCTGAGTGGTAGGGGGAATCCAATCAATAATAGTTTGGATTTTCCCCTGAAGTGGTGCAATCTGTTCCCCACCAACAAGGTGTCCCAGATAAACCACCTTACCCTTCCCTATCTGGCACTTTGAAGCCTTGATAGTGAGGCCTGCCTTTTGCAGGGCCTCCAAAACTTTCCAAAGGTGGACCAGGTGATCATCCCAGCTGGAGCTAAAGACAGCTATATCATCCAAATATGCTGCACTGAAAGCTTCCAGCCCTTGCAGGACTGTGTTCACCAACCTCTGAAAAGTGGCAGGTGCATTTTTCAAACCAAAAGGCATTACAGTAAACTGGTAATGTCCTCCAATGGTAGAAAATGCAGTCTTAGGTTTAGCATCTTCTGACATTTTGATCTGCCAATACCCTGCAGTCAAATCAAAAGTGCTTAGATACTTGGCAGATGCCAGTGTATCTATTAGCTCATCTGCCCTGGGTATAGGGTGAGCATCTGTTTTGGTTACCAAGTTGAGACCTCTATAGTCTACACAAAACCTCATTTCCTTCTTTCCATCTTTAGAATTGGGTTTTGGTACCAGTACCACAGGAGAAGCCCATGGACTGTCAGAGTGCTCAACCACTCCTAGTTCCAACATCTTCTGAACTTCTTGCTTTATGCAGTCCCTGACATGGTCAGGCTGCCTATAGATCTTACTTTTGACAGGTAAACTGTCTCCAGTATCTATAGTGTGCTCACACCAAGAAGTGGTGCCTGGCACAATGGAGAAGAGTTCTGAAAATTGTCCTAGGAGATTTATGCAATTATCTTTCTGCTCAGCAGTAAGACAATCAGCCAAAACTACCCCTTCCACAAGAGCATCTCGTTCTGTGGAAGAGAAGAGATCAGGTAGAGGATCACTGTCTTCTTCCTGTCCCTCATCTGTTGCCATGAGCAGGGTGAGATCAGCCCTGTCATAGTAGGGTTTCAGGCGGTTGACATGGAGCACCCTAAGGGGACTCCTGGCAGTGCCTAAGTCAACCAAGTAGGTGACTTCACCCTTCTTTTCAACAATTGTGTGTGGACCACTCCATTTATCTTGGAGTGCTCTTGGGGCCACAGGCTCCAAGACCCACACTTTCTGCCCTGGTTGGTACTGAACCAAAACAGCCTTCTGATCATGCCATTGCTTCTGGAGCTCTTGGCTGGCCTGAAGGTTTTTACTGGCCTTTTTCATGTACTCAGCCATCCTTGATCTGAGGCCAAGTACATAGTCCACAATATCCTGCTTAGGAGCTTTTAAAGGTTGTTCCCAACCCTCCTTTACAAGTGTGAGTGGACCCCTAACAGGGTGTCCAAAAAGAAGTTCAAAGGGGCTGAAGCCCACTCCTTTCTGGGGTACCTCCCTGTAGGCAAAAAGGAGGCATGGTAGAAGGATATCCCATCTCCTGCGGAGTTTTTCAGGGAGTCCCATAATCATGCCTTTGAGAGTTTTATTAAATCTCTCCACCAGTCCATTTGTTTGTGGATGATAGGGTGTTGTGAACTTGTAAGTTACACCACACTCCTTCCACATGGCCTTTAAGTATGCAGACATGAAATTGCTTCCTCTGTCTGATACTACTTCCTTTGGGAAGCCCACCCTGGAAAATATTCCCAGGAGGGCCTTTGCCACTGCAGGAGCTGTAGTGGTCCTTAAAGGAATTGCTTCAGGATACCTTGTGGCATGGTCCACTACCACTAAGATAAACCTATTGCCTGAAGCAGTAGGAGGGTCAAGGGGGCCAACTATGTCAACCCCTACCCTTTCAAAGGGAACCCCAACCACAGGCAGTGGGATAAGGGGTGCCTTTGGAGTGCCACCTGTCTTGCCACTGGCTTGACAGGTTTCACAGGACTTACAAAATTCTTTTGTGTCCTCAGACATCCTAGGCCAATGAAACAGTGGTACCAATCTGTCCCAAGTTTTCATTTGACCCAGGTGCCCAGCTAAGGGAATGTCATGTGCCAGTGTTAGGAGGAACTTTCTGTACTCCTGAGGAATCACTAATCTCCTGGCAGCTCCAGGTTTAGGATCCCTATGCTCAGTGTACAAGAGGTTGTCCTCCCAGTAAACTCTGTGTGAGTCACTGACATCCCCATTAGCCTGTTTGACAGCTTGCTGTCTGAGACCCTCTAATGTGGGACAGGTTTGCTGTGCCACACTCAGCTCCTCTCTGGCAGGCCCCCCTTCACCCAAAAGCTCAGCAGTGTCTGCTTCCAGCTCCTCTGGTGTAGGTTCTGCACAGGGAGGGAATTCTTCTTCCTCAGAATTAGAATCCACTGTAGAGGGAGGGATAGTAGGAAGTGGTTTGCTTCTACTAGCCCTAGCTTTAGGGAGCACTTGGTCCATTGTTCCAGGATCCAAGCTTCCCTGTCCTTTTTGCTTTTTGGCCTGAGCCCTTGTCAAAGCAAAAATATGCCCTGGGATGCCCAGCATTGCTGCATGGGCCTCCAACTCCACATCTGACCAAGCTGATGTCTCCAAATCGTTCCCTAATAGACAGTCTACAGGTAAATCTGAAGCTACCACAACTTTCTTTGGACCAGATACCCCCCCCCAGTTGAGATTTACAACAGCCATGGGGTGGCTTTGTGTTATGTTGTGAGCATCGGTTACTTGGTACTGGTGTCCAAGTATGTGTTGTTCAGGGTGCACCAGTTTCTCAATCACCATTGTGACACTGGCACCTGTGTCCCTGTAGGCCTGGACCTCAACACCATTTATTAGGGTTAGTTGCTTGTACTTCTCCAAGTTATGGGGGCAAGCAACCAAAGTGGCTAAGTCAATAGCCCCTTCAGAGACTAAAGTAGCCTCTGTGGTCTCCCTAATCAGACCAACCCCAACTAAATTACCAAAAGTGAGCCCAGCTACTCCCTTGGATTGGCTATTAGTAGGTTTGCTCCCACCACCACTGCTATTAGTAGGGACACTAGGTGTAGCAGTAGGGGTTGTAGTGGTAGGAGCTGTGGTGCCTTTCTTTGGACAACTGGGATCTGTTGTCCAATGGCCTTTTATCTTACATAAATAGCACCATGGTTTCTTTTCCTTGTTCTGATTAGAGGAGGGTTTGGGCCCACCACCCCCACCAGAGTGTTTTTGTGGGCCTGATGAAGACTCATTTTTAGATTTGTCCCCACCCTTGTCAGAAGACTTACCATCCTTCTTTTTGTTGCCATCTTTGTCACCCCCTGTATGAACTTTTCTGTTCACTCTTGTTCTGACCCATTTGTCTGCCTTCTTTCCCAATTCTTGGGGAGAGGTCAGATCAGAGTCCACCAAGTACTGGTGCAACAAATCAGACACACAATTATTAAGAATATGCTCTCTCAGGATTAAGTTATACAGGCTGTCATAATCAGTAACTTTACTGCCATGTAACCACCCCTCCAAGGCCTTCACTGCCTGGTCAATGAAATCAACCCAGTCTTGTGAAGACTCCTTTTTGGTATCTCTGAACTTGATCCTGTACTGTTCAGTGGTTAAGCCATAACCATCCAGGAGTGCATTCTTAAGAACTTGGAAATTGTTAGCATCATTTTCTTTTACAGTAAGGAGCCTATCCCTACCTTTTCCAGTAAATGATAGCCATAGGATAGCAGCCCACTGCCTTTGAGGGACATCCTGTACAGCACATGCCCTCTCAAGTGCAGCAAACCACTTGTTAATGTCATCCCCCTCCTTGTAAGGGGGAACTATCTTATGCAGATTCCTGGAATCATGCTCTTTTGCAGGATGACTATGGGGAATACTGCTGCTGCCACCATGGGTATCTAAACCCATTTTCTGTCTTTCCCTCTCTATTTCTAAAGACTGTCTATCCAAATCCAGCTGTTGCTTCTTGAGCTTCAGTCTGGTTTGCTCCACTCTCAATCTATTGAGCTCCCTTTCCAACAATCTGTCATCAGGGTGGGTGGGAGGGACATTTCTAGATACAGAGGTATGATGGGAATGAACAGAAGGAGACCTGTCCCTTACAGAGGGCACCCTAACAGCTTGGCTACCAGTATAATGTGAGAGAACATCATCAGTATGATGTGATTCAACCTCTGTACCAACTATGCTAGACTGTCTAGTAATGGGCAGGCTGAGAAGTTTCTTTCCTGAACCTTTTCCTGGGGGAGTCCCTGGATCAGATTGAGAACCATTAGCTACTTTTTCTACAGATTGGGCACTTATGGCCTTATCCTGTACTCTAAGCATATTAATTAACAGTTCTAAAGAAGGATTCTTCCCTACACTCAAACCTCTCTCTATGCAGAGACTCCTTGCTCCTTTCCAGCTAAGGTGATCATATGCAAGTTTGGACAGTTCAACTTTTTGGCCTGTGCCAGACATTTTTTTAGAGAGAGTTAAAGTGATAGACAAAGAGAAAAAAGTTTTCAGAACTTTTTGGAAAGACAGAAAAAAACTTTTTAAACTTTTAAGAACTTTTTGAAAGTTTAGAAGTACTTTTCAGCACTTAGAAAAGAGTGAAAAGAGGAAATGCAAAACTTTTTGGCTATGTGTATATACACTGACCTTGTTTTGTATATTTTTCTCTTATGAAAAGTACAATGACAAGAGTGGTAAGTAGTCTCAAAGCACTTATCCCACCGCTGCACAACCAATGTAGGAGGCTGGACTGGCTTGTAGTGAGTACCAAGGGGTACTTGCACCTTGCACCAGGCCCAGTTATCCCTTATTAGTGTATAGGGTGTCTAGCAGCTTAGGCTGATAGATAATGGTAGCTTAGCAAAGCAGCTCAGGCTGAACTAGGAGACGTGTGAAGCTACTACAGTACCACTTAGTGTCATATGCACAATATCATAAGAAAACACAATACACAGTTATACTAAAAATAAAGGTACTTTATTTTTATGACAATATGCCAAAGTATCTTAGAGTGTACCCTCAGTAAGAGGATAGGAAATATACACAAGATATATATACACAATAGCAAAAATATGCAGTATATTCTTAGAAAACAGTGCAAACAATGTATAATTACAATAGGATGCAATGGGGAAACATAGGGATAGGGGCAACACAAACCATATACTCCAAAAGTGGAATGTGAACCACGAATGGACCCCAAACCTATGTGACCTTGTAGAGGGTCGCTGGGACTATTAGAAAATAGTGAGAGTTAGAAAAATAACCCTCCCCAAGACCCTGAAAAGTGAGTGCAAAGTGCACCAAAGTTCCCCTAAGGACAAAATAGTCGTGTTAGAGGGAGAATGCAAGGAAAACACAAATCAGCAATGCAACAACGATGGATTCCTGTCTGAAGGTACCTGTGGAACAAGGGGACCAAGTCCAAAAGTCACAAGCAGCTCGGAGATGGGCAGATGCCCAAGAAATGCCAGCGGTTGGTGCAAAGAAGCTCTTACTAGGCTGAAGAACTGTGAATACTGCAGGAACGACAAGGGCTAGAGACTTCCCCTTTGGAGGATGGATCCCCCACGCCTTGGAGAGTCGTGCAGAAGTGTTTTCCCGCCGGATGGACGCCAACAAGCTTTGCTACACGCAAATCGTGCGTTTGGCGTTTTTGGACGCTGCTGGGGCCCAGGAGGGACCAGGAGGTCGCAAATTGGACCTGCAGAGAGAGGGGACGTCGAGCAAGACAAGGAGCCCTCACTGAAGCAGGTAGCACCCGGAGAAGTGCCAGAAACAGGCACTACGAGGATGCGTGAAACGGTGCTCGCCGAAGTTGCACAAAGGAGTCCCACGTCGCCGGAGACCAACTTAGAAAGTCGTGCAATGCAGGTTAGAGTGCCGTGGACCCAGGCTTGGCTGTGCACGAAGGATTTCCGCCGGAAGTGCACAGGGGCCGGAGAAGCTTGCAAAGTCGCGGTTCCCAGCAATGCAGCCCAGCGAGGTGAGGCAAGGACTTACCTCCACCAAACTTGGGCTGAAGAGTCACTGGACTGTGGGGGTCACTTGGACGGTGTCGCTGGATTCGAGGGACCTCGCTCGTCGTGCTGAGAGGAGACCCAAGGGACCGGAGATGCAGCTTTTTGGTGCCTGCGGTTGCAGGGGGAAGATTCCGTCGACCCACGGGAGATTTCTTCGGAGCTTCTGGTGCAGAGAGGAGGCAGACTACCCCCACAGCATGCACAAGCAGGAAAACAGTCGAGAAGGCGGCAGGATCAGCGTTACAGAGTTGCAGTAGTCGTCTTTGCTACTATGTTGCAGGTTTGCAGGCTTCCAGCACGGTCAGCGGTCGATTCCTTATCAGAAGGTGAAGAGGGAGATGCAGAGGAACTCGGCTGAGCTCATGCATTCGTTATCTAAAGTTTCCCCAGAGACAGAGACCCTAAATAGCCAGAAAAGAGGGTTTGGCTACCTAGGAGAGAGGAAAGGCTACTAACACCTGAAGGAGCCTATCACAAGGAGTCTCTGACGTCACCTGGTGGCACTGGCCACTCAGAGCAGTCCAGTGTGCCAGCAGCACCTCTGTTTCCAAGATGGCAGAGGTCTGGAGCACACTGGAGGAGCTCTGGACACCTCCCAGGGGAGGTGCAGGTCAGGGGAGTGGTCACTCCCCTTTCCTTTGTCCAGTTTCGCGCCAGAGCAGGGGCTAAGGGGTCCCTGAACCGGTGTAGACTGGCTTATGCAGAATTGGGCACCTCTGTGCCCAACAAAGCATTTCCAGAGGCTGGGGGAGGCTACTCCTCCCCTGCCTTCACACCATTTTCCAAAGGGAGAGGGTGTCACACCCTCTCTCAGAGGAAGTTCTTTGTTCTGCCATCCTGGGCCAGGCCTGGCTGGACCCCAGGAGGGCAGATGCCTGTCTGAGGGGTTGGCAGCAGCAGCAGCTGCAGAGAAACCCCAGGAAGGGCAGTCTGGCAGTACCAGGGTCTGTGCTACAGACCACTGGGATTATGGAATTGTACCAACAATGCCAGGATGGCATAGAGGGGGCAATTCCATGATCATAGACATGTTACATGGCCATATTCGGAGTTACCATGGTGAAGCTACATATAGTTAGTGACCTATATGTAGTGCACGCGTGTAATGGTGTCCCCGTACTCACAAAGTTCAGTGAATTGGCTCTGAACAATGTGGGGGCACCTTGGCTAGTGCCAGGGTGCCCTCACACTAAGTAACTTTGCACCTAACCTTTACCAGGTAAAGGTTAGACATATAGGTGACTTATAAGTTACTTAAGTGCAGTGTAAAATGGCTGTGAAATAACGTGGACGTTATTTCACTCAGGCTGCAGTGGCAGGCCTGTGTAAGAATTGTCAGAGCTCCCTATGGGTGGCAAAAGAAATGCTGCAGCCCATAGGGATCTCCTGGAACCCCAATACCCTGGGTACCTCAGTACCATATACTAGGGGATTATAAGGGTGTTCCAGTAAGCCAATGTAAATTGGTAAAAATGGTCACTAGCCTGTCAGTGACAATTTGTAAAGAAATGAGAGAGCATAACCACTGAGGTTCTGATTAGCAGAGCCTCAGTGAGACAGTTAGTCACTACACAGGTAACACATACAGGCACACTTATGAGCACTGGGGCCCTGGGTTACCAGGGTCCCAGTGACACATACAACTAAAACAACATATATACAGTAAAAAATGGGGGTAACATGCCAGGCAAGATGGTACTTTCCTACAGGGTGCAGCTGGGTGCCTGGATGGACTCGGGCACAATGTGGTAGGGAGGGGTAGGGTGTTTCTTCTTTCTGTGGTAGGGTCACCTCCGGCAGATCTGATTGGTGGAATTCCAGGGGACATCCTCCCCCCCTGGCCAGAGGTATCCTGTTCAGGCTCCCTACATTTTCTACAGCCTCCACCTGGTCACAATTGTGGGTGGTATGCTCTTCTGTATTGAAAAAGCCAATCCTTAAGCAAAATTGCAATCTAGGCCAGATTCCCATGGGCCATTAAAGCTGTATGTGTGAAAGATTGAACAGAAGTTCATATTTCCTTGCTAAATTGGATCAAGGGTTCCCAGTTCTCTCTACCAAGTCATTTTCACAACTATGCATGCAAGTGGAGATGGAATACAGCCTGGTTGGGTCTGTCCACCCCGAAGTATGAGTATGACAACCCTGTCAAGTGCAGATTTGGTAATCTCAAACTATGTTATGTTATCTGGGGTGTAACATTGTCTGAATCCACATAACTGCTTGCATGGGAGTACATGTAAAACAAGGCTTTTGTTAAGCCGTGGGTACATGTATTGGTGGATTTCTGAAAATATCAGCATGGCATTTTCCAAATTTGACAGGTCAAGACTGTCTGGTGTTTCTATACATAATTTGGCATGAGTGAAAAATTAGATCAGTTAGCTAAATGTTAACTGAGATGCACAAGCCACTGTTGTGAAGACATGTACATTTGTAAACCCTTGGAAGCGTTATAAATGTTTTGTATGAGACAAGTATTCCAAAGTCTGCCATCACTCCAAGATACATGACATTAGACTTCACACTGATGAAAGACACCTCATAGGCATGCAGGAAACCGCATGTGATACAAAACGTGACCTCTGGACGCAACACTGGTCAGTGACTGGACCATCCCTTTGCCCTTGAACTCAGCAGTGATGAGGCCCGTACTTCCCCAGTCATGGTATTGGCATTGCATGACTTCATATGCTTGCAAGAGAGTTTGGTTATTTCCCCTGAAGTGTTTTGAACACTACAAGTCCCAGGATGCACTCTGCTCAATGGTTCCAATGTGCTGCAATGGGGCATTAGCCTCATGACTGCTACAACAATTGTTCAGAATGCGTACATGGCGACATGTGATAGATGTTGGTACAGCCCAGTCACCACTCACACCATGCTACCACACAGAGTATGGAGCCCATGCACTAACCAGGTCTCTGCTGATCCAAATCCTCCAGCTGAGCATGGAGGGTCAGCCAGGCTGTGTCAGGACCCTCCTGTATAATGGCATGAGTCGGGGCTGGTGCACATGGGGCTGGGAGGACTGGCCCAACAGTTCCTGGGCCCTTAGTCTGGACAAACATTTCAGGTCTTCCCATCGCTTGGGGCAGGTCCTGGCCCTCCGGTGATAAATGCCCACTACACTGCATTTGCGCTCTATCAGCTCCCAGTGCAAGCGCATGCTGCACTGCTCAGCTGGTCCTCTGGGCTCCATAAAGCTGAATGTAATGGTCCAGCACCCCCTCAGCTAAGATGGCCAATTCTTGGTCACTGAAGGGGGTTGCTCGCTCATCTATTTCTTCAGCCATGTTGGGTCAGTTAGGGTATACAGAGCAGTAGGCTGGCAGAGGATCCTGTCTTCAGGAGAGAATGACTCAGAATGACAAAAAATGGCTGCCTGCAACTTCCTGTCATGGACTTCCTACCTTGCATTTTCTCTCTGTCATTTCCTGTTGCCAATCATTGGCTTCCGCCCTTAGTGCGGATCATTTGTCCTGATTGTGGAAGCTCTGCCCCGGGTGCGGATAATTCGCCCCGAATGCAAACATAAAAATACTCCTCATAACTTACCTTTGTGAATGCCAACCGTAAACTTACACTTTCGGTCTAAACTTCTATCAAAAGTGTAAGTTTACCTTTGTGAAACGGGCCCTTTCTCCTCACCATCAAGGAACAATCATTGCTGATGCTGTTAAAAGACCTCTCTCTATCTTTAAATGAAGCTACCACCCTTCCTCTAATTCAGAGATAACAAAAAAAATACTTAGGGGCTCATTATGACTTCGGCTGTCTTGTCAAAAGACCGCCAAAGCCACAGGCGCCAACATACCGCCAGTGCTGGCGGTATGCTTGACCCCCTATTATGACTTTTCCGCTGGGCCAGCAAACAGAAACAGCATTTCAGCCTGCTGGCCTAGCGGAAAAGTCAAATCAACATTGAAGCTGGCTTGTAATTGAGCAGGCGGCAATGTTGATGTGCAGCGGGTGCAGCGGGTGCAGGAGCACCCGTCGCGCATTTCACTGCCCAAAATTCAGGCAGTAAAATGCGCAATGGGGCTGTGCCCAGGGGCCCCTGCACTGCCCATGCCAAGTGCATGGGCAGTGCAGGGGCCCCCAGGGGCACTTCAAGTTCCCCTTACCGCCATGGACAGGCTGGCGGATGGGGACTCATAATCCCCAGTGCTTGCAGCGCTGCCCTGGCAGATTTCGACTGCCCAGCTGCAGCCTGGCGTTATCATGGTGGGACCGGTGGTATGACCGTGGCGAATGTGCCACGGTCATAATATGCTTGCTGGACACCGCCAGCCTGTTGCCGGTACTACTGCCAAACTTCCGCTGTCCGGTGTGGTCGTAATGACTGCTGCCCAACTATGGTTTGTTTTTCTGTCAAAAAAACATTGTTCCAATATTCAAATGGTCAACGAAGTGTTGATGTGCAGTTGCTTATGTTTTCCCCTACAACGTGATGACTAGGTCTACATTCCGCAGGCATCATTAATAGTCTACTGCAGCTATAGTTGCAAAAGTGAGAGTGGAAATTTCTTCTATGGGGCAATGTGTTTTGCTGCCACTGTATTTAACTTGTCAGTAAGCCAGAAGGAAACTACATTAACTAATTACTTTAAAACTCTACTATATGAGGTTTGGTTTCTGAAGAAAAGGTGGCATCTCCTAGTAGAACATTACTGAAATGAAAAATATACGAAGGCATGACGGACGGCAGATGGAACAGAAATGCTCATTGCGAAAACAAATGTGCTGAAATGTCTAAATGCGGCTAGCTTGCAGACTGCTGCAGTTTAGCATCAAATAGTCGACGCTGTATAATTTAGTGTTTGCATTTTGTATGGTCCCATCAGTACTAATGGATACTACATCTGCGCGTTAACCACTCGATCAGAATCAAAAGGGCTGCTTGCGCTGGGAAGGGCATTCTGAGCACTTTCATGGTTAATGTTCCCAGGGGAGCGCCTTCTTCGCTCTTCACTTGTTCAGCACATCTGTCTCCCTGCTCATCTCCTGTAACTCTCAGAGAAGCTATACACTCTGCTTCTCGAGCTCTAGATCTGCAAACTGCTTATGCAGGCTCGGAAAGAAAAAAGCAAGATGATGTACTGAAAGTTCCCATTTAGAAATGTTGCAATATAAAATTCCCTGTGAAGCTGAGAATGCGAATGAATGTGAGAAAACAGAATAGGGGAGTTGGGTGGCCTCGTGTAATTGCACTGGAATTAAAAGCAAGTGCAAGTACTAAGAAGATGGCCAGTGAGAAAATGCCATTGACCAGTCGACTGGAGTTTTGTGTTAGCCAAATTGTTTTTTACTTGTAGTGGATATATTGTTAAAGGAATATTTGCAGGGGCTCAACGTCCTTCATAGGATCCCGATGCCTGCTCAGCTGTATGTGGAATTGCCATGGAGCAAACTCAGCCAAAAGGTAGCATAAAGCTGTACATGGTCAAAGTCCAGTATAAAGTCACCGAGTGAAAAAAGAGAGGTAGGTGATTTATGGATGGTATTGCAATCTTCAACACCTTACTAATTGGAGCAGGGTTGGAGCGTTATGAAGGATATGAGGTGCTGTCCCAGATCTTGGGTGTATAATTGGGAAAGGCCTGCTGTTTCGTTTTTTTTCTTCATTTTTATTGTGCTTAGCCTGTAGCCTGATGCTATCCTGGCTGTCGGTGTGCCATGATTTACCAGACATGTTGAGCTTGTCAGCCAGATACGTGGGTGTGCTGGTGAATTTAGGTTTGCAATTGAAGCAGCTGGTTTTGTAAATGGTGCGGATTGGGAAGGAGAGCCAATCGAGTTCCATCAGAATGGATGTGATGTGAGACATCACACCTCGACAGACTGCGGTGTGTCAAAGTGGGAACTTTCAGCCCATCATCTTGCTTTTTTCGTTCTGAGTCTACCTTTAGGATGCCCATAAGGCTGTCTTGTCTGGAACTCCCCAATAATTCTATCTTCCACTACCCTACACTCCTATCTCTTTATTTCACTTGTCTATCTTTCTGTGTATCCCCTTTTCCTGATACCATATTCTCATTTTTCTTCCCCTCTTTCACTCCGCTTCAAAGGCTGAAGATGAAAAGTGAACTCAGGTTCTAGCCAGTCTGGTCTAAGGTAAACCTGAGGAACAACAGAATAAGGCAGGAATTAAATCATGTGCAACAGAAGTAACACCTGACAAAAGGTAGGCGGACAAGTGAAAAATGTAACTCCTAATGAGATTGACTGCATGCGGAGGTGAGATCTGAGAAGAGCCTCAGGTGCACAGGTGAGAGCTGGGAATGACTATCGAAATGTCTGACTGACAGTGGAAGTAATATTTGAAAATCTGATGCCTCATAGGAGAGATAGGTGGAAAGTATGACTATAAGTGGGAGTGGGAGATGCTCTAGCTGACTGCTGGCAGGTGCACAGAAGGTCCACGAAAATAACAATTGCAAAAAATGTCTGTTAGTTGGAGATCGAAGTGCGAAATGTAATCGATGGCAAAAGTGAAACGTGACAAGTGCAAACACTTACTGCTGGTGCGTGATAGGTGCAAAATATGAAGAGAAGGGTGGTACAAGTGGGGAGAAGGGTATAACATTTCACACAGCTATATTCTGTCATGTACCAGCTTTGTTCCTCACAAGTATATAACAAGTAAGGATGCACAACAAAACTGACTTTTCATAAAATGTCCTCACACATCCCGTTAACATCACTACAGGTACATCATCATCAGGAATTCCACACCACAAGACATTTACACACATCTCCCCCTATGTACATATTAAAAACAACAACAAAAAACATTGAGAATAGGTGCAATAGCAAAATTCCTATTATTTAGCTACACCACCTAAGTTAAGATTAATAAGTATAAATAGTATACAATAAGCATTACCTACAAAATATTGCAAATACAATGCAGGGTTAATGAATAACAGTTGAATCATAAAATTAAAAGCAGTAGTACTCCTCTTATCACCTTGGTCCCGGGATTCTACAGAAAAATTCCATACTCCAAGACCTTCTCATAATCTGATGTAACCACAGATCTCTTTACCTTTATTACTTTCCATTGAGGAAAGCCCTTAAGTTCTCCTTTCTTCACAGATCCTGCTTTCTTCACCACCACTCAATCACAACATTTCAAAATGATGTTCTTCATACCCTTCTTGTTATCATTTTTCTCACAATATCTTTGCATGCCCGCTATTCTTGATTTCATACTTTAACCACACCTGGTTCTTCTCCTGAAACCAAATACGGGACTCTTTTGAAGCTGACTCCATTCATTTGAGAGCTATAAAAGGAGATATTCTGGTGATGGCATGTGGTATTAGTCTATGAGTCCAGACCATTTTTAGGTCGAGCCTAGGCAGTGCGCATGCGCTGTCTGGAAGACCTGTTGTTCTGGATAAAGGGCTTTTGCTCCCACGTGCTACTTACCATAGGTTATCTGAAGCGTCACTCTTCCATGCTGCCTCTTAACAGGTTTGCAAAGCCAATACCTCACTTCCGTTCTTGGCAGAGGCGCACTGGCCAAGTACAGTGTCCTCACACATTCAATTGTTTATCTGTACTTTTCAGGAACTCATTTTTTAATTGCTTTCTGTCTTGACTAATTCTCCATTTTTATTTGCACAGCTGCTCCTTCTGCTGTTTTCATTTGCACAGCTGCTCTGCATGTCTTTGGAATTTCTGCATAGAACACTGTGTGTTCTTTATTATATGTGCTTACGAAGTGAGCACAACTACAGTGGTAAACGGGCTGGTATATAAAGTCTTAATTCCTTAACATTTTAAAATGAGGGTGCTTATTTAAAGTGAAGTTTTCAACTGTGAGTTCACCAATAGCTACTGTGCTGTGTGTAATGTTCGGTCACTAGTGAATTGTTTATAAGAAAAAGCCTTAGGACCAACATTACTTTTCACTCTATTGAAAATGCGGATATCATGGATATGCAAATATTGTCGATGACGTCACATCACCGTGCTCCAGTTCGTATTGAAAGGGAAACGCCTACTCTCCTAAGACCTAGAGATAGGACTGTGACGGAGGTTCAGGTCAGAGCACTTCGAAATGGCAGCCATTTCAGAAAGGCGATGGTTGTGTGAAACAAGCACAAGAACATAGGGCTGAACAATGGAAGAATTACTAATAAGGGGCTGCACAGTATCGGTTTTGAAGTAGTCGGATTTATGGTTCTGCGAGTGTAATTTACTGCAAGGCACAGGTTGTTAAGGTTGTTCGTTTTAACGGGTTAGTTTATCCGTTTCCTTTGGCAATATTGTAGAATGTGCTGTGCTTTTGCCATTTTTATTAGTGCCTTTTAGATTGTCAAACTAGCCTCATGCCATCAGCCCACACTGGAGCGATCGGAAATAAGTGCCGCCTAGATGTATTTCTTACAGGATCACTTCAAGAAACCATAAGAGATGGAATTCATTTCCCCGTCCGTACACCTCCAAGGGGATGGGAAGTCAGAAAGGAGGCGCTTTTCACTAGCTTCAGATGACGCGTGGATGCAGCAGCCCGGGAAGGATAAAGTCCCCACGGGCATGAGCCTCGCCCCTTCCTGTCTGGTAAACATTGGCACTAGTGCATCTTTTTCTCATGCTTCTCCGTGTTCAGCAGGACATTGTACGGCAATGTCCTCCGAAGATGCTGTCCTGGGCTGTAAAGTACTTGCGAGAACAGATACGTCGGTAAGAGAATGCTAAATGTGCCATTACAGGAGAAGGCACTTTGAGCAGATTGGAAAAAGTAAGCAGGCTGAGCTGCGGTTTATAAGTTGCAAAGAACACATAATTTTTCCTGCTTGTATGTTGCAATGCTTGTTGACTGACAGAACAATCTGCTGCGCTATCCAATCTCATCTCGAAGTTCTCTGGTCCTTCTCTCTTAAGCAGCAAAATGACCGCAGTTTCTTAATTATTTCTGTGAACGGCATCACATAAGAGAGAGGTGTAGACAACCGTCTGGAGCCATGCTTTCTGACAGCAATGCAGCGCTTGACATTTAAGGCACATTTTCCACGCTTTTCAGGATCTAAAATCTGTTCTGCTGGAAGGGATAATTGTCTGCCTCTAGGCATATCGTCCATTATGTGAAAATTCCAGCTTGCCCGGGTTGGCCGAGACAAAAAAACTTAGAAAAGTTTGGGTCCATTGAGGTTGCAATTTATGTGTCTTTTTATTCAGTGAATGGAAATGGCTGTTTTAATAATTAAAAGAGATTGGAGTACTTAACAACAGCACAATTACATGGGTATTATGTAGACACCTGAAGGGTGGCAAGTTCATAGCATTTTTGAAATGCTATATGTGCAGGCATATTTCGGTTGAATCCTAGCATCTTTATCCAAATACAGACTTATTTGAGCAATAGATTGGCATAACTGAGTAGGACCCTGGCACAGTTAACAGTAATAATTGAGCAAAATGAAGGCACATTCAGCACAGTACCCAGGCATATTGGAGCACTGTTCCTCTGACATCCAACAATGCTCCTAGCACACATCAGCATAATGATAATTTTAAGTTTAACACAACACTAAATAAAACAAGGCATATTTAAGAAGAAGAGCTGTGTCGTGCTTGGTATTCTATTGGAATTAGAATGGCAAATTTATATTAGGATGCTAAATGGCAACATTTTCATTTTTTGCTGCACCTAGAGGAAGAAGGTAAATGGAAGTGCTTTAGTTATATGCAGGGCCACTGGAATTATATGGTAACAAAAGACGAAATTATGAGGCAGGGTTGACCAGTTTGTGGCAAGAAGTGTCCAGTTATGAATTTTCAATGCCAATTGCTCTAACTCAAGCAAATGCGAGACCTATTGCATTGCAATTGCTTGTTTCTAACTCCTTTCTCCATGACAATCCATTTGCCAAGGTAAATTCACTCTTTCCACTCGACCATTTGCTTGCAGCCTGAACAATGTCACCTTCTCATGTTTGATGCCCAACTGCAACATAAATTCAGATATGGACATTGAAATGAATAGTATTTCATTGTCAGTAACCAAAACCATAGGTATTCCTTCTTCCAAAAATACCACTCTCAAAAAACCCATAACATTATTAGAGGGGATTAGTTTCATAGATCTGACAACAAACCACTTACTATGATAGTCCACTAGAAATACCAAGAAACGATTCCTTGTGCCTAGTTTGTCAATTGGACCAATGAAATCCTTGGCCTGCCTTTCTCATGGCATTCCTGGCAATTTCACACATCTTAAAGGGGTTGCCTCATCACCAGTGGTGGCTCCTCCGCTAGGGCGGAGGATTGTGGCCCCCCGCCGCAGCAACCGCTGCAATTCCTTTCCCAAGAAAAGGATGATACACCATGTTTATTATCCTTTCCTTGCGAAAGGGATGGATCATTGGGGTCACAAGAAGTGAGGGGAGTGCACAGTGCACTCCCCGCAGAGCGCATGTGTGTTTGACTGGCAAAACACACATGCGCAAAAGGCTATCTCGAGAGCCTGCACCAGATCTCAGTCTGCCTGGGAGCACCCTGGCTGGGTGCTTCCAGCGAATCCTGATGCTGCTCTGAGCAGCGTCAGGATTGGTGCAGTGCAGGCTGGGAGCCTATGCCTGCAGTGACGACGAGGGAGAGGAGCATCGCAGTGCGATGGAGGAGGTAAGTGTTATTTTTTCAAATATATTTATTAATCCCCCCTCCCCCCCTGCACCCCCCACATGCCGCCCCACCCCATTACACCCACGAGCTGCGACTGTTAATCACTTTAGTCTTGTCACTATAACCCATGCATGGCAATCACTTTCATTCTCTACCCCTTTTAAAATCATGGTAGGCGATCAGAAAATTTGCCTCAATCTCTTCTTCCTCACATGTCTTCACAGGTGTGCCTCATGCATAATCTTGACCAACTTTGCCCTTAATCAGCCAGGGGAAATGATACAATCACACCCTAGAACCTTATCTCCCTGGATACTTAACTCATCTTTCAACATAATACATTTCTGTACCTCTTCTCTCAATTGCTTTGATTGTTTCACTCTATCTCTTAGAAGTATCTTTAACTCATCATATACCACATCTCCTTCCACTCCTTCCCTCCATTCTTCTTCAATAAGGGCAAGATCCCCATTAAAACAAACTCTGTGACTTTTTTTCTTCCTGTGTTTATGAGACATCCTCAATAGCAAATGTGACAATCAGACAAAATATTTTTGTCCCCCTTGACATACTCCATTACAAAGCTGAAATCCATTACACTCATTAACCATTGTGTAATTCTAGATGATACACTGCCCTCCAAACCATTTCAGCATTTTAAAAAGGGCAGAAATGGTTTATGGTCTTTCCTGAGGGTGAAAGATAGTCCCCACAGATAATATCTAAAATGATTAATACTCCAACAGCACACTAGCGCATTGTTTTTTACACCAGAATAAATAGGTGCTCACCCCTTGCAGTCGACGAAAAGCAAAACCAACAACTCTCCCCTCCCCATTTATCTTCTGTGACAAATTGTTCCAAGGCCTACATTGATAGCTTCAGTTATGACAATAGTCTTCTTATTAACATCAAAATGACCTAATGTTGCTGCCTTAATTAAGAACTTTTTGTATTTTACCAGATGCAGTCTCATTTCTTTCCCCTTTAGAACACACAGCCTCTCTTCAATAACATTCTCATGAGTTCCCCTAATTCAGCAAAGTTATATAGAAAATTACTCTCAAAGGCCTATGAAAAATTTCAGTTGTTCTTTGTTCACCATTTGAGGTGCATCCTGAATGGGTTTCACAGTGATTTTATTTAGTCTTATGCCACCCCTAGAAATTTCTCCTCTTCTTTCCTCAACTGACACTTTTCTTTCTAACATGCCTTTTAATTCTACCTAGTACTTCTCCAATAGCTCATCATGCTCTTCCACTGACTGATCTACCACCACAATGACATCCTGGAAACATAGTACCTGTTCATTCCCTCAAACCTTTTCTGCACTATCCTCTGAAAATGACCAATGCTGATTGTATGCCAAATGGCGTCCTACAAAGCCGGCATGCCCTCAGTGTTGTAACAAAAGGGTTAAATGGTCGTGATTCAGGATGCAAGTTGACATGAGGTAGGCTGCTGACATATCCAAGACACATATCCAAGCCCCTTGTGCCATATTAGCATAATTTTTATATGGTAAAGTGGCGTTAGGTTGGCAACAATGTTGTGCCATATTTACAAAGAGGCGCAATGCATTCATTGTGGCATTTTGTAAACCGTTGCAAAACATTATGCCTGCGCCACACGTAATGTGGCGCAAGGGGGGTGTTCCGGCAGTAGGAGGCCTTAAAAATGACGCATTGGAATCTATGCGATTTCACTGCATCATTTTAACGTAAAAATCACACTAATATTATTGTCAATGGGCCTCCATTCACTTTGCAGGATTAGCGTCAACATTTTGGGTGCTAATCCTGCAAAGCTCCAAACTAATGTCAAAATATTGCACCTTATCATAAATACGCTGCACACATGGTGGCATTAGGGGGGCACAATGGGGCACAAGAAAAGTGATGCATCATGACATGATGCACCACTTTTTCTAAATATGGCTCTAAATACTTTACCATCTCCCATCATGCTTAGTATTTCTGTTTTTTTGCATAAGGGTTGCCTGTCTACCCATATGTTCCTGTTTAGGTCTCTTGAATCAATGCAGAGAAAAAGATCCCCCTTTCTTTGGAGCTACTACAAGGGGTGCAAACCATTTTGATGATTCAATTGGGTCTCCTTAAGTAAAATGTCTAATTATTTTTGGAGTGGTTTGGCATTGAACTATAGGGACAACTCTTTCATTCAAGATTATTCTATGAGTGAAGCCTTTTAAGAATCACAATGTGTCAGTAAAACAATGAAATGTCTTTATCAACTCTTTGCCCCACTTAAGATTTATAGTGCATCCTTCCACTTGACTTTAACTGTCTGGTTCCAATACCAAAACAGATTCTTTTGCATTGTGGTTCTACTGGTGATGCCATCCTCATAGTTTCAACCCTTAAATTTTCATATCTACTATTCCTCGTACACCATTTCTTTTGAAGAAATATGTTCATCCACTTCATGCCTTTCATGTTTATTCTTTTCCAACTGTATCCCACAACTTTCATGTCTGCCTGTTTTAAGTCCCAATCACACTTTTTAATTCTGTCTTATAAGTTCTATTAACTATCAAGGTGAAAAAACTCTCTAAGTCAGCCAACATCCTGACTTTGATGCCCCCAGGTTGATATTACACAGTTCTCTGTCCCTGCGGTCAACCGAACACAGTGAATGGGTGAAGGCCGTGCACAACATGGGGTTGCTTGCCTGTGAGGGGATTGTCCAAAATGCCAGGCCTTGCGGCCAACCCTCTGCCAGTCATGGCCAAAGACTATGCATGGCAGGTGTTGGCTTTACACCTGGTAATAAATATTACTTTGTACTGAAAAAGCCTATAAATTCACTGAAAATCATAAAGGTTAAAGTAACATTACAGTTAGGTGAATAAGTCAATGACAAAACTAACGTTTTGAAATGAAAAAAAAAGTAATTCACCAGTAATAGTTAGAATGCTAATGATACTTGCACCCCTGCCATGCACTGCTTATGGCCTCACTTATTACATCACTCATGACATGTTCCATTACATCATTTGTGATATCACTGATGACATCTCAAAGGACAGTGGCCCTGGGGTACATTACCAGCATGCAGCCAACCCCACACTGCACATTCCCTTGGCCGTACAGAGCAGGGGGTTGACAAAAGCTCTTGGCCTGTGACCAAGCACTGAGACCAACCCACCCGGAGGAAAACAGCCCCCCACAGGCAGCAAACCTTATGCTGCACGTGGTCTTTTGTATCATGTAGTGTGGAGTTGGACTCAGGGTGTGGCTTGCTGACAGACCCTGCATCCAAAGCCCTGCAGGCATCCACCTGGAGGCAGCCAACCCCACACTGTGTACAATCGTTTCTCCTACATAGTTTGGTGTTAGCCTATGGGCCTCCCTCCTTGACCCTCAAAAGGCCCTGGGGACCCAATCCTTCTATATTTCTCTAAAAGGGAGGAGAAATGCTTGCCCTCGTCCCTGAGCCTCATTAGGCCCTGGAGAGCCCATCAATCTCCATCAGATCATTTTTAAAGATCCTGCCCGCTGGGAACAGACTTTGGCGGTCATTCCGACCCTGGCGGTCATGGACCGCCAGGGCCGGGGACCGCGGGAGCACCGCCAACAGGCTGGCGGTGCTCCCAAGGGCATTCTGACCGCGGCGGTACAGCCGCGGTCAGAAACAGAAAACCGGCGGTGTACCGCCGGTTTTCCGCTGCCCTGGGGAATCCTCCATGGCGGCGCAGCTAGCTGCGCCACCATGGGGATTCCGACCCCCATACCGCCATCCTGTTCCTGGCGGTTTTGGCTGCCAGGAACAGGATGGCGGTATGGGGTGTCGTGGGGCCCCTGGGGGCCCCTGCAGTGCCCATGCCAATGGCATGGGCACTGCAGGGGCCCCCGTAACAGGGCCCCACCATGATTTTCAGTGTCTGCCATGCAGACACTGAAAATCGCGACGGGTGCAACTGCACCCGTCGCACCCCTTCCACTCCGCCGGCTCCATTCGGAGCCGGCATCCTTGTGGAAGGGTGTTTCCCGCTGGGCTGGCGGGCGGCCTTCTGGCGGTCGCCCGCCAGCCCAGCGGGAAACCCAGAATACCCGCAGCGGTCTTGTGACCGCGCAGCGGTATTCTGGCGGCTCCCGCCGGCCCTGCAGATACCACGGCCGGCGGGAGTCAGAATGACCCCCTTTGTGTTTGCTCCCGTCTGGTGGGAGATTTAAAAATGCTCCCGCCAGATGGGAGTGAACACAAGTGCAGGCAGGTGTACTTCTGTGTCCAAGGTGTGCACTTCGTTGGACATAGCAAGTGAGCTAGCCTCAGGAGATGAAGTCCCGGGGCCAATAAAGGTGCAGGGAGGGGGACAGCACACACCCTCCATTTTTGTAAAGTTATCAGACCTGGGGGGTGGGGTCCCCAGAGCCTTTTCAAGGCTAGGAGACTGGACCCTTGTGGTCCTCCCACCCCCTTTTGGTGAATTGTGGGCCCAGGGGTGTGCTCCCCGGGACTTGTATTGGCTCAAGGATTGTGGGCAGTGCAACCCCCTCCCCCATCCTTGGTGAATTTCAGCCTTGGGGGTGGCCCCCCAGGGCCTATACCAGCTCAGGTAGGGGGGCTGCACAGCCCCTCTTCCCTTTTCTAAATGATTTTGAGCCCGGGAATGGGCTTCCAGGGGCTGATAATGGATTTGGAACGGGAGCTGTACACTTCCTCCCTTTATTAAATCCAAAGGGATTTAGATTTTGACGGATGGGATCGCCATCACTGTTGTGACTGAGCAACCCATACACCAGGTTCTAAATCAGGCCCATAGTCCCTGAGACCTGTAATGGCTGCCAGCTACATTTTTCTGATGTTGTTGGTAGCTAATCATAGCACTTGCTCCAATGGGAGGATGACTCCCACAGGAGCTAAATGGCCCATGGAAAACAAACTCCTTGGGCCAATCAGTATGCTTCATTCTCTCGAGGCTCTCAAGCTTCTTGTGGACCCAATTGTCCAGAGATACATCTATTTTTGGCCATTCATTTCTAAAAAACTACTGAACCAAATCACAAAAAGCCAAATCTGTGGACCAAGATCTAGCTTCCTGACAAATCTGGTGTAATTTCGTTCTGCAGTTTTGGTCTAGCCCTTCTTAAAGAAGTATCTAGAAAAATTCAGGGGATTTTGCTGGGAAATGTTTCCAATGCTAATTCACATAAACTCTTTAGACACACCTGCATCCTGAACTGCTGGATGAAATTACATCAAATTTGGCGTGAAGGTAGCTTTTGGTCCGCATATCATGCTTTTATTTATTTGGCGTAAATCCGTTCAGCAGTTTTGTACATAATAAAGGGAAAACAAATTTGTAGCTATGGAGTTCCACCTTAAAAGGTTATCTGATGAAGATGATTGAGGAACAAAAAAGTTGGTAATTTACAGACACACAAGGTCACTGGAGACAGTACACGGCATCCTTAATGCAGCTGTGGTAACAGAGATGCACTATACATACAGGCGAGGTAGTGCTTAGTAATTATCCAGTAAAAAGAACTCCAGTTGGCTAGACATTCTGCACAAAGGTGGCCTCTTGTTGGATAAATTTGCAGGACAGAATTCATTCTGCCATGATGCTGATTTGACAGAGATCAAACCTCAAAGGAAAGCACTTACAAGTATAAACAAAGCAGGTGCTCAAGTTTAAGGTCCATGTCTGTAAAGTATCAATCATCCTAATTTCCTGTGCATGGTCAAGACAAAGCAGGTGTTCTAATCTGGATTTCCACCTTGAAAAGTTATCTGTAATCCTTGATAGAGGTGTTTGCATCCTTGCTTTTTTCCAGCGCAATATCTCATTTAGTGACTGTGAAGAGTGGGTTATTTCTTGTCAGGTGCTGCTGAGACAAGAGATCATCTTCTCCTTTTTAAAAACTGCAAGTATGTAAAGTGGCCTAGAAGCCCTGTCCTTTTGGCACCACCTCATATACATTAGTGGTATGCAACATCTTCTCACCATTTACCCAGGATGATGGACCTCCCGAGTGTGTCTTGCTGTGATTTTAGAGGTGACAAGGCCCTGTGGCCAACCCCCGCCATGCACAGCTGGGGTTGGGTGGTTGTAGATGGTTGGCTGCAGGGCCTGGCCTGCGGCCAACCTCCACTGAGCACAGCCAAAGGCCATGCATGGTGAGGTTTGGGTGGTTATAGGGGTTAGCTGCAAGGCTGGGCCTAGGCTAGGGCCTGAGACAAACCCCTGCCACACAGAGTCAAAGGCCATGTGTGGCAGGAGGGGGGTTATAGGGGATTGGCCACAGGCCAGGCCCTTCAACCAACCCCCACCACCAACAGCTGGAGGCCGAGTGTAGCAGTGGTTATATTAAAGTAAAGTATTTAAAATTGCTTTACGCTAAAAAAAATGGAATTTACTAAAAAAACAAAAGTTACAGGGACATTATAGTTAGGAAATAGAATTAAAAAAACATAGACGTTTGCTTAAAAAACCAAAGGTTACAGGAACGTTATGGTTAGGCTTGCATGATAAACATACAAAACCATAGAAATTCAGCTTCTATAGTTAGAGTTATTTCAAGTCACAGTGCCACCAAACTTGTCACATCGGCAGGTTTTGTCCTCTGGATCCATTGGGTAGAATGTGGTCAGGCTGCTATATCCGGTTAGTTGGTAAGCAGCTGCTCAGTGAACGGGACTTCACTGGTTTCTTGCCTGTAGGTGCAAGAATTGATGCCTTCACTCAGAGGGAGCTTCTTGAGATTTTCAGAAGGATGGAGGTCCTCTGGGGTTTCTTAAAGTCTATCCAATGGAATATGTGAGGTCATAAGCAGTGCATTATGGGGCACAAGTTATAGTTAGCTCAGGTAACTATTACAGCAGAATTTCCCTGGTTTTGTAAGTGTTTAAATTGAGCCTAACTAAAACGTCCCTGTAACCTTTGTTTTTTTCAGCAAACTTCAAAGGTTTTTTTAACGTAAAGTAATTTTCCTTACTATACGTTAATCTAACCACCACTGTGCACTGCCTACGTAGATGCATGGTGGTGGTTGGCAGTTGTGCACAGTGGGGGTTGGCCGCAGGCCCCCCTTCCCAGGGTGATCTGAGCTCCGGGGACCCCATCCCCAGGGCCCTGCCTAAATATTTAATTATTTGTTTGGGAAGGGATCACGGCTCCTCTTCCCAGGCCGATCTTGGCCCTGGGTACCCCATGTCCAGGACCCTGCCTAATTTATTTTTTTTTAGGCGGGAAGTGGGCCATGCGCCCCTGTCCCCAGGGCCATTCTTGGCCCCAGAGACCCCATCCCCTGGGGCCTGGCCTAATTATTATAATGTTTTGTCATGAGGGGGACCACAGGCCCCACTACCCAGGCAGATCTCGGCCCAGTGGAGCCCATCCCCTGGGGCCCAGCTTAAATACTTAATTATTTTTTTTGAGAGGGGGCAGCATGGCTCCTCTCCCCAAGGCCGATCTTGTCCCTGGGGATCCCAGAACCCAGCCTAATTATGATTTTTTAGTAGCACATGGCCCTTCTCCTTAGGGCCCATCTTGGCCCCGGGATCCCTATGCCCGGTGGCCAGTCTAATTATCATTTCTTTTTTTGGGGAGGGAGCCACATGGCCCCCTTCCCTAAGGCTGATTTCAGCCTCAGCGATCCCATCCCTTGGGGCCCACCATAATTACTCTTTCTGATTTTGGGGAGTGGACTGCTCGACCCCCCTCCCCAAGGCTGATCTCGGCCCTGGGGACCCCACCCACGGGGCCTAGCAATATGACCGGGGTGCCCCCAGGGCACCCAGTCACAAAGTTTGAGACCATGGGGGAGCCTGAAGGCCCCCAGCATCACAACCGACTTCACACCTCCTGTGGGAGCCAGCATTGCTGTCACAGAGAGGGAGCTCCTAAAGCATCTCCCTCTCTGTGAGCAAAATATTTCCTTTGTTTCCCTGCCTGCATCTTCTGTCAAACAACTCTCCCTCGCTCCGAGCAAAGTATTTTCTCTAACTTGGTAGGAGATGTAGGAGTGGGACATAGCAGGACAGTCCCCAGGACCATCAGTGGCTCCATGAGTGGGGCAGCACAGCCCCCCTCCAATGTAATAGCCCCAGGAACATGGTGATCCCCTGGGTCCGGGGGGTCTGCAACAGACCCCTATTTGTTTTAGAAATTAGCTGCTGGAGGGGGAGAGACAGCTCCCACATTCTTTACAATTAGTGCCCCAGGGATGTGGTGGTCCTCAGGGCTGTGATGGGGCTGCACTGCCCCCACATTATTTTGATGAAGTGCCCAGGGAGGTTGTGGTCCCAGGGCTGTAGGGTGAGCCGGGTGGCCTCCCTGCCATTCTTAAGTCCTTCCTGAATCCCACCCTCAACATCTACATGGTACCGCTTGCAGGAATTGTTGAAAGCCACAGACTCAACATCATCTCCTACACTGATGACAGCAATTGAACCCATAGCTGCCAAGAGCAACTTTGACAATAGGATGAAGGCAGTCACCACCTGGATGAAGGACAACTGCCTCAAGCTTATCTCAGACAAGACCAAAATCCTCATCCTGGGCTCCACTCACTCTGCCTGGAATGACACCTGGTGGCCGCAACACTCAGAACATCCCCACACCCACAGACCATGCACGAAAACCTTGGCATCATCTTGGACTCCTCACTCACAATGAACCACCAAATCAACGCTGTTTCATCCTCCTGCTTCCACAAGCTCTGCCTGCTTCCAAAGATCTTCAAGTGGTTTCCCATCTAATCCAGGGAAACAGTCACTCATGTGCTCGTCAGCAGCTGACTCAACTACGGCAACAAACTCTACACCAGCACCACCCAGAAACTCCTAAAGAAACTGCTGAACAACCAGAATGCTTCTGCCAGACTCATCCTAAACATCCCACACCGCAGCCACATCACCGGCCACTTAAGAAACCTTCACCGGCCATCCTATCAACAAAAGAATTACCTTGAAGCTCCTCATGCATGCCTACAGAGCCCTCCACAACACCGGATACCTGAACCACAGCTTCTCTTTACTACACTCCAACCAGACATCTCTACTCCGCCCAAACTGGTCCTGGCCACCATTGAATGGATCCGCAAGACCACGACTGGAGGAAGATCCTTCTCCTACCTCATTGCAAAGACCTGGAACTCCCTACCTCTGCACCTCAGCCAATCACCATCGCTGCCCCAACTCAGGAAGGACCTCAAGACCTAGCTCTTCAACTAAACCGCAGACCCACCCCCCCACTCAGCACCTTGAGACCTTTATGGGTAAGTAGTCATATTTCATAGGAATCCTGATTGATTGATTGATTTAGCTATATGGGCAAACAGAAAAGAGAAGGATGGCTACATGAAAACAAGTTTTTTTAAATGCAGTAAGTGCAAGGCGTGTATGGCTAGCAAGAAATAAAACATCCTATAGACTACTGATGGGACGGATAATGAAAAAATGTAAATTCATTACTTGTGACAGTGACTTCTGTGTTTACATACTGTCCTGTCCATATGGTCTGCAATATGTAGGCAGTACGATTTTTCTTGTAAAGGAAATGATTTTAGAGCATTTGAGGGCAATTAAAAATGATGGTCAGAGCTATCCTGTTTTGCTAGACATTTGAATTATTTCTATCAAGAGAACCTTGGCATCTTGTCATTTCTTGCTAACGGCAGGGTGACCCAAAATCCCTGAGGTGCTGACAGGGAGAATACTATCAGGATATTAGAATCCAAGCATATCATCCTTCTCAACAGCAAATGTCCTGGGGGCCTCAATATGTATGAAGAGTTTTATGTGTGTATCTTGGTTAATTCTAACCTGCAAGATCTTGACTCAGATTACTGGATGTTTTTTATGATTGTTTCTATGAAATTCATTGCCTTATTTTTGACAATTAACAAGAAGTATACTCAGAAAATTTTAAAAGTGTTAACACTTGTGACCTTTTGTCATCTCCACAGGATGGTAGGCACAAAATTAGCATTGATTGATTGTATCCTTCTCAGGATGTTTGATATGTAGCAATGATAATTGGCCACTTGGCTTTTATTTTTATTATTTTTAAAACATTCCAAAAAAAACAGTTGTTTAATCTGATGATATCTTACACAGCTCTCAAAAATGTTCTCTTTTTGTCTATGAGCATGGACTCTATCTATGTGATTGTTTGAATGGACACGGGGCCACTGCAAAATCTGAAACAATGTCCCTAATCTGGATATTTCATATCTTATGGTATTTATAGTATCCATAGTGGTTGACTGAAAGCATATTTGAAAATTGGTTTGTATCTTTCTAAAATTATCGCAAACAAATAATTTTGTTAATTTATTTTCAAAAGTATTTCTTCATTGCTATGTATTCCATTTGTATCTACTGTTTCTTAAGTATTTCTTTGAGCAATAGTGCATGCAATAGTATAGGCTTTGAAGAAGACCATTATATCAAAATGCATTAACAATAAACCTCCTTGGAGAATTATCCTGGTAGTGCGAGCTTTTTGTGGAGTGTAAGTGATTTTACTGCCTTGTTATGATATGTAGCAGGCCTTTATCTGCTGCTCATACCGACTCTGCTTTGGTGAATGTAACCTGATGATTGCCGGAGTGGTGTATATATATATATATATATACACATGTTTTCTTAATTGCCTATAACTTCGATGCCCTTTGATGAATCATCATATAAATTTTCAAAAACACTCTGACCTATTGTGTCTTATTGTGCATGGTAAGTTTTGTGGTGATTCATCAAGTAGTAGACAAGAAAAAGGGGGGTCAAAAAAGTGTGTTTCCCATGTTAATTTCCATAGGGATTTTGAACACGACTGCAGCCCAAACAGCTGGATGGAATTACACCAAATTTGGCAGAAAGCTTGCTCTTGGTACTGAAAGTGTGCTTTCGGTAGTTTGGTGTAAATTCGTTCAGTGGTTTTTGAGATATTAACGGAAAAATAAATATGGATATCTGGGTGGAGCCCAAGCATAGATCTTATGGTGTGATCTGCATGGCTGTCAATATTTCAACCGAAAAGTGCTGGCAGTCATCTTGGGACCAATATACTTGATAGCACCCATTAAAATGCATTATAAGTAATGGTATGTTTTGAGGGTCACAAAGAGAAGAATGTATAAATGGCAGTGACAGATTTTTGTTACAATACAAATCATTTGTTGCTAGTGCAATTTTACCCTGTGAAAAGCCTTCTATTGGGATTTCATGAATCACGCCTGAGAGAAAACTCTTTTCTCACGATTTTCCAATAGAGGTTATGGAAGGTGCTCCAGGAGCCAAAATCAGAGCATATTTTCTAAAAATTCACACTACTTTTTTTCATGCGAATGAAGTCTAACAATCTCAGTAAAACATGTACTTTCACCAGGAGCAGCAGATCAGTTAATTCCCTTGTGTTCTATTACAGTCTCCCAAAGTGTTCAAGAGAACAACCATAGAAGTAGCAGACTTACTTATGACAAAACTTTAGCACACCTGAAGCAATCACAATAGAATCAAACTGGTAAAACTTAAAACATTAAATTAGAAAGGAACAAAATTAAGGGTTTCATTTTGTTGTTAATAGTATGGTTAGTGCTGTACATACAAACATTAGGGCACATTTTAAGTGAGTTGTCAAATATCTTCCTCTTCTATTTCTTTAAATCATTCTGAGATGTAGACTGACAACACCAACAGCAGACTGCCAGTTACCTCCTTGGTGATCAGCAGTTTACTACAGTGTTCTAATGAACAACTGGAGCACTAGCATTCTGAATTCATGCCAAACGTTTGCCACATCTGACTATCATCTTCATGGAATTGAAGTGAAAAACAAAGCATGTTCTACTGAGGATACTGCAGTAAATGAGGAGATTAGGGAGCTTCATAAGAAATAAATCTCCCAAGATGGCAACCAGAGGCAAGAGAGCCCAAATATAGCACAAATATCACCCAAATACTGCCCAAGTATTGCCAAATTAAAGAAGCGTGTAAAATACTTTTTTTTTTTTTTTTTTTGCAGTTTTATCAAGCACAGGCTTGACCTAAAGGTATTGGAGTGCTTTACATGAGCATCACTTACATTATACAAGGACATATTCCTTTTGGGCTTTAGGCCTTGGGAGATTAATTAATTTTTCCAGAATCACATGATGTTGAGCTGACACCAAAACTCTAACCTAGTTCCCCATTTGCAAAGTCTGCAGATCTGGATCTCACGTTCTCTCCCCTAAGATAACATATAATCAACTGATCAACTGGATAAAACCATCAAGAAAGCAAATAATTTAAAAGTGATTTATCGTTATTTGCGAACTCAGAAAATATTTCCTCATTTTAGTTTTTTAGTGCACTAACCATCATTTTTATGGGAATGAGCCATCTCTTTTTTTATTCCTAAAGAAAATGTTTTAGGTATTACAGTTTTGATTACATTAATTTATTGTCAAGCGTGCCACACTTTTGTAAAAAATATAGAATGCTAGTGATCTAGTTGTTCATTAGAATACTGTGGGAAGACAAATGTCAGGTGCAAGGACTTGGATAATTAAGGGAAGAGAGGAAGGTGCAGAGGTAGAAAGTTGGCCAGGCTGGGCAGGCGGGAGGGGCAGTGGCAGCACAACAGACCATTAAGGGCAGGGGAAAGGGGTGCAGGAGCAACAAAGCATCTGTGCAGGACAGACATGAGAGGCTGTGGTAATGTAACAGACTATTGAGGGCAAATATTGATATGCCAAGGCACTCAACAGTAGTCATGAAGGACCATCCCTTATAGTGTTGAGGCAATCATGGTTCAGACTCCACATGAGTATATGTCAACAGGTTTTATTCATCCGATGCAAATCCAAAGATACAACAGCCAACCCGTATTTCGTCAACAAGACTTTCTCAAGGCACAGGTCTAGATCTATTAAGAAATCAAGGAATGCTAGGAGATATATAAGTTGGTGAATCTGCATGAAGCTTAGGTTGTCATCACAAACCATAAGAGACATGTACACCCAGTCGGTGTCCACGGCATTGATAAGCCGTGTGGCCTTCGTGGTGCATGTAAAGTATGGTACAGTATTCCGGAACTTATATATCTCCTAACATTCCTTGGATTTCTTAATAGATCTAGACCTGTGTCTTGAGGAAGTCTTGTTGAGGAATTGTGAACCTTATGCATGACCACCTCTCTATTTCTTCTAGACTATTGAGAGCAGAAGGGAGAGGCAGTGGCAGTACAACCATACATGTCAATAGAACTGATTCTGGCAGGAGACTCCTGTTGTTTTTCAGCTCATAGGGGCTTTATTTTATTGTCTCCTGCCTAAAAGCTCCTCTTTTTCAATGTAAGTCAATGGGGATAATCAATTATCCAGGTTTTGGCAAGTATCCTACATTGGATCACTGATGGCAGGGGGAATGGGGTAGGGACATGGACTCAGAAAAGAGAGAGGACAGGAGGGAGTTGGGCTTGGGCAGCAAACTGACCGTACAGGGCAGTCATCAGGGGTTTCAGCAGCACAATACACCACACAGGGCAAGCTAGACAGCAGTGCACCACAAAGGACCATGAAAAGCAATAGGGAGGGGACAGGGCCAAGCACATGGACATCAGAGAGCAGAGGGGAAAGAGGCAAAGGCAGCAAGCTGACCATACCAGACATACCAGAGGGACAGTTGCAGCATAACAGACAATGAAGGGCGGGAGGGAGGGGGACGAGGTATGACAACAGAACAGACAAGATAGGAGAGTGGGGCTAGGAGCATGCACATGGAAAATAGAGGGCAGAGGGCTAGGGGACAGTGTTGGAGCAGCAGCTGACCATGGAGGTCAGGTAGGATGGGCACTGGAAGCACAACACACCATGGAGGGCAACAGTGAGACTATAATGGCATACACACAGACAAAGCATGGAAAGTGGGAGGGGGTCAGGAGCAAAAAGCTGAATGCACAGGGCAGGTAGGAGGGTCTGTGGCAGCACAGAAGGCCATGCATGGTGAGCGGGAGGGCTAGTGGCAGCACAATGTCCATAGTGGGCAAGAGGGAGGGGCATGCACAAAGGGTCATGGCGCACCGAAGGTATAGGTAGGGGCTGGACACAGACAAGAGCAGGCAGGGGAATGGGCTTCACAACAGAACATGTGGGGTACACAGGAGAATCACTTGCAATACAACAGAGCCTGGAGGGCAGAAGGGAGTGGCAGCAAAATGGATCAGGGAAAACAGGAGTGACGGGATAGGGGCATGGAACTTGGCCAGGCAGGGTGGAGGTATCAGGGACCGGCAGCAGCCATCTGGCCATGCTAGACAGGAGAAAGGGACAGTGACAGCTCAACAGAACACTCAGAGTAGATAGGAGGGGCAGTGGAAGATCATTGGAATATGGTGGGTAAAAAGGTGGGAGCAAGGACAAGCACACAGACATTGGAGGTTAGGGGGAAAAGGGCAGGGACAGCAACAGAGGCTAAGCAGGAGGGCAATGATGGGGCACTGAACTGAGCAACGGAGGGCAGGAGGAGTGGTTAAGGACATCATGCTAAATGACAGACAGTGGCACTACAACAGACCATGCAGGACAGGAAGGAGGGGGCTGGTGCATGGACTCAGACAACAGAGGGTAGGGAGGACATGGATGAGGCAGCAAGCTAACTGTTAAAGGCAAATGGGAAGGGCAGTGGCAGATCAATGGCCACAGAAGGCTGTAATGAGGGAGCAAGGGAATGGACTTGGATAGTGGATGGCAAGGAGGAGGGAGGCAGGAGCTGTGTGCTTGAGTGGGGGCAGCACAATGCTCCACCAGGCCTTGCATCCAACTACCACCCACCCCCACCGTGCATTGCGATAGCCATTTTACTTAACATAAACAAAAGAAAATACAAATTCACTGAAAAAGCCAGAGGTTACAGGCATGTTATAGCTAGGAAATAGAATTTAAAAAATCTTAGAAATTCACTAAAAAACAATGGTTACAGGGACATTATAGTTATGTTCAGATTTTACAAACACAAAACCATAGAAATTCAGCTGTTATACTTAAAAGTATTTCAAGTAACTATAACCTGTGCCCTAAGGTAACTGTAACTCGCACCTTCGCAGTGAACTGCTAATTAACCCAGATTTACACCACTCATGACATCTTCTATGACATCACTGATATTATCACTGTAACATTTGCAGTAACATTATTGATGAGAACACTGCATATGACGAGGTTATGAGTTTTAGCTACCTTAAGGCAGGAGTTATACTTACTTAAAATAACTCCAACTACAACAGCTGAATTTCTAGGGATCTGGGCATGTAAAATGTAATCCTAACTGTAACTGTAGTTAGATGGAGAGCAGTTTTTTTATATGGAGTACCCACACCATCATCACTCTGTATCTGCCCACCTCCAATGTTTGCTTCTCTAGTTTTTAAGCAAAGTATTAGCATAGTACATTTTAAAGCTGAACTAAAAAATAACAAAGCATTTTCTATTTTTGCAGAAAAGTATTTAATTAAAATTAAGTATAGGATTAGCAAGTGCCATCTGGCCAAGATGTAAAATGACAATAGGCCTTTACCAGTCTATGCCCAGTATTACAGCAGTATTACACCTTATCCAAAGTTATCTACTTGAAATTTCACATTACACATTTCAAAATAATATTTGCAAGAAAGAGATTTGTTTGGGTGGAAATTATCTCTTCAAGAAGTTTTTTTCTGCTTGAGACAGAGTCCTGTCGGTATCTCACAGATTGTTTTACCTGAAGAACACACTACCATGAAAAAAATGGTCAGCGATACCAGCAAACTACATTTTGTTGTAAAAGCATAATTTCACAAATGTCACTGGTAAAATGATGTAATTTCTCTCACTCTTAATGTAACGTTGTCTTCTCTTTAAGGACAAAAAGTTGTGCCTTGTAAGTTATTTCAAATTTTGTGAAAATCATCATGCCTTTTGAGGAACCGACAGCGAGCATTTGATAACTGAATAGACAAAAACGAAAAAAAAACACAAACTTTAATCTCACTACTTGCTTAAATTAATCTCTTTGTTCTTTTAAAATACACTTTGTGTGATAATCCTATAATAGTAATCTTTATGAAAACATAATCCAATTGCGTTACATTTATGTTTTAATATCTTATTTTTTTCTGATTATCTAAGCATGACTCATTAACCTTAATTGTCATCTCTACTGTCAGTAATTGATTTGTTTATTGTTAACAGACACTTGGGTGATAAAATTATTTATTTATTTTCAGATGAACATTGTTTTTGATAGAATAATTTACCCAGGTTCACTTCTGTTTTAGAAGGCTTCCCTGTTTTCCAACAGATTAGCTCATATAATGGTCAACTGGAATCACTGCCGAGGCTGATCTAGCTGTCTGTCCAAAGCTTACCGTGCGCTGCATAACTGGCAGGTCATTTTAACCAAATTCTGAGTTGGAGAGTTTGTGTTTTAGAGATGTGTTCGTGTGCCAGAAATATTAAAAATTTGCTAACTATAAAAAGAGGGCTCAGAGACCAACACCAGAGCAGACATGGGAGTGTCCGGGTTACTTTCCCTGCTAGAACGTATGTCGCATAGTTAAATTACCTGGCACTGGGCTCCGGCCTTATTTTTCCCCAGTTCTCTGATGTCTCCCAATAGACATCAGGGATCCTTGCTTTCCGGGAGTGCACAAAAGTGGCAGATGGATTGCTAATGTTGCTGCACTACCAAATTTCTTCTAATTAGATGGAAAAGCTTGAAAGCCTTTTAAATCCATTTTAGATTAAGAGACCCGTGACAGAGAGGCACATATACAGAGTGCAGGATAAGTCTGAATCCTATCTACAGGTCTGATTTCCTTTCTTGAGCGTCGACTCTTAAAGAAATCAAACATTGAGACTGTTTCCTGCTTCCAGTAGTCTACAAATGGTGCTCATGGCCTCCCCCACCGAGCCTCTCACACAATTTCTCTTCACTTAGTTCACTACCCGGTTAGATCTATAACTTTAGTTCTATTGCTCTGCTAGGCCCAATATTATTCCTGACCCCGCTTAGGCTACTGAGTCCACAAAAGAGATGGTAGCCTCCTCTTGATTTTACATCAGAAGATCAAGGCCCTGAACATGTCCTTTTCCCTCGTGGTAATTCCCCATGCGCAGATTTCCCCACTCCCTTTAGTGAACACCATCCCTACCTCCTACGATATGTCAGAGGTACACTTTCCACAACACTATACCACTTCGTAGCACTCTGTTGCACTATTGTGCTGGTCCTCACCCTTCTACTGCTTCTTCCTATTTTATATGCTTTAGAGCTCCCCATCTCTTTTCCTTCTTTTTCTTTTTACTCGTACCCACCTCTGTTAAGCTCTATACTGTTTCAACCACAAAACTCTATCATATTGCTTGGATGGTACCATTGTTCTTGATTGCACATTTTTGTTCGCCCTACTGTACTGCGAGTTTGCATTTCAGATAATCCCTGAGTATGATTCCTGTCTGATCCCCCACTTTAAGGTTAGTACGTTTTTGATGAGCTTTTGTATTCTCCGAAAATTACAAATAAAGGTTTTTGAAAAAAGAGGGATGTGACATATATTCCATCAGCAAACAATATGGGGCATATTTATACTCTGTTTGCGCCGGAATTGCGTCGTTTTTTTTTACGCAATTCTGACGCAAAACTAACTCCATATTTATACTTTGGCGTTAGACGCGTCTAGCTCCAAAGTCCATGGAGTTTGCGTCATTTTTTAGCGTGGACACCTACTTTGCGTTAATGATATGCAAGGTAGGCGTTCCCGTCTAAAAAATTGACTCCGAGGCATGTGCGCCGTATTTACACTCCCGGGCAAAATTCACGCCCAGGAGTGGGCGGGTCAAAAAAAATGACGTCCAGACGCTTTTGCGACCTTTTTTTGCGCCTGGACAAGGCAGGCGTTAAGGGACCTGTGGGCTCGGAAGGAGCCCAGAGGTGCCCTCCCATGCCCCCAGGGACACCCCCTGCCACCCTTGCGCACCCCAGGAGGACACCCAAGGATCGAGGGACCCATCCCAGGGACATTAAGGTAAGTTCAGGTAAGTATTTTTTTTTTATTTTTTTGTGGCATAGGGGGGCCTGATTTGTGCCCCCCTACATGCCACTATGCCCAATGACCATGCCCAGGGGACAGAAGTCCCCTGGGCATGGCCATTGGGCAAGGGGGCATGACTCCTGTCTTTGCTAAGACAGGAGTCATTTCAATGGGGGTTGGGAGTCGAAAAAAATGGCGCAAATCGGGTTGAGGCAAAAAATTTGCCTCAGCCTGACTTGCCCCATTTTTTGGCGCCCAAGCTCCATATTCCCCTACGCCGGCGCTGCCTGGTGTACGTCATTTTTTTTCACGCACACCAGGCAGCGCCGCCGGCTAACGTCATTGAATAAATACGCCACCCGCATGGCGCTTCAGAATGGCGTTAGCCGGCGCTAAATTTTTTGACGCAAAACTGCGTTACCGCAGTTTTGCGTCAAAAAGTATAAATATGGCCCTATGTATTTTGTTTTCCTTCTGGACTTTCAAAATATTGACATACATTATCAGCTGAGGCTCAGCCCCATCTGGTTCTCAATTAGCATTTTGCATGACTGAAGTAAAGGCATTGGCACTGATACCCAACAGACATACTGATCGATCCCATCTCATAGAGATCAACATAAAGTAACTAGTGACATATATCTGTTCAATTACAGTAGCAAGTAAATGAAATTCTCAATTTAAGTCGCCCTCTAAAATATCAAATCTATTGTCTTACATGGATAGTTTTAAAAAACCGTAGAACGTAAGGGAAAATGTAAGTGAATCAGTCTTTTTGAGTCTAGTGAATCCCTGCTATCCAGGAAAAATTAAAACATGCTAAAATACACCTGGACTAAATTTCCCCACTCCGTGCTCACTCTTGAAATTATTTTTTTTTATAAAAAACACTAATTCAAGAAGCTGTTAGTGCTATCTCTGGCATGTCCTTTGGTACCAAAGGCTCCTGCTACCCATGGTGTGCCTGTTTAGATGCCTTTCCAAACCTCCACACTGTGAGAAATCCAAGTAACACATTAATATGTAACAGTGAAAGAAAACGTCCTTGTTCTTTCATATTTTTAATAACCAATCTCAGAAAAGGTCTTTTCACCACTGTACTCAGATATCTGTTCTATTTTATTTTACCACAGTACATGTGAAAATACCTTATTTTGTTCAAGCATGGCAAATATTACACATCTTGGGTACAAAAAGTCTTCTATTTTTCTATTTGTATTTTTGATTTGGAGGCAGTGCATTGATAAAAAGTCAGTTCCAAACATGAGCACAACCTATGATTTTATTGTTCATCGTATAATTTTACATTTTGTTAGAACACTCCTAATATTAGTCTAGGAATTGTATGGGCTAACTAGATAAGCATTGTCTTATTGTAATACACTCTGCTGTACTACTACATGTATACACCAAATTCTGTTCTTTGTCTTTTTAGCTTACCTTTCTTGAAAAATTTATTATTTTGAGGTATATTTTATTTATATTTCCTATATTTCTTTTTCACCAGAGCCCAAGACAGGATAAACAGGTTCATAGGCAGAATGGGTTAATCATAATTTGGCTCATATAAAAATCCTTACCATAATCATTGATGTGACTCTTCAGTAATTTGCAAGAAATACCCCTGTAGAAATCCTCACTAAATATTTTTCAAAGGCCATGTGATGTCACTCATCTGACACTCATATAAAGACATCTAGCTCCCATGCCATATGGTTACCTTTATGTGATGGGGAAATGGCCAAAATCACATGATGTCACTTTATATGGAGACAAATGATGTGTGATTTCACCTCCACTAATCCTGGAGTTTGGGTAAACTGACACCCATTCATTTAAGATAGCCTCTAGGTCATGCAAATGTAACCCAGCAAGTGCACATTTAGAAGGGCACATTTAAAAGTAATCTGTGTTGGGGGGCCCAGCTTCAACGTCACAGAAGATGTCTGCCTGATTTGGATCTCGACAAGTCGGAATTCTTCTTGTGTATCTATTGTTCCACTGTGGTTGCAACCCTCACTTGTCGTATGTGCCATCGTCACTGGTGTTGTCACCTTTACATTTACTGTCTCTTTTTACTCTGTTTTCTTCCTTTCTTTTTCCTTTCCCCACTCTGCTTCCTTTCTCCTCTTATCCTTCCTGTATTATCATATATTACCTTTAATATTGGCTTGTTTTTATTTAGTGTTTCATATGTTTATTGCAGAATTATTCAACATTTATTAGTCCTCAACGTTTACTTATTTGTTTTTTATTGTCAAATTATTTATTATTAAGGTTATTTAATTATTAGAATCTTTTTGATTGTCTTAGTTTTACAGTTTGTGGGGACATTTTTCTCTTTCATTGCAATATGTGAAATGTCCTTTCCCTATCTCTCACCCTTCCCCAACTCCTTAAAATCATAAAGACTTTAGTTGCTTTTATTGGAATCTTTCATATGATGTAATTGTTGGTTACCTCATTTATATTGGTTATCCCGTTTGCTTACCTTGTTATTTATATAAAGTCTTGTAAACGTAAAAGAAAAGTAGACAGTATTTTCCTTTTCTTGCAGAGAAAAGCTGCTAAAGAAAAAGCTCACTGAAGTTAAACAAATGTGTGTTTTTATTCATAACATAAATGGCTAATTTATAAAAGTGCTTTTTAGTATATTTTAAAAAAAAATTGGCTGCTCGACTCATAGAGGTATTATTTTGGATCTTTCGCCGAATGTTTAATTTAGTACAAACAAGTGCTGAGCCCAAAGTTTTGCTCAGAGCCCCACAGCCAGCGCTATCGAATGTGGGTGCCAAATAACAAAGCTGCAAAGTCTTGATTCCACCTCATGTCCATTTCATCCACCAGCAAGCACTGCCTGCCACTTAATCTCACTCATGCAGGTTCTTTTCATGCCTGTTTTCGCCCTAGGTCGTTGTTTTCCGCCTTCTTCTTTTCCCCTTTTTTTTGTTTTACCTTTTTACTCTAGGTAAAAGCTCTGATGAGAAAAAACTAAGTGCCAATAACCATCTGGATAACATTAAACACCGTTCGACTTCATTTATGTGTATAAATATTGAGTACGCGTTTGTTAGCCAGTATTTCCACATTTAAAAACTTTTACTTTTCATTTTCAATATTGTCTTTCACCAATGCCAATCATGTTCTGGACACTGATAAAGTGTGGCGTCTTTGTGCCAGTGGCAGCGTTCACCGAGGAATGCCGGCAACAAATGTCATCAGCCCTGACCAAATAATTAAAAATATACGATTTTTACTAAAATGCTGCTGCAAAGTCAGGTTCATCCCCTCGGGGATCGGGAAAACATGGAACCAATTTAATGACAGGCTTTAGTTCATTATTTATCTTCCAGCATGTAAATTATAGATTGCCGTAAATATTTCATTCTTTTTGTGCCCACTGCCTAATTCATGCGAGAAACATAAGGTGGTGTTACAAAGAGCGAGCTCTGCAGCTCTGTGCACAAGAAGCATCTCCTCTGCTTTATGACAGACCATAATCTGTCAAAATGAAAAATTAGCGGAGGCGCTCTAATTCATCATCTTCTCCCTCTGTTCTATTAATGACTTTCTTTTCTCTTTTTTTTATTGCATTTCCTCAGCTCTAGCTCAGTCACACTACGCAGGACTGGTACCTGAGGGAGGGGTTTTGTGGGCTTGGGAAGATAAACAGATCAGATGACTGCTCAGGCTTATGCCTCGTACCATAATTCATCCGATAGGCGAATGGCATGTTTAATATATTAAATGGTTTGGGAGCGACGGGGTTTAAGCAGCTTCTATGTTCTTTTATCTATTAAAAATTAATTCCTAAAGTTCTAGCCGCTAAATCAGGTTCGTAATACCAAACATAATTTGCTAAGATTAAACCAACGTATAAAAGAACCCGTTAAAGTACCCCCAAACCAGAAACGTATATGCAAATAATACAAAGGACGCAAAACCAGCCGCAAATGTAGAGTAAGGTAATCATATAATTCTGCATGGATAAAGGAAGGGTGTGCATTCACTTAAATGCAGTTTGCATTTAACAAAAAAAAAAAATCGAGGGCGAAATGTTTTGATTTTAACCCACTTGATTAAGGTATTCGCCAAAAAAACGTAAAACATGACCTATATCAACTCTAATTTATAACCAAGAAAAGCCAAAAAGCAAATGTCAATTAAGGCAACACTCATAATCATTGATATATCAGGCTCTGGAATGCCATATCACAAGAACAAAAGCACCTGAAACATAACCCCCACCATGAAAATATTCTAGTGGGCAGGCTAATAAAGGGGGATCCTTTGCATTAGCCGCTTATCTATGTGTCACTAGATGGGCCATCAACTGGCAGGAAGGGAGATTAGAGCTGGGCAGAGCCCCACTTGTAATTAAATAGGCTGTGCCCTGCCTTCACACAAATGACTTGTTACCCCAGCATTGTTCAAGCAGCCAGCTTGGAGCCGGGGTAGGGGAAGTAGGAAACTTCAAGCACTTCAAAGGGAGTTCTCTAGAAAATTCTCCTTCTTCAAGGGCACCAGGTATAAAAATCGGACCCTTACACCCACTCGTCAGTTCACTTTCATAACCTGTGAAGGACTCTCAGATGATTGCCTGTTGCTGTAGCCTGCTGTGCATGCCACAAGACTGCTTTGCTGCACCTAGAAAACTGCTTTGCTGTCTGGAACCTACCTTGAACCCTCAGAGTATTTCCCTGCTGCTTGATCCCTGTATTACTGCTTGACTACCAGAGTGATTGCAAGGGTACGTTAGCTGGCCTCTTGATCAGAGCCTAAGGGAAAGAAAAGGCTCCAACCTCCTTGAACTCAAACTTGAACCCAGATAGAGTGAACCTAATCCCCCTCATCCCCCAAGTGGTACCCCTCTAGTCCTGGTCCCTTGGATGTGGCATTAAATATGTCCAAATAGCCAAATCCAGAGTCGTGGGACTTAAAAACATTTTGACTAAAAACTGCTCTGCACACTGAGTCTAGACCAGAATCAACCTGCTAATTCATCCTCAGAAGATGCATCACCGGTCAGCCTGACTTCATGGCAGATGCTGCTAAATTCATCTGTGCATCAGTAAATACTGTTCAGCGGTCCTTCACCAAAGGAGTATCCAACCTCATGGAACTCACATTGGCTACAGACTCCAGCCTCTTCCACTGGAGATTTCTGACTTTCAAAAAGAGACTAAGGGCCTGATTATGAGTTTGGCGGTCTTGTCAAAACTGTCACGTCAGCATCAGAAACCCCAACCGCCGACTGGGTGCTCTGCCAGCTGAAATATATGATTTTGTCGGTTTGCTGAACTAGAAACTGATGGAGTCCCGCTGACACCACAAGCAATTTACCAACTGTCTTGATGGTGACTAGGCAATAGCAGCTGTCAGAGGGTGGTACAGAGAAGAGCACTGCGGTCCAGATAACGATATGCTTTCCTGAAGAGCCGACTGTGGCAGGGAGACCTCCTGCTTTGAGATGGTGGATTCAAAGAGAATGGAGTGCTAGCTCCCCCATTCCCTTCTTTTCCCTTCAGTCTCTGAGGTGGACCCCCATCGTCCAGGCCCCCACCTCTTATCATCAGCAATCAGCCCCCAAAACAAAACAAAAAATCAAGGCAAGTACCTTTCACATTTTCTGCCATTGACTGGACTGGGTATATATGGCTCAGTCTCCAGCAATGGAATGGTACATGTACAAAGTATTATTACACATATGTCATGCATATCTGTATATTTTAGTCAAAATGGACACAACTGCATCAACACAAATGGAAAAATATTCTTTGTATTGCTGATAGCGTCGCCCACCTGTTCATCGCCTTCAGGAACACCGCCACTGGGCCAACGGTTACATTGTAATATGGCGGGCGAGAGAACATGGACTTGGCAGTCTTTTTGGGACCACCGCCTTTGTGGTATGGCAGTCCAACTGCCTAACCAGTAATCAGGCCCTAAATCTGAAAGTAGAAATCATCACCATGACTTTGTCCTGTAATGACAACACCTTCTCCTCGAGAGACCCCCTGAAGTCTTGCCCCTCTGAATTTGGCCTTCTCAGACAATTTCTTGCTGCAATTTCTTCTAATTCTGAAAGCAAGCACCTACCTGACCCATTCCACATTTTGTATCTGACTTGCGCTTCATCACGGTTGGCCATAAGTTTTGACAGTCTTGAGCGATTAGACAACCAAGGTTGGTGCTCTGACCTTTTAGGTACTAGTTTTTACCTTAAACTTTAAAAAGCAAAAGCTCTGCTTCTACTGATTGGATGTTTTGTTTTGCTGTCAAACAATTTATTACTATTTACTCTAATTTTCTAAGTTGGTGTGGAAATTTTTCTAGTGTTGTGTTTTCACTTTATTATTGTTTGCGTGCTGCAAAAATACTTTACACATTGCCTCTATGTTAAGCCTGACTTATTTTGTGCCAAGGTACCAAAGAGTTAAGCACAAGTTAATTTAGTGACCTTTGTGGTTCACTCTGTAGTGCCTTGAGACCCTTACGGGTGAATAGTTGAGCTTTTTAAACCCTGATTTGATTTGACTCTGACAGGGACTATAGCTGCTGCTTGAGCAGGGTGAACACCTCACTCAACCAACAACCACATTTTGCACACTCTTGTTTATTGTTCTTGGCAAATAACAGGAATACGATCTTGGTTTGATTAAGCTTCAGGTAGGTGCTGGACATTGCAGGTCTGGATGATTTGCTGACAGTGTTTCAGCTTTTGGATGTCTGAAGCAGGGGATACTTAAGAGAATAGTTTTGTATAACTGGCACATTGTTAAATACTGATGCTGTTATCTGTGAGTGGAGCACCAAGAGGCCCTACGTAGAGGTTGAAGATGACAGGGTACACTATGGAACTCTGTGGGACTCCTGATAGATCTCTGACAGGGACCTGGATATGCCAATGTGGACAAACAGTTGGCAGTTGGAATGGTAGAAGGAAGGACTTCTGTGGCAATTCACATTCAAGACTAAAAGGTGCATATTAGGTGGGAATGGTCAACTGTATTGAAGGCAGCTGAGCTATCCAGAAATATAAGGAGACAGGGGTCACTTTAATCTTTGGTCAGGAGGGCACTGTTTATGCTGAATAAGGAGCTGATGATGTTGTATTTCTGCATTTTGCAAAACATAGTCTCACAAATGTTAAGTGTACTCATCCTAACATTACACAAGTTGAGGCATGTTAATAGTACCAGTGCAGGCAAACATTACAGTGTCTCACATAGGGGTAGCAAATTATATATAAATGTTGCACTACAATAGATTATATGTTATGCATCTTTCATAATTCAGTGCGCAATGCGCATTCCCATATGAAAACATTAGTGTCATAGTGTGACACCTGAAAAGCGAACAGCTCCTATCCTCCAAAAATATATTTGAGGTCATAAGATGGCCTTCCTCAAAAATAATAGTGGCTTGGTGAGTAAAAACTGAATATGGTGCATACTAGGTTTAATTATTTTTCTTTTGTCTTCCATAGTGAGGACACCAACCAAACAAGCTTCAAAGCACTGTACGGAGTGTGTGGAAGAAAAGACATAAAAGCTGACCATGTATTGCCTGTGGTGGCATAAGAATCATGTATTAAAATATTTCAGAATTGGTCATTATGTTTCCAGATGTAAGTACATTTGCAGACCTCATAATATAAAATATATGACATCAACATAGAACATAAATTGTCAGCCACACTTTTGTCTTGAAGACCAATAATGCACACAAAATGAAATGAAATTAAATGAAATCTCCACATTCCCGAAAGATAATATACATTCATATAGTGCAGGGGAACAAACATGACACTGTGAGAGTAATAAGAAGAGAGGCAGAGAGGGGTCAGGGTAGCATTAACAGACAACACATTTGTTCACTGAGAAAGGTAGCAGGAAGATTACAGGTGTTTTTGAACCTCTAGGGAGGAAGACTGGAATGGAGAACAGCTGTATCAAGAGAAACAAAAAGGAAATGCCCGTTATAATCAATATTTGAAAGAAGCAATATACACAGAATGATTTTTCAGCAAAGTGGGATGTTCAATTAAGGATAAATCAAAAACAGAGAAGAGCAGGTGGGGGACTAAGGGCCTCATTACGAGTCTGGCCGTCGGACCACCAGACTGCCACATTGGTCGTCTTTCAGACTGCCCTATTACAATTTACACAGGCATGTCCCTGACCGCCAACCAAAAAAGACAGTGGTGCAGAGGATTGGAAATAGGCGGTCTGACCTCCAGCGCCATCAGCACTGTGACCAACCATTGACTGTACTAAAGCACACAGTCGCCATGGCAGTCAGCCAATGGCGGTCCAAACCAGAGAAATCCGTAGTCACCAAAGTAATACACAACTGCACATTGGATGAATTTGACACACCTGCAAAGAACATTATAAAATATACCTCTTCACAGACCACAATCCTTTACAAGAGTGACTTTTTCCACACAGTAGAGATACTATGCCCCCCTTTTTTTTTTACCATCCCATATAACACTCTGCACACACTTTTGTGCATTCACACCCTTTTACACTTCCCCTAATTAGTAAGCCATTGTTACGCGTGTATGTCTGTTCCCCCATGTCACATTCCACAAATCCCCATTTTCCTGAGGATGAGTTAACAGTCATGGTGGATGAAATCATAAGAGCAAAGCCACAATTGTTTGGAGCACAAGCCAGCATATTCCTTTCAGTAGGAAAGGGAAATCTGGGACAGGATCGTCGACAGAGTCAATGCTGTAGAAACCACCCTGCACACAAAGGAGAACATTAAAAAGAGGTGGAACGACCTCAGGGGCAAGGTCCGTTCCCTGTTCCCGATACACCAACTGCAGGCCTAGAAGACTTGCAGTGGCCCTCCCAGTGCCCCATTACATCTCTTTCCCTGGGAGGAGAAGGTCTTGGCCATCCTTCATCGTGAGGGCTTGACAGGAATACCTGGGGGAGTAGAGCCTTGTAAGTAACAACACTAAAAATGTCACCAAATGCAATGTCATGCATGCTCATACCTCACCTTTTGGCACTTACTGTCACCTCACTCACCAGTCCAGTGCCCACCTGTCCAAAGACGTCTATTTGGCAGCTCACATTTGATGTGTACTCATTTGGGGAGATGGTCTTTGTATGGTGTGTGTAGTACAGGGCCTGACATGACTCCAACTCCCAGGAGGCATTGTTCTATAGCTCCAAATATCAGACCAGTGGTCACTTCTCCAAATACCCCTATTTGTCACCTATCAATATAAGAGTACACACCTGGGGAAATAACATTTGTCAAGTGTGTGTATTACAGGCACTGACATGACTAAAACTCCCAGCAGGTACTATTTCCGTAACTACAAACACGAGCACAGTGATCACATGCTACAATACATCTGTCAGTGAACTCTCAATTTAAGTGGACTCAGCTGGGGAAGAACATTGGTCAAGTGTAAGTAGTAGAGCGAGCGACCTCACTGCAACTCACATGAGGCACTATTTCAGCAACTCCAAACACCAGAACAGTATTAACTTGTCCAAAGCCCACTCTCTGGCAATTCACAAATTAAGTTTACTCAGATGTTTTTTCCTTGTCAGTACGTCTTGCAGACTCCATTGGGTCTGCGATACCACCTTCGGCTGAGTGCCACCACTATATATGTGGTGGCCCGCCAGACATTGCATTGCCGGTCTGACGAGGAGTTAGCCCAATGATGATGCTCAGCATCCTAAGTGATGCTTGAGGGCTCTCCTACTACAGTACTGACTTTTGTTGTCCCTGTTGATAGAGCTCTTTGGAACAGTGTACTTTATTTATTGTTAGGTTCGCGTTTTGGGGGAACGTACACTGGACCACAATCCTCCAAGTCCCTCTTCCTTTTTTCATGCTAGGGAAGACCTGACCTAGCAGTTCAGGCTGGATTGTTCCCATGAGGAACAGGGTCAAGACTGATTTGCATATGGCTGGGTCCAAACTGGAATGGCATGGCAAGCAAAAAAAACTGATGGATTAAACCCAGATCTGTGACTGGGGGTGAATGTTTGATTTGCTCTGCATTCCATTTATCATCTATTGTTTTTGAATGACTCCAACTCCCAGCCGGCCCTTTATCTGTAACTGTAGACATCAGCCCAATGTACTCTTGGTGAAGGACCCATGTGTCTTAACTCTCAATTGAAGTGTACTCACCTGGCGGATACCATTTGTATAGTGTGTATAGTGCAGGGATTTACATGATTGCAAACCCCAGAAGGCACTGTTACTGTCACTCCAACCACAGGTCCAGCATCCTCTTCTTTAAAAACTCCTTTTTGGAAACTCACAAATGAAGTGTACAGAACCAGGGGGACATTTTTTGAATAGTTTGTGTACTAGAGAAAGTGAAACGACTAGAATTCCCAGCAGGTCCTGTTTCGATAACTTAAAACACCAGCACAGTGGTCACTTTCCCATATACCCCTGTTTGTCAACTCAAAAATGAAATATACTGACCTGGGCGAAGAACATTGGAAACGTGTGCTAACTAGATGGAATAACCTGGCTTTTACTCACAGGAGGCACTGTTTCAGCAACTCAAAACACCAGAACAGTGTTCATTCATAGAACAACTCCTGTTTGGCAACCCTGAATGTACGTTTACACAGCTGGAATGATACCATTTGAATAGCGTGTGTAGTAGAGAGAGTAATATGACTGCTAAGGCCAGGAGGGTCCGTCACTGTTACTTCACTCACCAGTCCATCGCCCACCTGTCCCAAGACCTCTATTTGGCATCTCACGTTTGAAGTGTACTCACTTAGGGAGATTACATTTGTATAGTGTGTATAGTGAAGGGCTGACATGACTCCAACTCCCACCAAGCACTGTTCTATAACTCCAAATACCAGACCAGTGGTCCCTTCTCTAAATATCCCTGTTTGACACCTATCAATATGAGGGTACACATCTGGGGAGATAACATTTCCCAAGTGTGTGCAGTACAGGCACTGATAAGATAACAACTCCCAGCAGGCACTATTCCTGTAACTACAAACACTAGCACAGTAGTCACATGCTACCATACATCTGTTAGTGAACTCTCAATTGAAGTGGACTCAGATGGGGGAGAACATTGGTCAAGTTTGTGTAGTAGAAACCTGACTGCAACTCACAAGAGGCACTGTGTGAGCAACTCCAAACAGTGTTAACTTGTCCAAAGACCATTGTCTAGCAATTTAAGTTTACTCAGCTGGGAGGATATCATTTGTATGGTGTGTGTAGTGCAGGGAGTTACATGACTGCAACCCTCAGCAGCTCTTATGTTTGTAACTCCAAACACCAGCACAGGGTTCACTTGCCCAAATACATCTGTTTGTAATATCTCCAATGCTCTTCATGCACCTGTGCATCTATCATTTGTCAAGTGTTGGGAGCTAGAGGAAGTGCCATGTCTGCAACCCCCAGCAGGCCCTGTAACTCTAAATACCAGCGCAGCATACTCTTGGCCAAGGACCCCATTGTCTTAACTCTCAATTGAAGTGAACTCACCTGGACGGATTCCATTTGTATAGTGTGTGTAGTATAGGAAGTTACATGACTGCAACCTCCAGGCCGCACTGTTACTGTCACTCCAACCACCAGTTCAGCGTTCTCTTTTCCAAAGGCTCCTGTGGGGTAACTCACAAATTAAGTGTAGTCATCTGGGGGATTAACATTTGTATAGTGTGTGTACTAGAGAGAGTGACATGACTGCAGCTCCCAGTAGGCCCTGTTTGTATAACTCCAAACACCAGCACAAGGGTCACTTGCCCATAGTCCCCTGTTTGTCAACTCACAAATGAAGTATATTCACCAGGGAGGAGAACATTGGAAAAGTGTGTAAGCTAGATGGAATAACCTGACTTTTACTCACAGGAGGGACTGTTTCAGCAACTCAAAACACCAGAACAGAGTTACAAAGCTGGGAGGATACCGTTTATATAGGGTGCGTAGTAGAGAGAGTGACATGACTGCTAAGGACAGGAGAGTCCACCACTGTTACTTCACTCACCAGCCCAGTGCTCTCTCCTCCAAAGGCTCCTGTTTGCTAACTCTCAAATGAAGTGTACTCACCTGGGGGATAACATTGGTCAACTGTGTGTAGTAGAGAGAGTGACATGACTGCAACTCCCAGCAGGCCCTATTTCTGTAACTCCAAACACCAGCCCAGTATTCTCTTCTTCAAATCCCCTGTGCCTCAACTCTCAATTGAAGTATACTTACCTGGGGGGATGATATTTCTATAGTGTGTATAGTACAGGGAGTGACATGAATGCTAAGGGCAGGAGGTACTGTTTCACTAACTCAAAACAGAAGCCCAGTGTTCTCATGCCAGAATATCCGTTTCCTAACTCTCAAATTAATTTGACTCATCTGGAAGCATAACATTTGTATGGTGGTGGAAAGTAGAGGGAGTGACCGGAATGTAAAATTCAATATGCCCTGTGTCTCTAAATCCAATCACAAAAACAGTGTTTACTTGCACAAATTCCTCTAATTAAGATCTCTTAATTGAGAGGAAAACATTTGTCAAGTATGTGTAGAATTGAGCGTGACCTAACTGCAAATCCCAGGAGGTACTGTTTCAGTAACTACAAACACTAGATCAGTGTGTCACTTGTCCAAATACTCTTGCCTGCTAACTATTGATTGAAGTTTACTCACCTGAGAGGGACAAGATACAGATCATGCTAAATTCTGAGATGAGTTTGGCCACCCAGCTCCATCCTGTCCAGCTAACCCAAGATGAAACTATTGAGGACAGGAAGGACACCTTACCCAGTGTGTAAAACAATGAGCCCAGAGCCTCAAGATGCATCACTAGAATAGTAGCGGACACATTCAAGGCGCACTGACCACATGACAACTCCAGTCAAATATACACAACCTTGTGGGTCTGTCTGCAGCACAATCAACTAGGTCTCAAAATGGCCAAAGACAACTCTTGCCTAGCCACTGCTTTGCCTGCACTGGTGGCAAGATGGCATTCTCAGGGCATCTACCCAAGTGCTAATGATCTGCACATTTTAGCAGCTACTTGACTTAGATGGAATTGGCATGCTTCATAAATGTCAGGTCAATACAACCAATATCATGGATATTTGCCACAATAGGATTAACTGCAAAAAAGCTTTGTACAAGGTCTATGCTTAATGTAACAATAAATTGTTGGAGGTAGATGTCTCAATACAACCAGTAACATTGTATCTTTCACATCAACAGGTGAAGCTGACACTGGGCACAAAGAGGCCACAGAAGAGACTGTCACTACCCCCCAGAGTAAAGCCCTCAGTGAAGAAGACATTCCTAGATGCCTGGACATTGAGGACGGCTCAGGCCCAACTGGGCAACCTGGTCAGTCACCAACAGGTCATTTCATTGTGGCCACATCAACATCTCCCAGCCTGGTTGCCTCAACATCACAATCAACCATTCACCTCCAACCTCTGTACCATGCACAGTGTCTACCATGTTGTGCCTCCGAACCTGGATCCTGAGTTGCAGTGCAACACTTCGGGCAATGAGGGTCCAGGAACCAGTGGGAGGGGACACCCTGTGACAAGGGCACAGGCCTGTTGGGGTAGGGAGCATGGTAGGGATGCTGTGGGCCAGCGGGGTGAGGCCATTGGGGCTGATCTTGACCACAACACTATCAGCCACGTCTCGGGGTCTATCAATAGTCCCAAGGCATGATGGCCAGATCTTGACCGAACTCCAGGAAATCAAGCAGCTACAGTGGGACATGCATAGAGACATGAAAGAACAGATGGAGGCCAACGATAGCAACATGGCCTCACTAACAGGGGTGATGAGGGCCATTCACACAGTCCTGAGCAAGGCTTTTCCAAACCAATCTTCCCCTTTCTTTGGCTCATCAGCACCAGTCACATCTACGTCAGTACCAGCCACTGGAAGGGAGGCCCTGCCAGTGGAAGAACCCTCTGCGACACCCCTGCCTCTATAGCAGCAGATTCCCCTGCACCACGCAAGCGGGGGCGACCAGCGAAGAGTCCAGGAGTGGGGATGGCAAGACACCCCCCACTGGCAGCAATTGACCTCCTTCCTAAAGGAACTTCTTTGTGTGCCACACATTCACTCTGATGACTGATCCTGAACAACCTACCTGTTCCAACGAGAGGCGTACTCTGGACTTTGGACTCCCAATGGTGTGACATCAGCACTGTAATAATATTCGCCCATCACAAACTTATTGTCTGCTTGCTAAATTTCAACATTTTGCTATGTAAAGATGTAGGACAGTGTGAACCATATGATGATGACATAACGTACTTGTGCAAGGTGGGAAATGTTATAGGTACAAAATGTCCTGCTCAAGATTACAACCATTACACACAAACACATACGTACAAGTGTCTGTTGACACCAAACATTTTATTCCAGTGTACAGCACATGGGTTGTCCATATGTCTGAACCTTTTTGATACAAGAATATGTGACTCATACTGAATCAAAGTACATATTTCAAGGTACAGCCTCACAGACCACAGGAGGGAGGGATTTGTCAGACATTGTCCTATAGAATTAGCAAACATTAAAGTGGATGATGTCAGCAGCTTCAGCCTCAACACATTCCACACAAAAGTATCCAGCATCACATAATCCAAGATACATATGTGATGTACTGTCATGGATGGAAGTGATGGGAATGGAGTGTCATGTAGGTTTTGTCAGCTCAACCTACAGAGACCAGGGCTTGTGAAATGTATCTTGCAGTACAACAGTCCCTGATCACAGGCCCATCATAATCCAGTGATAATCCAATGACCATGCATCTGATGGTATGACACAAACATGTCAGTGTTGTAGCATAGGCACGGTGGCCTGCAATTATGAAATACTTCTACAGCCACATACAGGCCATAAAAGTATAATGTTTAGCCAATGGGAAGGGTGAATGACTTGCTCACAATAATGACTACATAGGTCATGCCACATTATGACACACATGATGCAATTGCCCAACACATCACACAAAACAAGTCCAATGTGCATTTCTGACCTTCCAGACAATTACTGCGCAAGCTGCTTTTGCACATGTCTCCTACGCCCCAAATCTGTGACCTACACTACCTGGAACAATCCAGGTCCACTTTGATTATCAGAATATCATCAGATACCTGCCAATGTCACAACTCTGAAATGCTCACATGCGGATGTCAAGGTGAATGTACCTGTACAAAGACAAAAAGGAGTATAGGCTTGAAAAAAATACCTATTACACAAATCACATAGCAAGCAACTGGAAATGTAAGTACAATGCAAAGACACTGACACAAACAAAGCAACATCCTAAAGGTGTGGATATGTCAAAAGCTAACTCTTCAAGCAGCCTTTGGCTAACAATTGCAGAGTTTAAGCTCCCTAGTTGTTGCTAAAACACTCAACTCCACACACTATCCCACAACTACATTTCATTGCACAATCACAGTCAATACATCACATGACATGCTTGCAGTCATGAAAACTAGCTACTGATGAGCTCTTCCCACAAGTCAGCTCCTTCCTCGTCGCCACTGTCATCCTCACTTGGCATTTCAGGATTCTCATCCTGTGGCACTGCAGGTTCACAGGGCTGTAGGAAAGTACCATCTTTCTTGGCATGTTACCTCTAATTTATGCCTGTTTGGCAGTATGTTTTGCCTGTCTCACTGGGATCCTGCTAGCCAGGACCCCGGTGCTCATAGTTTGTGGTCTATATGTGTTGTCAGTATGCTTGAGTGTGTCACTGAAGTTCTGCTAACCAGAACTCCAGTGATTATGCTCTCTCTACTTACCAAATTTGTCACTACACTTTAGCGTCTCCATATTCCAATTCTGATTGGCACACTGGACCCCCCTTATAAGTCCCTAGTATATGGTACCTAGGTACCCAGGGCATTGAAGTTCCAGGAGATCCTTATGGGCTACAGCACTTCTTTTAGCACCCACAAGGAGCACATACAAACATTTCTTTAGGATTGCCACATCAGCCTGAGTGAAATAGTGCACACACTGTTTCACAGCTATTTTACACTGCACTAAGTAACTTATAAGTTACCTATATGTCTAACCTTCATTTACTGAAGGCTAGGTGCAAATTTACTGTGTGGGAGGGCACTCTTGCACTAGCAAAGGTGCCCCCACGTTGTCCAGGGCCAATTCCCCGGACTTTGTGAGTGCAGGGACACCACTATAAGTGTGCACTGCTGGTGCATACCTGGGTAGGTAGCCAATGCCCCTCTCAGGGCTATTTAGGGTCTCTCCTCTGGGTGTTTCCTCAGATTCCATCTGCAAGATTCCTCCAGGACTCCTCTGCATCCTCTGCTTTAGCTTCTGATCGTTGGATCAACCACAGACTGCTCCAGGAACCTCTGTAACTGCAAAAAAGTATCCAGGACAACTCCTGTGACCTGCAACTTCAGCTCCAGCCAGCATTTGCAACAGTTTCCAAGGTGTGCATGCTCTGAGGACTACCTGTCTTTACCCTGCACCAGAAGAACTGAAGAAATCTCCTGTGGAGTGACGGAGTCACTTCCCTGCTTCTGCAGGCACCCTTCTGCGATGACAACTGGTACTCTAGGACTCCTCTCCTGACGACGAGCATGCTCTCTGGAACACAGGTGGTGGACTGAAATGACCCAGACTGTCCAAAGGTCCAGTTGTCCAAATTTGGTGGAGGTAAGAGCTTGCCTCCCCATGCTGTGACAGTACCCCTGTGCACCACGTCCTCTGCAGCTCCTTCAGTTTCTGTGCACTTCTTCCAAAAGTTCTTCATGCACAGCGTAGCCCAGGTCCCCAGCACTCCATCCTGTGACGCACAGCTCCCTGAGTTGTTCTCCAGTGGCGTGGGACCTTCCAGTGTAGTGCTGCGATGACCGCACTTTGCATCTTCTTTGTCCCCATGTTCTGGGGTTCCCGTGGGTGCTGCTTGGTCTTCTGAGGGCTCTCTGAAGTGCTGAGAGCCCCCTCTGTCTCCTCAGTCAGAGTTGAGAACCCCAGGTCACTCTTGGGTCAAGGCAGCTTACATGTCTCTTTTTACGTGATTTTGGTTACTAGTGTATATATTGTGTATAATACTTACCTCCAGAAGGAGTATTGCCTCTAAGTTATTTTTGGCCTTGTATCACTAAAATAAAGTACCTTTATTTTTGGTAACACTGAGTATTGTCAATCAATCAATTCAATCAATCAATTTCAGCTTTATTTTGGCAAAACAATACCATAAAAGCATACTGACAAAATTCTTACATTTCTAAAAAGGAACGAAAACACTTTGAGAAAGTCGATAAAATCATACCCATCATGATGTTAAAAAAAAAAATCAAGACCAGGATTCCCCCAGGGCCATACAATACAGATGGGCAAGTTGTGAATATGAATGTTATAAGAATAAGCAATTGATCAATAAAAACACTATAAAAATACACAATACACATCATCATACAATCACCATAAAAATATTATAAATACCTATAAATACAGATCTTTGTGCAGAAAACAATTGAAATTGTTAACTCACTGTTAGTAGCAATAACTATGAACTAAAAAAGAAAATTCACTTAGTCTCTAGAACTGTGAGTAAGCACAAATAGTGACCATTGTAAAAATAGGATTCATGCTTTTTGGAAAAACATTTTTCCTCTAGCATATCAAATTGCCTCTAAAATCTTGGCAATGTGCATACCACCATCACATGAGGGGTTGCTTTGCTAATTTTAAGAGCCGGTTAACAGTCCCTAGAACCCAACGATTTCTTTCTTTCATACATGCCTATATTCAATTAAAGGCCATAAAAAGGGGTACAATCAAGTAATACAAAAAAGCACATTATTCCAACAACAATTAATATTTACTTAACTACTAAAAACAGACTATCTGATGTTGGTCTTAAAAACAATAAATAAGAATCAATTACAGTATTTCATTTATAAAACCTTAAAACCCATAAAATTTGCCTCCCGTGTCATCGGGCACTTATTTGCTTATCTACGGGTTTTTTTTTTTAAATAAAAATAAATAAATAACTGGATCTAAGAACTAGTTTCATAGGTGACAAATAACCATTCTAGATAACTTGAAAAATCTGCCAATGACTACGGTCCTTGGGCCAGGGGGCAAGATAAAGTTATAATTCAAGTACTTACCGGGCATTGTCAATAACCCCTGGGCTAAATATATCCTTGGCTGATTGTATAACCAGAGGCCATTGGATTACCAAAGGTGGCTCCCAATTATCAGTTTGGGGACCGTAGATTAACCGTGGGAGTTTTGCCTGTGTTAAGCGCCTATAGCCTCAGGCCCGCCTTGTCTCTAATGAATGAAATTGCTAGTAGAAACCGGCTTAGACCAAAAACAACATATGGTATCGTGCTAGATCTCAAGAATCTTGCTGCTTCATTGCAATTCCTGATTCCAACATTCCTGCAAATAGGTCGAATCCATTTCCTCCTTGGTTTATCGTAGGCATTGCAGTTTAAAAGTACATGATCCGTCGTTTCAGGAGTCTCCATATTACACAGCTCGCAAGTCGCCTCATGACTTCTCCCATTCAAGGGGCCCCATTTAAAAGTAAAGGCCTTAACCTGGAGAGACCCATATCGAAGCTTCATGAATAAAACTTTTGCTCGTCTAGGTTGGATAGTATTGATTCATTCCTCAGCACTCGGTAATGGTTTGATATCCAGGAAACTTAAGGTTAGTCTACCTAGATCCTTGCTATGGAGAGGGCTATTTAGGGTGAAGTCCCAAAATACTTGCTTTAGTCGGATCTTGGATTGTGTTGTAAGTGTATGCGGTTCATCCCAATAAAATTTCAGCCCTAGATTGTAAAAGCATTGCCTTATATAGTGGAGCCATGGGAGGGAGATGGCCTTGTCCAAGTCCATGATCTCAATTAGTGCTTGCCTGTATTGGATCAATTCAGGGGTTGTCCAAAGTCTACACCAGTAAAGCAAGGGCCTCAGGGCTGCCAATTTACCTATTTGTTTCATGTTAATATTGTAGGTTAAGGGAATCAGCGGAGTGGATAGAGGGAGACCCAGTACCCCCCTCATGAAATTATTTTCCTGGGTAACCAATGGGGTTAATTTTGTGAATCCCCAGAGTTCAGCGCCATATAGAGCAGCAGCCTGTGCTTTGCACCTATAGATCTCAAATACTGGTGACACAATGCTAGACCTTGAGCATTTGTAATTTTTGCTAATTGCCATGGAACTATGAGTTAAGGAGATAGCAGCTTTATTGATGTGCGGTGCCCATGACAATTTGGCATCAAGCACTATCCCTAGATAGTTGAAATTTTTTACTCGTTCCAATGCCTGCCCTCTAATCCGGATGTTTCTCTTGAGTACTTTATGGGGGTTGACAGTCAGGTATTTGGTCTTGTTTGTATTTATTTCTAATCCCTTCAAGCTGCAATACTCACTGAATTTGTCTAATAGAGTTTGCAAGCCCATGGGAGTTTGAGATAATAAGATGGTATCATCTGCAAAAAGGAGGGCGGGGACTGGATCACCGTTCAATCTTGGTGAGTCATGGTTACTTTGTTTCAAATGATGAACCAAATCATTAATGTATAATGAGAAAAGTGTTGGGGCAAGCACACAGCCCTGTCTCACCCCCCTCTTGATAGGTATTGGGTCTGTCAACTCCCCCTTTGGCCCCCACCGAACCTTTGCAAATGTATTTTCATGTAACCTCTCTAGCTGGCCCTGGAGGTTCCCTGGCATGCCCTGTGTCCCTAGTGCTGCCCATAAGGAATCTCTTGGCACCAGATCAAAGGCTGCACGCAGATCCACAAACGCGATATCGAGGTGACCTTTCCTTAGTCTAGTATATTTCCACATTATTGTCAATAGCCTAAAGGCCTGGTCGACTGTACTCGTCTGCTGTCTAAAGCCTGCTTGATATATAGTCAATATGCTATTTTCTTCTATCCAGCTACTAATTCTATTCAGGATCTGTCTAGCATACATTTTTTGCATGACATCTATGAGGCTGATAGGTCTATAGTTCCCTGGGTCTTCACTGGATCCTTTTTTGTAGATTGGGATTATTTCTGCCCCTTTCCATGTCGCGGGCATTGGGCCTCCCCTTGCAATAGCGTTACTTAAAAGATTTAAATAAGGTGCCCAAATTTCAATGCTATGTTTAAACATATCCCCCGGGATCTTATCCAAACCGGGGGCTTTTCCTGGCTTGATTGCTTCAATGGCATTCACCGTCTCCTCCAGACTAAATTGTAACTCGGGTAAGGTGCCCCAAGTAGCTAGGGTTTTATGTCTTGAGGGATAGAAATCCAGGGTGGGGGGATCAGAGTAAAGATGTGTAAAATAGTTAACCCATGTTTTGGGATCTATATGATGATCTGTAGTGAATATCTCCTCTTTGCTGCCATGGGTAACTATTTTCCAGAAGATCCTAGTATCATTGCTTTTTGCTGCTTCCAGCAGGTCTTGCCATTTTTGATCCTCCCAGTTGCTTTGGGCAGTTGCCAGCGTTTTCTTGTAGCTGGCCCTTGCCTGTTGTACGGCTAATTGATTTTTTTGCTTTAGAGCCTCTATCAGTACTCTTTTCCTCTCCCTACATTTGATAGTGTACCATGGACTGGTTGGGGTGGTTTGCACCTTCTCCTTTTTATGCTTATACTGTAGCTGTTTGGTCAGGACGGGACTTAGTGCAATACTCATTGATTGATGGATGGCCATAATAGGGATGTCAATAGGTTTATTTTCTGCATAAGGCTCCAGGAGATCAGAAAATATATTGTAAATATTAGTCATAGTATCCAGATTGCCTAGTATTGCTGGCCATTTTACAACCCTTTTATTGTTACTGAGGGTGGGTTATAACTCCACCTTATCGTGTTCTGTATATTCCAAATCCAAATCTAGGAGGTGGGCTCTGAGTTCAATTATTAGCGGGAAGTGATCGCTATCCCTTCTTTTATCTATTTTAAAAGTCGCTAATCTTCCCCATGTACTTATACTATGCAAAATGTAGTCTATTTTCGAGGTTGAGTTGCCTCTCTGGAAGGTATCCAAATTAAGGCCTCCTTCACCCACTCTGCCATTGCACGCTCTCAGTCCGTGCTTTAATGTAAGGCCCATGAGTTGCAATGCCGCCACTGTGCCCGGAACAGTTTTGTCTATTGTTAAATAAGGAATTGCTCTCATTCGATCTTCTTCTTCTGCTAAATGTTCAAATCCAGTTATAGGTTCATAATTACAATTAAGGTCACCCCCTATCATAATTGTCTCTCCTACTGGGATCTTTTTGAGCAGGTCGTCTAGTAGAGTTATTTCGGGAGACTCCAAATTTGTCCTTCTAGGTCTTATATATACATTGAACAAGTGGGTTATTATCTTATTTTTTTTCCCCACTACCAACTATAGAATGTCCTCTGACTCAGTGGCTTGCATACGTATCTCGACTTTAATGAGATTTTCACCCATACAACCAACCCCGCAGACGGTCTCCCTCTGGCAGCTGAGGTTGCACTAATAAAGTAGGTTTTATATCCTAATTTATACGGTGGATCTTTAAGCCAAGTCTCTTGAAAGAAACAGACATGATGTTGATCAATATAGTCCTGCCATTCGGGGTCTATAAGCTTATTTTTTAGGCCGGCTACATTCCAGGAGATCATGGTGATAGGGCCCCTTCCGTTTAGGGTCGTGACATTGGAAGTAGGACTCAGATAGGCTGTCGAATCTTTCCTACTGTGCAATGACTCCACTACACTCCCTGCCCCTGTAGCTTGAAGATCATCCCCTTCATGGGGCTCACCTACTGTTGGGTCCCCATTTGGCCCACTTGTGCCTGATCTATCTGGATTAGTCAATCTACTCTTTCAAAATTGGAATCACCATTTCTCTTTTGCAATCCCTCATTATGTCTCTGGACTTAGGGTTTGGTAATTAATGGATCCAAACTAAACCTCATGGCATTGGTTTTGGGGGCGGGGGTTCTCTGTTCCATGTCAATCAAGCCTCTGATTAATCTTCCATCCTTGAATGTTAGTGCAATAACGTCATGTTGCACCTTCTCTCCTGGGATTCTTTCTGCCCCCCTGATATCTGAACGAATTATGGATAGACAGTGTCTTCTGGCCCTGATCCAGTGTGTAAGTTTATTTTTTAAGGAATCCTCGTCTTCTCTGCTATTTAAGGGCAATTTTGGCACATTTAACAGATAAACAACATTGGTCCTAATAGGAAACCTATCCTCCTCAGAATGTCGATTCCATATAGTGTGACGATTATGATCATTAAATACTTGGGGATAGGGGTTCAGAGTAGGTTCCAGATTTCCTTTTTGGGGTCCTTTTACCAAATGGGGTTCTCTTCGTGTATTCCCTGTTTCTTGGCATAGAACACTAGCATTTCTTCTAGGGTAGTTGCATGAACCAGTATTTTCCCCATCTACCCCTCTCATGCATCCCTGTGATTGATGTAAGATCTTAGCTATAGCTGGGGTAGGATTGGGGTTAGTATTCAAATTTTGAGAACATGTGGGTCTACCTTGTGGATGGAATGATATAAGGGGGGACTCCTTTTCGCACTGAGCTCTATGGGTACCCCTACCCCCCTCCTTTTCCACAATATCTGTTAAAGTTCTTACTTCAAGTTTCAAATCCTTAACTTCCTGGATTAATCCAGTGAGTAGGTCATAAAGGTCTGCTATAGTTCTTATTTTGTGTTTTAGAGGATTCGCTGGTTCTAAATTGAGAGGAGAGGTCCTCTCACTATCTAACTGTACAGTTGGGATAAATGGGTATAACTCATCCACAGATTCCCCCTCTTTTACATTCTGTACATTACTACTATCGAGGTCTGCCAAGACTGCATATTTATTGGAGCACACAGCTTCACACTCCTGCGTATGGCCCTTCTTCCTAGTATTATCAATGGTGCATGGGTGTATGGGTCGAGTTGTAGCATCCTTAGGGCTGCCAGTCCTAGTATCGGATGATACCCCCCCCTCTTGCTGACAAATAATCTCTATCACTTTATCTTCCTCTGGTTCAATTTTCTTCGTGTAATAGGAGGTAATCTTTTTATCGGGACCCTCCCGAATAGTGGCCCTGCTACATAGTAGTGACTCTACCTCCTCGATAAGATCATCAATTTCAGCTATAGTGCAGTTCTCACCCGCATTCCTAATTTTTTTGATAGATTTCTCCTTCCCCCTTGGGGGTTCTGATGCCTTACATTTTCCCATTACTTGTGCCGCCTATGTAGTGCTTCGGCTCTGTGGACCAGTCCACAATATGTATTTATAAAAGAGATTAGAAAAAGGACTGGTGGGAAAAACCTAGTTAATAATATTATCTTCTCGTATGAAAACGTTAGCTATAGATGTTGCACTAGAGATACAAACAGACCTCTTACAAAAGTGTGAAGAGGCAGAGGCCCAGCCTAGCCCCACTCCAAAATCTATCAGGTAATGATAAAAGCGTTACAACAATAAAGGGAGAGTACCGTCCTAAGGCCCTCTATAAAAAAAGACCTTTTTTAGAAGTAAATGTCAACACAGTACCTTCAGGCAGCCATACGTGTAAGTTGCCAAATCCAAAGATTTTGAATAAATGTCAGGGGGGTGGCCCTGCCCTGCCTCTTCCTGGCAATGACGGGCAAGGACGGGCCCGCCCTTGGCCCGGGCTTCGCCTGGGCGCGTCCCGCGCGCGCCCCGCGCGGCGGGAGCGCTGTTTGAGATTTAAAGGGCTCCCGCCCTCGACACGCCTCCCGGGACCTCCTGTGCGCTTCCCGCGACGGCGGGAGCGCTGTTTGAGATTTAAAGGGCTCCTGCCCTCGACACGCCTCCCGGGACCTCCTGTGCGCTTCCCGCCGCTGAGTATTGTCTTTTATTGTGTATGAGTACTGTGTAACTATAGTGGTATTGCAGGAGCTTTACATGTCTCCTGGTTCTGCCTAAGCTGCTCTGCTACAGCTACGTCTAGACAGCCTAAGCTGCTAGAACACTGCCTACATTTCACTAATAAGGGATAACTGGACCTGGTATAAGGTGTAAGTACCTTAGGTACCCACTACAAACCAGGCCAACCTCCTACAATGGCGATGTTGTGAAGCATGCCAGAGTGATCTGACACACTTTTCTGGGTGAGTAGGGGAGGGCTCCACCAGTCCAGTCCAGACACCTAAATCTGCTCTTCCGGAGCCCAAAAGCCCACTCCACTACCCTCTGTGTTCTTCCATGGGCCTCATTAAAGCTGACTTCATCTGCCATGGTTGGATTAATCAGTGGCGTCAACAACTGAGGATGGTTTGGATGTGCGGAGACTCCTGTTAAGTAATGGAACATATGTGCCACAATGAGTCACTCACTTCATGATTGTAGCACCAGACATTGCACACTCACAAACAGGACAGATGTGACTTACCAATCAGCTAGGCCCTCTCTGGGTGCAGTTGTGGCATCAGCTGGGGTACGGTGCTGTTTTGCATTATGGAGGAGTCATGGGCTGAACCTGGATAAAGGGCACACACATGTAAAATGTAGAGATTTGCCAAACAGACAACATTCACATTGATGAAATGGAAGTTCTTTCTGTTGCGATAAACTTGTTCATTGGCCTGTGGTGGGACCAAGCCAACATGTGTGCCATCAATGTCCCCCAACACATGTGGAATGCATGCAAAACCATAAAAGGCAGCCTTCACATGGACTACATCTTTACGTCGGGGAAACCGGATATAGCTGTCAAGGTTTTTCAATATTGCTGAGAGGACATCCTTCAACACCAGACTGAGCATAGGTTGGGAAGTACCAGCAGATAGGGCCACTGTACTTTGGAAGCTCCCTGTAACTAGGAAGTGCAATACTGTTATGACTTATAAAAGGGATGGTATGTTGGTTTGAAACTAATAGCTGGCATCAGATCCAGCCACAACTGATGACATAAGTCCACTTTTGTGTGACTAGTCAGATGGTAAAGAAGTATAATGTGGTCTAAAGGTCTGCCAGTGGACGGTAGTCAGGAACTTGTTGCACCCTCACTCTCCCGGAGTACGTATGTATGACAAGACATAATTTGCAACATTAGTCAGTGTGTCCACAGCAACATACATGATGCATGTCAATGAAATCATGTGACAAGGCATTTCTGAAGGTATAGATATACAACCAGGACACGTCACAGCTGCAAAGAACACAAGGGTCACATGTGAACCCCCCCATGGCTTTCCACAAATGTCCACAACATGTATATGGACCAAGCTCAAAGATATGCAGCACAGTTGCCACTCGAAATGTGACTGGATATACCTACCGCCAAAATGACGGTGAGCATTGGTGAACTGCCCCCCACTGTTAAATTCCATCTGTGCCATGCAACATGCTACAATGGTGTTTCAGTAGTAGGACCTACATGTCAAGACAGGATAAGCATGTTTGTGAGCTCAAAATACATTATGGGAGGTGTGCTACACTTTACGAAGCACAGTACAGCATTTTAGGCTGCTAAAATGGCGGCTGGCTGACCTACTCCATTGGACATTAGGAACTGTCTGTGACCACCGAAGGAAGTCCTCATGGTGGCAGGTATTGCAACCGCGGCAGACACAGCCATAGGCTAATGTTGTTGCCAGTGGTGGCCGCTGGCCAATGGCTTTGTTTACCAGCAGTGATGACCGCATATGTGGCGATCGTAACCGCCATGTTCTGCAGATTCATTCACTTAACTCCTGACACTGCTGCCAGCAACACCTCCACAACCGGGACTGCTGTGTGCTGCCTCTGGGAGCAATCATGCCACATCCAGGAGGTGACAAGGATCCTTTCTTCTTACCAGAGGAGCTGGAGAGGCTGGTGACTGAGGTCCTACCCCTGAATGGACAGTTCTTTGGCTCACCAGAGGAGCAGGTTAATACCTTGTGTACACAATGTTCTCTATACTTCACCATCCTTTCCTTCCTCACAGGCTAGAATGGGCCCATGTTTGCAGGTTAGACTTCTTTTGAGTCTGTGTGGCATCAATGGGATGGACAATGTGCAGGGATTGGTTGCCAATGCCAAATGTTAAGTTTAGTCACATTGTGTTGTGTGAGGTTTTTGGGGTCCTAGATCCTCCTTGTGTTGGATACACATAACTAGGTAAGGAGACATTACTGCCATCCACTGACATCTCTTTTCTCATGTTTGTTGTAAATGTCAGACAACATGTATGTGCATGACAGCATGAGCTATGTATGCATGTTGTATGAGATTTGAAATGCGTGAACAATGTGTATAGTGCCACAAATCTTTCAAAATATATCTGCCCTTGCTAAACTGTTGTATGAAAGGCATATGGTGAGTCACTGTGCCATTCAGGTTGCCACACACACCACATGCCAAATTGCTGTTGGCTACGTGATGTACTGTCATGCATGGAAGTGATGGGAATGGAGTGTCATGTAAGTTTTGTCAGCTCAACCTGCAGAAGCCAGGGCCTGTCAAGTGTATCGCCCAGTATAGGACCTAGTCTAGGCTGTAGGAGAGTCACTGTGGTTATGCAACCATAGCACTGTGCCCACTCCCTGTACCCCAGCAGATCCTGTCTTGTGACCATTATGATACTCTGGTAGCAAAACCTGACCTGAATGACTCATTTCTTTGAATAGATTAGAACTGGGTGCAGAAGTAAATCATTAATCTAGTCCATATGTGCATTTAGCATCATTGTCAATATGTGTCTTAGACTCCTGACATGTCCCCTACTTCGACAGATATGTTGTCACCTTTACACAGGTACTATTTGTCCTGTACAGGCATATTGCATAAACAACACTCCCACAGTGCAGACAGTGTGTTGATTCCTGGGAGGCATATGTGACTCAGTAGCTTGGCATAGAAGAAACTGTACAATGCATGCCTTTGTTTGTTGGATGCCATCTCTGTAGGATAGACACATATGTCCAGAGGATTGTTCTGTGTATAGGTATATTACACAAAATTCCACCCCCTGACATGGCATGAGTCTGCATCTATTAGGCCACATGTCCACAGATACTTTATGTACCCACCATTCCCACCCTTGATTGTTACTTTTGTGTAATGTTTACGTTTGTACTCTGTTGCCTGTAGGGACTGTATGCAGTCAGTCATTCTCACAGATTGTGCATGTGTTGGGTCATTCGTGCCTAAGGAGTTCACTCTTCAGAAGCCACATAGCTGTGTAGTGTTTAATTGTGGCTCACATCACAGTAGAGGTTGGCAGGGCATGGGCTACCTGATGTCAGTAAACTTGCTTAGGCATTGTAGGCCATGATCAGGGTAGTGGGTTAGTCTACAGATGTGAATACATATGTCTGTAGCCAGGTCCCTGTACTTATTGGCCTGTGTGTTTCACACTTGGGAAGTATTAACAAATAGAAAAGTCCTAGCTTGGTGTTACTGACCTGTATGTGACTCAACAATTTGTGATCAATGCAGGTCAATGGCTATCAGAAAAAAGAATGATTGAGAGCCAACACCAAGAACGTGTGGATCCTGGGGGTCCACAGCCGGTGGAGCGACCACTGTTGAAAGAGGTGAGTACCTGAGAGACTGGGCCCAGAAGTTAGCAGAGGTCCAGCTGGGGATGTCCTCCCAATGTGGGCGGAGTGCCCTATGGACCATGCCCCCCTAATGGCCTGCATTCTGGTGGTGCCCTACCCAGACCTTGCTGGGTGTTTGAGGACAACACAGATGCCACACATGGGTGAATACAGAGCATATTCCTACCTGTCGTATTGCCAAGTAAATGTATTAGGTCCTGACAGCTCCCCCTGATGATTAGGGATGAGTCATGAGTAACACAGTAGTTGAGTGATTGTTTGTGTAGACATGTCAGGTGTTGTATACTGATATGCCTTGAATATTGGCCCAGTTACCTAGGACACAACTGTGTACAATCCACAAACAACTTGCTCTCCAGGGATGACATATGGCTGTGTACAGTGATCAATCAATTATTGTTTGTTGTTATAGTGGGTGTAAATTCTATGCAACAGACCACTACTTCTCATTGTTACAGGGTAAGGAAGAGATGGATCACTGTCCTCAGCCACGTGCCTGGGTGAATGAGTATTTGCCAACCCTAGACTACTTGTCTTCAGTGTATGACGGATGCTGGTGCTTCACTACAGTCTGTAATGTAAAGAATGCCATGATACAAGTGACAGAGAATACATTGTACTTTGTGTGCAGCTACTGATCAGTACTTTCCCATGGTAAGTGGGGAATGTCCATTGAGATGATTTATGTGCCATCACTTTTACCAACATTATTTTTGTCTACATTTCAGCATATGTCTCTTTCTCATTATCAAAACATTTGTAAGATGCTATTTCATGCATGGTCTACCTGTGTTGATAGGATGATGTCTGTTTTCCTTCACATATATGTGCATGGCAACCTGTGTGTGAAATAAAACATTTACAAGGGGGGTACATTTCACATACAGGAGTGTGTCACCATTGATTATTGGCTGACATATACCCTCATAGCATGTCATTAGGCATGTACAACTGCAGTAACAATGAGGGACATAACAGGTGGGCCCATAGGTTTTAGCCACAATGTGCATTTCTATGCCATTGATGTAGAATCATGTAGCAAAGTGCTTACTTCTAACCTGACAGTTGGCATGCATCATGGAGTGATTTGCAGTTACATTGAAATGACATGTGTTTGGGTACAACCATTTATCCACAGGCATGTGGGTCTGCATGGCTATAATGGATACAATGATGTAGCTTATAATTGGGAAACATGTTGAGGGCTTTCAACAAGTATTTGCAAATCTCTGAGCCTCTCCAAAATCCAAGGGACTCATGGTATCCACTGATACACTCAGAATATGTCATTGTAAGGGGTGCCAGACATTAATGGTGATTTTCCTGGGGCATGCTGATTCATTGTGCTGTGCAGTTTAGAGACATCTCCCCCTGACATATTGCATATAATGTCTACAGTGTCCATTTCCATGCCAAATGTGCAGCCTATCTGAGCAACATTGGTAGTACCTCGATAAATCCATTGGGACAAATATCACTTGGTGAAGTGTACATTGTGGAGCTGCTTCTATTTCCAGTGTGACAGGAGTATTTCCATGTCACCTTCTCCAGGCTACTGTACTTTTATCAGCAACCTAGCATGATTTTGGAGCATTATTTTGAATTGTTGGGTCATTATGTATGTGACAAATAGATGTGTGCATGACCTTGTGAGGGATCTGTGAGAGTGAATTTGGCATTGGCCTAATATTGTATGACAGTAGGTAACTGAAGTGTGCTCCATAGGGGCAAAGCAATGAGGGTGATGAGGTCTCCTACTAGTTCAGTGGTTTCTGTGATTGCACTACTTCAGACATGCACTTGTACTAGTCTGAGCTCCTGATTTTCCTGTGGGCAACTGTTGACAGATCAGGCGGCATGCTTGCAAATGGTATGGCACACGTATGTGCCACTTAGATGGAGTATGTTTCTGGGAACTACTTGACGTCATGGTAATGTTAGCTAATCACAACTTTTGTTCAAGTGTAATCATGGTCATGTGATGACCCTATTTCTCTTGTATTGGCAGCGTCAGCCCTGGGAAGCGAAAGAGGCAGGGCATAACTGAGTGGGTATGAATCTAGCCACAGGACCTCGGGTCAAGACACCACCGACATAGAGGAACCCAGTGGTCTGGAGGGTGAGGGGGGTGCCACGGGGGAGACCGGAACAACATCATCTTCATCATTGGAATCTTCCTCCATTGGAAATTCCCTAGTCGTGGTGGACCCATCGGGATGTACCTCTGTATCATCTTTGTCTTTGTCTGCCACCTCCCATTCTATGCCACCCTCGTGTTGCTCCACACCCAGTTTGCCGTGCCCGCTGACCCAAGAGGGTGGGCATCTCCTTTGCCACCGGGACCTCTGCCCTAGCCCCTGTTATCCCTGCTGCCCTCAGTGAGGAGGCTATTCACCTCATGAGGAGTATCTCTGTGGGTCAGACAGCCTTTGTGAATTCCATCCAGGGATGGGAAGTCCAACTGCAGCAGACAAATGCATTCCTGGGAGGCATTCATGGTACAGGGTCTGGTCTACAAATATTTTTTCAGGCTCTGGCCTCCACACTGATGACAGCCAGTAACCCCCCCACCTTCTGTCCCGCCTTCACCTCCACCTCCCTCTTCCTAATCCTCCAGCCCCCTCACTAACCCAAGCACACAGAGGGATCTGCACGTACCCACCTCAACACACAATAGCAGCAGATATAAACACAAGCACCACAAAACACACCAGCATGCAGGCACACAACAGACACCTACATACACAACATCAGTCACCACTTCCCCAGACACCCCCACAAGCCCACACACAACATTAAACATATCCACATGTACCACCACAACATCCCGCATACCCGCAGATACCACCCCAACAGACAAACAGAGATCTACCACAACCACCATACCCACAGACACCACCCAAACAGATACACAGACATCAACCACATCCAGCTTACCTGCAGACACCACCTCAACAGACACACACATATCCACCACTCCATCCCCCAGCACCTCTACCTCCCAGCCCCCAAGACACACAAACACCCACGCTCACCCACACAACAGACACCATACAAACACAAGCACATACCCACGACATCCATACTAACACAGCAGACAACCACTCCCTCGACCTCCAAATCTCTACCATCATCTGCTGATCAACCCTAAAAAAATAGTTTGACCTTGACCTTTCCCCTTTTCCCTCCACCTTGTCCCAAACCCAAGGAGACCCGATTCATCTACCACCCCATCCCTTCCACCTCTAAGTCCTTCCCTGTCTCATCTGCCCCCCTTCAAGCACCCCTACCCCTCCCACCAAGAAGCCAACCCCTCCTAAGAAGCAGTCCGTCTCTTTCAAACCCAAACCTCCCCATCCCAAATCCATCCCCCCGAGATGATCCGTGAAGTGCCTGCTTGCCCACTTGATTCCCTTCCTGTGTAGGTTCCCTGGCACTTAGGAGTCAAGTGACAGCACAGTGATGTGCCTGTGCATTTCAAAATGGTTTGGCCAATGGCCTTGGACTTTTGATGTTTCAGTATTAATAAACCCAAACAGTTGTTTTTTTGAGTACTCATTTGTCCTGTAATTCCTTTTCTACCTTTATGCTGTTCCTGAGTGACTTGTGTTGACTGCCTACAGTTTTGTGTTTGTTTCAGCCTGCTTGCTGATCCATTTGCTGTTGTTTGCAGCATCTGACTGTGTGGGCATTGCTGATGTATCCCAAGACAAGGGCATATGTTGACTGTATGGATATGTGGGTATAAATGCAATGGTGATGGCATGGCATTGTGTAGTGTTTGGTATGGTAAGTATTTCATCTTGAGGTTTCCAGTGTGAGCATTTATGGTATTATACTTGTCCCCTGATGTGGATTATGGATTTATCCAATGTGTGGCAGCTTGTGTACTTTTCTGCTACTTCATGTAGAGGTATGTCTCATGCAGTTGAAGTTGTATGTGCTTTGTTGACTTGCACTTCCACATTGTGCAGGCATGTCATTTGGGTCTAGTAATGTTTGTCTCTGATATACATGTAGGGACAGTTCCTGTGCAAATGTGGTTTAAGGGGTATGTGCAAAGTGTGCTGTGTCCCAGTGCAGCCTCCTTTCCTAAGTGCTCCTGATGCCCCATCCTTATTGAGCAGGTATTGTTTGCATGGTGAGCTTTGTATGTTTGTCTCTTTGTCTCTTGTGCATCACTTTGTCTTTCAATTGTTTCGCAATGTGTATGATGTGTGTGACCATTGCAGGGCTGCTTACTGGGAGTGGTGTTTGTTTTCCATGTCACATCCATAAACATGTGTGTTGAATGTGACAACAAGTGTGATGTTGCTGTATTGTTGGTACTGTATGTCATACACTTCACTGAGCCTGTGCCTGAGATGAGCAGACACATGTTTTTGTTTCGTGTTGCAGTGCAGTGTGAGCGGCCTGCTGAAAGGGAGCGTATTGTGACTGTGAGTGTGTCCTTCTTTGTGCCTGTTTCCGATGCGGGACACAATGACAAGTGTACTTGGTGCCTCTAGCGTGACCTCCATTTCATGTGGCTGACACTGCGACAATCTGTTGATAACACATGTGTGTACTTAGGGTTTGTTGCATCCACGGTGGCGTGGATTTTGTGCACCTTTGATGATCATCAACAGCTGCAGGACGTGTGTGAAGGGCTCTGTGGTGGCATCTGACATGTAAAGCTGCCTGCAAGTGAGTGTCTCTCTTTATACTCCCTGTTTCTGCCTTCTGAGACGTGATGGCTGGACTGCCACAGTCACATTGGGGGTGTTCAACCTCATAAGGTGTTCAGCAAAAACACATTCTCTGACCGCCTGTTTCTGTAGCCTCATGACCTCGGCGATCTGTGCTGCCTGGCAGTGTTGGCGGAACCGCACCAGTCTTTGTTCCATAGGCCTGCATGACTAATAATACAATAGTCCAACCTCCAACCTGACAGTGGTCGGACCACCAACACGGCCATGGCGGTCCAGGGGCCTCCAAACTCATAATGAGGCCCTAAATGTCACATGCATAAAATGATAGGCAACAGTACCTTAATCTGGGTAAGATAATTACTGCTTTGAACAGGAGTATGGTCAAACTCTGAAAACTGTGCATGTCATCAGGCACTTCAAGAACTCCTAAATAAGGCTGTCACAGACACCCTTTCACGGCTAGCTCAAGTTAGAACTTTGGTCAAGGAATTGGACCTCCACACATTTGCTATCAACCACAAGTTATCACTGAGACTCTCTAGATTGACAGTACTTTAATTGTAATCAAATGGCTGGGCAGAAAACACTAATCAATTCCAAGATCTGGCCTTGGTCATAGCTAAGCGAGAAATTGCAATGACATGGAAAGCAACAGCGGGCCCCCGGGTACATAACTGGAAGAGAGAGGTCCTGAAATGGGCCAAAGCAGAGGAAACAATAAGGCATCTGAGAGGCACGGAGGGGCCAGGGGCCAGTAGAGAGGTCCCGGGCATGGAGCACACTAGTCTGCGACTGGGAACACCAGGAGGAGGGAATGTCACTAGACACACAACCTCCCCTAAGTAACCAGAGGATTCACACTTAGAGGAAACCTAGTAAAGACCTCTGAAACAGCCTCATAGCAACATAACCATCCCCTGGAAAATTAATAGAGCTGACTAATGGTAGACACAGATTGCCGCCCTATAGGATGATACCAGGGACCTGAAAACCACTGACATACTAAAGTACCTAGACACACAAATGACAAGCATGGAAGTAGAGGGGGGAAGTTTGATCCTCTCAAGGGGAGGCCCACAATAGTGAGATGTTGAGAATTTCTCCTTTGCTCTTATATAAAACTTGGTCCATAGAGTCTTTAGTAGATGCTTACGTACATGCTGTGAGCCAATAAAAATTACAAGTCACATATAAAGCAATGATAACTGTAGAGCAAGGGATAGAAGCTACTGGCAAATATTGACAAGGTACATTATTGTTGATCTCCAGGACCCTCCTTGGGGATTGAAAACCAATAAAATACATTTTAAAATAAAAACAAATGGCTGGGCAGAGTACTTTGTTTAACACGGGGTAGTATTAGCAGGTGTAAGGTTGCCCTGCATTAGACTTTGGATTGAGGTGTTAACCTAAGCAACAGAATAAAGCAGCGTTCTACTGAGAAAAATATTTTCAATCCTATGTATGTGCAAGGACGTGTGTTATCAAACACTTGGGCAATTAGGGTATCCAGACAATATGTTGAGTTAAAATAATGAGGCATGCAAATATTGAATGTTTAACCCCTTCACAGCCAAGCCTTTTCCCCCTTCTGTGCCAAACCTTTTTTTTTTTTTTTGCAATTTGGGGTAGTTGCACTTGGGCCCCCATAACTTTTTATCCACATAAGCTATCCACACCAAATGTGTGTCCTTTTTTATAACATCCTGGGTATTTTAAAGGTACCCAGTGTTTGTGGATTCCCCTGGAGGGGACAGAGAAATTAGGCAAAATACAGCTAAAATTTGGGTTTTGGGGGGAAAAATTGAAAAAAGTGCTACAGAAGAAAGCATCTGCATTTTTCCCTTCAAATGCAACCAATGAAAGGTTTGAGGTGCTAAAATCACCATCTTCCTAACTTTCTGGAAGAGGCAGACTTGAATCAGAAAAACACATTTTTCAACTCAATTTTGGCATTTCATTGGGACATAGCATATTTTTGCTATTCTTTATGCTTTCAGTCTCCTTCCAGTTAGTGGTAGAAATGGGTGCAAAATCAATGGTGGATCCTGGAAAGCAATACATTTCTGAAAAGTGGGTAATAACACTTGTTTCACTAATCTGTGTTCTCCAAAGTGTCTAGGTAAAAATGGTACCTCACTTGTGTGGGTAGGCCTACTGCCCACAAAAGGAAAAAGCCCTAAAATACAACATGGACACATCACATCATGCCAGTAAAAACTGACTTGATTTTTGCAAAGGGCCTAGCTGTGGATTTTGGGCTCTAGCTCAGCTAGCACCTAGGGAAACCTAAAAAACCTGTATATTTTTTAAAAGTAGACACCTAGAAAATACATGATGGGATGACTTGTTGGGCTTTCACCAGGTTCTGTCACCCGACTCCTTTGCAAACCTCAAAATTTCTCTAAAAACACATTTTCCTCATGTTTCTGTGATGTAAAGTTCTGGAATCTGAAGGGAGTCACAAACTTCCTTACACCTAGCATTCCCCCAAGTCTCCAGATAAAAATCATACCTCACTTTTGTGAGTAAGCCTATTGCCCACTTCAGAAAATGCCCCAAAACGCAATGTGGTCACATCACATGTTTCCACTGAAAACTGACTCATTTTTTGCAAAGGGCCTAGCTGTGGATTTTGGGTTCTAGCTTAGCTGACACCCAGGGAAACCAAGCAAACCTGTACATTTTTTAAACCTAGACACCTAGGGGAACCCAGGATGGAACAACTTGTGTGGATCCCATTAGGGTTTCTTACCCACAATGTGTGAGAAAGTAGCCTCGTTCTAGCACGGTTACCCCAATTTTTGACCTGTTTGTCAGTGTTTGAGTTTTAACAGTGTCACTGGGATCCTGCTAGCAAGGACCCCAGTGCACATGGTTTGTGGCCTACTTGTCAGTCTGTTTCACTGTTTTTGACAATATGGTTAACTGTGTCACTGGAGCCCTGCTAACCAGAATAACCAGAACTCCATTGCTTATGCTCTCTCTCATTCCATATGTGTACTTACATACTGATAACCCAGTTTTTCACTCCAAGTTGACATACTGGACCACCCTTATAAGTCCCTAGTATATGGTACCTAGGTACCAAGGACATTGGAGTTCCAGGGGATCCTTATGGGCTGCAGCATTTATTTTGCCACCTATAAGGAGCCCATACAAAGGTTTCCACACGACTGCCATTGCAGCCTGTGTGAAATAATGTATGCACTTTTTCACAGCCATTTTCACTGCACCAGGTCACTTATAAGTCACCTATATATCAGGCCTTCAGACCATGAAGGCTATGTGTAAAGTACCTCTGTGTGAGGGCACCCTTGCGTTAGCAGCGGTGCCCCCACATTGTCCAGGCTAATTTTCCCAGACTTCGTGAGTGTGGGGACGCCATTTGAAGTGTGCACTGCACATAGGTCAATACCTATGTACAGCTTCAGAATGGTAACTCCGAATATAGCCATGTAAGGTGTCTAACAACTAGGAAGTGTACCCCAATACTGAATCCAGCATTGGTAGCACAATCTCATGCACTCTGGGGGCACCACAGTGGACCCTCAGAACTGCTATACCAGCCTTCTGAGGTTTTCACTGCCGGCCCCAGCTGCTGCCACCTCACAGACAGACTTCTGCCCTCTGGGGCTTGAGCAGCTCAATCCCAGGATGGCAGAACAATGCATTTCCTTTAGGAAAGGGGTGTTACACACTCTTCCTTTGGAAATAGGTGTTACAGGCATTGGAAGGGTGTCCTCCCAGAGCCTCTGGAAATGCTTTGAGCTGCACAGATGGTGCCCTCCTTGCATAATCCAGTCTACACTGGTTCAGGGACCCCAGTCTCTGCTCTGGTGCGAAACAGGACAAAGGAAAGGGGAGTGACTACACCCCTGTCCATCACCACCCCGAGGTGGCCACAGCTCCTCCAGAGTGTCCCTGAGTTTTTCCATCTTGGATTCCAAGGCGGTGGGGCACTCTGGGAGCATCTGATTGGCCAGTGCTAGCAGGTGACGTCAGAGACCCCTTCTGATAGGTGCTCTCCTTTTTAGGTGACCAATGCCCCTCTCAGAGCTATTTAGGGTCTCTCCTCTGGGTATTTCTTCACATTCAGATTGCAAGACTCTAGCAGGATTCCTCTGCATCCTTTACTTCATCTTCTACTGACGGATCAACCTCTGAATGCTCCAGAAACTCTCCAAAACTGCAACATAGAAGCTAAGATGACTTCTGCAACATTGTATCTTCAGCTCCTGCCAGCAACTGCAACAGTTTCCAGGTTGTGAATCCTCTGAGGACTGCCTGTCTTCAGCTTGTACCAGAGGAACCAAAGGAATCTCCTGTGGAGTGACGGAGTCACTTCCCTGCTTCAGCAGGCACCTCTCTGCAGTGACGACCAGTGGTTGGGTCCCCTCTCTAGACAACAGTCATGAATCCTGTAACAAAGGTGGTGGACTAAAGTGAGAGTCCCAACATCCAGCTATCCAACTTTGGTGGAGGTAAGAGCTTGCCTCCCCATGCAAAACAGTACCCCTGTGGACCGCGTTACTTGCAGTTGCCAAGGCTTGTGTGGGATCTTCCAAGAAGTTCTTCATGCACAGCACAGCTTAGGACCCCAGCACTCCATACTGAGATGCACAGCTTCCTGAGTTGTTCTTCGGCGGCGTGGTAATCCTTTGTGTCGTGCTGCAGAGCCTCCATTTGCACCTCCTTTGTCCCCATGCTGTGGGACTCCTGTGCATGCAGCCTGGTCTTCTGAGTGCTCTCTGAGTTTGTGAGAGCCCCTTCCGTCTCTCCTCCTGAGTAGAGGCCACCAGGTCCCTCCTGGTCCCGGGTAGCGCCATTTTCAGCCAATCGTCTGTTTTGCATGAGCTAAGGCTTTTTGGCGGAATCCAGCAACGCAAACCAGACTGCATTCATCCATCCAGCGTGGAACATCTTCTGCACCAACCAGGAACCCCCATCTGTCTTCTTTGGTGCAATACTGACTTTGGCCCTCATTATGACATTGGCGGTAAATCCCACTTGCAGACTGCCGCCAACATACTGCTGTCGCGGTGGACATCCACTCACCATATTATGACACACACACACACCAATCCACCAGAATTCAGCCACACACAGAAATCCGCCAGACCAAAGGTCAGTGATAAACTGGCGGTATCAAAACCAACACCGTTACGCCAACAGAACTACGCCCACCACATTATGACCCATAAATCACTACTGCGGACATTCAACAGAGTAAACCAAGGGTAGGCCGCTCCCCCTGCCGTTGCAGCTCCTCCAGCTACTCCAGGTTCCTGAGACCGCCCAGCCACCTCGCAGTAAGTACCCCCCACCTCCCAGCCCCTCGCCCTGCCCCGCGCTACTCACCCTCTCTCCTGCTTCTTTTCTCCTTCTCTGTTCTTCCTCCTCACTCCTCTTCTGTAATCTTCTTCTGTACTCTTCTTTCGCTCCTGCTCCCCGTCTTCTCTCTTCATCTGTGTGCTTCTCAGCCTCTCCTCTGCACCGCGACCCGCGTGTGCCTCTTCTTCTCTGTCCCTCTTCTTGGCTCCTTCCTCTGCCGCTCGCCGCCCCTCTTCTCCTTCTTCATCTGTATTCTTCTGTCTTCTGCGCTCCTCTTCTTCACCTTCATCTGTACTCTTCTGTGCTCCTCTTCTTCACCTTCATCTGTATTTCTCTGTCTTCTGCGCTCCTCTCCTTCTTTATCTTCTTCTGTCGTCTTCTTTCTTCTGCTCTTCATCTCCTGTACCTTCTTCTGTGGTCTTCTGTCTTCTGTTCTTCGTCTTCTGTCTTCTGTCTTCTCTTCTTCGTCTTCTGTCTTCTGCTCTTCATCTTCTGTCTTCTGTTCTTCTGCTTCTTTGTCCTCTGTCTTCTGCTCGCCCCGCGCCTGCCCTCCTGCTCCTGTCTCATCTCTCTCCCTCACTCGCCTCCCCCTCTATATCACCCCTATTTACCCCGTTCGCTATCTGCCTCCCTCACTCCTCCTATCTACCAATCTACCTATCTCTCTATCTCACTATCTATCTCCCTCACTCACCACCTCCTCCTATCTACCTATTTCTCTATCTTTCCCCCCCACTCGCCACCCCCTCCGTTACCACCCCTATCTTCCTATCCTTTCTCTCTACCTCTCACCCTCACCCACCTCTACAACCCCCCTCCCCTATCTTCCCAACCTTACTCCTATCTCTCTCCCTAAACTCCTAAACTTCCTAAAACTCACCCCCCACCACCCTTAAACCCCCCTCCCCCAGCTCTTCTCCCTCTACCTGTCCCCCCTCCCTTCCGCTTTCCCGCCACCACCTCCTGCACGCCCCCGCCCCCCAGCTCCCATTCGCCCCCAGCTGACCCCTCCCACCCCTCCTCCCTCTCATGGCGGCCGCTGCACCTGGCCCGTGCCCAGCGCCACGACCCCTGGTCCCCAGCTCTCCCAAACCCCGCTGCTCCGCTACGACCCCACCACCCTCCACGCCCTCAACCCAGGGCGCTCCAACACCTGCTTCCAAGCGCACCCCAAATGCACCCATGGACCCTTCACCTGCCACTCCTGCAAACGCATCTTCCAACACACAACTACCAAGACCACCAGCCCACGCTCCATCAACCACCTCAAGTGCATCCTGGTCAACGCTCGATCCATCCACAAGCACGCCGTTGAACTCTGGGACCTCCTGGACTCCACAGCACCGGACGTCGCCTTCATCACGGAGACCTGGATGAACGCCTCCTCGGCCCCTGACATCGCCACTGCCATCCCCGAAGGCTACAAGATTTCCAGGAAAGACCGCACCAACCAAGTAGGAGGAGGAATCGCCATCGTCTTCAAAGACTCCATCAGCGTCACCACCTCCACCGAAGACACCCCCCTCGCCGCTGAACACCTGCATTTCCAGATTCGCACTGACCCCAGGACCACCCTCAGAGGATCCCTCGACTACCGTCCCCCCGGACCGCGCGCCCCTTTCAGCGACTCCATCGCCGACTTCATCTCCCCGCACGCCCTCGCCGGACTACATCCTCCTAGGCGACCTCAACTTCCATCTGGAACAGAACAAGACCCCAACACCACCGCTCTGCTCGACAACCTTGGCCTCAAGCAACTGGTGAACACCGCCACCCACATTGCCGGACACACGCTTGACCCCATCTTCTCCGCCAGCAAACACGTCTCCTTCAGCCACGCCTCAGCTGTGTCCATTTCACATTCCGACGCGAGAACCGCCACCTCCGCACTCAACCCATCCCTCGTCGACAGTGGAACAAAATCCCCGAAGAACAGCTCTTCTCTGCGCTCACCATCAACCAACCCACCCTCACCATCGACGACCCCAACGCCGCAGCCCTCAGCCTCACGAACTGGATCACCAACTGCGCAGACAACCTTGCACCCCTCAGACGCACGCATCGACAGGCCAACACCAAAAAACCTCTCTGGTTCTCTGACACCCTTAATCGAAGAAAACCTGTCGCGCCCTCAAGAGAACCTGGCGCAAGGACCACACAGCTGACAACATGACCGCCCTCAAGAACGCGACCCGCAAACACCACCACCTGATCCGCGCAGCCAAAAGGAATTTCTTCACCGACAGACTGGACAAAAACAGCCACAAAAGCAGAGAACTTTTCAGCATCGTTAAAGAGTTCTCCACCCCCAACGCCAATGCCAACGCCGTCACGCCCTCACAAGACCTGTGCAACTCCCTCGCCACCTTCTTCCATTGCAAGATCACCGACCTCCACAACAGCTTCGGACCCTAGACCCAACCAAGCATAACCGAACCCACACCCCCGGCCATCACCCTCAACGCCTGGACCCACATCAACACTGAAGAAACCAAAACCACCATGAACTCTATCCACTCCGGCGCCCCATCGGACCCCTGCCCTCACTTCATCTTCAATAAAGCCGACGACATCATCGCCCCGCACCTTCAGGCCATCATCAACTCTTCATTTTCTTCTGCTACCTTCCCCGAAAGCTGGAAACACGCCGAAATCAACGCCCTATTAAAGAAACCTGCGTCTGACCCAAGCGACCTGAAAAACTTCCGCCCCATCTCGCTCCTCCCCTTCCCTGCCAAGGTAATAGAGAAGACCGTCAACAAACAGCTTACCAACTTCCTGGAAGACAACAACCTTCTCGACCCTTCGCAAACCAGATTCCGAACCAACCACAGCACTGAAACCGCCCTCATCTCAGTCACAGACGACATCAGAACCCTGATGGACAACGGTGAAACAGTCGCCCTCATCCTCCTCGACCTCTCGGCTGCCTTCGACACCGTCTGTCACCGCACCCTAATAACCCGCCTCAGCTCCACCGGGATCCAAGGCCAGGCCCTGGACTGGATCGCCTCCTTCCTCTCAAACCGCTCTCAAAGAGTTTACCTCCCACCTTTTCGCTCAGACCCCACCGAGATCATCTGCGGCGTACCTCAAGGCTCCTCGCTCAGCCCGACACTCTTCAATGTCTACATGAGCCCCCTCGCCGACATCGTACGCAAGCACAACATCATCATCACCTCCTACACCGACGACACCCAACTTATACTCTCCCTCACCAAGGACCCCGCCAGCGCTAAGACCAACCTACAAGACGGCATAAAGGACGTCGCAGATTGGATGAGGCTCAGCGGCCTAAAGCTGAACTCGGACAAAACGGAAGTCCTCATCCTCGGCAACACCCCGCATGGGATGATTCCTGGTGGCCCACGGCCCCTGGCACCGCACCGACCCCCTCAGACCACGCCCGCAACCTCGGCTTCATCTTGGACCCTCTTCTCACAATGACCAAACAAGTCAACGCCGTGTCCTCAGCCTGCTTCCTCACCCTCCGCATGCTCCGCAAGATCTTCCGCTGGATCCCTGCCGACACCAGAAAAACTGTGACCTACGCCCTCGTCACGAGCCGCCTGGACTACGGAAACACCCTCTATGCTGGGACCACCGCTAAACTCCAAAAACGCCTGCAACGTATTCAAAACGCCTCGGCCCGCCTCATCCTCGACGTACCCCGCAACAGCCACATCTCCGCACACCTGAGACACCTGCATTGGCTCCCAGTCAGCAAAAGGATCACCTTCCGACTTCTCACCCACGCACACAAAGCCCTCCACAAGAAGGGACCGGAATGCCTCAACCGTCGCCTCAGCTTCTACCCCCACCTGTCTCATCCGTTCCTCTGGCCTCGCGCTCGCTGCCGTCCCTCGCATCTGCCGCTCCACGGCGGGTGGGAGGTCCTTCTCCTAGCTGGCAGCCAAGACCTGGAACACCCTCCCCACCAGCCTCAGGACCACCCAGGACCACTCCGCATTCCGGAGACTCCTCAAGACCTGGCTTTTCGAGCAGCAGTAGCCCCCCTCCCCCTAGCGCCTTGAGACCCGCACGGGTGAGTAGCGCGCTTTATAAATGTTAATGATTTGATTTGATTTGATTTGATTGGCAGTACATACCGCTGCGCTCAAAATACACACACACATACAAAACAACATTTCATTGGATAATTAAAACTACACACACCTGACACACATACACACACCAGACACACACTACTATAAAATACACACTCACATTACCCACAACCCTTTACGAATACAAACCATTGGCACGAGACAGACACCACGACCACTGGCAAGGCCAGAGCCACATACCACCATCATCTATACACCACTCACACACCTTACATCACACACCCCAACACATCACCCTACACACCCTCACCCACACTACTCACACAACACCCATGGCACCACAGAGACACCCCCGATTCTCAGAGGAGGAGCTAAGGGTCATGTGGAGGAAATCATCTGGGTAGAGCCACAGCTATTTGGAGAACAGGTGCAGCAGATATCCATTGCTAGGAAGATGGAGCTACGGCAGAGGATCATGGACAGGGTCAATGTCGTGGGACAGCACCCCAGAACAAGGGATGACATCAGGAAGAGATGGAACGACCTACGGGGGAAGGTACATTCCATTGTAGCAAGACACCAACTCGTTGTACAGAGGACTGGCGGTGGACAACATGGGATCAGCAAGTCTTGGCAATCATGCATCCTGAGGGCCTGGCAGGAGTAGCAGGAGGACTGGACTCTGGTAAGTCAACTCTCGACTACTACCACCTCCCTTCCTGCATTCCATCACATACCCTCACTCCTGTCACTCCACCACCTCCCACACACCTTACCATTACACATCACTCATCCCAGTGCCAAGCCCTGCATGCACCACCAATGCATGGACACCACTCACAGCCCTGCATGGAGACCTATCACTAAAGCATACACACCAGAGAGAATCAGCTAGCCCTCCATATACCAACTCACACAAGTGAAAGCTACCAGGGAGAATACAACTAAAGAGGGCAACCCACTGATGCACAGTATGTCACACACCGAAACAATAACAATGCATTCACATCCCCACAGGTACCCCAGCCAATGTCAGAGGAGAAGAGGTGCCAACAATATCCAGACCTCCCACAGAAGAGGCCCACAATAATGACAGTGGCTCTGGTCACCTGGATCTGGATGACCAACCTGGCCCATCATGAGGGACCTCTGCACAGTCAGTTACACAGTCACACACCACTACAGAGCCTACCCCATCAGGAAACACCACTATGGCACCCACCCAGCGTACCCACACTTCTGTTCCCAGGACATGTCAATCATCAGTGTGTCCACCACTGCAGGGACCCCAGGGCACACCTCGCCCCCAAGACAATCAGGGACATGGGATCAGTGGCAGTGGGCACACGGTTAAGGGGACAGATGCACAGGACAACAGGGAAACTGGGAGAACTGTTGTGTGCCAGGGGGTGGACAGGCCCAGGGAACCGACTCTCCAGGAGGCACTCACCGAGATCCTGGGAGCATACCTACATTCCCAGGATACGCTGGGCCAGATCCCGGCCAATGTGCAGGAGAAGAGGTGTCTGCAGGAGGGACAGTATCAGGGGATCAGGGAGGACTTTCAGGCCATTAAAGCCACCCTGGTTTCCATAGCAGGGGTGCTGGTAGACATGACCAACATTATGAGGGAGGCAGCCTCACAACAGTGGGCACCTGCCACTAGCCAGGCATCTGAGCTGCCTTCCACCTCCGCTGCCGCTAGTGGACAGGAGGCCCCACCACAGGACAAACAGGCCACCAGCACCCCTCACCCTGCAGAAGAAGAACCACCCGCTAACGTTCCCTGCGATCCAGGCAGAAGCCAGAGACTATTGCCAAGACCTCTGCCAGGAAATGAGACTTTCATGAGTGTCCCACTCTGTCACCCTGTCCACCTTGCTCCCCTTCCTACGGCCCCTTGGACAATGCACCTGTGCCACCAATAGACTGGAACTATACCCTGGACTTTACTCCATCATCACCCCAGCCCAATGCACTTGCCCCTCTACTTCTTAGCACTTAAATATACACCCTTTGAAAAAATACAAGTATGGAGTATGTCAAATGATTTAAGTATGTATTCGTTTAACCAGGTTCAAACGTTGCAATTCAACGTACAGTAATGTTCACATTGGAAAGACCTGTAGTTGGCTGCAGTGATCGGCAACACCCTCTACGCAGAAACCAAAGCCAAGCTCCATAAGAAACTACTACTATACAGAACGCCTCCACACACCTCATCCTCACAGGAGTCTGTTGCCATGATAGGTTGGGGTATCCAGAGTCACCTGCAAATCTCGAGGGACAACATTTAGCCACACACTATCCCATATGGCCTACATCATAACCATACACCAACAACCACTGGGTGGGAACCAGGGCTCACCTATTAGCCACACCCTTTGCCTCTGTGGTTGGCCCATCACATTTGGGATGCTGCTATTCTTCAGGATGAAGGCATCATGCACAGACCCAGGATACTTAGCATTGACATGGGAGATGTACTGGTCCACCAGACACACCATCTGGACATTCATGGAATGAAAACTCTTTTGATTTCTGAATACCTGTTCATTTTGCCCGGGGGCGACAAATGCAATATGTGTTCCATCAAATGCCCCAGATATGTTGGGGATATGTCCCATTGCATAGACGTTAGCTTTCACTGTGGCCAAATCCTCCACCTGGGGTAAAACAATGGAGCTGCACATGTGTTTAATCAGGGCAGACAACACTCTGGGCAGCACTATTCTGAACATTGGCTGTGACATTCCTGCTTCCAAGTCCACTGTCACTTGGAAAGAACCAGTTGCTAAGAAATGGAGCACTGATAGAACTTGCACAAGAGGGGGGATCCCAGTGGGGTGAGAGATAGCAGATATCAGGTCAGACTCCAGTTGGGCACACAGCTCTGTGATTGTGGCCCTGTAATTTATGTAGGTGAGGATAATGTGCCTGTCCTCCATTGTTGCCACGTCCACCAGGGGTCTGTACATGGGGGTATGTCTCCATCTCCTATTCATCCACAGCGGTAGCAATCTATGTGACAAAAGAGTAAGGAGCCGGTCCCAAAACTGAACATTGGAGCCACAACAGTACAATGCATGATGTTATTTTGAAATGTATATGTGGCATTTGTCCTGTATGTCCAATTGTGAACTGTGACACAGTTATAATCCAGGGTCTGCCCCCCTTTTGAAATGGTGCCCACCTGTCCTGTGTGGAGGGACAGGTGGAAGTGAGGTAATTCCGCTGACGTTGTGCGCCGTTGAGGGATGCGGTTGGTAACCGCCATGAAACGCCTCATTGGATGATATTGGCCCCTATGGGGTACAGTGGCCAATAGTGATGTACGCCGGCGGTGACAGTGTGCACCGCCACGAACGTCATTGCCATTTTCTATCTGTTCTCTCACTTGCTACCTGACCTTCAACATTAGAGGACCTACACTGCATGTGCTGCTGTGACCTGTGTCTGGAACCTATCATGGTGCGTGTGACTGGAGAAAGGGCCCCTGCCTTCACCTTGGCATAGTTGGTCCAACTGGTGTATGGGGTCCTACCCCAGTAGGGACTGCTGTGTGGGCCTCCAGACCAACAGGTGAGTACACTGTGAGCACGATGCATGGGCCATGAATGTATGGAGTGGTGTGTGTGAGGGCCTCGTGTAGGGGGTTTTGATGGATGTCCCGTCGGCAGGGTGCTGCTTGTGTGCTGGACCCTGTGTGTGCAAGTGGCGATGTGAAAGGGTATGGTGGGCCATAAGTGTAACAGGCAGGATGGTTTGACAAATACCTTTCCCTGTGTGTATTTCTCTGCAGGTCAGCGCCCATCAAAAGAAGGGTATATGGCGTGCCATCGCCAATGATGTGCGGACCCTGGGGGTCTACGACAGGGGGACCACCCACTATCGGAAACGGTGGGAGGACCTGAGACCCTGGGCATGGAAGACGGCGGAGGACCAGTTGGGGATGTCCTCCCGATGAGAAGGGGTGCCCGACGAACAGTGACCCTCCTGATGGCCCGCATATTTGCGGTGGCCTATCAGGAACTGGATGGGTCCTTGAGGGCATCACAGCTGCCACAAGGGGGTGAGTACAGTGCCCATCGTTCCAACTTACGCATGGTAGGTGGTACCCTTTGTGGGGGATGTGTGTCTGTGGGTGCCCCTAAGCCAGGCCTGACATTGCAGAGTAGGTCCCATGTTGGCCAGGGTTCTGATGTGATATTCCTCCTACCTATCTTGTAGGAATCCACTACCGGTCAGGACAGTGTGGGTCCCAGGTATACTGAAGTTGGCGGTATGTATCCCTCCCCATGCCCTGGTGGCTAGCATTGTTACTAGTACTTGCTCAGCATGACCAATGAAGTCAATGCTGTTTCATCTTCCTGCTTCAACACGCTCTGCATGCTTTGCAAGATCTTCAGATGGATCCCCATCGAAACAAGAAGGACGGTCACCCACGCCCTCGTCAGCAGCAGACTGGACTACGGCAACGCCCTCTATGCAGGAACCACAGCCAAGCTCCAGAAGAAACTACTACTATACAGAATGCCTCCACATGCCTCATCCTCAACATCTCACGCCGCGACCACATCTCAGCCCACCTCAGAGACCTACACAAGCCTCCCGTCACCAAGAGGATCACCTTCAAACTCCTCATCCACACCCACAAAGCTCTTCACAAGACGGGCCCTGCCTACCTCAATGAGCGACTCACCTTCCGTGCTCCCACCCGCCAACTCCGCTCCGCCAACCTCGCCGCCGTCCCTCGCATCCACCGAACTACAGCCGGCAGCAGATCCATTTCCCACCTCACCGCCAAGACTTGGAACACTCTCCCTGCCCATCTACGACAGACCCAGGACCTCCTGGCCTTCAGGAAACGCCTCAAGACCTGGTTATTCGAGCAGTAGCAGTTCCTCTCCGCCCCCCCTTTCAGCGCCTTGAGACACTAGCGGGTGAGTAGCGCGATTTACAAATGTTTGATTGAGTAGTGAATTGCACAGTGCGTAGGCCGGTTCCCTGTGTGTGAGGGTGGTATGTACACCAGCGGTGGTGTTGGTGCAGCCATTGACCTAGTGTATCCTTTGTCTCTCCCCACCTTTTGGTTTTGTCATCCTGTCCTTCTGTGCATTAGCATCATCTGGTAGAGGAGCTGAGGCTGAGCTGACGGTGCTGCATCCCACAGAAACCAGGAGGCAAAGTCCACTGACGGTGAGGGAACTTGTGGGATGGTGGGTGAGGGGAGCACACGACGGAGACTGGAGAGGACAGTTCGGACACAGATACCTCCTCCGATGGAAGCTCCCTGGTGGTGGTGGACACTTCTGTGATCACCCCAACTACAGGTACAGCTGCCACCCTCATACCAGCACTGTCGTCCGAGCAGCCCCGCAGCGAGTTGCCCGTGCCAGCTCACCTAGGAGAGTGGGCATCTCCTTCGCCCTAGGCACCTCATGCCCTGCCCCAGTGAGCCCTGCTGCCCTGAGTGAGTAGGCTATTGACCTCCTGTGATCCATCTCTGTTGGGCAGTCAACCATTGTGAATGCCATCCAGGGGCTGGCAGCCTAAATGCAACAGACAAATGCATTTCTGGAGGGCATTCACACTGGCTTGGCGGCCCAAACGAGATCAATCCAGGCTCTGGCTTCCACTATGATGGCAGCTATTTCCCTGTTTCCACCCTTCCCCTCTCCAACTTCCTCTTCCCAATCCCATTCCCCTCAACCCCAGCCTATCCCAAGCACACAGGCAGATGAGCATGCACACAGGACAACACGCAAGAGTTTCACAGGCAAACACAAGCACCACACATAATCCCACAGGCACTCACACAAACACCATCCACATACAGACATACCAACATCCACTACCTCCACTGTGGCCCCTCCTCACTCCCAGTAGTGTCTACACTCACACCTGCATGCACTTTATCCTCATCCACTACTGCCAGCACCAGCACACTGATCAAAACACACACCTCACTAGCAGACAACGCCACAACAGCCATGCACACGTCCACTGTGTCCTCTCCCACTGTGTCTGTCCCCCCTCCCAAGGTACACAAACACAAGCACTAAGACACCCAACAGCCATCCACCTCACAACAGCATCCAGCCCATGCCCATGCAGCTGCAACCTAACACAGCAGACAGACACCTCCAATAACCACTCCCTATTCCTCCATTCCCAAGCCTTCTCCCTCTTCCCACCCCAATGTCCCTAAGCAGCTCTTCCTCTCCACCATTGACCTCTTCCCTCCCCCTCCCCCGTCCTTCACGTCAGGCCAGTGTTGCAAAAACCCAGGCAAGCACCTCAGCCACCCAGTCCACTGGCCCAGTAGTGTCCACACCCACTCGTGGTTGTAAGGATCCAGGGTACCAGGCATCCTCAAGGAAAGGGTGCCAGCCCCAAGTGCTGCCAAAAAGAGCAAGAAGCCCTCCCCAGCTGCTGCCCTGAAGACCAAGGTGCCACCCCCAGCTGCTGACAGGAAGGGCAAGGGGCCTCCACCAGCAGGCAGGAAGGACAAGGGGCCTGGCGCTGGGACTCAGTCAGAGCCCCCAACAACAACCATGGTTGTGCAGCCGTTCGAGACTGCAGGGGATGGGCAGGAGCTTCCCCCCACAACCACCACCAGCAGCATCAGCAGCACCACCACCAGCAGCCGTGGGCAGCCGTCAGAGGCTGCAGGGGATGGGCAGGAGCTTCCCCCCACAACCACCACCAGCAGCATCAGCAGCACCACCACAACCAGCAGTGGGCAGCCATCCAATGCTGCAGGAGATGGGCAGGAGCTTCCCCCCACCACCACCACCAGCAGTGGGCAGCCGTCCAACGCTGCAGGGATGGGCAGGAGCTTCCCCCCACAACCACCAGCAGCAGCAGCACCACTACCACCACTAAGCAGCCGTCACCGCCGGCGGATAGTCTGTAGAAATGCCTCCATGGGCTGGTGAGCGACCTGCCCCCTGCAAATCCTGTGGGTTTGACACCCACCTGAGAGACTGTGACCTTGTACTCCCCAGGATCAGAAGCACAGGGCACGATGCCCCCTCCAGAACCAGTGGGTATGGCACCCACTCACCCCATCCTCAGCAGGATCAGAAGCACAGAGCACAATGCCCCCTCCAGAACCAGTGGGTATGGCACCCACTCACCCCATCCTCAGCAGGATCAGAAGCACAGGGCACAATGCCCCCTCCAGAACCAGTGGGCAAGTCACCCACTTGAGAGACTGTGGCCTTGCACTCCTGAGGATCAAGCAATGGGCATGTTGCCCCCTCCTGACCCAGTGGACAAGTCACCCACTTGAGAGACTGTGGCCTTGCACTCCCCAGGACCAAGCACAAGGCATGTTGCCCCTCCAGAGCCACTGGTCATCTAACCTCTGCCGGCTGAGATGCCCCCATCCCCCTGAGGTGCCTGCCTATTTTCCAACTGATGCCCCTGCAGTGTTCTCTCCGTGTTTTTGCAAGAGACAAGTGGGGCCTTGGACTTTGTCATGTGGCCCTGTGGTCCACGCACTTTGAGGACAGTGTCCCTTGAACTGTACATATGTATATACCATTAGATTGAATGTTCACATTTTTTACTGTATTTATATTATTACAGTCACTTTCATCTAATTGTGTTGTCCTTGCATTATTCCTGAGGGGTACGGGGTAAATATGTTTTATTACTGCAGCTGTATGTGTGTATGGTGTTGGGGGTGGGTGTGTGTGTTGTGCCTGTGTGCGTCACTCTCTTTTTCCTCCCCCCTCCCCTGTGTGCTAGGCAGTTATACTCAACGTGGTCATCTTCGCCGTCGTTGGTGTTCGTGGTGAAGCAGGACGTAAAATATCATAGGGAAGATTTGCAGCTCGGACTCCATGGCGTCATGGTTGTTCCCTGTGTCTCCAAAGGTGAGTCCTTTCCCTTCTGTGTTCTGTTTCTGCCAGGCTTTTGCTGTTGTTGGTACTGCCCCAGAAAACATGGCAGATTTGTGTATCCTAATATGGTGGGAGGAACATTGACTTCCGCCAGGCTGTAGGCGGCTACCGCAGTCGTGGCTGTTGTTTCCACCCTGGTGGCCGGTGTGGTAAAGTGGCTGTCTATCTGAGTTCTCACTGCCATGGTCATAATTTTGCGGTAGTTACTGCCTGTTGGTGGTTATATCACTACTTTATCACCGACCGCCAGGGTTGTAAGGAAGGCCTTTGTCTTCTCACCAGTGGTTCTTCCTTTGCACCTTTATCCAGGTTAGCAGGTGCTCCTTGAAGGAGGCTGGCCTGGCTTATAGCGGGTACCTGATGGTACTTACACCTTTTGTCAGGTCCAGTTATCCCATATTAGTAGATTAGTAGTGTTCTAGCATCTTAGGCTGATAGAGGTAGCTATAGCAGAGCAGCTTAGGCTGAACTAGGAGACATGCAAAGTTCCTACTATACTATTTATATCATATAGCACTATCTCATAAGAATCACAGTACTCAGAGTTGCTAAAAAATAAAGTTACTTTAATTTAGTGACAATATGCCAAAAGTATCTCAGAGGATATACTCCCTTAGGAGGTAAATAAAATACACAAAATATACACACAAACCAAAATCAAGTAAGTAAAACACTTAGCAAACTAGTACAAACACTGTAAACACAATAGAATGCAATAGGTCTATTGGCAACACAAACTATATACTAAGAAAGTGGAATGCGAACCACTTAGGGACCCCAGGCCTAGTGTAGTGTGTAGAGGGTCACAGGGAGTGTAAGAAAACACTAAGGGTGTCCAAGATACCCCACCGAAGACCCTGAAAAGTAGGAGTAAAGTTACCCTACTTCCCCAGAAACACACTAAAGTCGTGATAGGAGATTCTGCAAAGACCACAACAGACTGCAAAGAACTGTAGACAGATTCCTGGATCTGAGGACCTGTAAAGGAAGGGGACCAAGTCAAAGAGTCACAAAAGTGTCCAGGCGGGGGAGGAGCCCACTAAACCCCAGATGAAGGTGCAAAATGGTTGGCTCTGGTTTGAAGAATCTGAAGATTCTGCAACAACAGAAGATGCCAGGAACTTCTCCTTTGCACAGAAGCTGTCCCATGGCATGCTGGAGGATGCAGATCTGTTCCCACGCAGAAAGACCACAAACAAGCCTTGCTAGCTGCAAAGGTTGAGGTTGAAGAAAATGGGTGCTGACCGGGCCCAGGAAGGACCAGAAGGTCGCCCTTTGGAGGAGAAGACAGAGAGGGTGCTCAGCAACACAGAGAGCCCATGCAAAAGCAGGCAGCACCCATACAAGCACTTGAACACGGGTTCAAGAGAACTGAGCACAGCGATTGTCTCAACACTACAAAGGAGGGTTCCACGAAGCTGGTGGTCAACTCAGCGAGTTGAGCAATGCAGGACGGAGTGCTGGGGATCTGGGCTATGCTGTGCACAAAGGAATCCTTGCAAAAGTGCACCGAAGCCCTAGCAGCTGCAGTTCACGCAGTACACAGGATTACTGTCTGGCGTGGGGAGGCAAGGACTTACCTCCACCAAATTTGGACAGATGGACCACTGGACTATCCGGGTCACTTGGATCTAGCTCCTGTGTTCCAGGGACCATGCTCATCACGATGAGAGGGGACCCAGAGGACCGGCGAAGCAGAAGTTTGGTGCCTGCGTTAGCAGGTGGAAGATTCCATCGACCCACGGGAGATTTTTTCTTGGCTTCCAGTGCGGGGTGAAGGCAGACAGCCCCCAGAGCATGCACCACCAAGAAACAGTCGAGAAAGCCGGCAGGATTAGGCGCTACAATGTCGCTGGTAGTCTTCTTGCTACTTTGTTGCAGTTTTGCAAGCATCCTGGAGCAGTCAGTGGTCGATCCTTGGCACAAGTCAAAGAGGGAGATGCAGAGGAACTGTGGTGAGCTCTTGTATTCGTTATCTGAAGAGAAGCTCACAGGTGAGACCCTAAATAGCCATCAGAGGAGGATTGGCCACCTAGTCAGGTAAGCACCTATCAGGATGGGTCTCTGACGTCACCTGCTGGCACTGGCCACTCAGAGGCCTCCATTGTGCCCTCACACCTCTGAATTCAAGATGGCAGAGGTCTGGGATACACTGGAGGAGCTCTGGACACCACCCCTGGGGTGGTGATGGACAGGGGAGTGGCCACTCCCCTTTCCTTTGTCCAGTTTCACGCCAGAGCAGGAGTTGGGGATCCCTGAACCGGTGTAGACTGGCTCATGCAAGGAGGGCACCATCTGTGCCCTTCAAAGCATTTCCAGAGGCTGGGGGAGGCTACTCCTCCCCTGCCCTTAACACCTATTTCCAAAGGGAGAGGGGGTAACACCCTCTCTCAGAGGAAATCCTTTGTTCTGCCTTCCTGGGACTGGGATGCCCAGACCCCAGGAGGGCAGAAGTATGTCGGTGGGTTGGCAGCAGCGGTAGCTGCAGAGAAAACCCCAGAGAGTTAGTTTGGCTGTACCGGGTCCATGCTGAAGCCCCGGGGATGCATGGGATTGTCCTCCCAGTACTAGAATGGTATTGGGGTGACAATTCCATGATCCTAGACATGTTACATGGCCATGTTCAGAGTTACCATTGTGACGCTACATATAGGTATTGACCTATATGTAGTTCACGCATGTAATGGTGTCCCTGCACCACACAGGGAACAGATACAGGGCGCACTTTATGAGCACTGGGGTCCTGGCTAGCAGGATCCCAGTGACATAGGCAAAAACAAACATACATACAGCAAAAATGGGGGTAACATGTCAGGCAAGATGGTACTTTCCTACAGAACCAGTCTGGCCCATCGCAGGATCAGGAGGTAGAGGAGGGGGGTACCCGGACAGACTCAGAGGAGTCCCCTGAGGATGCTGGGGAGGGTACTTCCAAGGACTTGCCAGCTAACAGGCCACCTAGTGACACTGGTAGTGGGAGAGGATCACACATTAGTAGGGCACCTTTCATTCCTAAAGGCCAGGTTACTAGAGTCCAGTCAGTTAGGGACAGGTCCAGCTCTGCCAATTCCCACATAACTTCTGTGTCTCACAATTCCCAAGCCTCCCACCCTGAGGATAACTTAATAGAAAGGGAACTCAGAAATCTGAGGTTGGAAGAGGCCTGGCTGAAGCTTAAACAGCAGCAGCTGGCCTTAGACAGGGAATCTCTGGATGTGGAAAGGGAAAGGCAGAGGATGGGGTTAGATCCCCAATGGTGGCAGCAGCAGTGTTTTTGATAGCAATCCTGATAGAGAGCAAGATTCCAGAGACCTGCATAAGATAGTCCCCCCTTACAAGGAGGGGGATGACATTAACTAGTGGTTTGCTACACTTGTGAGGGCCTGTAGGGTACAGTTGGTCCCTCAAAGGCAGTGGGCTGCTATCTTGTGGCTATCTTTCACTGGTAAGGATAGGGATAGGCCCCTTACTGTCAGAGAAAGTGATGCTAATAACTAAAGAAATTTGAAGGATGCACTCTTGGAAGGATTTGGCTTAACCACTGAACACAGGATTACGTTCAGAGACACCAGAAAAGAGTCCTCTCAAGACTGGATAGACTTTGTAGACTGTTCAGTGAAGGCCTTGGAGGGTTGGTTACATGGCAATAAGGTGACTGACTATGAAAGCTGGTATAATATAATCCTGAGAGAGCATATTTTGAACAATTGTGTGTCTGATTTGTTGCACCAGTACTTGGTAGACTCAGATCTGACCTCTCCCCAAGAATTGGGAAAGAAGGCAGACAAATAGGTCAGAACAAGAGTGAACAGAAAAGTTCAGACAGGGGGTGACATGGATGGCAAGAGGAAGGATGGACAGTCTTCTGACAAGGGTGGGGACAAAGATAAACCACATTCTGAGTCTTCATCAGGTCCACAAAAATCCTCTGGGGGTGGTGGGTCCAAATCCTCTTCTCACAATCAGAAAAAGCCATGGTGTTATTTATGTAAAGTAAAAGGCCATTGTGCAATTGATGCCACTTGTCCAAAGAAAAACACCAAGGGTGTTTTCTTAGTGAAACCACAGAGGCTGTTTCAGTCTTTGATGGTGGCATTGACTTTGCCACCTTGGTTGCTTGTCCCCTTAATATGGGTAAGTACAAGCAACTACCCCTAATTAACGGTGTTGAGGTTGAGGCCTAGAGGGACACAGGAGCCAGTGTAACTATGGTTATAGAGAAACTGGTTCACCCTGTTCAACACCTACTTCAGCAATACCAAGTGACTGATGCTCACAATAACACACGTAGGCCCTCATTACAACAGCCGCCCACCAAGGTTGGACCGCCGGGCTGCCGCCAATGCGGCCGCACTGCTGCCGTGGCCATTATGAGATCCCCGCTGGACCGGTGGGCAGAAACCTGGTTTCCGCCCGCCGGCCTAGTGGGGATCTCGGCCACAACACAGAAGCCGGCTCCAAATGGAGCCGGCGGTGTTGTGGCTGTGTGACGGGTGTAGTTGCACCTGTCGCGCTTTTCACTGTCTGCTGTGCACGGCGGGAGGGGGACTCTTAATCCACTGGGCAGCGCTGCAAGCAGGGCTGCCCTAGAGGATTACATCCGCCGGGACAAAAGTGGCAGCAAACCACCGGTCCTGGCTGTGCGACGCAGCACTTTCACGGCGGTCGTAATCCCCCATGGAAGCACCGCCAGCCTGTTGGCGGTGCTTCCTCCAAAACACCGCCAGGTCCGTAATGACCCCCTTAGCCACCCCATGGCTGTTGTGAATTTCAACTGGGGGGGGTTACTGGTCCAAAGAAAGTTGTGGTAGCCACTGAATTACCTGTAGATCGCTTACTAGACAATGATTTGGAGACATCAGCTTGGACTGAAGTGGAGTTGGAGGCTCATGCAGCAATGCTGGGCATTCCTGGGCATAATTTTGCTTTGACAAGGGCTCAGGCCAAAAAGCAAAAAGGACAGGAAAACTTGGATCCTGGAACAATGGACCAAGTGCTCCCATAAGCTAAGGTTAGGAAGGGTAAATCCTTGCCCTATCTCCCTCCCTCACCAGAAGATTCCCCTTTTGAGGAAGAGAAATCCTCTCCCTGAGCAGAACCTACACCAGAGGAGCTGGCAGCAGACACTGCTGAGCTTTTGGGTGCAGGGGGGCCTGCTAGGAAAGAGCTGAGTGTGGCACAGCAGACCTGTCCCACACTAGAGGGTTTGAGACAGCAAGCTGTCAAGCAGCATAATGGGGATGTCAGTGATAGCCATAAGGTGTATTGGGAAGACAACTACCTGTATACTGAATCTAGGGACCCTAAGCCTGGAGCTGCCAGGAGATTGGTCATCCCTTTACAGTACAGGGAGTTCCTTCTTACCTTGGCACATGACATTCCCTTGGCTGGGCATTTGGGCCAAAGTTAAACTTGGGACAGACTTGTTCCCCTGTTTCACTGGCCTCATATGTCAGAGGACCCCAAAGAGTTTTGTCGCTCTTGTGTAACCTGACAAGCCAGTGGCAAGACTGGTGACACTCCAAAGGCCCCCTTAATTCCACTTCCAGTGGTTGGGTGCCCTTTGAAGGGGTAGGGGTTGACATAGTGGGCCCCTTTGACCCTCCAACAGCTTAAGGCAATACGTTTATCCTGGTGGTAGTGGACCATGCCATTAGGTACCCTGAAGCAATCCCCTTAAGGACCACTACAGCTCCTGCAGTGGCAAAGGCCCTCCTGGGAATCTTTTCCAGAGTGGGCTTCCCTAAGGAAGTGGTGTCGGACAGAGGTAGTAACTTCATGTCTGCATACCTCAAAGCAATGTGGAAGGAGTGTGGTGTAACATACAAGTTCACTACTCCTTATCATCCACAAACAAATGGTTTGGTTGAGAGGTTTAATAAAACTCTCAAAGGTATGATAATGGGACTCCCTGAAAAACTCAGAAGGAGATGGGATGTCCTGTTACCTTGCCTCCTTTTTGCTTACAGGGAGGTACCCCAAAAGGAGTGGGCTTTAGCCCCTTTGAACCCCTCTTTGGGCACCCTGTAAGAGGTCCCCTTGCACTTGTTAAGGAGGGTCGGGAACAACCTTTAAAAGCTCCTAAACAAGACATTGTGGATTATGTACTTGGTTTAAGATCAAGAATGGCTGAGTACATGAAAAAGGCCAGTAAAAACCTTTCCGCCAGCCAGGAGCTGCAAAAGCAATGGCATGACCAGAAGGCTGTCCTGACCCAGTACCACTCAGGACAGAAGGTGTGGGTATTGGAGCCTGTGGCCCCAAGAGCACTCCAGGACAAATGGAGTGGACCCCATCAAATTGTTGAGAAAAAGAGTGAGGTTACCTAATTGGTAGACCTAGGCACTGCCAGGAGTCCCCTTAGGGTGCTCCATGTCAATCGCCTGAAACCCAACTATAACAGGGCTGATCTCACCCTGCTCATGACAACTGGTTAGGGACAAGAAGAAGAGAGTGACCCTCTCACTGATCTTTTCCCGACCACTGAAGCTGATGGCTTAGTGGAGGGAGTAGTACTTGCAGAATGTCTTACTGCTGAGCAGAAAGATAACTGTATATACCTTTTAAGTCAGTTTTCTGAACTCTTCTCACTGATACCAGGTACCACTACTTGGTGTGAGCATATAATCAATACTGGAGACAGTTTACCTGTCAAAAGTAAGATTTATAGGCAGTCTGACCATGTCAGGGACTGCATTACACAAGAGGTTCAGAAAATGTTAGTCTTAGGAGTGATTGAGCCTTCAGAAAGCCCATGGGCTAGCCCAGTGGTGCTGGTTCCAAAACCTCACAGTAAGGATGGAAAAAGAGTGATTAGGTTTTATGTTGACTATAGAGAATCAACCAAGTAACCAGGACAGATGCTGACCCTATACCCAGGGCAGATGAACTAATAGATACTCTGGCTTCTGCCAAGTATCTAAGCACTTTTGATTTAACTGCAGGGTATTGGCAGATTAAATTATCAGAAGATTCAAAACCTAAAACTGCATTCTCAACCATTGGAGGGCACTATCAATTCACTGTGATGCCCTTTGGTCTGAAGAATGCACCTGCCACTTTTCAGAGGTTGGTGAACACTGTCCTGCAAGGGTTGGAAGCATTTAGTGCAGCATATCTGGATGATATAGCTGTCTTTAGCTCCACCTGGGATGATCACATGGTCGACCTGTGGAAAGTTTTGGAGGCCCTGCAAAAGGCAGGCCTCACTAACAAGGCCTCAAAGTGCCAGATAGGGCACAGGAAAGAGGTTTATCTGGGCCACCTGGTAGGTGGGGGACAGATTGCACCACTGAAGGGGAGGTTCCAGACCATTATGGAATGGGCTCCCCCTACAACTCTCAAACCTAGGTGAGAGCCCTTTTAGGCCTCACAAGGTACTCTAGGAGGTGTATTAAGAAGTATGGCTCCATTGCAGCTCCTCTTAATGACCTCACTAGTAAAAAGATACCTCTGCACCTGTCCTAAAAATCCCTTGCTACACTAAAAAGTTCATAGTCCAGACTGATGCTTCTGAATTGGGGGTTGGGGCAGTGCTATCACAGCTTAATACTGAGGGCCAGGATCAACCTGTTGCTTTTATCAGCAGAAGGTTGACCCCTAGAGAAAAGCATTGGTCTGCCATAGAGAGGGAGGCCTTTGCTGTGGTCGGGCACTTTAAAAGTTGAGACCATACCTGTTTGGTACTCACTTTATTGTTCAGACAGACCACAAACCTCTACTTTGGCTAAAACAAATGAAAGGTGAAAACCCTAAATTGTTGAGGTGGTCCATATCCCTACAGGGAATGGACTATACAGTGGAACATAGACCTGGGAGTACCCACACCAATGCAGATGGACTCTCCAGATATTTCCACTTAGACAATGAAGACTCATCTGGGCAACGTTAGCCTTATTGTCCCTCGTTTGGGGGGTGGGGGGGTTGTGTAGGAAAGTACCATCTTGCCTGCCATGTTACCCCCATTTTTACTTGTATGTATGTTTGCTTTTGCCTGTGTCACTGGGATCCTGCTAGCCAGGACCCCAGTGCTCATAAAGTGTGTCCTGTATGTGTTCCCTGTGTGGTGCCTAACTGTATCACTGAGGCTCTGCTAACCAGAACCTCAGTGTTTATGCTCTCTCTGCTTTTAAAATTGTCACTACAGGCTAGTGACTAATTTTACCAATTCTTATTGGCACACTGGAACACCCTTTTAATTCCCTAGTATATGGTACCTAGGTACCCAGGGTATTGGGGTTCCAGGAGATCCCTATGGGCTGCAGCATTTCCTTTGCCACCCATAGGGAGCTCAGACAATTCTTACACAGGACTGCCACTGCAGCCTGAGTGAAATAACGTCCACTTATTTGACAGCCATGTTTCACTGCACTTAAGTAACTTATAAGTCACCTATATGTCTAACCCTCACTTAGTCGAGTTTAGGTGCAAAGTTACTTAGTGTAAGGGAACCCTGGCACTAGCCAACGTGCCCCCACATTGTTCAGGGCAAATTCCCCGGACTCTGTGAGTGCGGGGACACCATTACACGCGTGAACTACATATACGTCAATACCTATATATAGCGTCACAATGGTAACTCCGAACATGACCATGTAACATGTCTAGGATCATGGAATTGTCACCCCAATACCATTCTGGTACTGGGGGGACAATTCCATGCTTCCCCCGGGCTCCAGCATAGAGCCTGGGTACTGCCAAACTAACTCTCTGGGGTTTTCTCTGCAGCTACCGCTGCTGTCAACCCTAGACAACCCTGGGCAGCCCAGTCCCAGGAAGGCAGAACAAAGGATTTCCTCTGAGAGAGGGTGTTACACCCTCTCCCTTTGGAAATAGGTGTTAAGGGCCTGAGAGGAGTAGCCGCTCCTGGCCTCTGGAAATGCTTTGAAGGGCACAGATGGTGGATTGTATGACGAAACAACGAAGTCAAAAACAACTACTGCCTTAACATCGAGGTCGGAACACCGACCTCATTGCTACTACTAATGATTTTACCACGAATGCCTTAACAACGATATTTCGTTGTAAAGGCATTCCTGATAAAATCATTAGCAATAGGCACCATTCACCCTACATCCCTCACCCCACCCCCCAAACCCACCCCAAAACCTAAAACCCCCTGACCCCCTACCCACTCCCCAAAACCAAAAACGCCCCGCCCCCCCAACCCCACCCTAAAACCTAAAACCCCCTGACCCCCCACCCACTCCCCAAAACCAAAAATGCCCCACCCCCCGAACCCCACCCTAAAACCTAAAACCCCCTGACCCCCCACCCACTCCCCAAAACCAAAAACGCCCCACCCCCCAACCCCACCCTAAAACCTAAAACCCCCTGACCCCCACCCACTCCCCAAAACCAAAAACGCCCCACCCCCCAACCCCACCCCAAAACCTAAAACCCCCTGACCCCCCACCCACTCCCCAAAACCAAAAACACCCCACCCCCCCAACCCCACCCTAAAACCTAAAACCCCTTGACACCCCACCCACTCCCCAAAACCAAAAACGCCCCACCCCCCCAACCCCACCCTAAAACCTAAAACCCCCTGACCCCCCACCCACTCCCCAAAACCAAAAACGCCCCACCCCCCAACCCCACCCCAAAACCTAAAACCCCCTGACCCCCTCCCCAAAACCTAAACCCACCACTTACCTTCGCCAACTCCCTTCTTTGTATCTTAACCACGCATGTTCGTTGTTCAGAACATACGTAGTTAAGGCACAAAAAAACAGAGTCGTGGTAAAAAAAGCGTTGTTGCGCTTTCGTTAACCACGACTTTCGGAAAAAAAAAGTCGTAAAAAAGGATATTTCCCCAGATGGTGCCCTCCTTGCATAAGCCAGTCTACACCGGTTCAGGGATCCCCCCAGCCCTGCTCTGGCGCGAAACTAGACAAAGGAAAAGCGAGTGACCACTCCCCTAACCAGCACCTCCCCAGGGGAGGTGCCCAGAGCTCCTCCAGTGTGTCCCAGACCTCTGCCATCTTGAATGCAGAGGTGTGAGGGCACAATGGAGACCTCTGAGTGGCTAGTGCCAGCAGGTGATGTCAGAGACCCCTCCTGATAGGTGCTTACCTTTATCTGTAGCCAATCCTTCTCTGAGGGCTATTTAGGGTCTCTGCTGTGGGTTTCTCTTCAGATAACGAATGCAGGAGCTCACCAGAGTTCCTCTGCACTTCTCTATTCAACTTCTGCCAAGGATCGACCGCTGAATGCTCCAGGATGCCTGCAAAACCGCAACAAAGTAGCAAGAAGACTACCAGCAACATTGTAGCGCCTCATCCTGCCGGCTTTCTTGACTGTTTCCTGGTGGTGCATTCTCTGAGTGCTGTCTGCCTTCACCCTGCACTGGAAGCCAAGAAGAGATCTCCCGTGGGTCAACGGAATCTTCCCCCTGCCAACACAGGCACAAAACTTCTGCATCACCGGTCCTCTGGGTCCCCTCTCATCCTGACGAGCGTGGTCCCTAGAACACAGGAGCTGGGTCCAAGTGTCCCCGACTGTCCAGTGGCCCTTCTGTCCAAATTTGGTGGAGATAAGTCCTTGCATCCCCATGCAAGCCAGTAATCCTGCGTACTAAGTTAACTGCAGCTGCTTGCGCTTCTGTGCACTTTTGCAAGACTTCGTTTGTGCACAGCCTAGCCCAGTTTCCCAGCACTCTGTCCTGCATTGCCCAACTCGCTGAGTTGGACTCCAATTTCGTGGGACCCTCTTTTGTTGTGCTGAGTTCACCGTCGTGCTCAGATCTTCTGAATGCCTGTTCAGGTGCTTCTGTGGGTGCTGCCTGCTTCTGCATGGGCTCTCCGTGTTGCTGTGTGTCCCCTCTGTCTCCTCCTCCAAGGGGCGACCTCCTGGTCCTTCCTGGGCCCTGGCAGCACCCAAAACCTTCAACTGTGTCTCTTGCAACTAGCAAGGCTTGTTTGCCGTCTTTCTGCATGGAAACAACTCTGCATCCTCCTACACTCCGTGGGACATCTTCTGACCAAAGGAGAAGTTCCTGGCACCTTCTGGTGTTGCAGAATCTTTGGCTTCTTCCACCCAGAGGCAGCCCTTTTGCACCTTCATCCAGGGTTTAGTGGGCTCCTGCCCCCCCGGACACTCGCACTACTATTGGACATGGTCCCCTTCCTTTGCAGGCCCTCAGGTCCAGGAATCCGTCTTCAGTGTTTTCCAGTCAGTTGTTGTCTTTGCAGAATCTTGTATCTTGACTTTACTGTCTTTCTGGGTTAGTAGGGTAACTTTACTCCTACTTTTCAGGGTCTTGGGGTGGGGTATCTTGGACACCCTTAGTGTTTTCTTACACTCCCAGTGACCCTCTACACACTACACTAGGCCTGGGGTCCATTCGTGGTTCGCATTCCACTTTTGGAGTATATGGTTTGTGTTGCCCCTAGGCCTATTTTCTCCAATTGCATTCTATTGTGTCATACAGTGTTTGCACTACTTTTCTAATTGTTTTACTTACCTGATTTTGGTTTGTGTGTATTTTTTGTGTATTTTACTTACCTCCTAAGGGAGTATATCCTCTGAGATACTTTTGGCATATTGTCACTAAAATAAAGTACCTTTATTTATTGTAACTCTGAGTATTGTGTTTTCTCATGATGTAGTGCTAAGTGATATAAGTGGTATAGTAGGAGCTTTGCATGTCTCCTAGTTCAGCCTAAGCTGCTCTGCTATGGCTACCTCTATCAGCCTAAGCTGCTAGAACACTAATAATCTACTGATAAGGGATAACTGGACCTGGCACAAGGTGTAAGTACCACAAGGTACCCACTATAAGCCAGGCCAACCTCCTACATGTTCTCCCTGGACTCTTCAGTGCTTCTTGGAGTTGGTCCCTTTCTTTCACAGATTTTCAGGTCCAGGAATCCATTGTTGGTGTCTTGCAGTCTCTTCTGGATCTTGCACTGTCTTCTATCACGACTTCTTGTGTGTTTTAAGAGACTTGGGGCCATATGTACAAACACATTTTCCAATAGACACAGAATGGGCAAAACTGCTTGCTACATCTGGCCCTTGCTGTGCTTTACTCGTGTTTTCCTGGGCTCTGGGGTGGGGTATGTTACTTACCTTTGGTGGTTTCTTACACTCCAAGCTCCCCTATACACAGTACACTTGCCTAGGTGGGAAAGTGACTTTTGCATTCCACTATTTTAGTATATGGTTTGTGTCCCCAGTAGGCCCAATGCAACCTATTTTGATTTTCACTGTTTGCACTATTTTCTGACTATTTACTGTGTATATATTGTGTAATTTACTTACCTTCTAAGGGAGTATAGTCTTTAAAGTATTGTAGGTCTTCTGTCTCAAAAATAAAGGGGCATATTTATACTCTGTTTGCGCCGGAATTGCGTCGTTTTTTTTACGCAATTCCGACGCAAAACTAACTCCATATTTATACTTTGGCATTAGACGCGTCTAGCGCCAAAGTCCATGGAGTTTGCGTCATTTTTTAGCGTGGACACCTACTTTGCGTTAATGATATGCAAGGTAGGCGTTCCCGTCTAAAAAATTGACTCCGAGGCATGTGCGCCGTATTTACACTCCCGGGCAAAATTCACGCCCGGGAGTGGGCGGGTCAAAAAAAATGACGTACGGCCGCTTTTGCGCCGTTTTTTAGCGCCTGGTCAGGGCAGGCGTTAAGGGACCTGTGGGCTCGGAAGGAGCCCAGAGGTGCCCTCCCATGCCCCCAGGGACCCCCCTGTCACCCTTGCCCACCCCAGAAGGATGCCTAAAGATGGAGGGACCCATCCCAGGGACATTAAGGTAAGTTCAGGTAAGTGTTTTTTATTTTATTTTTTTGTGGCATAGGGGGGCCTGATTTGTGCCCCCCTACATGCCACTATGCCCAAAGACCATGCCCAGGGGACAGAAGTCCCCTGGGCATGGCCATTGGGCAAGGGGGCATGACTCCTGTCTTTGCTAAGACAGGAGTCATTTCTATGGGGGTTGGGAGTCGAAAAAAATGGCGCAAATCGGGTTGAGGCGAAAAATTTGCCTCAGCCTGACTTGCCCCATTTTTGGGCGCCCAAGCTCCATATCCCCCTAAGCCAGCGCTGCCTGGTGTACGTCGTTTTTGTTTCACGCACACCAGGCAGCGCCGGCGGCTAACGCCGGCTAACGTCATTGAATAAATACGGCGCCCGCATGGCGCTTCAGAATGGCGTTAGCCGGCGCTAATTTTTTTGACGCAAAACTGCGTTAGCGCAGTTTTGCGTCAAAAAGTAAAAATATGGCCCAAAGTACCTTTATTTTTGTTTGTTAACACTGAGTAATGTCTTTCATGTGTGTGAGTACTATGTGACTACAGTGATATTGCAAGAGCTTTGCATGTCTCTTAGTTCAGCCTTGGCTGCTCTGCCTACAGCTACCTCTAGACAGCCTGGCTTCTACACTCTGACTACATTTCACTAATAAGGGATAAATGGACCTGGTGTAAGTACTTCTGGTACCCACTACAAACCTGGCCAGCCTCCTACACAATGCTGTGCAAACCTCACACTTTTATTGAAATCACCTATTTTCCGTACATTTCTGTGGCAGAGTTTTATCAGCAAAGGTGGGGCAATGCTGGATGGTAGGACTTTTATGTATTCCTGCAGATTCTGGAAGTTTCCATCACAGAAATTTAGGGAACATTTGTGAATTCCAGCTAATTGGACCTTTGCAAGGCTTTGCGGCTACGGAAATGGTGTGGGTTGCATTTGAAGCACACCACCCTGGACTTCCACAGATGTCTACTTTTCAGAAGTGACATTTTTTCTGGTAGGTTTGTACAGGTAGCAGCCCACCCAAGCCCAAAAAGTGCAGCCACTCACCATTGCAAGAGAGACAATATTGGGAGTTAACCAAGCTCTGCTAGCCCATCTGTGAAATAAGCATACAAAAAAGTCAAATCTCCTTTTCCTTGCAATTGTGATGAGATGCTTTATTCAGCAGGGCGGGCAGAAAGACGGTGTCCATTATGTGGGCCAGAGCCCATTGCCATGCCCATTGTAGTTGCTGGTGCTTAGTAAACTTCCTGCCTCCACAGGGGGCAGATCAGGGGCCTTTTGACTGTGCACATGTTTTGGGAGATGGGGGAATTGACAGGGCCATCATGGTGCAACCCACTCCTAATAAAAAAAAATCCCTGGTGTCCTAGTGGGCTTTCTGCCCCCCTGGGGGCAGATCGGTGGCTACTGCTCCCACATGCCCCTGGGGGTGGGCAGAAAGCCTGTGCCCTCTATTTTGCAGTGGGGCATTGATAGGGCCATCATGGGCCACCCCCACCCCTACACGAACTAAACAAAAATTCCCTGGCATCCTAAGGGGCTTTCTGCCCCACGGGGAGGTAGATTAGGGGATTTTGCCCCCATCTGCCCCCGGGGGGGCAGAAAGACCATGTACTTTTTTTGTGGTGGGGGCATTGATAGGGTCATCATTACCCACCCCAACACTAAATAACACAAAATATCCCTGGCATCCTAGTGGCCTTTCCGCCGCCTCTGTTGGGACAGATCAGGTCTATTGCACCTATCTGCCCCCCTGGGGCTCACAACCGTCCTCAGCACCAAAGAGGTTAATATCTTTGTTAGACCTGGCCTTTTTCCAGGGTCATACTTTTTGCCTTTTTTCTCTTATATTTCTTACCCTCGTTTTGTTGGCTCTAAGACACTGGGCACTTTACCACTGCAAATCAGTGCTAAAGTGCATAGGGTCTCTCCCTTACAACTTAGTAAAATTGGCTTACACCTGTTTGGTTTATTTAATTTACCTGTAAGTCTCTTCTAAAGTGATATATCATATGCCCAGGGCCTGTAACTTAAATGCTACTAGTGGGCCTGCAGGGCAGATTGCGCCAACCACAGGAGTAGCCTTTCATGCTTGTCTCAGGCCTGCCACTGCAGAGCCTGCCTGCACAGTTTACTGCCACACTGACTTGGCAAATTAAACTGCTTGCCAAGGCCTAAACTCCCATTTTGCCACACGTAAGTCACCCCTAAGGTAGGCCCTAGATAGCCCTTTGGGCAGGGTGCTGTGTATGTAAAAGGTAGGACATATGGCTTTATGTCCTTCGTGTCCTAGTAGTGACGAGCAGCCTATTCAGTTTCTCACTACTGTGAGTGCTGCTCCTCTTATAGGATTGCAATGGAAATGCATTGAAAGGTGTCTAAGTGGTATCTTCTGATCTATTAGGAATAGAGTGGGCATGTTTAGTTCGTTTGGAATGGTAGTGAGAAATCCTGCTTATTGGTGTAGGTGGATTTTTTAATACTGTGGTAGAAATGTCAATTTTACAAAGTGACCATTTCTTTGGGCTTATAAATCTAGTGATTTTGCAGCCTGACTCTAATCCACACCTGGGGCAGAGTGACAGCTGCTCTTGGTGCATACTTTCCAAACAGCCCTAAGACAGAAGGGGCTGGGTGTGACAGGAGAGGCATCTGCATACTGGTAGCCTTCCTGAAATGGGGAGAGGAAGGGTCGTTCACACCTTACATGTGAACGGCTGTGTCCTGCCCTCAAAAAATGGACTGATTACACCCTACTGATGTCTTGAGACAGGGCTGGATTGAAAGGGTATTATGCCTAACTTGAAACGGCTCCTTTGAAGTTACCCCTGAACCAAGGCATTATTGAGTATAGGTAGAGGGCTTTTGCCTCCTGATAAGGAGAACACTTTTGGAACTAGGACTGAACCTCTGCCAGAGGGACTGCTGGACTGCACAAAGCTCTGATCTGGACAGCTCTTCTTTTGTTGCCCTGCTGCTGGGTGTGTACTGGGTGGCTCCAAGGGCTCATCTGGATTGCTTTTCTGCTTGTTGCCCTGCTGCCAGCCTTTTTCCTGACTTGGTCCCAGTCAAGACACTGACAGACACTGATGGACTGGACACAAAATGCTGCTGGAGGGATTGCTCTGCTGTTGTGGTGACCTGTGATCTGCTAAGTCACTAGAGCAACTGCCACTGCTTTCTTCTGTACACTTGTGCTGGCCTGCTTGCCTGAGCCCTGCAGCTTTGTGCCTCCACAGCTGTCTCCAGGGGCTGGGTGGTGCACTCCCTTTTTCCCCTTACCTTGAGGTTCTCTGGCACTGTTTCCCCTTCAGGAGCAGAGCAGGGAACTGGTGGAGTGCTCCTGGCTGAACTGCTCCTCCAGAGCATGAGGAGCGCTTCATTCTGTTAACCAGTGCATGTGAAGAGTGCTTTGTTTTATGAACTGCAAAGAGAAAGAACACTTTGTTTGGCCTACATTCAGTGCCAGTGGTGTGCGCTTGTCCTGTGTGGGGCAGATGCTCTACTTGGAGTGCAGTGTGTGAAAAACTATGCAAACTCCACGAGTGGAGTTCACCACCCACCGCTAGTTAAAATATGTTATTTGTTTGAAGTGAATTACTGTCTCGCTACTGTTGCACTGAATGAAGGGGAAATAACCAATTGTACGACTTCTCAGTCCTACACATTCCCTAATGTTGCACACAATGAAGTTGCAATAGTAAACATTACCCTTTCTGAGTCCAACGCTTTCTCTAATTTTGCACACAATGGAGTGGGAATAGTATATTTTACCACTCCAGTGTCCAACACTTTCCCTATTGTTGCACATATTGGAGTGGGAACATTAAATGTCACCCTTCCTCAGTCCAGCGCTTTCCCTACTATATCACCGACTTGAGTTGGCATAGTAAATTTTACCCCTCCTGAGTCCAATGCTTTCACTAATTTTGCATGTAATGGAGTGGGAATAGCATATTTTACAACTCCAGTGTTTAACGCTTTCCTGTCTGTTGATAACATTGGAGTGGAATTGTAAATTTTACCCTCTCCTCAGTCCAACACTTTCCCTACTGTTCCACTGACTGGAATGAGATTAGTATACTTCACCCCTCCTATTGTTGCACCGACTGGAGTGGGAATAGTACATTTTAAACGTTCAGTGTCCAAAAGCTTTCCTACTGTTGCTCAGACTGGAGTGGGAATAGTAAATTATATCCCTCAGGTGTTAAACGCGTTCCCTACTGTTGCACAAACTGGAATGAGAATAGTACATTTTACCCCCCCTCATTCCAACACTTTCCCTACAGTTGCACCAACTGGAGTGGGAATAGTAAATGTTACCCCTCCTACCTCTAAAACTTTACTACTGCTGCACAGACTGGAGTGGGAACTGTAAATCATAACCCTCCGGTGTCCAACGTTTTCCCTACTGTTGCACAGACGGGAGTGGAAATTGTAAATTTCACCCCTTATCAGTCCAACTCTTTCCCTACTATTGCACACATTGCAGTGGGAATAGTAAATGTTACCCATCCTGATTCTAAAACCTCTTCTACTGTTGCACACACTGGACTGGGTGGAGTGAATTTTTCCTCTCCTGAGTCTAACACTTTCTGTAATGCTGCCAGAAAAAAGTGAAGTGAGAAAAGTAAATTATACCACTCCTGAGTCCAGCGCTTTCCCTACTGTTGCATCGACTGGAGTGGGAATAGTAAATTTTACCCCTCCGATATTCAGTGCTTTTTCTACTGTTGCACTGAATGGAATGGGAATAGTAAATGTTACACCTCCTTAGTCCAACACTTACTCCACTGTTGCACAGACTGGAGTGGAAATATTAAAATTTAAACCTCTGGTATCCAGCGTTTTCTCTACAGTTCCTCAGACTTGAATAGTACACTGTATGCCTCCTGAGTCCAACGCTTATCCTTCTGATTTACCGACTGGAGCGGGAATAGTAGATTTCACTCATCCTGAGTTTAGAGTTTTTCCTACGCATGCACAGACTGGAGCGGCAATAGTAAATTTTACCCCTGCTGAGTTAGACACTTTCCCTACTGGTGCACAGACTGGAGTAGAATAGTAAATTTTACCCCCCCTGAGTCCAATGCTTTTCCTACTGTTGCACACACTGGAGTAGGAAAAGTAAATTTTTACGCCTCCTGGTGTCAAACAATTTCCCTGATTTGTTGCACAAACTGGTATGAGAATGTCAAATGTTACCATTCCTGAGATAATGCTTTCCCTACTGTTGCAATTACTAAAGTAGGAATAGTAAATTTCGCCCATTTGCGTCCAACGCTTTCCACACTGTGACAAATACTGGAGTGGGAATATCAAGTTTTACCCCTCCTGAATCCAACACTTTCCCTGCTGCTGCACTGAGTGGAATGGCAATAGTAAATTTCACCCCTCCTGAGTCCAGCGCTTTCCCTACTGTTGACAGACTTGAGTAGGAATAGTAAATTTTTCCCTTCTGGTGTCGAACACTTTCCCTACTGTTGCACAGATTGGAGTTCAAATAGTAGATTTTAACCCTCCTGGGTCCAACGCTTTCCCTGCTGTTGCACACACTGGAGTGGGAATAGTAATTTTTACCTCTGCTGAGTCCAATGCTTTCCGTACAGTTACACCATCTGGAGTGGGAATATCACATTTTACCCCTTATGAATCCTATGCTTTTCCTGCTGTAGCACTGAGTGGAATGGCAAAAGTAAATTTCACGACTCCTGAGTCCATTGCTTTCCCTACTGCTGCACACACTGAAGTCGGTATAGTTCATTTTTCCCCTCTTCCATCCAACGCTTTCCCTACAGTTGCACAAAATGGAGTGGAAATAGTAAATGTTACCCTTCCTAAGTCCAACACATTCCTACTGCTGCAGAGACTGGAGTGGGAATGGTAAATTATAACCCTCTGGTATCCAACGCTTTCCCTACTGATGCACCACACTGGAGTGGAAATAGTAAGTTTTACCCGTCCTGACTCCTACACATTTCCTACTTGTGCACCGACTGGAGTGGGAGTAGTGAATTTTACCTCTGCTGAGTCCAACTCTTTCCCTATTGTTGTGCACACTGAAGTGGTAATAATACATTTTACCACTCTGGTGTCCAACTCTTTCCTTACTGTTGCACTGAGTGGAATGGCAACAGTAAATTTCACCTCTCCTGAATCCAGCGCTTTCCCTACTGTTGACAGACTTGAGTAGGACTAGTTCATTTTTCCCTTCCGGTATCAAACACTTTCCCTACTGTTGCACAGACTAGAGTTTATATAGTAAATTTTACCCCTTTTGAGTCCAACGATTTCCCTACTGCTTAACACACTGCAGTTGGAATAATAAATTTTACCAATCCTGAGTCCAATGCTTTTCCCACTGTTGCACACAGTAGAGTGGGAATAGTAGATTTTACCCCTAGTGGGTCCAGTACTTTCCCTACTGTTGTACACACTGCAGTGGGAATAGTGTGTTTTACCACTGATGAGTCCAATACTATCCCCATTGTTGTACACACTGGAGTGGGAATAGTCAGTTTTACCCCTCCTCAGTCCACGCATTCCCTACAGTTGCTCCAACTGGAGTGGGAGTAGTAAATGTTACCACTCCTAAGTCCAACACTTTCCTACTGCTGCTCAGACTGATGTGAGAAGGGTAAATTAAAACCCTTGAGTGTTCAAAGGTTTCCCTACTTTTGCACATACTGGATTACGAATAGTAAATGTTGCCCATCCTGATTCCAACACTTCTCCTACTATGCACTGGAGTGGCAATAGTGAATTTTACCCCTTCTAAGTCCAAATCTTTCTCTGTTGCTGCCAGAGAGGATTGAGAAAAGTAAACTTTACCCCTCCTGAGTCCAACACTTTCCCTAGTTTTGCATCGACTGGAGTGGGAATAGTAAATTGTACCGCTCCGGTATTCAGCGCTTTTCGTACTGTTGCACTGAATGGAGTGGGAACAGTACATTTTACACCTCCTGCGTCTAATGCTTTCCCTGCTGTTGCATGAAATGGAGTGGAAAGTATATATTTTACCCCTCCTTAGTCCATTACTTCCTCTACTGTTGCACAGACTGGAGTGGAAATAAAAAACATAAACCTCTGGTATCCAAAGTTTCCTCTAGTTTTGCACAGACTGGAGTCGGAATAGTAAATTTTACACCTCCTGAGTCCAACACTTTTCCTACTGTTGTACCGACGGAAGTGGGAATAGTAAATTTCACTCATCCTGAGTTTAACGTTTTTCATACGCATGCACAGACTGGAGTGGCAATAGTAAATTTTACCCCCCCTCAGTTAGAAGCTTTCCCTACTTGTGCACCGACTGGAGTAGAATAGTAAATACCCTCCTGAGTCCAATGCTTTTCCTACTGTTGCACACACTGGAGTGGGAAAAGTAAATTTTACGCCTCCTGGTGTCAAACACTTTCCCTATTGTTGCACAAACTGGAATGAGAATATCAAATGTTACAGTTCCTGAGATAATGCTTTCCCTACTGTTGCCTTTACTAAAGTAGGAATAGTAAATTTTGCCCCATTTGCGTCCAACGCTTTCCACACTGTGACATATACTGGAGTGGGAATATCAAATTTTAAGTCACAAAAGAGAGTACGGGTTTTTTTGGAAATATAAATGGATTGGAAGTGTGCTAATTGCGTCACCATGCCAGTCCTAAATCTCAACTAGAGATACAACGCGGGGTGGTTCACGGTCTGTGGAGGGGGATTTCCTTTACGGACTAGGTGGTCTCACACACTATATAGTGTCATGCTTCATCATATGACCACCTAGCCCCACCCAGGTAGGGCAATACCACCTGGGCGGACTCAACCTCGCTGTTAAAGGAACAGGAGGGAGTGCGTAAATTTAGTTAGATTTCTGGAAAAATAGGGATCCAGCTATGCTATGGGAATAAAAACACCTACTCAGATACCAGGGTGAGTTTTAATAGAAGGTTCTGTGTGGTGTGTTTAAAAGGAATGGGAGACCAGTGTGAGAACAATGACTGACAAGGTCACCTATCTAGCCGACATGTTTCTGCCCTTGTGATTGAGCTATGGAGGGTCTCTGGGCATTCATCAGGGCGTTGGATCCCTGTTGTGGATGCTAATAGCGCGCTGCAATATCAAATTTTACCCTTCCTGAGTCCAACGCTTTCCCTGCTGTATCACTGAGTGGAATGACAATAGTAAATTTCACGCCTCCTGAGTCCTGTGCTTTCCCTTCTGCTGCACACACTGAAGTGGGAATAGAAAGTTTTTCCCCTCTTCCATCCAACGCTTTCCCTACAGATGCACCAACTGGAATGGGAATAGTAAATGTTACCCCTCCTAGTCCAACACTTTCCTACTGCTCAACAGACTGGAGAGGGAAAGGTAAATTATAACCCTCCGGTACCCAACGCTTTTCCTACTGATGCACAAACTGGAGTGGAAATAGTAAGTTTTACCCCTCCTGACTGCAACACTTTTCCTACTTGTGAACTGACTGGAGTGGGAGTAGTGAATTTTTCCTCTGCTGAGTCCCGCGCTTTCCCTATTGTTGTGCACACTGGAGTGGGAATAATACATTTTATCAATCTTGTGTCCAACTCTTTCCCTACTTTTGCACTGAGTGGAATGGCAATAGTAAATTTCATGCCTCCTGAGTCCAGTGCTTTCTGTACTGCTGCACACACTGAAGCGGGAATAGTAAATTTTTCCCCTCTTCCATACAACGCTTTCTCTACTGTTGCACCAACTGTATTGGGAATAGTAAATATTACCCTTCTAAGTCCAACACTTTCCTACTGCTGCACAGACTGGAGTGGGAATGGTAAATTATAACCTTCCGGTATCAAACGCTTTCCATACTGATGCACACACTGGAGTGGAAATAGTAAGTTTTACCCCTCCTGACTCCAAAATTTTCCCTACTTGTGCTCCGACTTCGCTGGTTGTCGCTGGACGCCTATTAAGTCGGATTAGGCTTTGTCAGCTGGTGAATAAGCGATTGAAATGGGTAAAGAGTTGATGGCTGTGTGAGTTTAACCTCGTCTGTTTCACCTAAGTCGCAAATCAGTAGCATTAGCCTTCTTTTGCCCCTAGTGGGGGTAGTCTTTACTATGACCATGAAGAATCCGCTCAGGTTGTCTGCTTCCAGGAAGAGCTTGCTTAAAAAGCAAATCTAACCCCACACAGAACAAGGCTATTCCAGCACTCTAGCTGAAGGGACAGTTGCAGAAGCAACTATTCTCCTTCTGAGGTAAAGAGAACACCTCATTACAGGAAACAAAAGGTGAAGCCCTCTCCATCGCAACTCTGGACACAGAGTCCTCTGTAAGGCCCCCAATGGAGCCCTCAGGGGAGCTCCCATGGGAGTCATATCAGCCAGAAGTAAACCAGAAAAGAGGAGTTAAGGTCTTGGAACAGCGCCTTCCAACACCCCTTGCAGAGACTGCAGAGACTGCTCAGCCTGCCTGGAGCCTGCCGGTGCCACAGCATTATACCTCCTCTTCATTTGTCTGGTCAGTCAGCTCCTTTACCCAAGCCGACCTGGCTCCGAAAAACTCCCAGGAAAGTGGTGCTAACTCATCCACAGCGTCTGTTGCCATCGGGCCATGTGACTTCACGCTGCCGGACCTGGATCTAGATTTATTTCAGAGATATGGCTAACAAACTTGTGCTTCCGTCTGTGGATCCCAGGCCCAAGGGCTTACCGACACAAACCAGTCTTGAACTGTTTAATAGTACACCCTCATTACAAGATTGTTATATATCCATTCTCATTTATTCGCAACACCAGCCTTAGAAGTAAGTGGAATCCAGCCTATTCAACCTCCGGAATCTGAGGCTAGGCTCTCAGCCTCTCTGTTTAACTTGGAAAACGTTCTTGCCTCAATCTTAAAGCTCTTGGAGAAATTTGTAGGGGGTTCTCCGTAACAGCAACTTTAATGGAGATGACTAAAGATAAAAAGGTGACGATCCTTTAGATCCTATTCAGCTAAATGCGACTTCTTTGCAATTTCTTAAAGATCAGAGGTCAGCATGGGTGCCCACCTAGGGCACCCCGAAGGGAGCACACGTGCGAGGACATGGGTTCTCAAGCGGGAAGCTCCCAATGTATCTGTCCTAGTGAGCCAAAACCACTGCTGGTTAGCCCAGTAGACTTTATTCAATGTATTTTTGATCCCCCTACTTTGAAGAATAACCACTCTGCACATTGTAACTGACCCCCTTTGAAGGTATTTCCCATCTTTGAAAGAGCTGTTAACCAAAAGAGTGGGCCCTTAATTTCCCTCCCTGCGCGACTCTCAGGAGAAGAACCAAAGAGGGGAATTATTGCTAAAGGAGGAAAAAAATCTAAGAGATTGAAGAAATTAAATCGACGAATTAGCAGGAAAAAAAGAAGGAAAGTCCTGTTCCCCCATACGACAACGGATGGGACAACTTCTCCCCGAGCTTGCACAGAACCACACATGAAGCAGCCGTATCTGCTCTCTCTGCGAAGGCCTAATATCTCTAAAAAGATGCCTGAAAGTGAGCACAGAACTGTCCTCTCTTCCACTCCAGCCTTGAATCCAACCGCCTCTCCATTCTTGCCCTCCGGACTTGAGGCCGTTCCTAATGACTCTTCCATCCCTTTGCTTAGGGAAGGAGTACCTCCAACAGGTTATAACATGGACTCTCAGATTGTAGACTTTTTTCCTATCTTTGACGCTGATTTAATCTTAAATAGGTCCACTTTGTTAGGATGTTTCTCGGAATCCAGCTCTTTAAAACACATCACTAGCTATGATATTGACCTTGTCTCCCTACTGATGATTATTGGTGGCATTAGGGCTAGGATCGCCTTCCGCTCCTTGCACTCGTCGAACCTGGTCCTCTCCCACGCTGATTTTGTGCAGTGTCGCGGGATTGATGTGATCCCGCTTTTGTTCTATACCACTCTCGGGCGGGGAAAAGGTCGCAACTAAGGGCCCTAAGAGGCTCCAATCCCCTGACCACTTTAAAGGTACTGATTTTACTGTGTATAGATCCAGATCAGATCTTCGGGCTCTTAAAGTCTCACTAACAGGGAAGGATAAACAGGTGTTACTGCAGGAGATTCGTCCCGTACCTAATCACCTAGCCACTTATGCTCAGGAAGATTGGGGTTGGCTTCTGGGTGCCTTTACTCAAGAGCAGGTGACCAGGGACACACTCCATCCCTCTTCCTAATAGAGGATTAAAAATCATCTCCTGGAATGCAGCTGGGGTAAAATTTAGGAAGGAAAAATTATCTTATCTTACTACACTTAAACCGGATCTAATTTGCTTATAGGAGACTTGGGCAGATACGGACCTATTGTGGGACAACTATTTTGTCATTGACTGTAAAGCCTCTTCGTCACGAAGAGGACACGCTAAAGGGGAGGTAGCCTGTCTACTGTCTAAGACACTCAAAATGGATTATTCCTGCTATAAAGACCCCAGTTACCTCTTCATGGCCCTAACTATTCAATTGTATAATACCGTGCGAGGCCCCACCTCAATGTTACTAATTAATGTTTATGTGCCCTCAGAGGCAATGTACAATTCTCTGTTACCAAGGGTCTTTCCCTTTCTTGAAGACACCCTACACACTGCGTTCCTGCCACTGATAGCACTAATGGGAGATCTAAACTGTAAAATTTCTAACTCTGCCTTATGCCAAATGTGTGATGCAGAGAGAGAATTAGGGCCAGATGTAGCAAACCATTTGCGAGTCGCAAACGTGAGTTTGCTATGCAGAAATGCATTTTGCGAGTCGGAACCGACTCGCAAAATGCATTTCAGAGTCGCAAATAGGAAGGGGTGATCCCTTCCTATTTGCGAGTCGCAGTGGTATGCAACTCCATTTGCGACCGCGTACGCGGTCGCAAATGGAGTTGCAGTTACCATCCACTTGAAGTGGATGGTAACCCACTCGCAAACGGGAAGGGGTCCGCATGGGACCCCTTCCCCTTTGTGACTGGACCCCAAATTATTTTTTCAGAGCAGGTAGTGGTCCAAGGGACCACTACCTGCCCTGAAAAAACCAGAAACAAAAGGTTTCGTTTTTTTTTTCTAAGTGCAGCTCGTTTTCCTTTAAGGAAAACGGGCTACACTTGGAAAAAAACAAACTGCTTTATTTAAAAGCAGTCATGGACATGGAGGTCTGCTGACTACAGCAGGCCTCCATACCCGTGAGTGCCCTGACTCGCTATGGGGCCGCAATTTGCGACCCACCTCATTAATATTAATGAGGTGGGTCTTTGCGACCCCATAGCGACTCGCAGACGGTGTCTGAGACACCATTCTGCATAGCAAATTGCGAGTTGCAATTTGTAAAGTTCCTACATCTGGCCCTTAGCGCTTAGTATTCCAGTCTGTGTTTTCCCCCTTCAATTAAAACCAATAAAAGAGGTAAACTTCTCCTCAGCCTTCTTTAAAAAAATTACTGCATTATCGCCAATGGCAGGTCCACCTCGGATTCTCCTGCCTCCTTTACACATATAACTCCGGGGGGAAAGGCCATTCTAGATTACATAGTACTTGGATATTCCTCCTATTATTTATTGGAAGATCTCAGGATTATAAGTACCCCCTATAGTGACCATAACTTGCTTCTTATTACTCTAGAAACGTTCACATTGTCACTAGATTCTTGGAAGTCTGGTGGGTTTACCCAGAGTTTTGTTAATAAGATTGGGAAGACCCAGTGGAACTTTAGAAGGGTTGCAGGGGTTTCGGCGATATGAACACCCGTGGTTGAGGACCTTATTAGCTGGGAGGGGATGGAACTGCAATATTTCTCTAATCTCATGAAACAGTTGGTAGCTAACACCTTGTCTGAAGGGCAAAAAGTAGCCCGCAAAATTTTCTCCTGTGCACTGCTTGATTTAAATAGAGAAATAAATAACTTGGTTAGGGGCCAGTATTTAGTCTCCTCTGAGGAAAGGAAAGTTAGGGTATCCCTATTAAAAAGGAGAAAGAAGCGGTTGAAGGTCCGCCTCAAAAAAGAATCTGAGGATAGGCTTTGGATTCAGCTCCGGGAAGCCGTTAAGGCCCAGGCAAGGTGCTTTTGGGCATTAGTGGGTGAAGGTTGTGGGTCGAGAATTCACCCCCGTCGCAATCACCGAAGCCCGCTGGTCTGAATTTATTGCCTCCCTGTACGCCTCAAATGGGGTCGCTCCATTTCAGCCCCCACAAAATTCAAGGTTATATACTTTTCTTCCCCGTCAAAAAAAGAGATTAACTGTGCTATTCGAGATATGCGCTCTTCTGCTGCAATGGGCCCTGATGAACTTCCCTTATCAGTTATAAAACAGGACAGGAGCTCTTGGTGTAAGATCTTACATGTGGTTTTTAGTAGATGTTACCTTTCTAGATGCATCCCCACTCCCCACCTCGTGGGTCGGTAGTATCATTTTACCCTTATTCAAAAAGGGCGACCGATCCTGTCCTGGCAATTATCGTCAGATTGGCCTTCTTGATGCGGTGGGCAACATTTTTACCAAATGTCTGCTTTCTAGACTAATGTCTTGGGCAGATAAGAATAACATCATCCCCTTGGAACAATCCGGATTTAGGCACAAACATAGTTCCCTGGATAATATCACTGCGCTACAAATTATCTCTGAAAAATGTGTGAAACTGAGAGGCAGGGTGGTTTATGCCGCCTTTATAGACTTTTCCACTGCTTTTGATAAAGTAGATTGAGACCTACTACGGGCTAAGCTATGCAGCCTGGGGATACCCACATCCCTCCTTGAGTTAGTAATTGCTCTCCACTCTAATACCTGGTGTAGAATCCTTTTGAGGGGCGATAGAGGTCTATCCCATAAGATATCCACATCCAACGGCTTAAAACAGGGTTGCCTATTGGCTCCCTTGCTTTTTTCCCTCTACATCTCAGATCTCCCCTCCTCTTTGTCCCAGGGCAAGGGTTTCCCCCGCTAGTGGGTGGATGCCCAATTTGCTGCCTGCTATATGCTGAAGAAATTATAATTTTCGATCTAACCCCTTAAGGTTTACAGAACCATTTGCAGCGTCTAGCAAAATATTCAGACTCACATTATTTGAAGATCAATGTTTCAAAAAGTAAGGTGCTCTGTCTTCTGGGGGAAAAAAAAAAACATTGGACATTGGGTAAGCAAAACGTAGAAATTGTGAAATCTTATTCCTTTTTAGGGAAAATAGTGAGCGGGAACCTTAGTGATGTTGCCCACATTGCCTCAAATAAATCAAAGCCCTAATGTCAGGCAAGAGGGTTGGGGGCCCTATATGCAGCCACAGGGAGAAGGCATTTCCTATATCTTTTGTCTGCATATCGAGTCAAAATTCCTGCATCTCTGATATATGGTGTGAAACTTATAGATATTGCTAAATGGAGCTCTCTGAACCATGTAGAAGGAAATATTCTTGGAAAACTAATGTCTGTTAATACGGCAGCCTCTGTCTGTGGTGGCTTTAAGGTTAGAGATGAGGCTTAGAAGCTTGTATGTTCAAGGATTAGCGGGGTTATTCGGTTAGCCGCTTCAATTCTAAAGAGCGAGGAACACACCATAAGATCATTATTAAAGAAAGAACTTTTCTTAGACAGTAGCAAGGTCAAATATGCCTTTTGTAAGAACTTCTCCAATGCCCTGGAAAGGTTTGAGCTGGATCGCAGCCAGGTCCTGGAACTTTCTCCATTGCATTTGCGAGTGATTTTGAAGAAAGCAACGTGGGCTTTGAGCTTCCGCCTAGACCTGGAGGACTGTATATAGGCAATACTCTAGTAATAACAAAATCACAACTTTGTTTCACTTGGAATATCCCCCATAGTGTTAGACGCTTTCGGAAGCTGCTTCGCCAGGGATTGCTCCCTTTGAACACACTACTGGTGAAATGGCACGGAACAGCTGTCTGGCGGAATCTAGTCCACGTATTATTTGTCTGTCCATCTCTTGATTTATTTTGATGCATATGGCTTAAACCAATCTGTCTTCAGCTCTCTGCTGTCGGTGCCTGAGTTCCTCCGAGCCCATTATGATCCTCCTAACGAAAGATTTTGTTTCAAAATATTAAATTTTTTTCAATGTTTTTTAAACTTATTTTAAGAGCCCCTGCCGAAAGACAAGTTGGTGGTAAGGTCTATTAATATAACTATTGCTTCAACTCGCTTGAAATAACATTACTATTGTGGGGCTGAGAAAGCAAGGCCCCTCACGGTATAATGCGAAAAGAAGTCGGGAGTTTGGCCCATAAGACTGTTGTGTTTTGCACATGTATTCATCAGCAATATTATGATTAGAGAGGTTCTGTCTTAAGACAGTCGGTGTTGGAATTTTTTGGTATTCCTCCCTTTTTCATACTGTGTTCAATGTATATTTTGCCTCTCTACATCTTTCAGCTTTATATAGCGGGGATTGTTTATAAAGTCTTAATATTTTCGTATTTTCTGTTATTTTATTCACACAGAGGTGAGCATCCGCATTTTTTCTTTCCTTTTTCTCTTTTCACTTTTCGTACTCTTTACCTGAGTATTGAGCATGTAATTTCAAGGTTGGAAAATATTGCGGAGCGTTTTGATCCAAATTTTATTGTATAGATTTCCTTTTTGTATCCAATTTGATTTTAGGTGTAATAGCAATAGAGACTAAGGACCTCATTATGAACATGGTGGTCCGTACCGCGCAGCCGGCAGTAAAAACCGCCATCAGAGGAGCGGGCCGGACTGCCAAAGAATGAACCAAGCGAAAGACAGGCATCCAGAAAACCACCTACCGACAGTAGAGGAGTGCCGACGACGACGGGAGAGTCCGTCCACAGGTCGACGGAAAGGCCCAACCCGCGCATCAAATAATGAACCGCCAGTCCGCCGCCAGTTCCGGGCGGAAACCACCACCTCGCAAAGCCAGGCGGAAATTAACCAAATCCAAAGAAACACACACCGGAGGCCCTCACAACGTGCCGAAGCAGACATGGATAGAAAGCTGCAGATCATGCCAGCCTTGTTCCTTGCCATACACCTCCACGACCGAGACCACAGACGAAGACGACGATGGTAAGTACCGCAACCTATGAAACAAGGGAGGAAAGGGCACAGTTACATACCCATCCACTCCACCCACCCTGCAACGCCCCCCAACTGTTCACAGCAGCACAAGTCATACACCGCACAGCAAGAGGTACTTACAAGACACAAGGCTAATCCAACTTGACCATAGTACACACAAATGGCCCACAACCATAAATAATGAAACGAAAGACCAGGGTTCAACAGTGTGCCCCCAAAACACAGGCAACACAGAAATATTTTATTAAAGCTCACAGAGCCAAATACTCCAAACTGGGCCAATGGCCAGTCCGTACGGCTACAAGTGCCATGGGCCACAACGGACCCAACCTGACTCCCGAAAGTGAACGGTACTCCACCTAATGGGGCAACAAAGGCGCATCCAGGCACCTCACGGAACGGGGGCAGGGGGTGGTGGGGGTGGGGGAATTTGCGGTGGGGGTGAGCCTTGGACTTTCGTTTGGAAGGTGGAGGGGGTGGGCTTGTCCTTTGAAGGTGGGGGTAGGGGGGGGTGTTTTGAGAGGGTGGAGCCAGATGGACTAGGTTCTGCCTGGGCCTGCTTTTTTCTCTGGGGAAGGGGCATGGGAATGTGAAGGGCAGACAGGGGTGGACTGTGAAGTCGAAGGAGTGGAAAGGGCAAGGAGGTCAGCACGCTTAGGGACAAGAAGGGGTGGACCAGTGGGTTGGAAGAGGTGAGCACAGGAGAGGAAACATTTTTTTGGAGCAATTGGGGTGGTCCTAGATGAGGGCATGGGAGTGGAGGCAGAGGCAGTGGATATATGTGGTGTAGGGGGGTGACTGGAGAGAATGCTGTGGTGTGGTGAATGAGTGATGGGTGGGTGTCTTTGCCTGCTGCACCTCTGATGCTAGCCCCTGGATGGCATTGACAATGGTTGTCTGCCCTACAGGGATGGTTCTCAGGAGGGCAACAGCCTCCTCTGTGAGGGCAGCAGGGCTGACTGGGGCAGGGGAGGAGGTGCCTGGGACGAAGGAAACACCCACCTTTCTCGGGTGAGCGGGCACGGGCAACTCAGTGGGGAGCAGAAGGGAGGGTGGTGATGGAATGGGGGTGGCAGAAGATGTCACTGTAGTGGTGTGGCCACTAGGGCCCATCACCACTGGGGAGCCCCCATCGGAGGAGGTCTCGGAGTCACTGCCTCCAGTGGTAGTTGCATCCCCTGTGGAACTCCCCTCCCACCCACTGGTCCCCTGGGTGTCGGATGTCTCTGCCTCCGAGGATCTGTGGGCCGCTGCTTCCCCACTTGCTGGTGCCTCAGCTCCATCGCCAGATGTTGCTGCTGTACCAAATCAACACAAGAGAACAGGGATGGGGAGACAAAACAGGAGAGGCACTTGTAAATAGCTGAATGGAGGTACATAATGGCCAGACATACACCCACCCAGAAGACACAACCAACAGGCAGCACCGTTCAATATGCCCATGGCCATGCCCCTGACTACTGACCAGAATACTGCTCTACACCCATCCCCTGGAATACCTAAGGAGGCGATGTGTGGTAGACCTGACAAAGACACCCCTACACCCTTTGGGGACCATTATGTACATGGACACCAGTCAGAGTCCCTGCCTCTAAGCAGCATGAACCCTAATGCATACACAGACATCCTTCCAGACTGAAGTTTGTGACATGAGTACTCACCCCCTTTGTGACTGCTGTGCAGCCTTCAAGCGCCCATACAGGTCTGGGTACGCCACTGCCAGGATTCAGCGCATGAGAGCGGGTCAGTCCCCGACGGGCACCTCTTCCACGTTGGGAGGACTCCCCCAGCTGGGCTCATAGATCTTACGCACCCAGTGCCGCAGGTCATCCCATCTCTTTTTGCAGTGGGTGCTCCGCCGGTTGTAGACCCCCAGGGTCCGCACCTCCTTGGCGATGGCATGCCAAAGTGCCCTCCACTGGTGGACGCTGACCTAAAAGGGTGACACAGATATAGAACACAGAGGTCAGGCACTTGCAAGATAGTTACAGTTGGCTAATTGTCCACTTCGGGATGGACAGTACTCTTAGACTTACAGGCCATACGCACGCAGCATGCCATGCACCACGGCCCATGCAGGCTCAAAGGTGCACACTTATGTCCATTCAACACCATCCATTACACCAAAACATTGCCCCCTCAAACCCAGACTCACCTGTACCTCTGGCCGTCCATACAGTTTTGCGCACAGTGGCAGGACCCCGTCCACTAGCCTCTCCATTTCCTCCTGGGTAAAGGCTGGGGCCATTTCCCCTGCAACACGAGCCACATCCATTGCCAGAGGCAGGCCACAGCAGTGCACACAGTGGAGTACCTGTCCACGCGAGATCAGAGAGTCAAGTGAATAATAGATGACGAAATCGCATACGTACTGCGGGGGTGTGCACAGTCACCGCCGGCGGCGATCATGAACTGCCAGGATTCCCCAATGGCATCCATGTTAACCAATGACAGTTCGAACGGGGGTAAACATCGCCTTACGCTATGACGTCAACCACTAGCAGTATGAGGTCCCTTCCACAATGAAAGGCCTGGATTACAGTGGACAGACATTTTGGCATTAACTACGCATCTATAAATGAAAATGTGCACAATGCTGTCCTTACTAGCCACATGAAGCACCTATGCATGTGACTATTCCGTAATATTCCACACCTGAAAAACAATGTTCCCTCATTGAGGTGTAGATGTAGATCTGTCAAGACGCAGTTAATGTTGAGTCACTACAATGAAATATGCAGTGCACAATTGATGACAATGTGTGCCTATGTATGTGTGTTCATCACACCTTTTTGATACCCCTCGTAGGTAGCGACCTTTGTGGCGAGGAAGGGCACCATTGGTGTACAGACCACTTGTGGATATGAGGACCATGGTGGAGCGTCAGATCATAATCAATTACAGACTCACACGTGCAACAATTCTGGAACTTTGTGCTTTACTGGATCTTGCACGAACTCCGGGAAATCGTAATCAGCATGCCATCCCTACTAAAGTGCAGGTGCTCTCCGCACTCCATTTCCTGGCCACAGGCTCATTTCAAGTGACAGTGGGCGTGGGTGCTGGATTTTCACAGCCAATGTTCAGTATGGTACTGACAAGATTTCTAAATGCATTTGTACGACACCTGCAGTCCTATGTGAGGTTTCCCCAAAGTACTGACCTCCCTGCCATCAACTCTGAATTCTATGCCTTTGTCAACATACCCCACGTGATAGGTGCCATCGATGGCACCCACATACCGATCATCCCCCCAAGAGTCAGTGAACAGATGTACAGAAACAGAAAGAACTTTCACTCCATGAACATCCAATTGGTATGTACTGCAGACCAATACATCTCACATGTGAATGCCATGTTCCCCGGTTCTGTCCATGATTCCTTTGTGTTGCGGAACAGTAGTGTGCCACAGAGGATGGAACAACACCAAGAGGACAGATGGTGGATCATAGGTAAGTGTGTCTGTCACTAACTGACACATAGCAGACAGCAAGGCTGTCTGACTAAGGGGCTTACCAATGCCTACTCTGTACTACACCTTTTTCTAGGTGATTCTGGCTATCCAAACTTGTGTTGGCTCCTGACACCAGTGAGGAATCCTAGCACGGATGTAGAGAGGAATTACAATGAGGCCCATGGATGTACTAGGAGGGTTACAGAGCGCACAATAGGTCTCCTGAAAACTAGATTTTGTTGTCTGCATATCTCTGGGGGTTCCCTGGCCTATGGGCCTGAAAAGGTGTATAGAATAGTGCTGGCCTGCTGCATGCTGCACAACGTGGCAGTAAGACATTCTACCCCCCTCTTGGAGGTGGAGGGTGCTGTGTGTCCTGACCAGCTACCTCAGAGAGGGGAGGAGAGTGATGGTGATGATGAGGAAGGGGAAGATGTAAATTCCAGGACCCAACTGATACAACTCTACTTCCAGTAACTGTGTGGGACTTTGGCCTGATATTGGGGTTTGTAACACATACTGTAGGTGTGCTCAGTCATATAGGGGGGTTGATACTGATAGGTGAAACATGGTCGAGTTCTACACGGTACAGATTGATATTTTCTGCATTTACTTAGGGCCCACATTTAGGCACACAGGACTCCCATCATGCAAAGATTTGACAATAAAGTTGTTATCAGCCAGTTGCATCCATACTTCACTTTGTTCACAATTTAACACAGGGGACAGTGTTATAGGTGTGATATGTGTTTTATTGGTTGCAGTGAGTGAATAGTGCTATTTGCAGTGATGGCAAGTCGTAAGGGGTGGGTGTCCTCAAAGCCAACATGGTGGCAGCCTTGTTGTTAGTATTGATGGGTCCATCTTTTATTACATTAGTTCATATTGCCTCTTAGCAATGTGTGGTGGCTGATTGAGTGGGATGGTTGCTGTGAAGATAGTTACTTCTTGAAGGGGGCCTTGTTCTTTGCTGGGGTTTCAGTGCTACATCTCGGCCTGAGGGTCCGTTTGGGCACCTGCTGTTGATCTTTAGGGAATGACATGGTAGACCCTTGGGTTTCCTGTGAGTGAAGTTCCTGGGATGTTTCTGCTGATGGTGTAATCTCATGGTGGGTGTCCGGTGCTGTAGTGGGGGCTTCCTGTCCTGTGTAGGTCTCAGACTGGGTTTGTACCAGCTGCAGCAGTGCTCCTGCTATGGTGGCCATTGTGACGTTGTGCTGTTTCCACTGTTCAATGGCCTGTTGGTGGGGTTCCTGCTGCATCCTCTGACAGTGCTCCAGGGTGGACACTATCTGTGCCAACCTGTCATGGTTTTGCTGGTAGGCTCCCAATACCTCTGATATCACATCCTGGGCTGCTGCATCCATCCTGTGGCCTCCCCCCTGGCCCACTGACACCCTTGTACTTGCCCTAGCCCCCTGTGCCTGTGTCCCCTGCACAGGTCTGGCAGTACCACTTGTACTGGGGCCCTCACCTTCTTGCATGTTGGGAGTGGGAGACTGTGGCCTCTGTATCTGTGTTCCACCAGTCTGTGGCTTGGATACACTGGTGTGGGGACACTTGCCCTTGGCGGCTGTTCTTGACTGGGTAGTAGGGGATGACAGTGGTTTCCTGGGTGGGGCTGCTGCATGGTGACAGTCCAGGACTGTGTGAGGGGCCTGCTTGCTCATCAGTGTCCAGGGATCCTTCACCAGAGTCCTGTGAGGTGCCTTATCCAATGTGTGCACTTCTTGCTGTTAAGTCCACTTGCCGCCCGTAGAGGGCGTAACAGCCAATGGTCGTCCAGTCTCCACTGTCCACCAAGGTGATTTGTGCATCATTATTTGGAGGGCGGGATGTGGGTGTGCTCAGTGGTTTCCGGGATTCCCGCCGACAGGGCCATGGCGGGGAGTGGTGGTCTGGTGATTTTTGGCGGGGTTGGGATTTTCGCTCATTATATGGCAGGTTTCCATTCACTGCCAACGGCGGACTTGTGTTCACTGCCTCCACGGCGGACGGCGGGGTTTCCCGCCGTGTTCATAAAGACCTCCTAAATGTGTGGTTGTAGTGTGTATTTTCTAAGTGGACCTCAGTTGAGTTCCAAATCATAAATAAAATTAAATTGAAATTGAGTAGGAGTGGTGAATTTAACCTCTGCTGAGTCCAACATTTCCCTATTGTTGTGCACACTGGAGTGGGAATAATACATTTTACCACTCTGGTCTCCAACTCTTTCCCTACTGTTGCACTGAGTGGAATGGCAATAGAAAATGTCACCCCTCCTGAATCCAGCGCTTTCCCTACTGTTGACAGACTTGAGTGTGAATAGTAAATTTTCCCTTCCGGTGTTTAAATAGTATATTTTACCCCTCCTGGGTCCAACACTTTCCCTATTGTTGCACTCTCTGGAGTGAGAATAGTAATTTTTAACTCTGCTGAGTCCAACGCTTTCCTTACAGTTGCACCAACTGGAGTGGGAATATCACATTTTACCCCTTAAGAGTCCAAAGCTTTCCCTGCTGTAGAACTGAGTGGAATGGCAATAGTAAATTGTACGCCTCCTGAGTCCAGTGCTTTCCCTACTGATGCACACAGTGAAGTGGGAATAGTACATTTTCCCCCTCTTCCATCCAATGCTTTCTCTACAGTTGCACCAACTGGAGTGGGAATAGTAAATGTTACCACTCCTAAGTCCAACACTTTCGTACTGCTGAACAGACTGGAGTGGGAATGGTAAATTATAACCCTCTGGTATCCAATGCTTTCCCTACTGATGCACACACTGGATTGGAAATAGTAAGTTTTACCCCTCTTGACTCCAACACTTTTCCTACTTGTCACCAACTGGAGTGGGAGTAGTGAATTTTACCTCTGCTGAGTCCAACACTTTCCCTATTGTTGTGCACCCTGGAGTGGGAATAATACATTTTACTACTCTGGTGTCCAACTCTTTCCCTACTGTTGCACTGAGTGGAATGGCAATAGTAAATTTCACCCCTCCTGAGTCCAGCGCTTTCCCTACTGCTGACAGACTTGAGTAGGAATAGTACATTTTTCCCTTCTGGTGTTGAACACTTTCCCTACTGTTGCACAGATAGGAGTTTAAATAGAAAATGTTACCCCTTTTGAGTCCAACGCTTTCCCTACTGTTGTACACACTGGAGTTGGAATAGTACATTTTACCAATCCTGAGTCAAATGCTTTCCCTACAGTTGCACACAATAGAGTGGGAATAGTAGATTTTACCCCTCCTGAGTCCAACACTTTTTCTACTGTTGTACACATTGGAGTGGGAATAGTCAATTTGACCCCTCCTCAGTCCAACGCTTTCCCTACAGTTGCACCAACTGGAGTGGGAGTAGTAAATGTTACCACTCCTAAATCCAACACTTTCTTACTGCTGCTCAGACTGAAGTGAGAATGGTAAATGAAAACCCTTGAGTTTTCAAAGCTTTCCCTACTTTTGCACATACTGGTTTGCGAATAGTAAATGTTGCCCATCCTGATTCCAACACTTCTCCTACTATTGCACACACTTGAGTGGAAATAGTGAATTATACCCCTCATAAGTCCAACTCTTTCTCTACTGCTGCCAGAATGGATTGGGAAAAGTAAATTTTACCCCTCCTGAGTCCAACACTTTCCCTAGTTTTGCATCGACTGAGTGGGAATAGTAAAAGTTACCCCTCCGGTATTCATGCTTTTCCCACTGTTGCACAGAATGGAGTGGGAGTAGTAAATTTTACCCCTCTTAGGTCCAACGCTTTCCCTACTGTTGCAACGACTGGAGTGAGAATAGTAAATTTCGCCCCTTTTGAGTCCAATGCTTTTCCTACTGTTTCACACACTGAAATGGGATTAGTAAATGATACGTTTCCGGTGTCAAACGCTTTCCCTATTGTTGCACAGACTCGAGTGGGATAATCAATTTTTACTGCTCCTGAGTCTAATGCTTTCCCTACTGTTGCACTGACTGAAGTGGGAATAGTAAAAGTTGCCCCTTTTGCATCCAACGCTTTCCATACTATTGCATATATTGGAGTGGTTATATCAAATTTTACCCTTTCTGAGTCCAACGCTTTCCCTGCTGCTGCACTGAATGGAATGGGAATATTACATTCCTCCCATCCTGAGTCCAATCCTTTCCCTAATGTTGCACAGAATGGAGTGAGAATAGTATATTTTAACACTCCGGTGTCCAACATTTTCCCTACTGTTGTACATACTGTAGCGGGAATAATCAATTTTACCACTCTTGTGTCCAACTCTTTACCTAGTGTTGCACTGACTGGAGTGGGGATATTAAATTTTAGCCCTCCTGAGTCAAATGCTTTCCCTACTGTCACACTGAGTTGAGTGCAAATAGTAAAGTTTACACCTCCTTAGTCCAATGCTTTCCCTAATGTTGCATCGACTAGAGGTAGAATATTAATTTTTACCCCTCCTAAGTCCAACGCTTTGCCTACTGTTGCATATAGTGGAGTGGGAATAGTACATTTTAGCCCTCCGGCGTCCGATGCTTCCTGTACTATTGCACCAACTGGAGTGGGAATAGCAAGTTTCACCCCTCCTCAGACCAGCTTTTTCCCTACTTTTGCACTACCTGGAATGAGAATAGTAAACTTACTCCTCCTGAGTCAAATGCGTTCCCTACTGTTGCACACACTTTAGTGAGAATGATAAGTTTAACCTCTACGGTGTTGAACAATTTCCCTACGGTTGCACAGACCTGAGTGGGACTGGTAAATTTTACCCCACCTGAGCCCAGAGCTTTCCCGACTGTTGCACCAACTCAAGAGGGAATGGTAAATTTCATCCCTCCTGAGTTGAACGCTTCGCTTCTGTTCACATACCGGAGTAGGAATAGTAAATTTTACCTATCTGGTGTTGAACGCTTTCCCTACTGTTGCCCAGATTGGAGTGGGGATAGTAAATTGTACCCCTTCTGGGACCAACGCTTTACCTACTGTTTCACACACTGGAGTGGGAATAGTACATTTTAGCCCTCCTGAGTCCATTGCTTTCCCTGCTGTTGTAACATCTGGAGTTGGAAAAGTATATTTTACCCCTCCTGAGTCCAGCTTTTACCCTACTTTTACACACACTGAAGTGGGAATAGTAAATTTTAGCAATCCTGAGTCTGTTGCCTTCCCTACTGTTGTAACATCTGAAGAGGGAAAAGTAGATTTTAGCCGTCTTGAGTCTAACACTTACTCTACTGTTGCACACACTGGAGTGACATTAGTAAAGTTTACCCCTCCGGTGTCCTACGCCTTCCCTACTGTTGCTAATGACCAGAGGGGGAATAGTACATTTTACCCCTCCTGATTCCAATGTTTTCCCCACTGTTACACCGACTGGAGTGGGAAAAGTAACTTTTACTCTTCCTTACTCCAGTGCTCTCCCTACAATTCCAGAGCCTGGAATGGGAGTAGTAAATTGTACCTCTCCTGAGTTCAATGCTTGCACTGACTGGTGTGGGAATAGTAAATGTAATCAATCAATCAATCATATATTTTTAGAGTGCACTACTCACCCATAGAGTCTCAAGGTGCTGAGAGGTGTGTCCTCAGGGATCAGTTGAAGAGCGAGGCCTTGATGTTCTTCCTGAACTGAGGCAGCGATGGTGACTGTCTGAGGTGAGGAGGTAAGGTGTTCCAACCTGTTGCTGCCAGGTATCAGTAAGATCTTCTTCCAGCCGAGGACATCTTCATGTGGGGTACTTTGGCGAGCACCCCCTGGTACGAGCGGAGAGGTCTGGAAGGGGAGTACCAGGTGATGCAGTGGTTGAGGTACCTGGGTCCACTCTTTTGGAGGGCTCTGTAGGCATGTACAAGAAGTTTAAAGTTGATCCTTTCTTTGAAAGTGAGCCAGTGGAGGTTTTTCAGGAGTTCACTGATGTGTTCTTGGTGGGGGATGTTTAAGAGGAGTCTGGTGGCAGTGTTCTGAATTTGTTGCAGCTTGTTCAGGTTCTCCTTTGAGGTTCCGGCATAGACTGTTTTGCCGTAATCAAGTCTGCTCGTGATAGGGCGCATGTCACGGTTTTCCAGCAGTCGTTTGGTATCCATCTGAAGATCTTCCGTAGGGTGTGAAAGTAGGAGGATGCGACGGAGTTGGCCTGTCTTGTCATGGTGAGCATTGAGTTGAGTATGGTGCAGAGGTTCCATGTGTGTCTATAAGGGTGGGGTTCATTTTACCAGGTTCATTTTACCAGATACAAATCCTTTTCAGGCCAACATTAAACTATGGCGCAGGTATATTGACGACATCTTGATAGTGTGGCAAGGGACTCGTGATAGGGTTGACCTATTCACCACTTGGATTAACACGCTGAATCCATTTCTGAGGTTCACTTCATCTACGTCTGACACACAGCTACCTTTCCTGGATCTGTTGATCAGTATATAAAGGGTGGTAAACTGTACACGCATACTTACCAAAAAAACACTGACCGCAACAGTCTCTTATTATATGAGAGCCACCATCCTAAGGCATTAAGGGATAATCTACCCTATGGTCAATTTCTCCATTTACGACGTAACTGCAGAACTACACATATGTTCAACTCTCAAGCTCGAGATTTGTCCATCAAACTTAACAACCGCCACTATCCTGACTCTGTGGTAAAAGCAGCATATAAACAAGCAAAATCTTGCAACAGAGATACGTTACTATCCATCACCCCTCGCACCACAGACACAAAACTTACCTGTGTATCCACTTTCACCCCTCTCTCTAATTCAGTTAAAAAAATTGTAAATAAGAGGTGGTCAATCTTATGTAGCGGAGGCGAACAGATCCCAAAACCTCTTTTTTCTTTCAAACGAACCACTAACGTTAAGGACCTACTAGTCCATACTAGACCACGCTACACTTTGTTACAATCCCGACAACACTCACTCTGGGGTATTCCCCCTGTGGCTGGCCATTTCCCATGTGGCAACTGCAACGTGTGTGCCCTCACGAAACGACTGAAATCCCTCAATCTCGAACCTATAGGCACTTGGCAATTGGTTAAACACACCAATTGCAACACTCGCAATTGTGTGTACTTGATCACCTGCCCGTGTGGATTACAATACATAGGTATGACCACGAGAGCGGTAAAGCTACGAATCAACGAACATCGTAGCAATATTAGATGTGGTCGCATCACTACTAAACTGAGTCTTCACTTCCGTGATGTTGGACACATCCCAGACGACATGTGGTGGGTCGTCTTACAAACTAGCCCTCACAATACCAACAACTTTTTGTTTGAATTAGAACAACGATGGGTGCTGAAATTGCAGACTCATATCAAGGGACTAAGGCCCTCATTCTGACCTTGGCGGGCGGCGGAGGCCGCCCGCCAAAGTCCCGCCGTCAGGTTACCGTTCCGCGGTCGAAAGACCGCGGCGGTAATTCTGACTTTCCCGCTGGGCTGGCGGGCGGTCTCGTTCAGACCGCCAGCCAGCCCAGCGGGAAAGACGCTTCCACGATGAAGCCGGCTCGGAATCGAGCCGGCGGAGTGGAAGCTGTGCGACGGGTGCAGTTGCACCCGTCGCGTATTTCACTGTCTGCGCAGCAGACAGTGAAATACATGTAGGGGCCCTCTTACGGGGGCCCCTGCAATGCCCATGCCAGTGGCATGGGCACTGCAGGGGCCCCCAGGGGCCCCGCGACCCCCCCTACCGCCATCCGGATCTCAGCGGTCCGACCGCCGGGATCTGGATGGCGGTAGGGGGGGTCAGAATCCCCGCGGCGGTGCAGCAAGCTGCGCCGCCGCGGAGGATTCAATGGGGCCGCGGTACACTGGCGGGACCCCGCCAGTGGTGCCGGTCCGACCGCGGCTTTACCGCCGCGGTCGGAATCCCCATTGAAGCACCGCCGGCTTGTCGGCGGTGCTCCCGCGGTCCTCCGCCCTGGCGGTCAAAGACCGCCAGGGTCAGAATGAGGGCCTAAATGATTATATCCCCTGGACCAGTTTTACTAACTAACTTTCTGTGTTTGGTCCAATACTCGCATTTTCCAGGTTACCTTCTGGTACAATGATTTTTGTACAATTTACACCCATTTTGTGTACCTTTTACATTAATGGCTTTACCATTCCCCTTACCTTTGCTCTCCTCTCCTTTTTTGGTTTTTAATATAATTTTTTTTATATAAAACTTTAAATGACACACAGTTTGTCTATTTATTTTTACTACAAAAAGCCAACTCAGTTTGGTGGTTTAGTCTTTTCACTAACCACAGTGGATTCGACGTCATTTGTGAGTCCTTTTTTGGTTTCTCTTCCTTTGGACCTTCGAATTGATAGTCCTTCCTCTCTTTTTACGGTACTCGGCGAGTCCCGGAAATACTTGCTTACACGTCCGGGTCTTACTGAATTTAATGGGCGTGTCCGGAGTTCCCTTTACCATTCAGGGAACACGGACCTGGGTAGGTTTACCGTTGGTGGCGGCAGCGTTTGGAAGTAAGTCGTTTTCCTTTTTTTATGTGCCTGGACTGCTCCGCCTCTATTATTGACGGATCGAGGCTCTTTGTAACTTGTCAACTTGTAACTCTTTGTAACCCGTCCACATGTTTGTATTGAACCGGCTTTGATTCACGATCTGTGAATCTTGACACACTTGTGCCTTTCCCAGTCGCCGTTTATTATTTATTTATGGTATGAGCCCCCCCAAAAAATGTTTATAGAGGTTTTGGTTTGTTCCTTTTTTCGATATTCCATTACTGAACCCTGATCATGATTCAATCTCAATATTAGAGCACCTATGTATTTTCTTAATAGAGACAGGCACTCTATCGCTAATACGATTTTGTAACATAATATAGGTATGAAATGTTGACCTATATCTCCATGGCATCTGAATTAAGGATTGCCTTGACAACTATTTGTTGAATACTTTGTATAATTTGTTTTGCACTTTTTTCCTCCAGATTGTCTTTGCGCCTGACCACCGGTCTGTGTGGTCCTAGGAAGTGCGCCCCCCTAATTAGGATGGTAAGCTCAGATGTTTTAATATGTGCATGCTTTACTTTGCACTAGTTGACACTCACACCATGTAGCACGTGTGTCCGTTACCACCATTCGTTCCCTTTTATATTTACGTATTGATTAACCTATGTACCTTCATTTCTAGGGCGACAGTTAGGAATTATTTTTCCTTATCAATGTAAGTGACTGGATACTTTATTGTCTTTATAATTTTTGGTGAATATTAATCCAGGCTACCGTGTATTTAGGAGATGCACATAGTCTTTTTGGTCCTGACGAAGCATCATTGGATCCGTATGGACCACCAGGATGCGAAACATGTTGACCCATGAGAGGGATGGTTTGGAAATTCCCCAGCCCTTTTTGTTCTTCAATATAGAGTGATTGATCATTGCTTCAGCTTCACTCTTATGACTATTTTTAACCTTGGCCTTGACCTTTTCATCTCGTCCAATAAATTAATTACCCAGTGATGATTTCGAGAGCCAATTTTAACTAAATCTCCTTTCGTGTTTTCTCACTTTTGGGGTCACGGCATCAATATTTTTTCAATAAAGATCTCTGGCAAAGAGCCCCCCCATTCGGGGTGGTGCCCGTCAGACATTGCAGTGCCGGTCTGACGAGAAGGAACTCCGATGATGAAGCATGACATCCTTCTGGATGTGTGAGGTTTTTGCTCCTGAAATTTAGGACCCCCTCTATAGTATCCTCTCCTTCTTTTTTGGAACAGTGTATCTTATATCTTAAATATAAGGGTGGGGGGCCTACCATGTTTTGAGGGCCACCAGGAGTCATCCCAGGCTGATGAGAAGGGTCCCAGGAAGAGGATCTAAGTTTTGTTGGCATTCAGCTTGAGGCAGCTCTCCCTCTTCAAGGTGGTGACTGCTTCCATCCCATCCCTGAAATTCTTCTTGGCTGTTGAGGGGTTCCCAGTCAGGGTGATGATCAGCTGGGTGTCATCAGCGTAGGAGACAATATTCATACCGTAGTTCCTGACGACGGCAGTGTATGAGATGTGGGGCTCAGCAATGATCCTTGGGGTACTCCACAGCTGATGTCAGTAGGTTCTGACAGGTGTGAAGGCAGCCTGACTTTCTGTGTTCTGCCTGTCAGGAAGGAATGCATCCATTGAAGGACCTTATCGCAAATGCCAGCAGCGTGGATTCTGGTGCATGGTGTGCAGTGAAGCACTGTATCGAAGGTGGCTGAAAGATAAAGTAGGATGAGGACTACTGTTAGTCCAAGGTTGAGGAGGGAGCAGATGTATCGGTGTCAGCGAGCAGGGAGGTTTCGGTACTGCGGTTAGTTCTGAATCCTGATTGGGAGATGTCCAGGATGTTGTTGTCCTGGATGTGTTGGCGTAGCTGAGTGTTGAGTGCTTTTTCAGCGACCTTAGCTGGGAAGGATAGCAGCAAGTTAGGGCGGTAATTCTTGAGGTCCATTGGGTCAGCTGCAGTAGTTCTTGAGGTCTGTTGGGTCAGCTGCATGTTTTTCCAGAAGTGGGTTGATCTTGGCGTGCTTCCAGTCTTCGGGGTAGGATGTTGACTCTAGCGAGCAATTGATGGTCTTGCAGAGTTCTAGCGTGATAGAGCCACTGGCCTTGTTGAAGATATAGTGGGGGGGTAGGGGTCGGTTGAGACTCCAAAACGGATGCTGCTCATGATGGAGTGGGTCTTGTGCATTCTGAGAGAGGTCCAGGCATGCAGGAGTCATGGGGGTTCGGAGGATCCTGGCAGGGGTGTTGTTGGTGAGTTCAGAGAGTCTTGGGAGAAACTGTTGAAGATGTTGTTGATCTTCCGATGGAAGAAAGTGGCGAGTCTGTTGCAGAGATCTTGAGATGGAGGGATGTTAGTGGTCTGGGTTTGTGGTTTGGCAAATTCTTTGATGACTTTGAAGAGTTCTTTGGTGTTGTGTGTGGTGGAGTTGATGTGGTCCTACAGGGCAGTTCTCCTTCTGGACGAGATCAGGCTGTGGTAGGATCTTGTGGCAGATTTGAAGGTTGCAAGGTCTTCCAGGGATTTGTTGTTCCTCCACTTCTTCTCCAGCCTCCTGCATGAATACTTTGATTTCTGCAGTGTGGGGGTGAACCAACTGTTTTTTTTAGAGAACTGTTTGTCTGTGGTCATCCGGAGAGGAGCTAGGGTGTTGGTGTAGTCGGTGATCCATTTGTGGAGGTTGTGAGCTAAGGTGTTGGCATCTGTTGTGTCGGGAGGTGGTGAGCTGCTGAGGGCGTTGATGAGTTGCTCCTCTGAGGTCTGGTTCCATTTCCTGTAGGATGGGCACGTTGAGTGAGTGTGCTCTGTGGGCGTGGAGATAGAAAAGTGGATGCAGTGGTGGTCAGTCCAGTGTAGCAGGGTCGAATCGTTGAAGGTGACGTTGCTGCTGGTGGAGAAAATAGGGTTGAGAGTGTGTCTAGAAGTGTGCATTGGTGAGGTGGCCAGTTGTTTGAGCCTGATTGTGTCCAGGTTCTTGAGCAGTGTTGAGGTGTTGTGGTTGCTGAGATCGTTGAAATGGAAGTTGAGTCGCCGAGGAGAATGTAGTTGCTGGAAGCGAGTGCATGGGGGCAAAGAAGTCGATGAGGGCATCGATGAACACTGGGTGAGGTCCGGGTGGTTTGTAGATGAGGAAGCCGTGGGTGGTGGTCTTAGGGGTGGTGTGCACTTGGAAGTGGAGGTGCTCCACGATGGGGGTGAATTCATGTGTGTTGATCGTCTGCCGGGGTGGTCTTCATGGCTATGGCTATGCCACCTCCTGGTCTGGATGGACAGTCCTTGCATAGTAGCTTGTAGTCACTGGGGATGGTGATGGCAATGTCTTGTCTGGATGTTGTGCTAGTCCATGTCTCAGTGAAGAAAGTGATGTCTAGGCAGATGGTGTCTATGGCGGTGTGTTTATGCAGGAAGCGGACATTGAGGAGGATGCACTTGAGATGGTCTGGAGGAATTTCTGGCACTGTGAGGTCTGGTGTTAGGCATGCAGAGAAAGTGAGATGGCAGTGGTGGCAGGAGAAAGGTCTGTGGGTGTCCTTGGGGGAAGCAGGGTAACTGGTGCTTCAATGTCCAGGGTTCAGCTCGTTGAGGGTCATGGCGTTGTATCTGTGGCTGGTGCGAAATTCAGGGTCTGTGGCACTAGGCATGGTCCAGACACCGGCCACCCTGAAGAAGGTGAGGGGGGGATTGGTCAGCTGGGAGGTAGGAGGACAGGAAGCACTATGAGGGCAGGGGGCAGGACCATGGGGGCCGCAGCAGCAGTGAGCGGGAAAAGGGCAGGAGCAGAAAAAGAGTGAAAGGAGAGAAAAAGATAGAAAAAAGGCAAATTACAGAAACAAGAATGAAAGAGAAAAAGACAGAGAGACCTGACAGACACATATAGGGGGTCATTACAACATTGGTGGTAAAAGACGCTTACCGCCTTGCAGAAGACTGCCAATACACCGCCACGGCCGCGGAATTCAGCCACAGCTATTATGACCCACATCTCGGAATCCGCCGAAATTCAGACACCCACACAAGTCTGCCACACCAAAGGTCAGTGATAAACTGGCGAAAACAAAACCTCCACCGTCACGCCAACAGAAACACGCCCATGCTATTACAACCCACGAATCCATGCAGCGGTCTTTCAACCGAGGTATTCCATTGGCGGTACACACCGCCGCGCTCAAAATACACACACATCTCCAAAACACCGCCACATTGGACAATTCAAAATACACACACCTGATACACATACAAACACCACTCCCACACACCCATCACAATATAAAACACACACCCACATCACCCACAAACCCCTACGACCAAAAATTAGAGACGAAGGCGACAGACAGAGAGCACAGCAATAGACAACCCCACCACACAGAGGCACAAAACACCATCACCCATACAACATCCACGCACAAAACACCCCACACCACTACTCATCACCACACTCATCAACACATACACCACCCCACACATCACCTACACCACCCCATGGCACGCTAAAGACACCCCAGGTTTTCTGAGGAGGAGCTCAGGGTTATGGTGGAGGAAATCGTACGGGTAGAGCCACAGCTATTTGGATCACAGGTGCAGCACACCTCTATAGCTAGGAAGATGGAGCTATGGCAAAGAATCGTGGACAGGGTCAACGCAGTGGGACAGCACCCAAAACATCGGGAGGACATCAGGAAGAGGTGGAACAACCTACGGGGGAAGGTGCGTTCAGTGGTCTCCAGGCACAACATCACGATTCAGCGGACTGGCGGTGGACCCCCACCTCCTCCCCCACAACTAACAACATGGGAGGAGCAGGTCTTGACCATCATGCATCCAGAGGGCCTCGGAGGAGTCGGTGGAGGAATGGACACTGGTAAGTCAAATCTTAACTATCATATCCCCCACCCTACCTGCATGCTATCACACACCCCCACCCTCACCCCCTCCCCTATCACTCCAACTCCTCACCAATGTACTAAGAACAAAAACCACCCATCCCTACACCAAGCCCTGCATGACACAACAAAGCATTGACACCCATCACTAAAGCATGCCCACTGCACATACCCATAACACCCCCCAACCATCATCACACAAGCCCCCACACAGGAATGCTTGCACTGGGGTACACACACACCTACCCATTGCACACCATGACACACACAAATGCAATAATCATGCTTTTATACCCTTGCAGGACCACTACGTAACGTCACCAGACAGGAGGGTCCAGACATCTCCACTCCACCCACAGAAGAGGCCCACAGTGAGGACAGCAGCTCTGGCCAACTGGATCCAGATGACTAGCCCGGACCATCGTGGGCCTCGGGACAGTCGGTTCCCCTTGCACAGGCACAGCCCAACACTGACCTTCCACCCTCTGGTAACACCAGCACAGCACCCACCCAGCGGGCCCATACCTCCGTACCCAGGACATGTCAATCAGCTGTGTGTCCACCACTACAGGGAACCCAGGATAACCCACCACCCCAACAACAACAGGGACCTGGGGGCAGTGGTAGTGGGCACACGGTCCAGGGGACGGAGGCACAGGAACACAGGGGAACTGGGAGGGCCGCTGTGACAGGAGGCGGACAGGCCAAGGGAACCCACTCTCCACGAGGCCCTCTCCTCCATCATGGGAGCATACCACCACTCCCAGGAAACGATGGCTACGGACCTGGCCAAGTTTCAGGAGACCCAGCGCATGCAGGAGGAACAGTATTTGGGGTTCAGGGAGGAGCTCAGAACCATCAGCTCCACCCTGGGCACCATCGTAGGGGTGCTGAAGGACATACAAAAGACCATGAGGGACACTGTAGCACTCCAAGGGGCCCCTGACACTAGCCTGGACGATGAACTGCCCACCACCTCCGCCGGCGCTTGTGGACAGGACGCCCCACCACAGGACCACCACACCAGCACCCCAGCCCCTGCAGACGGTAAACCACCCCGCAAGCGGTCCCTGAGATCCAGGAATAGGACAGAGCAAGATGGCAAGACCCCCGCCAGGAAATGAGACCACCCTGATTGTCCTCCCACTGTCCGACTTTGTTACCCTGTCCAGATTGGAACTGCCCCAGCTCCACTTCCTATGCCCATATGGGCAAAGCACCTGTGAGACTAATAGACTGGACTCTGCCATGGACATTCCTCCACCATCACCCATCACCATTTTGCCACCCCTCCAATAATTAGCACTTCAATAAACACCCTTGAACCACAAAACAATCTGGAGTCAGTCTGTGATTTTGAAAATTTGTAATATCTATGACAATGACAAAAACCGTTCGAAAATGTAATGTCAACATACCTATGTTACACATCACAAGCCCATGAAGGATGCAAGCAGATGACACACATTGGTAACCACACCTGTGAAACTGTTATGGAAATGTATCACTCAGTTAGCAAATACTACTTCAAATTGACAGACAGGATAGAGGTAGAAGTGTGAAAGTACTTGTAGTAGGCAGGAATGTGTTCTCACCTGTGTGTCACTGGAAATATTGCTGTATGACAGAGTCCCTGTTGTCAATGTCTTCTTCCTCTGCTTCCTCCTCATCACTGTCCACAGGCTCCACAGCTGTCACAACACCGTCATCTGGACCATCCTCCTGCAGAAAAGGCACCTGGCGTCGCAAAGCCAAGTTGTGAAGCATAGAGCAGGCGATGATGATCTGGCACACCTTCCTTGGTAAGTAGAATAGGGATCCACCTGTCATATGGAGGCACCTGAACCTGGCCGAAGGTGCGTTCGATCACCCTCCTAGTCCGCCCATGGGCCTCATTGTTCCTCTGCCCTGGTCCTGGGATTCCTCACTGGGGTCAGTAGCCATGACAGGTTGGGGTAACCAGAGTCCCCTAATAGCCACACACGTGCCTCAGGAGTTGACCCATCACATACGGGATGCTGCTATTCCGCAGGATGTAGGCGTCATGCACTGAGCCAGGGAACATAGCATTTACCTGCGATATGTACTGGTCTGCCAAACATACCATCTGTACATTCATCGAATGATAACTCTTCCGGTTCCTGTACACCTGTTCACTCCTGCGGGGTGGGGCCAGAGCTACATGGGTGCCATTAATGGCACCTATGATGTTAGGGATATGTACCAGGGCATAGAAGTCACCTTTAACTGTAGCCAAATCCTCCACCTGAGGGAAAACGATATAGCTCCTCACGTGTTTCAGCAGGGCAGACAACACTCAGGACAACACGTTGGAAAACATAGGCTGGGACATCCCTGATGCCATGGCTACTGTTGTTTGAAATGACCCACTTGCTAGAAAATGGAGCACTGATAGCACCTGCACATGAGGGGGGATTCCTGTGGGATGCCGGATTGGTGACACCAGGTCTGGCTCCAACTGGGTACACAGTTCCTGGATTGTGGCAAGGTCAAACCTGTAGGTGATGATTAAATGTCGCTCCTCCATCGTTAACAGGTCCACCAGCGGTCGGTACACCAGAGGATTCTGCCATCTCCTCAAATGTCCCAGCTGACGGTGCCTAAGAAGGACAACAGCGACCACAGAGTCAACAAATTCTCAGGTATGTACCCACAGCTACACAGAACACGACACTAAATAAAAAATTCTTCCTGTATGTGTGTTGAGTGTAGGCCTAGGTATGTGTGACGCAGTTGTAAATGAAGCCATGTGAGCCCCTGAAATGGCAGCTGCCTGACCTCTAAACTGGGACAATGGGATGTGAGGTAACTGTGCTGGCGTTGTACACCGTCGTGGTAGGTGGTCGTAGACCGCGGCGCAATGCTGCATTGGTTAACAATGGACCCTATGGGTCCCAGGAGCCAATGATGAAGTGCGCCGGCGGTGATGGTACGCACCGCCGCGGACGACACCGCCGCGGACGTGACCGCCATTTTCTATCTGTTCAATCACTCGATACCTGATCTTCGACAGGAGAGGACCTACACTGCAAGTGCTTCTGTGACCTCGGTCTGGAAGAGACAATGGCTGGTGCGTCTGGGGAAAGGTCCCTGCCTTCACTGCACAGGAGTTGGAAAAGCTCGTGGACGGGGTCCTCCCCCAGTACACGCTACTCTACGGTCCTCCAGACCAACAGGTAAGTACACAGGGAGCACGTTGTATGGGCTATGCCTGGGTGGAGAGGGCTGGATGTCAGTAGGAAAGGGGCAGAGTTCTGCGAGCATGAAGGACTGTGAATGCATGTGCCACATGGCAAGGGTAGGGATGTGGGCCACTCACTTCGACGGTGCAGTTGGTAATTACTTCTCTTCTTCCCCTGTACATGTCATGTAGGTCAGCGCCCACCAGAAGAAGGATATTTGGCGTGCCATCGCCAAGGACGTCCGGACCCTGGGGGTCCACCAGAGACGGAGAGCACCCACTGCCGTAAAAGATGGGAGGACATTCGCCGCTGGAGCAAGAAGACGGCAGAGGCTCAGCTGGGGATGGCCTCCCAACGTGGGAGGGGTGCCCGTCGCACCATGACCCCCCTGATGTTCTGGATCCTGGTGGTGGCCTACCCTGAGTTGGATGGGCGCATGAGGGCATCACAGCATACACAAGGGGGTGAGTACACTCACATTCTGATGACTTTGCGCGCAGTGGAGGTGTCTGGGTGGGGGAGGAGGGCTGTGGGTTTCCCTAGGCCAGGGCGAGTTCCGTAGGCTAGGCCCCTCCAGAATGCAGGCCATGTGCCACTCCACCCCACCTCTGTAGAGTGCCAAGTACAGGTATACATGCCCCTGTGTCATCTATGTGGACAGATGACACTCATAGCCATGTAGGCCATGTCCCAGGAACTGCATCTGTAGAGGCCAAGAGCACGGCGTGGTGCAGGGGGCTGCTGTGTCTGTATTGTCCGCCAACGGTAGCGGTATTCCATGCACTCAACCTGTCTTTCTTCTGTTTCCCCACCCCTTTTTGTGCTCTCCCTGTTCTTTTGTGCATCAGCATCATCAGGCGGAGGTACAGTGGCACCGGAGCACGAGGGAGCTGCATCCCACATGGCCATGGAGGGCCACACCACGGACTCAGAATACACCAGTGGGACGGAGGGCGAGGGGAGCTTAACGTCGGTCATCGGATCAGCAAACAGCGACACGGACTCGTCCTCCAATGGGAGCTCCCTTGTGGTGGCGGCACCATCTGTGCCCCCCACTTCTACAGGTACAGCCGCCACCCCCCTACCAGCACCGCCCTCCCTGCAGCCCCTCATCCTTCGCTCCGTGCCCACTCATCCAGGAGGGTGGGCATCACCCTCGCCCCAGGCACCTCAGCCCCTGCCCCTGTCACCCCTGCTGCCCTCAGTGAGGAGGCCATTGACCTCCTCAGGTCACTCACTGTTGGGCAGTCTACCATTGTGAATGCCATCCAGGGTGTAGAAAGGGAGTTGCAAAACACTAATGCATTCCTGGAGGGCATTCATTCTGGTCAGGCTGCCCACCATCGAACCCTGCAATCTCTGGCCTTAGCACTGATGGCAGCCATTGTCCCTGTGTCTAGCCTCCCTCCTCCAACTTCCTCCACCCAGACCCAATCCCCTGTACCCCAGCCCATCCCAAGCACACCATCAGACAAGCATGCACACACCTCAACACACAAAAGTGGCTCTGGCAAACATAGGCACCACACATCCCACAGACACTCACACAAGCATCACCCACATACAGACACAGCAACATCCACTGCCTCCACTGTGTCCCCCTCCTCATCGTCTCCCTCATCCCTCCCAGTGTCGTCTACACACTCACCTGCATGCACTACATCTACAGCCACTGGGACTCGCACCAGAAGACCCAGCATCACACCCCGCTCACCTGCACTCACCACCCCCACTACCATTTACACGTCCCCTGTGTCCTCTCCCAGTGTGTCTGTGATGCCCCCTCCCAAAGTACACAAACGCGTCCACCCACACACCCAACATCCATCCACCTCACGACAGACTCCAGAACCTGCACCCAAATCATCTAAAGTTACACCTCCTACAACCACCTCCTCTTCCTCCACTCCCAGACCCCCTCCAGCCACCCATCCCAGAGTTCGTCAGAAACTTTTCCTGAGCAACCTTGACCTCTGTCCCACCACCCCCACCCCTCCAATTCATAGGTCCCGTACTAGCACCTCAGCCAAAAAATGTCTGGTACCAGTGGTGCATGTTAGAGGTATGTGGAGTGCACCGGCCACCAGGGCAGCCAGTGTGACACGGAGCCAAAGCACTGCCAGTCCACCCCCTGTAAAGCACCAGAAGTTGGACAGTGCCTGACGGGAGAGGGGGAAGACTCCTGCCGGCAAAGCCGCTCACAAGCGTCCCGGGGGGAGTGCCGAGTCAGCTGTGACTCCTCCCAAGGTGGTGAAGGGGCAGAAGAAGTCTCCAAAGTCTGGTAAGAGCAGCACAGCGGAGAAGGCTGCCATCCTCCCCGCTGGCCAGGACGCCAGCGCCAGCACTATCGTCACTGGTCCGGAAACCACCGCCAGAGTCCGTGCCCAGGAGGGCAGCACTATCCTCACTGGTCCGGAGACCACCGCCAGAGTCAGTGCCCTGGAGGGCAGCACTATCATCACTGGTCCGGAGACCACCGCCAGAGTCAGTGCCCTGGAGGGCAGCATTATCGTCACTGGTCCGGAGACCACCGCCAGAGTCAGTGCCCAGGAAGGCAGCATTATCGTCACTGGTCCGGAGACCACCGCCAGAGTCAGTGCCCAGGAGGGCAGCATTATCATCACTGGTCTGGAGACCACCGCCAGAGTCACCACCGCCAGAGTCAGTGCCCTGGAGGGCAGCACTATCGTCACTGGTCCGGAGACCACCGCCAGAGTCAGTGCCCAGGAGGGCAGCATTATCATCACTGGTCTGGAGACCACCGCCAGAGTCAGTGCCCAGGAAGGCAGCACTATCGTCACTGGTCCGGAGACCACCACCAGAGTCAGTGCCCAGGAGGGCAGCATTATCATCACTGGTCTGGAGACCACCGCCAGAGTCACCACCGCCAGAGTCAGTGCCCTGGAGGGCAGCACTATCGTCACTGGTCCGGAGACCACCGCCAGAGTCAGTGCCCAGGAGGGCAGCATTATCATCACTGGTCTGGAGACCACCGCCAGAGTCAGTGCCCTGGAGGGCAGCACTATCGTCACTGGTCCGGAGACCACCGCCAGAGTCAGTGCCCAGGAGGGCAGCACTATCGTCACTGGTCCGAAGACCACCACCAGCGTCAGTGCCCTGGAGGGCCCCGGCAGCCACAGTCCCGCTGGGCACTGAGGGACCGTCATGCCACACACCGCTGCACAGGTCAGAGACAGCAAAGTCAAGCCCTGCTGAACAGGGCAAGCACAGCTGAACAGGGCAAAGACCGCCATGGCAAAGCACCGTTGAACAGGGCAAAGACCGCCATGGCAAGCACTGCTGAACAGGTCAGAAACTGCCAAGTCAAGCACTGCTGAACAGGGCAAAGACCGCCATGGGAAAGCACCGCTGAACAGGGCAAAGACCGCCATGGCAAGCACCGCTGAACAGGTCAGAAACTGCAAAGTCAAGCACTGCTGAACAGGGCAAAGACCGCCCATATGTTACAGCACAGAGGAAGACCCTTTGCAAATGTTGTCTGGTCCACTTTCTGTTGCTTATTGTTGTATTACCTTTTATTGCCACATAATTTATTCACCTCTGCCACATAATTTGGTCCTCCCCTTCACCATAGTTCCAGTGGCACTACATATAATGTGTAATGTGTTTTAGAAACCGTCTAGCCATATTATTTTGTACAGGGAAAGTATGCTTCCAGTACAAATTCATATATTGCTCACCACGCGCACACCTCTGCACCATGATGCAAAACTTCTGTGTGGATTTCAGTTGCCTGTTCTTATGCCCAAGCAGGGATAGTGAGCGGCAGCAGGACATGTTAATAAATATGGCTTTATACTGATTTATCACTCCTGTACAGTGCAGAGCAGCAATTTTCGTTGCTGCGCTGCACTACAAAATAAATAAATCAATCTGCGACTAACATAATTATTTGCAAGTTTTTTTGGAGGGTAACGTTTGACTTTGCAAAGATCTTTTAGTCAGGATTTATTATTGACGCCACCGATAGTGCGTGGTGGAATTTAAAGTAACATTGAGGAGTATTTGCTTACTTTTGTTTCAAGGGTGTTTATCATTGCTTCTCTGCATAATCCATGACTTGTTCCATAGCCATTATAATGAATTGATTTGCTCTGTTATATGCGTTCTACGTTATTGTTGTTGTTGTTATTGCTGCAATGGATGTCAAATTAGGTGTAAAATCTAGTTCCCATAGAAACATTTTTAGAAGTATGCTATTCCAAATGTCTACACAGTTAGAAAACCACATCATGTTAGTATTGTCGGCTGGAAAAATCAGATATCCACATTTTGAAAAACGTTTTATATAAACCATCTAAAATCATAAAAATATTTAAATATGCGACAAGCAAACAGAAATACGTATATTCAGTAAACCTCACACGGTGGCATGCTGCCACAATGATTTTACTGGCACCTAGGCACAGAGGAAATGACAATTAATGGAAGTGACAGCCAGGCAGATTTCACAAATGATAAATGCATCTGAAAATCATAGCGTGCTTATAGTGCTTGATCTTGGCCGTTTAGTGTAAGCCACAGCTCATTTGTTGACTGGATTTTATAGTTACTAGAGGCGTGATTCATTGTCATGTTTCTGTTCCACGTACTATGGGGTCCCGGGGGGGACCAGCCGAAGACTGAGGTCTCCCCCCCGGGGCTTTTGGGGAGGGTGGTACAGCCCGGGCGATGTATGCTGCATTTGGGCTATGTTGGGCTAACTGGGCGGGAGAATATATGGGCATCCATTTTGAGACCGGCCACCATTTTGTCTTAGGTGACACAATGGCCGGTCTCGTTTTTTGGAAGGGCAAAAAAAAAATTCCCCACCCTCCCTCCCTATTACATTCGGTTTGTTCCTTCTTTTATTTGCTCTGGGGGCTTTTCTGGTTGGTTATGATTTGCTTAGTGTGGGGACGTTGGATTGGAGCAGGTGTGCATTCCGGGTTTATGTATGGTGGTGTCGCTGGGAACAGGTGCGATTAGCGGTGATTAGAGTTTGCAGCCAACTAAACACGTGCGGATGGGCAGGATGGATCGGCAATTTGGGATAGTACGGGGGGGACAGCAGCAGGTTGCGACAGGCGGGAAGGGAGATTTACAGGATCAGGATGACAACGAACGGCCAGGATTGAGAAGTAGATACACATGACTCGAGAGGGGTGGCAAGGGGGCTTGAAAGGGAGGGGGGAGATGGAGGGTAGGGGAGGGGGGAGGACGGTGCTTAGGTGAACTTGATGTCTAGTGAGGTTTTAGTTTTGTAAGGCAAAGGCCGAGGCGAATCAATGTGTAAGTGCACCTGTTCCAATAAAGCGGCCTTTTACACACACAGCCACGGAGTACGTGTTTCTGTGCCTTTCTCCCCAATCACGCATTTTTAACACAGGCAGGTTGGACGTGCTGAAGAAGAGTGAGGACGTTAATATAGAATTAATTTGTGATGGCATTTAATTGGGGCTGAACCTTAGATGCTTGCAAGAATCAATGTGTCGAATTCAAACCATAAGTTTCGCAATGTTTACTCAATGTAGTAAAGGTTTCAGGGAAGAAAGCTCCCACAGCCCACTTCATGGGCAATCCCAAATAAACGGTCTTTGGTGATTGGAGTGGAGCAAGCAGTGAGCTGCACAGCATGTCTTTCATTTCCTGATTCTATGTCAGGACCGGAGGCTCCGATTATGCTTTCTCTTTCTTTACTGACTTAAACAGCAGCCAATCAAATACAAGTAACAGAAAAAAACTACAACACCCAGGATGCCTAACATCCTGTCACATGGTCCAATCACGGTCCATGTCCTCTGCTATGAGTCCTTTGACCTATGAAGTCACTTCCTCTTTCTTTGCTGCTTCGCAGCAGATAAGTACAAGTTTATTTTCTCTCCTGTATTCTTAATGTATTACAAGTGATTTAACTTGTGTAATTTGCCTAAATAAGCGTTGCGATTCAGCGCGCTTTCATGTTATTTGTTTAAGCGCCCTCGCGCTTAGTATTATTGGCGTTTTGCCAATTTATGCAGCCCGTCTTTTTGTGGAGCGGGAGCTGAGCTGCCCTCGGGCAGTCTCTTTTCTATTTTTAGCGCGCACACGCGTGCGCACGCATTATCGAGCCGCTCTCTTTCCAGATTGGAAATCGATCGGCTCGTGTATGCTGCGTGTTCGTCTGTGCCCATTCCCTCAACTAAATCTTGCTCCCTGACGCCCAGCAGATTAAAAAAGCTGACTGGGTTGTAAAATAAAGAACAGGCTTCTGCCTAGAGTGCATTTCAGGTTGCTCCCTCCACACTTTAATTTAAGGACTCCTTTTCCTTGCCTGAACTTGGGGTTTTTGCGCTCCCCCGATTGGACTCTTGATTTAAAATAATTTTTCCTCCTCAATACTGTTGCTGCCCTTGAACCATGTCTCAATGGGATGAGCAAGAAGCTGAGTGCTACACAGAGGAGTTGGGTAATCAACTTGAAGTTGATCTGGTGGAAGCCCTTGATACCAGGGTCCAACAATCAGATAATGATGCTCTAGTGAGAGCTCGGGGCCCTTTTTCTGGGCAAATATATGACCTCGCCCGATCACAGGGTTGGTCTCAGGGACAACAAGAACCCAAAAAAGTAAGAGATAAAGCCAACAATCTGGAACCAGGAGCAGAGGTCAGTGCTATTCATGCTGACGCTTTTGAGAAACTGCGGAAAAAACGCAGTGGCGAACACGATTTCAGTTCGAAAAAAGGAATCCCCCTTTCTTCCTCTTCCTCTGATAAGACTTCCTCCTCTGACGATTCAGATGTTTCTGATGATCCTGTAACGAGTAAGAAAAGTAAGAAAACACCCCCCACAATCCAGGTTCTGGACTTTGATCCTACAGAAATTATTCATCCCAGGTCCTCCAATTGGGTTCCCCCTCCCGAAGTAGCGCAATATGTTCAAGCCAATTTGCGAAAAAGGTTCGATAAAGAAGTTAGGTCACGCCTGGAGGCGGAGTGCCCCAGACCTGACCTGGAAGGGCAAGGTTTCTGAGACTCCAGAGATAGACCCCACCATGGTCACCTTCATGAAAAAATTTGCTAAAGATCCCAAAAAAGGCTTAGACCGCTCATGGCGTAGCTGCCAAGACAAACTATTGGACCTTTCAGGACCCTTGACTAAGATCCTGGAATTGGCGTATGTAGCCAAAGAATCTGGTTCTCCGGTGGACACCGATGTCCTTATCGGGTGGGCACAAAGAGCTGTGTGCCTATTAGGAAATTCTAACTGTGCCATTTCAGCAGAACGAAGGAAATCGGTGCTTATGCGCATTGATCCCAAATTATCGGATCTTGCGTCTTCAGAAGCGGGACCTTCGGCAGAACGACTGCTCTTTGGATCCTCATTCATCAAAGACCTAGCCAAGTTCTGTTCCACTTTTTCTTCCCTTGACAAAGCACAAATGTCACTCAAGAAGGTTTTCAAACGAAGCCTTTTTGGCAGGGCCGGTCGTTACGGGGGACGTATGTCCGGCCGCAGCTCCTTTAACAGTCCCCAAAACTACTACCCAAGAGGCAGAGGTGGTTGGTACGGAGATCAAGACTCCACCTTCTACCCCACGCGACTCAGAGGGGGTCGACCCCGCTTCCGCAGGGGTCATCGCAGGGGGCAACAAGGAGCCATTCAAGACTCAAGTTTCACAGGTGAGCATTATTCATTTTTCTCAGGTCAGACTTGGGGGCAGAATTGCATCTTGCTTAACAAATTGGAAACGGATATCCATGGGTTCTCCAAACGGTAGAGGGCATTTCGACTGGAGTTTGTCAGTACCCCCAAACAACTCTCCCCCCCCTTTACTAATGTGTTTTTACCAAGCAAATCAAGATTTTATAGACAAAGAAGTGCAAGCTCTCTTAGACAAAGGAGCCGTACAATTTGCTTCCCCTCATCCTTTCGGTTTCCTCAGCCCTATTTTTGTAGTAGACAAAAAGGGAGGAGGTCACCGCTTAGTCTTGAACCTAAAGAATTTCAACCAGTGGATCCTGTACAGACATTTCAAGATGGAAGGTATCCACATGCTAAGGGACATCCTGTTAGAAGGGGATTGGATGGTGCGTCTGGATCTAAAAGATGCCTATTTGTCGATTCCAATTTTTCCTCCCCACAGAAGATTTCTACAATTTCAGTGGAAGGGTCAATGCCTGGAGTTCCTGGCACTCCCATTCGGTCTATTGTCAGCCCCTTGGTGCTTCACGAAGTTACTGAGACCAGTGATGGAATATCTCAGAACCAAGGGAGTCAGATTGATTATATATCTGGACGATATTCTGCTGATGGCTCAGTCCCCTCAAGTCCTAATCTCGCACTTGGATTTGACCATCAGTCTCCTACAAGATTCAGGTTTCCTGATCAATGTACAGAAGTCATTGTTGAAACCATCACAGATAATAGAGTTTCTGGGCTTCCAGATAAATTCCACTTTATGTCAACTTCTCCTTCCCTCTCAGAAGATACGCAACATCAAGAGGGAATTGAGATTGGTTTTAACCTGCCACACCATATCATTGAGGACTATAGCCAGAATAGTGGGCTTATTAGCTTCATCTATTCAGGCGATATTCCCTGCACCCCTACATTATCGAGCACTTCAAAGGCTCAAGATCAGACATTTACAACAGGGTCTGAGTTACTCAAAACAAATCCCATTGACTACCGAAGTAAGATCGGAAATTCAATGGTGGCTTCATCATATGGAAGCTTGGAACGGCAGGGCGATTTTCGGATCTCGCCCGGAGGTAGTGATAGAATCCGATGCCAGCAGATGGGGTTGGGGAGCTCGTAGTAACTCCCTAGTGACAGGGGACAGATGGTCAGAATGGGAACAATCCCTTCACATCAATTTTCTGGAACTTCTAGCGGGTTCATTTGCCATGAAGAGAGCCTCTCCCCGCAGAAAACAGATTGGTGCCTACTATTACGGACGGACAATATATCAGCAGTGAGGTATGTCAACAAATTGGGAGGCACGAAGTCCAGAATCCTGGCGGAGATTGCCAAGGACTTCTGGCATTATTGCCTATCTCAGCGACTAGTAGTCATAGCGGAATACCTGCCTGGGGACCAGAATATCATAGCAGACTGGAACTCCAGATACCTATCAGACTCCAGCGATTGGAAGTTAGATCCTCTGATTTTTGCTCAGATAGTCAAGAAATGGGGCAATTGCGAAGTGGACCTGTTTGCATGACGTCTCAATTGCCAAATTCAAAAGTTTTACAGTTGGCGTCTAGACCCTTATGCATTAAAGACAGATGCCTTTCTTCAGGACTGGTCCCAGTTTCGAGGCTATGCGTTTCCTCCTTTTTTGATGATTGCCAGAGTTCTGGCTCAAGTGCGGAGACAGAAAACAGAGTTTGTTCTGGTGACTCAGTTTTGGAGAGCACAGCCTTGGTTCCCCAGTGCTCTTCATTTAGCCTGTGCCTCTCTTCGTCTGATTCCTCCTCGTCCGAACTTCTCTTGAGTCCAGAGGGCCTTCAACACCATCTGATCTTGTCAGGGAAGTTAACACTTCTAGTCTGGTTAATTTCAGGTTGAGATGGAATACCCCAGATGTTTTGCAACAAGCTGCGGAGTTCATTAAACAGGCCTGGGCCAGTAGTACCCATAAGAGATATGATTCAGCCTGGCGCAGATGGTCTAGCTGGTGTGATGGAAGGGTGCCAATCCAGTGGAAGCACATATTGGTTTGATTGTTAACTTTCTAGCAGAACTAGCTACTTCGGGTTTGGCTTATCGGACGATCAACAATTTTAGGTCTGCCATTTCAGCAGGACATCCTCAGTTGGAAGGTAAGCCCATTGGAGAACATCCATTAATTTGCAAGCTTTTGAGGGGTATAAGTCTTTCTAAACCCCCTCAAGCTAAATATACTGTGTTGTGGGATGTTAATATTATTTTAAAATCCCTTGATTCTTGGCCTGCCAACAAGTATTTGTCTCGCAAGCAGCTTTCAGCTAAACTGACCATGCTTTTATGCCTTGTCTCTTGCAAAAGAGTTTCGGACGTCAGAGCCTTAGATTTTGCAGGTAGAACTTTTTCACCAGAAGGAGTCTCCTTTTCGGTGACAAGACAAACTAAAACAAATTGCAGGTCAGTATCCTATCCAGTTTATACTGAAAATCCAAAATTATGTGTTGTTCAGTGTTTAAAGGATTATGAAGTTGTCACAGAAGAATTTCGACAAGATGCTAAAGGTCAATTGTTAATTGCTTTGCAAAAACCTTTTAAACCAGTTTCCTCAGCTACTTTAGCTAGATGGATTTGATGGCTGATGAATGAAGCAGGTATTGACACCTCTGTATTGCTCTGGGGCCCATTCTGCTAGGGGGGCTATGGCTTCTAAATCATTTGCCTTAGGTTCTCGATTAGAGGACATAATGAAAGCGGCAGATTGGTCTTCAGAAAATACTTTTCGTAAGTTTTATCATAAACCGGTATTGGATGTAGCTAGTGTGGTGATGGAACAGCTTTAAACTAGCAAAATCGGAGCCTCCGGTCCTGACATAGAATAAAAAAAATTCTAGCTATTGCGTCAAGAATTTTCAATTCTATTAAGGACACGGAGGCGAGGATGATCCCTCCCTTGTTATATATAATGAATATTTATTATCAATCATTGTGCATATCTTAGGATATATTGTCATTTAACCCTCCCATTATTTCCAAGTTTAAAGTTTGAGACAATGTATATTTTATGGGATATTACCTACCTGTTTATTGTTACAGCTTCTGATCAGAAGAACGCCTGAAATTCGTAATCTCAAGGAAAGTTTGGGTTATAATGTTCTAACCGGTTGTTTCTCCGGCATGGAGCCATCCAAGTTTCGGTTCTTCAGTATGGAGAAGAAGTTCATGACTCCGGATTTCGGGATGGCGTAAGAAGTTTCGTTTTCAAGTTGATCTTATCTGTTTTGAATAAAGAAAGAGGAAGTGACTTCATAGGTCAAAGGACTCATAGCAGAGGACATGGACGGTGATTGGACCATGTGACAGGATGTTAGGCATCCTGGGTGTTGTAGTTTTTTCTGTTACTTGTATTTGATTAGCTGCTGTTTAAGTCAGTAAAGAAAGAGAAAGCATAATCCTCGCCTCCGTGTCCTTAATAGAATTGAAAATTCTTGACGCGATAGCTAGATTTTTTTTTATCCCTCTAACAATCAAATGGTTCATATTTAAGAGGGCCTACCGCCTCCTTGAGTCATATTAGGGTAATTTCTTATGAAGATAATGCAGCCCAACGAGGCCAAATTCACCGCGCTCTATTTACAAAGTGGTGCAATGCATGCATTGTGCCACTTTGTAACCACCTGAGTCACATTATGTCTGAGCCAGACATAATTTATGCAAGGTGGCATGTCCCCATTAGGGGCCCCCCAAAAATGACGCAGTGGAATCTAAGAGATTCCACTGAGCCATTTTTAGTGGCTATTTTTAACGCCTGCGCAGACCAGGCGTTAAAAGGAGGAACACCATTCTTTTCCATGGTCCCCATATGTACTCTGCAGGATTAGTGCCAACGTTTTGGCGCTAATTCTGCCCAGTACACCAATAGCATCCAAAGTTTCAACTCTATTGCCCCTACCCTGCGCCATGGTGTGCCATATATTAAATATGGCACACACATAGTTGCGGTGGTCGGGGCTAAGGGGAGAAAGAAAAATGGCACTACATTGGACGCCACGCCACTTTTCTTAAATTCAGCCCAATGTGTATTAGTCATTAATGTACACTTGCTGTATTTCTTGCCGTTGAAAGTTGGAGAGATTAGAGTTTATTCCCTGTAAAATCAGTAGCTCATGGAGGTATAGCTTGCTTTACTAGCAGGGAAATGTTCAGCCTTACAGTCTAAACAAGATAAAACACGTTAACTTTGCACAACATATTATGCCTATAAGAATAAGCCTACACAGGACCAGAAAGTGCTTGCTCTTATCTGTGTTTTGATAAATTCCTGTTTAGCTGGAGCAAATGCCTATGTTTTTGACATAATCCCTATAATAAAGTTGGAATAGTGTTCATCACTGGCACTTCTTTCTTTACCCTGGCACATATTGATGACAGTCCATCACATGGTGGGTCTGTCTGTCTAGCTTTAAACCATCAGCATTTAGCATTGTAAAATATAAAAACATAGGCATACCACCACCTCGAGGCTGTTCTTACAGCTTTGGAAGGCCAGGAACAGTCCATACTGTCACATTTTCAGGAGTGTGATGGTAAATAGGTAGCACTGGTACTAGCATTCGGTAGCGCTGTTAGGAAGAGTAAGTGGTAAAAGTTACAGTGCCCCTGAGAGATATCTTGCACCATGGCGCATATTTTTCCTCAAATTCAGCAATGATCAAATAGGCACACGCATATGACAGAATCATAACAAATGTATCACATTTTCCCACGAAAATGCTGTTAAGCTGCCAAAACTTTCATACAAAGAGGAGGGGCCAAGAAATTGATTGCTCTGATAATCGTTCAGCAACTACAGAGCCTGACAGTCTGGGTTACAAAACAACCTGTGATTTGCCTTGTTCCTCCCCACCAGCCAAAAAAGAAAAAAAAATTAAAATACGCACATTGTGGGAAAGGGAAACTTCAAATAAAAACACCAGAGCTAAGAGGTAAGGACAGTCCCTCCACTGCTGTAAAGGATTGTGGGAAAGTTACTGCACTTAATTTAATTAGTAGTCAATTGGAATCACTAGAGTCTCAGTTTACAGATTACATGGACTGTATTGTAAGCTGGCAATGGTCTACCCAAATTCAAATATTCAAGGCGAAGACAAATGAGGCACATTCTGCTATCTTTGTTAAACCTGATGCATCAACTTCAACATCCTTGGACTGGCTACATTGCAGTGGGCATAATAGTGATTCTATTAACCCCACCTGTATGCCTTTGTCTCGGTATCGACATGTTTTGAATTCTGCTGCATGAGCACCTTTGATGGGAAATAAACCAACCTTTGTCCCCAAACCTCCTCCATTATGAAATCTCAACCATTACATTTTTCACAAGAAGCAATTCCATTTACCATCATTCTCAAAGGGGTCCCAAGTTGAGAGGCATGACCAGTTGATTAACATGGTTGCCCTCTGGTTAAAAAGGAGAACTGGCCTTAATAGTTCATTACATACTGAAATATCCATGGTGCGGAGGATTCCATCAATAGGAAATATTCATAAACGTAATACTAATGCCTATGTTGTGGTAAGCTTTAGGAATAAACTTGTTGTGATCTTCTAAGAATGCTTAATTTTACAACCTAGGGCCATAGTAAGCTTGAAGCACTTCCTCTCAGCTACTTTTATCACCCAAGAAAACAGGTGATGAGACCAGACAAGGTACAGAATGTAACACTCTGTCTTGTTTTAGTAACCTAGTTGAGAACGGACATGCAGCTTTAGTTCAGAATGAATCTTTTGACTGACAATCCAGCTCAACTGCAGTTTCATCTCCATATGCAACCATAAATGCTCCAAGGAAAGGACACCCTATCAACATCTGTTACTCATCAGATTACATATTGTATTGATAGTGGAAAAATGTGACCTGAAATGGTTTTTAAATTCGCAACATGGAACATTGTAGGTTTAGGTTTAAATCTGGGTAATCTGGAATGGGTGAGTCTAATAAAAGGCTTTGATATTGTTTGCTGTGAAGGAGACACAAGGCAACATCGCAAAACAAAATAAAATGATGGACAGTGTTGAAACTTTTCCAACACTCACCCCCAGTCACAGATCTGGGTTTAATCCATCGTTGTTTTGCTCACAGCTATGAAAAGGCTAGCAGAGAACAGGTGCAGGGGTCCCCGTGCCCAGCCTCCTCGCAGTGCTCACTGTCTGCTGTCATAGTGAGCATTGCAAGGGTTCTGGCGCCCCCCTGAGGCAGCAGCACTGCTGCCGGCTTGATTACGAGCCAGGGACAATGATGCCACCTCTTTCCCGCTAGGCTGACGGGCGGAAACCAAGGTTTCTGCCCGAGAACCCAGCGGGAAATGTGTAATTGATCCGGTGGGGAGGTAGCCAACATGGCGGCAACCTCCCCATCAGAAGTTCAGCGGACGGGTTATCCCATCCACCAAACTTGTAATCAGGCTCTAAATATCATCCATTATAAATAAAACCTAAATTAGCATTTGCCATAGAAGGACTATCTGATAAAAACATTCAAATAAAAACTAAACCAACCAACAAAATATAACCAACTTGAAAAATTAAAATCATACAAACAGTGAAATCAACAATATAAAAGGAACACTAATTTGAACAACTAAATACTTCAAAAACAACATATGCTGCAAAACGAGGAAACTCTGACCAGACCTTTAAGTAATAAAAATACACATCTCAACAACTATCTAACCAGCTAAACACATTTTTTATTTAATCTAAAATGTACTTGCTAATACATGTAAAATAGCAAATAATTAATAAAACACTCTCCAAATACTATCTTTTTACATAGACTTCCTTAAATAAAACAGTGTAAATTGGTAATGTGATAAACTGTTATATTTATCAACAAATTACTATTTAAAATGAAATTGATGTTTTTTTTCATCCAACAGAAAAGAAAGCACCTGCTCTACATTAGAAAACCCATAAAGGAAAAGCTGCAATACAATGTGAAACACCTAAAGAAAACATACAGGTAAGCATACAAACCATGGGCTACACCTACAGCCAAGAAAGTGCAACAGCAGAGAATGTAAATTGGAAATGTGCCAAATATTATTGTGATGCATGCTATGGGATGGCAAATACAAAAGATGATGTATTTCACATAAGAAGTAAGGGAGGTATTGTAGGATATGGAGAGGCAAGAACTTGCTGCCAGGAACACATAACCAACATCCTTAAAGATATACTACCAAAGTCCCCGAGCACATCCCAGTTCAACTACCATCTATATCCACTTTTAATTGTATAAACCAATAAAACCACCAGTGATACTCCCCCTGCCTCTAAAAGGCATCATAGGGCATTTAATGAAGTACCTTTCCTTTTATGCGCTAACCAAGCCAATCAGAAACAAATGCTAATATTTGCAACAGCAAAAAACGTAATAGAACTAAGCCATTGTCAAATTAGATGATGGGTAAGACCCATCAAAATGTGTCCCAAATCATTCTGTCAGCTATACACCATACATGGTGAATATCAAAACACAAATATCCCTTTTTGTTTATGCCTTACTGCCTAATAAACAAAGCAGCACTTACTAAAATCTCGTAAAACATACTAAACATAAAATAATTACTACCTCGAAATATAATCATATACTTTGAGCAGATCATAATTCAAACACTTTTAAAAATTAACCTCCCATAGCCATACAAGACTGCCACTATCATTTCAATCAAAGCATATGGAGACACCTCCAACAAACTAGACTTAGGGCCTCATTACGAGTGTGGCAGTCCGAGGATCGCCACACTTGTGGTGATGGTCGGACCACTGCAGTCCAGGTGGTCTGACCGCCACATTACCACCCTGGCAGGCAGACCCACCAGGGCAACACTATCCCCACCAGGAACATGGTTCACAATGGGCTGACAGCAGTCTGAATTGTATTCACAGTGGCGCTGAACTCAGGGCTGCCTGACTGATTACAACTGAGCTTTCCACCAACCTTTTCATGGTGGTCATCCTGTCATGGAAAGGCTGGCAGAAAGCCAAACACGTAATGAGGCCCTTACTGCCCGATTACGAGTTTGGTGGTCCGTGGACCGCCATGGGGGTCAGACCGCCAGATTATGAGCAATGCAGTCAGACTACCAGAAGACCACTGGCACCGCCAGAATCCAAGCTGCTGTGGTTTAGGCGGTGGAGACCAATGTGGGCGGTGCTGGCAGTGGTACCGCCATGAGTATTACAACCTGCCTGACCACTGTTCTTTTTTTGGAGGGGACGCCACCATGAATAGGTCATGAGACAGGTAGGTAAAGGGTCCCAAAACACGGCTCCAAGGGGAATGAGCCCATGTAGGCCTACAAAGTCTGTGGGAGCACTGTGTGACATGCACGATGTGGTGCATGAGAACAATGCACCAGATGTGCTGGAGGCAGGGTCCTGTGTCTGGCATTAGCTGCAGCCTCTCACCCATAGCCGAAGCATGTCACCGCCACACCTGGCCCACCAATGCACCACCAGCCCCATGGGGAACTCATAATGTGGCGGTCAGGAGCCTATCCGCCTGGCGCCCTTTAGCAGACGCTGTCTTGGTTGTCTGGTGGTCCATCCGCCAAAGTTGTAATCAGGCTCTATAGTTATAAAATTAAATAATCAAATTCCAAACAAACCATTTTTAAAAGAGAGTTGGACACTAAAAGAGTGATATTTGCTATTTTCACTCCAATCTAAACCGATTTGGGGACAGTGTTGGATACTAAAGGAGTGATGTTTGCTATTCCCACACCCAGTCTAACCAATGGAAGTGTTGGACACTAAGAGGGTGGCATTTACTATAGCCACTCCAACCTATACTCATTTGGGGAAGGCTTTGGACACTAGAAGGGCAGCATTTACAATCTTCAGCTCCAGCCTACACCAATTTGGGGAAGGTGTTGGACACTGAAATGGTACGTTTACTATTCCCACTCCAATCTATACCAATTTGGAGAAGGCGTTAGACACTAAAGAGTGACATTTACTATTTCCACTCCAATATAGCCCGATTGAGGAATGTTCTTGGACACTACAGTGGTGTAATTAACTGTCCCCAATCCAATTTAACTATGCTGAGGGAAGATGCTGGACACTAAAGGGGATTCATTTATTCTTTTCACTTCAATCTAACTATATTGAGGGAAGGTGTTGGACACTAAAAGGGTGAAATGTACTACTCCCACTACAATCTAACCATACTGGTGGAAGGTAATGGACACTAAAGGGCTGAGAGCTACTATTCCCACTCCAATCTAATCATGTTGGTGGAAGGCATTGGACACTAAAGGGGTGACATTTACTGTCCTCACTCCAAATTAAGCTTATTTGAAGAAGTTGTTGGGTGCTGAATAGTTTACATTTTCTTTTCCCACTGCACTCTAAAACATATAAATTAAACATTTTATATATACAATCAATGCTTAATGCTCACACACAATTTTTTTAACTATAAGATAATCTAAAATGTAATCTAAAAGTACACTAACCAAACCTACTAATCTATATGTTTATATTTAAAAATTAACATATAAAAATTTCATTACCATAAATAATTTTTTTTAAAAACTTTAAATTATAAGATTTAAAAATCCCAAAATAACCACAAAAAAATATGTTTTTATTAAATTGCAAAGGTAATAATATACATTTTAATATAAAACTATAATTCAAAAAATAAAATATTTGGATTATTTACATTTATTAAAAAATATAAAATTTAAAACTTTCAGATATAAATCTAATTCCTTTACTTTACTAAAAAACATTTATATATCTTTCATTTTTATTTTTTTGTTTAACTAAATTATTTCAATTAAATATAAATTAAATTGAAATTAAAAATATTACTGTTAAAAATTAAATGAAAAATGGTAAAGTATTAATTTGCACATCATTAAAATAATTAACAGCAAATTTGCTATAAAATATTCAGTTTTTAATAAATATCCCCACGCTAATCAGTTAAAAAAAACAATATTGTGCTACTAAAAACAATTATGAAGCCATTATGTATAAACATTGACACAACTAAAAATACAAATTTCAACATTTTCGTAACTAATAAGCTATTTTACTAAAAACACAAATAAAAAAATTGAATAAACATTTTGACTCAAACACACTCCAACAAACTACATCCAAATAGACACTTAATAGACAATTGATATTTTTTCCAACTTTTTTTAAAAATAAAACATAAAATTATATTTTTACCTTAGATATGCCTGTCGATGCCTTTGATTTCCTGATACACTTGTCATAATATTTTTGTATAACAAAACTTTTTTTCTGATATCTTATCAAAATACCTTGCCCTATTTCTCTGATCCACACTACAGGCAAGATAATGGTCAGGATTCTAATAGATCATCTGGAGATGTGGGACAAAGATAATCAGATTATATCTGATTTACAAATACAATATGGTTTTACACCGGGATTGGGTATAATTAAGCAGTGCCTCAACTTGTATCTTTTAGTTAATAAATATACACTTATGAAATGGGTGCTTGTTTACGCAGCATTTGTGGACCTACATTCAGCCTTTAACCATGTCTACCATAATAAGTTATGGGACCTTATGACAAATCTTGGATGCTGACGTCATATATTTCTTAGACAACTGCATAGTGACCAGATAGCTGGTGTCAGATATGGCATAATTAAGGAGATGACCAAACTTTCCACATCTCAATTGTAGTAAGATAGGGTTGTGTCCTGGACCCCTTTTAGTTTATTCTGTACGTTAATGCGCTGGAATTGTTTTTTACTAATTTTTGCCATTGGTGTACCATGTGTCAGCACTAGTCTCACACCTCCTTTTCTCTATGCAGTTGACATGATGCTTATTACTCTGCAATGACTGCAGAGACTTTTGGACATATTTAAATTTTTCCTGCTGGACCTTGAGTTTCCATATACAAGTCAAAGACCAATATTATGATCTTTGGCCTGAAAAAATAGGAACAAAGGTCGTATGTTGAAAATCAAACTAACATTATTCCATTTTCTTCCTCTTCTTATTTGAGGGTCTTATTTTTGATACCTCTGGGTAGTACTCACTGGGCCACATCATGGAGGAGATTGTTGGAGCACTGCTTAACTTTTATTTAAAGCTGGACAGTAATCCTATTACAGAATTTCTCGTGGTGAAGTCAAAGTGCTTCTCTTTCGCAACATGCGGTATGGGGCTATGGGGAATTTAGGACAAGGATGATATTCAGAAAGTGGAGAATAGATTTCTGAGAAGGCTGCTTGTAGCTCCGCAGAGCACATCCACACTCTTGTGCCACTGAGAGTTAGGGCTTGACTATGTTAACAATTATATCAGGCTCTGGCCTATTCTTCTTTAGTTGTCCATCTGGACTAAAAACCAAACTTATTTTGCACAGCTGTTATTGATAGATTGAATAAGGCCATGATGAGTCCATGTTAGCTTATATTGAGAAAGTGAGCCATAGCCTGAAGATTTCTGAATTTTTTGATGGGTTTAGTGACTTGGTTGCCTCTTGTAAGAATGGTTTTAAAGGCTTCTTTTTTAGTCTTAAAGGCTTCTTTTTTAGTCATGTGCGAAACTCAGTGAAAGCAAATTAATTCTCAGAAGCTTACTAATGAGAAATTATACACCGATAATCACTAGTCCTTAGATTGAACCCTACCTTATATGGGTTCCCCATAGTCATGACAGATACACATCAACACAATTGAGACTTAACACTGTGCATTTTATGGTTACTTTCCTGTACCAGTTTCTTATAATGCAATTTTACCAGTTTTCCCTGTGACTCTGCTCTCCTCAATTTACCATGTATTTTTGATATTTTGTAATTTTGGGGTGCATTTTAAACACTGTGGGCCTCATTATAACTTTGACAGTCTCAGGACTGCCATGCTGGTGGTCATACCGCCAACAGGCTGGCAGAGAAGACTGGCAAATTATGACCAAGGCAGGATTCACAACAGAATACATCCAAAGCACCCCAGGTACTGCTTTGAGGTCACACCGCCATGGACGACGGTAGGCACCTGCAGGCCGGCAGTGACCATGTTTCCACCAGACAGATTACAAGATTGCACACTCCCAAGGTTTCTGCCTGGGTTCCACCACGAAACAAGCCCAGGCGGAAACCAACTGCATGAAAGGAGACACTCACCTTCAGGAAGCCATACCTGCCGGAGCCACCATGGAACTTGAACTACAGGCCTTACCGCTGCCCCTGCTCGCCCAGCAACTCCAGAATCTGCAGCAACGACAACAGAAACCGTAAGTACACACACTTACCTGGTTGTATATTGTCATTTTTGTACAATCACACAACACACCTTCGGGAACGGGGTGCAAAGGTAACACTCATTCATACCAGCACACAAACATACACACTCACATACAAGCACACACATACTCACACACCCACACACACACACACAGAAACACACGTCACACATACACACAGGTACACACAGAAACTCTGAAAAGGCCCACACTCACACAGTACCCTACAACACCACAACACATCACAACCACAACACAACCACACCAACTCCAATCTCATGCCAGGGACCCACAGGGGACAATACCCAGGGACACCTCACCCCTACATCACAGCATAACACTGACAGGGAAAAAATGCAAACAAATACACAACCATACTACTTACCGGACAACATATACAGAACATCATATCTAACATACCATGCACAAACACGCACAGACACACAGTCAAAGCACACAAAGCCACAAAACACACCAAGAGACACTTCTTAACACAAACAACACTCAATCCCAAGACCAGAAAAATATTGAACACAGAAATGTCCAGCACACAACAGACACCCTGCCACTTTCAGACAAACGCACTGCACACAACCTCACATACTGGCTACACAACACAGGTAGCCAAAGCAGCGCACACACACACATATAGACACACAAATAATTTCAGCCAGGAACAACTTCATACTAGGGAGAAAGAAATTCATGACAAAGATTGAAGCAGGAAAATGACAACAGGTTGGCTCAAATTACTATTAAACAAAACTAGTAGGGAAAACAAAGGCCATAGGCCAGTCCATGATGAAAAGTACCAATGCACACAGTGACATGTCTGTGCCCTGAACTTGACTCCTGACTGCCATGTAGCCTCCACAGGTAGTAGCACCAAGGGGGCAGGCAGACACCTCAGGGGTTATCGAGGGGAGGGGTGGCAGAGGAAAGAGTTGGGTTTAGGTGTTGGAGGAAAGTGTTTGGGCTCTAGTTTGGGAGAGGGGTCTAGACTCCATCTTAGGTTTAGGGGATGGTTGGGTTTTCTTAGGAGAGGGAGACTTCTTGGCAGGGCCAGGGGCATGGGTACCTGCAGGGGGGCAGGGGAGGACTTGGAGGTGTAAAGGCCAGATTTGGGGAGGGACTCAACGTTTAGGGGTATCACTGGGCGAGAGAGGAGTGGGTAAAAGGGCAAACTCAGAAAGGAAAGATTTCTTACACGCACAGGGATGGTCATGGCAAAAGGGTTTGGGTCTGGAGAGAGTGGGAGTGGTTGTCTGAGATGTTGTGGAAGTCTGGGGTGGAAGTCTGTGTGAGGTATGTTTGTGGGTGGTGGGTATCTGTTGGGTGGGTGAGTGCTAGCATTTATGTGTCTTGGGATGATGGGGGTGGAGGTACTGGGGATGCCGTGGTGGGTGGGTGACTGTCTATTGGGATGGTGACTTCAATTATGGTGGATTTGGTGGATGTCGATGTGTCAGAGGTTGTGGTGTCTGTGGGTGTGGTGACTGGGGTGCATGTCTGAGGGTCTGCTGTGGTGCTGTCTGTGGGTATGATTGGTGTGGTGTGTGGATCAGTGAATGTTAGTGTTGTGTCCTCAGTTGAGTCAGATATGCTGTCAGTGATGCTGGGGGGGTGGGGCTGTCAGGGCAGGTTGTGAATGTTGCTGTGTGTGCTCCTGAGTGTTGCTTGTGTGCATGCCAGTGGGGTGTCTTGTGGTTCTTGCGTTTTGTTTGAGTTACCCTTGGGTGTTGAGGTGGATGCATGCCTGTCTGTCTGTGTGCTTTGGCTGGGTCAGGAAAGAGGGGTTTCAGATTGGGAAGTGGTAGCTGGAGGTGGGGGACAAGAGACAAAGGGTGACTGGCTGACCTCAGTGTGGAGACCAGAGCCTGAAAGGATCTCTGTAGGCCAGCTGGTGCACTGTGAATGCCTTTCAGGAACTCTTTACTCTGTTGGACCTGAGTTGCCAGTCACTGGATGGAATTCACAATGGTTGACTGACCCACAGAGGTCGACCTCATGAGTTTAATAGCCTACTCATTGAGGGCAGCAGGGCTAACAGGGGCATGGCCAACTGGGTGGGGAGTTACAAAGAGGGTGGTGGTAGTAAGGGGGGGTGGCAGACTTAGATGGTGCTGGGTGGCCCCAGATGGGTCCACCATCACCGGGGAGTGTCCACTGGAGGAGGATTCTGACGATAAAGAACTGGATCCTGTCTCCCCTGTGGCACTCCCCTCACCCTCTGGGCTACTGGGTCCCTTGTCAGTGGTATCAGCACTCCAAGTCCTGTGGCCAGCAGCTTTCCCACTGAACTGTGCCCTTGCTCCTTCACCTGGTGATGCTGATGCTGAGGAACAGAGAGAGAGGTAGGGTCATCACATTCTTTACATACACATACAGTCAACCATACACTACAATAACATCACATTTATGTGTAATACACCCCCAGGTAGGAAAGATTTTGAGCCATCATCATGTCACAACAACATACTTCTCACAACCCTATATGATGACAATGTCACACCCAACAAGAGCCTACTATCTGACCGCTACATCACCATCCTATCAGTACAGCTAAAACGTGCACAAGATGATTTGTCAACATAAGAAGTGTGTCCCTAAACAGAGCATCACTGTGAAACAACAAACCATTAATGGAAATCAGTGTTCATTTTGATATCAAATTAATACCTACTCCAAATCTTCGCTTGCTCAGTCCAGTACCAGATGTCATGCTCAATTAAAGCAACCTTATCACAATCCAATTTCCACACAGCGTGTTGCTTAGCTATGACATATCTAAAATGTAACTATGTCTAAAACATTCACAACCGCAAATGACTCAGATGCATCTAGAGCATTTGGAATATCCAAGTTTGAAGTATGATAGACTCCCAAACCATTTATTCAACACATGTATCAACTGTGTGTCACATCAGAAGGCAAACACCTACAGTATTTTCTCTATGTAAGGCTCATGCTTTGCTCCTCAGTAGTTTGGTTCGTAATGGTCATCTCCCTTCCTTCTCTCCCTTCTAGTCTTGACTGGACTGGACCACTGTGGTTGTCACATCCCTCGGACAGAAGAGGAAAGAAGCACATGTAAGTGTATACTGTTTAATTTTGTTTTATTTTTAAGCGGGTGTGTGAGAGATACTCACAAATTTCCCTATCCCGTCACCGTGTTCTCCTGCTTGTTTCTTTTACTTGAAAACATAGTATGCAAGGCTCATTCCTGTTTTCCAAATAAGATGAGGAGCCTGTCCTTCAGACGGGTGTCCCCTCCTCACAACTACCCATTTTCCACCCTCCCACTCCTCCTGGCAGACGTCCACGTACCTGGGTTAGAAATTTTCCTCTAAGAGTATGGGGGGATGATATGTGGGGACGGTGGCCTGCCAGCATGCTCCCCATGCCACTGGAATCAAGCTAGCCTGGCTGATGAAAGGTGATACCCTGAAACCAGTCCTAGGATGCTTGTTTCCAGTCCAGGGAGGACCTGGCTTGGCAGTTCAGGCTGGACTGTTCCCAAGGGGAACAGGGTCAAGACTGATTTGCATATAGCTAAGTCCAAACTGGAACGGCATGGGTGTCAAAAAAACAATGGATTTATCCTAGATCTCTGTCCTGGGAGTGAATGTTTGGCATTGTTCAGCATTCCATCCATCACTTGTTCTTTTTTGCATTTGTTGCCCCAAGTGGGAAGGGTATGACCAGACGTGGGTTCCGTGCTCCCCATGCCACTGGAATCAAGCTAGCATGGCTGATGAAGGGTGATACTGTGAAACTGGTCCTAGGATGCTTGTTTCCAGTCCAGGGAGGACCTGGTTTGGCAGTTCGGGCTGGACTGTTCCCATGGGTAAAAGGGTCCAGACTGATTTACATATAGCTGGGTCCAAACTGGAAAGGCATGGGTGGCAAAAAAACAATGGATTTATGCCTGATCTCTGTACTGGGGGTGAATATTTGACATTGTTCAGCATTCCGTCCATCACTTGTTCTTTTTGCATTTGTTGCCCCAAGGGGGAAGGGTATGCCCAGACGTGGGTCCTGTGCTCCCCATGCCACTGGAATCAAGCTAGCCTGGCTGATGAAGGGTGGTACCCTGAAACCGGTCCTAGGAAGCTTGTTTCGGGTCCAGGGAGGACTTGGATTGACAGATCGGGCTGGACTGTTCCCATGGGGAACAGGGTCAAGACTGATTTGCATGTAGCTGGGTCCAAACTGGAACGGCATGGGTGGCAAAAAAAAATTGATTTAGGCCCTGGTCTCTGTACTGGGGATGAATGTTTTACATTGTTCAGCATTCCGTTCATCACTTGTTCGTTTTGCATTTATTGCTCCAAGTGGGAAGGGTATTCCCAGACGTGGGTCCAGTGTTGCCCATGCCACTGGAATCAAGCTAGCCTGGCTGATGAAGGGTGATACCCTGAAACTGGTCCTAGGATGCTTGTTTCCAGTCCAGGGAGGACCTGGCTTTACAGTTCGGGCTGGACTGTTCCCATGGGGAACAGGGTCAAGACTGATTTGCATATAGCTGGGTCCAAACTGGAACAGAATGGGTGGCAAAAAAATGATGATTTTATGCCCAGATCTCTGCACTGGGGGTGAATGTTTGACATTGTTCAGCATTCCGTCCATCACTTGTTCTTTATGCATTTGCTGCCAGCTTACTCCACCAACTCTCATCCGGTTCCTGGGAAATTTCTGACAGGGCGCTGGAGCCTCCTGAGTCATCCTGTGCCAGTCGGTCTGGTCCCTTGAGGGTTTCCCATGATGTCTCCGTTCGGTGCTCCTCTCTTGCTCTCTTATCGGCACTCCTTCCTTCCGGGTTCGTCGTCCTTAAGATTTCCAGCCACCATTCATCAGGGGGCTGATCAGCATCACACTCAAGGCCACACCCGTCCTCACTTCTCTCTGTAGATGTCTTAAAGGGACAGACGTCCCATGTAGTCTATAAGAAAAAGACAGGAGCATCTTGTGTTGCAAAAGAAGAAGGGATTGGCCAGGGTAAAACCTCATCTAGGCTGACATTATCCCCATCACACTGTGTTTTTGCAAAGGATTGCACAGACAATCAGGACCTACTCATCTTTGTCATTCTCACATAGTAAACAAAGTCATGTACATCAATAGTGGTCTACTTAGCACACAGGATACAACAACTGACAGACACAGGGAGCATGCCAACACCTTAAATATGATGGACACCTGTTGTGGGCACGAAGGCCCCAATCACTTCCACTAATCATTCTGATTAGCAACCTCAAAATGACCTAATCAAATGACCAACATCACTATCAACACTTCAGACATGAGTCACCTTACATCTTTGGAGTAGAGTTACACTGACCTAAACTACATCCACAGTAACTATGATTGACACATACACCTAGAGTTCAGCAATTCGACTGACTGCAAATACTATTCCATCAACATGTAAGTGTGAACTACAACATCAGCAACACTATGTAGTCATGGTTAAAAGAGCTTATCCAAACTAAAATACTTCCAAACATATTCACAAAAGGAAAAGTAAGTATGCCAAACCTCCTTTATAAATCTTACAGATGGCATGAAGTACCAATGTAAACAAGAACTTGCCAAACTACAGTGGTAGTTATACCTATATAGGAGATGTTCTGCCCTATGTAGAATGGGCAGAATTAATTGGCTAAGTGAATAGCAGGCGAGCTATTTACCTTCTCAATACCACGTATATGGTACAGGTAGTCTGAACTCATATGTCTATGATATGTCTTGCACTAGGTTTATATATTTACTACTGTGCTTTACATCATGTAGGATGTCCACCCTAATTAAACATCACACTAGCTAAATTACAGTCCACACTGAAAACTGGGGACAACTCCTCACACATCTCAGTATGTGTACCAAGTATGCCATGTGAACTATCTGAATGAGATACACCCTCACATGAAGTCCACATCTATTTGTTAACTCAGGAATATTTGGCCTGTTTTTCAACTGTCAGACCCTATGTTGTACATAGAGCTAGATCAAATGGAATAGGAATGGACTGAGACCAAAGAGCTGAACAACCTATCAACAGGATATCTGGACTATGAATCAATAGGTGGGAAGGATGACACAACAGGTTACAAATGTGTATAGCAATGTAGAGGTACACATATGACACAGTCACATGTGCATCACCACATGTTGTCATACAATAGGCTTAACATAGGTGAGTTATATTTCCCTATACACAGTACCATGTCCACACCTGTGTATTAATAGTACCAACTGTACTTCTATGTTTTCCTAATATACCCTTTACCTTTGGCACTTACCACATAGTTACAGTTAAGATACTTATACATCAGACACTGAAATGGCAGAGGGGTTGAAATATCCGTACCCAGTCCTTACCCCCTTGTGGCTCCTGTGCTACCTTCAAACACCCATCCAACTTAGTATAGGCCACCGCCAAAATGCGGGCCATTAGAGGGGTCAAGGTCTGACAGGCACCCTCCCTCATTAAGAGGACATACCTAGCTGGCCCTCTGCGGTATTCCAGGCCCAGCGTCTTAGGTCCTCCCACCACTTCCTACACTGGGTGCTCCGCCGGCTGGTCCACACTTGCTTGGCGATGGCTTGCCAGATTCCCTTTTTTTTGATGGGCCTTGACCTGCATGGATGACGCAGACAAAAGGAGAAAGTCATGTCAACATGCACCATACCAACACAAGTGGTCGAAACACTTTAATCACAGCTAGTAGACAAACATTCTCATCTTCTAAGTTCAAACACTTTCACAATTTAGCATCTGCAGGTAGCCCATGTGTGAAGTGGAGTGTCCCATACAAAATGCATGATCACTTCTTGGAATTGACTACACACATATGACCAGCACACATGATTGTCCATAACATGGAGTATCTACAGAAACATTTCTCACTGCATCATTGTTGTCCATGCTGCAATCTATGTTGTGAATGAATGAAGTTACATTACACACCACCTACCATGTGACACCACTGTATGTCTGCCTATGCACATGTACACATTTCCATACACCCAGGCATGAGTTGTGAAAACTTCACTAATTCACATGTCATGTACATCATCATACACTCCAACTTTCACACAGTGGTGTACCATTGGACTCACCTGCTCCTCTGGTGCACCATATAGCTGTTAATACTGAGGTAGGACCTCCTCAACAAGCTTGTCCAGCTCTTCTGGGGCGACAGCTGGGGCCCTATCACCTGCAGGACATGGCATGATAGCCCCCAGAAGCAGTACACAGCTGCTCAGGTAGTGGAGGTCTTGCTGGCAGCAGTGTCAGGAGGTAAGTGAGCAATACTGCAGAAGATGGTGGTCACGGCCACCACATACAGGACCATCACCGCTGGCGAACATTGCAATCGGGCCTAGTTTGCCAAAGGCAGAATTTTTTTCCAATGGCAATGTCCACCACGGTTATAACTGCCTACCGCCATGACGACATCCGCTGGCGGAGTAAGGTCACTTCCTCATGTCTAGGACAGTAGTTCAAGCAGTTGCCATTTTGATGCAATTATATGTATGGAAAAGTATGGGAATCTGAGTCATTAACAATTCCCTATATTGTGTGAAATATCAGTGATTGCTGCCTTCATGTTTAGTAGTCTAATTGACCATGTGAGTAGTAAAAGCTGTGTGACAGAGGGAATGGTGGTAATGGAAATGCACAACTATTCTCTACATCCTAAGTGCATCGGTAATGTAGCATAGGTGCAACAATTATGTTTCACATGTATATTAAGTTGGACTATCAAACACTGACAGTCACAGATAAGTGTGCATGGATAGTACATTAGAGGAATCAGGGAATGTGGAGCAAGGGGAATGCCATAGGATGCATAGCAAGATGCTCTACTTCAGATGTCATATATTGTCTCTGACATCGACAGCAGATATGTCTGACTTGTATATGAACATATTCATTATGTGTACATTGTAGGAGTCACCTAAAATCTATTTGTTTTTCCATATAGTTATACTGACATGAGGAGAGGCAGACTACCTCCAGTGTACCAGCCACTAGTAGACATGCGCATCATGGAGGAATGAAATATTATACAGATCTATTGCCTGAAAAGGTAGACAATCATGGACCTTTGCGATCAGTTGGAGCCATATCTGATGTCTGCCATTTGCAATCCCAATAGCATATCTCCCATTGCTAAAGTCATATCTGTGCTACACTTCCTGGCCACTGGATCCTTTCAGAATACAGTGACTCTAACTGCAGGGATGTCTTAGCCCATGTTCAGTCTAGTTTTGAAGGATGTACTGTGTGCATTGTTGAAACACCTGGACAGCTACATCATATTTCCCCAACCCGAGGATCTGGCCTATGTGAACAGTTCACATGTGGTTGGAGCCATAGGTGGCACCCATGTTTCCTTGGTTCCCCCAGTACCAATGAACAGGTATACAGGAACAGGAAACACTATCACTCTATCAACATCTAAGTGGCGTGTTTGGCAGATGAGTACTTTTGACAAGTCTGTGCGAAGTATCCAGGATCAGTCCATGATTCCTTCATTATGCACAACAGCAATAACCCACTGCTGATGACACGACTCTTGAGGGCCTGGCTGGTTGGTAAGTCACATTTGAAATGTTTGTTTGCTAAGTTTCTCTCTTGCTATCACAAACGTGCATGTCCCAGATATATGTTTGTGTTGTTATACCTATTGCTTACAGGGTATTCAGGCTTTTCAAACCGTATTTGGTTGTCGACGCAAGTGAGGTACCCAACAATGCCTGGGGAAGTCTGTTACAATGAGGCCCACGGAAGGACAACATGTGTAGTTGAGGGGACTTTTCAGCTTCTGAAGTCAAGATTTAGCTGCCTGGATATATCTGGAAGAGCCCTCCTCTACTCACCCAACAAGGTATGTCAAGTAATTCTTTCCTTCCTGCATGCGCCACAACCTTGCCCTGCAACGTCAGATAACATTCATACCTGATATGGGAAAGGGAGAAGAATCTGTGGGAGGAAATACAGATTTGCCAAGTGATGAGGAGCCAGATGAAGGTGAACCTGGAGACTCTCCAGATCTCATCAATCAGTACTTCAACTGACTCAAGGTATGTGATGACTTCTTGATGGTGAGATTACATTTTGTAACCTATAATTGATGGCTGGCATGTCACCTCCTATCTAGCATCATTGCTGAGGTCTTAAATAGCTCCACTGCCAATGAGTCAGTTGTGCATACAGTTTGTATTTCCGTATTGTATACAGAACAGAATGGTATATACGCCAATATTTATACTTTTTTAACGCTGCATTTGCGTCATTTTTTGACGCAAAAGCGGTGCAAACTTGCAAAATACAATTGTTTTTTGTAAGTTAGCGCTGTTTTTGCATCAGAAAGTGGCGCAATTGCGGCGCTAAAAAAGTATAAATATGGGCCATAGTGTCCTGATTTGTTACTGCAAATGCAAAGTCACAGTTGTGCAAATGACTTGTCAGAATTTGTGTATGTTTACATTTATATCCTATCCCTCATCTCTGTCAATTAATATTTGCTGATTTTCTGTGAGGCTCTTCATCACTGGCAACTCACAGATCGTGTCAGAGGCAGATGGGAATTGCAGGCGGACATGAGTAGTGGACAAGGATGAAACCAGGTACTGATTGCCATGAGTATGTGGAGTGTATCTAATATGCCCAGACTGGGGTGGAAGTTTGTTTTCCCACCAAGAAGACCTGTTTGGTACTGGAGGTGATCAAACGGCATGTGGAAATGTTGACCCAGATCCTCTATCATCACAACGGTTTCTGTTGTGTGTGACCTACCTGAACCATAGCTGTCAGTGTGTTCCTACTTTGCAGACTAGTGTGCATGTCTCTGTGGACTGACATAGGTGTGTGGCAAGCCTACAGGTACGTGAGTAATGTAAATGAGAGACCCCTGGACTAGGGACATCAGTCTACATAATGGGCTATGATTATTCAGAAGGTAAGGTATGGGTATGTGATAAGACATTACATGGTGTTTCCCTGACCAATTTGTATGCCTCCTGACTTGTAGAAAGAGTGCCAGGTCCCTAACCTTTCTACTCTATGACTTGGTAGTGTATGATACTTAAGCTGACAATCATAAGTTAATAGCAGTACTATTCTATCTGCTCTTTACAAATCTAGGAATAAATGTGTGGAGATGTAGGATACAGCTGTATTTGTTTCTGTCTATGTTACAAACCCAATGTTATGAGTCTCCTGGTGATGGAGTACTCGTGTGATGTCCATAACAAAGGTTGTACAATACAGAGGGACATAGTGATACCATAGTTGGCATAGATGACAGTTGTACATGGTTGATAAATGACACTTACACAGGACCTGTGTTAAAGTGTTATTTATTTGGGAGTGCAAAACAATATGTGTGAATAGTAACCAAAAAACATAACGTTAACAGTGAAGGGTTCTGTCATGGTGGCTGGAAACATCAGGGTAACTTTTACACCGTTAGGTAACACAAGTCCAGTGTCCTTGCAACACAGGAAAATGTAGTTAGGTTTCAGAACAGTCAACAGGGTATGTCTGTGGCACACAAGGGGAACCTGTCAGGAGAGGTTTACTTCCTGGCAGTGCGTTTGGTCTTGACATCTGCTCCTCCTGGATGTCTGGGTGGATGTCCACATTTGTATGGGGGTTCCTCTGCTACAGAGGGTGGGGTGTCTGAGGCATAGCCCTCCCCTGGCAGGGCCTCCATTCCACTAGCAGCCACAGATGTTGAAGGGCTCGAAGAGTCATTACTAGTGGAAGAGGCCTGATGATGTGTGGCAGACCTACTCAGGATAGTATTAATGTCCCTCAGCCCCCCAGCAATGGAAGCCAGGATTGAGTTTTGTGCCTGCCACTGCTGCATGATGTCCTGGTGGTTGTTCCTCTACAGCTGTTGGATTTCCTCTATCATGGTGACAATGAGGTCCATCAATCCTTGTGAATTTTGGTAGGCTCCCAAGACTTGGAAGATGGTTTCTTCATCAGTATTGTCTCTCGGAGGCCCCATCCTCTGGCCCACACTATCCCTTCCATGCACCCTACCCCTATGTGCCTGTGCCCCTGGCACAGTGTGCCTACTCCCAGTGGTGGCAGGACCATCATTGTCAGGGGTGACAGGGTGAGACTCAGGTACCTGTACTGGTGGGAACACAATGGATGAAAAAGTCCTTGGGACACAGGTTTGGGGGTAACTGGTTGCCTGTGATGTTGATGCAACTGGGCAAGGAGGAGTCGCTGTAGAGAGGGTGAGGCTGACCAGGTGTCCCTGATAAGACAGCTTTGTCCTCAGTGTCCACACATCCAGGGGTGTTGTCCTCACTGGGGCCTTCATCTAGAGGGGGTGTGGCAGTCTCTGGTGTGCTATCCCTGGTGCAATGGCAAGGTTACCTGTGGGAGAAGTGGAACACAGAGTGGCAGTAAGTGATAAAACAAGTGATATGTCATTTAGAGTATTGGTGATGTTGTGTGAGATGCACACAGTGCCTTGTCATGATCCCCAGAAATGACAATGACAGCTGATGCAAACTTGTACTCAGTACACCATGAGACTCTGTAATTTCAAAACCATGCACCCTACTTAAAGAAGTAAAATATGTTGGTAGTCATTAGACTGCTGATACCATCTCCTGTTGTCTGACTATTGACATGGGTGTTCACCTTTGTTGCTTAGTGAAGTGTCTGGCATGATACATGGAACTAAATAAGAAGTTGGAAATCGCACAGTAGTGTCAGAGTAGGGACACAATATGGTAGTAAGCAATAAACATTGACCTCTATCTGGATGTACTGCATGTGCATCCACAGAGGCATCTGGATTTCCAGCCCAGGTGAGTATATTTCTATCTTAGGTATATTTTTTCTAAGGGAATTTTGATGTGGCACCCAGCAGTAGTTGTGTTTTGAATGTAATGGTGGGAGTGGGCCTTGTCATTGCTGTTATTGCCAGAAACTGCTTCCCATTTGGACATTTAAGATGGGTTAGCTTGGTAGTTAGTTTCACATGAATGACAACTCACTTTTAATAAACTATTCAGGTTTTCATAATGGTGATATTGCGTTCTGGGAGGTATAGCGCTGCTAGTTTCCAGTACTTCACATGACATTCCCAAGGGCTATGGTGCCAGATGAATTTAGTGGACAAGTGATATGCTAGTAAGGGATATTAGCACATTTGGACTAAGGAGTGGTTTGGTAATTTAGGTGGGATAAGGTGGTGAGGGAGCATGCAGGATAATACATTTGGGTGTGCAATGTCATGCATGCTCACTGCTCACCCTTTGCCACCTTTATTGTCACCCCACTACCCAGCCCAGTGTTCACTTGTCCAAAGACCCCTGTTTGACAACTCTCAATTGAATTATGCTCACCTGGGAAATAACATTTGTCAAGTATGTGTAGTGCAGGGACTGACATGACTACAACTCCTAGCAGGCACTGTTACTGTTAATCAAACTACCAGCCCAGTGTTTTTCCTTCTCCAAATACCCTTGTTTATCAACTCCCAATAGATGTGTACTCATCTGGGAGGATGAGGTTTGTCAAGTGTGTGTAATACAAGGACTGACATGACTACAACTCTCAGCAGGTATTGTTACTGTTACTCAAACCACCAGCACAGTGTCCCCTTCTCCAAATACTTCTGTTTGTGAACCCACAATTGAAGTATACTCACTTGGGAAGATATCATGGGCTAACTGTTGGGAAGTAGAGGGTGTGACATGACTGTAAAGCCTAATAGACCCTGTTTCTCCAAAAGCAAACACCAGCTGAGTGTACCCTTGCCCATATACACCTGTAAGTGAGCACTCAAATTAAATTTGATCACTTGGGAGGATACCATTTGTCAAGTATAGGGGAGTAGTAAGAGTGTCAGGACTACAACTCCCAGGAGGCACTGTTTCTCAAAACTCCAAACACCATACTAATGTTCTTTCCTACAAAGAACCCTGTGTCTTAAAACTCAATTGCAGTGTACTCACGTGGGAGAATAATATTTGTGTAGTGTGTTTATTACAGGGAGTCACATGACTGCTAAGGAAGGCCAGGAGGCACTGTTTCAGTAACTCCAAGCACTAGCACAGTGTTCCCTTGTCCATAGACCCTGTTTGTCAACTCAGAAATAAAGTGTACTCACCTGGGGGACAACATATGGATGGTGTGTATAGTAAAGGGACTGACATGAATGCAAATCCCAGGAGGCTAGGATACTGTTACCTCAACCACCAGCACAGTGTTCTCCTCACAAAATACTCTGGTTTGGTCACTCACAAATGAAGTTTACTCACCTGGGGGCATAACATTTGTATAGTGTGTATAGTAGAGAGAGTGACAGAACTGCAGCTCCTAGGAGGCACTGTTTCTCAAACTCCAAATACCAGGCCAGTGTTCTCTCCTCCAAAGACCCCTGTGTCTTAACTCTCAATTATAGTGTACTAACGTGGGAAGATGCTATTTGTATAGTGTGTGGAATATAGGGAGTCACATGACTGCTAACGCCAGGAGGCACTGTTTCAGTAACTCAAAACACCAGTTCAGTGTTACCTTGTCCAAATACCCCTTTTGTCAACTCACAAATTAAGTTTACTCACCGGTGGGATTATCATTTGTCAAGAATTTAGGATTAGTGAGGATGACAGTACTGCAGAGCCTAATATGCATTGTTTCTCAGACTCTGAGCATAATACCAGTGTTCTCTCTTCCAAAGACCCTTGTGTCTTAACTATCAATTGTAGTGTACTCACCTGGGAGAATGATATTTGTATAGTGTGTATAGTACAGGGAGTCACATGATTGCTAAGGCCAGGAGGCACTGTTTTAGTAACTCCAAATACCAGCATAGTGTTCACTTGTCGAAAGACCACTGTTTGTCAACTCACAAATAAGGTTTACTCAACTCGGGGGAATATGGATTATTGGTAAAGGCAGGTAAGCACCTATACTTAGCAATAGGCCTCTAACCCCCACTAGGACCAGTTAGATCTCAATAAATTAGCCCCAGCTCAACCCTTAGTAGCTTGGCAATGAGCAACAAGGCTTGAATTAGGAGACAAAAGGGCAGATTTATGAAAAGTGGCATAGGACCTGGTGTAGTGTCACTTTTCTTGCACACCTTAGCACCTCCTAATGTCACCATGTGTGTGTTGTATCTAAAATACTGTTGGCCATGGCTGTAGTCAGGGGTACTAGCATCATTTTTTGTTTATGTTAGTCTGGCGCTTTGCAGTATTAGCGTAAAAAAAGTTTTGACACTAATCCTGCAAAGCACCCAGAGGCCCATTGAAAACAATGGGAGCCTCCCTTTAATACCTGCTCTTAGCAGGCATTAAAAATGCAGATAAAAATGATGCAAAGAAATCTCTTTGCTTTCCTTGTGCCATTTTTCGCCAACCCTAGCAGCAGAATGCCCCCCCTTGCATACATTATGCCTGGTACAGGCATAATGTGGCACAAGGGGTTACAAAGTGACGCAATGCAAGCATTTTGCCTCTTTGAAATATAGGGCAGCATTTTTTAGCCTTCCAACTCGACATTAGCAAAAAAAAAGACTCTAATGTGGTGTTGGAATGGCACTTTCAAATATCACACAACAGTAGTAAAATAAAACATAGGAAACATTTAACAAATCCGAAACCAATTTGTATCTTTATTTTGACACCAAAATGAATAAAATCGGATAAGGGGAACTGGAGATATGAATTTTTTAGTATTTCGTTTTTTTAGCACATAGAAACTAAAAGCGCCACACAGAATATCTGGTCACACCTCGACTGGGGCAAAGTCAAAATTTAAGGCTGACTGCGATGGAGCCCTGCTCGGCTACAGCAAGTGGGAGGCCTCGGTCAAAAGTTTACCTTCTGACATAGACCCTCGTTATCAGTTTGGGAGGCAGAAAAGGCTACCTGCCAATCTCCCACAGTTGGGTTACCGCCAGTGCGGTCCCCTTCCTGCAACCCCTATTAAGAGTTTCCTGCTGGCGCTGGCCCAGTAATAAAGAGCCCACAACATTGATGCCGGCTCATAATTGAGCTGGCAGCAATGTTGTGGTGAGTAAGGTGCACCTGCACCCATCGCGCTTTTCACTGTCTGCAAAGCAGAATGGGGCTGGCCATGGGGTCCCCTGCACCCAGTCTCCTCCAGCTTTTACATGGCAGTGCTACCGCCATGTAAAAGATGGCTGGGAGGGGACTCGTAATCCCTAGGAGCAGCGCTGCCCTGGTGAATCAGGACTGCCAGCACCGCCAGACCGACGACAAGTCAACATTAGTGGCGGTCCAACTGCCCCTGTGGCCCTGGCGGTCTGAAGACCGGCAGGGTCGTATTGACCACCTTAGTCTTTTTCTTGAAGATTTTCTTCAGCGGGATGAAGTCGCTAATCCGATCCAACTACCCTGGAGCCCTCTTCAGATACGCGTTGCAGGAGACCCCGCTGAAGAATTCTATCTTCGGAGTTAGTCGATTTTTCAGGATGGAAATCTTTGTCCGGGCTGAAGCTGAATCTTGATCCAACGTCCCTGGAGCCCTCCTCGGATACGCTATATGAGAAGCCCCAGTCAACTTTTTATGTTTGGACTTTGTCACTTTTTTGGAGCTTTTTCCTTCCAACGGCGGTCGACCCTCCACAACAAGCTGATTTTGATGCAAGGTCATCGGATTACCTTTCCAGGAGCCCCTGGTGAAATCCTGGAAGTCTGGGGCTCTGGAGCTTTTCAGCAAGATGAACTTACAAGTCAGGCCGACTCGCAGTTGAGGTAAGCCGGCTTGATTCACCACAGTGGGTCGGTCCCTTTATAGAGCTTTTTATCAAAAGATCTCCAATCTTCTCCAAACTTCTGGATATTCTTCCAGAAGATCTTTGAAGGTTCTTTAAGAGTCCACAGCTCAACCCAAGTTTCCAGAAGCTCTGAGTTGCTCCTTGAGGGTTAGGACTCCAACTCCCCGTATGCACCTGGCTCAAACTCCAAAATTACCACTGGACAGTGATCAGCTGGTCAGTTCCTTCAGGATTTGATGCAGGGGACTCTAGTTAGCTGTTTTACACCTGTAACAAGCAGGGAGTTCCTTCTTGAACCAGTTGAAGGCAGGCAAAGACCTTTTTGTGGTGAAGCCCAAGTGTGCAGCTGGTGCAGTCCTTCAGAGTTCAGTGTCCAGGTACATGTCAGGGGTTCAACAGGGCAGTCCTTCTTCTTCTGTAGGTGTTCCTTGTAGGGATCTGAGGTATGGGTACTGCTCTGCCATATTTATCCTTGCTCCTGTGGTGAAAAGTAAGGGGTGGGGGTCAATTGTCCAATCACAGGCAGGCCACCACCCGCTTGGATGGCACACTTCCTGGGAAGTGTGGCAAAAATCAATCCCAGGGAGAAACATACTTTACAAATCCAAAATGAAAAAAAAAAATTTTTTGAGGTTACCTCTGGCTGAGTCCACCCACTGGTGTGGCTAAAAATCCTTAGCACGGGGGAACTACTCCAAATTTCCTTCCCTCCTTTGAAGACCAGTTTGGATGCTCTCCCCCATCCTGTTTTTACCATCTGCTAAAGCAGATCTCCTCCCTCAGGCACAGCCTTTGCCTTCAGCCCAGGCCACTTCATACCTCATCAAGGCAGCCAAGCCAGGCTGCCTGAGACTGGCCAATCAGAGAAGGGGACTACAGAGCTGAAGTTGTCAACTTTCAGGTAGAGTTCTAGAACTCTTTCCATGAACTAGTTATATTAAATTCAACAATGGTAAATTGCTGGATTTATTATTACAATAAGATTGATACCAAACTTGCCATACCTAGCTACTTTTGGGATTTTATTCATTAAAATAAAGTCTGCACATTTTAGCCCATTGAGCCCATTCACTACAGCGAGGGAAAAACAAATTTGGCTATTTTCCCTCACCAGGGTTTATAAAACACTTGTTTATATGATCCCTGCTTATAGTTACATAGCACCCAGCCCTAAGGGCATTTAAGGTGCACCTTAGGGGTGACCTATATGTACAAATAAGGTTGTTTAAGACTTTGGAAGTACTTTTAATTCCAAAGTCGAATTTGCCTGTAACTTTTGTTTAAAAACAGCCAGCAGGGCAGACCTGCCTTTAAAATGACACTGGGCACCATAGCAGTGCACCACCTATGTTGGGATCCCTAAACCTACATGCCCTATCATATACTAGGGATTTAGGTAGGTTGATACTGCCAATCATAATTAGCCTAATTTGCATATCCACTTTTCACAGAGCACTGGCCCTGGGACAGGTTTGCAGTACCCAGTGCACAGCCAAGAGTCAGTAACCACCAGTATCTGTCCAAAAGATTTGGGGGTGACCAGTTCAAAAAGGAGGACTTTCCTACAACATGAATCAAGTACTGGGGAGTAGTGAGATTGCAAGGACTGCAAAGCCCAATAGACATTGTTTCTCAAGCTCCAAATACCAGACCAGTGTTCTCTCCTCCAAAGGCCCCTTTGTCTTAACTCTCAATTGTAGTGTATTATCCTGGGAGGATGATATTTGTATAATGTATGTAGTACAGGGAATCACATGACTGCTAAGGACATGATGTACTTTTCACTAACTCAAAACACCAGCACATTGTTCCCTTGCCAAACATGCCTGTTTGTCAACTCACTAATGAGGTTTTCTCACCTGGAGGGATAACATCTGTCAAGTATTGGAGAGTGGTGAGAGTGACACAACACAAAGCCCAATAGGCACTGTTTCTCAAACACCAAAAGAGAGAATAGTGTTCTCTCCTCCAAAGACCCCTGTTTCTTAACTCTCAATTGTAGTTTACTCACCTGGGAGGTTGATATTTGTATAGTGTGTGTAGTACAGGGAGTCACATGACTGCTAAGGCTAGAAGACACTGTTTCACTAACTCAGAACACCAGTCCAGTGTTCAGTTTTCCAAATACCCTTCTTTCAAACCTCGCATACGAAGTGTACTCACCTGTGGGCATGACAGTTGTCAAGTATATTAAGTAGAGGGACTGACATGACTGCTAAGGCCAGGAGGCTCTGTTTCTCTAACTCCAAACACAAGCCCAGTGTTCTCATGCCCAAATACCCCTGTGTCTTAACTCTCAGAAAGATGTTACTCATCTGTGAGGTGAGAAATAGAGAGAGAGTGACTGGAATGCAAAGCCCAATAGGCCCTGTGTCTCTATCTCAAACCACAAAACAATCTTCATTTGCCTGAATCTATTTATTTATGAAATCTCAATTGAGGTTCACTCACTTGGGAGGCTACCATCCATTAAAGTATAGAGAGTGACCTGACTGCATCTCCCAGGAGCACTGTTTCAGTAACTTCAAACACCAGAACAGTGGTCACTTTTCCAAATACCCTTGCCCGCTAACTTTCAATTGAAGTTTACTCACCTGGTGGGGGGGGGGGGGGGCAAGATATAAATCATGTTCAACTCTGAGATGTGTCTGGCCACCTAGCTCTATCCTGACCAGTTAACCCAAGATGAAACTATTGAGGACAGGAAGGACACCTTGCCCATGGTATTGGCAGCCGACACATTAACAATGCACTCCTATCACATATACAACAAAGCCCTGGGTCTGCATGCATAAGAGTCAACTAGGCCTCAAAATGCCCAAAGACATATCTTGTCAGACATTGTTTTGCCTGCTCTGGTGTGCAAGATGTCATTCTCAGACCATCCTCCCAAGGGTTAATAATCTGCACATTTTAGAAGTTGCTTGACTTATATCGAATTGGCATGCTTCACAAATGTCATGCCTATACAACCAATAGCATGTATACCTGTCACAATGGGATTACCTGCTAATCAACTATGTACAAGGCATTTGTGAAATTTCACTGTAAACCTTTGGATGTAGATGTCATAATACAACCAGTAACATTATATTTTTCACATCACCAGGTTGAGCTGCCACTGGCCACACAGAGCCTAAAGAAGAGACTGCCACTACCTTCATGGATGAAGCCCAGAGTGAGGATGATACTCCTTGACACTTGGAGGACAGTCCTGGCCCATCTGGACAACCTGGTCTGACACCAACAATGAGTCTCACTGTGGCCACTTCATCGCCTCCCAGCCTGGGTACATCCACATCACAGACAACCATGTGACCCCCCCACTTGTGTCCATACAATAGTAGTGTCCCCCAGTCCATGATCCTGATTCATAGCACAACAACTCTGACAATTATGGTTCAGGAACCAGTGAGAGAGGGCCCCCTGAGGAAAGGGCACTGGGCTGTGGGGATAGGACTGTGGGAGGGATGCTCTGGTCCAGTGGGGTGAGGCCACTGGAGCTTCTTCTGACCAGGACACCGTAAGCTACATTCTGAGGGTTTATCAGGAGTCCCAAGGTGTGATGGACCAGGTACTTGCCAAACTCTGGGAAATGAAGAAGCTGCAGAGGGACTTTTATCATGAAATGTTCGAACAGTGGGAGACTCACAATACCAACATGCCCTCCCTAACAGGGGTGCTGAGGGACATTAATACACCACCCTGAGCAGGGATCGACAACAGCACACTACACCTTCTTTCAGTGCATCTTTACCAGGCCCTTTGTCTGTGCCAGCCACTGGAAGGGAGGCCCTGTCAGGGAAAGAAACCACCCCAGACACCCCTGCCACTGTAGCAGCAGATGTCCCCCACCACACCAGGAGGTGTGGATGGCAAGACACCTACCACTGCCAGCAAGTGACCTCTTCTAAAATGACCTCCTTTGTATGTCACATTTTCACTCTTCATCCACCTTCCATTTCCAATGGGAGGAGTACGCTGGACTTTGGACAATGGTATAGCATCTACTCCAATGATTTAATCCACCATGACTGAACAGTTTACTTTTCTGTTCTATAATGCCCAAAAACAAATTCTGCATATATTTGTCAAAAGATCCATCTATCACAAAGTCATTGTATGCTTGCTTCTGTTACACATTTTGCTCTGTAGAGGTGTAAGACTATCTGAAGCAAATGAGGAAGGCACAAGATTCTAATGCATGGAGGGATACAAACACTTTGCTACAAGTGTCTGGTCACACCGAACATTTTATTGCACTGTACAGCACATGGGCTGTTGAAATGTCTGGATTGTCATAGCCAAGAATGGCTGAGTCATATTGTGTCAATGTACATGTACCAAGGTACAACCCCCCAGACCACATATGGAAGGACCTTGTCAGGCATTGTCCTGTAGAATAGGCAAACAGAAAAGTAGATGGTGTCACCAGCTTGAGCTTTATTACATACCACACCAAAGTAATACAACATCACATAAACCAAGGTACTGACAGAGGGCAGTAAACAGTCCCTTATCACGGGCCCATCATAACCCAATGACCATGCATCTGGTGGTATGATACAAACATATGTCAGGGATGTGGCATAGGCACTGTGGCCTGGAATGATGAAACCCATCTACAGACACGTACAGGACATACAAGAATAGTGTTTAGCCTATTTAAGGGGAAATTTCCTTGCTTGGAATTGACAACATATATCATGTCCGCATGATCACACAGATGATGCAATCGGACGAACACAGCACACTAAACAAGTCCAATGTGTACCCCTGACTTTCCACCCAAACACTGTTGAAGCTGCCCTGGCACAGGTCTCATACACCCCAAATTTGTGACCTACATTACCTGGAGCAATCCACGGCCATTTAGTATATCAACACAGCATCAGATACTTGCCAATGTCACAACTCCGAAATTCCCGCTTGAGGATGTCATGGTGAAGGTACCTTTACAAAGGAAAAACAAGGAGCATACGCATGAAAACATACCTGTCATAAAAATCACATGGCAAGCATCTGGAAAAGAAATTACATTGCAATTAGACTGACACAAACAAAGCAGCTACATCTAGGTGGGGATATGTCTAAGGCTAACTCTTCAAGCACCCTTTGGTTGAATAATCCAGAGTATCAGCTCCCTAGTTGTTGCTAAAACACAACTCCATATTTTCTCACAACTACTAGATCTTCGTACAGTTACAGTCATTACATCACATGACATACACTCATGAAAAGTAGCTATTGATGTGAGCTGCTCGCAAGCCAGCTGCTTCCTCTTCACACCTGTCATCCTCACTTGGCACCTCATGAGTCTCACTCGCTGTCACTGCAGTCTCTCCCTCTTCTGGGATGTACAGGATATTCCTCCGCAGATCTATGTTGTGGAGCATGCAGCATGCTAAACTGATCTGACACACTTTCCCGGGTGAGGAAAGGAGGGCTCCACCAGTTCAGTCCAGACACTTAAATCTGACCTTCAGGAGCCCAAAAGCCCGCACCACTACCCGCCTTGTTCTTCCATGGGCCTCATTGAAGCAGACTTCCCCTGGTGTAGATCGACTATTTAGTGGCACCAACAACCAAGGATGATTTAAATATGTGGAGTCTCCAATTAAGGAATAGTGCATATGTGTAACAATGAGTCACTCACTTCATGACTGTAGCATCTGACATTGCATACATACAAACAGGACAGATGTGACTTACCAACCAGGCAGGCCATATCTGGGTTCAGCTGTGACATCAGCTGTTCTACCTTATGAAGGAATCAAGGGCTGAACCTGGATAACTAGTACAGGCCTGTGAAATGTAGAGATCTGCCAGACAACTTGCACATTGATGGAATGGAAATACTTTGTGTTGAGGTATACTTGTTCATTGGCCTGCAGTGGGACAGAGCCAACATGTGTGTCATCAATGGCCCACACCACATGTGGGATGCATGCAAAACCCTAACAGTAAGCCTTCACTTGGGCTAAATCCTTACATCTGGGAAACTTGATGTAGCTGTCCAGGTGTTTCAACATTGCTGAGAAGAAATCCTTCAACACTAGACTGAACATAGGTTGGGACATGCCAACTTATGGCTAGGAAGTGCAATACTGACATGACTTGTACATTGGATAGTGTGATGGTTGGATAACTAATTGCATACATCAGACCCTGCTTCAACTGACAACATAAGTCCACTATTGTTTGCCTATTCAGATGGTAAAGAAAGGTAATGTGGGGTTCTTCCATGGTCTGAAGTTCTTGCAGTGGACGGTAGGCATGAGGTTATCTCAGGTACATATGTACGACAAGACATGATTTGTAACATTAGTCAGTGTGTCAACAGCAACATTCACGATGCATGTCAATGACATCATGTGACAAGTCATTTCTGAAGGGATAGATATGGCAAGGAGGACATATTACAGCTGCAAAGAACACAAGGGTCACATGTGATCCCCCATGGGTCTCCGCACGTGTCCACAACATGTATCTGGACCAAACAAAAAGATGTGCAACACAATTGCCCCTCGAAATGTGACTGGATATCCCTACTGCCAAAATGACCTTCAGCAGGGGTGGACTGTGCCCCACTGTTAAATACCATCTGTGCCCTGCAACATGCTACAATGGTGTTTGAGTAGTAGGATCTACATGACAAGACATAATATGCATGTTTGTGAGCTCAAAAATACATTTTTGGCGGTGTGTCACAGTTTATGAAGCACAGTACAGCATTTCTGGCTGCCAAAAGAGTGGCTGCCTGATCTACTCCACTAGACATTAGGAACCACCTGCCACTGCCTGAAGAAGTTGTCATGGTGGTAGGTGATTGCAACTGCAGTGGACACAGCCATAGGCTAACATTGTTGCCAATGGTGGTCACAGACCAATGGCTGTGTCCAATGGTGGTGATGATCACGTATGTGGTAGACGTGACCACCATGTTCTGCAAATTCATTCTCTTGATCCTGACATTGCTGCCAGTAACCCTTCATGACCTGAGCTGCTGTGTTCCACCTCTGGGAACAATCATGTCATGACCAGCAGATGATAGGGCCCCTGCCTTCTCTCCAGAGGAGCTGGAGAGGCTAGTGGGTGAGTCCTACCCCTGTATGAACAGCTCTATGGCTCCCCAGAGGAGCAGGTAAGTACCTCACGTGTGCAATTTTATGTGTACTTCACCATCCTTTCCCTCCTCACCGGCTAAAATGTGGCCATGTGTGCCAGTTTGACTACTCATGTGCCTGTTGTTGCAGTCTATGTGGCATCAATGGGAGGGACAATATGCAGGTATTGATGGTCAGTGCCATGTGTAAAGTTCAGTCACATTGTGTTGGGTGAGGTTTTGGGGGTTCTAGATCCTCCTTGTGTTAGATGCACATAACTAGGTGAGGAGACATTACTACCATCCACTGACATATCTTTCCTCATGACTGCTGTAAACGTCAGACATGTATGTACATGACAGCATAAGCTGAGTATGCATTTTGTATGAGTCAGTTGGGAGTAATGTGAGCAGTGTGTATGGTGCCACAAAGATTTCGAAATGCATCAGCCCTTGCTAAACTGTTGTCATATCATGACTCATTCTGCCTTTCAGGTTGCCACACACACCATATGCCAAATTGCTGCTGGCTACATGATGTACTGTCATGCATGAAAGTGATGGAAATGGATTGTGATGTAGGTTCTGTCAGCTCTGCCTGCAGAAACTAGGACCTCTCACATGTATATCTCAGTATGGGACCTAGTCTCGGCTGGGGTAGAGTCACTGTGGTTATACAACTGTGGCACTCTGCCCACTCCCTGTATCCCAGCAGATCCTGTCATGTGGCCAATATGAGGGTCTGGTGGCAAATCCTCCCTAGAATACCTCATTCCATTGATTAGATTAGGAATGGGTACAGAGGTAAGTGAATAATCTAAGCATATGTGCACTTAGCATCATTGTCAAAGTGTGTATTTGATCCATGCCAGGTCCCTTACTCCCACAGCTCTGTTGTCATCTTCTCACAGGTCCTATTTGTCCTGTACAGGCTTATTGCTCAAATGACAGTCCCACAGTGCAGGCAGTGTGTTTATTTCTGGGAGGCCATGACATGTGACTCAGTAGCTTGGTCACATAGCAGAAATTGTACAATGCATGCCTTTGTTTGTTGGATGCCATCTCTGTAGGATGGACACATATGTCCAAAGGGGTGTTCTGTGGTACAGGTACATAGCACAGAACACCACCACTTGAAGTGGCATAATTCTGCATTTGTTATAGCACCTGTCCACACACAGAAAGAGAAGATGCTTTTTGTACCCACCATGCTAGTCCCTTCATTGTTACTCATGTGTAATGTTTGAGTTTGTACTCTAGCAGTTGACTGTAGGGAATGCATGCAGTGAGTTATTCTCACAGAGTGTGAATGTGTTGGTCCATTCCTGTCTAAGGATTTTACCCTTCAGAAGCCACATAGGTGTGATGTGTTTCATAGAGGCTCACACCACAGTACAGGTTGCTAGATCATGGGCTACATGATGTAAGTAAGCTTGCTTAGTCATTGTAGGGCCTGAGGAGGGTAGTTTGTTAGTGTATGGATGGAAAAATACATGTCTGTAGTGATGACCTTGTACTTATTGGCTTGTATGTGTCACACTTGGGAGTATTGAAACATAGGAAAATCCTAGCTAGATGTTGATGATATGTCTGTGACTCAATCATTTGTGATGAAAGTTGTGATCATGATCTCTTGATTTGTCTTTTGCATCCATGCAGGTCAACGCCCATCAAAAGAAGGGATTATGGAGAGCCATTCCCGGAAGGTGCATACCCTGGCGGTCCAGAGCTGGCAGGAAGCCCACTGCAAGAAAAGGGGGGAGTACCTGAGACGCTGGGTCTGGAAAATTGCTGAGGTCCAGCTGGGGATGTTCTCCCAATGCGGACAGGGTGTCCATCGGACCATGACCCCCCAAAGGGCCACATTCTGACAGTGGCCAATCCGGAGCTTAATGGGTATTTGAGAGCAGCACAGCAGCCACAACGGGTGAGTAAGGGGCACATTCCTGCCTATTACATTTCCAAGTGAATGAGTTAGGTTCTGACAGTTCCCCCTGAACAATTAGGGATGGGCCATGTGTCACACAGTAGATGAGTGTTTGTGTAGACATGTCATGTGGTGCAGACCGATGTGCCTTGCATATCGGCCCAGGGACCTACAACACAACTGGGTAGAAACCTCACACCACGTGCTCTGCAGGGAGATATATGGCTGGGTGCATTGATCACACAACTACTGTTTGTTATTGTGGTGTGTGTAATTTCCATACAACAGACCATTATTCCTAAGTGTGATAGGTCAAAGGTAAGTGGTGGATCACTGTCTTCATCCATGTGTCTGTGTATATGAGTGTATACGTTTCTGCCTCCCAGAGGCTATTTGTCTTCAGCGTATGATGGGTGTTGATACCCCTCCGCAGTCAGTAATGTTAAGATGGACAACATACATGTGACAGAGCTAACATTGTTGTTTGGGTCATCTGTAGATCAATACTTTCCCTTGGTAAGTGGGGAATGTCCATTATCACTGCTTTCAACATTCCTTGTGCCTGCATGTCAGCATGTGTCCTTGTCTCTTTTGAAAAAACATTTATAAGCTGCTGTTTTATGCATGGTCTACCTATGTTGATGGGATGATGTTTGTATTCCCTCACATATCTGTGCACGGAAAACTGTGTATGGAATAGGACATTTACAATGGGACTACATTTCATGTTGTGCCACAGACAGCAGTGTGTGACCATTGTTTACTGATGACACAGTCCCTCATGTGTTATAACATGTCATTTGGCATGTACAACTACAGTAGCAATGAGGCACATGACAGGTTGGCCCAGACGTTAGAGTCACAATGTGAATATCTATTATCTTGATGTGGCATCATGTGGAAAAGTGCACTGTACATGTGTAATGGATAAGGTTTTTGACTTGACTGTTGGCAAGCATCATGGAGTACTGACTGGCAGATATGTTGGAATAACTTGTGTTTGGGTACAACTATTCATCCACAGACAGATATCTGGGTCTGCATGACCATAATGGAGACAATGATGTAACTTCCTATTGGGCAACATGGTGAGGGCCTTCAAAAAGTACTTGCAAATGTCTGGGCCTCTCAAACATCCAAGGGACTAATGGCATCTACTCAGAGTATGTCATTGTAAGGAGTGCCAGTCATTAGTGGTGATTACCCTGGGACTTGCTGATTTATTGTATTTTGTATTGTGGGGACATCTCTCCTTGACATAGTGCAAATGATGTCCACAGTGTCCAATCCCATACCACGTGTGTGGCCTATCTAAGCAACATTAATATTACTTTCATGACTCTATTGGGATAAATATCACTTGGTGACATGTGCCTAGTAGAACTGCTTCCAGTATGACCTGAATATTTCCATGTCACCTTCTCCAGGATATTTTACTTTTGTCAGCAACATGGCAGGATTTTGGGGCATCATTTCTTATTGCTGGGTCTTAATGTATGTGACAAATAGATGTATGCATGACCTTGTGTGGGATCTGTGGAAAGGCATTTTGGCCTACCATTGTATGACAACAGTGAATTGAGGTTGACTACATGGGGCAAAGCTTTGAGGATGACGGGGTCTCCTATTTGTTGAATGGTTATTGTGATTGCACAACTTCAGCCATGAAATTGTAGTTGTCTGAGATCCTGATGTTCCTGTGGGCAACTGTTGACAGTTCATATGGCATACATGCATAATGTATGGCACATCTATGGGCCACTTAGGTGGAGTTTGCTGCTAGGGCCTACTTGATATCATGGTAAGATTTGCTAATCAGAGCTGTTGTTCAAGTGTTATCATGGACTTGCATTGACCCTATATCTTTTCGTATTTGCAGCATCAGCACCTGCAGGCAATGGAGACGGGGCACAGCCGAGTTGGGGAGCATCTGGACATAGGAACTCTGGTTATTACACCACAGACACAGAGGGACCAATGTCCTGGAGGGAGAGAGGCCTGACACGGGGCAGACCAGAACACCCCCTTCATCATCAGATTCTTTCTCCAGTTGACACTCTCTGGTAGTGGCAGACCCATTGGGGCATACCCCTCTATCATCTTTGTCCACCACCCCCATTCTATCACCACCCTCCCTGTTGCTCCCTACCCATTAGGCCGTGCCCACCTATCCAAAAGGGTGGGCATTTCCTTTGCTGTAGGCACCTCCCCTCCCCCCAGCCCCTGTTTCCCTTGCTGCCCTCTGTGAGTAGGCTATTGACCTCCTGAAAAGTATCTCTGTGGGTCAGTCATCCATTATGAATGCCATTCAGAGATTGGCAACTCAACTCCTACAAACAAATGTATTGCTGGAAGGCATTCATGGTGAAATGGCGGGCCCACAAAGATCTTTTCGGGCTCTGGCCTCCTCACTGACGACAGCCTGTCAACCTCCACCTTCTGTCTCTCCTCCATCTCCCTCTTCCAAATCCAAATCCCTCATTCCTCTACCTACTCCAAGCACACAGACCTATCTGCACGCATCCACCTCAACACACAAGAGCAGCACACACTGACATAAGCACCACCAAATATACTGACATGTAAGCAAACAGACAACAATACAACAGTCACCACGTCACCTTACACCAACACCACCCACAGCATTACACACACAACATCAAGCATACCCACAGGCACCATCACAACAGTCAGTGACACTCCCACCACACCCAGCATACCCGCAGACACCACACCTACAGACACCAAGACTTGCACCATAATCACCATACTTGCAGACACCACCCAAACAGACATACTGACATCTACCACAACCAGCATACCAGTAGTTGTCACCCCAACAGACACACACACATCTACCACTCCATCCCCAGAACCTCCATCTCTGAGTCCCCCAAGACACACAAATGCACTCACTCATGACCCAACAGACACCAACCAAACAGAAACATACCTCCCAGAAGCATTAACCCACAACATCCACACCAACACAGCAGACAACCACTCCCTCCGAATCCCCACCCCTTTCTGCTGACCAGTCCAGTGTCCCTAAGTACGTTTGTTGGTTTGACCTTGACCTTTCCCCTGTTCCCTCCACCTGTTCCAAACCTGAGGCCCTCTCCCACCTCCTAGCCCCTCCCTTCCACCTCTAAAGCCTCCCCTACCCGTGTGCAAGCACCCATACTTCTCCCCTCCAAGAAGAAGCCCATCTCCCCCAAAAAGCAGACCATCTTCCCAAACCCAAGACCAACCCCCCTCCCAAATCCAACCCCCCAAAGATGATCCCTGCGGTGCCTGCCTGCCCACTTGAATCCCCTTCCTGTGCAGATTTCCTGGCAGATAGGAGTCAAGTGTGAACACACTGATGTGCATTGCCCACTGAATATGGACTAGCCAATGGCCTTTGATATTTTCATTTTGTACACAATAAAACCAAGGGGCATATTTATACTCTGTTTGCACCAAATTAGTGTCATTTTTTTTAACTCTAATTCGGAGCAAAACTAACTCCATATTTATACTTTGGTGCTAGACCCCTCGAGCACCAAATTTATGGAGTTAAAGTCATTTTTTGAAAGTGGAGACCTACTTTGCCTTAATGAGATGCAAGGTAGGCGTTCCCGTGCAAAAAATGACTCTATGGCCTTAACGCCATATTTAGGGGCATATTTATACTCTGCGGCATATTTATACTCTGTTTGCACCGAATTAGTGTCATTTTTTTTTACTCTAATTCGGTGCAAAACTAACTCCATATTTATACTTTGGTTCTAGACCCATCTAGCACCAAGGCCCTGATTTAAACTTTTTTTGCATCACATTAACATCATTTTATGACACAAAAGTGGCGCAAACTTTCAAAATATCGGCCCTTATTTATACTTTTTGCTGCAAAACTGCACTAACTCAGTTTTGCACCAAAAAGTTTAGCACCGGCTTGCACCATTTCTGTGCACCAGCCGGGCACCATATTTATGGAATGGTGCAAGCCGGTGCAAAGGGTAGGCTGAAGTTAAAAAGAAATTACTTTAGTCGGGTGGAACTGGCAGTATAGAAGAAGAGGGTTTAGCACCAAAAAATGGCTTTAGGCAGGTTAGAGTAAAAAAAATGACTCTAACCAGATTAGCGTCATTTTATGGTGCTAAACCTACCATGCCACATGACTCCTGCCTTAGAAAAGGCAGGAGTCATGCCCACCACCCCAGTGGCCAGCACAGAGGACAGGGGTCCCCTGGGCATAGCCATTGCACCCTGTGCCATGTATGGGGGCCCATTTCAGGGCCCCCTATGGCACTTTCAAAAATAAAATGCACTTACCTGTACTTACCTGGGATGGGGTCCCCCATCCTCGCAGTCCCTCTAGTGTGGGTGGGGGTGCCCCTAGGGCCTAGGGAGGGCACGTCTGGGCTTATTCCATGGTGTTCCACCATGGAAATAGGGCCACAGGTCCCCTAACACCTGCCCTGACCCACGTCTTAAAAAATGGGGCAAAGCAAGCTTCGCCCCATTTTTTGACCCCTCCTCCCTCCCTTGCACCATTTTTACATGGGAGTATAAATATGGTGTTAAGGCCATGGAGTCATTTTTTTGCACAGGAACGCCTACCTTGCATCTCATTAAGGCAAGGTAGGTTTCCACTTCCAAAAAATGACTTTAACTCGATAAATTTGGTGCTAGACGGGTCTAGCACCAAAGTATAAATATAGAGTTAGTTTTGCACTGAATTAGAGTTAAAAAAAAATGATGCTAATTCAGTGCAAACAGAGTATAAATATGCCCCTTAGCGTCAAAAAATGATGCTAATCTGGTCAGAATCATTTATTTTGACTCAAAACTGCCTAGCGTCATTTTTTTTTAAGCTAGCCTACCCTTTGCACCGACTTGCACATTCCATAAAAATGGTGCCCAGCTGGTGCTAAAAAATGGTGCAAGCCGGTGCAAAACTTTTTGGGGCAAAACTGCCTTAGTGCAGTTTTGCACCAAAAGGTATAAATAAGGCCCCAAATGTTTGTTTTGTTGGGTACACATTTTTCCTGCAATTCCTTTTCTACCTTTATGTCATTCCTAAGTAACTTGTGTTGTATGCCTACAGTTGTGTGTGTTTCAGATTTCTTGCTGATCCATTTGCTGTTGTTTGCAGTATCTGATTTGAGGGCAATGCTGGTGTCCCCCAGAACAAGGATATTTGCTGAGTGCATGGATATGTGGATGTACATGCAATGATAGTGTCATGGCATTGCACAGTGTTTGTAATAGATAGTATTTTATCTTGTGTTGTCCAATGTGAGCATGTATGATGTTAGTCTTGCCCCCCTGATATGGACTATATATTCATCTGATGTTTGTTAGCTTGAGTTTTGTTTGTGCAAACATAGTGTGTGGTCATTGTGCTACCTTTGCATTAGACTGTGCATGTGTCCATTTAGCTGTGTGTACCTTGCAGCTACTGTAGGAGGCTGGACTGGCTTGTAGTGAGTACCAAGGGGTACTTGCACCTTGCACCAGGCCCAGTTATCCCTTATTAGTGTATAGGGTGTCTAGCAGCTTAGGCTGAAAGATAATGGTAGCTTAGCAGAGCAGCTTAGGCTGAACTAGGAGACGTGTGAAGCTACTACAGTACCACTTAGTGTCATATGCACAATATCATAAGAAAACACAATACACAGATATACAAAAAATAAAGGTACTTTATTTTTATGACAATATGCCAAAGTATCTTAGAGTGTACCCTCAGTGAGAGGATAGGAAATATACACAAGATATATATACACAATAGCAAAAATATGCAGTATAGTCTTAGAAAACAGTGCAAACAATGTATAGTTACAATAGGATGCAATGGGGAAACATAGGGATAGGGGCAACACAAACCATATACTCCAAAAGTGGAATGCGAACCACGAATGGACCCCAAACCTATGTGACCTTGTAGAGGGTCGCTGGGACTATTAGAAAATACTGAGAGTTAGCAAAATAACCCTCCCCAAGACCCTGAAAAGTGAGTGCAAAGTGCACTAAAGTTCCCCTAAGGACAAAGAAGTCGTGTTAGAGGAATAATGCAGGAAAGACACAAACCAGCAATGCAACAACTGTGGATTTCCAATCTAGGGTACTTGTGGAACAAGGGGACCAAGTCCAAAAGTCACAAGCAAGTCGGAGATGGGCAGATGCCCAGGAAATGCCAGCTGCGGGTGCAAAGAAGCTTCGACTGGACAGAAGAAGCTGAGGTTTCTGCAGGAACGAAAAGGGCTAGAGACTTCCCCTTTGGTGGACGGATCCTTCTCGCCGTGGAGAGTCGTGCAAAAGTGTTTTCCCGCCGAAAGAACGCCAACAAGCCTTGCTAGCTGCAAATCGTGCGTTTGGCGTTTTTGGACGCTTTTGGGGCCCAGGAGGAACCAGGAGGTCGCAAATTGGACCTGAAGAGAGAGGGGACGTCGAGCAAGACAAAGAGCCCTCACTGAAGCAGGTAGCACCCGGAGAAGTGCCAGAAACAGGCACTACGAGGATGCGTGAAACGGTGCTTGCCGAAGTTGCACAAAGGAGTCCCACGTCGCCGGAGACCAACTTAGAAAGTCGTGCAATGCAGGTTTGAGTGTCGTGGACCCAGGCTTGGCTGTGCACAAAGGATTTCCGCCGGAAGTGCACAGGGGCCGGAATAGCTGTAAAGTCGCGGTTCCCAGTAATGCAGCCCAGCGAGGTGAGGCAAGGACTTACCTCCACCAAACTTGGACTGAAGAGTCACTGGACTGTGGGGGTCACTTGGACAGAGTTGCTGGATTCGAGGGACCTCGCTCGTCGTGCTGAGAGGAGACCCAAGGGACCGGTAATGCAGCTTTTTGGTGCCTGCGGTTGCAGGGGGAAGATTCCGTCGACCCACGGGAGATTTCTTCGGATATTCTGGTGCAGAGAGGAGGCAGACTACCCCCACAGCATGCACAAGCAGGAAAACAGTCGAGAAGGCGGCAGGATCAGCGTTACAGAGTTGCAGTAGTCGTCTTTGCTACTATGTTGCAGGTTTGCAGGCTTCCAGCGCGGTCAGCAGTCGGTTCCTTATCAGAAGGTGAAGAGGGAGATGCAGAGGAACTCGGATGAGCTCTTGCATTCGTTATCTAAAGTTTCCCCAGAGACAGAGACCCTAAATAGCCAGAAAAGAGGGTTTGGCTACCTAGGAGAGAGGATAGGCTAGCAACACCTGAAGGAGCCTATCACAAGGAGTCTCTGACGTCACCTGGTGGCACTGGCCACTCAGAGCAGTCCAGTGTGCCAGCAGCCCCTCTGTTTCCAAGATGGCAGAGGTCTGGAGCACACTGGAGGAGCTCTGGACACCTCCCAGGGGAGGTGCAGGTCAGGGGAGTGGTCACTCCCCTTTCCTTTGTCCAGTTTCGCGCCAGAGCAGGGGCTAAGGGGTCCCTGAACCGGTGTAGACTGGCTTATGCAGAATTGGGCACCTCTGTGCCCAACAAAGCATTTCCAGAGGCTGGGGGAGGCTACTCCTCCCCTGCCTTCACACCATTTTCCAAAGGGAGAGGGTGTCACACCCTCTCTCAGAGGAAGTTCTTTGTTCTGCCATCCTGGGCCAGGCCTGGCTGGACCCCAGGAGGGCAGCTGCCTGTCTGAGGGGTTGGCAGCAGCAGCAGCTGCAGTAAAATCCCAGGAAGGGCAGTTTGGCAGTACCAGGGTCTGTGCTACAGACCACTGGGATCATGGGATTGTGCCAACTATGCCAGGATGGCATAGAGGGGGCAATTCCATGATCATAGACATGTTACATGGCCATGTTCGGAGTTACCATTGTGAAGCTACATATAGGTAGTGACCTATATGTAGTGCACGCGTGTAATGGTGTCCCCGCACTCACAAAGTTCAGGGAATTGGCTCTGAACAATGTGGGGGCACCTTGGCTAGTGCCAGGGTGCCCTCACACTAAGTAACTTTGCACCTAACCTTTACCAGGTAAAGGTTAGACATATAGGTGACTTATAAGTTACTTAAGTGCAGTGTAAAATGGCTGTGAAATAACGTGGACGTTATTTCACTCAGGCTGCAGTGGCAGGCCTGTGTGTGAATTGTCAGAGCTCCCTATGGGTGGCAAAAGAAATGCTGCAGCCCATAGGGATCTCCTGGAACCCCAATACCCTGGGTACCTCAGTACCATATACTAGGGAATTATAAGGGTGTTCCAGTAAGCCAATGTAAATTGGTAAAATTGGTCACTAGCCTGTTAGTGACAATTTGAAAGTAATGAGAGAGCATAACCACTGAGGTTCTGGTTAGCAGAGCCTCAGTGAGACAGTTAGGCACTACACAGGGAACATATACATGCACACCTATGAGCACTGGGGCCCTGTGTGACAGGGTCCCAGTGACACATACATATAGGCCACAAACCTATGAGCACTGGGGTCCTGACCAGCAGGATCCCAGTGACACATAACAAACATACTGAAAACATAGTGTTTTCACTATGAGCACTGAGGCCTGGCTATCAGGATCCCAGTGAGACAGTGAAAACAGTGACAAACACCCTGACATACACTCACAAATAGGCCAAAAGTGGGGGTAACAAGGCTAGAAAGAGGCTACCTTCTCACACAACCCCCCCCAAACGAAGGACAATAAGGCTAACCTTGGCCAGTTGAGACTTTATTGTCTAAGTGATGATAAGTAGAGAGTAGCTCTGCAATAGACTGGTTACTCCCTTTATCATCCACTTTATGGTTACTTCCCTGTGGGGATGTAAACCACCCTGTTTGAAGTTTTTTAGCTAAGCAACAATGTGAAGATGTATTTTCAGAGTTTCTATCAGTAAGTTTTAGTTTAGAGCAGTGGGAATTGTCCACTGAACCTATTTGTAGTGATGGAAATGCCAGACAGGGATGCTGTCTCAGGAAAGCCATAGCTGGGCAAAAACTTTGTCCATCTGGCTGGAAGAGAGAACAGGGATGCTGTTTCTCTTGAGTTGGAGCAGGGCAGGGATGCTGTCCTATGAGCTCCACACTAGGGCAGGGATGCTGTCCTAAGTGTTGTGAGGTAGTGCAGGGTTTCTGCACTAAAGTTTCTCTGGGAGGGTTGGAGGGATGCTCCATGTTAACTAAAATGGTGCTGTTTTTCTCACCAATGTTAGTTATCCCACAGAGAGGTACTTCCACCTCAGGGAGTCCAGCTTTGCCAGCTGATGATTCCCTTGGAACAGGTGCCACCCCAGGAGAGGTTTCTCCCACCACAGGAATAGTATCCTGAATGGTAGGGTGGTTAGGGGATACTGTGATACCCTTTTTACCTGTTGATGGAGAGGGATCCTGAGTTTTCAGGCCTTCTCTCCTTTGCTTTTTCATTTCACTTGAAATGAGAGGGAACAATTCCTCAGGGATGCCCAGCATGGCTGCATGGGCATAAAACTCTACATCAGCCCAACCTGAGGCCTCTAGGTCATTACCTAAGAGACAGTCTACAGGTAAGCTAGGTGATACCACCACCTGCTTAGGGCCAGTAACTCCACCCCAACTAAACTGAATTATAGCTAAGGGAAGAAACTTAGTGGAGTTATGGACATCAATAATCTTATACTGTTGTCCAATGATGTGTTGTTCAGGAGGCACTAGGTTTTCAGTCACCAAAGTGAAACTGGCACCTGTGTCCCTGTAGGCCAAGGCCTCAACACCATTTATTGAAACTGTCTGCCTGTACTTATCCATTGTAGGGGGACAAGCAGCCAGTGTGGCAAGGCCAGTGCCACTAGGTGTGACAGAAACTGTCTTGGGACTGACTACCCCAGTTTCTACTATGGACCCATAAGTGAACCCAACTACACCCTTTGCTTGACTGTTGCCAGCAGTCCCACCACTAGTACCACTACTGCTAGGGGCACTAGAGCTTGATGTATTAGTGGTGGTAGGCTCAGGGGGTTTACCTGGACAGGACTTATCCCCTGGCCTATGGCCTCTATTTTTACACACAAAGCACCAAGGCTTTTTAATGTGTGCAGGTTGGGAAGAAGAGGAAGAATTTGTTTTATCCCCACCCTCTGAAGAGTGTTTAAGATTTGAAGTGGGATCTTTGGTTTTACCCTTATCCCCATGCTTATCTTGAGATTTTTCACCATCTTTCTTCTTATTGCCATCTTTGTCACCCCCTGTATAAACTTTTCTGTTCACCCTTGTTCTGACCCATTTGTCTGCCTTCTTTCCCAATTCTTGGGGAGAGGTCAGATCAGAGTCTACCAGGTACTGGTGCAACAAATCAGACACACAATTATTAAGTATATGCTCTCTCAGAATTGTGTTATACAGGCTTTCATAATCAGTAACTTTACTGCCATGTAACCACCCCTCCAAGGCCTTCACTGAATGGTCAATGAAATCAACCCAGTCTTGTGAAGACTCCTTTTTGGTCTCTCTGAACTTTATCCTGTACTGTTCAGTGGTTAAGCCATAACCATCCAGGAGTGCATTCTTAAGAACTGTAAAATTATTGGCATCATTTTCTTTCACAGTAAGGAGCCTATCCCTACCTTTACCACTAAATGATAGCCATAGGATAGCAGCCCACTGCCTTTGAGGGACATCCTGTACAACACAGGCCCTCTCAAGTGCAGCAAACCACTTGTTAATGTCATCCCCCTCCTTATAAGGGGGAACTATCTTGTGCAGATTCCTGGAATCATGCTCTTCTGCAGGATGACTATGGGGAATACTGCTGCTGCCACCATGGGTATCTAAACCCAACTTCTGTCTTTCCTTCTCTAATTCAAAAGACTGTCTATCCAAATCCAGCTGTTGCTTTTTAAGCTTCAGTCTGGTTTGTTCCACCCTCAACTTATTGAGTTCCCTCTCTAACATTCTGTCATCAGGGTTGGTGGGAGGGACACTTCTAGAAACAGAGCTATGATGGGAATGAACAGAAGGAGACCTGTCCCTTACAGAAGCCACCCTAACAGCTTGGTTTACAGAAACATTACTACCAGTATGGTGAGAATAAATGCTTTTGCTATGATGTGAGACAACACTATTTATTTGGTGTGGCTCATCATCATTACCATCTATGCTAGATTGTCTAGTAATGGGCAGGCTAGGAAGTTTCTTTCCTGAATCTTTTCCTGGGGGAGTCCCTGAATCAGATTGGGAACTATTAGGTACTTTTTCAACAGATGGGGCACCTATGGCCTTATCCTGTTCTCTAAGCATGTTAAGTAACAGTTCCAAGGAAGGATTTTTCCCTACACTCAAACCTCTCTCTATACAGAGACTCCTTGCTCTTTTCCAGCTAAGGTTGTCATATGCAAGTTTGGACAGATCAACACTTTGGCCTGTGCCAGACATTTTTAGAGAGAGTTAAAGTGATAGAAAAAGAGAAAAAAGTTTTCAGAACTTTTTGGAAAGACAGAAAAAACTTTTTAAACTTTTAAGAACTTTTTGAAAGTTTAGAAGTACTTTTCAGCTCTTAGAAAAGAGTGAAAAGAGGAAATGCAAAACTTTTTGGCTATGTGTATATACACTGACCTTGTTTTGTATATTTTTCTCTTATGAAAAGTACAATGACAAGAGTGGTAAGTAGTCTCAAGCACTTATCCCACCACTGCACAACCAATGTAGGAGGCTGGACTGGCTTGTAGTGAGTACCAAGGGGTACTTGCACCTTGCACCAGGCACAGTTATCCCTTATTAGTGTATAGGGTGTCTAGCAGCTTAGGCTGATAGATAATGGTAGCTTAGCAGAGCAGCTTAGGCTGAACTAGGAGACGTGTGAAGCTACTACAGTACCACTTAGTGTCATATGCACAATATCATAAGAAAACACAATACACAGTTATACTAAAAATAAAGGTACTTTTTTTTATGACAATATGCCAAAGTATCTTAGAGTGTACCCTCAGTGAGAGGATAGGAAATATACACAAGATATATATACACAATAGCAAAAATATGCAGTATAGTCTTAGAAAACAGTGCAAACAATGTATAGTTAGAATAGGATGCAATGGGGAAACATAGGGATAGGGGGCAACACAAACCATATACTCCAAAAGTGGAATGCGAACCACGAATGGACCGCAAACCTATGTGACCTTGTAGAGGGTCGCTGGGACTATTAGAAAATAGTGAGAGTTAGCAAAATAACCCTCCCCAAGACCCTGAAAAGTGAGTGCAAAGTGCACTAAAGTTCCCCTAAGGACAAAGAAGTCGTGTTAGAGGAATAATGCAGGAAAGACACAAACCAGCAATGCAACAACTGTGGATTTCCAATCTAGGGTACCTGTGGAACAAGGGGACCAAGTCCAAAAGTCACAAGCAAGTCGGAGATGGGCAGATGCCCAGGAAATGCCAGCTGCGGGTGCAAAGAAGCTTCGACTGGACAGAAGAAGCTGAGGTTTCTGCAGGAACGAAATAGGTTTGAGACTTCCCCTTTGGTGGACAGATTCTACTCGCCGTGGAGAGTCGTGCAGAAGTATTTTCCCGCCGAAAGAACGCCAACAAGCCTTGCTAGCTGCAAATTGTGCGTTTGGCGTTTTTGGACGCTGCTGGGGCCCAGGAGGGACCAGGAGGTCGCAAATTGGACCTGAAGAGAGAAGGGACGTCGCGCAAGACAAAGAGTCCTCACTGAAGCAGGTAGCACCCGGAGAAGTGCCAGAAACAGGCACTACAAGGATGCGTGAAACGGTGCTCGCCGAAGTTGCACAAAGGAGTCCCACGTCGCCGGAGACCAACTTAGAAAGTCGTGCAATGCAGGTTAGAGTGCTGTGGACCCAGGCTTGGCTGTGCACAAAGGATTTCCAACGGAAGTGCACAGGGGCCGGAGTAGCTGTAAAGTCGCGGTTCCCAGCAATGCAGCCCAGCGAGGTGAGGCAAGGACTTACCTCCACCAAACTTGGACTGAAGAGTCACTGGACTGTGGGGGTCACTTGGACAGAGTTGCTGGATTCGAGGGACCTCGCTCGTTGTGCTGAGAGGAGACCCAAGGGACCGGTAATGCAGCTTTTTGGTGCCTGCGGTTGCAGGGGGAAGATTCCGTCGACCCACGGGAGATTTCTTCGGAGCTTCTGGTGTAGAGAGGAGGCAGACTACCCCCACAGCATGCACAAGCAGGAAAACAGTCGAGAAGGCGGCAGGATCAGCGTTACAGAGTTGCAGTAGTCGTCTTTGCTACTATGTTGCAGGTTTGCAGGCTTCCAGCGCGGTCAGCAGTCGGTTCCTTATCAGAAGGTGAAGAGGGAGATGCAGAGGAACTCGGATGAGCTCTTGCATTCGTTATCTAAAGTTTCCCCAGAGACAGAGACCCTAAATAGCCAGAAAAGAGGGTTTGGCTACCTAGGAGAGAGGATAGGCTAGCAACACCTGAAGGAGCCTATCACAAGGAGTCTCTGACGTCACCTGGTGGCACTGGCCACTCAGAGCAGTCCAGTGTGCCAGCAGCCCCTCTGTTTCCAAGATGGCAGAGGTCTGGAGCACACTGGAGGAGCTCTGGACACCTCCCAGGGGAGGTGCAGGTCAGGGGAGTGGTCACTCCCCTTTCCTTTGTCCAGTTTCGCGCCAGAGCAGGGGCTAAGGGGTCCCTGAACCGGTGTAGACTGGCTTATGCAGAATTGGGCACCTCTGTGCCCAACAAAGCATTTCCAGAGGCTGGGGGAGGCTACTCCTCCCCTGCCTTCACACCATTTTCCAAAGGGAGAAGGTGTCACACCCTCTCTCAGAGGAAGTTCTTTGTTCTGCCATCCTGGGCCAGGCCTGGCTGGACCCCAGGAGGGCAGCTGCCTGTCTGAGGGGTTGGCAGCAGCAGCAGCTGCAGTGAAACCCCAGGAAGGGCAGTTTGGTAGTACCAGGGTCTGTGCTACAGACCACTGGGATCATGGGATTGTGCCAACTATGCCAGGATGGCATAGAGGGGGCGATTCCATGATCATAGACATGTTACATGGCCATATTCGGAGTTACAATTGTGAAGCTACATATAGGTAGTGACCTATATTTAGTGCACGCGTGTAATGGTGTCCCCGCACTCACAAAGTTCAGGGAATTGGCTCTGAACAATGTGGGGGCACCTTGGCTAGTGCCAGGGTGCCCTCACACTAAGTAACTTTGCACCTAACCTTTACCAGGTAAAGGTTAGACATATAGGTGACTTATAAGTTACTTAAGTGCAGTGTAAAATGGCTGTGAAATAACGTGGATGTTATTTCACTCAGGCTGCAGTGGCAGGCCTGTGTAAGAATTGTCAGAGCTCCCTATGGGTGGCAAAAGAAATGCTGCAGCCCATAGGGATATCCTGGAACCCCAATACCCTGGGTACCTCAGTACCATATACTAGGGAATTATAAGGGTGTTCCAGTAAGCCAATGTAAATTGGTAAAATTGGTCACTAGCCTGTTAGTGACAATTTGAAAGTAATGAGAGAGCATAACCACTGAGGTTCTGGTTAGCAGAGCCTCAGTGAGACAGTTAGGCACTACACAGGGAACATATACATGCACACCTATGAGCACTGGGGCCCTGTGTGACAGGGTCCCAGTGACACATACATATAGGCCACAAACCTATGAGCACTGGGGTCCTGACCAGCAGGATCCCAGTGACACATAACAAACATACTGAAAACATAGGCCCTCATTCTGACCCTGGCGGTCTTTGACCGCCAGGGCGGAGGACCGCGGGAGCACCGCCAACAAGCCGGCGGTGCTTCAATGGGGATTCCGACCGCGGCGGTAAAGCCGCGGTCGGACCGCACCACTGGCGGGGTCCCGCCAGTGTACCGCGGCCCCATTGAATCCTCCGCGGCGGCGCAGCTTGCTGCACCGCCGCGGGGATTCTGACCCCCCCTACCGCCATCCAGATCCCGGCGGTCGGACCGCCGAGATCCGGATGGCGGTAGGGGGGGTCGCGGGGCCCCTGGGGGCCCCTGCAGTGCCCATGCCACTGGCATGGGCATTGCAGGGGCCCCCGTAAGAGGGCCCCTAAATGTATTTCACTGTCCGCTGCGCAGACAGTGAAATACGCGACGGGTGCAACTGCACCCGTCGCACAGCTTCCACTCCGCCGGCTCGATTCCGAGCCGGCTTCATCGTGGAAGCCTCTTTCCCGCTGGGCTGGCTGGCGGTCTGAAGGAGACCGCCCGCCAGCCCAGCGGGAAAGTCAGAATTACCGCCGCGGTCTTTCGACCGCGGAACGGTAACCTGACGGCGGGACTTTGGCGGGCGGCCTCCGCCGCCCGCCAAGGTCAGAATGAGGGCCATAGTGTTTTCACTATGAGCACTGAGGCCTGGCTATCAGGATCCCAGTGAGACAGTGAAAACAGTGACAAACACCCTGACATACACTCACAAACAGGCCAAAAGTGGGGGTAACAAGGCTAGAAAGAGGCTACCTTCTCACAGCTACGTCATGTAGAGGTATGTACCATGCAGTTCCAGTTGTATGTGCTTTGTTGACTTGCACTTCCAAATTGTGCAGATAGGTTTGTCATTTGGGTCTAGTATTGTTTGTCCCAGAGATACCTGAATGGGGCTTTTTCCGGTGTAAATGTTTTTTATGGGCGATTGCAAGTTGATATGTGTCCCAGTTTAGTTTCCTTCCTGAGTGTTCTTGCTGGCACCATCCTTATTGTGCAGGGATTGTTTACATAGTGAGGTCTGTATATTTGTCTCTCTGTCTATTGTGCATCCTATTGCCCTTTCATTGTGTTGTAATATGTGTGATGTGTGTGTCCACTGCAGAGCTGTTTACTGGGAGTGTTTGTGTTCCATGCCATATCCATACATATGTGTGTTGAATGGATGACAGTCGATTGCATGTGAGGAATGTGGATGTGTGAGTTGTATTTGTATATGTGATGTTGGTGTGTAGTTGGTGTTGTGCAAGACAATACTGTGAAACTTTCACTGTCCCTGAGATAAATGGACGTGTGCTTTTATGTAGTTTTGCTGTACAGTGTGAGTGACCTGCCCAAAGGGGGCACATTGTGATTGTGACAACTGTCATTGTGTATCATTCTGACCCAGGACACAATGACAGGTGTACTTGGTGCCCATAGCGTGACAACCCATATCATGTGGATGACCGAGCAACAATCTGTTGTTACAATTCATGACACAGGTAGGTGTGTGTACTTACGGTCGGTTGCTCCCACTGCAGCATTGATTTTGTGCACCTCCGATGATCATTAGCAGCGACAGGACATGTGTGATAGGCTCCATGGCATCAGCAGAAGTGTGAGGCTGCCTACAGGTGAGTGCCTCCCTTTATGGTACCTGTTTCCATCTGCTGGGAGGTGTTGGGTGGACCGCCGCGGTCACATTGGCGATGTGCAACCTTACAATGCGTCCAGCAGGAAACACTGTCTCCACTGGTCTGTTTGTGCTGCCTCATGACCATGGTGGTCTGTGCTGTCTGGCGGTGCTGGCAGGACCACAGAGGTCTTTGCTCCATAGGCCAGCATGACTTGTAATCTGGCAGTCCAATCCCCAATCCGACATCAGTCAGACCTCAGCTGCCACCATGTCAGTCCACAGAACGCCAAACTCATATTGAGGTCCTTTGTTCTGGTTCTACTCTTGAGTAGTGACAATCTCAGGCAATGTAGGCAAGCTATGATTTTAGCCAAACTTTACCCTCAATACACATTTGGTGGACAGTAGTCAAGTCCCTGCAGTGTGCTATTCAGATGAGAAATGACATGATAATTTATTGTGCTCTTCCGTCTCTCATTTAGGTGTTGATTGTTCAAGTTTTATTAGAACATTGGAATGTTTCCTCCTACATATTGTATGAGGCTGAGTTGTTGTTATTTTATATTTTGACATAATCTACAACTTAAAGTAGGCATAAAAACAACTTCTTTCCTTCAAATTCCCACTATCATCTTTTCAATGAATGAAGAATTTGATCCCTGGAAGATTGAGAGCCAAGTAATCCTGAGCCCAATACTTGATTTAGTTCATCTTTACTTCAACTTTACTGGGCTTCCAGGGAAAGTATAGAACATCTACATCTTATGGATAATTAGAATATTGAAATGTTGGGAGTTCCATTCTAGGTAATGGAGAGCTGTGAGCTTCTAATTGCTGGTACATAGTAGTTTTATGGTTTCAATTCAAAACTGAAGAACGTTTATTGATTGACTGACTAGGTTATTATATGGTCCACTGGGATTCCTAAATCAGGAAGACTTTGGGGTCTGCGGGAAGGCAGCACTTAAGCACTCTAGATAGTCAGTATGAACTTGATTGTGCAATTCATTCAACAGGCCTTGACTTTGGGTATATAGGGCTGAGCAGTCCAGTGCTTAAATTACGGAATGGTGTGTGAAGTGAGTTTAAGTCAATTGCACAACAGTTATCAAAGGCACAAGAAAGTATACATGTACAGCTAAGGGTCATGTGTATGTAATATTTTTAATTATAACTCATATCATAAATATGTTTGCAGTACTCCAGAATCAAATTAATGGAGCTGCTAAAACATTACAATTATTAGATTGTTAGGAACACCATTGAAAACAATGAAGTGACTCAGGCCTAATAACTGCCAGTGGAAGCCTTCCTCTCAACCATTCCCATGTTTGTCTTTCTGTTTTTCCCTTTTTAGTTTAGAACATTTGACAATCAGTGCAAAGAATGCTCTCATAGCCCATCTGCAATGGTGTACACTAGAAGTTAAAGGCCTTCCCCATTGTTCCCTGCCCTCACCTGTGGCTCAGGCCTATAACTCAGGTTCAAGGCATTTAAGAAGCAGACTAGTCACTGGCTGTAGGAAAGTACCATTTTCCTTGGCATGTTACCCCCATTTTTCACATGTAAGTCAGTATGTTTTTGCCTGTCTCACTGGGATCGTTCTGGTCAGGACCCCAGTGCTCATAATTTTTGGCCTAATGTGTATGCCTGTATAGTGCCTAACTGTGTCACTGAGGCTCTAATAACCAGAACCTCAGTGCTTATGCTCTCTCTGCTTTTAAATTTGTCAGTGTAGCCCAGTGACTTCATTTACCAATTCCAATTGGCATACTGGACCCCTCTTATAAGTCCCTAGTATATGGTACCTAGGTCCCCAGGGCATTGGGGTTCCAGGAGAGCCATATGGGCTGCAGCATTTCTTTTGCCACCCATAGGGAGCTCAGACAAACCCTTACACAGGACTGCAATTGCAGCCTGTGTGAAATAGTGCACAAACTATTTCACAGCCATTTTCACTGCACTTAAGTCACTTATAAGTCACTTATATGTCTAACCTTCACTTGCTGAAGGTTAGGTGCAAAGTTACTAAGTGTGAGGGCACCCTTGCACTAGCAAAGGTGCCCCCACATAGTTCAGGGCCATTTCCCCAGGCTTTGTGAGTGCGGGGACACCATTACACGCATGCACTACATATAGGTTAACACCTATATGTAGCTTCACAATGGTAACTCCGGATATAGCCATGTAGCATGTCTAAGATCATGGAATTGTCTCCCCACTCCAAATCTGGTATTGGGGAGCCAATTCCATGCATCCCGGGGGCTCCACCATGGACCCATAGTACTGCCAAACCAGCTCTCTGAGGCTTGCACTGTAGCTACAGCTGCTGCCACCTCACAGGCAGGGTTCTGCCCTCCTGGGGTCTGGGCAGCCCAGTCCCAAGAAGGCAGAAAAAAGCATTTCCTCTGAGAGCAGGGTGTTACACCCTCTCCCTTTGGAAATAGGTGGTACAGTCTGGGGAGGGGTAGCCGCCCCCAACCTCTGGAAATGCTTTGAAGGGCACAGATGGTGCCCTCATTACATAAACCAGTCTACACTGGTTCAGGGACCCCTTCACCCCTGCTCTGGCAGGAAACTGGACAAAGGAAAGGGGAGTGACCACTCCCCTGTCCATCACCACCCCAGGGGTGGGGCCCAGAGCTCCTCCAGTGTGTCCCAGACTTCAGCCATCTTGCTTTGCAAGATGTGGAGGCACTCTGGAGAGCTCTGCTTGGCCAGTGCCAGCAGGTGACGTCAGAGACCCCTCCTGATAGGTCCATACCTGATAGGTAGCCAATCCCCCTCTCAGGGCAATTTAGGGTCTCTCCTGTGGGTTCTCTTTAAATTCTGCTTGAAAGTTTCCTTCAAGAATCCTCTGCAACAACTTCAGACTCTTCTGACCTCGGATCAACCTCAGCCTGCTCCAAGAAATGCTGCAACTGCAAAAAAGTGTCTACAAGAGACACTTTTCTTCAGCAACCTCAGCTCCAAGTTAGCAACTGTAACAGTTTCCACGGTTTGCATGCTCTGGAGACTCCCTGTCTTCATCCTGCACCAAAGGACCGAATAAATCTCCAGTGGAGAGACTGAGTTACTCCCCTGCTCCAATCAGGCACCTTCCAGGATGACGACCGGTACCCTGGGACTCCTCTCATAGCGACGAGCATTCTCTTAAGGACAAAGAGGGTGGACATCATCGACATAGAATGTCCTGAGGTCCTAATGATGCAATTTGGAGGAGGTAAGACCTTGCCTTCCCTGAGAGCGATGATACCCCCCTGTACTATGTCTTCTTCACCTCCTGAGGCCTCTGTGCACTCTTTGCAAAAGCCCTGTGAGCACAGCCTGGCCCAGGTCCCCAGCACTCCATCCTGTGATGCTCAACTCGCTGAGTTGTTCTCCGGCGGCGTGGGGTCTTCCTTTGTTGTGCTGCATCAACCGCATTTTTCACCTCCTTTGTCCTCATGCCTTGGGACCTCCGGGGGTTCTGGCTGGCATTCTGATGACTCTCTAGAGTGCTGAGAGCCCCCTCTTTCTCCTCACACAGAGTCGAGGCCCACAGATCCCTCTTGGGTCCATCCAGTGCCATTTTGAGACAAAACACACGTTTGTTGTAGCCAAGGCTTGTTGGTGACTTTCAACACAAAATCACATCTGCAACATCTTTATGCCATGGGACATCTTTTGCATTATGCAGGAACCTTCCTGGCATCTTCCTAGGGTGCATTTCTGCAGTCTTCGACTAACCGTGGACTCTTCTTTTGCACCCTCTTCTGGGTTGGCATGGGCTCCTGTCCTTCCTGGAACTTTTTTTGATTTGTGGACTTGGTCTGCTTCCTTTGCAGGTCTTCAGGTCCAGGAATCCAGCAGTTGTTCTTTGCAGTCTTGGTTGACGGCTGCAAAATCCCAATCACGAGGTGTAGTGTGTCCTAAGGAAACTTGCAGTACTTTACTCCTTTTCTGGGCTCTGGGGTGGGGTAATTTACTTACCTTTACTGTATTCTTACTCTCCCAACGATTCTGCTCACACTACACTTGTCTACAGGGGAATTCGTGATTCGCATTCCACTTTCTTAGTGTATGGTTTGTGTTACCCCTAGACCTATTTTCGCCCGTTGCATTCTATAGCATTTCCCTTGCTCACTGTGCCACTAGATTCATTCCAGCCTAGCTGATGAAGGGTGATACCCTGAAACCGGTCCTAGGATGCTTGTTTCCAGTCCAGGGACGACTTGGCTTGGCAGTTTGGGCTAGACTGTTCCCATGGGGAACAGGTTCAAGATTGATTTGCATATGGCCGGGTCCAAACTGGGTTGGCATGGTGAGCAAAAGACCAATGGATTAAACCTAGATCTGTGACTGGGGGTGAGTGTTTGGAAAGTTTCTACACTCCGTCCATCATCCTTTTGTGCTGCTTAGGTAGAACAATGGAACCTGGAACAGCAACTCTGGCGAAATAGGTCTGGCTGGGAACCTTCCATTTTTGGCAGATGGCCGCCACTTCTATTGCTGGCTGCAGCTATTGTTGTCCAATGGCCTGAGTTTCTGACAACGATTGGGTACTACTTTGAGAAAGAGATAAGTCCAATTCAACGTCACTGCTCATTGGCGTTCCTGCAATTAGAGAGGTTGCTTCTGTTCTAGAGATGGTCTTTGGCCTAGTTTGGAATGGGGCCGCTGGCGCAGCAGTGCTGCTCCCAGCTTGCACCCGAGAGGCTGGTGCGACAGCACATGTTTTTGCCTATAAAAGGTCTGGGCGACATACCATTGTTGGGAAGCTTCTTCTTATCACTGCCCGCTTTCTTGGCAGCAGCTTTTTGTGGGGCCATCTTGAAGCTACCAGTAGCACTCAGCTGCACAGTCTGAAGAGATGTCCTTGTGGTTGTGAGTGTGGTCATGCGGCACGTTGAGCACAGGCCTTCTGTCTAGAAGTACTGTTGGTGATGTCTCTTTCTCTTCATGCACCTAATAGCAAACATGCAAGAAGGATCTGTGAAACATGGCATCATTAAATGGTTACTTAACTTATACATAATTATGAAATAATATGGTGTATCCATTCGTAAAACCACACCAACGTTAACTTTCATTGTCATGTACACTCATGAAGGATAAGAAAAAACAACAACTACAACATACAGAATGTAGCTGTTAGCTTTATGTGCATCAATTTGGCATGTTGCACTCAGGGAGGTGCTGGTGACAAATGAAATAATCCTTGAACATTTTAATGTAGTGCAGCTGTACACCTATGGTGGAGATGGGCCTAATGGGGAAAATGAAATAAAAATTGAAATAAAAAAACTAAATTGTAAAAAAAAAAAAAAAAACTAAAACCAAGTAAAAAAGTATATAAATACTTAAATATTATTATTATTATTATTATTATTATTATTATTATTATTATTATTATACTATTATTATGAAATTAAATAAAATACAAGTTTGTGAAACAAATTATTACAAAAAAGAATGCAATTTTTAAAACATAGAATTCAATTGCTGATGTACTAGTGGAAGGGGACTACCATGAAAAACCACAGGGATTTAGGAGGCAAAGTGAAAAATGCAAAAAAGTATAGAATACAATATAAATCACTGCTCATGCAGTACATTTAGGAATAAGCATTGACCTACTAGGCCTAAGCATAACACTCAAATGGCCGCCAGCCACACAGTCAAAAAAAAACAGCAAGGAGGCATGGCCTCCACAACAAAGAAAAACACATGCAGGCCTAAAGGCACACCAGCTTCCTACACAAAATGACCGCCAGCCACATGGTCAAGCAAAAACCAGCAAGGAGTCACGGCAACCACAACAAAGAAGAACACATGCAGGCCTAAAAGCACACTGCCTGCCTACACAGAATGGCTGCCAGACACATGGGCAAACCACAACGAGCAAGGATGCATGGTCACCACAACAAAGAAGAACACATGCAGGCCTAAAAGCACACTGGCTGCATACACAAAATGTCCACCAGCCACATTGTCAAGCAGCAACCAGTAAGGAAGCATGGCCACCACAACAAATAAGAATACACAGAGTCTAAAAAGAGCAACCAGGGCACTCCAAGATTAGTTATTTTGTGACGGATACTTTAATCCTTAGCGTTGCAGTATGCGAACAAAAATACAAATATACATAGATGTACAAAGTCCATGTAAACAATTGAAAATACGTGAGATCAGTGATAGCCAACACGTGTTTCGTCCTTACGGACTTCTTCAAGGCTTAAAGGTTCTGTAAATTCAGGAAATGCAAAGTTCCAATATGTAGTGAGAGTAGAACCATATCCGGAAGATTGTGATTTATGTGTCCGGATAGGTGAGGGTCCTTCGTGATATCAAGGACCAATAGTACACATCAGGGCATAAGAATACCCCAAAGGGTGAATCCGTAGTATGGGATACACACTCCGTCTGAGGTCTCAGTAGACCAAGTCTGCGAATTGGAGCAGAGATCGGTGATTCCCCAGGATCCGGGAGTCAGTGACGCTTCGGTAAGCATGCCGGGTACAGCGTAAGGTAGCGCTGACAGGTAACGTAGATATGTAATAAGAATACACACAGGATTAAAAGCACACTGGCTGTCTGCACAAAATGGCTGCCAGCCACATGGTCAAAAAACAACCAGCAAGGAGACACGGCCACCACAACAACAAAAAACACATGCAGGACTACTGGCTGCCTACGCAAAATGATTAACAGCCACATGGTCAAACAATAAGCAGGATGGATAGAACACAAAAACTAATTTAGATATAGGACTGTAATTGATAATACAAAAAGGGCTCCTGGCCAAATGATATGGGGGACAAAGACAAATAGAGGCCTGTGTCAAGCACTCACGCTCTGGCCAGATAAAGAAGGCATTGGTACAGGAGAAACAAACAGCATTAACTCAGTAATTCCAAATACAACAACAACACACATCATACAAAGGCATCAAGTATTACCCCACCATACACTGTTTACAGAAAATAAATGTGTAATACCACCTAACAACAATTTGTTTTATTTAATCAAATGACATCCATGGTGTTTCAGTTCAACAGACACCATAAGCAGTTCTTTCATCATGCACCCATGATTAGTACTGGGCCTACAGCTGGAAGGCCTATTCCATTAGCAGACTAGGCCACTTAACATTAACATAGCGAATTACATGAATATTGTAAATTTACAAAGCAAAACATGGAGAAAACATTGTGAACTGTAAAACATTTTCTTTACTAGAACAAAACTTACAAGTAAAACTATAACTAGGCCCCAAATGCAGGCCAACCACCACAAACAAATCTAAAAAATGAATAAAAGTACAGATAAATGCTTCAGCATGTCGTCTATCAAACAAACAAGTCGTACAACACTCTTATCCAAGTCTTTTTTAAATTTACTTGTGAAATCTCAAATATAACAAAGTCCTTAAATCCAATTATATATCCAAAGGACAATGAAAGTGATCCTTCCAGCTCGAACTCCAAGTGAAAAGTCACCAAGAGATGGACAAAGCAATGGGAGGAGCCTGCTGGACAGAAACAGGAAGTTAGAGTCTCTTGGGGTTGAAAAAAATAATTTAAAAAGTACTCCTCGCACAAAGAAATCAACAGGAACCATCCAACGGAGAAGAATTTTAACTCAAAGTTGTAGATTTTAGCTGTTTGAGCTTCACTAGGTTGCAGCCGCGGTCGATCGCCCAGACCTATGAAGAATATGCAAAGGCGCAAAGTGGTATTTGGCCTGCATTTTTGGATGACAGGGTGCATTTTGCAATGAGAAAATAGCATCAAATGCCCACTCCACCCTGTCTCAGAACTCCACTGAGTTGTAATGTAATTCTGTTTGATTCCTCAGAACCAAGCTCTACAATTTCACACATCCACGCTTACAAGTAAAATAAATGTGCCAATTAGGAGTAAGCAAATGCTATCATGTTTGATGAAATGGCCACACGCATTTTAGCACTCGTTAGCAATGGTGAGGTGCACAGAGTCCTAAAAGCCAACAAAAACAGGTTCAGAAAGTAGGAGGGTGAAAGCAAGCATTTTAGAGTGACCCTACCTTTCCCATACTCACACCTAGACCATGTAAATGCAATCACTTAGGGCCAGATGTAGCAAGCAGTTTTGCCCATTCTGTGTCTATGGAAAAATGTGTTCGTACATATGGCCCTTAATTTCCACATTTAATACATCTAGCATCATCTACATGTAACTAACCAAAACATAGCCACCATACAAAACAAGACACAAAACTGATGATCACCTATAAATATGTGAGAGCCGAACCCCAATAATCTTCCTCAACCCCCAATATCGAATGAACCCCAAAATTGTCCTCAGGCTGACCAGCTCCACGAGCCTTCTCATTGATCTAGGACTGCCCTTCCCCTTAATACATAAACTTAGCAAATTAAATCATAATTAGTAACTAGAACCACTCAAAAGCCTCAGTTCCAGATCAAAATTAAGTTTAAAAGGCTCAATTCAGAATCATCAAAATGAGAATAACAAATAAAATTGCATATTATGCCACAAATGTTCAGATACAGAATCATAAATCCTAACAGAAACCCTAGTTACTCAATCTAAATTCCAAGTGTCAAACCCATAGAGAGTACTGACAGCATCCTAAGTAAGGAACATCTAATAAAATCAGACATGGTTTCATGAGGAAAATGCAAATTTGCCCCTGATCTTCAAAACCAGGGTTTTATACACAATTTATGCATATTAATTTAAAAAATGACAAACTTAGCATGCCAAGATCATGCTTAGATTGCAATGGAAAATCAAAAACATTTTTGTAGTCCAATACATTTCACACATCGTTAACATCACCCCCACAACCTAGATACACTCTTCAGCACTGAATCCTGCTTTACACCCGACTCCATAAACATCCTGGACGTCCATATCCCTGTTGCTTATGATATCCAGCACTCAAAACTGGAGGGGGCTTGCAGTCCTACACAGGACACCCTGGCCCTGCACTCTTAGCAGGTTTACCACATATAAGTCTTGTGTGTTTCTCGTCTGGCAGTTCCAGCTCTCACCCTCCAAAGCAGACTTATTTCATCTGATCTACAGATTACCCAGCTGTAACATGTGCTTCCTAACAGAAATCTCAGACCTCATCTCCTCTGCCTCTATCCAACATACCCTCTATATTCCTCAGAGACTTCAAACTCCCTGACAACTCCAACACAAATGCTTGAAGGAAGTATTGTATGCATTTTCAACATACTGGAAATAAAACAATGGTCGAACAAATGCAACACACTTAAACTCGTCCCAACAGCATCCCCTAATTTAGGCTGCCAGACATCTACAGCCCTAGAGTGCACAGACCACTCCTTCACCACTGCAAATACTACACCTTAGCATCAAGGACAACTGTTTATACAGGACTACCACCATGATGTGCTGGAATTGGTTGGACAAGCTTTGCAGCAGAGTGCTGTCTACAGAATCCACCTGGCAACAGATATGTGGACCAGTTGCTAAGCCACTAATTGCATGTGCATCACTACATAATGGAACTCTTTTGTGGGGGTTAGAGAAATAATATGTGCAGGTGCTGACACTGCTGAATGTTTTAATGGTACTCAGAAGCATGTAACAGTAGCTATGTTTGCCATGGCGAAATCCCATAAAGCTGTAAACATCTTGGAAGACTTAAATAACAAGGTATTTGAATGGCTGTGCCCCAGAGGGCTTAACATCGGATTTGTTGCCACAAACAATGGCAGTAATATAGTTAAGGCCATGTCAAATGGTGGCTATTTCAGGGTCCTGTGTTTGGTGCACTGCATAAACATCATTGTACAGGACTTTCTCAAAAAAGAACCCGGAGCCAGCAAACTACTGTCCAAATCCAGAAGAATCTGAACTCATATTAGCCATTCTTTTAAAGCCTGTGAGCTGTTGAGGATTATCCAGTGAGACAATAGAATGGCAGTTAAAGCTCCCATATAGGAGGTGCCAACATATTGGAATTCAACATATTACATGTTGAAACGTCTGTTTGAGCAGTAAAGACTGATCAATGAATATGTCATACAAAGAGAGGATGCAACTGTGAAAGGCATGATCATTGAGCTGGACCAATGGGACCTGGTCAAATGTCTGACAGAGATGCTGCTTCTTTTAGAAATTTTCAAACAGGAAGTCAGCAAGGAGGACCGTACCATGGGCTAAGTTATCCCAATGGTGCATATGCTAAACGAGATGGCTGACACATACGCAGGTTTGGGTTAAAATACAGATCAGCAGAAGTTGGTGGGGAGCTTAATCCTATCTGTTAATTCTAGGTTGACATTGTGTCATCCAAACATTATATCTATGCCAAATTTCTTGGCGCATGGTACAAATAATTACTGGCCACTTTCATTCCTTTTTCAGACAGGGATGCTTCAACCTACAGTACGTGGATTGCTGAGCAAGCCAGAGATGTAGAAAAAGAACAGCTAGAAATTAGGGGCCCACTCACGGGCAGAAGTTCTGTGGTGCAGCCTCAACTTCCATAGAGCCTTGGTGAAAGTGCTGTTGGCTTACAGCAGCCAAAATCAGCACCGACAGGAACAGCAGCAGTGGCCCCAAAATTTGCATTTGATTGTTTTCTAAAGGCAGGGCTTAAGTCCACTGCAGAGGCAAATAAAAAAGAGGTCAAGCAAGGTGCCGCATCAATGACTATTGAGAAGATGGTCCAGGCCTACCTGGATGACCCAGTGGTGGTCTGCCTGGATCAAAATCTATTTGTGCATTGGTAGGGGAAGAGGCACCAATGACCAGTGCTCAACAGGCTGGCAATAAAGTATCTGGCATGCTCTGTAGCCGGCGTGTCTGTTGAGCCTGTGTTCACTGCAGCTGGTGTGGTTGTCACAGTGAGAAGGACCAGTTTCGCGCCACAAAATGTCAAGAGATTGACCATGATCGAAAAGAATCAGCACTTTAGGCCCCTGAATTACAGCATACCTAAAGTAAAACAGGAGGTGGATGAGGGTGATTGGTCAGACTCAAGTCATGGTAGTGTGTTAGCTGACCAACTTCTGGGAGACCCACCTGAGTTTGAGGACAAACTTTTCTTCCCTAACTAGACCTGGGACACCATAGAACTTTCTACTTTCTTCTATTGCTGAACTGCTTTGGTGCACAAAGTATAACTGTCTCTCTGCCCTTAATGTGCATTGTAGTCACATTGCAAAGCACATAGAGTTATTAACACAGATAAATTCCCACTTTCTGAAAGTGACATTTCTAAAAGAGTAATATTAAAATTCAACTATGCCAGTTAGCAGGATTTCTCACAACCGTTACAAACATACAAAACATGCCAACACTAAGGGGGTCATTCTGACCCCGGCGGTCATGGACCGCCGGGGCCAGGGTTGGCGGGAGCACCGCCAACAGGCTGGCGGCGCCCCGCAGGGCATTCTGACCGCGGCGGTTTGGCCGCGGTCAGATGTGGAAAACCGGCGGTCTCCCGCCGGTTTTCCGCTGCCCAAATGAATCCTCCATGGCGGCGCAGCTCGCTGCGCCGCCATGGAGGATTCTGACACCCCATACCGCCATCCTGTTCCTGGCGGTTCGCCCACCAGGAACAGGATGGCGGTATGGGGTGTCGTGGGGCCCCTGGGGGCCCCTGCAGTGCCCATGCAGGGGCCCCCATAAGAGGGCCCCACTTTGTATTTCAGTGCACTGCACCCGTCGCACCTTCCCACTCCGCCGGCTCCATTCAGAGCCGGCGTCCTCTTGGGAAGGTTGTTTGTCACTACTAGGAAATGCAAAACATAAAGGTACGTGTCCTACCTTTTACTTACACGGCACGCTGCCCATACAGCTACTTAGGGCCTACCTTGGGGTGACTTAGGTGTAATAAAAGGGAAGTTTAGGCCTTGGAAGTAGTTTCAAATGCCAAGTCAAAGTTGCAGAAAATTGTGCATGCAGGCACTGCATTGACAGGCCTGAAATAGGTTTGAAAAGCTACTTCTGTGAGTGACACAATCAATGCTGCAAGCCCACTAGTAACAGTTAATTTACAGGCCCTGGGTATATGGTATACCCCTTTGCAAGGGATTTTCAGGTAAATTAAATATGCCAAACAGCTGTAAGCCAATCATACAATGTTTTAGGGGAGAGAGCACATGCACGTTAGCACTGATTAACAACAATAAAATCTCCAGAGTCCTAAAGCCAACAAAAGGAAGGTCAGAAAAATAGGATGAGGAAGGCATGACGTTTGGGGATAACCCTGCAGACCATCTGAGGCTCCAGCAGAACCAACTCATTGCCACTGCTCTGAGGATTCTTCCAGTGTAAGGACTCTGCAATGACTTCACACCCCGCATCAGAACCATCGGTTCAAGGCACATCCCAGATGCAGGACCTCATATCACAACTCTGTGGTTGATGGCAGCCTTAACCAATGATGCAGATTCTCACATATTAGCTCCTCTAAACCGATACATCACCTCAGCTGCATATGCATCAGCAATGCCGGACTTCACATTGCATCACAACGTGATCCATTAAGACAATGCAGGACCATGCATCAAAGCTTTGTAGCCCCTCAGAACCGATGCATCGGGTGTGTGCTGCACCCTCGTTGGAGGACCATACAATGATCCACAACCAGGACTTAAGATGCTCTTGTTCATCAGGCCTAACTGAGTCCCTATAGCTAGCCCATACTCCATCACAGTCGGCCTGAACTTGTGACTTTGTCCTCATCTGGCGCGACCAGATTTTCTTAGTTGGCACTGTGTGCTTTTTGCTATTTTGACCTACAACATTTAAAACGGCATATGTCCAGTTCTACTGATTGGATTATTGTCATTTTGGTCTTATTTTATTTACTAAAACCGGCTCTGTTTTTCTAATCTGGTGTGGCAAACATTTTGGTGTGTTTTCACTGTGTTACTGTTTGAAGTTTTTCACAAATACTTTACACCTTGCCTTTGAGCTAAGCTTGACTGCTCTGTGCCAAGCTACCCGAGGTTGAGCACAGGTTAATTTGAGATTTGATTGTGACTTCAGCCTGACAAGGATTGTTGTTCCTGCTTTAGTAGGATTTCACCCCCTAAACCAGTAACCCAATTATGTACAAGTAGAAACTGTGAAGGCTGTGTTCCATCTGTTAGACAGCCGCTTACACTCTCAAGGACCAGCAGATGGGAGCTTGAGTTTTGAGATATGTTAGGAAAATTGCCATACACTCACCCTGCAAGGACACTTGGGCCTCCAATCTCACCCGTTACTTGGATGGGTTTCAGCCAGTAGAACTCACCCATTGCCAGAAGCAATATTGCTTGAGTCTGAGAATCATAGTCTGGACAGAGGAAATGTCAGACTACTGAGTGTGATTTGAGTCTGTCAGGTGAGGGAGCTTTTTAGTAAACGTATTTATTAGTTTTCCCTTTTTGAGAAAGGAATTTTGTAATGTCAGGTGCTCTGGGTGAATATTTCTAAATGGTGTCCCTTCACTAAAAGCAGCTTTTCTCTAAATGTAAGATGGCCTGACATATACTTAACTCTCTCTTTCACAGTTATTACGTTAAAGGTCTTTTTAGACTCAACATGACAGTAGAGTAATCTCGGTAATAGCAAATACAATCCCAAAGATGCAGTTAGAAACATTTTTTTGTATGCCTGCTACCAAGCCAGAAAGCAGGCACTCATAATGGAGCCACAATGAAGTCTTAAAATCACTAGGAAACTTTGGCAGAAGCAATAGTACAAAACTATGGGGTGAAATTTATGAGGCCTATTGCTTCATAAGATTATAGAAGTGGGGCACAGTAACCAATTCAGGAAAGGACTGCAAGCAACAGTTCAAATGTGTACTAATGCTTACTTCCTTGTTCTCCTTTCACATGCACCGAATGGTGAATTACATGCATTGCTGCATGCTAAGTCTCTACATTTGCAGAGCTAGGTCTAAACCAAACTCTTGCATTTCCTTGTGCAAAAAGTGATTGCATGATAAAGCAAACAAGGGCCGTTTTATGGTGCCATTTTGTGCACTGCACCAGTGCTTAAGGGACTTTGGGCCTCATTTACCAGGTCTTTGACTCACTGTTGCATCAGTTTTTATTTACTCAAAGGTGGTGCACCCAGTGTTCTACCATGCTCCATATTTACGAGCATTTTTTGTAATTTATTTTAAACCTCCTGTTATTTTTATTTTTGTATTTTTTTTACAGTGTTTTTTTTATGTAACTTTTGCTGTATTTAAAAACTTTTTTAAAATTCTGATTAGAATTTTGTTTTTTTAATAACAAAATATAGAACATGAATTCTAGATACTGATGTAATTAGAAATGATTTGCTGCACTTTTCTTTAGGGACGGGATAGTGTGGATTCAGGTTTTGTTTAATACTGATAATAATAGTAATAATAATATAATAATAATAACAATAATGCTATATATATATAATAATAATAATAATATATATAATAACATATATAATAATAATACATATATAATAATAATATGTATAACAATAATATATAATAATAATATAGTAATGATAATAATAGGTGGGGAGTGTTTTAATACTCAAGTATTAATTTTAATACTTGTGTATTACTTTTTGAATTTTTTATTTATTTTACTTTGCTTTGAAAGATTTTTTTTTTATGCAAAATGGTTATGTATTTGTATAATATTTAAACATATATTTGGTATGAATTTTGGATACTAATATATATAGGGTTAATATATTAACTGTGTATTATTTTCAAATAAAGCTACTTTTTATTTTTATTTCATTGTTTTAAAAACTTATAAGATGGAATAATATTCTTTTTTTTTTTTTTATAATTTTTTCTTATATCTTCAAATTAGTATTTACATTATTTTGTTTAAAAAATCATTTTTAAAAATTGTAAACAGTTTTTTGATAAATTTAAATACTTTGAAAAACATTTTGATAAATTAAAACATGGTAAAGTTTTTATGGTAATATAAATATTTATATGTATGTATTATGATTTTTATAATTATATTTTTAAATATATAATCACAATAACAGAGTTCTGTTTAAGTATTAACGTCTTTTTTTCTATTTGTATTATTACATTGAAAAATAAGAGAAATTAGATTTTGCAAACATATTTGAAAAAAATTAAGAACTCATTTTTCAGATTTTTGGAAAATGTTTATTTTTTATTAAAAATAGTTTAAATAATGCAACAAAAATGTATTCATAATTCATTATTTACATATTTTTACAAATTATTTACAAAATTATTTACATTTTTTAACCCTTTTCAGTGGTATTTTTCACTGTTTTCCATTATTTCCCATGAGAAAAGTAGTCCTTTTTCCTATTTGTACTCTTTTTCTCCATTTACGTGGTTTGACGTCTGTTACTTCAGTTGGTGGAGCGTCGCGGTCAACACTGAATGCAAGCAGAGACCTCGGTCAGGTAAGTTTAATTAAAAAAGCTTTTTAGTGTATGTTTATGGACATGGGGCCACATGTACGTAGCATTTTACACGTCACAAACAGCTAATCGGGCCGTTTGCGACATGCAAAATGCACTTTGGGATGTTCAGACCCATTTTTGCGATTCGGTAAACTATTTACCGAATCGCAAAAAGGGTTTGCCAGTCGCAATTAGGAAAAGATGTTCCCTTCCTAATTGCGAGTTGCAGTCCCATGTATGATTCGCAGTTAGCACCAGTGTCAAACTAGTGCTAACCCATTCGCAAACGGGAAGGGGTCCCCACCGGACCCCTTCCCCTTTGTGAATGGCAGTAAAAACATTTTTTCAGAGGAGGTAGTCATCCTCCAGACCACTGCCTGCTCTTAAAAAATGAAAAGAAAACTTTTCCTTTTTTTTTTTTTAAATGCATCATGTTTTCCTTTAAGGAAAACGGGCTGCATTTAAAAAAAAAAGAACTGCTTTATTTAAAAGCAGTCACAGACATGGTGGTCTGCTGTCTCCAGCAGGCCACCATCCCTGTGAGGGTGGCTATTCCCAATGGGGTCGCAAATTGCGACCTACCTCATGAGTATTCATGAGGTAGGTCATTTGCGACCTCACTTCCGAATCGCAGACAGTGTCATTGACACTGTTGAACATAAGGTTTTGCGACTCACAAATTGTAAGTCGCTCTGACTCGAAATTTGCAAGTCGCAAATCCAATATTTCATACTTGTAGCCCATAGTTTTTTCAGAGATTGAGATGGGAGGTAGTTCTAAGGTAGGGAGTAGCTTTCAGAACTAATGATTGCAATGTTTATTTTTTACTCTTGCACAGGTTTGCTTAGATATGGTTTCATTTAAAAAAAAAAAAAAAAACATTTAGCAGTGTTTCCGTTTTTTAAACAATTGCACTGCTTTAAAAAAAATATATATATAATGTGCTATTTTCACCCATAAAGCTTTTCTTTTTGTACTTGACGGTTTTTCAAATTGTACGTTTAAAAAAAAAAAAATGATTTACCATATCCAAAAAACCCTCATGTTTACTTATGTTTTTAATAATAGTGTGTTTGATTTCATTTTCATGTGTTTTTACAGTTTTGTTTTAATATTGTAGTTTTGGTCATTATGTAAATCAAGTTTTTTTCCTTTTTAGGGATAAAAACGTTCATTTAGCTTAAATAATATTGGGTATTCAAGACAATTTGTAGTTTTAGAAAACGTTTTACTTTTTTGACTTGTAAAGTTTTTTTCTTAAATAAGGTATTTTTTCCTTCATCCATTTTGTATAACCAATTTAAATTATTTTCAGGATGAATATATATTTTTTTTAATTTTGCAGTGTGAAATGCTTCTTCTACATCAATATGGAAGAAGAACTCTAAAGTGACAGATGAAGAAATGCTGCCCTTATTGCGTAAAGACATGAAAACTGCTAATGGTAGGAATTTTATATTTTTGGGGAATAATTTAGTTTAAAAATAATTTCTAAAAATTCAATTTAATTCATCTTATTTTTGATACTGGCAAGTAATGGTGGTATAGGTTATTAATTGTTAGAAATTTAGATTATATGCTAGACTGTCAAGGTAGTCTGAAGCCACCATTAAAGAAAATTATTGTATTTTAGCCTAAATAAATTCTGACATTTCTTTACTTATTTGGGTTGTGTATGGGTTCAACCTACCTGACAGTGACTGAGCAAGCCTCATTTCTTGGAAAACTTTGCTCCTTCTTCAAAATTTCATTAAATGATATAGGTTTCGATGGGTTTTTCCAATTGCTTTGTTGAAGGAGTTGTGCCATCCTTCAATGGAATTGTTAGTCTTTGCACCACCTTCAAAGCAGCTCATGTAGCAGATCCATCTATTGGAAATCTTGGTTTTCTTCTGCGACCTGATCTGCTTAGGTGTCCAATCCAAGTCTCCTCGAAGTAATTTAGTAATGGTGATAATCTGTCTTCATTTGCCATAAAATAGTTTGATTCTGTGATGCATGTGTAATATTCATCCACTTTGTCAGGTGGAACAAAGCATAACACAGTTAGTTTTCTTAATTGAAATTGTAGTATGCAGTTTGAGAAATATTCTCTACTCAATTATGACTTTTGAATTCTCCGCCAATATGGCTGTTAAAAGTGGAAAAAGCATCCCTGTATTTGTGTTTCTTGTTATAATTTTATTATTGTGTTTATCATTGACAATTCAAAATCCATTATTGTTCTACTAGGTCTTTTACTGATTGTTTTGTTTTTGATTACTGATAAAAATTCAATGTAAGTAGAGGAATGTTTGTCAGGTAACAATGCATACACTGTGGGGACAGTTGTGTTATTTTCTGTTGCATGAATAGTGTAAATTTGGATGAATGGATGGGGTGTAGATTTAAATGTTCCATCCATCATCCAAATTTCACTATTTTCTAGGATAAGTAAGTTAGGGGTTGTTCTAAATATTAAAATTCTCTTATGAGGGTTTTCATTGTCATGCAAGAGAATTTTTTCATTTGAGAAGGTACATTTTAGTTCTGGGGGATGTTAATATCTTCATGGGATTGTGGTGTTACATGTTGGGGATTACTTGCCAGTTTTTCAAGTTGAAACATTCGCCTAAGATTCGGTATTGAAGGCTTGCTACCAGCAACCTGTACGGGAATACTTCTCGCTTCTTCCCTTAGTACTTGCCCGCAGGAATCATTTGAGGTGTGTGCAAAATGTTTAATTTTCTATACATTTTCTCTCACTTTTATTTCCATTGCAGAGGCAGAGTGGTTATGCTCTGTTGTCCTAACCACGGTATCTTCCAGAGTAACAGCTCTGCCTCTGCAATGTGAAGAGAAGTATTACACACACCTCCAATGGTTCCTGAGTTCAACAACTCTATCTCTGCAATAAAGATACCCTTCAAACTTCAGAAGTTGGTGTCCTGTGCCTGAGGTGAAGTAATTTACTTCACCCTGTGACACCATTCTTTCAAAATCTGTAAGGAATACAAAAAGAAAATTCCTAAATATATTCAGAGTTTGAATTGAAATTATCTGGTGGAGTTGGATAGTAAATTTGCCCCTTGGTAACTGTCCAGCACATGCCCTGTGTAAGTGCACTATGGACTTTGATTAGTAATTTTGCCCCCACTAACTGTACAGCACCCGCCCTGAGGTAAGTACCCTGGTGTAGTTGGAGTAGTAATTTTGGCCCTAATCACTGTCCAGTACCTGCTCTGAGGTACGTTCCCAGCTGAGTTTGAATTGTAATTTTGCCTCCAGTCACTGTCCAGCATGTGTCCTAAGGTAAGTACCTGGTGGAGCTTGAATAGTCATTTTGCCCCCAGTCACTGTCCAGCACCTGCCCTGTGGTAAGTATCCAGTGGAGTTGGAATAGTAATTTTGCCCCCAATCACTGTCCAGCACTTACCCTGCCGTAAGTAACTGGTGGAGTTGGAAACGTAATTTTGCCCCTAGTCACTGTCCATCACCTGCTCTAAGTTGAGTACTTGGTTGAGTTGGAATAGTAATTTTGCCTTTTAGTCAGTGTCCAGCACCTGTGCTGAGGGAACTACCCAGTGGACTTGGTATGGTAAATTTACCCCCAGTCACTGTCCATCACCTGTCCTGAGCTAAGTACTCGTGGAGTTGGAATAGTAATTTTGTCTCAACTAACTGTCCTTCACCTGCTCTGAGGTAACTAAACAGTGGACTTAGAATAGTACATTTATCTCTTAATCACTGTCCAGCACCTGCCCTGAGGTGAGTACCCAGTGGAGTTAGAATAGTCATTTTGCCTTTTATCACTGTCCAGCTCCTACCCTGAAGAAAATACTCTGTGGAGTTGGAATAGTAAATTTGCCCTTTACTCACTGTCTAGCACCTGCCCTGAGGTAAGTTCCTGGTTGAGTTAGAGTAGAAATTGTGCCCCAAGTCACTGTCCATCACATGCCCTGAGGTAAGTACTTGGTGGAGTTGGAATAGTAGTTTTGCCTCTACTAACTGTTCAGCACGTGCCCTGAGGTAAGTACCTGGTGAAGTTGCAATAGTAAATTTGCCCTTTACTTACTGTCCAGCACCTGCCCTGAGGTAAGTTCCCAGTGGAGTTAAAATAGTAATTTTTCTCCCAGTCACTGTCCATCACCTGCCCTGAGTTAAGTTCCCAGTTGAGTTGGAATAGTATATTTGCCACTTACTTACTGTCCAGCACCTGCTCTGAGGTAAGTTTCCAGTGGAGTTATAATAGTAATTTTGCCCCCAGTCACTGTCCATCACCTGCCCTGAGTTAAGTTCCCAGTTGAGTTGTAATATTAAATTTGCCACTTACGTACTAAGCAGCACCTGCTCTGAGGTAAGTTTCCAGTGGAGTTAGAAAAGTAATTTTGCCCCTAGTCACTGTCCAGCACCTGCTCTGAGGTAAGTACCTGGTGGAGTTGGAATAGTAATTTTGCCCCCAGCCACTGTCCAGCACCTGCCCTGAGGTAAGTACCCAGTGGAGTTAGAATAGTAATTTTGCCTTTTTTCACTGTCCAGCACCTGCCCTGAGGTAAGTATCCGGTGGAATTTGAATAGTAAATTTGCCCTTTACTTAATGTGTTGCACCTGTCCTGAGGTAAGTACCCAGCGTAGTTAGAAAAGTAAATTATTCATCTGTTACCTTTCCAGCGCCTGCCCTCTGGTAAGTACCTAGTGGAGTTAGTATTGTTATATTGCTATCTTACTACTGTCCAGCACTTGCCCTCACATAAGTACCTAGTAAAGTTAGAATACAATTTTTTTCTCCTAGTTCCTGTTCTGCATTTCCCATGATGTATGTACCAAGCAGACTGCTTACTGTTCTGCATCTTTCTTGAGGTAAGTAACTTGCAAAGTTGAAATGCTCACTTTGCTCTCCAGTAAATCTGAGGTTAGCATCTATTATAATTAGAACAATTATGTTACCAGATGATCACTGTCCAGCTGTTGCCTTAATTTATGTATACATTAGACATAGCAATGAAATGTTTCTTTCTTGAGATTATACTTACTTTTCTTTTTTTGGGGGGGAGGTTGTTAATTGATTTTTGCAAGATGTTGTTTTTCAAACTCTTGATGTCCTTGTGTGGTTATTTTGTTTTAATTTGAAATCTATAAAAATAAACAGAAAACAGTGTAGTAATTTATTTTCATTTTCTATTTACTATTTGGTTGCTGTGCACTATCCCCTCTGAGGTATGTTTCTATTAGATTCTTTATTTTAATTTGACGCCCTGGTTACTGTCCAGTACCTTGGATGAGGTAAGTACCCAGTGGAGTTTCAGTACTAATTTTCCCCTTGGTTGCTATCCTGCACATGCACTAAGGTAAGTACTCAGCAGAGTTTCAGTAGTAATTCCCCCTCCCTGTTGCTATCCCACACATGCTCTGAGGTAAGTACCCAGCGGACATAGAGTAATACTCTTTCCCCCAGTTGGTATCCTGTGCCTGCTTCAGGTATGTACCCAGCGGAATATGTAAACTAGTTTTTTCCCCTGGTCTCTGTCTAGCACATGCCTTGAGGTAAGTAGTAAGCGGACTTTGAATTTTATTTAGTAAATTTTATTTTTACTCACCTACACATGAATGAAATCCCATTGCAGTTCTAATACTAATCTTCATATATTCATTTTTTAACACGTTTTTCAATGTTATGTTCAAACTTTAAAAAAAAAAAGAAATCATTGCCTTTTATTATTAAGGTGTTCTATTTTTTAATAACACTCTTCAAAGAGATCTCTGTAATTGTAACGAAATAAAATGTTTTTTTTTAGCTGCTCTGTTTTAATATATAAACTATATATATATATATATATATATATATATATATATATATATTATCTTTTTTAGACAATCCACCATATGAATCCACCATATGAATCTGTCTGTTTCCGTACTCATACACACGTCTTCACTGTAAGGTGTTCTGTGTGACACTGAACACAAAATGATGGACGGCTTTATATCTATATACGTTTTTTAGGGAAATATTTTAATTTAAGATGAAATGTGTTTTGGGTATGTATTTTTATTTTGATTCTATCTCTTAGTGAACTTACTATTTAATTTTTAAGTTTAGTATGTGTGCATTTTTTATATGCTTTTCCTTGTTGACGTCGTTTGGTGAAGGGAAGAAATACTTCCATCGTGGTGTAGAAAGTGTTGTAGGACTACGTTTTCATGCACTATCGAAATTGTTTTTATCGTCTGTTTCATTTCACGGTTTAAAACAGTTTTATTTATATATTTTTTTAATTTTGTATTTAACAAAGCTGTTTTCAATTTATGCAAGTTTTTTAAATGTTTTTTTAACCAATTTATCATTTTTTTTATTTCTACCGTTTTTTGCAGTTATCAATGTAGTGGTTTTGGTATGCGTGGTAATTGTTTTCGTTGCTTAGGTATATTTTTTTAATTGTATTTTTTCGTTGTTTAGAAATAGTTGTTGAAAAAGTCGTTGTTCAGGATTTGTCATTGTTTAGCAGTCGTGGTTTACGCTATCGTTATTTAGGACCTAGTTGTTCCTTCACATATTCCTAGCATATACATTATCTAGAAATTTCTTTGGGGTGATGCATGTTTTGTTTTCAGCAAAGCTCATTAACTGAGGCCAGTAATTGCCTCTATATTTCTGAGCTCTGCTGTTAGAATCTCATACACTAACTTTTGATTTTAACCCTTTTTATTGAGATGTTAAATAAAACAGAAGAATACACAGTGCAATTTCTATAAGAGTTGACAATACATTTCGAGGAATGAACAAGCAATAACAATCATAAATAAATCGCATTCAAATAGACGTCGCGTAACATATATGCAGAAGATTCGGATACAATTGTGTGTGGAGTAGTGAGAACTGACATGAAGGATAGCAGCAATGAGTAGGTAGCTTTTCGAAGAATATTCCAACCAGTCACTGTAGGAAAGTACCATCTTGCCTGGCATGTTACCCCCATATTTCACTGTATATATGTTGTTTTAGTCTATCTGTCACTGGGACCCTGCCAGGCAGGGCCCCAGTGCTCATAAGTATGTGCCCTGTATGTGTTCCCTGTGTGATGCCTAACTGTCTTACTGAGGCTCTGCTAACCAGAACCTCAGTGGTTATTCTCTCTCTGCTTTCCAAATTTGTCACTAACAGGCTAGTGACTAAATTTACCAATTCACATTGGCATACTGGTACACCCATATAATTCCCTAGTATATGGTACTGAGGTACCCAGGGTATTGGGGTTCCAGGAGATCCCTATGGGCTGCAGCATTTCTTTTGCCACCCATAGGGAGCTCTGGCAATTCTTACACAGGCCTGCCAGTGCAGCCTGAGTGAAATAACATCCACGTTATTTCACAGCCATTTACCACTGCACTTAGGTAACTTATAAGTCACCTATATGTCTAACCTTCACCTGGTGAAGGTTGGGTGCAAAGTTACTTAGTGTGACGGCACCCTGGCACTAGCCAAGGTGCCCCTACATTGTTCAGGGAAAATTCCCTGGACTTTGTGAGTGCGGGGACACCATTACACACATGCACTGTACATAGGTCACTACCTATGTACAGCGTCACAATGGTAACTCCGAACATGGCCATGTAACATGTCTCAGATCATGGAATTGTCACCCCAATGCCATTCTGGCATTGGGGGGACAATTCCAGGATCCCCCGGGTCTCTAGCACAGAACCCGGGTACTGCCAAACTGCCTTTCCAGGGTCTCCACTGCAGCTGCTGCCAACCCCTCGGACAGGTTTCTGCCCTCCTTTGGGTCCAGGCAGCCCTGGCCCAGGAAGGCAGAACAAAGGACTTCCTCTGAGAGAGGGTGTAACACCCTCTCGCTTTGGAATAAGGTGTGAAGGCTAGGGAGGAGTAGCCTCCCCCAGCCTCTGGAAATGCTTTGATGGGCACAGATGGTGCCCATCTCTGCATAAGCCAGTGTACACCGGTTCAGGGATCCCCCAGCCCTGCTCTGGCGCGAAACTGGACAAAGGAAAGGGGAGTGACCACTCCCCTGACCTGCACCTCCCAGGGGAGATGCCCAGAGCTCCTCCAGTGTGTCCCAGACCTCTGCCATCTTGGAAACAGAGGTGTTTGTGGCACACTGGACTGCTCTGAGTGGCCCGTGCCAGCAGGTGACGTCAGAGGCTCCTTCTGATAGGCTCTTACCTCTCTTGGTAGCCAATCCTCCTTCCTAGGCAGCAAAACCTCCTTTTCTGGCTATTTAGGGTCTCTGCTTTGGGGATCTCACTAGATAACGAATGCAAGAGCTCATCAGAGTTCCTCTGCATCTCCTTCTTCACCTTCTGCCAAAGGATCGACCGCTGACTGCTTAGGACACCTGCAAAACTGCAACAAAGTAGCAAGGCGACTACTAGCAACATTCTATCGCTTCATCCTGCCGTCTTTCTCGACTGTTTCCAGGTGGTCCATGCCCTGGGGGTAGCCTGCCTCCTCTCTGCACCAGGAGCTCTGAAGAACTCTCCTGTGGGTCGACCGAATCTTCCCCCTGCAACCGCGGGCAACAAAAGACTGCATCACTGGTCCTCTGGGTCCCCTCTCAGCACAAAGAGTGTGGTCCCTGGAACTCAGCAGCTTTGTCCAAGTGACTCCCACAGTCCAGTGACTCTTCAGTCCAAGTTTGGTGGAGGTATGTCCTTGCCTCCCCACACTAGACTGCATTGCTGGGTACCGCGTGATTTGCAGCTGCTCCGGCTCCTGTGCACTCTTCCAGGATTTCCTTCGTGCACAGGCAAGCCTGGGTCCCTGACACTCTAACCTGCAGTGCACAACCTTCTGAGTTGTCCTCCGGCGTAGTGGGACTCCCTTTTGTGACTTCTGGTGGACTCTGGTTAATTTTTCTTCTAAGTGCGTTTTCAGGTACTTCTGCAGGTGCTGCTTGCTTCTGTGAGGGTGCCCTGACTTGCTGGGCGCCCTCTCTGTCTCCTCATCCAAGTGGCGACATCCTGGTCCCTCCTGGGCCACAGCAGTATCCAAAAATCCTAACTGCAACCCTTGCAGCTAGCAAGGCTTGTTTGCGGTCTTTCTGTGTGGGAAAACCTCTGCTAGCTTCTTCAAGACGTGGGACATTCGTCCTCCAAAGGAGAAGTTCCTAGTCCTCTTCGTTCTTACAGAACACCAAGCTTCTTCCAACAGGTGGCAGCTTCCTTGCACCCTCAGCTGGCATTTCTTGGGCTCCCGTCCACTCTCGACACTGTCGCGACTCTTGGACTTGGTCCCCTTGTCTTACAGGTACTCAGGTCTGGAAATCCACTGTTGTTGCATTGCTGGTGTTTGTTCTTCCTGCAGAATCCCCCTATCACGATTTCTGTGCTCTCTGGGGGGGGTAGTAGGTGCACTTTACACCTACCTTTCAGGGTCTTGGGGTGGGCTATTTTTCTAACCCTCACTGTTTTCTTACAGCCCCAGCGACCCTCTACAAGCTCACATAGGTTTGGGGTCCATTCATGGTTCGCATTCCACTTTTGGAGTATATGGTTTGTGTTGCCCCTATACCTATGTGCTCCTATTGCAATCTACTGTAATTTTGCATTGCTTGCATTACTTCCTTTTGCTATTACCTGCATAATTTTGGTTTGTCTACATATATCTTGTGTATATTTCTCATCCTCATACTGAGGGTGCTCACTGAGATATGTTTGGCATATTGTCATAAAAATAAAGTACCTTTATTTTTAGTATATCTGTGTATTGTGTTTTCTTATGATATTGTGCATATGACACCAGTGGTATAGTAGGAGCTTTACTTGTCTCCTAGTTCAACCTAAGCTGCTTTGCCATAGCTACCTTCTATCAGCCTAAGCTGCTAGAAACACCTCTTCTACACTAATAAGGGATAACTGGACCTGGCACAAGGTCTAAGTACCTCTGGTACCCACTACAAGCCAGGCCAGCCTCCTACAGTCACCATACTTAAGTGCACTGTGTAACAAACTAAGAAAAAAGAATAGAAAAAGGAAGGCGAGCGGCGTCTAGTGCGAAAGCAAAATGTGGAAGGAGAGATAGAAGTGAAGGGGGCAAGTGAGGCAATAGACCAGTTTAGGTAAAGTGGCGTTTCCAGTGGCAAAATCACTCTAAAAAGTGGAATAATTCACCAGGACAACAGCCATAATTTAGGAGCTATATATTAGGACAATTCTTATGGTGGTTTCGGATTCTGTAGATATAAGTCAAACGTGTCCCATAGCTAACACAAGCTAGACATATTGTATAGTTTTTTATATACCATGTTCTCAGCGTTCCTAGTGAACCATAACATATTCCACCATTTAATGAATGGAGTTTTTTAAATGGATTTCCACTCTGAGAGAATAGTTTTTGTTCCCAGTAAACGCATCAAGTCTAATAATAGCATATCTTTTTTCTGTATTTGGAAGGGGATTGGATTTGCCAATAGTCCTGATGTTATGATTAGGAAGTCAATCTGAAAATTAGTCTTGAAGATGTATTCTATCGTGCTCTGTAGTCTCGTCCAGAAAGGGTGACTTTGTTTGCACATGAAAAACATATGTTCAAGGGATCCCATATCCTCTCCACAACGCCAACAAGTGTCCGAAGCAATGAAGCCGAGTTTATGAAGCCTGGCTGAGGTCCCATGAGTCTTGGACATAGACCAGAGTCTGGTTTGAGCCATTGCCGGAGGGGTTTTTGTCTTGAAGCTAGACTGCCAAATTCTACTCCACAAATCATCTGTTTACTGGGACTTTTGAAAAGGCTGTCATTTCTCTGTTATGTTTTTAGACAGGGAACGCTAAGGTGGCTCTCGTAGTTTGTATAAACGTGAGGCAGATTCCTAGGGCCATATTTATACTTTTTGATGCAAAATTGCGCTAACGCAATTTTGCGTCAAAAAAATTTGCGCCGTCTAACGCCATTTGGATGCGCCATGCGGGCGTCAAATTTATACTTTGACGTACGGCGGCGCAACCAACAGGTGGGAGTCATTATTTCGTGACGCAGACAGCGTCGGTCTGTCGTAAAGGAAACCAACGTAAATGCGACGCACATCACTGTGGGTCGATTTAAGACAGCGCAATCGTGAAAACGCCGTTTTTTTTCACGCAATTGCCTCACATTTTTGCGCGAAAACTGCCCTTTCAGGAGAGGAGACCCAAAATGGATCCTAGATGCCCCAACAGACCCCAGGAGGATGAGAGCAGACCAGGAACCAGCCAGGAGGAAGCATACAGGAACCAGGACATTTAAAAAAAAAAAAGAAAGTGTCGCTTCAGTGCAGAGGAGCAGGAAATCCTGGTGAAAGAGGTGACGGAACACCAGCACCAACTTTTCATCACCTCCAAATTGCCACTCAGTAGGAGAGAGGCCATCTGGAAACAAATTGTGGACAAGATTAACAGTGTGGCTGAAGAACGCCGGACAGTCACTGAGTGTAAGAAACGCTGGCATGACTGCAAACGTAGGACCAAAGAGAAAATGGCCAGGAACAGGAAGGCAGCAATGCAGACTGGAGGGGGGAGTCCAGCACAACAGGAGGCCCTGGACCACATGGAGGAGATGGTCGCAGCCGTCATCCCGGAGGAGATCGTCACAGGGATTCAAGGACTGGACAGCGCAGACTACCACGACACTACGCACATGCAGGGTAAGTCGCATGGGGAATCCTAATACAATAATGGGGACTGTAAGCAGGGGGGGGATACATACTACACAATGCATGTGAGTCAGCACATATATGAAGTGGCATGGGGAAAGGGGCACGGCAGGGGGGCATGCCCAGTACTGACCGAAGCTGGGGCACCACAAAATACAGCACCAACAACAGTCCCACGGGGACATCCTGTAATTACAATAAGAGAGCCAAGGGAAAGCAGTGACAGGTGGGAAGGACACTACCTCAAATCCACATCCAGGCACTTGTACTGCAAAATCTATTCTACATCAACTAGGTCCCTATCTGTAATGCAGTAGCAAATACAACAATTGTAACTTAACTGCAAACACAGTTGACAATAACACCTCTCATCTCTGTGCAGCTATAGTACCAAATGGCAGAAACCCCACCCTGGAACATTCATACCTAAATTAGGGGGTGAGGGTGACATCTGCAATTACTCCTATAAATAAGACAAAGGTACCAGTACACTCAAATACCGAATGTCCATAACTGACACATACATAAGCCTAAGTAAACAGCAATAGGAGCCACACAGCACTAACAATACACACATGCTGCATACGTCAGGGTCCCTCACGTGCCTGGCTAACAAGGCTACATCACTAATGTCATACTGCTCAGACAACAACATTGAGGAGGGGACACAGGCAACTGGTCACTGAAACACACCTGCAAAGTCGGACAAACAAATAGGACATTCATACGATAAACAGGCCAATCCAATTCAAAACACATCGCCCAACATCATCTCAAAACATCAAGAATGTTTACATCCATACCACATCCTAACATTGACATGCATAGGTAATGCCACGTTACATGTACAGATCATGCAATGTGAATAAAAAGTGTATGGGGCAGGGCCTGAGAGGCAAGTGTGCTGGCAGGGCAGTCACAACACCCACAGTCAGTCAAAGTGTAGTGTGGCAAGTGAAACGTATACTTTGCGCATTAGCCTCAGGCTGGAGGCCTTTGTGCATCTTACCCTGAATGTACTTATACTCATTTGCTCACATCTAAGTGCCTCAGAGCAATTTGCACTAAATGATTCTCATTGCCCTTCCTATCAGTTAATGTAGCAAATAGTCAGTCCTAAGGTGTTGTCAATTAGTCAAATCACACTGTTTTGCCTACTTCTGCACTGGAGTTTGCCAGAACATATTCACTCTGTGCCCCAGTCAAGGATACCGTCTGGTACTTTGCTGATAGATGTGTTAGGGGTCAAGGTTTGGCATTCCTGCGTAGGGAAACTTTGTCATCACCATGACATATGTCTTTTACATTCACTCCCTTGTCCCAAGACATGCATGGGGGAGTTTCCAAACAGAAAATAACAACTAGATGCTGCCTGCCTTGCTGCTGATGCACAACCGGATCGTAGCCCATTCCGCTGATATGAGGGATGATGTCTCCCCTGTGATTCTGACAGGCAACTTCCAAACTTAACAAGCTGTGCTATACATAGAACATGCAGGGGGAGAGTAGAAACAGTTAGGCACCATGAAAGCTGTGTACTAATGTATTAGTCTCCTGCGGACTATTTCAATTCTACCAGTGTGTATTGTTTGTGTAATTGGGGCTCACACCTAAATTCCTACAAGTCAGTTGTACAATGAAACTTCATATCAAACTAATACTGTCTTTGTCATTTGTGTATGGGAACATACCGGAAAAGATACAAATGTGTAGGACCTGAGTGACCACCACTTCCCTGAGAAGTTCCAAAGATGTCATGCGCTCGGATGTCTAAACATTCCTTTGATGTGGGAGACCAGAGGCACTGCTAGTTAGTCTTAGCTAAATTGAATATCTGGGTGACAGAGTTATTTTCAAGTGGGTCAAACTTAGTCCCCCACACCATTAGCTATCCTGCTGCCTAGAAAGCCAAGAATCACATGTTGGATAATGAGAGCCCACCCTACAAAAGGTCCCTCCATAACAATAGTGAAACACCGAGTGAGGAGTAGGAGAAAAAAACGCCTATTCCTAAATAATTACAAAGCAACACCTAGAGGCGACCTGGCAGACATGTCTGAAAGATCCATATCAAACATGTGACACACAGGTGGGCCATAGGCCTACAACAATGCCCTATGACGGACAGCAGATACCTAGACAAACACAGAGTACAATGTTAAGGCATCCAAAGGCTTGTATTTTACTGCAAAATTGTCACAACACAGACACACTAATTGTACCCTGTTTCATTGCAGAGGAACACGGATCTCCTGCTGATCTGCCTGTCCATGAGTTCCCTGATGACATGGATGACGAGACCATCAACCTCCCACAAGAGACCATTGACATGGTCCTTGAAAGCCTCCAAACCCCACCTTCAGTCACAAGGAGGAGCACAGAAGAAGCAGCCACCACAGTAGAACCACCCGCCACCCCAATTGTAAGACCTGCCAGCTCCAACACAGCTGAGGACTCTGACGACACTGGCACCAGCTTCGAAAGAACTGTCGTTGGGGTCCAGCGGGAGCTGGCCAAGGAGGTGCGGGTGGGGATGCAAAATATGGCAGCCAGCCTTGAGGGGGTGCGTTCGTGCATGTTGTCAACTGCTGATCAGGCAGCTGCAATACAAGCCAGAAATTTTCTCTTGGAGGACATTTCAAAAACACTGAAGGAAATTGGCACAGCTGTCATCCAGTTGACACAACAACTCAAACTGCAAGCCACTCAACGTGTGCACGAATGCAACATAGAACCCCTCAGGGCCGACCTGGCTGCCTACCATCGGGATGTGGCTGCCATTCTGAAAAACCAGCAGGCCCTCCTTGCTGCAGTACTGCCCTTCCTTACTCAAGAGGGATCAGCCCCCGGGATGTCTGCCTCCATGTCTTCTAACACTGAGGTGTGTGTTGCCCCTTCACAACCAACAACAACAAGGACACACCAGGCAACACACACATCAGAAGAAGAAGACATGGAACAGATAACATTCACACGCAAGAGTACCCGGAAGCCCTAGTCCCTGCACCATGCCCTACTCTGACCAAGGTCCTACATTTTGACACATGCCAGTCTCACTACAACTAACCTCAATGACTGTTCGGCAATCCACTGTATGACTTGTCCACCTTGCCAGTGAATGTTTCTCTCCTACCATTTTGCATTTCATGTTCCTCTGCACTGTCTGTGACATCACCCCAGCATGTCAGGATCATCATCCACACCCCTTCTGTAGGATCACCATGTAATAATGCACCAGAAAGGAGTCAGCAAACATGGTGAATGGACATTTTGCACAACACCACTTATAAATAAATATCACTTGCACATCTATTGTGTCTCTGTGTCATTTCAAAATTCAACTGTGCAGTAGATAACTCCGAAGTGGCTGTGTGGAAACCATGTCGATTCTCTATACTACTGTCCTGATTTCATGTATACTGAATCATCTGTGCAGTGGCCAGGATTGCATCATAGCATACTTAACATTTCTGCTACACTGATGTCAAGGCCATGAAAAGTTAGCACCTAACGCATCAGGTAAAGGGTTAACAAAATGTTTATTTAAAAGTAGTAATAAAAGAGGCAACTAAGGGAAAGGTAAACCTACACTAATCTAACCTGACTACTACTAACCCACAACTGTCCCTAACTAACCTAAGCTAAACTTACTCTACACATGTAACGAAACGATCTAAACATCAACCCCCACCCACCATTAAGAGACAAGACACATGCAGGACAACACTTACTAACCTACACACATACTATACTATCCTAAACAAACATATATATTTTTTTATTTTTTATTTTTTATATTTTTTTTTTTGTTTTTGTTTTTATTAAACAGGAATCCCAACATTGCCCCCCACCCACCCACCCACACAAAAATATTAGATAGAAAGTATAAGGACCCCCCACCCTCTTACCTAACACTAACTAAGCTAATTACCTATACTTATCCTATAACTAACCCCCCAAACCCAACTAACAGTATGAAAAGAGGAAAGAGGGGAGAGGGGAGGGGTAAAAGTTCAGGAGGGCAAAATAACTAAAGATTTGCCCTCTGAAGTGTGCGCCGGATGGAGCGCACCTTCTTTTTAACCTCCGCCATGTCCTCCGTCAGGTTGTCCACATTTCGAATTAACCTGTCCAGTTTCCTAGACAATGCCTTGGAGGCTGCAGGGTCAATTGGAGGGTCACTGCTGGTCTGCGTGCCGGTGGAGGTGGAGATTGTCACTGGAGTGGAGTGGCCACGGGACAGCCCTGCTCCCAACACACGGTTGGGTCCAGGTCTTGAGGAAGATGGCTGGTCCGTCGCTGGGTCCCCTTGGGCAGACCTGGTGGTTGTAGGTGGCACCGTTGGTGGAGCCTGTGGTGTGGCATACCACGCCCCGGAGGCCCGATCGGAATTGTATCTGCGGGCCATCCTCCGATACCCACACTGCACCTGCAGGATGTGCCTGTACCTCATTGCCCTGCGCTCAAAATGGTTGCGCTCTGCGGCACTCAGGTTTGCAGCTGTGAAGAGAAAAGGGAAATATTGAGCATTGAATTTACAGTGGGTTGAATCCCACAATGGCTCATTTGTCCATTACTAGAAATATATTGTATGCAGCAATTGTTACAACATAGTTCACGGAAATGCTCAGAGGAAGTACATGTGAATCATGCATCCCTAAGGTCATATCACACCTAGCATATCCATGTCTCTACATGATGGATGACATCACCCTAAACTACTCATCCAAATCATACCTAAGGCATTTGACATTATGGCACCAGCTCTTCCGCATACTGACTTCAGTACATATGTCATTCTATGTGATTACACTCACACTCCTCACTCAATAGCATTTTTAATTAGTAGTGTGCTAAGATTGAACCCCTGGCCCAGAATCATGTGTCCACACTAGGGGGGTCATTCTGACCCTGGCGGCCGGTGGCCGCCAGGGCCACCGACCACGGGAGCACCGCCAACAGGCTGGCGGTGCTCCCACGAGCATTCTGACCGCTGCGGTTCAGCCGCGGTCAGAAGCGGCAAGTCGGCGGGCTCCCGCCGACTTACCGCTGCTCGGGGGAATCCTTCATGGCGGCGCAGCGCGCTCCGCCGCCATGAGGATTCTGACCCCCCCTACCGCCATCCTGTTCATGGCGGGAAAGCCGCCATGAACAGGATGGCGGTAGGGGGGGTCGCGGGGCCCATGGGGGCCCATGGGCACGGCAGGGGCCCCCGTAAGAGGGCCCCGCAAAGTATTTCAGTGTCTGCCTTGCAGACACTGAAATACGCGACGGGTGCCACTGCACCCGTCGCACCTTCCCACTCCGCCGGCTCGATTACGAGCCGGCATCCTCGTGGGAAGGGAGTTTTTCCCTGGGCTGGCGGGCGGTCTTTTGGAGACCGCCCGCCAGCCCAGGGAAAAACTCATAATACCCTCCGCGGTCTTCTGACCGCGGAGCGGTATAATGGGGGCGGAATTCTGGCGGGCGGCCTCCGCCGCCCGCCGGAATCAGAATCACCCCCTAGGTGTCAGATGTAGGAATTTAGGAAAATCAACTAGCCAATTGCAAAGCAGAACGGTGTCTCTGACACCGTCTGCGAGTCGCTATGGGGTCCCTAAAACCCACCTCATGAACATCAATGATGTGGGTTCCAAGTTGCCCCACCTTAGCAACATGGGCACTCACGGGGATGGTGGCCTGCTGGGACCAGCAGAACTCCATAGACGTGACTGTTTTTAAATTAAGCAAGTTATTTCTCCCCAAGTGTAGGCCGTTTACCGGAAAGAAAAATGAGCTGCAATTATTTTTAAATCACAACAATTGTACTTGGAAATTTTCACGGTAATTATTGGTCCCTTAGACCACTGGCTTTTTTGTGCAGGATTTTTTTAGTCCACTCACAAAGGCTGAAGCTTTACAATGAGGACCCCTTCCAGTCAGCAAGGTGGTTACCATCCACTTCAAGTGGATGATAACAGCTACTCACTTTGCAACCACGTACTCGGTTGCAAATGGGATTGCCTACCACTGTGATTTGCAAGTAGGTCTGGTAAAACCCTTCATTATATCAATTTTGAAAAGCATTTTACTCATATGTACATGACCACCAAAGACATTTTGGATTAGGAAACAGACGTTTGCAAATCCCACACATATATTTATGCCATTTGCAACGTGTAGACATTTTTCTCACTCTGGCCCAAGGTACTAACTCAAGTCACAAAAGGTGTTAAGTACGTGTAACATACTGGTTGCTACAGTCCTAGGTACCCTGTTTCACAGTAACATCCCAGTCTTTGTGGATGGTGTGGGAAGAACAACCAACAATCCCATGTTCAATGCACACCCAGGAGTGTACAGAAAGTTCAACAATTATGTGCCTTCACACACAACACCTATGAAGGGCTAGCAACACGTTGTAGTCAGCCCAACCTTGTCACATCCCAGGTCCACACATGTCAAAATGTTATGACTTAGCCCAACATAACATACTATTAGTGAGGCATGTTTAACAACACACACAGGGGAGGTAGTACACCAATTCACATGATTCAACTGAACACCTAGGACATTGCACTCAAGTCACACACACTTCGAGTTCACCTTGTGGAAGTACATGCCCATGGAAGATCCAACCTACAGTGTACACAGTCCATCCTCAACTAGGAAGAAGCACTTGTCATCAATGCCATGTGCCTAAGCTATCTGGGAGACTGTCAGTCTGATATGCAGACTCAGTTCATGGCAAGTCCCTGACCAAGTCTAACATTGACCAGTCTATTCCAAATGAGTCATACCATTCCCAATTGCCGCCATAATTGAATGGGCTACAGCCCCTCAATCTGAGAGATGACTACGTATTGCTTTGCAGAAACATTATTCAAATTTGATATCACACTAAAAGAACAAAGCCAATGAATGGCCAGCACATCAAATCATGAATTCTCTTGAACACACAGTAATCCATCATGCGTCATTACCAAACAATGTAAATAGCACTCAGGCGACACTCACTGTAGGTATCGGGGTCGTCAAAATGGGCCACCTCTCCCACGGTGTACGGGGCTGGTCCACCTGTAAAGCATGAAACAAAGATTATACTCAGACTGGGTGAACGGACAAAAGATTTCTGTTACAATGACACTGTGTGAAAATCACATGGTAATGATAGACTTTCACACATGCTCATCCTGCATGGATCACTTTGTATTCAACATTAACATTGGATGAGTCTCCTGCTCCAGTGTCACACCCTACTACACTCATGCAGTGGTCAGGACAGTCATGTGTCGTCCAAGTTAATCCTCCATTAGTATGCCCCAACAATAATGTTATCCATACATCTCAGCATGTGCATCCCAGAGAGACATTCCAAAACTGGTTCCATGAGGACTGCATGACCACTCACAATTAAACAGGCTATTTGGACAGGGTCAACAGACAGCAAACAGACACACATGTGACATATGTGTGAACAACATGACTAACTTCATGTGACGTGACGGCAACACACATGTATAGCATCATCATGTGTTTCCAATTTTCTGTCTAGCTATGGCGTCTGCATATGTAGGTATGTTGTTTCTACATGACGTACTCACTGGCCATTATGACCAGTGGAGTACAAATAGAGCCGTTCATGTGTTGCTTTTCTGACACAAATGCAACACTACATTACATGCAGCTACAGGCATCTGGTATGTGTTGCAAAAATGATCCATCGGACTGGTAGCATAGGTCTTCATACACATTCTGCAACAAATACACATTAGGACACATATGTATACCTTTGTAGCGCAGCATTTGAAACATTTTGGGACGCAGAGAGGGGGCGACTTAGCATAATACAAATAGATGTTGAATTTCTAAAGCTGTCATTGCGTGTACATGTGTTGCAAGAATGGGGATTAATGTGTATAACCATGGGCCTAGGTTTCCCTGGCATTACACACACTCAGCTACTTATTTTGCAGATTCGCTAACAATCATCACATGTTCACACACCGATTTCTGTCATTCCCATGTAATTGTTTTTTACTCACCAACATGGCCACCAATCCGGAGTCCCAGGTGGTCCAGCAGGTCCTGTTCCCTGGTGATCAGATCTGCCCAGCGGTGCTTGAGTTGGTGTACATTCCTGAGACTCCCATAGACCCGGACCAGGTGATGGCGCACCTTCTCCCACCGGATTTTCCTGGCCTCCGTGTTATACCCCTGTATCACACGGCCCCCAGCTTCCAGCATTAGTGGGAGGAAATGGCTTACGAGCCATATGAACCCCCCCAATTCGTCTTCCCCCATCCTGGACAGGCGAGGCCTACCTGACATATTGAGAGGGATAAGAATGTACCAACAAAAAAAAAAATGTAAAGGGGGAAATGGGGAAAGGTAGAGGTGTGAAAGAAAAAGGAGAAGTAGAAAAATAGCCCAACTAACCCCCCAAACTATGCTACCCACAACAGACTCCCACAGACAATACAAACTATCACAGGTATAGACAAAATAACACTAAACAGACTGAGACAATGTGATACAACAATAATAGATTGACACTAAGACAAAATACAAGGCACACAGGACACTAGAGCAGTAAAACACAGGACAACACCTTTCACACAACCACACAGTCTAGAGAAATCTGAGACTGCAAAGTGAAAGTGAAAGTTACCTCCCAGTACAGATTTTGTAAACAGGATATCCTATTACATCACTTCCTGCATAAAATGGCCGCCGTTTTTATTTTCCCGTTATGCGTCATATTTTCACGCATACACAGTTGTGCGTAAATTTTTTATGACGCATTACAGTGCACATGATGCGGAGTGAAAAAATATGTTATGAATATTAATAATTAATACTGTACATGAAATTACCAATATATTGTGCATGTAGCGTCAATTTCACCACGCATACATCATGGGCGTCGTTTTTTTTACACGTACAGTGGTGCACATGATGCGGAGTGAAAAAATATGATATGAATATTAATAATTAATACTGTACATGAAATGACCAATATATTGTGCATGTAGCGTCAATTTCACCACGCATACATCATGGGCGTCGTTTTTTTTACACGTACAGTGGTGCACATGATGCGGAGTGAAAAAATATGTTATGAATATTAATAATTAATACTGTACATGAAATGACCAACATATTGTGCATGTAGCGTCAATTTCACCACGCATACATCATGGGCGTCGTTTTTTTTACACGTACAGTGGTGCACATGATGCGGAGTGAAAAAATATGATATGAATATTAATAATTAATACTGTACATGAAATGACCAACATATTGTGCATGTAGCGTCAATTTCACCACGCATACATCATGGGCGTAGTTTTTTTTACACGTACAGTGGTGCACATGATGCGGAGTGAAAAAATATGATATGAATATTAATAATTAATACTGAACATGAAATGACCAACATATTGTCCATGTAGCGTCAATTTCACCACGCATACATCATGGGCGTGTTTTTTTTTACACGTACAGTAGTGCTCATGATGCAGAGTCAAAAATATTGTGGATGTAAATAATATTTTGAAGGCGAAATATCAAGACACTTTTGGATACATTTGTATCTGACTCTGCATTGTGTGCACTCATGAACGTGAACAAATTATGACGGCCATGCTGTATGCGTAGAATATGGAGCAAATTTATCCAAATGTCTTCATGTGTTTAGCTTTGGAAAGGTGATTTGTCATGGTCAAACGGTGCGATGTGAGACACATTTGTGTTTGTATATGACAAATGTCCGTACTTTTATGTATAGACGGCCTTCACACTGTGATGTTTGGGATACGTTAACTAATGTATTGACCATATTTGACAACATATTTGGTGTAATTGCTGATGGCTATTTTGAAATGATGTTTTTGATACCATTATGTATTCTGTCTCCAAAATGTGCCCACCTTTATGATGGGGATGCTTTTATCTGTAGTCCTAACAGGGAGTGGGAGAGTCACTTTCAGTTTTTATGGGGCTGACCATGTCCCATTATGATTTTGTGTTTCATATTTGTGTAGGACTTGTGACATGGAGGCCACACATGTGCCTTATGCATGTGTTTAGTTCACAAGTACATGATTCTTGTATGTTTTGGGGGTGGTAGAGGTGGACTTAGGCCCCCAGCACCCTAGGATTTGACCATCCAGAATAGCTACTGTATCCATGGAGTATTTTTATCATATCATGGCAAACCTGCAGCAGCGGGCTAATGTAAGGCCATATGGTATGAATGACTGTTGACCATTCATTCATCTCATTAGCCCATTTGACGTTTGCAGTAATGATGATTTGGAGCTAAGTTGCATACCATTTTCATATGACTAAGTTTGCAAGACTCTCAGCGTTCACGATGTGATAATGCGAATAATTTTTTGCTTGTCTGTGTCCCTTTCTGCATAAACTGGTTTAGTGTCATGTTACAATCTTCCTGCTAGGTTCAAACTGGGACACAACTGTGATGGTCTACTTTCAAATATTAGGTTGGTTGTATGACATATGTGTACATGTGTATGGGAATGTGGATCTAGTATGACCTGTCTGTGTGTATGTTGTCACTGTAACTTCAAGGTCTCCTCCTGAGTTAGTGGCAGCTGATGTTGTTGCAATTGTGTATTGCTCACATCATACACTTGAGAGAAGCCATTGATGACATGTTCACGTACACATGGATGGTCCCACCCTGTCTCTGAACACGTGTGATGTGACTTTCAAATGATCTCCAATTTTGGGCTGGATGAGAGACTGTTTCAGTTGTTTGGATCCGGCATGTGTAATTGTCACATTTGTACTCTTGTTGGGCTCTGTGTATGGTAATGTAACATGTCACATCCTACCCTCTGTGCATACAGTTGTGATGTTTATTTTTGGTGTGATGAATTTTAATGGCATTCTTGATCACTGAGACGACATTCATCTTCAGCTATTTCAAACTAAAGGTGGTCAGAAATGAATAGGCCAAAGCATGATGTGGTGTTTGTTATCTGTGTTTATTTACAAGTGTGGAATACAAGTGATTATAATAACTTAAGTAAAAAAATTGTTCACAAGCTGTTGGCGCCTACGCACTCCTGCTGAGGTGTTAGGTTGTTCCCCCTCCTGTTGCAGGCCAGCATCCTCCTCATCATCATCCTCAGGCATGTCTGGGTCCGGTTCAAGGAGGGGAATGTTCCTTTTTACACAAATATTGTGTAATATGGCACAAGTGAGTATGATCTTGCAGACCATCTCTGGGGAGTATAGTAGGCTTCCGCCAGTGATGTCAAGGCAGCGGAACCTTGACTTTAGGATCCCAAAGGTCCTCTCCACAATGCTGCATGTCCTCTTGTGGGCGTCATTGTATGCCCGCTCAGCAGCAGTATTGGGGTTCCCATATGGTGTCATTAGCCAAGGCTGGATGCCATACCCCTGATCAGCTGAAAGAAAAACACAGAATTGTATCAATTAGATGTAGGAGGCACTGTTGTACGTATCTTTGATGGCAGTAGTTGTGTTGTGTTGTCTGTGACTATTTTGTGTACTAATGTGACAACCTATGGTTGTTGGTGGAAACTTTGGCATTGTTTTTTTTCCTTGGCTGAGCAAGTGTTTGTTGTCTAACTGTTTGTCAGCAGGATGTATTGGTTTCTCAAGTACAGTGTGCCCTCCCTTGCATTGTGACTTGTGACACAGGTGTCCGTGTGTCCTCACTGGGGGTGTGATGATAGTTCCATGCAGAGTTGAAACATGAAAGGGTATTAGAAACGTTCATATGAACATACCCAGGCCATCCCATCCCTTAAAAGTTATGCATTGTATTAGTGTACAGGTTATTGTGAGACTTCCAATTTGCAAGGTGACATTTAGGCAACCACAGTCATGAATGTCTTCACACTAAGCTGTGGAGTAAATTCAAATGTGTGAGAGGTTCAATGGTGACTTGTGACACATGGTTAGTGATGTGAGTACCTCAGTGTGTTCCTGTCTAGGTGTTGCTATTGTGGTGTGTGTGTTGTTTATCCTAGAGGGTTTCTGTGCAGTGAGTATATAAGTAGATTTTTGTACTTACCAACAAGTAGTCCATTGCCATACCGTCCATCCTGGAAGTGTTGGTTGATGGTGCAGTGACGGAAGATGAATGCGTCATGTACACTCCCAGGATATTTAGCCACAATGTTGCTGATCAGTCCTTGGTGATCGACTATGGCCTGCACGTTGATGGAATGTGTGTGCTTCCTGTTGCGGTAGAGGTGTTCACTCGCAGCAGGTGGCACAAGGCGTACGTGTGTGCAGTCGATTGCACCAAGGACGTGCGGAAAGCCACTGATGGCGTAGAACCCCTGTTTTGTTTCCTGCTGCTTCTGCACTGTGTTAGGGAAGCAGATGTGGCGGGGTGTCAGTCCAATGATGGCATCCAGTACTTTAGGCAGGAATGCAGAGAAAGATGGTTGTGAGATTCCACCAACCAGGGCACCAGTTGTCTGAAACGAGCCACTTGCCAGCAGGTGAAGTACGGCAAGCAGCTTTGTTTCGGTTGGGATAGTGCGTGGAGTCACTAAAGTGGGGGCCAATTGCTGTTCAATATTTGTCAGCAGCTGCTGAATGGCCTGCCAGTTCAACCGGTACCTCTGGATGATGTCTCGTTCCCTGAGGCCATGCAGGGTTGTTCTTGGGCGGAATATCCTCTCCTGCCTTCTGCGCTGTCTTTGGGGTCCCTGCTGTTGTTGTTGTGGCTGCTGTTGTTGCTGCAGGGCTCTGCGTTTACGTGCACGTTGAAGAAAAAGCACCTCCATGTCTCCCTGTTGCTGCTCTGCTGCTCTGCTGCTCTGTTGTTTGTTCTGTGTGTTCTGATTAAGTACAGGTGTGTTTGCCCCATTTTAACGCCTGCCCTGACCCAGGCGTTAAAATTTCACGATATTCGTGCTTTGCGCCATTTTTTTGCGCCGCCTGCCGCGCGGGAGTGATTTTTGCCCTGGAGCATAAATACCACGCACCGCTATGTGCATCTGTTTTTGGACGGGAACGCCTACCCTGCATGTCATTAACGCAGGGCGGGGTGCCGCTTCCAAAAACTGGCGCACATAGCGCCATTTTCCTGGTGCGCCGGATCGGGCGTCAGGGTTTAAATATGGGGCAACGTTTGCGCTGAAAGTGCGTCAAAATTTTTGACGCACATTCGGCGCAAACGGAGTATAAATATGCCCCCTAATCTCCTAAAGTTGCCCAGTAAGGAGGGGAAGTTAGGCATATGCGGGCGAGGTAATTTACATAATGCTCCCTTTATTTTTAGGAGGTAATGGAACGCTATGTCAGGAAGGTTGTAATTGGACCGTAGAGTGGAGAATGGAATAGGGTTTAGATTGATGATTGTGATTATACCTTTGAGGGACCATAGGTCCCAATACAACGTTGTATCGTTGTATCTATTGTGATTATGCCACATGGAAGATAGTAGTGGGATCGACATCCGGCTCGTTGAGAGCCTATCTAGATGCAATAGAGCTGCGACTGTGTCTAAATTGAAGGATCGTGAGTGTGCTAGGTGCAAAGTTTTGGCATGATGAATAGTTAGTACCGAAGTAAGTGGTAAATGGCTTGTTAGATTTGTTTCAATTCAGAACTATGGGGGCTGAGGGAGAACGTCATCTAGGTCTCTGAACCGCCAGGACAAGAGTCTTGGGCTGCTAGGAAGGCAGCTGATATCCCAGGAAATCAGGAAGGTTTATGCCACCGCACTTCTTGTTCAGTTTCAGAATGTTAGTAGATATTCTAGGTCTCTTGCCTTTCAACAGAAAGTAAGAAACTAACGTGTCTACTTCTGCAAGGAAAGAGACAGAAACAGATATTGGGGGCATACTTCTCATGAAGCTAATCAACATAATATATCATTATTTTGATGTTTTCATTGCACACCCAGCAGGAAACGTGTTTAAGGGTACTTATAAGTCCCTAGTAGAGTGCACTATATGTGCCTAGGGCCTGTAGATTAAATGCTACTACTGGGCCTGCAGCACTGGTTGCACCACCCACTTCAGTAGCCCCTTAACCTTGTCTCAGGCCTGCCACTGCAAGGCCTGTGGGTGCAGTTTCACTGCCAATTCGACTTGGCATTTAAAAGTACTTGCCAAGCCTAAAACTCCACTTTTTCTACATATAAGTCACCCCTAATGTGTGCCCTAGGTAACCCCTAGAGCAGGGTGCTATGTGGCTAAAAGGCAGGACATGTCCCTGTGTAGTTATATGTCCTGGTAGTGTAAAACTCCTAAATTTGTTTTTACACTACTGTGAGGCCTGCTCCCTTCATAGGCTAACATTGGGGCTGCCCTCACACATTGTTGAAGTGACAGCTGCTGATCTGAAAGGAGCAGGAAGGTCATATTTAGTATGGCCAGAATGGTAATACAAAATCCTGCTCACTGGTGAAGTCGGATTTAATATTACTATTCTAGAAATGCCACTTTTAGAAAGTGAGCATTTCTTTGCACTTAAATGTTTCTGTGCCCTTCAATCCACGTCTGGCTAGGTTTAGTTGACAGCTCCTAGTGCATTCACTCAGACACACCCCAAACACAGGGTAATCAGCCTCACTTGCATACATCTGCATTTTGAATGGGTCTTCCTGGGCTTGGAGGGTGGAGGGCCTGCCCTCACACAAAGGACTGCCACACCCCTTACTGGGACCCTGGCAGACAGGATTGAACTGAAAGGGAACCTGGTGCATTTCTTAGACACTCTTTGAAGTCACCCCCACATCAAAGGCACAACATAGTATAAAACAGGGCCTCTGCCATACCTCATCAAACACTTGCTGGAGAAGAAACCTGAACCAGAAACTACATCCTGCCAAGAAGAACTGCCTGGCTGTTCAAAGGACTCACCTGTCTGCTTTCTACAAAGGACTGCTGCCTTGCTGTTGGCCTGCTGCCTAGCTGAACTCTTGTCTGGCTGTGAAAGTGCTCACCAAGGGCTTGGATAGAGCTTGCCTCCTGTTCCCTGATGTCTCAGGACCAAAAAGACTTCTCTTTTTCACTTGGATGCTTTGTGCGCCAAAATTTTCGATACACAGCTTGTTCCGCGGCGAGAAAAACGCCGCACACCGACGCTGATCGACGCGACGCCTTCGGGGATGACCGGAACTTCGACGCACGGCCTCGCAAGGACAACGCCGCCCGACCTCCAGAGGAGAAATCGACGCGACGCCTGCCGTGAGAGCGAAACTTCGACCCACAGCCCCGCAGAACGAAGCGCAGCCGGAAAACAAGCAGGAGAATCCACGCACAGACCCAGGACATCTGGTAATCCCCACGACTCACAGAAAGAGACTATCCGCATGCCGGAAAACAATGCACGACTTCCCCGCATGAAAAATAACGACGCAAGTTCATGTGTGCTGGGGAGAAATCGACGCACACACCATTTTTCCACGTATCTCTTCTTCTGCGGCCCTCTGCGGAGATTTTCCACTCCAAACCAGGTACTTTGTGCTTGAAAGAGACTTTGTTTGCTTTGTAAAGACTTAAGACACTTTGGGGGTCATTCTAACTCTGGCGGGCGGCGGAGGCCGCCCGCCAGAGTTCCCCCGACAGAACAGCGCTCCGCGGTCTGAAGACCGCCGCGGTGATTCTGTGTTTCCCGCCGGGCTGGCGGGCGACCGCCAGAAGGCCGCCCGCCAGCCCAGCAGGAAACCCCTTCCCACGAGGAAGCCGCCTCCGAATGGAGCCGGCGGAGTGGGAAGGTGCGACGGGTGCAGTTGCACCCGTCGCGAATTTCAGTGTCTCCTGGGGCCCTCTTACGGGGGCCCCTGCAGTGCCCATGCCATTGGCATGGGCACTGCAGGGGCCCCCAGGGGCCCCACGACACCCCTCACCGCCATCCTGTTCCTGGCGGTCGAAACCGCCAGTAACTGGATGGCGGTGAGGGGGTCGGAATCCCCATGGCGGCGCAGCAAGCTGCGCCGCCATGGCGGATTCCCATGGGCAGCGGAAAGTCGGCGGTACACCGCTGACTTTCCGTTTCCGGCCGCGACTGTACCGCCGCGGTCAGAATGCCCGGCGGAGCACCGCCAGCCTGTTGGCGGTGCTACCGCCGACCCCGGCCCCGGCGGTCCTTGACCGCCGGGGTCGGAATGACCCCCTTTATATCACTTTTCTGTGATATCTTTACAAATTCATATTGCATCTTTGATCGTTTGACCTGCAAATACCCAGATAAATATTATATATTTTTCTAAACACTGTGTGGTGTATTTTTGTGGTGTTATATTATGGTATTGTATGATTTATTGCACAAATGCTTTACACATTGCCTTCTAAGATAAGCCTGACTGTTCGTGCCAAGCTACCAGAGGGTGGGCACAGGCTAATTTTGGATTGTGTGTGACTCACCCTGACTAGAGTGAGGGTTCTTGCTTGGACAAAGGGTAACCTGACTGCCAACCAAAAACCCAATTTCTAACAGTAAGGGTGTACGATATACCGAACCATCCGGTTGTCAGTTCAAGCTAGAGTCACCTAGTATTGAGACAGTACAATGTTTATTTAGCAGAAAAACATCGGTCTCGGTTTTGTATAGACAATAGCATGAGACCTGTGCAAACCTTCCGATTTATTATGTGAGGGATGGCTAGATCTGAATTTTCCATGTATATGAGAATGTGATCTGTGTAGGCAGCAAGCAGCTGACTACCCGATTGAAATTGTACGCCCCTATTGTTGTGTTTGAAACGGAGTGAGGACAGCAGTATTTTGATGACTAATATAAATAGAAGTGGAGATAATGGGCAGCTCTGTCGTGTACATTGAGCTAATGGGAAGGGGGTAGATAATTGCCTTAACCATTGGGTTGGAATATATTTCCATTGCATACAACTGAAGTCCTCACCTAAATGGTATTGTTGTAGAGGGCAGATTGAAAGGAAGTCCAGGAAAACGTATCAAATGCTTTTTCTTTGTCCAGTGCATGGCAACATAACTTTATATCGTCTGTCTTTAGCCTGCTTTTCAAAAAGCCCCCCTGGGAGGGCACAATAAGTTTTGTATGACCTTTTTCAATCTTGACGCCAGAATCTGTGCATATAATTTGCAGTCTATCTTGATTAAGGAAACAACAGGTAATTCCTAACGTGCTGATGATCCTTCCCCTCTTTTGGTATAGCTAATATGATGGCTTCCATCGCAGATGCTAATACGTAGCCTGAGTTTGCATACTCCTAGAAGGCAGAATAAGGGGGTCCGATATTGAGTTTGCAAACATTTTGTAAAATGTGACTATGTAGTGTGAGACCATCAGACCTTATTTGACTTATTAATGTTAGTTGATAAGGGGACGCGTTAGAGGTTCGATAGACCTTTTGACTCGTTTAAGATGCTCACTCCTTAAGACCATGCATATCATAAATACCATCAATCCCAAATTAAAATTCTTTGGAGTCAGTAACTTTCACACACCATGGCTCATTAGGTCACAAATAACCACACCTTTTACATAAGTTAGGATGTTTATTTCCATAGATTAACAATGCTAATATCACGTAAAATAATCTCAAAACCACATGATAGAAGTACAAAAACAACACTGGTTGATCAAATCTTCTAAAGAATTTCAACTTGACTAAATCATTGATAACTAATCTCTCTAACGTCAAAGTACAAACCAGTAATAAGAGTAATTGTGCAATACACATGCAATACATTTGAATTGGGCAACACCAAATAGCAATTTAGTTGGATGGAGAAATCCTCACTAATTTCAGATTAACATCAGCATGTTTGGGCTTCATGCAAAAAGATTTAGTCAACATGAATTTCGAAAACATCTAACTATGGCTGTATCAAAAGCACCAGTTGGTACCTAGAAACCAAAGACAAATCAACAATAAAGACATTAGCAATTTGTTTATACCTTTCCCTATGGATCAGCAAGCTGTGATAATCTTCGTGAGGTGGACATCAGTTCGATGAGCATCGTCAACGGGACATGAAAAAGGGTAATGGTGCAGAATCTGGGACTCTAATCTCTCTGAACCATTAGAAAAAGATGTATAGAATGGGCAGCATTTAGCATCAGAAATCTAAGCAAATTAAGGTTAAAGAGCAAAATTCTCTAACCAAGAGAATCAAAGGTGCAACGAGCTCTGAGCATTGAGCGTTAAGGTTAGCACCAGCATTGAACATTGAGCATAAGAAGAAAGTGGCCAAATGAAAATGATCAAGAACCATTAGTGCGGTCCAGTTGAGGTAAAGTGTTCCCTATATTGCCATTAGTCAAAGAATCATGCACTAGCCATTAGTCCAATGAAAATAGTATTTCAAATCTAAGATATAACTAAATAGTCTTTAACACGTTGATGATTGGCTCCTCTTCTTCTGCGCACATCGTTCAACCCATCAAAAAACAATTTTAATATCCTTCTGTCTTTACGTCAGTACATCCATTGTTATTGCCTGGGAACATCGCTTTCTCACGCTTCGAATTAACATTTGTAACAATTTAGAACATTTATGTTTTCTATACACATTTCCTCATGAGAACTACTTTTGCTACTACTTAGATTTGGTCAACTTTCAGTTAGAACAATACATCTTTATTATTAATTAAACATGAAATCATATTTTATTCTGACATTGCATTTCTAATATAAGGCAGTGCATTACTAAGGCCTAGACCTCGCTAACTTGAGGTCTCCAGTTAATTTAAGCAAATACATAGCATTTAATCGTAAGTATAACACACTACTACAAATTTCACATTCATATATGTTCCGAATAAACATTAATATGCTTTTAGTAAAACATTACATAGTATGTGACGGCCATACAAGTGGGCGCATTTTTGAGTTGCACATTATTTTCTATGTTAATTAATTTTCTATGCAGATTCAAAATACAGAATACAGGAGATATTTATTAGTAATAATTTCAGTGCTCACAATCCCTCCTCTGATGACTAAATATGTCATCACACTTACATTTCCCCCCAAAAAATGTGTTCCTTTTCAAAATTTGGTCTCTATTACATTTTTATTTATTCTTTCCCTGTTTGAAATGTCCCTAAACAATTTTTCAATTCTAATTTCTTCCCTCCTCTGATCCTTTTCCAATCTTTTCATTTTAACCATGTGACACAATTTCCGTATTCCCCATACTTCAATTAGGCAAATTACAATAATCAGAATCACTTGTATTGTCTTCATTAATATCGCCTTTCCCAGGTTGCCAGGCCAATTCCCCACAGAAGCAATTCTTTTGCCAACATTTTCTCATAAACTTAGTTCAGTTAGTTCTTTTAAATCAGCTTTATCGTGGGTTAGATTGTTAATATAGCCTCTAATTTCTCTACTATTATCAGCTATATACATATATAGCAATTTACAAACTCTGCCCTCCTTGGCTAAGGGGATGTCTAACACAAGGCGGTTCTGAAGAGTCATAGGTCTTACCACAGCCATGACTGTATCAATTAGGATAATGGCTCCTGAATACTCTGTCAGCATGTTATAGAATTCAAAGCAACCCCCAAAGAAGAAATCATTGCTCCAAATATGTCTCCAATTATGCCAGAAACGGATTCTCACTTTTGTCTTTCATGATGTAATTTGGTCATTAAAGGTAATTTGTTCAAGTCTTCAGGCTGATACATTTTTGGGAAAACTATCCTCAATAACATGTGCCATACCATCTTCTAGGAAGATGGTAGTATGCATTTGATCCACATATGTAATAAGCTTCTGGGATCACTGGATCCTGTCCATTTAACATGAATGTCCATTTATCCTGAAACAGGAACACATGCCTGCATTCACTCGTTCCCACAAGCACTGAATCAACTCTAGATTTAGGTCTATATACATAAGGCTTTCCTACATGCTGTGCATCTGAAGCTAATTTCCCTTGTGTTGTTATGTCACTAAATGCATGATAATTTCCTGGTGTTCTTATCACTAATCGCGGGTCTATTTTTGCTTTTAATGCCCTTCTTCTATCCTCTGTGTGCTCTATGGAGCGCAAAAAACGTTCCAAATGTTAACGTAGTTTAAAAAAAAACTCTCATTATTACTATGTCATTGTCCTTAGCTACGTTATGCAGATATCTAATTACAGGAAGAAACAAAAACATATCATACTTGGAATATATAAATATTGGATATACTCCTGGTTATAAAATCTTGTTAGTAACAGACTACAACCTATACCTTAAGTAAGGGGCAAACTATGATAGGTCACTCCTTCCTCGACTGATGCAGGAATATATGTACAAACATATTACCCTCTCACATCAATTGTGTCAACATACTCACGCAATAAGCGATAAAAAGCGTGTGAAGAAAGTTCTCCTTGGGTGTCATCTACGTGCAGATATTTCTCTTCTAACCTAAACGTGTCTATTTCTGTGAGTGCAGTAGTTGTCTCTAACGTTGAGGTATAGTTGGCCAATTCCTGTCAAGAACAGTCACACCTACAATCAACATCAAACACAATATCATGCATACAATTGCCAAACCAATAACCATTAATTTACAGCACCTACTCTTTTTACTCTGCAGGTTATGGTTACTCATGGTCTGCAAAGCATCAGAAAGTAGATACAAGGAAAATGTATAGCTATGCAACAAAAATCAAAAACAAAATCTTCATTCTTTGGCAGTTATTTACAACTTTCAGCCTTCTTTCAGGACCCTTGTCAAAGTAGGTAATTGTGTCAAAATCGGTCTAGCAGCTTGTCAAATCAGATTATCAAAAGGCCTCTTTTGATTAACTTCAACAGTCTCTTTTCTCTTTTCTCAGATTGATGGGTTTATAACAGTTCAGTTCATCAGTTCCCTTCACATGCCAAAATATTGACCTGGGATATCTCGATCAAAACAAAAAGACAAAAATGCTTTCTGTCACTCACTGGTAGATACGTACGCCCATTCAAAACCTGCATACCTTCTATTTGCAACTCTCTTTCTTTTCGGCTTTCGATCTCCACTTAATTCACCATCACTCAAGTCTTCCTTTCTTGTGGTATTGTCTTATTCCTCGATTGTTGTCACTGTAATTGTTTTCTTCACTTTTGGTTGTGATTTTGGCCACTTATATCCTTTCAATTGCCCTTTCGGCCATGCTTTTTTCAGTGCTGGACCTATAGATGTACTTTGATCTGCGATATCTTCTTTTGACATACCTGCAACTGGTTCCGGAGGAGTCAAATATTTTCTGGCTTTGATCCATCTCAACTCCTTCCCCACTGGTGTCTGTTGTTTGTGCTGCTTGTTTTCAAGATTGTCAGCTTCCGGGAGATCCCTCCTCTGAGGAGACCTTCCTGCTACCTCAGTTGAGGTTGGTTCATTGTCACTCTCCTGTATCTCTTCCACATCATCTATCACAGGAGGGTACATGTTGGATGTGGTCTGCTCAGGTACACTTTCTAATTCGCTTTCTCCTCTCTCTAGTCCTGGAGTGTGCCTGGACGTTGTTGGCATTCTCAATAACTCTTCTTCATTGTTCAATGGATACAGTACTTTCTGAGTGTGTCTGGCGTGAATCCAGTTCGGAAGTCCAGTGCACTTTACAGCTGTGGTTGTGATCAACACTATCTGGTAGGGGCCTTTCCACTGAGGCACCAAGCACGACTTCCTCACGTGCTTTCTGATCACAACCCAGTCTCCTGGTCTCAGGTTGTGTCCTTGGTCTTGAGACAGTTGCAGTGTAGTGGCTTCAACCTGAAGGGAGAAAGAGCAAACCACATCAGCCAGGCCTGTGCAGTAGTCCAACACCATATCATCTGTAATGTTCACAAAAGCATTTGAAGGGACCACGGCCAACCTCATAGCTCTGCCCATAAGGGTCTTGTGTGGCGACAGTCCAGTTTTCTTGTCAGGTGTATGTCTCATTGACATCAGAACTAACAGTAGTGCGTCAGGACATTTCAGATTCGTGGACACACATATTTTTGCCATTCTTGATTTCAAGGTATCATTCATTTGTTCCACAATTCCTGATGCTTCAGGCGGTAACTACAGTGTAGTTTCTGCTCAATGTATAAAGCTGAACATAGCAATTTGATTACTTCACTGTTGAAGTGACTTCCTCTATCTGATTCTAGAGAGACCAGAAACCCAAAACATGGTATCAGTTCCCTAAGCAGTAACTTTGCTACTGTAAGGCTGTCACTTTATTTGTGTAGGGTAAGCTTTAATCCAATGACTGGAGATACACACAATCACCAACACATATCTCAATCCTCCACATAGAGGCATCTCAATGAAATCCATCTGCATTCTGCTAAATGGACCTCTCACTTTTCCAATGTGGCCCATGTTGACCACTGTTCCTTTTCCCAATTCATCTGCTGACAAACAACACACCTTTGGCAAATTGCTTCATCAACATATTTAAACTTCGGATTCAACCAATTTGTTTAAAGGTTTGAACCATCACACCCCTTCCAACATGTGCTTGACCGTGATAATATCTAACCATTTGAGTTAACTATTTGGGAAGACCACCGGTCCTTCTTCTGAGATCCACACATTATCCACCTTCTGGACACACTAAATTTTTACCCACTCCCCCTTCTCTTCTTTAGGTACATTGTCCTGCACTGCTTTAAATCCTTCAATGGTATATACAGAATGCAAAGCATAGCTAGGCTGCATTTCATTGTCACCAGGAAACAATTTCCATGTCTCTTTGAACGATATGCAGTTCAATGCGCAAAACCTTGCTACTTGATCCGCATAGCCATTTCCCATTGAAACAAAATCTTGAGATTTCAGGTGTACACTGCATTCCACCACAGTAATGTTCAGGCAACTGAATAGCTTGTAACAATTCATGAATTCTCTCACCATTTCTCACTGGTGAACCAGAAGAGGTAACTAAACCACTCTGCGACCACAATTTACAAAAGTTATGAACTATTCCAAATCCATACTAGCTGTCTGTATAAATGGTGATCTTAAGCTGTGTGGAAAAATGGCACGCTCTAATAAGAGCTATCAACTCTGCCACGTGTGCAGAATATAGTCCTTGAAGCCAGGATGCTTCTAGTATACTAGAGATTGTACATATGGCGTATCCTGCTCTCAAAACGCCCGTGTTATGTCACAGGCAGGACTAAGACAATTTGGTCATTCTCTTCAAAACAAGTATCTCTAATTTCGGGTCTTGGTTTTGTGCATAATTCAGTTACCTCTAGACAGTCATGTTCAATGTCATCCATTTTATCAATTTCAACATTTTCGTTTGGAAGTAAAGTTGCTGGGCTAAGCACTGTACACCTTTTGATTGATACGTTTGGGCACCCCATGATGACCTTTTCATATTTGGTCAACCTGCCATTGGTCAGATATTTTGGCCCTCAATACAACCCTGGCGGTCGGTGATAAAGCAGCGGTAATACCGGCAACAGGCCGGCGGTAAAAAAAATGGAATCACGACCATGGCGGAAACCGCCAACACAGACAGCCACTTTAACATTCCGACTGCCATGGTGGTAGCAACAAACACCGCCGCGGTAACCGCCAACAGAAAGGCAGAAGACAATGTACCGCCCAGACTATTACAAGGCACTAATCCGCCAGCTTTTCTAGGGCGGTACCAACGCCATCAAAAGCACAGCAGCAACAGGACTTGGAACAGAAACCACTCATCTCTCGACACCCAACGAGGAACCAGGACGCCATGGAGCCCGAGTTACAGGTGGTCCCAATGATGGTTTACCTCCTCTTCTACCAGGAACATCAAAGACGGCGGCGACGACCACGGTGAGTACTGCACCTAGCACACAGGGGAGGGGGAAGGAAAACGAGAGTGACACACACACACTTAACACCCCCACCCCCCACCCACAACAACATACACAGAAACACATGCAGCAACTTTACATTTATTCCCCGTAACCCCCTGGAAGAACACAAGGACCAAATGAACTGATTGTAATGAGTGTAATCGTAAAAAATCCAGATAGGCCAACATAAATTTAAAAGTTTAGTATATACAAATATTTACAGCAAGTACACAAGTCCAGATACTGTTCCATTACATGTCTGTGGACCACTGGTCCCAAAAAGCATGGGTGAAGCCCACACATGACAGCTGACTCAAAACGGAGAGAACACTGCTGGGGCACCAGGTCGAAAAAAAACAGGCACCTCAGGAGGAAGGGGGGCACCTCAGCTGGATGATGGGACGACGCCACTGCTCCACGAGGGGGCTCCATGCCCACTGCTTGCTCTTGGGGAGTGCAAAGCTACAGTCTCTCAAGTCTCTCAAGTGGGTGGGTTGCCCACTGCTTTATCCTGGGGAGTGCAAAGCCAGTCTCTCAAGTGGGTGGGTTGCCCACGCATTGGTCCTGCGGAGTGCAAAGCCACAGTCTCTCAAGTCTCTCAAGTGGCTGGTTTGCCCACGCATTGGTCCTGGGGAGTGCAAGGCCACAGTCTCTCAAGTGGATGCTGTTCTCCACTGGTTCTTGAGGGGGCCTGGTGCCCAGAGTGCTTCATCCTGCTAAGGTCTGTGGTAGTGGATGCTGTTCGCCACTGGTTCTGGAGGGGGCTTTGTGCCCAGAGTGCTTCATCCTGCCAAGGACTGGGGTAGTGGATGCTGTTCTCCATTGGTTCTGGAGGAGGCCTGGTGCCCAGAGTGTTTCATCCTGCCAAGGACTGAGGTAGTGGATGCTGTTCTCCAGTGGTTCTGGAGGGGGCGTTGTGCCCAGAGTGCTTCATCCTGCCAAGGACTGGGGTAGTGGATGCTGTTCTCCACTGGTCTTGGAGGGGGCCATGTGCTCAGAGTGCTTTATCCTGCCAAGGACTGGGGTAGTGGATGCTGTTCTCCACTGGTTCTGGAGGGGGCCTGGTGCCCAGAGTGCTTTATCCTGCCAAGGACTGGGGTAGTGCATGCTGTTCTCCACTGGTTATGGAGGGGGCTTTGTGCCCAGAGTGCTGCACCTGGGGTTTGGCAGCTCTCATTCCCTCACCTGGGTGTCTGAGCCACGAGAGTTTCTGGGAACAGGTAGTATGATACTCTATGGCGGCAGAGACACACTTCTCCCTGCGGCAACTTAGCCTGCCAACTGCTGGTACTGCCAGCGCTGTTTGTGGTGTCTCATGGAGTGTGTGCAGGGTCCAAGACGTCTCCTGCAGCCTCGGGCGACTGCCCAATGGGGATGATGCTGATGTCGGCTGAGGTGGCACTTGCTGGGCACGTAACGGGGCAGGTGGCGGTGGCTGCGGCGGTGTCTGCGGCAGAGATGCTGCCGGTGGTGCTGGTGTCAGCACCTGTGGAGGGAGACAGCAGAACGTCTCCTGCAGCCTCGTATACAGCTGCCCACTGGGGAGGATGCTGGGGACTGTAGCAGAGGCAGCAGAGGCAGCAGACGTGCAGGTGGCTGTGCAGGTGGCGGTGGCCATGGCCATACAGGGTGCTGTTCTGTCTTGCAGAATGAGTGACACCAGTCCCTCACCCAGAGGCTCGGTGCCCTGAGCTGACTTCCCTTTGGCCTTGTGTCCCTTCCCCACCTTGGAAGTCACTGCTGGGACCTTGGCACCATCCTCTTTTGTCTTGGAGGAGTCCTTGCTGGGTGGTTGGTGCGGCTTTTCCCTACAGCATGTGGGCCCCTTCTTCACCTTGGCAGGTAACGGAATAGGGTGATCCTTGGCCTCACTAGGTGGCACACTGGCAGCCCTGATGGGTGCTGCCCACGATGTTACTGGACTTGCAGGGACCATAGTGCTCGAGGATTTTGTGGCTGAGGTACTGGGCTGTGATTTGGACATCCTGGCCCTAGGGGAAGGACTGGGGGGGGGAGGTGTAGGGAAGAGGTCAATGTTAACCAGGAAAAGTTTCTTTGACACACTGGGAGGGGAAGATGGAGGGGGATTGGGAGTGGAGAAAGAGGTAGTGGTTGTAGGAGGTGTAGGTCTGGTGAGTTTGGGTGAGGGTGCATGGGCTGGAGGCTGTTGTGAGGTGGATGGCTGTTGAGTGGGTGCGTGCCTGCGTTTGTGTACTTTGGGAGGAGGGCTCACAGACACACTGGGAGAGGACACAGGGGACGCGTGCATGGTAGTGAGGGTGGTGATTGCACGTGAGCGGTGTGGTTGATGAGCGTGCTGGTGATGGAAGTAGTGGCTGAGGATGTAGTGCATGCAGGTGTGAGTGGAGACGAGACTGGGAGGGAGGTGGAGGACGTGGAGGAGGGGGACATAGTGGAGGTAGTGGATGTTGGTGTGTCTGCATGGGTATGGTGCTTGTGTGAATGCCTGTCGCATGTGTGGTGCTTATGTTTGCCTGAGCCACTTTTGTGTGTTGATGAGTGTGCATGCTGGTCTGATGGTGTGCTTGGGATAGGCTGAGGTAGAGGGAATTGGGTCTGGGTATTGGAAGTTGGAGGGGAGAGGCTGGACACAGGGACAATGGCAGCCATCAGTGCTGAGGCTAGAGCCTGAAATGCTCTCTGTTGGGCCGCCACACCAGAATGAATGCCCTCCAGGTATGCATTTGTTTGCTGCAAATGCCTCTCAACACCCTGAATGGCATTCAAAATGGTTGACTGCCCAACAGTGAGGGATCTCCGGAGGTCAATAGCCTCCTCACTGAGGGCAGCAGGGCTGACTGGGGCAGGGCTTGAGGTGCCTGGGGTGAAGGAGATGCCCACCCTCCTGGGTGAGCGGGCACAGGAAACAAGCTGAGGGGCTGCTGGGAGGGCGGTGCTGGTAGGGGGGGTGGCGGCTGTACCTGTTGTTGCAGTGGGCACAGAGGTGCCCGCCACCACAAGGGAGCTCCCATCAGAGGAGGAGTCGCTGGTGTCTCCTCCTGTCCCCGTCATGGAGCTCCCCTCACCCTCCGTCCCATTGGTGCCTTCAGACTCCGTACATTCAGCATCCTGGGCCATGTGGGTTGCAGCTCCCTCCTGCTCCGGTGCCAATGCCCCTCCGCCAGATAATGCTAATGCACACAAGGACAGGGTGACAAAACAAAAAGTGGGGGAAAGACAGAGGAGACACATGGTCCATGCCAGCAACAACACCACCGTTGGCGGACACAACACACAGGGAGCAGCCGTATGCTCTAGGCCTGCACTAACTGTACTTGGGAAAATCAACAATGGACCTACCCTTGCAAGTTTGCCCTGGCCTAGGGTAACTCACAGCCCACTTCCCACACCCAGACACCTCATACAGCATGCAGAGTCAGCTGAATGTGACTGTACTCACCCCCTTGTGGCTGCTATGATGCCCTCAAGCGCCCATCCAACTCAGGATATGCCACCGCCAGGATCCGGTACATCAGGGGGGTCATGGTGCAACGGGCACACTTTACATGTTGGGAGGCCATCCCCAGATGGGCCTCCACCATCTTCTTGCTCCAGCAGCGCAGGTCCTCCCATCTTTTGCGGCAGTGGGTGCTCCGTCTACGGTAGACCCCATGGTCCACACTTCCTTGATGATGGCACGCCAAATACCCTTCTTCTGGTGGGCGCTGACCTAGAGGAAAAGTGAAGTAAGAATGGATTTTACTCCCCCGTCTGGTTCTTCTTACTCGTTGGCCACAACTTCCCACCCTGGCTCAGAAACACATACACTGACCATCCTCACATACTGGCCTCAGCCTGAACCCCTGTATCTTCCATCCACCCCACTCCATACATTCATGTCCCATCCATCATGCTCACAGTGTACTCACCTGTTTGTCTGGAGGATGGTAGAGTAGCGTGTACTGGGGGAGAACCCCAGCCACCAGCTTGTCCAACTCCTCCGCGGTCAAGGCAGGGGCCCTTTTCCCAGACACTCTAGCCATTGTCGCTTCCAGACTCAGGTCACAGCAGCATTTGCAGTGTCGGTCCTGTCCTGTTGAAGGTCAGGTATCAAGTGAGTGATCAGATAGAAAATGGCGGTTACGTCTGCGGCGGTGTGTACCGTCACCGCCGGCGTACATAGTCATTGGCTCCTGGAGCCCATAGGGCCCAATGATAACCAATGCTGAATTGCGCCACGGTCTTCGTCCGCCACCTCGACGCTGCACAATGCCAGCGCAGTTACCTCATTTCCCCTTGTCCCTCCTTACAGGTCAGGCAGCCGCCATTTCAGGGGGCCACATGGCAGGGCAACTAACTGCGTCACAGCTCTTGTGGGCAACAATACGAACAGCCAGCGCCACACACCGATTACATCACAAGTGTTCAAAACACCCTTGTGCAAGCTATGTGATGTATGACTCTCTGCTCACCCTTCTCCTCCATAGAGCACATCCGCTGGGGCAGATGATGAGATGGCATCATCCTCTGGTATACAGACCACTGGTGGACCTGTATACGATGGAAGACAGACACATCATTATCACCTACACACTTGATTGTGCAACAATCCATGAACTGTGTGCCCAATTGGAGCCAGACCTGATGTCAGCTATCCACCATCCCACAGGAGTCCCCCCTCTAGTGCAGGTCCTGTCAGTACTCCATTTCCGGCCAGTGGGTCCTTTCAAACAACAGTGGCCATGGCATCAGGGATGTCACAGCCAATGTTCTCTAACGTATTGTGCAGAGTATTGTCTGCCCTGCTGAAAAATATGCACAGCTACATCATTTTCCCTCAGGTGGATGATTTGCCCACAGTGAAAGGGGACTTCTATGCCCTGGGACATATCCCCAACATCATTGGTACCATTGATGGTACACATGTGGCATTTGTCCCACCCCACAGGAATGAACAGGTGTACAGAAACCACAAAAGCTACCATTCCATGAATGTGCAGATTGTGTGTTTAGCAGACCAGTACATCTCCCATGTGAATGTCAAGTATCCTGGCTCAGTGCATGACGCTTACATTTTGAGGAATAGCAGCATCCCTTATGTGATGGGGCAACTCCAGAGGCACTGTGTGTGGCTAATAGGTGAGCCCAAGGTCCCAACACAGTTTGAATAGGTGTCTGGGTATGGGAGAGTCCCTAAGGGTTGGAATGTGTCTAACAGTTGTCCCTCGATATTTTCAGGTGACTCTGGTTACCCCAACCTGTCATGACTACTAACCCCAGTGAGGAATCCCAGGACAAGGGCAGAGGAACGCTACAATGAGGCACATGGGTGAACTAGGAGGATAATAGAGCGGACTTTTGACCTCCTGAAGGCCAGGTTCCGGCGCCTCCATCTGACAGGTGGCTCCCTATACTACTCACCAAAAAAGGTGTGCCAGATAATCGTGGCATGCTGTATGTTGCACAACCTGGCTTTCCGATACCAGGTGTGTTTTCTGCAGGAGGATGGGCCTGATGTTGGTCTTGTGGCAGCTGTGGAGCCTGTGGACAGTGAGGAAGAAGAGGCAGAAGAAGAAGATATATACAACCGAAACAACATCATCATGCAATATTTCCAGTGTGACACAGGTAAGAGACTGGCACTGCTCCTCTTATATCATACTACTGTTTGACATTGCATGATTATGCCTTTTTACCTCTGTGTATGGACCCTGACAGTTCACTTTGGCTTTCCATTTCACAGATCTGGCTACCCCTTTATGCCTTCTGCTATGTTTACTGCTGCCCAACAACTGTAGAACATTGATATGTGAAAAAGAACATTGACATTGCTATTTGTCAGAGAGGTTGTAATAATACTCTTGTGAAAGTACAGACTGACTCCAGATTGCTTTATGATTCAAGGGTGTTTATTTAAGTGCTATTCAGTGGAGGGGTATGTGCAATGGGCTGGGGTGATGGTTGCGGAATGTCCATGGTGCAGTCCAGTCTATTGGTATCACAGGTGCATTGTCCAAGGGGGCATAGGAGGTTGTGTAATGGCAGTTCAAGGTTGTCAGGGTGAGATAGTAGGACAGAAGGGTGACAATCAGGAGAGTCTTATTTCCTGGTGGGGGTCTTGGCAATGTTCCCTGTATTGTGCCTGGATCACAGGGACCATTTGCGGGGTGGTTCTCCTTCTGCAGGGGGTGGGGTGCTGGTGGCCTGTTGTTCCTGTGGCGGGGACCTTCTGTCCACTAGGGCTGGCGGATGTGGAGGGCAGTTCATTGTTCAGGCTAGTGTCAGGGGCCCTTTGGTGTGCCACTGTCTCCCTCATGGTGTTGGCCATGTCTGCCAGCACCCCTGCAATGGTGACCAGGGTGGTGTTAATGGACTTCAAGTCCTCACTGATCCCCATGTACTGTTCCTCCTGCAGCCGCTGGGTCTCCTGCAACTTGGCCAGTACCGTGCCAATGGTCTCCTGGGAATGATGGTATGCTCCCATGATGTTGGAGAGTGCCTCATGGAGAGTGGGTTGTCTGGGCCAGTCCTCCCCCTGTCACACAGCAGTCCTCCCAGCTTCCCTGTTATCATGTGCCTCTGTCCCCTGAACCGTGTGCCCACTGCCACTGACCCCAGGCCCCTGATTGTCTTGAGTTAGTGGGGTTGCCTGGGGTCCCTATAGTGGTGGACACACTGCTGATTCACGTGTCCTGGGGACAGAAGGATGGGCCCAACTGGGTGGGTGCTGTGGTGGTGTTTCCTGAGGGGGTAGGTTCAGTGGTGGTTTGGGACTGTGGCAGGGGAACTGACTGTCCTGAGGTCCCTGATGGGCCAGGCTGGTCATGTTGATCCAGGCGTGCAGAGCTGCTGTCATCACTGTGGGCCTCTTCTGGGGGGTACTGGATATGGCTGGCACCTCCTGTCCGGTGACGTTGGGTAGGGGTCCTGTTGGGGTGTAAATGCATAGTTATTGTATCTGTGTGTGTCATCTTGTGCAATGGGTGAGTTATCCTCTACTCCTGTGCTTGCATTATTGGCTTGACCCTTGCATGATTAGTGATTTTGTGGCCTGGGTGAGTCTCTCTACTGGACATGCTTTGGTGATGGATATCCATGCATTGGTGTTCCATGCAGGGCTTGGTATTGGGATGTGTGAGTTGTGATAGTGGGGTATCTGTGGGGTATTCGGGTGATGGGTGTGAGGGTAGGGGTAGGAGTTTGTGATGGCATGCAGGTAGGACGGGTGGATAAAGTAGTAAAGATTTGACTTACCAGAGTCCAGTCCTCCTGCTACTCCTGCGAGGCCCTCAGGATGCATGATTGCCAAGACTTGCTCCTCCCATATTGTTAGTTGTGGAGGAGGAGGTGGGGGTCCACTGCCAGTTCACTGTACAGCTACCTTGTGTCTGGATATTATGGAACGCACCTTCCCCGTAGGTCGTTCCACCTCTTCCTGATGTCATCCCGTTTTCTTGGATGCTGTCCGACTGCATTGACCCTGTCGACAATTCTCCGCCATAGCTCCATCTTCCTTGCAATGGACGTCTGCTGCTCCTGTGATCCGAATAGCTGTGGCTCTACCCGGATGATTTCCTCCACCATGACCCTTAGCTCCTCCTCAGAAAATCTGGGGAGTCTTTGAGGTGCCATAATGTGATGTGGGTGATGTGTGATGTGATGTTTGTTGTGCTGTGTGATGTGTTGTGTTGGTGTCTGTTCTTTGAGGTGCGTGGCTGTTGTATGAGTGATGGTGTTGTGTGCCTGTGGATGCTAGTATTGTGTTTGCTATTCTCTCTCTCTGTGCTTCTTCCAAAAATGTAGTTGTAAGGGGTTGTGGGTAATGTGGGTGTGTGTTTTATAGTGGTGTGAGTGTGTGGGTGTGGTTTGTGTATGTGTATCAGGTGTGTGTATTTTGATTTGTCCAATGTGGTTGTGTTTTGTAAATGTGTGTGTATTTTGAGCGCAGCGGTGTGTACCGCCAATGGTTTACCGCGGTTGAATGACCTCCACATTGATTCGTAGGTCGTGATAGTATGGGCGTATTCCTGTTCGCGTGATGGTGTGGGTTTTGCTATTGCCAGTTTATTACTGACCTTTGGTGTGGCAGGCTTGTGTGAGTGTCTGTATTGTGGAGGATTATGAGATTGTGGGTCGTAATACCTGTAGCAGATTTCTGCCGTGGCCACGGTACCTTGATGGCTGTCAGCATGGCGGTAAGTGGGATTTACGGTTGTAAAGAGGGACTTTGTCTTGGTTCGGGTCAGTAAAACTTCAATGCAGTGAGGGACCATTACTGTTAAAGGGGGTCCCATCACAATGCTGTTGCTTTAAGTGAGGCTCTGTTCAACTGCTGCAACTGAATGCAGATAGCCTGGTAAAGCTGCTGTGACTGAGTCCAAAGTAGCTGAAAAATATGCTACTGGGCGATTTACACCCCCAAGTACTTGAGTCAAGACAGACAAAGAACATGCATCACGTTCATGACTAAACAATATGAAGGGTTTTGTGTAATCAGGCATGCTCAAAGCTGGGGCCTGACACAGACTCTCTCTCAAATCCGTAAAGTCTTTCATACAGGCTTGGTCCAACTCTAGAGGATCAGTAACCTCCTTGTGAGTCAGCTTCTGCAAGGATTTTGAAATGACTGAAAAATTTGGAGTCCATTGGGGGCAGTTGCTCACCATTCCCAAGAACATCCTAAAATCTCTCTGAGTGGCTAGGTGATTCATCTGCAATATGGCTGCAACCCTTTCTCTGGATATTCTCTGAATTCCTTTCTCAGTTAGGTGATCCATATATTTCACTTCTTTCTGACAGTACTGTAATTTTGCTGGAGTCACTTTGGCCCTCATTATGTCATTGGTGGTAAAGAACACCTACCACCACGGTGACGGCCACCAAACGAACATCACCGCGGCTACCATTCGTCCGCCATACTATGATCACTGCCAGACTTCCGCCACAAGTAGGGTGGAAATCCAGCAGTGGTCATACTGGCGGATGGTGGTACAGTGGCGCTGCTACCACCAGCACTGCCCCACCAGTAGAACGCCGCCACCCATATCATGACCTGTGATATGGCCTGGCAGTTTTCTGCTGGGGTGCTGCTGGTGGTAGCAGCACCCCTTCCCGTTCCCTGCCGGAAGACCACCTTGAAAAAGGTAAGTTGGGCTTCCGACAGGGGACAGGGGTGGTGTGTGTGTCTGAGTGTGTGCATGAATGTGTGAGTGTGGGCGTGAATGTGTCTAGTATTGTTTGCATGGGCGTATGCATGTGTGTGAATGCGTGTAAGAATGGTAATGTGAGTGCGTATCTGCATATCAGTATGAATGTGTGTATGAATGTATACGAGCATGACTGGATGTATGCATGTCTGCCAGTGTGAGTGAGTTGGTGTATGCGTGGTACATGTCTGCTGGTGTGTGCGTGTATGGGTGGGTGAGAGGATCGGAAGGGGGTGTGTGTGTACGGAGGGGGGGTGACAGGCGTCTTAGGAGTGTTGGGGGGTGGGTGAGCCACCTACCAGTGACATGGAAGGAATTCTCTTTCACCAGTAGGGCCTACCGCCATGGTTTTTGTGGCATTGTTAACACTACGAAAACCATGGTGGTAGGCTGGCTCAAAATGCCGCCGGCGGTACCATATTGACATCTCCAGCTTGGCGGCTGCTATCGCCAAAGCTGTCTGAGTGGAGAAGTGGCAGGTTGGCTGCAGCCACCCCACCATTCTCATAATGTGGCGATATGTAATGCCAGCATGTTGGCGGTACTGATGCCACACTACCACTCACCGCTGGGGTCGTAATGGCCCCCTTTGTGACCCATCACCATTCCTTCAACATAGGGACCTTTATGATCTACTTTTAGTGATGCGGCCAACCTGCATTCTTCATTCTCCGAACTCTCACTCACCAAGTAATCGCCTATTCCATTCTCACTGTGTAGGAAAAATTGGTGTACAGTATTATTATTCTAGTTAGACTTTTGACCTGTGACTGACTGAGCTTTCTCAGTTGGTCACAAGTCAAAGGTCACTTTCTGCTGTTCCATTGGGGCTTGAGGTATTTGAATTTGCTGTCTAGGTACCATTGGGGCTTGAAGTTACATGCATTGTGTCTGGGGTATCTGTAATTGTGGCTACGGCACCTGCTGCATGGGCTGAAAACCTTGAATCTGATTCATAATATTTTGAAAACTTGAATTTGGTCCCTTCATTTTTGGCCATTTCATGTTTTGGAAAGAACTGACATCGCTCATTTGCTGAACAGCAAGTCCCTGAATTACCATCGGGCACTCCTGTTTCCAATGCCCGGGGCCTCTGCAAGCGCGACACAACAAAATTCTTTTAATTTCTTGCACTTCGTCTTGTACTACTACTTTGCTCAAATCAGGACCATGATTTACAATTCCATTCCCCTGCGACCTCTACCTCCGTCTTGATTTTGAAACAGCACATTTCCCTGTTGTTGCTGTTGTGGAAAATTTCCCTGTAACCTTGTTTGTGCAGCTTTAACCTGCATCATCATTTGATTCTCTTTCATCTTTCTCTGCTTCAACTCAATCTCATCACTACAATACTTTGCATACTGCAATACCTCATCCATCGGCTTTCCTTGCCAGCAAATCAAATGGCTCTTAATCATCTGACTAAGTTCAGGTCTCAGTCCTTCAAAAATTCTAAACACAAAATGAATAATGTCTTTCGGCTCAATTGTTTCTGTACCACTGTAATGCTTAAACGCCTGTAACAATCTCTCGTAGTATGCATATACGGATTCTTTTGCTTCCTGAACTGTCCTATCTATGTGCTTACAGTCAATGTTTTGGGCCGAAATCCTTTTTTTCAAAAGTTCGATCACTTTATAGTAATATTTCATTACTTCAGGAGATGGTGCACCAGTTGTTGGATCTCTTTCTGGTTCCTTTGTGGGCCAATCTACACTCCACTTGCATTCCACCCATAAGTCAGCAGGGATTACTATCTCTAACAGAGTGTTTAAATCTTCCTATAGGCATTTTGAAAGCTTTACAAACCTATTCATCTATTAGTACCATTCTACAGGTTTGTCCCTCAGCGTGGGGTAGTCATTTGTAAATGACAGAGTGTCAGTTCTGCTCCAAGGGATATGGACAAGGGGCCAGATGTAGGTAGAAAAGGGTTTGCGACTCGCAAATTGCGAGTCGGAGTGACTCGCAATTTGCGAGTTGCAAACCCATATTAATTAATATTAATGAGGTGGGTCACAATTTGCGACCCCCTTGCGATTTCCGGCACTCACAGGGATGGTGGCCTGCTGGAGACAGCAGACCACCAAGTCTGTGACTGCTTTTTTAATAAAGCAGTTTTTTTTTTGCATTGCAGCCGGGTTGCAATACACTCGGGAAAATGAAACCATTTGGTTTCATTTTTTCAGAGTAGGCAGTGGTCCATTGGACCACTGCCTGCTCTGAAAAAATATTTTTGGCACCATTCACAAAGGGGAAGGGGTCCCATGGGGACCCATTCTCTTTTGCGAATGAGTTAGCACCCACTTCACATGGGTGCTAAGTGCAAATTGCTTTGCGACCGTGGTCACAAAGCAATTCTACATCACGGTGCGACTCGCAAATAGGAAGGGGAACACCCCTTCCTATTTGCGAGTCGCATTCTCATTTTGCGAGTCGGTGTGGGAATGTGCAACACGATGCGCGTTTTGCATGGCGCAAACTGCGAATTTCGCCATTTGCGCCATGCAAAACGGTTCCTACATCTGGCCCAAAGTTCCCTCCTGATATTTCTCTTATCAGTAATATTTTTACTTGGTCCTCAACCTGCTGCATATTTGCAGGTAGAGTTTCAGAATCACTTTTTCTTTTATCTTTTTTCTTCACCCATCTGCCTTCCCATTTTTCTAATGCTCCCCACGTTTGAATGCTTTGAAGCAATTCTCTAAGGTGATTTTCATTCCTAGAGTTCCCATTTGTTCAAAATCTTTGGCGTCAAATTCTAACCTATAACTTCTCTTCAAATGTTTAGTTTTCTAAATGTCTATATCATATTTATCTACTATGTCTGACAATTATTGAAGTACCATTCCCGCTCTTTTTGTAATTATTGGGCACAAGTAATGCAGCTCATCTTCTGTGTATGACTCAAGTCTGTTTACCCTAATGCAGCTCATCTTCTGTGTATGACTCAAGTCTATTTAACCCCATTGTTCCTTCGATTAGTTCCTCTGCTTCCATCCTAAGTCTAGTATAGTTTAGGTCATTCCTTCCATGTTGGAAAATGGATTATTGGTAAGGGCAGGTAAGTACCTACACTTAGCAATAGACCACTAACCTCCACTTAGGTCCAGTTAGGTCTCAATAAATTAAACCCAGCTCAGCCCTTGGTAGCTTGGCAACGAGCGACAAGGCTTAACTTAGGAGACAGAGTGTAAAGCATTCAAATATCACAAAACAGCAATTAAATAAAATACAGGAAACAGTTTAAAAATCCCAAACCAATTTATAAACATACATTATATTTTTATCTTCAAAATGACACAAAAACGAATAAAATCGGATAAGGGGAACCGGAGATATTAATTTTTAAAGAATTATTGTTTTTTAGCGCCTAGAAACAAAAACCGCCAATCGGATCATCTGGTTGCACCTCAACTGGGGCAAAGTCACAGTTTAAGGCCAACTGCAATAGAGCCCTGCTCGGCTACAGCTCTCGGGAGGCCTCGGTCAAAAGTTTACCTTCGAACTTAGGGCCAGATGTAGCAAACACCTTGAGAGTCGCAAACGGCAAAAATCGCCGTTTTGCGAGTCGCAAATGCGTGTTTGCTATGTAGAAATGCATTTTGCGAGTTGGAACCGACTCGCAAAATGCATTTCCGAGTCGCAAATAGGAAGGGGTGTTCCCTTCCTATTTGCGAGTCGCAGTGGTATGCAATTCAATTTGCGACCGCGTATGCGGTCGCAAATTGAGTCGCAGTTACCATCCACTTGAAGTGGATGGTAACCCACTCGCAAATGGGAAGGGGTCCCCATGGGACCCCTTCCCCTTTGTGACTGGACCCAAAAATATTTTTTCAGAGCAGGCAGTGGTCCAAGGGACCACTGCCTGCCCTGAAAAAATCCGAAACAAAAGTTTTTTTTTTTTTTTCTAAGTGCAGCTCGTTTTCCTTTAAGGAAAACGGGCTACACTTGGGAAAAAAAAACTGCTTTATTTAAAAGCAGTCACGGACATGGAGGTCTGCTGTTCCAAGCAGGCCTCCATCCCCGTGAGCGCCCAGAGTCGCTATGCGGGTGCAAATTGCGACCCACCTCATTAATATTAATGAGGTGGGTCTTTGCGACCCCATAGCGACTCGCAGAAGGTGTCTGAGACACCTTTCTGCATACCAAATTGCGACTTGCAATTTGCGAGTCGCAGGGACTCGCAAATTGCAAGTCGTAATTTGGTATATTGCTACATCTGGCCCTTAGTCTCTTTTCTGAAGATTTTCTTCAGCGGGACGAACCTGCCAGTCCAATCAGACCTCCTGGAACACTTCTCTGGATAAGCGTCGCGGGAATCCTCAGTGGAGATTTTTACCTTTGGACTTAGTCGTTTTTTCGAGGTGAAAATCCTGTGACCGGGGTAAACCTGGATCTTGATCCGACGTCCTTGGAGCCCTCCTCGGATACGCTGGGTGGGAGGTCCAGGTCAACTTTTTACCTTCGGACTTAGGGGGTCATTCCAAGTCTGGCGGGCGGCGGAGGCCGCCCGCCAGACTTCCCCCCTCCGAAATACCGCTCCGCGGTCGAAATACCGCTCCGCGGTCGAAAGACCGCAGAGGGTATTCTAAGTTTTTCCCTGGGCTGGCGGGCGGTCGCCAAAAGACCGCCTGCCAGCCCAGGGAAAAACTCCCTTCCCACGAGGATGCCGGCTCGTAATCGAGCCGGCGGAGTGGGAAGGTGCGACGGGTGCTGTTGCACCCGTCGCGTATTTCACTGTCTGCCAAGCAGACAGTGAAATACTTGTAGGGGCCCTCTTACGGGGGCCCCTGCAGTGCCCATGCCAGTGGCATGGGCACTGCAGGGGCCCCCAGGGGCCCCGCGACCTCCCCTACCGCCATCCGGTTCCCGGCGGGCGGACCGCCGGGAACTGGATGGCGGTAGGGGGGGTCGGAATCCCCTCGGTGGCGCAGCTAGCTGCGCCGCCTTGGAGGATTCCAAAGGGCGGCGGTACACTGGCGGGAGACCGCCAGTGTTGCCGGTCCGACCGCGGCTTTACCGCCGCGGTCGGAATGCCCTTTGGAGCACCGCCGGCCTGTCGGCGGTGCTCCCGCGGTCCTCCAACCCGGCGGTCATTGACCGCCAGGGTTGGAATGACCGCCTTAGTCTCTTTTTTGGAGATTTTCTTTACTGGGACGAACCTGCAAATGAGGCCGGGTCGCGGTTGAGGCAAGCTGGCTAGAGTTGCCGCGGCGGGTCAGTCCCTCTATGGAGCTTTTTTTCAAAAGTTCTCCAAAGTTCTCCAAACTTCTGGGGCTTCTCCCAGATGTTCTTTAAGGTTCTTTTGGGGTCCACAGCTCACCCCAAGGGTCCAGAAGCTTTGAGATGATCCTTAGGGGGTGCGGACTACAACTCCCAGAATGCACCTGGCGCAAACTCCTTTTTGGCCACTGGGCAGTGGTCAGCTGGTCGATTTCTTCAGGAGTTGGTGCAGGGGACTCTGGTTAGCAAATTTTCACCTGTAGCAAACAGGGAGTCCCTCCTTGAACCAGTTGAAGCCAGGCAAAGTCCTTCCTGTGGTGAAGCCCAAGTGTGCAGCTGGTGCAGTCCCTCTGAGTGCAGGTTCCATGGGCAAGCCAGAGGGTCCAGCAGGGCAGTCCTTATTCTTCTGTAGTTCTTTCTGGTAGGGATGTGGTGGGGAACTGAGGTGTGGGTGCAGGTCTGCCAGTTTTTTCCTCGCTCTTGGGTGAAAAACAGGGGGGTCCTGATTCTCCAATCAGGTGCAGGGTCCTTCCCCCTGTGATGACCACTTCCTGGGAAGTGTGGCAATAATCAATCCCAGGAGGCAACATTCTTCAAAAAACCATCATGGCTGAAAATGATTTTTGGAGGTTACATCTGGCTAAGCCCACCCACTGGTGTGGCTAAAAATCATAAACACACCCCTCTCCTGCCCTCTCCTAATCTAATCAAGGGGGCACCTAGATGTCTGGTGTGGCAGGATGCGGGGGAGTTGCTGGGTTGCTCCAAATGTCCTTCTCTGCCTTTGAAGACTAGTTTGGCAGCCCTCCCCCTTCCTGCCTGACCATCTGCTGAGGGGAAAGTCCCTCCCACAGGCACATCTCTTTGTGTGAAGCCAGGTCACTTCACACCTCATCAAGGCTGCCAGAGTCTGGCCAATCAGAGCACAGCAGCAAAAACAATGCAGGGCTGAAATTGGCAATGATTCAGGTAAAGTTTAAAACTCTTTACCTGAACAACTTATATTAAATCCAACAACTGGAAGTTGTGGGATTTATTATAACAATTAATTTGATACCAAACTCTTGGTATCCATTACTTAAGGGGGCTTTTACAAATAAAATAAAGTCTCCCCATTCTAGCCTATGGAGGCTATTCACTACAATGAGGGAAAGACAAATTTGGCTCTTTTTACCTCACCAGGGCTCATAAAACTATTTCCATAAGGTCCCTGCTTAGAGTTACATGGCACCCAGCCCTAGGAGCACATAGGGCACACCTTACGGTTGACTTATATGTAAATATAAGGTCGTTTAACACTTTGGAACTACTTTTAATTCCAAAGTCGAATTTGCATGTAACTTTAATTTAAAAGCAGCCAGCAAGGCAGGCCTGCCTTTAAAATGACACTGGGCACCCCAGCAGTGCACCTATAGGTGCACTACCTATGCTGTGGTCACTAAACCTACATGCTTTACCATATACTAGGGACTTATAGGTAGGTTAACTTAGCCAATTATAATTAGCCTAATTTGCATATTGATTTTACACAGAGCACAGGCCCTGGGACTGGTTAGCAGTACCCAGGGCACCACCAGAGTCAGGAAAACACCAGCAAAAAGTGGAAAATGGGGGCAAAAAGTTAGGGGGCCTCTGCAATCAGCTCTGTTTTCCCACATTCTGCTGTGCAGACACTGAAATTCGCGACGGGTGCAACAGCACCCGTCGCACCTTCCCACTCCGCCAGCTCCATTCGGAGCCGGCTTCCTCGTGGGAAGGGGTTTCCTGCTGGGCTGGCGGGCGGCCTTCTGGCGGTCGCCCGCCAGCCCAGCGGGAAAACCAGAATGGCCTCCGCGGTCTTTTGACCGCGGAGCGGCCATTTGGCGGTTCCCGCCAGGCGGGCGGCTACCGCCGCCCGCCAGCCTCAGAATGAGGCCCCAAGTGTCTCATACACTTTTCAATATACTCCGGAGTCTTGGACCTCGCAAGGCCCATACACCAACAACTACGTGGGCAGTTGTTTTTAGCACAAAGCACCACACACATGTGAAGTTCGATGACTTCCCTACTCTCACACTTCGCAGTACACAAACTCCTTCACCAACTTCATTTGGAGTCCGCAAACTCCCTAAACCCTCACAAACATCACAATTCAATTGCGATTTGTTTAAGCTGTGCAAGGTCAAAACCTATTCCATTCACGCTGTCACTGGGATGCTGATAACATCCTCAAACAAGCATAGGCTGTGAGAAAGTAGCCTCTTTCTAGCATGGTTACCCCCAATTTCGGCCTGTTTGTGAGTGTTTGTCAGTGTGTTTTTACTGTCTCACTGGAATCCTGATAGCCAGGACCCCAGTGCTCATAGTTAAACCCCTATTTGTCAGTGTGTTTTGCCTGTCTCCCTGGGATCCTGGTAGCCAGGACCCCCGTGCTCATAGTTGGTGGCCTATGTGTGTTGTCAGTATGCTTAACTGTGTCACTGAAGTTCTGCTAATCAGGACTCCACTGCTTATGCTATCTCTACTTACCAAATGTGTCACTATAGTTTAGTGACTCCATATTCCAATTCTAAGTGGCAAAATGGACCCCCCCCTTGTAAGTCCCTAGTATATGGTACCAAGGTACAAAGGGCATTAGTGTTCCAGGAGATCCTTATGGGCTGCAGCATTTATTTTGTGACCCATTAGGAGGTCATACAAACCTTTCTTCAGGACTGCCACTGGAGCCTGAGTGAAATAGTGCACACACTATTTCTCAGCCATTTTCACTGCACTTAAGTAACTTATAAGTCACTTATATGTCTAAACTTCACTTACTGAAGGCTAGGTGCAAAGTTACTGTGTGTGAGGGCACCCTTGCACTACCAAAGGTGTCCCCAGTTGTTCAGGGCCAATTCCCTGGACTTCGTGAGTGCGGGATGCCATTACATGCGTGCACTACATATATGTCAGTACCTAAATGTAGCTTCAAATTGGTAACTCTGAATATGGCCATGTGAGGTGTCTAAGATCATAGAATTGACACTCCCATTTCAAATCTGGTATTGGGGAGCCAGTCCCATGCAACCTGGGGGCTCCACCATGGACCCCCAGTACATCCAAACCAGCTCTCTGAGGTATCCACTGCAGCCCCAGCTGCTGCCACCTCACAAACAGGTTTCTGCTCTCCTGGGGACTGAGCAGCTCAATTCCAGGAAGGCAGAACAATGCATTTCCTTTGGGAGGAGGGTGTTACATCCTCTGCCTTTGGAAATAGTTGTTACAGGCCTGGGGGTAGCCTCCCAGAGCATCTGGAAATGCTTTGAAGGGCACAATTGGTGCCCTCCTTGCATAAGCCAGTCTACATCGGTTCAGGGACCCCCAGGCCCTGCTCTACCACATAACTGGACAAAGAAAATGACCACTCCCACGTCCATCACCAGCCCAGGGGTAGTTCCAGAACTCCTCCAGTGTGTCATCTTGGATTCCAAGGTGTGGGGACCCTCTGGAGACCTCAGAGTGGCCAGTGCCAGCAGGTGGCATCGGAGACCCCTCCTGATAAGTGCATACCTGGGTAGGTAGCCAATCCCCCTCTAAGGGCTATTTAGGGTCTCTCCTCTGGGTGTTTCCTCTGATTCAGCTTGCAATACTCCTCCAGGAATCCTCTGCATCCTCTGCTTCAGCTTCTGACCATCAGATCAACCGCAGACTGCTCCAGAAACCGCTGTAACTGCAACAAAGTATCCAGGACGACTCCTGTGACCTGCAACTTTAGCTCCTGCCAGCATTTGCAACAGTTTCGAAGGTGTGCATGCTCTGTGGACTGTCTATCTTCACCCTGCACCAGAAGAACTGAAGGAATCTCCCGTGGAGTGGCGGAGTCACTTCCCTGCTTCTGCAGGCACCCTTCTGCGACAACAACCGGTACTCTGGGACTCCTCTCCTGATGATGAGCGTGCTTCCTGGAACACACGTGGTGGGCTGAAGTAACATAGCCTGTCCAAAGGTCCAACTGTCCTAATTTGGTGGAGGTAAGTGCTTGCCTCCCCGTGCTACGACAGTACCCCTGTGCACACATCTTCTCCAGCTTTTGGGCTTCTGTGCACTTCTGACAAGAATCCTTCATGCACAGTGTAGGTCAGGTCCCCAGCACTCCATCCTGTGACGCTCAACTCGCTGAGTTGTTCTCCGGCGGCATGGGGCCTTCCTGTGTAGTGCTGTGATGATCACACTTTGCATCTTCTTTGTCCCTGTGTTCTGGGACTCCTGTGGGTGCTGCCTGGTCTTCTGAGGGCTCTCTGGGGGTGCTGAGAGTCCCCTCTGTCTCCTCAGTTCAAGCTGAGAACGCCAGATCCCTCCTGGGTCCAGGCAGCTCCTTTTTGACACAAACCACATACTTGCTTGAACCAAGGCTTGTTGGCGGAATCCAGCAATGCAAACAGTCTGTATCCAACAACTCAACGTGGGACCTCACCTGCACCAAGCAGGAACCCTCAGCTATTTTCTTTGGTGCCCTTCTGTAAATTTCTTCTTACCGGAGAATCCACTTTTGCACCATATCCTAGGTTGGCAGGAGCTCCTCTCCTTCCTGGACTTTTCTTCAACTTCTGGACTTTGTCCCCTCTCTCCACAGGTCTTCAGGTCCAGGAATCCGTCATTTGCTGCTTGCAGTGTTGCTTGGTTCTTGCAAAATCTCTTATCACGATGTGTAGTGTGTCCTGATGAATTTTCCGCACTTTACTCCTGCTTTCCTGGGCTCTGGGGTGGCGTACTTTACTTACCTTTGGTGTTTTCCTACACTCCCAGCACCCCTCTACACACTACACTTGCCTGGGGGGAATGTGTGATTCGCATTCCACTATTTTAGTATTTGGTTTGTGTTGCCCCTAGGCCCATTGCAATCTATTGTATTTTCTACTGTTTGCACTGTTCTATGACTGTTTACTTACCTGATTTTGGTTACTAGTGTATATATTGTGTATAATACTCACCTATAAAATATTTAGAGGGACAGGGAGATTAATGGTCTAGTGTACATCCTTCCAAATAATCGCACTGATAGACAAGAATACACTGTTCCAGAAAGAGTATTGCCTCTAAGATATTTTTGGCCTTGTGTCACTTAAATAAAGTGCCTTTATTTTTGGTAACACTGAGTGTTGTCTTTTATTGTGTATAAGTATTGTGTAACTATAGTGGTATTGCAGGAGCTTTGCATGTCTCCTAGTTCAGCCTAAGCTGCTCTGCTACAGCTACCTCTAGACAGCCTAAGCTACTGGAACACTGCCTACATTTCACTAATAAAAGATAAATGGACCTGGTATAAGGTGTAAGTACCTTAGGTACCCACTACAAACCAGGCCAGCCTCCTACATAGGCAAACTACAAAGACCTGGGAAAGTCATCCTAGGCTTTAGGGGCACATATTTTCTCTACTTTGTATCACTGAATTTGAAAATCTTAACCACATTCTGCAATTACATTATGGCCTCTTAATCCTTTACACAGAGACCTCATGGTGATCACTTAGGGAGACTAACCATGGGCTATACTTAAGGATGTGTTCTTAAAGAGGCAAACCCTCCTACTCTGCTACCATTTCCTGTGAGCGCTTCAGGCCTTATTTGACTTATTAATGTTAGTTGATAAGGGGACGCGTTAGAGGTTCGACAGACCTTTTTGACTCGTTTAAGACGTTCGCACCTTAAGTCCATGCATATCATAAATATTATCAATCCCAACAATAAAATTATTTGGAGTCAGCGACTTTCACACACCATGACCCATTAGGTCACAAATAACCACACCTTTTATATAAAATAGGATGTATATTTCCCTAGAATAACAATGTTAGTATCACATAAATTAATCTCATAACCACATGATATAAGTATAAAAACAACACTGGTTGACCGAATCGTCTAAAGAATCTCAACTTGACTAAAGCATTTATAACTAATCCCTCTAAAGCCAAAGTACAAACCAATATTAAGAGTAATTGCACAATATAGATGGCATACATTTGAATTCAGCGATTGAGCAATACCAAATTGCAATTTAGTTGGATGGAGGAAACCTCACTAACTTCAGATTAACATCAGCATATTTGGGCTTCATGCAAAAAGATTTAGTCAACATGAATTTGGAAAACATCTAACTATGGCTCTATCAAAAGCAGCAGTTGGTACCTAGAAACAAAAGACAAATCAACAATAAAAACATTAGCAATTTGATTATACCTTTCCTTATGGATCATCAAGCTGTGATAATCTTCGTCAGGTGGACATCAGTTTGATCTCGGCAACGGGACATGAAAAAGGGTAATGGTTCAGAATCGGGGACTCTAAGCTCTCCGAACCATTAGAAAGAGATGTCTGGAATAGGTAGCAATTAGCATCAGAAACCTATGCAAATTAAGGTTTGAGATCAAAATTCTCTAAGTAAGAGAATCAAAGGTGTTTGACCCGTCAAAAACCAATTGTAATATTCATCCGTCCTTCCGTCAGTACATCCAGTGTTTGTTCCTGGGAACATCGCTTTCTCACGCTTTGAATTAACATTTGTATCAGTTTAGAACATTCAGGTTTTCTACACACATTACCTCACAAGAAACATTTTGCTACTACTAAGATTTGGTCAACCTTCAGTTGGAGCAATACATCTTTATTATTCATTAAACATGAAATCACATTTTATTTTGACAGTGCATGTCTAGTATAAGGCAGTGCATTACTAAGGCCTAGACATCGCTAACTTGAGGCCTCCAGTTACTTTAAGCAACTACATAGCATTTAATCGTAAGTGTAACACACTACTACAAATTTCACATTCATATATGTTCTGAATAAACATTAATACGCCTTTAGTAAAACATTACATAGTATTTGGCGGCTATTCAAGTGGGCACATTTTCAAGTCGCACATTATTTTTTGTGTTAATTCATTTTCTATGCAGATTCAAAATACAGAATACATGGAATATTTATGGCTTCCTTCGCAGATGCCAATACGTAGCCTGAGTTTGCATACTGCTCGAAAGTAGTATAAGGAGGTCTGCTATTGAGTTCGCAAATATTTTATAAAATGTGGCTATGTAGCTATCCGATCCCGGTGCCTTCCTGGCTTTGATAGAATGAATGGCCCTCTGAATCTCTACTCTATCAATTGGGGCATTAAGAAAAGTCCATTCTTCCTGTGACTCTTGATGAACTGTACATGAGGAGAGACATTCACAGCAAAGGTTGGTGTTGGTCATATATGTCTGGCAATATAGCTCTGTGTAAAAGCTTCTGAACTAATTCAAGATGTCCTGGGGAGAGGTAGCTAGATTCCCATAAGAGTTTCTGATAGCGGCAACCATGGATTTGTTTTTTTGTAAATTTCATGTAGTTTGCAAGAACTTTCCCTGCTCTATTCTGCTCATCACATTGTTGGGAGTGAAGGTCTCCATCCATTTTTGAACTCTCAGGGTTAGAATGTTATTATATTTTTATTGTTCATTGTGTAATTTTGGAGGAATCTGACGGATGTCTAATAGATTCAGATAAATGTTTTATTTTGGCTTCTATGTCTGCCAATTGTTTATTCAGTGCTCTATTCCTTGTGGCTGCAATCTTTATTAATGTGCCTATAAGAGTTGCTTTCAAGGCATCCCATCTTGTAATAGTGGTAGTGTCATCAGGGGCATGATTGTCTTTAAAATGAGCAATGGTAGTTGTTATGGTCTCTTTGATGGTATCCTCTTCCAAAAGTTCATTGTTAAGTCGCCATTTTATGAGGGTGGGTGGAAGCTCAGTCAGGGTGATTTCTAAGGTTATGCATGCATGGTCAGAGATCATTATTGGTTCTGTGTTGGCATCATGGACTAAAGCAAAGAGTTACCTGCTGATCCAAATGAAGTCTATTTTAGAAAAAGTGTAGTGTGGAGGGGAATGATATCAGTGGTCACTGCCTGTTGGGTTGCATAGCCTCTCTATATAGATCAAATTATGATTCGTGCAACAAATTTTCATTTGTTTATGTGATTTGCTACCTATGAATTTATGGGATGGGATTCTTTCAAGATCCCCATCCATTAGAAGGTTGAAATCCAAACCCGTCAGGGATTCTGCTACTTGTTTATCTAATTCCTTCCAGAACTCTACCTAATCATTATTTGTATCATTAATGTTTACAGTGGCAAATACTTAGTCGTTTTTCTCAACCTGCATGATAAGCCAGCAACCTTGGTGATCATGAATATGTAATAGGAAGGTTAGACAAGCTATCCTGCTGAGAATCGTGATGACTCATTTTTTTTTTATATTATAGCCGGTGACATTATCTTCTCTGCCTCCCATGAGGAGTAGAACTTGAAATTTTTGTTAAGCTCAATATGTCTCTCTTGTAGCAATATTATGCCCCCTTGCAGTTTGTTACAATAATCTGCAATTTTACTACATTACACCGGGTGGTTCAGGCGCATAGTATTCAGTGAAAGTATTTTGAGTGGTAAATTCATTGTGTAAAGCAAATGGTCACGTGTGCGGTAGGGTTGTATTATGTTTATCTGAGTAATACTGAAACCATGTGAATCTTCGTGGAAATGTGTGCATACTCTGATGATGTGTAGACAGGTCGAGTGCACTCCTCTACTGCAAGTAGGGTTGAGGATGCCAAAGAGAGGTGTAGAAGTAAATCTTGTTAGAGGATGATTATGTAAGTGGGGAGTATGTGTGAGCTCACAAAACAGTGGGGGTCCGGAAGCAACGTGACTGAGTGGTGGGCTCTCTGTTGGAAAATTTAAATTGACGGCGGGTTATGCTTTGGACCTGTGAGCTAGAGAGCAAAAGGGATAGAAAGATGGAATAAAAGAGATAGCGAAAGAAGAAACACAAGAAAGCAAAATGAGAAATAACAAAAAAAATGTAATCATGAGTAAACCCCTAAATCCAAACTCTTCCACGAACCCAACCCTGAAATGCCAACAGAATGCTTCCTCCCCTATGTACTTGGGGAGAGGAAGGCCACACCTGGCACAGCCTAGGGAATGTGGAGCCCCAGTCCATCATGTGTAACCTAGGATTAACAAAGCCCAACCCGTATATTGGAAACACAGGTATAACAAGGTATTGTGGATAGCCTAAGAGGCAATGTTTCCTTACATGAAGGAAATGTTATTTGGAGTTCGGGAACATATAATGTAACCATAAAACAAGTTCAATAATAGACTTAAAAAACAGCTAACATGGTGATAAACATTATCTAAATTCAGACATATGACATCAACTCGGGGAGATCAGCATTAAAGCAATCAATGAACATATCCAACCGACAGTCGGTAGAGTCAAACATTACAACAAAAGCCATTATTAATTCTGTACTTCCCTTTGGTATCACCTCATGCTAACCTGTCTGTTTGGGTTACATTGTCCAAGAAGTCTTGAAGATCCGATAGAGTATTGAAAACCATGGGTTTTCCCTTGAATATGAGAGGGAATCCCCTTTGATTACTATCCTCAAGTTCTGCTATTTCCTTTGCTATAGCAAACAGCTTTGGTGAAGATGAGTCCATTCCTTTCCATGTTAGCAAAGTGGTGTCTCCAAGGGCCCCACTTTTGGATTCTGCTTCTGTGTGTCACTTAGCAAGCCCTTTGAAATCAGTGCACAGTCCCTGTAGGTCCTGGTGCGTAGCATTTGTATTCACTTTGATATCTTAGGCAAGATCATGTATCTCCCGTATAGGCTGAACAATAGTGTCAATACTTGAGGATATATCTAGGTTAGGTTTAATCAGGGGGCCTGATGGAAGAGGGTCAGCTCTGGTGCGCTTCAGGGTGGATTTTGGGTCCTAAGGTTCCTTATAGTCCCTTGCTTCTCTACCCCTATATTCTGACTTTGTAGTGCAGTTAAAAGTTCACTTCCAGGTAGGTTGGTGTTTTTGGGAGGACGCTGGCCGGGTTTGTGGCAGATGAGTGCCAAAGCACATTTTAAGCCTTCTGTATGGATAAGACTTAATATGTTTGTCAAATATATAGGTTTCTTTGTTGTTTGCATCTGTTTCTGTTCCTCAGTGTGAGCACAGGTAACATGTGTGCTATGAATTCAATGGGAAAAAGAGAGATTGCTCCAAACTGCTTGTGGGTGTGAGAGCTTATTGTTTCAAAGCGCTACCCAATACCGTTCTAAGGTAATTGTAGTTTGTGTCTGTATCAGAACTTACAAAAATGAGCAGCAAGAATACTTTAAACCCACAGTACATTCAAATCATAGTGATGTGCTTCGTAGTGGTGGTATTCGCATATACGCTCATGCAAGGTTGAGTTAAAGAATCTTAACAGAAGGAAGCACCGTCAACACACTCTAACACATTTCAAGTTATGTTGGGGTGTTAGCACCATCCATTTCTCCGATCAGCTCAGTACCCAATATGAGGCATACACACAGGCATGTGGTACCAATTTAAGGATACTTTATAGTATTCCTGCCAATGTTATTGTAGGGGGAAGAAAGGGCGAAGTGTTCATGAACAAATCACAACAGGTTCACTTTGTGTCAGTATGTGGGTGTCGGCCATTTCATAGAGTCATGTAGTCTCCATTGGCACACAGTAAGGCCTACATGCCACTAGGCTCTTCAAATGTAAGCCTCTTTATAGTGTCGCTTCTACTGTTGTATTGTATGTGCATGTGAGGGCGGAATGAATTTGGATGACTTCCAGCAAGTTTCGCTTTGGGTTGAGAGGTGAGTGTCAGCCACCTCCCTGCACCACAACGAGTGAGGCCCACATGCCGCACAGAGCTTCAAGTTTAGGAGCACTTCAGCCCTTCGTTTTAAGAGTTTTCATGGAGAGAAATAAAATCAGGGTGCACATGAGCATATGAGGCAGCCGGGGTTCGTTGGGGTGAAGGGGCCTTTGTTATCACCAAAGTGAGGATGCAATGGAGCAGCAGGGAGCACAACAGCCGCAGCCCATCTCCGATAACATAAATATGCTATGTTGTAGATCTGTAGTTTATTTAGCGCACAATGCTGAAATTATATGCATTATGGAATACTGACCCTCCGTGCTGCTGCACATACCCTTTGACAGACAACTAGTTGTTCCGTCAAAGAAAGCGTAGCATCAGAGTGTTGAAGGAAGTTGCCATTTTGTGATTGCTGCACATGTGGTGTACATTAGGCTACAGAGATTAAAGGCTTCTTTTGACAGTTCATATATGATGCGTGTTGTCCGGGATGTACAGGTGGATGTTCGGACTTCCTTTAACCCCTTTGCTGCCAGGCATTTTCCCCTCCTGTGCCGAGCCTTTTTTGGGCTATTTGGGGCAGTTCGCGCTAAGGCCCTCATAACTTTTTGTCCACATAAGCTCTCCACACCAAATGTGTGTCCTCTTTTTCCAACATCCTAGGGATTCTAGGGGTACCCAGAGTTTGTGGGTTCCCCTGAAGGAGACCAAGAAATTAGCCAAAATAAAGCAAAAAAAAAAAAAATAGAACACAAGGGCTGCAGAAGAAGGCTAGTGTTTTTTTCCCTGAAAATGGCATCAACAAAGGGTTTGTGGTGCTAAAATCACCATCTTCCTGGCTATCAGGAACAGGCAGACTTGAATCATAAACCCACATTTTTTCAACACAATTTTGGCATTTTACTGGGACATACCCCATTTTTACTATTTTTTGTGCTTTCAGCCTCCTTCTAGTTAGTGACAGGAATGGGTCTTAAACCAATGCTGGATCCCAGAAAGCTAAAACATTTCTGAAAAGTAGATAGAATTCTGAATTTAGCAAGGGGTAATTTGTGTAGATCCTACAAGGATTTCCTACCGAAAATAACAGCTGAATTAAAAAAATATTGAAATTGAGGTGAAAAAAACAGCCATTTTTCTCCACGTTTTACCAGTAACATTTTCCTGCGATGTCAGATTTTTTAAAGCAATATATCATTAAGTCTGCTGGACTCTTCTAGTTGTGGAGATATATAGGGCTTGTAGGTTCATCAAGAAACCTAGGTACACAGAGCCAATAAATGAGCTGCACCTTGCAATGGGTTTTCATTCTGTACCGGATATACAGCAATTAATTTGCTGAAATATAAAGAGTGAACAATAGGTATCAAGAAAACCTTTGTATTTCCAAAATGGGCACAAGATGAGGTGTTGAGAAGCAGTGGTTATTTGCATATCTCTGAATTCCGGGTTGCCCATACTAGAATGTGAATTACAGGGCCTTTCTCAAATAGATGTCTTTTTCACACACTCTCTTACATTTGGAAGGAAAAAATTTAGAGAAAGTCAAAGGGCAATAACACTTGTTTTGCTATTCTGTGTTCCCCTAAGTCTCCCGATAAAAATTCTACCTCACTTGCGTGGTTAGGTCTAATGCTCGCGACAGGAAATGCAACATGGACACATCACATTTTTACATTGATATTTGACTTGTTTTTTGCAAAGTGCCTAGCTGTAGGTTTTGGCCTCTAGCTCAGCCGGCACCTAGGGAAACCTACCAATCCTGTGCATTTTTCAAAGATGGGGTGACTTGTGGGGCTCTCACCAGGTTCTGTTACCCAGAATCCTTTGCAAACCTCTAAATTTGGCAAAAAACACTTTTTCCTCACATTTTGGTGACAGAAATTTCTGGATTCAGAGAGGAGCCACAAATTTCCTTCCACCCAGCATTCCTCTAAGTCTCCCAATAAAAATGATACCTCACTTGTGTGGGTAGGCCTAGCGCCCGCGACAGGAAATGCCCCCAAACACAACTTGGACACATCACATTTTCCCAAAGAAAACAAACCTGTTTTTGGAAAGTGCCTAGCTGTGGATTTTGGCCTCTAGCTCAGCCGGAACCTAGGGAAACCTACCAAACCTGTACATTTTTAAAAACTAGACACGTAGGGGAATCCAAGATGGGGTGACTTGTGGGGCTCTCACTAGGTTCTGTTACCCAGAATCCTTTGCAAACCTCAAAATGTGGCCCAAAAAAACACTTTTGCCTCACATTTCGGAGACAGAAAGTTCTGGAATCTGGGAGGAGCCACAAATGTCTTTCTACCCAACATTTCCCCAAGTCTCCCAATAAAGATGGTACCTCACTTGTGTGGGTAGGCCTACTGCCCGCAAAAGGGAACACCCCAAAACACTGTCTGGACACATCAAAAAGGGGGGCACCTGTGTTTTTGGTCCGGCGCTCAGCAGCCATCTAGGGAAACCTACAAAACCCAGACTTTCTGAAAAATAGGCACCTGAGGGGGTCCAGGGAGGTGTGACTTGCATGGATCCCCCAATATTTTCTTTCCCAGAATCCTCAGTAAACCTCACATTTAGCTAAAAAATCATATTTTTCCCACATTTCTGTGTGGGATCACAGCACCGGGACAGATATCCTACCACCCAACATTCCCCTCGGTCTCCCAGTAAAATTGATACCTCACTTGTGTAGGTGGGCCAAGTGCCTGTGACAGGGAAGAGCTAAAAACATGCCGAAATTGAGGGGGAACCAATGCGGGTCCAAAAGGGCAGTTTGAAAAAAATCATTTTTAGGCTGACAAGTGCAGCAGAATTTTTATCGGTATAGATGAGAAAATGTTGGGTGGTAGGAATTTTGTGGATTCCTGAAGATTCCGGAAGGTTCCATCACAAAAATGTGGGAAAATGTGTGATTTCCAGCAAAGTTGGAGGTTTGCAGGGCATTATGGGTAAGAAAATGGTGCGGGTGCATGTGAAGCACAACACCCTGGAATTACCCAGATGTTTAGTTTTCAGATGTGTCTAGGTCATGCGGATTTTTCTATATGGCAACGTTCCAAAGTCCATAAAGTGTAGCCTTCACCATTCCAAGTGGGACGATTTTGAGAGTTAGCCAAGCTCTCATGGCCCAAATGTAAAGCCAAAACCCACAATAATCCAATGTCCTCTTGCTTGCCGTGGGATAAGATGTTTTAGTGTGCTGTGGGAGAGCTAAAAGACTGTTACCTCCTTCAGTTGGGGTGGGGCATAACCATGCTCATACCGGTTGGTAGCCACCACCCCACTATTTGTTTTTTAATTCCCTGGCATCTAGTAGACTTCTTGCTCCCCCAGGGTGTGGATCGGGGGTAATTGCCCCATCTGCCCACTGGTGGGCAGAACAACTTTGGCACCATTTATTTGGGGTGGGGGTATGGCCATACCTCCACCCTCTTATTTTGAAAAAAAAAACTTCCTTGGTCTCTAGTAGGCTTTCTGCCCCCCTTGGAGGCAGATGGGCCTTCCAAAAATAGGCCAATCTGCCAAGGGGGGCAGATATGGCCAACAGTAATGTGCTCCCATGAGGAGCCCCCAAACAAAACACACACATACACACACAACAATCCCTGGTGCCTAAGTGGTTCCTGATCCCCCTGGGAGCAGATGAGCAGATCGGTATAATAGAAATAGGCTGATCTGCCCCCAAGGGGAGCAGAAATGGCCTAAAATAAATTTGCCCCCCCCCAGGGGAGCGACCCTGGCCTGACAGGTCGCTCCCCTTGCATGAAATTGGCGCAAAAAAATCCCTAGTACCTAGTTGTTTCTGCCCCCCTTGAGAGCAGATCGCCCTAATAAGAATAGGCAAATCTGCCCCCAAGGGGGGCAGAAATGGCCTTAAAGAAATCCCCCCCCCCCAGGAGAACAACCCTTGCCGAAGGGGTCACTCCCCATCTATAAAAAAAAAAAACCCTGGTGCCTAGTGGTTTCTGCCCCCTTGCCTAGCGGTCGCTCCACTTTGACCTTAAACTTTGAAATTGACCTTAAATAAAAATGTACCTGTTGTCTAGTGGCTTCTGCCCCCCTTGGGGGAAGATTGGCCTAATAAAAATAGGCCGATCTGTCCCCAAGAGGGCAGATATGGCCTAAATATAATTTGCCCCCTAGGGGAGCGACCCTTGCCTAAGAGGTCGCTCCCAACCTCTAAAAAATGGGGGGAAAAAAAGTGATCCCTGGCGCCTAGAGGTTTCTGTCCCCCCAGGGGCTGATCGGCCCAATAACAATAAGCCGATCTGCCCCCAGGGGGGCAGAAAAGGCCTTGAAAATAATTGCCCCCTGGGGAGCGACCTTTTCCCAGGGTGTCGCTCCCCTTAGGCCAATTTCCTTTTTGCAAATGATCCCTGGTGTCTAGTGGGCATTTCTGCAGTCAGATCGCTTTTACGATTCGGCTGCTGAAATGCTCTGAGAGACTTCAATTCCTTTCCTTCTCTTTGAAGCCTCTCAGGCCCCCATCACATGACTGGAAGAGAAATTCAAAGAATTTCTCTTCCAATTGCGCTGGAAGCTCAGCTTCCACCAGAAGGGGAGGCGGTCTCTGATGAGGTCAGCGCACGATCGCGCGCTGATGTCATCAGACGTCACTGGGGGGGGGTCGGGGTGGAAGGGGAAGCAATTCCCCTTCCAGCCCTGCCATGGGGGTGAAGCCCACGGAGGGAGCTCCGAGCTCTGGTGCCGTCACGTATTGGTTACTTCCTTGGCACAGGAGCACTGTGCTGCGGGACGTAACCATTACATCCCCAACACAGAACCAGTTAAGCCCAAAGACAAGCCTCAAGAGCATGATTGCTGGGCGATGTTTGCTGCTGTTTACCAGTAACATCCGGAGCTCTCTGATCAGGATCACCATTTCACTCTAGCACTAGCCTCGCCCCACACCACAAATACTAACTTGAAGATATTTCTAGTTAATGTATGCACTCAGTACACACAAAGAAACTCACAGATCCATTCGGCACACAGGATCATCTTGGAAAGGCCCCTGGGCTCACTTCATCTGCAACATATCCTGAAAATAAGTAAATATCCTTTGAACATCTAGCTGTGCCAGTTACTTGCAAACTATGAAATCATTGTTTAAGGTGTTTAAATATATTTTGCGAGACTGTTCTTATGTTGTTTTACTGTGGGATTCACACGTGCACTACGGTAAAGACTGACTCATGTATAGACTTGGTCTGAGCAACTATAGGAGCTTAGTAGCTTTTAAGGAAAAAGGCCAGATTTCGAATTGTTAAAATTCCAGGGAAATGTATCATACCTAGTAAATACTGTTACCTTGAGGTATGGGTTTTACCACATACAATGAATTCATCCATTTACAAACTCCTGCCATGGAAATGAGACAAAACATAAAGTTTTGAAATTTATCACACACAGTTTGAATGTTTTTCTTTTTCCTGAGCATTTTATCTCAACATTTCCTAGGATTTCCTGCACAAAATGCCCTGTGGGATGTACTACTGAATATCCACACCTACAATATTGTGATACTAATTTTGAGGACATAATATTGCTAGCCATAATGTTAAAAGATATGTCAAAAAGGTAAGTGTATGTAGGGAAGTCTAGATTTACTATTTCTAATTCTAGCATTTACATATCTTGAAGATATATGTACAGCATAGGTAAAGATGTGAAGGGTTAAGTATAGAACATCTAAACCTATTTACCTGTCTATATTTTATTTGTGATATTTTGTACTTGATAATCTGTCCCATTGATATTTGATTTGATATTCAGAGGGGTACACCCAGTGGAAAAATTGTTGAGGGGCAATAATAATTGCACAACTCCTAATTGCAATCATTGCTCACACTCTTGTCTGTGCAGCAAGCAGAACTTATCCCCTAGGTCTGAATTAGGCCCAGAATAATACTAACTCCCTTTAACCACTGTGTAAATATGGAATAAAGTAAAGTTTTACAGCAACATAGGGGGACATTACAACCCTGGCGGACGGTGTAAAAGGTGGGGTAATACCGCAAACAGGCCGGCGGAAAAAAAAGGGAATTACGACCCTGGCGGTAACCGCCAACAAAGACAGCCACTTTAACACTTCGCCCGCCACTGTGGTACAGACAAACAGCGTGGCGGTCACCGCCAACAGACAGGCGGGAGACAAACTACCGCCCACACTATTACAACACACCAATCCGCCACCTTTTCCGGGGCGGATTCACCGTGGATAAAAACACGGCGGAAACAGTCTTTACTATGGGAAAACGCTCACCTCAACACACTCCACGAGGAACGACGACTCCATGGACCCGGAACTCCAAATACTACCTGCCCTTGTCTTTCTGCTCCTCTACGAACAACAGCGACGTAGGCGCAGAACATACCGGTGAGTACTGCATCTACGACACGGGGGAGGAGGGAGGCAAAAGTTAGGGGGACACCCACCAAACACCCCCACCCTTGCATATTACAACATACACACCAATGCAGTCAAAAATATCACATTAACAACCCACAATCCCCCCGGAAGAATGCAAAGACAAAGTGAGATCTGTTCAAATATTGTAATGTGCCAATATACATGTCATATAAAAATATACTGAATCATATCTCGAAATCTGTCATATTTATATATACAATACAAGAAGTAGTGCAGATATGCACACAACAATGTCCGTGCACCAACAGTCCAAAAATGTATGGGTGAGGCCCACAATAGATACCTTACCAAAATCTGAGAGAACACTGCCGGGGCATGAGATTGAAACACTACAGGCACCTCAGGAGGAAGGGAAGGGGGGGCACCTGCCAGATGAATGCGAAGCCAGATCCACGACGGGGCTCCATGCCCATTGATGTATCCTGGGGAGTGCAAAGCCACAGTCTCTCAAGTCTCTACAGTGGGTGGGTTGCCCACTGGACCATCCTGGGGAGTGCAAAGCCACAGTCTCTCAAGTCTCTACAGTGGGTGGCTTGCCCACTGGACCATCCTGGGGAGTGCAAAGCCACAGTCTCTCAAGTCTCTACAGTGGGTAGCTTGCCCACTGTGCCATCCTGGGGAGTGCAAAGCCACAGTCTCTCAAGTCTCTACAGTGGGTGGTTTGCCCACTGTGCCATCCTGGGGAGTGCAAAGCCACAGTCTCTCAAGTATTTACAGTGGGTGTGTTGCCCACTGGACCATCCTGGGGAGTGCAAAGCCACATTGACGCAAGTAGATGCAGTTCTCAACTGGTACTGGGTGGTACTGGTGGCCAGACTAGATGAGTCTCCCCATGAAAGTTCCTGTCCTGTCACTGTCCCAGCTGCACATGGGAGAAGGATGCCTGATGTGGCGGCCTATTCATACCCACACGGTGTTTGCCCTGATCAGCGGTCTTCACCATGGCGGTCTTGGCCTTGTTCAGCGGTGCTTTGCCATGGCTAGCTATGGACTGTTCAGCGGTCTTCACCATGGCGGTCTTGGCCTTGTTCAGCGGTGCTTTGCCATGGCTGGCTATGGACTGTTCAGCGGCCTTCACCATGGCGGTCTTGGCCTTGTTCAGGGGTGCTTTGCCATGGCTGGGTATGGACTGTTCAGCGGCCTTCACCATGGTGGTCTTGGCCTTGTTCAGCAGTGCTTTGCCATGGCTGGCTATTGACTGTTCAGCGGTCTTCACCATGGTGGTCTTGGCCTTGTTCAGCGGTGCTTTGCCATGGCTGGCTATGGACTGTTCAGCGGTCTTCACCATGGCGTTCTTGGCCTTGTTCAGCGGTGCTTTGCCATGGCTGGCTATGGACTGTTCAGCGGTAGCCTGAGATGGCGGTTCAGATACTGACATTGGTGTGTGGCATGACGAACTCCACAGTGGACATTGGGGTGGAATGACGAACTCCACACTGGACATTGGGGTGTGGCATGACGAACTCCACACTGGACATTGGGGTGTGGCATGACAAACTCCACACTGGACATTGGGGTGTGGAATGACGTTCCATCATCGCCCAGCGGGGCTGTGGGATCCTGGTCCCTCCTGGGCACTGACTCCGGCGGTGGTCTCCTGACCAGTAACGATACTTGGGCCCTCCTGGGCACTGACTCTGGTGGTGGTCTCCTGACCAGTAACGATACTCGGGCCCTCCTGGGCAATGACTCTGGCGGTGGTCTCCTGACCAGTAACGATACTCGGGCCCTCCTGGGCACTGACTCTGGCGGTGGTCTCCTGATCAGTAACGATACTCGGGCCCTCCTGGGCACTGACTCTGGCGGTGGTCTCCTGACCAGTAACGATACTCGGGCCCTCCTGGGCACTGACTCTGGCGGTGGTCTCCTGACCAGTAACGATACTCGGGCCCTCCTGGGCAATGACTCTGGCGGTGGTCTCCTGACCAGTAAAGATACTCGGGCCCTCCTGGGCAATGACTCTGGCGGTGGTCTCCTGACCAGTAACGACGGTGCTGGCGGTTGTGTCTGGACCGCCGGAAATGATGGCGCACTTCTCCGCCGTGACACTCACAACAGGCTGGGCAGACTTCCTCGGAACCTTCCCCACCTTCTTTGGAGTTACAGCTGACTCACCAATCGCCTTCGATCCCATTTCACTTGTTGTCCCACCAGGAGACTTGACACGGTCCCGTCGTCCACTCTCCAATTTCGGTGCCTTTACAGGGGGTGGGCTGACAGTGCCTTGGCTCCGGGTCCTACTGCCTGGCCTGGTGGACGGTGCACTCCAAAAACCTGGAACACGCACCACTGGTACTGGAGGCTTTTTGGCTGAGGCGCTACGACAGGACTGATGAACTGGAGGGGGGGTGGGGGCAAACAGGTCAATTTGACAGAGGGACAGTTTCTGACGGACACTGGGATGGGTAGTTGGAGGGGGTCTGGGCGTGGAGGTAGAGGAGGTCGTTGTAGGAGGTGTCACTTTAGGTGTTTTGGGTGCAGGTGCAGGTACTGGAGGCTGTAGTGAAGTGGATGGATGTTGGGTGAGTGATTGCCGGCGTTTGTGTACTTTGGGAGGGGGCGTCACAGACACACTGGGAGAGGACACAGGGGACGTGACAATGGCAGTGGAGGTGGTGAGTGCAGGTGAGCGGCTTGTGGTGCTGGGTGTTCTGGTGCGAGTCTTAGTGCCTGTAGATGTGGTGCATGCAGGTGTGTATGTAGACGACACTGGGAGGGAGAAGGGAGAAGAGGAGGAGGGGGACACAGTGGAGACAGTGGATGTTGCTGTGTCTGTATGGGTGTGATGCTTGTGTGAGTGCCTGTGGTGTGTGTGGTGCCTATGTTTGCTTGAGCTACTTGTGTGTGTTGAGTTGTGTGCCTGCTGGTCTGTAGGTGTGCTTGGGATGGGCTGGGGTACAGGGGATTGGGTCTGGGTGGAGGAGGTTGGAGGGGGGAGGCTGGACACAGGGACAATGGCTGCCATCAGTGCTGAAGCCAGAGATTGCAGGGTTCGCTGAAGGACAGCCTGACCAGAATGAATGCCTTCCAGGAATGCATTACCGTGTTTCAACTCTCGTTCTACACCCTGGATGGCATTCACAATGGTAGACTGCCCAACAGTGCGTGACCTGAGGAGGTCAATGGCCTCCTCACTGAGGGCAGCAGGGGTGACTGGGGCACGGCCTGAGGTGCCTGGGGTGAAGGTGATGCCCACCCTCCTGGGTGAGCGGGCACGGGACACACGCTGAGGTGCTGCTGGGAGGGCGGTGCTGGTAGGGGAGGTGGCAGCTGTACCTGTAGAAGTGGGGCGCACAGATGGTGCTGCCACCACAGGGGAGCTCCCATCGGCGGACGAGTCCGTGTCGCTGGATGGTGATCTGGTGGCCGACGTGAAGCTCCCCTCGCCCTCCGTTCCACTGGTGAATTCAGAGTCTGTGGTGTGGCCCTCCATGGCCATGTGGGATGCAGCTCCCTCGTGCTCCAGTGCCACTGTACCTCCGCCTGTTGATGCTGATGTACAAAAGGACAGGAAGAGCAGGAAAAGGGGGGAGACAGAAGAAAGAGAGTTTTAGTGCATGGCATACCGCTACCGTTGGTGGACAAGACAGACGCAGCAGCCCCATGCATTACGCCGTGCTCCTGACCTCTGCACATGCTATTTCTGGGAAATGGCCTACATGGCAATGGTAGTAATCTGCCCACATGGATGGCAAAGGGGCAACTATACATCAACTTCCCTCTGTTTTGAGCTGGGGTAGAGTGCCACATGGCCTACATAACGGAGGGGCCTTGCCTACCTAACTCGCCCTGGCCTAGGGACACCCACAACCCACCACCCCCACCCAGACACCTCCACTGCACGCAAAGTCCATATGATGAGGTAGTACTCACCCCCTTGTGTCTGCTGTGATGTCCTTAAGTGCCCATCCAACTCCGGGTATGCCTCCGCCAGGATCCGGAACATGAGGGGGGTCATGGTGCGACGGGCACCCCTCCCACGTTGGGAGGCCATCCCCAGCTGAGCCTCCGCCGTCTTCTTGCTGCAGCGGCGAATGTCCTCCCATCTCTTACAGCAGCGGGTGCCCCGTCTCTGGTGGGCCCCCTGGGTCCGGACTTCCTTGGCGATGGCACGCCAAATGTCCCTCTTCTGGTGGGCGCAGACCTACATGACATGCACAAGGAAAGAGGACAGTCATTACCTACTGCACCTTCGTTGTGATTGGCCCCCTCCCAACTCTATCCCTGTGGCCAATTCATCCCCATGCATAACTGTTCTATGTACTCTGCCCCCTTCCCTCATCCACCCAGCCCTCTCCACCCAAGCCTAGCCCATCCAACTTGCTCCCTGTGTACTAACCTGTTGGTCTGGAGGACCGTAGAGTAGTGTGTACTGGGGGAGGACCCCATCTACAAATTTCTCCAACTCCTGTGCAGTGAAAGCAGGGGCCCTTTCCCCAGACGCAGCAGCCATCGTCGCTTCTTGACCGAGGTCACAGCAGCACTAGCAGTGTAGGTCCTCTCCTGTCGAAGGTCAGGTATCTAGTGATTGAAGAGATAGAAAATGGTGGTGACGTCCGCGGCGGTGACGTCCACGGCGGTGTGCATCATCACCGGCGGCGCATCTGTTCATTGGCTCCTGTGACCCATAGGGTCCAATGTTAACCAGTGCAGCATTGCGCCGTGCTCTACGACCGCCTACCGCGACGGTGTCCAACGCCAACGCAGTTACCCCACAATCCCATTGTCCCAGTTTAGAGGTCAGGCAGCCGCCATTTCAGGGGCCCACATGGCTTCAATTACTACTGCGTCAAACATACCGAGGCCTACACTCAAAACCTTTCCCGGATGGGTTAATTGACTGTTGTAGTCTTGTGTGTGACTGTGGGTACATACCGGGAGGAATGCTGACAGTTTCTTCGCTGTTGTCCTTCTTAGGCACCGTCAGTTGGAACATATTGGAAGATGGCGGAATCCGCCGGTGTACCGACCGCTGGTGGACCTGTTGACAATGGAAGAGCGACATGTCATCGTGACCAACCGGTTTGACAGTGCCACAATCCAGGAACTATGTAGCCAGTTGGAGCCAGACCTGATGTCACCAATCCGCAATCCGACTGGAATCCCCCCTGACGTGCAGGTGCTGTCAGTGCTGCATTTCCTTGCAAGTGGGTCTTTTCAGACAACAGTGGCCATGGCATCAGGGATGTCCCAGCCTATGTTTTCCAACATCTTGTCCAGAGTGTTGTCTGCCCTGCTGAAACACGTAAGGAGATACATCATTTTCCCTGAGGTGGAGGATTTGCCTACAGTGAAAGGTGATTTCTATGCCCTTGGACATATCCCCAACGTCATAGGTGCCATTGATGGGACCCATGTAGCTCTGGTCCCCCCCGCAGGAATGAACAGGTGTACAGGAACAGGAAGAGTTATCATTCCATGAATGTCCAGATGGTCTGTTTGGCAGACCAGTACATCTCGCAGGTAAATGCTATGTTCCCTGGCTCTGTGCATGACGCCTACATCCTGTGGAATAGCAGCATCCCTGATATGATGGGTCAACTCCAGAGGCACCGTGTATGGCTATTGGGGGACTCTGGTTACCCCAACCTGTCCTGGCTATTGACCCCAGTGAGGAATCCCAGGACCAGGGCAGAGGAACGGTACAATGAGGCCCATGGCCGGACTAGGAGGGTGATCGAGCGTACCTTCGGCCTCCTGAAGGCCAGGTTCAGGTGCCTCCATATGACTGGTGGATCCCTATTCTACTCACCGAAGAAGGTGTGCGACATCATCATTGTCTGCTCCATGCTCCATAACTTGGCATTGAGACGGCAGGTGCCTTTTCTGCAGGAGGATGATCCAGATGACGGTGTTGTTGCAGCGGGGGAGCCTGGGGAGCCTGTGGACAGTGATGAGGAGGAAGCTGATGAAGATGAAAACGACAACAGGGAGTCAGTAATACAGCAATATTTTCAGTGAGACACAGGTGAGTACATTTTCATATTTCACATATTATTAACTTTCACACGTCTACCTCTATCCTGTACCTACATTTCACTCCCTATTTGTTAACTGAGTTGTCCCCTTCCATTTCAGTTTCACTATTGTGGTAACCTACGTGTCAACAGCTTGCTCCCTTGAAAGGCTTGTGATGTGTGACATTGGTATGTTGGCCTTCCAATGGGTAACCTTTTTTAACACTGTAATTGACAATACAAAGTTCACAATCATTGACTGACTCCAGTTTTATTGGTGTTTGAAGGGTGTTTATTTAAGTGCATAACAATGAAGGGGGGTTGTGAAATGGGGATGGGTGATGGTGGAGGAATGTCAATGGCAGAGTCCAGTCTATTAGTCTCACAGGTACATTGCACATCTGGCCATTGGAAGTGGAGCTGGGGCAGTTCCGATTGGACAGGTGTAGGAGGATGGACTGGCTTGTAGTGAGTACCAAGGGGTACTTACACCTTGCACCAGGCCCAGTTATCCCTTATTAGTGTATAGGGTGTCTAGCAGTTTAGGCTGATAGATAATGGTAGCTTAGCAGAGTAGCTTAGGCTGAACTAGGAGACGAGTGAAGCTCTTACATTACACTAGTGTCATATGCACAATATCTTAAGAAAACACAATACACAGATATACTAAAAATAAAGGTACTTTATTTTTATGACAATATGCCACAAGTATCTCAGTGAGTACCCTCAGTATGAGGATAGCAAATATACACAAGATATATGTACACAATACCAAAATATGCAGTAATAGTATTAGAAAACAGTGCAAACAATGTATAGTTACAATAGGATGCAATGGGGACACATAGGGATAGGGGCAACACAAACCATATACTCCAAAAGTGGAATGCGAACCACGAATGGACCCCAAACCTATGTGACCTTGCAGAGGGTCGCTGGGACTGTAAGAAAACAGTTAGGGTTAGAAAAATAGCCCACCCCAAGACCCTGAAAAGTGAGTGCAAAGTGCACTAAAGTTCCCCAAAGGACATAGAAGTCGTGATAGGGGAATTCTGCAGGAAAGACACGAATCAGCAATGCAACAATGATGGATTTCCAAACGAGGGTACCTGTGGAACAAGGGGACCAAGTCCAAAAGTCACAAGGAAGTCAGAGATGGACAGATGCCCAGGAAATGCCAGCTGTGGGTGCAAAGAAGCTGCTACTGGACAGTAGAAGCTGAAGATTCTGCTGGAACGACAAGGGCTAGGAACTTCCCCTTTGGAGGATGGATCCCGCACGCCGTGGAGAGTTGTGCAAAAGTGTTTTCCTGAAGAAAGACTGCCAACAAGCCTTGCTAGCTGCAAATCATGCGGTTAGGGTTTTTGGATGCTGCTGTGGCCCAGGAGGGACCAGGATGTCGCCAATTGCGTCTGAAGACAGAGGAGGCGTCGAGCAAGACAAGGAGCCCTCTCAGAAGCAGGCAGCTCCCGCAGAAGTGCCGGAAAAGCACTACAAAGTAGAGTGAAACAGTGCTCACCCGAAGTTGCACAAAGGAGTCCCACACCGCCGGAGGACAACTTAGGAGGTCGTGCAATGCAGGATAGAGTGACATGGACCCAGGCTGGACTGTGCACAAAGGATTTCCGCCGGAAGTGCACGGAGGTCGGAGTAGCTACAAAAGTCGCAGTTCACAGCAATGCAGTCTGGCGTGGGAAGGCAAGGACTTACCTCCACCAAACTTGGACTGAAGAGTCACTGGACTGTGAGAGTCAGTTGGACAGAGTTGCTGGATTCAAGGGACCTCGCTCGTCGTGCTGAGAGGAGACCCAGGGTACAGGTGATGCAGTTCTTTGGTGCCTGCGGTTGCAGGGGGACGATTCCGTCGACCCACGGGAGATTTCTTCGGAGCTTCTAGAGCAGAGAGGAGGCAGACTACCCCCACAGCATGCACCACCAGGAAAGCAGTCGAGAAGGCGGCAGGATCAGCTTTACAGAGTTGCAGTAGTCGTCTTTGCTACTTTGTTGCAGTTTTGCAGGCTTCCAGCGCGGTCAGCAGTCGATTCCTTGGCAGAAGGTGAAGAGAGAGATGCAGAGGAACTCGGATGAGCTCTTACATTCGTTATCTCTGGAATCCCCAAAGACAGAGACCCTAAATAGCCAGAAAAGAGGGTTTGGCTACTTAGGAGAGCGGATAGGCTAGCAACACCTGAAGAAGCCTATCAGAAGGAGTCTCTGACGTCACCTGCTGGCACTGGCCACTCAGAGCAGTCCAGTGTGCCAGCAGCACCTCTGTTTCCAAGATGGCAGAGGTCTGGAGCACACTGGAGGAGCTCTGGGCACCTCCTCGGGGAGGTGCAGGTCAGGGGAGTGGTCACTCCCCTTTCCTTTGTCCAGTTTCGTGCCAGAGCAGGGCTGAGGGGTCCCTGAACCGGTGTAGACTGGCTTATGCAGAAATAGGCACCATCTGTGCCCATGAAAGCATTTCCAGAGGCTGGGGGAGGCTACTCCTCCCCAGCCCTAACACCATTTTCCAAAGGGAGAGGGTGTAACACCCTCTCTCTGAGGAAGTCCTTTGTTCTGCCTTCCTAGGCCAAGCCTGGCTGGACCCCAGGAGGGCAGAAACCTGTCTGAGGGGTTGGCAGCAGCAGCAGCTGCAGTGAAACCCCGGGAAAGGCAGTTTGGCAGTACCCAGGTCTGAGCTACAGACCTGTGGGATCATGGGATTGTGCCAACTATGCCAGGATGGCATAGAGGGGGCAATTCCATGATCATAGACATGTTACATGGCCATATTCGGAGTTACCATTGTGAAGCCACATTTAGGTAGTGACCTATATGTAGTGCACGCGTGTAATGGTGTCCCCGCACTCACAAAGTCCGGGGAATTGGCCCTGAACAATGTGGGGGCACCTTGGCTAGTGCCAGGGTGCCCACACACTAAGTAACTTAGCACCCAACCTTTACCAGGTAAAGGTTAGACATATAGGTGACTTATAAGTTACTTAAGTGCAGTGTAAAATGGCTGTGAAATAACGTGGACGTTATTTCACTCAGGCTGCAGTGGCAGGCCTGTGTAAGAATTGTCAGAGCTTCCTATGGGTTGCAAAAGAAATGCTGCAGCCCATAGGGATCTCCTGGAACCCTAATACCCTGGGTACCTTAGTACCATGTACTAGGGAATTATAAGGGTGTTCCAGTATGCCAATGTAAATTGGTAAAATTGGTCACTAGCCTGTTAGTGACAATTTGAAAGAAAGGAGAGAGCATAACCACTGAGGTTCTGATTAGCAGAGCCTCAGTGAGACAGTTAGTCATAACACAGGTAACACATTCAGGCACACTTTTGAGCACTGGGGCCCTGGCTGGCAGGGTCCCAGTGACACATACAACTAAAACAACATATATACAGTGAAAAATGGGGGTACATGCCAGGCAAGATGGTACTTTCCTACACAACCCCCCCCCCCCAAACGAAGGACAATAAGACTAGCCATGACCTGATGAGTCTTCATTGTCTAAGTGGAAATATCTGGAGAGTCCATCTGGATTGGAGTGGCTACTCCCAGGTCTATGTTCCACTGTATAGTCCATTCCCTGTAGGGATATGGACCACCTCAATAATTTAGGATTTTCACCTTTCATTTGTTTTAGCCAAAGTAGAGGTTTGTGGTCTGTCTGAACAATGAAGTGAGTGCCAAACAGGTATGGCCTCAACTTCTTCAGTGCCCAGACCACAGCAAAGGCCTCCCTCTCTATGGCAGACCAACGCTTTTCTCTAGGGGTCAACCTCCTACTAATAAAAGCAACAGGTTGATCCTGGCCCTCAGAATTAAGTTGTGATAGGACTGCCCCTACTCCTAATTCAGATGCATCAGTTTGGACATAGATTTTTTTAGAGTAACAAGGGCTTTTCAGGACAGGTGCAGAGCACATGGCCTGCTTCAGCTCCTCAAAAGCTTTCTGACAGTTTGCTGTCCATAATACCTTTTTAGGCATTTTCTTGGATGTGAGGTCATTAAGAGGGGCTGCAATGGAGCCATAGTTCTTAATGAACCTCCTGTAATACCCAGTGAGGCCTAGGAAGGCTCTCACCTGAGTCTGAGTAGTAGGGGGAACCCAATCTATAATAGTTTGGATTTTCCCCTGAAGTGGTGCAATCTGTTCCCCACCAACAAGGTGTCCCAGATAAACCACCTTCCCCTGCCCTATCTGGCACTTTGAAGCCTTGATAGTGAGGCCTGCATTTTTCAGGGCCTCCAAAACTTTCCATAGGTGGACCAGGTGATCATCCCAGCTGGAGCTAAAGACAGCTATATCGTCCAGATATGCTGCACTAAAAGCTTCCAGCCCTTGCAGGACTGTGTTCACAAACCTCTGAAAAGTGGCAGGTGCATTTTTCAATCCAAAAGACATTACTGTGAATTGGTAATGGCCTCCAATGGTTGAAAATGCAGTTTTTGCTTTTGCATCTTCTTGTAATTTGATCTGACAATACCCTGCAGTCAAGTCAAAAGTGCTTAGATACTTGGCAAATGCCAGTGTATCTATGAGCTCATCTGCCCTGGGTATAGGGTGAGCATCAGTTTTGGTTACCTGGTTGAGACCTCTGTAGTCAACACAAAACCTCATTTCCTTCTTTCCATCTTTGGAATGATGTTTTGGTACAAATACCACAGGAGAAGCCCATGGACTTTCAGAGTGCTCAACCACTCCCAGTTCTAACATGTTCTGCACCTCTTGCTTTATGCAGTCTCTGACATGGTCAGGCTGCCTATAGATTTTACTTTTGACAGGCAAGCTGTCTCCAGTATCTATAGTGTGCTCACACCAAGAAGTGGTACCTGGCACAGTAGAGAAGAGTTCAGAAAACTGACCCAGGAGATTTATGCACTGGTCTTTCTGCTCAGCAGTAAGACAATCAGCCAAAACTACACCTTCCACTAGAGCATCTTGTTCTGTGGAAGAGAAGAGATCAGGGAGAGGGTCAATCTCTTCTTCCTGTCCCTCATCAGTTGCCATGAGCAGGGTGAGATCAGCCCTGTCATAGTAGGGTTTTAGGCGATTGACATGGAACACCCTAAGTGGACTCCTGCCAGTGCCTAAGTCAACTAAGTAGGTGACTTCACCCTTTTTTTCAACAATTGTGTGGGGTCCACTCCATTTATCTTGGAGTGCTCTTGGGGCCACAGGCTCCAAGACCCACACTTTCTGCCCTGGTTGGTACTGAACCAAAACAGCCTTCTGGTCATGCCATTGCTTTTGGAGCTCTTGGCTGGCCTGAAGGTTTTTACTGGCCTTTTTCATGTACTCAGCCATCCTTGATCTGAGGCCAAGTACATAGTCCACTATGTCTTGCTTTGGAGCTTTTAAAGGTTGTTCCCAACCCTCCTTAACAAGTGTTAGAGGACCTCTCACAGGGTGTCCAAAGAGGAGTTCAAAGGGGCTGAAGCCCACTCCTTTCTGGGGTACCTCCCTGTAAGCAAAAAGGAGGCATGGTAAAAGGATATCCCATCTCCTGCGGAGTTTTTCAGGGAGTCCCATAATCATGCCTTTGAGAGTTTTATTAAATCTCTCCACCAGTCCATTTGTTTGTGGATGATAGGGTGTAGTGAACTTGTATGTCACACCACACTCCTTCCACATGGCCTTTAAGTAAGCAGACATGAAATTGCTTCCCCTGTCTGATACCACCTCTTTTGGGAAGCCCACCCTGGAAAATATTCCCAGGAGGGCCTTTGCCACTGCAGGTGCTGTAGTGGTCCTTAGAGGAATAGCTTCAGGATATCTTGTGGCATGGTCCACTACCACCAAGATAAACCTATTGCCTGAAGCAGTAGGAGGATCAAGGGGGCCAACTATGTCAACCCCTACCCTTTCAAAGGGAACCCCAACCACAAGCAGTGGAATAAGGGGTGCCTTTGGAGTGCCACCTGTCTTGCCACTGGCTTGATAGGTTTCACAGGACTTGCAAAATTCTTTTGTGTCCTCTGACATTCTAGGCCAATGAAACAAGGGAACAAGTCTGTCCCAAGTTTTCATTTGTCCCAAATGTCCAGCTAGGGGAATGTCGTGGGCTAGAGTTAGGAGGAACTTTCTGTACTCCTGAGGAATCACTAACCTCCTGGCAGTTCCAGGTTTAGGATCCCTTGCTTCAGTGTACAAGAGGTTGTCCTCCCAGTAAACTCTGTGAGAGTCACTGACATCCCCATTAGCTTGTTTGACAGCTTGCTGTCTTAGACCCTCTAGTGTGGGACAGGTTTGCTGTGCCATACTCAGCTCCTCCCTGCACGCCCCACTTCACCCAAAAGCTCAGCAGTGTCTGCTTCCAGCTCCTCTGGTGTAGGTTCTGCACAGGGTGGAAATTCTTCTTCCTCAGAAGTAGAATCCACTGTAGAGGGAGGGATAGTAGGTAGTGCTTTACTTCTACTAGCCCTAGCTTTAGGGAGCACTTGGTCCATTGTTCCAGGATCCAAGTCACCCTGTCCTTTTTGCTTTTTGGCCTGAGCCCTGGTTAAAGCAAAAATATGCCCTGGGATGCCTAGCATTGCTGCATGGGCCTCCAACTCCACATCTGACCAAGCTGATGTCTCTAAATCATTTCCAAGTAGACAGTCTACAGGTAAATCTGAGGCAACCACAACTTTCTTTGGACCAGTAACCCCCCCCCCCAGTTGAGATTTATAACAGCCATGGGGTGGCTAAGTGTGTTGTTGTGAGCATCGGTTACTTGGTACTGGTGACCAAGTAGGTGTTGTTCAGGGTGGACCAGTTTCTCTATTACCATTGTAACACTGGCACCAGTGTCCCTGTAGGCCTGAACCTCAACACCATTTATTAGGGGTAGTTGCTTGTACTTATCCATGTTAAGGGGACAAGCAACTAAGGTGGCTAAATCAATAGCCCCCTCAGAGACTAACACAGCCTCTGTGGTCTCCCTAACAAGACCAACCCCAACTAAGTTACCAAAAGTGAGCCCAGCTACTCCCTTGGATTGGCTATTAGTAGGTTTGCTCCCACCACCACTGCTATTACTAGGGGCACTAGGTGTAGCAGCAGGGGTTGTAGTGGTAGGAGGCTTGGTGCTTTTCTTTGGACAACTGGGATCTGTTGTCCAATGGCCTTTTATTTTACATAAATAGCACCATGGTTTCTTTTGTTTGTTTTGATTAGAAGAGGATTTGGGCCCACCACCCCCACCAGAGTGTTTTTGTGGGCCTGATGAAGACTCATTTTTAGATTTGTCCCCACCCTTGTCAGAAGACTTACCATCCTTCTTCTTGTTACCATCTTTGTCACCCCCTGTATGAACTTTTCTGTTCACCCTTGTTCTGACCCATTTGTCTGCCTTCTTTCCCAATTCTTGGGGAGAGGTCAGATCAGAGTCCACCAGGTACTGGTGCAACAAATCAGACACACAGGAGCATATTTATACTCCGTTTGCGCCGAATTAGCGTCGTTTTTTTCGACGCAAATTCGGCGCAAAACTAACGCCATATTTATACTTTGGCGCTAGACGCGTCTAGCGCCAAAGTATGAGTAAAGAGCGTGATTTTTTTGCGTGAACGCCTTCCTTGCGTTAATGAGATGCAAGGTAGGCGTTCCCGTCCAAAAAAATGACTGCGACGCAAATGCGTCGTATTTATACTTCCGGGCAAAAATCACGCCCGGGAGTTGGCGGGGCAGAAAACCCCGCATTTGCGCCACTTTTTAACGCCTGGGTCAGGGCAGGCGTTAAGGGACCTGTGGGCTCAAAATGAGCCCACAGCTGCCCTCCCATGCCCCCAGGGACCCCCCTGCCACCCTTGCCCACCCCAGGAGGACAACCAAGGATGGAGGGACCCATCCCAGGGACATTCAGGTAAATTCAGGTAAGTATACATTTTTTATTTTTTTTTATTTTTTTTTGGCATAGGGGGGCCTGATTTTTGCCCCCCTACATGCCACAATGCCCAATGACCATGCCCAGGGGACAGAAGTCCCCTGGGCATGGCCATTGGGCAAGGGGGCATGACTCCTGTCTTTACTAAGACAGGAGTCATGCAAATGGCGTCTGGGCGTCGTTTAAAATGGCGGAAATCGGGTTAAGACTTTTTTTTGCGTCAACCTGACTTGCGCCATTTTTAAGACGCCCTAACGCCATTTTTCCCTACGCCGGCGCTGCCTGGTGTACGTGGTTTTTTTCCATGCACACCAGGCAGCGGCAGTCTGCTTGCGCCGGCTAACGCCATTCAATAAATACGGCGCCCGCATGGTGCTTCAGAATGGCGTTAGCCGGCGCAAAAGTTTTTGACGCTAAACTGCGTTAGCGCAGTTTAGCGTCAAAAAGTATAAATACGGGCCACAGTTATTAAGTATATGCTCTCTCAGGATCAAGTTATACAGGCTTTCATAATCAGTAACTTTACTGCCATGTAACCACCCCTCCAAGGCCTTCACTGAATGGTCAACAAAATCAACCCAGTCTTGTGAAGACTCCTTTTTGGTCTCTCTGAACTTCATCCTGTACTGTTCAGTGGTTAAGCCATAACCATCCAGGAGTGCATTCTTAAGAACTTTGAAATAATTGGCTTCACTTTCTTTCACAGTAAGGAGCCTATCCCTACCCTTTCCACTAAATGATAGCCATAGGATAGCAGCCCACTGCTTTTGAGGGACATCCTGTACAACACAGGCCCTCTCAAGTGCAGCAAACCACTTGTTAATGTCATCCCCCTCCTTATAAGGGGGAACTATCTTGTACAGATTCCTAGAATCATGCTCTTTTGCAGGATGACTATTGGGAATACTGCTGCTGCCACCATGGGTTTCTAAACCCAACTTCTGTCTTTCTTTCTCTACTTCTAAGGACTGTCCATCCAAATCCAGCAGTTGCTTCTTGAGCTTCAGTCTGGTTTGTTCCACTCTCAATCTATTGAGCTCCCTTTCTAACAATCTGTCATCAGGGTGTGTGGGAGGGACATGTCTAGAAACAGAAGTATGATGAGAAAGGACAGAAGGAGACCTGTCCCTAACAGAAGGCACCCTAACAGCTTGGCTCACAGAAACAGCACTTCTACTATGATGAGAAGGAATACTCACTGTGATGTGAGACCACACTATCTGTATGATGTGACTCAACATCAGTTCCAACTATGCTAGGTTGTCTGCTAGGGGGCAGGCTTGGAAGTTTCCCTCCCACCTCTTTTGCTAGGGGTTCCCCAGAATCAGAGTGGGAACCATCAGCTAACTTTTCAACAGTAGTGCCAGCTCTGGCCTTATCCTGTTCAACAAGCATATTCACTAACAGTTCTCTAGAAGGATTCTTCCTTACACTTAAACCTCTATCTATGCAGAGATTCCTTGCTTCTTTCCAGCTAAGGTTATAATAAGCAAGTTTGGACAGATCAACAGTTTGGCCTGTGCCAGACATTTTAGACAGTGTTTAAGTGATAGAAAAAGGAAAAAAGTTTTTCAGAACTTTTAGAAGGACAGAAAAAAAACTTTTAAAACTTTTAAAGAACTTTTTAGAAAGTTTGAGGTACTTTTCAGCACTTTAGAAAAGAAGTGAGAAATGAAATGCAAAACTTTTTGGTTAGGTGTACATACACTGAACTTGTTTTGTATATTTTTCTCTTATGAAAAGTACAATGACAAAAGTGGTAAGTAGTTACAGAGCACTTATCCCACCACTGCACAACCAATGTAGGAGGCTGGACTGACTTGTAGTGAGTACCAAGGGGTACTTACACCTTGCACTAGGCCCAGTTATCCCTTATTAGTGTATAGGGTGTCTAGCAGCTTAGGCTGATAGATAATGGTAGCTTAGCAGAGCAGCTTAGGCTGAACTAGGAGACGAGTGAAGCTCCTACAGTACCACTAGTGTCATATGCACAATATCATAAGAAAACAATACGCAGATATACTAAAAATAAAGGTACTTTATTTTTATGACAATATGCCACAAGTATCTCAGTGAGTACCCTCAGTATGAGGATAGCAAATATACACAAGATATATGTACACAATACCAAAATATGCAGTAATAGTATTAGAAAACAGTGCAAACAATGTATAGTTACAATAGGATGCAATGGGGACACATAGGGATAGAGGCAACACAAACCATATACTCCAAAAGTGGAATGCGAACCACGAATGGACCCCAAACCTATGTGACCTTGTAGAGGGTCGCTGGGACTGTAAGAAAACAGTTAGGGTTAGAAAAATAGCCCACCCCAAGACCCTGAAAAGTGAGTGCAAAGTGCACTAAAGTTCCCCAAAGGACATAGAAGTCGTGATAGGGGAATTCTGCAGGAAAGACACAAATCAGCAATGCAACAACGATGGATTTCCAAACGAGGGTACCTGTGGAACAAGGGGACCAAGTCCAAAAGTCACAAGCAAGTCAGAGATGGGCAGATGCCCAGGAAATGCCAGCTGTGGGTGCAAAGAAGCTGCTACTGGACAGTAGAAGCTGAAGATTCTGCAGGAACAACAAGGGCTAGGAACTTCCCCTTTAGAGGACGGATCCCTCATGCCGTGGAGAGTCGTGCAGAAGTATTTTCCTGAAGAAAGACTGCCAACAAGCCTTGCTAGCTGCAAATTGTGCAGTTAAGGTTTTTGGATGCTGCTGTTGCCCAGGAGGGACCAGGATGTCGCCAATTGCGTCTGGAGACAGAGGAGGTGTCGGGCAAGACAAGGAGCCCTCTCAGAAGCAGGCAGCACCCACAGAAGTGCCAGAACAGGCACTACAAAGTAGAGTGAAATAGTGCTCACCTGAAGTTGCACAAAGGAGTCCCACGCCGCCGGAGGACAACTTAGGAGGTCGTGCAATGCAGGTTAGAGTGCCGTGGACCCAGGCTGGACTGTGCACATAGGATTTCCGCCGGAAGTGCCCGGAGGCCTGAGTAGCTGCAAAAGTCACGGTTCCCAGCAATGCAGTCTGGCGTGGGGAGGCAAGGACTTACCTCCACCAAACTTGGACTGAAGAGTCACTGGACTGTAGGAGTCACTTGGACAGAGTTGCTGGATTCAAGGGACCTCGCTCGTTGTGCTGAGAGGAGACCCAGGGTACCAGTGATGCAGTTCTTTGGTGCCTGCGGTTGCAGGGGGACGATTCCGTCGACCCACGGGAGATTTCTTCGGAGCTTCTAGTGCAGAGAGGAGGCAGACTACCCCCACAGCATGCACCACCAGGAAAGCAGTCGAGAAGGCGGCAGGATCAGCGTTACAGAGTTGCAGTAGTCGTCTTTGCTACTTTGTTGCAGTTTTGCAGGCTTCCAGCGCGGTCAGCAGTCGATTCCTTGGCAGAAGGTGAAGAGAGAGATGCAGAGGAAATCAGATGAGCTCTTGCATTCGTTATCTCAGGAATCCCCAAAGACAGAGACCCTAAATAGCCAGAAAAGAGGGTTTGGCTACTTAGGAGAGAGGATAGGCTAGCAACACCTGAAGGAGCCTATCAGAAGGAGTCTCTGACGTCACCTGCTGGCACTGGCCACTCAGAGCAGTCCAGTGTGCCAGCAGCACCTCTGTTTCCAAGATGGCAGAGGTCTGGAGCACACAGGATGAGCTCTGGGCACCTCCCACGGGAGGTGCAGGTCAGGGGAGTGGTCACTCCCCTTTCCTTTGTCCAGTTTCGCGCCAGAGCAGGGCTGAGGGGTCCCTGAACCGGTGTAGACTGGCTTATGCAGAAATGGGCACCATCTGTGCCCATGAAAGCATTTCCAGAGGCTGGGGGAGGCTACTCCTCCCCAGCCCTAACACCATTTTCCAAAGGGAGAGGGTGTAACACCCTCTCTCTGAGGAAGTCCTTTGTTCTGCCTTCCTAGGCCAAGCCTGGCTGGACCCCAGGAGGGCAGAAACCTGTCTGAGGGGTTGGCAGCAGCAGCAGCTGCAGTGAAACCCCGGGAAAGGCAGTTTGGCAGTACCCAGGTCTGAGCTACAGACCTGTGGGATCATGGGATTGTGCCAACTATGCCAGGAAGGCATAGTGGGGGCAATTCCATGATCATAGACATGTTACATGGCCATATTCGGAGTTACCATTGTGAAGCCACATATAGGTAGTGACCTATATGTAGTGCACGCGTGTAATGGTGTCCCCGCACTCACAAAGTCCGGGGAATTGGCCCTGAACAATGTGTGGGCACCTTGGCTAGTGCCAGGGTGCCCACACACTAAGTAACTTAGCACCCAACCTTTACCAGGTAAAGGTTAGACATATAGGTGACTTATAAGTTACTTAAGTGCAGTGTAAAATGGCTGTGAAATAACGTGGACGTTATTTCACTCAGGCTGCAGTGGCAGGCCTGTGTAAGAATTGTCAGAGCTTCCTATGGGTGGCAAAAGAAATGCTGCAGCCCATAGGGATCTCCTGGAACCCCAATACCCTGGGTACCTTAGTACCATGTACTAGGGAATTATAAGGGTGTTCCAGTATGCCAATGTAAATTGGTAAAATTGGTCACTAGCCTGTTAGTGACAATTTGAAAGAAATGAGAGAGCATAACCACTGAGGTTCTGATTAGCAGAGCCTCAGTGAGACAGTTAGTCATAACACAGGTAACACATTCAGGCACACTTATGAGCACTGGGGCCCTGGCTGGCAGGGTCCCAATGACACATACAACTAAAACAACATATATACAGTGAAAAATGGGGGTAACATGCCAGGCAAGATGGTACTTTCCTACAACAGGGTAACAAAGTGGGACAGTGGGAGGATGATCAGGGTGGTCTTATTTCCTGGCGGGGGTCTTGCTATCTTGCTCTGTCCTGTTCCTGGATCTCAGGGCCCGCTTGAGTGGTGGTGGTCCGTCTGCAGGGGATGGGGTGCTGGTGTGTTGGTCCTGTGGCGGTGCCTCCTGTCCAGTAGAGCCGGCAGAGGTTGTGGGCATTTCATCGTCGTGGCTAGTGTCAGGGGCCCCTTGGAGTGTCACGGTGTCCCTCAAGGTCTTTTGAATGTCCGTCAGCACCCCTACAATGGTGCCCAGGGCGGAGCCGATTGTCCTTAGCTCCTCCCTGAACCCCAAATAATGTTCCTCCTGCAGATGCAGGGTCTCCCGCAACTTGGCCGGACCCTTTGCATCGTCTCCTGGGAGTGGTGGTATGCTCCCATGATGGAGGAGAGGGCCTCGTGGAGAGTAGGTTCCCTTGGCCTGTCCTCCCCCTGTCGCACAGCAGCCCTCCCAGTTCCCCTGTGTTCCTGTGCCTCCGTCCCCTGGACCGTGTGCCCACTACCACTGCCCCCAGGTCCCTGTTGTTGTTGGGGTGGTGGGTTCGCCTGGGTGCCCTGTAGTGGTGGACACACCGCTGATTGACCTGTCCTGGGTAGGGAGGTTTGGGCCCGCTGGGTGGGTGCTGTGCTGGTGTTCCCAGAGGGTTGCAGTTCGGTGTTGGGCTGTGACTGGGCAAGGGGAACCGACTGTCCAGAAGCCCACGATGGTCCGGGCTGGTCATCAAGATCCAGTGGGGCAGAGCTGCTGTCGTCACTGTGGGCCTCTTCTGGGGGTGGAGTGGTGTTGTCTGGACCCTCTGGTGTGGTAACGTTCCTTCGGGTTCCTGCGGGGGTATGAGTACATGATTATTGCATGTGTGTGTTTCATGATGTGCAATGTTTGGGTGTGCGTGTACCCCAGTGCGGGCATTCCTGTGTGGGGGCTTGTGTGGTGATAGTTGGGGGGTGTTGTGAGTCTGTGCAGTGGACATGCTTTAGTGATGGGTATCCATGCTTAGTTAGGTAATGCAGGTTTTGGGGTTGGGATGGGTGGTTGGTGTCATGGGTAGATAGGTGAGGATTTGGAGTGATAGGGGAGGGTGTGAGGGTGGGGGTGTGTGATAGCATGCAGGTAGGGTGGGGGATATGATAGTTGAAATTTGACTTACCAGTGTCCGTTCCTCCAACGACTCCTGCGAGGCCCTCAGGATGCAACATGGACAAGACTTTCTCCTCCCATGTTGTTAGTTGTGGGGGAGGAGGTGGGGGTCCGCCGCCAGTCCGCTGTACCGCGATGTTGTGCCTGGATACAGTTGAATGCACCTTCCCCCATAGGTCGTTCCACCTCTTCCTGATGTCCTCCCTATTTCTTGGGTGCTGTCCCACAGCGTTGACCCTGTCAACTATTCTTTGCCATAGCTCCATCTTCCTGGCTATTGATGTGTGCTGTACCTGTGAGCCAAATAGCTGTGGCTCTACCTGGACGATTTCCTTGACCATGACCCTGAGCTCCTCCTCGGAGAAGCGGGGGTGTCTTTGGCGTGCCATGGGGTGGTGTGGGTGAGGTGTGGGGTGGTGTATGTGTTGATGAGTGTGGTGAGTGTAGTGGTATGTGGTGTTTTGTGCGTGGGTGTTTTGTGGGTGATGGTGTTATGTGCCTCTGTGTGATGGGGTTCTCTATTCTGTGCTGTCTCTTTCTGGCCTTCTCTCAGAAATTCTGGTCGTAGGGGTTTATGTGTGATGTGGGTGTGTGTTTTATATTGTATTGGGTGTGTGGGAGTGGTGTGTGTATGTGTATCAGGTGTGTGTATTTCGAAATGTCCAATGTGGCGGTGTTTTGTAAGTGTGTGTGTATTTTGAGCGCGGCGGTGTGTACCGCCAATGGAATACCGCGGTTGAAAGACCGCTGCGTGTATTCGTGGGTCGTAATAGCATGGGCGTGTTTCTGTTGGCGTGGAGGTGTAGGATTTGTTTTCGCCAGTTTATCACTGACCTTTGGTGTGGCGGAGTTGTGTGGGTGTCTGAATTTCGGCGGATTCCGAGATGTGTGTCATAATAGATGTGGCTGCCCGGCGGTAAGCGCCTTATACCGCCAAGGTCGTAATGACCACCATATTTCTTTCAGGCAGTCATGTTCAAATCTGTGCAAATGCAGGCTTGCACATGATTATCTTCAGAAATAGGTTCGGTTATGCACATTGCAAAATTGTACAGCTTTGCACATTTCTACAATACCAGATTGTGAAAGTCAGGCATGTAAGTCCATAACAGATGTGCAACTTGAGCTCAGTTTACAGTATTTAGATTGCATCATAATTGCTGGTTATGTCACCAATCCTCCTCCCAAATTTCAGAGTTTGCATTTCAGCTGCATGATTTTCTTCCCTTACAAAATAAATGATCACTTGGCAAAGGTTTTTAAGATCTAATTTAGGATTTTCTCCCAACCACAGGGGCCTTTAATTTGGCCTTTGTGGGGATTTGAAGTAGGCTCTTTCTTAGTGGTTAATAAATCAAGAAGCAATATTGCATTTACTGATTTCATACTACTGATGAATGCCCAACGGGCAAGAAAGACATTGGATTCCAGCAAAACTAGCCATCTCTGTCTCTGTCAAAGCAGTTAAAGAAAACATAGGTTCCACCATGAAGCCATGCAATTAGGAAACATTAAATCACAGAACTGAAGAAGAAGAAAGGTAGGTCTTTGCATTTAATGTGGGAAGCAAGGGTGCTTTGTTTAGGAATGACCCACTCTGATAGGATAATCCAGGACTCGACTGAGAAGGGTGAGCAACACTTGAGTCCTTGCAACATTCCAATGTTCTCCCTCATCAATAAAGACTTTGGCAGAGAGCTTTTCCAACTCTTGATACAGATCCCCACCAACAAAGACCCACTTTCCAGCTTGGCCCTCATAGACTGTTGTGCTTCGGGTGCTTTACATCATTTATGACTGAGAAATCTTGGCAATAAAAGAAGCTCCCGACATCTATCTTGACTGATCAAAAGAATGGGGGTATCTAAAATCACTGAAATGCAGTAATGCTAGATATGCCGGGTGGTCTCTGTTCTTTTCCAGATTTGACTACGAGGTTAGTTACAAACAAGGAAATAAGCATGGAAAGTGGATGCTTTATCCAGAAAAGGACAAAAACTTCAACCTATCAGCAGCCCTCCAAGCGTTTTAGCCACTCAAGGAAATACACCCGGAAATGATCAAGGATTTTTCACCAACTTTTACAAAGTTAGCAGGAAATGGCTAAAAAAAAATGGGGTTCCAAAGATCCCCTACAAAAAAGAGTAGAATGATCTATTGTGCCATGGTCAAAAAGTGTTTGTCCCTGAATGTGACCTTCAACAAAATATTTTAAATTGAGGGCATAATTCTCTTGATGCACAACAATCAGGGATGGAGAAAAAAAAACTGAGACTTGTTTAGTTACCCTTTTTTGTATACTTTAGTGTGTTGACCTAAGTGGGATGGGTATGCCCAGAAGTAGCTACAATGCACAATGTGTCATTGGAATCACGCCATAACTATCTAGTGAACCCTAACTAGGGTGAAAACGGTCCTGGGTTACTTGTGATCTGGTTCAGGGAGGACCTGGCCTGACAGTTCTGGCTTGACTGTACCCATTGGAGCAGGGTCAAGATTGATTTGTATATGGCTGGTTCTAAATTGAGGTAGCATGGTGTGCAAAATAACAATGGGATTGGATGCAGCCAGAGTAATTACTAGTGGCTGAAGTTAATTCAAATATTCCATTCATCACTTTTTTGTATAGTTTATTGTTTCTTCAAGAACAGACATAGGCTACTCTGTTAAACAGTGTCTGGAATGTGCAGGCCGAATCCTCAAAAAATGAACCTGGGAAACTGTTACAGCTTCTTCCTACCCCTCAACAACTTTGTCTCAAAGTTCCCTGGATTTGGTCCATATTTGTCTTCATCAAAAGAAAAAGTTTGCTTTTAGTTGTGACTGACTATTTAACTAAAAATTGCTATTTCATAGCCTTTTACAAGATGTCTACCGCCCCTGCTTTGACTATAACATTTCTGAGAGAAATGGTCTGGCTGCATGAATTACCTTCTGTTATCATAACAAATAGGAAGTCCCAGTTTATTGTCAAATTCTATAAGGATGTACTTCAACCTTTGTGGTAATTCATTTCATTTCAACAAGCTATCATCCTAAGCCTGACTGTGCAGTCTTAAAGGTTAATTTAGACCCAGGAGCAAAATGTAAGATGCTTCTTAATGATTAATGCAGACCAATGGGCACTAATATCCTCATAATAACAAGCTGCATACATCACTAAAGTATGTTCTTTCTTTTGCTTCTCTGGGTTTCACCCTTATATTTGCCCACCAGGGTTTTCCCCTTCAATGGTTCTGTCAATACATGCTTTCCTCAAGAAGATACATAAGGTACAAAGGGCTGCTTTATAACATCCAGGAATTACGTAAGCAAGATATTAGAATTGTACTGATAGCCATCATACCCCTTGTCCTGACTACAAGACTGTTGAATAGATTTGGCTATCCCAAGTTTGCTGATCCCTTCCCGATCATAAGGCTAATTGGGTCTACAGCAGTTAAGTTGGCCCTTCCTGGTCACTGGAAGATTCACCCAGTTTTTCATGGGTACCAATTGAAGAAATCCCATTCAGTTATTTCTGCAACACCTCTGCCCCCTCTTATGGAACCCTTGAAAATGAGCAGAGGCCATTTTATATTTTTGTTGGTGCCAAGGTCAGTTGCAGTGTTTGATAGAAGGAAGCCAGCATCATCTGTCCATGCCCATCAACTAATCTCAGGTTTTCATAAGAAAATCCCAAAAAAAACTAAGACCAGGGACTAGCACCATTTGGGGGCCTGGGATTCTGTCAGGTCCCAAGACATCTTTGGATGCAAGTGACTGGGAACTTGGAAGAGATAATCTGGCAGCAATGGTGGTGTGTGACTTTTTGCTACAGTTTACACCTGTCTTGCTTCATCCCTTCACCTTCATTATTTTCTTCCTTCTTCAATTCCCTTGGGACCTCTAGGTCCCCTACCCTCTGTTTATGATTCCTCCAACATGCCTTTCTTGTCAGTTTGCCTTCTTGTCCAGGCTTGCTCTCTTCTAGTGCAGCGTGAGCACTCTATCTAAGGCTCCTTAGTGGGGTCTGCAATATGCTGGCTGTTATTTACAGAAGCCCTTCTGCTTGCACAGGATAAATCCCATAGTTTGCTACCCTTATGTCTAATGACTATCTTATGTTGTTGATGTTTTTGTAATTGTGCTCTCTAACCCATAGGTGGAGACCTTGATGTTCATCGTTTGGCCCCGAAACACTGTGCCTCAAAGCTTTCTTCTGGGATTTCAGAACACCAGTCTGTAGGAGTTTATCTCAAGCTCTTGCTCCTTACCTTCTTCTCACCTTAGCCTGGGTCTTCATGAATATCCTTGTTCCAATTCAAGGGGTTAAGTCGACCCTTAGGGTCTCAACATCAATACTCTTGAAACACTGTGTTCATGACAAATAGTAACAGTTGGTGGTAACTGATTAATGATGTGTGAGTGCAAGAGTTTTACCTGCAGCCCAAACTGGGGGGACTTTCTATCCCCCACCCCCATTATGAAAATCCTCGTAGTCTGTCAAAGGGACACTTAATTTCCCAAAGAATATGAGTGGTTGTGTGTGCTTGTATGAGTTTAGTATTTTAAGAAGTGCATTAGGGGTACGTATCCCCCAGACTGAGGAACCTCCAGTGTAATTAGGAGTTGTCAAGTCAGAAAGCATTTTCATTAATGGTGATTCATCTGTTCTCCCTGTTTATCTTTGCACTGCTCACTCCTCTCTCTACATAAGGTATTGTAGACAGGTTGGTTATTATCTGGTTTGGTTCAACAAAGTCTAAACGGAAGAGGAATGGCCATTTTGTGCTGGGTTCCGGGGATCGGACCTTTTTGGAGAGGTCAGCTTTTGGCCCACAAGGAAATATTATCCTGACAAAGAATGTGCCAAGCAGCATGATTATCTCTGTTACTTGAACTAAAGGGATATTCTGGGTGCTCGTTTATATTCTCTGTAGTCAGATCAGAATGAAAGTGCTAATGCCCACCATCACCCCTAGGATGACTGGAAGATTGACTAAGTGTAATAAAAAACAGGGAACAGTCATTATTATGTATATGTTGGACCATGCTGGGAGCAGTATGCCCTTAACCCTCATTGGTACTCAGCAAAATATTAGGAACGGAATATGTTCTGAGTGTCTGATTGGGCTGAAAACAATTGCCCCATGGAAGATAAGCTGATCATCTGAGTCAGGTATTTATGCTCACCTTTGACAGTGCTTTGTTCTACACCCAGGGGAAGAATTGTACCAGGCATTATAATAGCCAGTTACACTAGAGTAGAGACAGATCTAAACTTGACAGATTTAAGAATAAAGGTTTGCTGTTGCTAAGGTCTGTAGAAGAAGTTAATTGACTGCCCTGCTTGCTGAGAACCTGCTACAAATCATCTTGAGAACAAGGCCATTTTCCTTCAAGTGTTGCTTTGAGGAGCGCTGTCTGAGTGAAGAGTGGCGAGAGACCAAAAAGCTTGCAGTCATTGTACAGCAAAAATCATCATCCGAAAGAGGAGCTCTCTTTGCCAAAACAGGAAATAAATATTATGAGAGATCTGCTACAAGGAGCAAGAGGAATGAGCACATTAAAACTCTGAGGGAAACTGCTGCGCTCATGCTTGTTGCCAAAGTGCTTTTTCTCACCTTGTGGTCATCTGCTCCTTTGTATGTAGGTAGCAACATTGTGAACCCTGCTGCACTTCCTGTGTGGAACATCACTGCTGTGCTTGACAGCAGAAGCTGCCTCACCATTTATGATGGAACACAAACATCTTCTTTTGTATTCTTAGTCAGAGTGTGCATATTGCCAGAGGACTGTAGCCATGTACAGGCCCAAAGTGACTGGGACAGTTCTCCACTATTTGCAGCTTTGTTGTACTGTTCCTGTGAGTTCCTTGCACATGTTATTATTATTGCCTATAGTATTTCCTTTTCATCTAGAAGAGTCAGATTGCCTGCAAACTACGGGCCTGAATTATAGTTCAACAGATAGGCTATCTAATAGAAAGCTATGGAGCATTTTAGTGAATAAAAGCATTATATCTTTACAAGTAATCATGACACTGGGTATGTTATTTATTTTGTGACTCAAATGTTTTTTTCTAGACTTACTCCTAACAGCCATGCAAAGTGTTCCTTGTATCTGAGTTTCTATGCCACAACAACCTTCTAGAGTAAGCTTTAACCTGTCTTCCTATCTTCCTCCCTACTCCATGAGGGTCAAAGTTCTGAGCTTGCAGTAAAATCTGATTCCTGATGCTTCACACTATTGTGATCACACGGAAGTACAAAGGGGTATATTTACAAGAAACGTCTTCTTGTGTCACCACACCCCACCCCACTTAATGATACCATATGTGCGCCGTATTTACAATATGGCACACCGTGGCACACGTTAGGCCAATAGCATGAAACTTTTTTGATGCTATTGTGGCTCTTTGCTGCATTAACACTAGTACAACAAAGTACAAGGAGGCCTATTAATTACAATGTGTGTCGAAACTTTAACAGGCGTTAAAAAATGATGCCAGAAATCTTGTACATTTTACTGTGCCATTTTTGCGGGTCTCTTAACTCTGGAATGCCCCAATTGCATACATTATGCCTGACACAGGCATGTTGTGGCGTAAGGGGTCTCAAAGTGGAGCAATGCAATGCATTCATTGGGCCACTCTGTAAATATGGCACAGGGAAAAATGCCTCCTTGAGGCACATTAGTGTAAATAAAATTATGCTAGTGTAGCACAAAGAGGCACTAGGGCCTTGTAAATCTGGCCCAGAGTTTTAGATCTTGCCGCTGGATGCAAGCTCATGTTATTTGGACCTATGCTCTTCACAAGGTCCTCCGAATGATAGAGGAATTGCCCACTCAAATGAAAAAAAAAGTTTTCTGAGACATTCTATTTAGTGCGAAAAGTACCCATTCCATCCTTGCCACCAGACAAAAAATTGGTTGCTGTTTTCACATAGCCTATTTAGTGAAGTTCCATATGTGCTTTAGATCTCTCTGTAAATCTACTCTTACCACCACTGCCATATAAACATTAAGGCCCTCATTATAACCCTGGCGGTAAACGTCGCCTACTGCCATGCTGACGGCTGCCAACATACCGTGACCGCAGCGGTAATCCACCATGGGTATCATGACCCACACATAGAATACCGCCACAATACAGACACCCACACAAGTCCACCAGACCAAAGGTCAGTAATAAACTGGTGATAGCAAAACCCACACCGTTACGCCAACAGGAATACATCTACAGTATCACGACCCACGAATCAACGCGGCGGTCTTTCAACCGTGGTAAACCATTGGTGGTACACACCGCCGCACTCAAAATACACACACATACTTACAAAACTACACCACATTGGACAATTCAAACTACACACACATGACACACATACACACACCGCACCCACACACTCGCACCACCATAAAACACACACCCACATTACCCAGAACACTTCCAATGAAAAAAAAGATTGCCAACAGTGAGAGATACAAGCCAGGAGTACCCACTCAATCTGAGCTACAGAACACTATCACCCATACACCATCCACGCACATCACAGCATACACCCCAACACATCACCCCACACATCACCCCAGACATCCTCACACATATCACTCACACCACATCCATGGCACCACAAAGACACCCCAGGTTTTCAGAGGAGGAACTAAGGGTCATGGTGGAGGAAATCATCTGGGTAGAGCCACAGCTTTTCAGATCACAGGTGCAGCAGACATCCATTGCAAGGAAGATGGAGCTATGGCGGAGAATCGTGGACAGGGTCAATGCCGTGGGACAGCATCTATGAACAAGTGATGACATCAGGAAGAGGTGCAACAACCTATGGGGGAAGGTGCGTTCCGTGGTTTCAAGACACCAGATTGCTGTAAAGAGGACTGGCGGTAGACCTCCACCTTCTCCCCCACAACTAACAACATGGGAGGAGCAAGTCTTGGCGTTCATGCATCCTGAGGGCCTCGAAGGAGTAGCAGGAGGACTGAATTCTGGTAAGGCACATCTTAACTACTTCTTCCCCCACCCTACCTGCAAGCCATCACAAACTCCTACCCCCATCCCCATCATTCCACCAACTCACATATACCCCACTAGCACAACCCACCCATCCCAATACCAAGCCCTGCATGCAACACCAATGCATGGACACCCATCACAGACCTGCATGGGCACCCATCACCCCAGCATGCCCAATAGAGACTCACCCAGCCCACAAAATAACCATGCACACAAGGCCAAGCCGACAGGGAAATCACAATCATAGAGGGAAACACAGCCATGCACAAGATGGCACACGCAGATACATTGACAATGCATTTGCATCCCAACAGGACCCCTACCCAACGTCACCAAAGAGGAGGTGCCAGCTACATCCAGCCCCTCCAGAAGAGGCCCACAGTGATGACAGCAGCTCTGCACGCCTGCATCTGGATGACCAACCTGGCCCATCAGGGACCTCTGGACAGTCGGTTCCCCTGCCACAGTCCCAACCCACCACAGAGACCGCCCCTCAGGAAACACCAGCATAGCACCCACTCAGAGGGCCCATGCTACTGTCCCCAGGACACGGCAATCAGCAGTGTGTCCACCACTACAGGGACCCCAGGCAACCCCACAAACACAGGACGATCAGGGACCTGGGGTCAGTGGCAGTGGGCACACGGTTCAGGGGACAGAGGCACAGGACACCAGGGAAGTTGGGAGGACTGCTGTGCAACAGGGGGAGGACAGGCCAAGGGAACAGACCCTCCACGAGGCACTCTCAAATTTTCATGGGAGCATACCACCTTTCCCAGGAGACCATGGGCCAGGTACTGGCCAATTTACAGGAGACCCAGCGGCTGCAGGAGGGACAGTGCCTGGGGATCAGGGAAGACCTAACAAAAATATTCACCATCCTGGTCACCATTGCAGGGGTGCTGGCTGACATGGGTAAGACCATGAGGGAGGCAGTGACACAACAAAGGGCGTCTGACACTAGCCAAACCGAGGAACAGCCTTCCACCTCTGCCGGCGCTAGTGGACAGGAGGCCCGCCACAGAACCAAGAGGCCACCAGCACCCCACTCCCTGCAGAAGGAGAACCACCCCCGCAAACGGTCCCTGCGATCCAGGCAGAAGACAGAGAACATTGCTAAGACCCCCGCCAGGAAATAAGACTCTCCTGATTGTCACCCTTCTTTCCCACTGTGGCACCCTGTACACCTTGAACTGCCATTGCTCCACTTCCTATGTCCCCTTGGACAATGCACCTGTGATACCAATAGACTGGACTCTAACTGGACATTCCTCCACCATCACCCCAGCCCCTTGCACATACCCCATACTTATTGGAACAAAAATAAACACCCTTGAAACAAATACCATACTGGAGTCAGTGTAATGAATCGAAAAATATATTAGTACAACATTATCAAAGCATCGCAACGTATATGTTCAGTGAAATATACTACAGGATGACCTTTGGTGGGCAGCAGTACATATAGCAGGAGCCAGAATGAGGCACACAGATCTGAAAATAGAGAATCCAAAGGGTACAGTCAGTGTCCATAGACAGAGGGTAAGAGGCTGCCATGTACAATGTCCAAAAGATAACTGAAAAGTAAATTTGAGTTACAGTCTCTTACCTGTGTGTCACTGGAAGTACTGCTGTATAATGTTTGTTCTGTTGTCCACATCTTCTTCATCTGCCTCCTCCTCCTCACTGTCCACAGGCTCCACCGCTGCCACAAGACCATCTCCAGGTTCATCCTCCTGCAGAAAAGGCACCTGACGTCTCAAGGCCAGGTTGTGCAACATACAGCATGCCACGATGATCTGGCACACCTTCTTGGGTGAGTAGTACAGGGATCCACTTGTCAGATGGAGGCACCGGAACCTGGCCGTCAGGAGGCTGAAGGTTCTCTCAATAATCCTCCTTGTACGCCCATGTGCCTCATTGTAACGTTCCTCTGCCCTTGTCCTGGGATTCCTCACTGGGGTCAGTAGCCACAAGAGGTTGGGGTAACCAGAGTCACCTGTAAATATCGAGGGACAACTGTTAGACACACACTAACCATTAGGGACAACCCCATACCCAGACACCTACTTATACTCTGTGGGGACCTTGGCCTCACCTATTAGCCACACCCGGTGCCTCTGGAGTTGACCCATCACATAAGGGATGCTGCTATTCCTCAAGATACAGGTGTCATGCACAGAGCCAGTATATTTGGCATTCACATGGGAGATGTACTGGTCCCCCAAACACACCATCTGTACATTCATCGAGTGATAGCTTTTTCTATTCCTGTAAACCTGTTTATTTCTCCGATGGGAACAAATGCCATATGTGTACCATCAATGGCACCAATGATGTTGGGGATATGTCCCAGGGCATAAAAGTTAGCTTTCCCTGTGGCCAAATCATCCACCTGGGGGAACACTTTGTAGCTGCGCATATGCATCAGCAGGGCAGACAACACACTGGACAACATGTTGGAGAACATTGGCTGATACATTCCTGATGCCATGGCCACCGTAGTTTGAAAGGAACCACTTGCCAGGAAATGCAGCTCTGACAGAACCTGCACTAGAGGGGGTATTCCTGTGGGCTGGCAGATAGCTGACTTCAGGTCTAGCTCCAATTGGGCCCACAGTTCTTGGATTGTGACACGATCAAGTTTGTATGTGATGATAATGTGTCTGTCCTCCATTGTCAACAGGTCCACCAGGGGTCTGTACAACGGAGGATGCCACCATCTCATCATCTACCTCAGCGGTTGTAGCCTATGGAGGAGAACGGTGAGCAGAAGGTCATATTTCCACATGGAATGCACAACTGTTGCTGAATTTAGGTCACAGAAGCAGTATGTGAAGTTGAGAATCAGTTGATGGGCCAATGTCTGCTGTGACGCAGTTAGGTGCCATGCCATGTGCCCCCCTGAAATGGCGGCTGCCTTACCTGTGAGGAGGGACAAGTTGAAATGAGGTAAGTGTGCTGGCTTTGTGCTCCATCATGGTAGGCGGTCGATGACCCTCGCACAACTTCGCATTGGTTATCATTGGGCCCAATGGGTTCCAGGAGCCAATGGCGATGTATGCCGGTGGTGATGGTACGCACCGCCACGGACGTCACCCCCATTTTCCAACTATTCACTCACTTGCTAGCTGAGCATCAACAGGAGAAGACCTACACTGCAAGTGCTGCTGTGACCTGAGTCTGGAAGTGACAATGGCTAGAGTGTCTGGGGAAAGAGCCCCTGCCTTCACTGCGTAGGAGTTGGAGAAACTGGTGGATGGGGTCCCACCCCCGTACACATTACTCTACTGTCCTCTAGACAAACAGGTGAGTGCACTGTGAGCATGATGTGTGGCAATGCATGTTTGGAGTGGTGTGGATGTAAGCCACATGTTGTGGGGTGCTGAGGCGTCCTGGCCTGAGTGCTGCATGAGAGGTGGTCAGTGTATGTGTGTCAAGGCATGGGTGGGAACTGGGGGGCAATGAGTATGCCGGTCCGGATGGGTGAGTAATTTCCTTTTCTGCTGTCTTTTCCCTCTAGGTCAGCACCCACCAGAAAAAGGGTATTTGGCGTGCCATCGCCAAGGAGGTGTGGACACTGGGGGTCTATCACAGGCGGAGCACCCACTGCCGCAAGAGATGGAAGGACCTGCGCTGCTGGACCAAGAAACCAGTGGAGGCCCACCTGGGGCTGTCCTCCCAATGTGGAAGGGGTGCCCGTCGCACCATGACCGGTCTGATGTTCCGCATCCTGGCGGTGGCCTATCCGCAGTAGGATGGGCGCTTGAGGACATCACAGCAGCCACAAGGGGGGATGAGTACAGATTCTGAATCCTGTCTTTGCACGCTTTAGGAGTTGGCTGGGTGGGGGATGTGGACTGTGGGTGCCCCTAGGCCAGGACGATCATGGCAGGGTAGGTCCCTTGTGTGCAGGCTCTGAACCACTCCAAATCCAATGGTGTTAATGGGCATCTACTACTGGGTAGGGTCCTGTGGGTTTCAGGTGTGCAGATACTGGTGTTAGGCATTGTACCCCATGGGCTGGTGACTACCTTAGTGACTGTTTGGGCATGGCCAAGTGCATAGGGCAGCTCCCTTTGTGTTGTGTGCCCCAACTGTAGTGTTGTTGCTGGCATTGACCAAATGTATCCTCTGTCTCTCTCCCCCCTTTTTGTTTTGTCACCTTGTCCCTGTGTGCATTAGCATCATCTGGCGGAGAAGCAGAGGCACCGGCGACAGAGGGAGCTGCATCCCACATGGGCCTGGAGGCCGAATCCACCGAGGGTGAAGGAACCAGTGGGACGGAGGGCGAGGGGAGCTGCATGACGGGGACGGGGACGGGGGGGAGACCACTGACAGCGACTCTTACTCCGATGGAAACTCCCTGGCAGCGGCGGACACCTCTGTGCCCACCCCAACAACAGGTACAGCTGCCACCCCCCCTACCAGCACTGCCATCCCAGCAGCCCCTCAGTTTGTTTCCCGTGCCCGCTCACCCAGGAGGGTGGGCATCTCCTTCGTCTCAGGCACCTCAGGCCCTGCCCCAGTCAGCCCTGCTGCCCTCAGTGAGGAGGCTATTGACCTCCTGAGATCCCTCACTGTTGGGCTGTCAACCATTCTGAATGCCATCCAGGGTGTCGAGAGGCATTTGCAACAAACAAATGTATACCTGGAGGGCATTCATTCTGGTGTGGCAGCCCAACATAGATCATTTCAGGCTCTAGCCTCAGCACTGATGGCAGCCACTGTACCCGTGTCCAGCCTCCCCCCTCCAACTTCCTCTACCCAGTCCCAATCCCCTCAACCCCACCCTATCCCAAGCACACCTTCAGACCAGCAATCACCCAAATCAACACACAGAAGTGGCTCAGGCAAACACAAGCACCACACTTCATCTCACAGGCACTCACACAAGCACCCTCCCCATGCAGACACACCAACATCCACTGCCTCCACTGGGTCCTCCTCCTCCTCCTGGTCTACCCCCTCCCAGTAGCATCTCCACTCACATCTGCATGCACTACATCTTCATCCACTTTCTCCATCACCAGCACGCCCATCACAACACAGCCCTCATCAGCAGTCACCACCCTCACAACCATACACACGTCCCTGGGGTCCTCTCCCAGTGTGTCTGTGACCCCTGCTCCTAAAGTACACAAATGCAAGCACCCACCCACCCAACAGCCATCCACCTCACAACAGCATCCAGCCCATGCACCTTCAACCAAACTCAGCAGACGTACACCTCCTACAACCACTCCCTCTTCCTCCACTCCCAAACCCTCTCCATCTTTCCGTCCCAGTGTGTTTAAAAAGTTTTCCTTGCAAACTTTGACCTCTTCCATATGCCTCCCACCCAGTCCTTCCCCTCGGGACAGTGTGTCAAAATCCCAGGCCAGCACTTTAGCCACCAAGTCGGCGTCCGCTGTGGTACCTGCAAGTCCCAGGGGATCAAAGGGGGCACCCGTTCAGGGCTGCCAGTGTGCCACAACCCCTGCAAAGAACCAACCCATTCCGCCACCTGCCAAGGTGAAGAAGGTGCCAGCATGCAGCACGGACAAGAAGCACGACTCACCCAGCAAGGTCTCCTCCAAAACTGCATCTGCCAGTGCCAAGGTCCCAGCAGAATCTGTGGGGAAGGGAAAGAAAACTGAAGGCAAGGCACTTCAGGGCTCGGAGCCTCCAGGTGAGGGACTGGTGCTCACCATCAGTACCGACTGCCCCGCAGCCTGTACCGCTGCACCACCATCTGCCCCGCCATCTGCCCGCCACCTGCACCCCCCCCTGCACCGCCACCTGCACCGTCACCTGCACTGCTGCTGCCACAACAACTGTCAGCAGCATCATCCCTTGTGGGCAGCCGTCCGAGGCTGCAGGAGACGGCCTGGTGTCTCCCTCCACCACTACCAGCACCTGCACCACAGCCAGCACCGGCAGCATCTCCTCCGCAGACACCACCGCAAGCACCTCCACCTGCACCTCCATCTGCACCACCACCTGCCCAGCCAGTGCCACCACATCTGTCATCAGCAGCATCCCCAGTGGACAGCCGTCCGGGGATGCAGGAGGCGGCCTAGACCCTCCCCCCACCACTTGAAGCACCAGCACTACGAGCAGTTTGCAGCCTTAGTCGCCGCAGGATGGAGTCTGGCTCTGCATCCATGGAGTATCATGCTACCTGTACCCTGCACATCTCATGCCTCAGACACCCAGGTGAGGGAATGGGAACTGGCACACCCGAGGTGCAGCATCACTGGGCACAAGGCCCCCTCCAGAACCAGTGGAGATATGCATCCACTATAACTTTCCTTGGCAGGATGAAGCAGACTGGGCACAAGGCCCCCTCCAGAACCAGTGGGGATATGCATCCACTATCACTTTCCTTGGCAGGATGAAGCAGACTGGGCACAAAGCCCCCTCCAGAACCAGTGGAGGAGCCACCCACTTGAGAGACTGTGGCTTTGCACTCCCCAGGGCCAAGCAGTGGGCAAACCACCCACTTGAGAGACTGTGGCTTTGCACTCCCCAGGACCAAGCAGTGGGCAGACCACCTACTGCAGAGACTGTGGCTTTGCACTCCCCAGAACCAAGCAGTGGGCAAACCACCCACTACAGAGAACGTGGCTTTGTACTCCCCATGACATCACTGTGGCCATGTTGCCACCTCCAGGAGCAGTGGTGTTGTACTATCTTCCGGCTGATGTGCCCTCCCCTTCCCCCTGAGGTGCCTGTGTGTTTTCGACCTGATTCCCCTGCAGTGTTCTCTCTGTTTTGAGGCAGGAGTCAAGTGTGGGCTTCGCCCATGATTTGTTTGCCCACTGGGCCCTAAACATTTGCAAAGGACAGTGTACGGCCTTCTGTACATATTGTAAATATTTGTATATACTGTTTTTTCCAATCGTGAACTTTATCTGCATATTTCTAAATATCACTATTTGCACTCATTTCCTTTTGTCCCCCATCTGACTGCAATACCACAGCAGCCACACAAAGTCCCCAGACCTGTATCCCCAGGACACGTCGATCAACAGTGTGCCCACTTGTACAGGGATCCGAGTCAACACCACACAGGCAAGATGATGAAGGTCCTGGTGTTAGTGGGAGTGGGCACACAGGTGAGGGAACACAGGCAAAATGGGGCCGGGGCCAGTGGGAGGTTAGCTGTGTACCAAGAGGAGGCCCAACCCAGGGAACCGCCTGCCCAGGAGGCACTCACACATGTCCTGTGAGCCTACCAGAAATCCCTGGACAGGATGGGTCAGGTAATCACCATCTTGAAGGAGAACCAGCGGCTGCAGGAGGTATACCACCAGGAGGTCATGCAGCAGTTACAGGGCTTAAATGCTAACATGGCCTCCATTGCAGCAGTGCTGGGTGACATGGCCAACTTAATGTGTGAATACACAACACATCAGTGGGCTCCTTCCTCTAGTCAGTGTACTCACCAGCCGCCCACATCTGCTGCAGCTAGTGAACAGGAGTACCTGCCACAAGACTCACAGGCCACCAGCACCCCTGCCTCTGCAGCAGGAGAACCACCCCGCAAACGTTCCCTGCGACCCAGACAGACACCAGAGACTATAGCCAAGACCTAAACCACTGCCAGGAAATGAGCCCCTTCTGAATGTCTCTCATGTGTGCCTCTGAGACACCTTGTTCACTTTGGACTGCCATTGCTCCTTTTTCTTTGGCCCCATGGATACTGGATCTGTCTTACAAACCAACTGGGCCACTACACTGAAGATTTTGTCTACCATCATCCCACTCTAGTGCACTATCCCTCCTTTTTGTCACTTCAATAAACACCCTTGAACACAACTGAGGTATCTGTGCTTTATTTACCACAAATGCAATGTCTTGACCTGTATAATCTGTGCAAATGTCATGTAAAGTGTGAATCCATCCACCAAATGTGTGAAAGCAGTCTGTAGTCATCGTATTAGTTCTCAGTTGTGACCACACCAACATCTGCAAAAAGGGAAAGCATTAGTGACAGTCAATTGTGAAGCAAAGGTAGTAGAGCAACATGAGCCCCTGTAGCCTACATTCAGCTGGTCACTTCTATTCAGTTATTTGCGCAGTAATTGACTCCAAACACCATCAGTGAGTAGAAACAACCCATTCCAGGCCCTCACACAAGATGCCATAGTATAAGCTATGCCATGCTGTCAGCATGCCAATCCCTCCTCTGAACCACCTAGTCTGGGCAACAATGTCAGGAAAATAGAAGTCACAGATCGGTTGTGTAAGCACATTGAAAGTCACATGACATTCCTACCACCATATGCTACGTACTGTATGGGATGAGGACACAGTTTGGAGTGGCCATGTGTTTGAGAAAGCTAAACTACTGACACATAGCATGGGCAGAATAAGATTGTATAACATCACCATAACACTGGCAGGACTGACCACAGATGGAACAGTGTCAGCTCACATAATACACACATTTCTGCTTGGCACAACACAGCAGCCACACAGCACTTAACTGTAATGGAGGTATGAACAGAGGTCCTGTCTTACCTGAGTGTCATTAGCAGTACTGATGTATCAGATGTGTCCTGTTGTCTACATCCTCCTCCTCCTCATAACTGTCTTCAGTATACTCCCCTCCCACAAGTGCATTGTCTTCCCCCTCCTCCTGCGGGAATGGCACATGGCGTCTGAGGACCAAATTGTGCCTCATGCAGCAAGCCACCACTATGTGGCAGACCTTCCCAGGGGCATAGAGTAGGGATCCACCACATACATGGAGGCACCGGAACCTGGCTTTCAGTAGCCCAAACGTCCTTTCAATTACCCTTCTGGTTCGGACATGTGCTTCATTGTACTGATTCTCTGCCCCTGTCCTCAGATTCTTCACTGGTGTCAACAGTCATGATAGGTTTGGGTAGCCGGAGTCACCTGGTAGTAGTGAGAGACACACATTACTTATGTACAATGGCAAAGAGGACAGCTTCAGGTGGCACATAGTGACATACATTGTATGAAAACTCAAGCTCACCTAGGAGCCACACTCTCTCCCTTTGTATCACCTATGGGATGCTGCTATTCCTCAATACACAGGCATCATGCACAGATCCGGTGAACTTGGCAGTAACGTGGGAGATGTATTGATCTGCAAGGCACACCATCTGGACATTTATTGAGGGGTAACTCTTCCTATTCCTGTAGACCTGCTAATTTCTCCTGGGAAGGGCCAAGGCAATATGGGTCCAGCCAATGGCCCCAATCACATGTGATATGTGTCCCATGGTGTAGAATGCAGCTTTCACAGTGGGCAAATCTTCACTCTGGGGGAATGCGATATAGTGATCATGTGTTTCATCAAGGGAGCCAAAACTCTTTTAAGCAAAATTGAAAACATTGGCTGTGAGATTCCTGCAGCCAAACCCACAGTCACGTGGAAAGAACCACTTGGCAGGAAGTGGAGCACTTTCCTGACCTGTACTGCAGGGGGCATTGCTGCAGTGCTACAAATAACAGGAATCAGGTCTGGCTCTAATTGTTGACACAGTTCAGTGATTGTGGCCCAGTCCAGATGATAGGTCATAAAAAGGTGCCGTTCCTACAGTGTAGCCAAGTCGACTAGGGGTCTGTACATGGGTGCTTGCCTCCTCTTCCTCTGCAGTGGTTGGTATCTAAGTAAACCAAACATCAGAAGTGTGTGACTACAGGAAGGTTGGATACACAATATCACAGTACACAGAGCAGTCACATCCTACATACTCAAACAATGATTATAATTTGCACTGGTGTCCTCTACATGCAAACGGACTTCCTCAAAACCTAGCATACTGTTCATTAGCCATTGTGTCACACAGATGTAGTCAGAGTCATGTGTCGTGACTAGCAGCATCCCATTTGAAATGTACTGTCAACTATTCATCTTCATGCAGTGCACTGGAATGAGATCTAATTTGAGTGCCAGAGTATGCAAGCCAACAAAAGTATGTAGCGAACTGGAATTGCAATGGTGTTTACTATATCACATTAAATTGACCGCCATGAGTACCAGCATTAGGAATTGGCCACCGCCTGTCCTGTATGCAGGGACAGGTGGAAGTGACCTCACTCCGACGGCATATGGTGTCATGGCAGAAGGCGGTCTGCACTGCTGTGCAACTCCTCATTGGTTAACATGGAAGTCTATGAAGCACAGGAACCAATGATGATCACCGCAGGAGGTGATGGTGTTCACCGTTGCGGACGTGACCGCCATTTTCTCTATCCCACTTCACTTGATTCCTGACTCTCACCAAATCAACACCTCCACTGTGTGTGCTGCTGTGTCCTGTGTCTTGAAGTTGTGATGACCCCATGCTACAGGGGATAGGGCCCCAGCCTTCACATCAGAGGAACTGGAGAAGCTGGTGGATAGGGTCCTACCCTTGCATGGACAGTTGTTTGGGCCTCCAGACCAACAGGTGAGGCACTTTTGGGTACATTGTATGCAACATGGATGTATGTTAAAGTATGTGTGTGCTGGAAGTGTGTCATTTGGGGAGTGTATTTTTGCTGCATGCAATGTGTATGTAGAGGTACGAGTAATGTGTGAAGTCAATGTGGGATATATTCAGTATGTAAGCCATTGCTGTAACAGAATGTAATGCTGAGTTCATGGTGTCTTTTCGTCTGTGTTCCCTATACAGGTCAGCGCCCATCAGAAAAAAAGGGTAATGGCGTGCCATCACCAAGGACGTGCAGACCCTGAGGGTCAAATCCGGCAGAGGTCCCACTGCAGAAAAAGGTGTGAGGACCTGCGCCACTGGGCCTGGAAGACCGTGGAGGCCCAACTGGGGACATCCTCCCAATGAGGGAGGTGTGCCCGTCGGATCCTGACCCCCCCTAATTGCCCGCATCCTGGCAGTGGCCAATCCAGAGTTGTATGGGCTCTTGAGGGCAGCACAGCAGCCACAAGGGGGTGAGTACACACTGTGTGGAATTCTCTCTTGATGCCTGCCATGTTGTTTGGGTGCAAGGTTCTAGACAGTGGATGGTTCACTATGCCCGTTTAGCTAATCATGTAGAGTCCTGCTTAGCAATGAAGAGTGGTATGTACATTTGGTATTGACAAGTAGCTGGCATCCCAAGGCAGACATGGCTTAGTGAGTCCCATTAGGTGTGCAGATGGTAGAGTCTGTGTTCATTTCTGCTGTAGCTCCCATTCAATGGTTTGGTATAGTGGTTCATACTGCACAGTGTTAGTCCCAGTGAGTCCTTGTGATGTGTATGCCACATGTGCTGTTGTTGCTGAAATTGACCCTGTGCTCCCTTTCTTTCTCCCCCACCCTCTTTCCTTTTGTCATCCTGTCCTTGTTTGCATCAGCATCATCTGGCAAAGGAGCAGGGGCACCCGGCGAGTGGGGGAGCTGCAGCCCACGGGACCCAGGAGGCGGTGAGAGCAGATTCCGAGGGGACCAGTGGGTTGGAGGGCGAGGGGAGCACCATGGGGGAGGCAGGAGCTGATACTACTGACTGATTCCTCCTCAGATGGAAGCTCCCTGGTGGTGGCGGACACCTCTGGGACCACCCCAGTTACTTCATCTTCTGCCACCCCGTACTAGCAACGCCACCCTAGTAGTCCCCCACCCAGTTGCCCATGCCCACTCACTAGGAGGGTGGGCGTCTCCTTCGCTCCAGGTACTTCAGGCCCTGCCCCAGTCAGCCCTGCTGCCCTCACTGAGGACGCAATTGACCTCCTGATATCCATCTCTGTAGGGCAGTCAACCACAGTGAATGCCACTCAGGGCTGGAATCCCTGATGCTGCAGTGCAATGCCTACCTGGAGGGCATTCACAGTGGCTTGGCTGCCCTACAGAGATTGTTTCAGGCACTGGCCTCCTGTTTGATGGCAGCCTGTGTCCCTGGTTCTTCCTTTCCCCCTCCAGCTACCTGATCCCAGTACCAAAGCCCTCTCCCCCCATCCTAAGCACACAATTAAACCAGCATGCACCCAAGTCAAAAGACAGGACTCACACAGACAAGCACAGGCATCACAGATCACATTACAGGCATACACACAACCAACACACAGAAGCACACACAACAACAGCCACAGCCACTTCCTCCACTGTCTCCGCCTCCTCTTCCTCTCTCACAGTCACCACTCACACCTTCAAGCACTGCATCATCAGTCCCAGATCCTGCCACCTGTACCGCCTTGCTCACAGTCACCACAACAGCAGACACACAGACTAGCACACTAGTTCACCAGATGCGCAGTCACCACCACCACCATCACTACCACATGCAGCACACCCACCTCACTTGAAGATACCACCACAACATACATGCACATGACCTGTTTGCCCTCTCCCACCCTGTCTGACCAACCCCTTCCCGAAAACACATAAACACTCCCAGTCAGACACTTAAGAGCCATCCACCTCACACACGCACACTGTACATGCACCTGCACCCCAGTCCAGCACACCTACACGTCCTACAACCACTCCCTCTGCCTCCACTCCCAAACCTGCTCCCACAGCCCAAAAATACAGTTCCTTGCCCGCCTTGACCTCTTCCTTCCTCCTCACCCGCCCCATCCTGTCTGGAAAAGGAAGGTCCCGCTCCCCCATCCCAGTGCCTCCAGCTTCAATATATTGCCGAAGTACCACCTGACCCTCCACTGAGGTCCAATCACCGACCACGGCGATGGACCTCTTCAGGCTGGCGGAACACCATTTCCTGCCCACCATATATACCACGATTAGTAGTCCAGGTTTTGCATCATTCATAGTCCATGGACCACTGGGCCCAAAATGCATGGGCGAGGCCCACACAAGATACCCAAACATGATGGAGAAGACTGCAGGGGCATCAGATAGAAATACAACAGGGAAGGGGGGGCACCTCAGCCGGATGAGTGCACAATGCCAGATCCACGAGGGGGCACCATGCCCACTGGTCAATCCTGGGGAGTGCAAAGCCACAGTCTCTCAAGTCTCTACAGTGGGTGGGTTGCCCACTGCCGCATCCTGGGGAGTGCAAAGCCAGTCTCTCAAGTCTCTACAGTGGATCGTTTGCCCACTGCTGCATCCTGGGGAGTGCAAAGCCACAGTCTCTCAAGTCTTTACAGTGGGTGGTTTGCATACTGCTGCATCCTGGGGAGTGCAAAGCCACAGTCTCTCAAGTCTTTACAGTGTGTGGTTTGCATACTGCTGCATCCTGGGGAGTGCAAAGCCACAGTCTCTCAAGTCTCTACAGTGGGTGGTTTGCCCGCTGTACCATCCTGGGGAGTGCAAAGCCGCAGTCTCTCAAGTGGATAACAGTCTCCACTGGTTCTGGAGGGGGACTGGTGCCCAGAGTGCTTCATCCTGTGCAGGACAGACGGAGTGGATGCATGTCTCCACTGGTTCTGGAGGGGGAATGATGCCCAGAGTGCAGCACTCACCCAGTGACGGTCCCAGTTGCGTCACTGCCCCTGCCGCTAATGGGCTAGCGGTGCTTGCCATGGCGGTCTTTGCCCTGTTCAGCGGAGCTTGAGTTGGCAGTCTCTGACCTGTTTAGCGGTGCTTGCCCTGTTCAGCGGTGCTAGCCATGGCGGTCTTTGCCCTGTTCAGAGGTGCCTGGCCTGTTCAGCGGTGCTTGCCATGGCGGTCTTTGCCCTTTTCAGCGGTACCTGACCTGTTCAGCGGTGCTTGCCATGGCGGTCTTTGCCCCGTTCAGCGGTGCTTGAGTTGACAGTCTCTGACCTGTTCAGCAGTGCTTGCCCTGTTCAGCGGTCCTGGGCAGCAGGGCTGTGGTTTGCGGGGCCCTCCTGGGCAGCTGGGCTGTGGCTTGTGGGGCCCTCCTGGGCAGCTAGGCTGTGGCTTGCGGGGCCCTCCTGGGCAGCTGGGCTGTGGCTTGTGGGAGCCTCCTGGGCAGCTGGGCTGTGGTTTGTGGGGAACTCCTGGGCAGCTGGGCTGTGGCTTGTGGGGCCCTCCTGGGCAGCTGGACTGTGGCTTGCGGGGCCCTACTGGGCAGCGACCATGGGGCTGGCGGTGGCCTCCTGGGCAGCAACGATGGGGCTGGCGGTGGCCTCCTGGGCAGCGACGATGGGGCTGGGGGTGGCCTCCTGGCCAGCGGGGATGATGGCGGTCTTCTCCGCCGTGCTGCTCCTCACTGACTTTGCAGGTTTCTTCTGCCCCTTCCCCACCTTGGGAGGAGTCACAACCGAGTCCACACTCCCCCCGGGAACCCTGTGAGCGGCTTGGCTGGCTGGAGTCTTCCCCCTCTCCCGCCGGGCACTGTCCAACTTCTGGTGCTTCACATGGGGGGGGACTGGCTGTGCTGTGGCTCCATGACAAACTGGCTGGCCTGGTGGCCTGTGCACTCCACATACCTGTAACAACAGGCACCACTGGTCCCGGAGATTTTTTGGCTGAGGTGCTAGTACGGAACCTATGAGTTGGAGGGGGGTGGTGGGAAATAGGTTAAGGGGGGACAGGAAATGTTGTTTGGACACACTGGGACGGGTAGCTGGAGGGGGTTTGGGAGTGGAGGAAGAGGTGGTGGTTGTAGGAGGTGTAACTTTTGTGGATTTGGGTGCAGGTGCATGCGCTGGAGGCTGTCGTGGGGTGGTGGGTGTGTGCCTGCATTTGTGTATCTTCGAAGGGGGCGTCACAGACACACTGGGAGAGGACACAGGGGGCATGTGAATGGTAGTGGGGTGGTGACTGCACGTGAGCGGGGTGTGGTGGTGGGTGTGCTGGTGCGGGACGCAGTGGCTGTAGTGGTAGTGCATGCAGGCGTGAGTGTAGACGAGACTGGGAGGGAGGAGGGAGACGAGGAGGAGGGGGACAGAGTGGAGGCAGTGGATGTTGGTGTGTCTGCATGTGTGTGATGCTTGCGTGAGTGCCTGTGGCGTGTGTGGTGCTTATGTTTGCCTGAGCTTCCCTTGTGTGGTGAGGTGTGTGCAGGCTGGTCTGATGGTGTACTTGGGATGGGCAGTGGTACAGGGGATTGGGTCTGGGTGGAGGAAGTTGGAGGGGGGAGGCTAGACACAGGGACAATGGCTGCCATCAGTGCTGAGGCCAGAGTTTGAAGGGTTCGATGAAGGGCAGCCTGACCAGAATGAATGCCTTCCAGGAATGCATTTGTGTGTTGCAACTCCCTTTCTACACCCTGGATGGCATTCAAAATGGTAGACTGCCCAACAGTGAGTGGCCTGAGGAGGTCAATGGCCTCCTCACTGAGGGCAGCAGAGGTGACAGGGGCAGGGGCTGAGGTGCCTGGGGCGAAGGTGATGCCCACCCTCCTGGGTGAGCGGGCACGGGGCGAAGGCTGAGGGGCTGCTGGGAGGGCGGTGCTGGTAGGGGGGGTGGTGGCTGTACCTGTTGAAGTGGGGGGCACAGATGTTGCCGCCACCACAAGGGAGCTCCCATCAGAGGACAAGTCTGTGTCGCTGGTTGCAGATCCTGTGACCGCCGTGGTGCTCCCCTCGCCCTCCGTCCCACTGGTGTATTCAGAGTCCGGAGTGTGGGCCTCCATGCCCATGTGGGATGCAGCTCCCTTGTGCTCCGGTGCCACTGTACCTCCGCCTGATGATGCTAATGCACACAAGAACAGGGAGACCGCTAAAAAAGGGGGGGGAACAGAAGAAAGACAGGTTGAGTGCATGGCTTACTGCTACCGTTGGCAGACAATACAGACACAGCAGCCCCCTGCACTATGTTGCGCTGTTGGGCTCTACAGTACAATTCCTGGGAAATGGCCTACAAGGCTATGGACGACATCTGCACACATAGATGACCCTGGGGCATGAATAGCTGTACATGGCACTCTACAGAGGTGTGGCGTGGGGCCACAGGGCCATGCCTTACGAATGGGCCTAGCCTACGGAACTCGCCCTGGCCTAGGGAAACCCACAGCCCTCCTCCCCCACCCAGACACCTTCACTGCGCACAAAGTCAGCTGAATGATAGTGTACTCACCCCCTTGTGTCTGCTGTGATGCCCTCAAGTGCCCATCCATCTCAGGGTAGGCCACTGCCAGGATCCGGAACATCAGGGGGGTCATGGTTCGACGGGCACCCCTCCCACGTTGGGAGGCCATCCCCAGCTGAGCCTCCGCCGTCTTCTTGCTCCAGCGGCGAATGTCCTCCCATCTCTTCCGGCAGTGGGTGCTCCGTCTGTGGTGGACCCCCAAGGTCCGGACATCCTTGGCGATGGCACGCCAAATATCCTTCTTCTGGTGGCTGCTGACCTACATGAAATGTACAGGGGAAGAAGAGAAGGTATTACCAACTGCACCGTCAAAGTGAGTGGACCCAAACCCTACCCTTGCCATGTGGCACATGCATTCACCGTCTTTCATGCACGCAGAACTCTGCCCCTTTCCTTCTTACAGCCAGCCCTCTCCACACAGGCATAGCCCATACAACATGCTCCCTGTGTACTTACCTGTTGGTCTGGAGGACTGTAGTGTAGCGTGTACTGAGGGAGGACCCCGTCAACGAGCTTCTCCAACTCCTCTGCAGTGAAGACAGGGGCCCTTTCCCCAGACGCACGAGTCATTGTCTCTTCCAGACCAAGGTCACAGCAGCACTTGCAGTGTAGGTCCTCTCCTGTCGAAGATCAGGTATCGAGTGATTAAACAGTTAGAAAATGGCGGTCACGTCCGCAGCGGTCACGTCCGCGGCGGTGCCTACCATCACCACCGGCGTACATCGTCATTGGCTCCTGGGACCCATAGGGTCCAATGTTAAGCAATGCAGCAATGCAGCATTGCGCCGCGGTCTTTGACCGCCTACCGCGACATTGTACAACACCAGGGCAGTTACCTCACATCCCATTGTCCCGCTTTAGAGGTCAGGAAGCCGCCATTTCAGGAGCCCACATGGCCTAATTACCAGCTGCATCACACATACCTAGGCCTACTCTCAACACACATACAGGCCAGATTTTGTGTATGATTGGTGTTCTGTGCAGACTGTAGGTACATACCTCTGAGTTGTTTGACTCTGTGCTCGCTGTGGTCCTTCATAGGCACTGTCTGCTGGGACATGTGAGGAGATGGCGGCATCCTCTGGTGTACCGACCGCTGGTGGACCTGTCGACAATGGAGGAAAGACATTTGATCATCACCTACAGGTTTGACCGTGCCACAATCCAGGAACTGTGTACCCTGTTGGAGCCAGTCCTGATGTCAGCAATCCGCCATCCCACTGGAATCCCCCCTCAAGTGCAGGTGCTATCAGTGCTCCATTTCCTTGCAAGTGGGTCTTTTCAAACAACTGTGGCCATGGCATCAGGGATGTCCCAGCCGATGTTTTCCAACGTGTTGTCCAGAGTGTTGTCTGCCCTGCTGAAACACATGTGGAGCTACATCGTTTTCCCTCAGGTGGAAGACTTGCCTACAGTGAAAGGTGACTTCTATGTCCTTGGACATATCCCCATCATCATAGGTGCCATTGATGGGACCCATGTGGCTTTGGTCCCCCCCCCACAGGAGTGAACAGGTGTACAGGAAATGGAAGAGTTATCATTTCATGAATGTACAGATGGTAGGTTTGGCAGACCAGTACATCTCCCATGTGAATGCCATGTTCCCTGGCTCAGTGCTTGACGCCTACATCATGCGGAATAGCAGCATCCCTTATGTGATGGGTCAACTACAGAGGCACCGGGTGTGGCTATTAGGGGACTCTGGTTACCCCAACCTGTCATGGCAACTGACCCCAGTGAGGAATCCCAGGACCAGGGCAAAGGAACGCTACAATGAGGCCCAAGGGCTGACTAGGAGGGTGATCGAACGCACCTTCTGCCTCCTGAAGGCCAGGTTTAGGTGCCTCCATATGGCAGGTGGATCCCTATTCTACTCACCAAAGAAGGTGTGTCAGATCATCGTGGCCTGCTGTATGCTTCATAATTTGGCTTTCCGACAACAGGTGCCTTTTCTGCAGGAGGATGGTCCAGATGGCGGTGTTGTGGCAGCTGTGGAGCCTTTGGACAGTGATGATGAGGAAGCAGAGGAAGAAGACATTGACAACAGGGACTCAGTTATCCAGCAATATTTCCAGTGAAACACAAGTGAGAATACATTCCTGCCTACTACAAGTACTTTTACACTTCTACCTCTATCCTGTCTGTCGATTTCACCCAGTGTATGGTCACTGAGTTGTCACTTTCCCTTATGGTTTCACAGGTGTGGGTTCCAACATTTGTCATATGCTTAGATTCCTCATGGACTGAAGCTGTGTGACATAGGTATGGTGACATTACTATTTCCTGGAAATTTTGTCACTGTAATTGCAAATACACTATTTCAAAATCACAGACAGACTCTAGATCTTTTGGTGCTTTAGGTGTTTATTTACATACAAAATATTGGAGGGGGAAGTTAAATGGTGATGGGTTATTGCGGAGGAGTGTCCATGGCAGAGTCCAGTCTATTTGTCTCATAGGTGCATTGCCCATATGGGCATAGGAAGTGGAGCTGGGACAGTTCCAATATGGACAGGGTGACAAAGTGGGACAGTGGGTTGACAATCAGGGTGATCTCATTTCTTGGCGGGGGTCTTGGCATCGTGCTCTGTCTTGTTCCTGGATCTCAGGGACTGCTTGCGGGGTGGTTCTCCATCTGCAGGGGGTGGGGTGCTGGTGTGGTGGTCCTGTGGCGGTGCCTCCTGTCCACTAGCGCCGGCAGAGGTGGTGGGCAGTTCATCGTTCATGCTAGTGTCAGGGTCCCCTTGGAGTGCCACAGTGTCCCTCCTGGTGTTGAGTATTTCCTTCAGCACCCCTACGATGGTGCCCAGGGCGGAGCTGATGGTTCTAAGTTCCTCCCTGAACCCCAAATACTGCTCCTCCTGCATGCGGTGGGTCTCCTGAAACCTGGCCAGGACCGTTGCCATCATCTCCTGGGAGTGGTGGTATGCTTCCATGATGGAGGAGAGGGCCTCGTGGAGAGTGGGTTCCCTTGGATTGTCCACCCCCTGTTGCACAGCAGCCCTCCCAGTTCCCCTGTGTTCCTGGGCCTCCGTCCCCTGGACCATGTGCCCACTGCCACTTCCCCCAGGTCCTGTAGTTGTTGGGGTGGTGGGTTATCCTGGGTTCCCTGTAGTGGTGGACACACAGCTGATTGATGTGTCCTGGGGATGGAGGTATGGGCCCGCTGGGTGGGTGCTGTGATGGTGTTACCAGAGGGTGGAAGGTCTGTGGTGGCCTGTGCCTGTGTGAGGGGAACCAACTGTCCCTAGGCCCACGATGGTCCGGGCTGGTCATCTGGATCCAGTTGGACAGAGCTGCTGTCATCACTGTGGGCCTCTTCTGTTGGTGGTGTGGACATGTGTGGACTCTCCTGACCGGTGACGTTGGGTAGGGGTCCTGCAGGGGTGTAAAAGCTTAATTATTGCATCTGTGTGTGTCATGGTGGGCAATGGGTGGGTGACCGGTGTACCCCAGTGCTTGCATTCCTATGTGGGGACTTGTGTGATGATGGTTTAGGGGGTTGTATGGGTATGTGAAGTGGGCATGCTTTAGTGATGGGTGTCTATGCGTTGGGGTTGCATGCAGGGCTTGGTGTTGGGATGGGTGGTTTGTGATAGTGGGGTATATGTGAGGTGGTGGAGTGATGAGGGTGAGGGTACGGGTAGGAGTTTGTGATGGCATGCAGGAAGGGTGGGGGATATAGTAGTAAAGATTTGACTTACCAGAGTCCATTCCTCCACCGACTCCTGCGAGGCCCTCAGGATGCAGAATCGCCAAGACCTGCTCCTCCCATGTTGTTAGTTGTGGGGGAGGAGGTGGGGGTCCACCGCCAGTCCGCTGAACCGCGAGGTGGTGTCTTGAGACCACGGAACGCACCTTCCCCCGTAGGTCGTTCCACCTCTTCCTGATGTCGTCCTAATTTCTTGGGTGTTGTCCCACTGCGTTGATCCTGTCGACTATTCTTCGCCATAGCTCCATCTTCCTTGCAATTGAGGTGTGCTGCACCTGTGATCCAAATAGCTGTGGCTCTACCCGGACGATTTCCTCCACCATGACCCTGAGCTCCTCCTCCGAGCACCTGGGGTGTCTTTGCCGTGCATTGGGGTGGTGTAGGTGATGTGTGCGGTGGTGTGTGTGGTGATAAGTCTGGTGATATGTAGTGGTGTGTGACCGCCGCGTGAATTCATGGGTCGTGATAGCATGGGCGTATTTCTGTTGCCGTGATGGTGGAGGTTTTGTTTTCCCCAGTTTATCACTGACCTTTGGTGTGGCGGACTTGTGTGGGTGTCTGAATTTTTTTGGATTTCGAGATGTGGGTCATAATAGCTGTGGCAGAATTCGGCGGCCGCGGCGGTATGTTGCCGGTCTTGTGCACGGCGGTAAGCGGCTTTTACCGCCAATGTTGAAATGACCACCATAATGTGATATTGTGGCATACTTTGTACCAGAAAGAAGCAACCCAAACGTAGAGCTGGAAAAGATTAGAGATAAATGTGCAGATTTTTGCACTGCCAGACAAATACTGACGCACCCTAGGTGCAGAGGTTTGCTCTATGGTGATTGCCCCTCTTTTTGTATATTTACCCCCGCGCCCCCTTTCTACTTTGCCAACAGACATTTAGCTACCTGCATCTCCCAGATTGTCGATTTACACTGTGCAGTGCAGGTGATGAAATACCCGTCGGCAGGAAAGAAATGGCTCCAAGGCCGAATCCCACAGGAAGTAAGAAATGGTAGTGGATTAAAGAGAGTTTGGAAGGTGGCAGAAGTAGGGAGTGAATTGTTTAGGGTGGTATGCCATTCTCCTAATGTTGTATTGGGCACAGACTGTAATTGCTTCTTCTTAGTTATCTGTGAGAGATCATTTCTAGGTAGCGAAATTGCAATAATAATGAGAGGTGTGGTGTCTATGGTATGTGACAATGCTATTCCAAAATGTTCTTGATGAGTTTAAAGAAAGTGTTTTAAGTATAGTGAATTATCTGCTTTCCTAATAAAGCACTACAGAGCGCACTATGTATAAAAGGATATATTTGCTGCTCTTGTCCATTCTGCAAGTATTGATTTAACCTCCAGTATTAGAAGAAAAGTAAACATAGGAATCTGAGCGGGATACATCATTCATGCATGATGATAACAGGGGCTTCTGTGCTAAAATCTAGGGTTGCCTGTGCATACATTTTTGTATTTTAAGCCATAGTGTCTTGACCTGTTTTCAGCTTAACAACTTATTTTATAAATCCTCTATTCTTTCATTGCAATTCCAGCACTGATTTATTTTGAGGACGCCTGTTTTCTGTAATTTATCATGGGCCTAGAAAACTTTGTGGATTGTCTATAGTGTGGTTTGTACCAATGAGGCAGAGATTGTTGTCATAAATTGTGAATTCCAGATCCTGTGCCAGGCCATAGTTGTTTTGGGGTGAATGTTAATGGTGGTGTGGCGTGTGTACAATGTGTTTATTAGTTTTTGGGGTAGATAGGTTCTTGTTTGTTCTAGTGTTTTATATAGTTTGGCCACTACATGTCCCTTCTTCTCCAGTTTTGTCAGTAGGAAGGGAAGGTCTGGTGTATGAAATGTCCATATTATCTTGAAGGCAACTTAATTTTTCAGAAAGTTGTATAAATCCAAGTTGGGTAAGTTATGCTAATTTTGTAACTTATAGAAGGATTAGAGGTTGTCTTGTGAACATAGATCTTTGATAAGGTTTAATACTTAAGATGTCCCTGTTCACCCATTATAAGGTATTTTTATAATGCCATAGAGTGGCAAAGTTAGACTTTGGCATTTGTACTAAATACTTCATGTCTAGTATTTTTGTGTTTCTGTGGTGCTATAGATTATGATGTAGGAATGGTCCAGCTTGGTTTTGTTGATGTTGGTATTTGGTAGGAAGGAACATAACAACAGTGGGTGTAGTGATTACTTTACCTTGCAAGCCATATGTGTTTGGATTACGCTTCTGTGCAAAACCACGATGCCCCTGTCTAGCTAAAAATGGTGTTTGATATCATTTGAAGTCTGGTAGGTTTGTGCCTCTTTTAAACTTTAATTTAGTCTACTTTTATTCAAGGAGATTCTTGTTTTTTTTTCCTTTCATAAGAAATCGGAGGCACAGTTATCTGTTGATTTGAAGAATGTTTCTGTGAGCTTGACTAGGAGTTAATGAGGGTGGTAACCATCTTCCTAATGGTCTCTGTTTTGTCCTACTAAGTGAAAGCATTGTCCGGGTATCTTTAATTTTGACAGTGGTTTTATTTCTTTTAGAGATGATGATTCTTTTAGGACACTACCAAACCAAGGGCTTGATTTAGAGTTTGGTGGATGGGTTACTCCATCACAAACTTGATGGATATCCCATCCACCATATTACGATTTCCATAGGATATAATGGAATCGTAATATGGCAGATAGGAAATCCGTCACATTTGTGATAGAGTAACCCCATCCACCAAAATTTTAATTAGGCCCTAAATGCCCAAAGCTATTTTGTTGCCATTTGAATCAATCTGGCGAGTACCCTGAAACTGGTACATATTTGTTTATTTCATCTTTTAGGTTGAGGATGGCTTTATCAATGTCTTCTGCAAATATTAAGAAGTCATCTGTGTATGTTGCTACCATTTGTTCCCCAGAGGGGAATAGAATCCCTTTGATTTCATTGTTGGTTCTGAGTGTTGGAGAAGATGTCCTATCGCCAAAAGGAACATATTTGGACATAGTGGACTACCCTGTTGCATACCTTGTGACAATTTGGGGAAACAAGATGACCATTGACTCTTACTCGTGCTTTGGGCATTGAATAAAGTGCCAGAATTGTACAAAAATAGTAGTCTCCTAGGTCAAATTTTGAGAGAACCACCTTTAAGAATGCCCATGGGATCCTGGCAAAGTCCTTCTCATTTTCTGCATCTAAGGCAATGACAGCTGCAGGGGTATTTAAAAGTGTGGCTTTCTGCAGCACATGTTAAATGAGTCTAATATAGTGACATGTGAGGCTTTCCTGTAAAAACTCTGTTTTGGATGGATGTCTTAACATTTGTGTAACTTTCTGTAGTTTATAGGCCAGAATTGTTGCCTATGGCTTGCAGTTGATATTCATTAACGTTACGGGTCTATAGTTTTTACCGTCTAATAGATCTTTTCCCTCTTTCGGGATAACTATTATTGTAGCTTTGATGACCAAGAATGATAGCGTACCTGAATTAGCAGGGGGTTAAAACAGTACTTTGAGGGGTTCAGTTAAGACTTGAATGCAGCCTTTGAAAACATTTCCTGTGAAACCATCTGGGACTGGAGCTTTACCATATTTAATGTTTTGTATAACTCTATGCATCTAAGATTGTATCATCAGTTTATTAAGGTTAAACCTTTACGCTTGGTCAAGATTAGGGAGTGGCATATTACTCAATGATGTATTGCGGTCTTCCACAAATGTCTTTATTAGGATCATACAAGTTTTGTAAAAGTCTTGAAATTAGTTTAGAATACTTTGCTTTGCTGTATGCGTGTAACCTTTCTTGTCTCTAATAGCAGGAACTGTCTTGTCATTTTGCAGCTTGAGACAGTTGGCTTTTATCCAGGTAGTGACTTTGATCATGCAGGGGATGAATTTGTTTGCTGTGTTGGGGGTCCTGTCTGAGAGGGAGAGCATGAATTGTGTGTCATCTGCATAGGAAAGGATCATGTATGCGTTGAAGAGGCTGGGACTGAGCAATGAACCTTGAGGGACACTGCAAATTAGTTTACAGGCTTTCAAAGAGTAAAGTGCCACACTGACAGCTTGTTTTCTATCTGTTACGAAGGAGCAGATCCAGCGGAGCGGGGGTCCTTAGATGACAATCTAATGCAGGTGCCTGATGAGAATGGGATGAGGATGGGGTGAGGCTGTGTGAAATGCTACACAGAGGTACAGTAGAATGAGGGCTGCTGTGTCTCCTCTGTCAAGGATCATGCAGCTGTCATCTGTGGTGCCAATGAGTGTTGTTTCCATACTATGGTGGGGCCTGAATCCACAGCTTGGGATTGAGAAGCTAGTGGTGCTGAGATGGTTGGTGAGGTGCTGCTTGAGTAGTTTCTCTATGATAAGACCTTTGCTGTGTGTGATAGAAGGGAGATGGGTCTGTAGTTAGAAAGTGTGACTGGGTCAGTGGTTGGTTTCTTAAGCAGGGGATAAAAGAGAAACCCCTAGGGGAAGCACACCCTCTATCTATTACTCACACATACAACAGAAACACTCCGTTTTGATAAAGGAAAATATGCTAAAAAAGGTAATTTAATAATTATTCCCATAAAATACACAAAGATAAAAACCCTATATGAGGTACATAAAAATTGATCATAAACAACAACACATTAAAACGGGAGACACAACACAGACAAATTCCCTATGTTATGTCGTGTAGTATGGCAGCAGTGCAGTGAGTGGCAGCTGGAGTTAAGAGCATAGTGGAATGCAGCAGGGTATCAGTAAAGAGAGTTTTAACAGTAAATGAATCTTGACTAGTGCTGTTGAGACAAACAGGTTTCATCATGGCTATCTGGCCATCAGCAAATCAGTAAGTTGCTACCTTTTCATTCCACACCTAAACTATTGAATTGCAGGGGTCAATCATGTCCAGACTACTTTTAATTCACTCTTCAAAAAATATTAGGGGTCAGTTACTATATATACACTCAAATCATATTTAGACTGCCTACTCTGAGTGCAAATAAGATCCTTGCACAAGATGGAAATACTAAGGCCCGTATTTATACTTTTTTTTGCGCCGCATTTGCGTCGTTTTTTGACGCAAAAACGGCGCAAACTTGCAAAATACCATTGTATTTTGTAGGTTTGCGCCGTTTTGCGTCAAAAAGCGGCGCAAATGCAGCGCTAAAAAAAGTATAAATACGGGCCTAATTGCCTTACTATAACACTTTAGTAGACATTTTCAAATTTTCTGAAAATAAATCCTACCAAAAGCCATCTCCTTCCAGGCCCCCAGCCTGCTGACCTGTATCTATGCAGACTCCTCCATCCTCACCAAAGGAAATATGCAATCTGCACATCAATCTCAACACCGATCTATCACATGAAATATGTGTTAAACTGTCCAGTATGTGCTATGGCCAACTCAAGGTCTTGGAGAATGTTATACCTTACCTTACAATAGTCAAGGTCTTGATTCAATCTAGGTTGGATTACAATAAGGCCATTTATTTGCTTGTCCCTGATAAACTCCTCCATCAACTTCAACACATGTGAAATGCTGCTGCCTGGCTAATATTTGGCATCTCAAGACATGAGAGGATATCATAATTCCTGCTCTTACCATTTGATCTAGAGCTACCTTCAAAGCCCTTATGATTGTACATCAAATCTTACATAACCACTGTTCTACTTTTCTAACCTCCAAACTTTTATTTCTTTAGCAGAATAAAAAGTACTGCCCCACCAATCAATTCTTATTAACCATGCAATGAACTTGAACTTTTACTTATGATCTCCACTGTGGCTACCAAAATTGTGAATCTCTTTCCCAGCTGCCATTTGCTCAGAACTCATCTTAAATAAATTCAGAAAAGCCCTCAAAACCTAGCCTTTTAACTAGTTTTGTGCAATTGTGCTCTACAAATAAATATAGCATAACTTAGCATTTGTTACATCTCCAGACCTGTGCAAAATGAAAGTGAGAAAGCAAGGGTAAAATTGAAGACTATAGAGGGCAAGTACATCAAGAAAGTTGGAAACTGGAAGGACGGATATCAACTCACACCAGGCCATATACATGGTACAATTAGCTGTATATTATAGCATTTCCATCATTCCCTGTTAAACTATATGGATTGTATTTTACCATAACACAAATAATTAGTCACTTTTTCATACAATGTAGAATTTTAATTTTTGGAAATGGCCCTTTTTTGGGGTCATCCCCAGGCTTTTTGCATTCCCCCTACTGTTTTTCTGAATCATTTTGCTGGTTTATGGGTTTATGGGTACTTTACCACTGGTGACCAGTGGTAAAGTGTAGATGCTCTGTTCTCTAAACAAGGTAACATTGGCTGCTCCACAATTGCCATATTTAATTTACTTGTAAGTCCCTTGTAAAGTGCACAATATGTGCCCTGGGTCTGTACAGTAAATTCAACTAGTGGGACTGCAGCACTTATTGTGCCACCCACTGCCACCCACTGCAGGAGCCCTTCATACATGTCTCAGGCTTGCCACTGCAGAGCCTGTTTATGCAGTTTTAAACTGCTATTTCAATCCTGGCAAGTGTACCCGTTTGCCAGGCCCAAACCTTCCTTTATTTTACATGTAAGTCACCCGCAAGGTAGGCCCAAGTTAGCCCCAAGGACTGGGTGCAGTTTATTTAAAAGGTTGGACATGTAATTTTAAATTTAAGATGTTCAGATAGTGGAAAACTCTTGAATTCGTTTTTTCACTGTTGCAAGGCCTATCTCTCCCACAGGATAAGATTGGGATTATTTTAAGCATATTTTTAACATCTGTACTTAGCAGGCATTAAAAAATGCCAATAAAAATGGCGCAAAGGAATTGCATAGATTCCTTTGTGCTATTTTTACAGCACCCCAGAACGTCCCCCTTGCATACATTATGCCTGGCGCGGGCATAATGTAGCGCAAGGGGTTACAAAGCGTTGCAATGCAAGCATAGCACCACTTTATTAATATGGCGCATAGGAAATGCCACATTAATGCACATTTGGGTTGAAATAAAGTCTGCAAATTTGGTGCAAGGTAGCGCTAGGGGGTCATAAATATGCCCCATGGTGTTTGGTGTCCCTGAACTCACAATTTAAAATCACAATTTATGGTGAAATCGGATTTTAAATTATCTAAAGTCTAAAATTGCCACTTTTAGAAAGTTGGCATTTTTCTTACTTTAACCATTCTGTGCCTGTGGATGTCTCGGAGTACATGTCTGGGGTACATGACAGCTCGGCTTTGTGCATTTCCCTCTCGACAGTCACACAATGGGATCTTAGTGTGTGACTTAATGGGCCTTAATGATCCAAACACTGTCTTGAATGGGGGAAACACATAGCATTGCCTCACTGACACCTGAATAGGGCTGTGCCTTTCCCCACAAAAAGGGCTGCATAACCTCTTGTAGAGTGTCTGGAGGCAGGGAGAGTAGGACAGTACCTTGTAGACCTCAAAGGAATGCCTGGAAGTTTCGCCCACTTTCCTGAACCAGGACACCACAGTGTAAATACTGGACCCCAAGGCCAACCAAACCAGAACTCTACTGGAACTCTGGACAATCTGCCAGGAAGAAGAACTGCTGTGCTACCAGGAGGGACTGCCAATCTGCCACTGCATTTGCTGTGTTGGCCTATTGCTTGCTATTTGCTGTGCTGTTGGCCTGCTTCTTGCCTGCAGTGAGAAGAACTGGACCTGTTCTCTACATTCTTGAGCCCAAGGTTCTCCAAGTGCTTGTTGGCTTGCCCCCTATTTTTCTGCAGTCTCAGGAACATTAAAGGCTGTTTTCAACTCACCTGCTACATCACCCAGACTCTGCCAGCTGTGAGTCTACCCTGCCAAGTGTTGCCACCCCAGTCCTGGCACCGTGGCAGTGGGCCTAAGATGCTCAGTTTTCTGTGGTTTTCATCAGAATCACCACAAAACAATATAAAGCATTGCAAAGCAAGGCCACACAGACTGCACACCAGGATTTAAGGAACTGTGTTCAGTGGGCCCAAGTAGGTCCCTGTAGCTGGCCCGCACTCATGGCCAGTCTGAACTTGTGACTTTGTTCTGGTCTAGCACAACCAGATACCCCCAGCTGACACTTTGTGCTTCTATGTGTTATTGTCACCTAAATCTTTAGAACTGCATATCTCAGGATTCACTTACTGGATTTTTGTCCTTTGGTCTTGTTTTAATCAGATACATATTATCTTCTTTTATAAACTGGTGTTGATTCTTTTTATGGTACATTTCACTGTGTTACTGTACTATAAGTATTGCACAAATACATTGCCTTCTAAGTTAAGAGTGCTTGCTTTGTGCCAAGCATAGGTAAATTTAAGATGGGTTACTGTTACCTTGGAAAATTATGAGGAACCAAAGATGTTGTACGGATCCGGGAGGTGAGGCGTCGCTGGAGCTTTGTTGGTTCCTTATTGCTGCCAGGGAGGTGAGACGTTGGTTCCTTATTGCTAGGCAGGGGAGGCGAGACGCACGGTTGCAGGGGAGGTGATGCATCATCAGTTTTGATGCGTTAGTTCTGTATGAGAAGACAGGGTCGATGAATCCAGCAGGTCAAGATGTGAGGCGTGTCACAATCACACCATGGGGCCACAGGTACTGCAGCAGAGTTGGAGTCAGGTGTCACAGGTATCTATGACACATTGCATGGGACTCATGCTGTGGCAGGACTTCGGAGGAGCTGCAGCGGCATCGGGCCTGTGTTGCACTCATTGGGGACCATGACTACAGTGCAGGCAGAGGTGCAGAGTCAGACAGTGGTGCCATTTCCGAAGTCGCTCTGGAATTGATGTGTTTAGTTTCTTCTTGGTTGCACCAGAGCTCACTTTCAAGGGCCCAGGAACTGGATTTGGCATCACTTGACAAGTTAGGACACCCAGCAAGAGAGCTCAGGCACTGGTAGGTGAAGTCTTTGATGTGCCTGAGACTTCTTAGCAGGAGATAAGCTCAGTTCAAGCCCGTGGAGAACCTTAGGAAGCAGGCTGAACAAAGCAAAGTCCAGTCCTCTCACTCTCAGGACAGAAGCAGCAGGCTAGCATAACAAAGCATCAGGCAGAGTGGCAGCCCCTTCTACAGCATCCAGCTCTTCTTCCTGGCACAATGTCCTCAGTCCAGAAGTGTTCTAACTGTGTGGTGTCAGGGGTCCAATACCCATTCCTGTATTGGAAGTAGGCAAACTTCAAAGAAAAGTCTTTGTAGTGCACAAGACCCTGCCTTTTCCTGGCCTGGCCCAGACATGCTCCAAGGGGTTGGAGACTGCTTTGTGTAAGGACTGAGACAGCCCTATTCAGGTCAGGTGTCACTTCCTTCCCCCATTCTAGCTGAGGAAGACCCATCAGCCTGTTGATGGGCCATCAAGATATGCAGGCACACCTCAGCTCCCTTTCTGTGACTTTCTAGATCAAATGCACAAACAGCCCCAACCGTCATCCTGAGTGAGACGTGTTTTCTGCAGACAGGCAGAGGTACAGAATGGTTAAGCAAGAAAATGTCCATTTTCTAAAAATAATTATTACTAAAAAGAAATACCTTTACTAACCTGATTTAAATCAATAATTAATTAATGGGCGCAACACCTTGTCTCTTTGCAACCCCATATTTATTCATGCACTTACATCATATTTTTATTTGACAATCTTAATTTTTTTTAAATATGTTATTCACTTTAGGGAGACCACAATACAACAAAAGGCTTTACCACCTTGCTGGTTTGATCATACCCAAACAGACTTATGTTGGATGAACATTAAACACTGACACGACAAACAGACTGTTAATAATAGATAACTAAACCATGTAACCCATTTGAATACCAGTTCAAACATTCAAAGGAGGAAAATATATATATTTTTTTAAATGCACAAACTAAAAAAAGTCCCCCGGCCTGTAACAGGAGAGGGACCAAAATGACTTAAAAAAATTCCTAAAGGTTCCCTTTATCCCAGCCAAGTTCTTAACCAAATCCCTAGTTAAAAAACCTTTCGATGCATTTTTAACCCATCAAGTCAAGGTTCTCCTCAGGACCATGAACTGGATGAGCACTCCAACCAATGAGGGAAGAAAATGAAGCTAACCAAAACTAAGAAAGAAATCCAAATCCATACAATCTTGTATGTAGAAAAAATAAACCTACTTACTTTAATCCAGAGCAACTCCCACATATCAATTAACTTAAAAAGAAGAACAAATTATATACCAAACTTGAAAGATTTTTTTCTTAAAACCCATCATTTTGTTTTTGACAAATCTCATCAATATCACAAGCCATGCACTCACTTCTGTTTCACAAATTTCACCATAAAATTGGATTTAATCCGGAAAAACCAATGACTGCTCAGCTGGAACAGAAAGGAAGCTGTCTGTTACAACAAAGTTGACAAGCACACAGCTGAGGCCTGAATAGGGGCATGACAACCTGCCAGACTATTTAAGCAGTTGTATGAAAGCACTAACCTTTTCTCAAATTGTAACGTTTTTATGTTTCAACTCGAGCTAGAAGAAAAAGCAAGATATCAATCCAACGTCATAGCCGATTCTGACACAAAGCAATGTGTCACCACACCGATAACATGAAAAAAACATAATTAATTATTGATTTGAATCAAGTTAGTGAAGTTATTTCTTTTTAGTATTAATCACTAAGGCCTTCATTATGACCCTGGTGGCCGGTGATAAAGTGGTGATAGTACCGCAAACAGGCTGGTAGTACTTACCGCCAAATTATGACCATGGCGGAAAGATCTCTGAAAGACAGCCAATGTACCACACCGACTACAAGGGGGGAAACAACAACCACTGCGGCGGGAGCCGCCTACAGCCAAGCGGAAGTCAATGTTCTGCCCACCATATTGTGACCAGACATTCTGCCACCCTTTCCAGGGAGGTACCAATGACATCAAAAGCCTGGCAGAAACTGGTCTCAGAAATGAAAGGACTCACCTTTGGACACACAGGGAAGAACCACACCACCATGGAACCAGAACTGCATGTGTTCCCGATGTTATTCTACATTCTGCTCCATCACGAACACTAACGCCGGCGAAGACGACAACGGTGAGTACAGCCGCCGAACACACAAGGGGGGGAGGAAAATGACAGTGACACACACATGCACCATACACGCCCCACACTCACATACCATACACACAACCAGATGCATTAAAACAACAATTTTACCCCGTAACGTGGCTGAATAATGCAAGGACCAAACAATTTTGCATAAGTGTTTGTAATAAGATCAACACAGTAGAAATAATAAGTTAGGTAGGATAATAGATATATACATATGTACAGAAATTTTCATAGGCCACAAGTCCAAGGCCACACATGTCACCTGCTTCAACATGGAGAGAACACTGCAGGGGCCTCAGTTTGTAAATAGGCAGGCACCTCAGGGGGACAGGGGCACCTCAACTGGGAGATGTAACAAGACGACTGGTGCTGGAGGGGGCAACGTGCCCTAGCTTCATCCTGGGGAGTGAGGGGCCACAGTCTCTCAGGTGGGTGTCATACCCACTGGTTGTGGAGGGGGCAATGTGCTCTGTGCTTCATCCTGGGGAGTGATGGGCCACAGTCTCTCAGGTGGGTATCATACCCACTGGTTCTGGAGGGGGCACCGTGCCCTGTGCTTCATCCTGGGGAGTGATGGGCCACAGTCTCTGAGGTCGGTGTCATACCTACTGGTTCTGGAGTGGACAGGCTACACAGCAGCCCATGGATGCAGGATTACATACCGGCGGTGATGGCTGCACAGTGGTGTTGCTGCTGGTGGGGGGAGGCTCCTGCCCATCCCCTGAAACCTCGGGCAGCTGCACAGTGGTGGTGCTGTTGGTGGGGGGAGGCTCCTGCCCATCCCCTGCAACCTCGGATGGCTGAACAACCATGGTTGTTGGTGGTGGCTCCGTCACAGTTCCTGGTCCAGGCTCCTTGCCCTTCCTGTCTGCTGGTGCAGGCTCCTCGATCTTCCTGCCGGCTGGTGCAGGCTCCTTGCCCTTCCTGCCTGCTGGGGTAGGCTCCTTGATCTTCCTGCTTTATGAGGCAGACTCCTTGGCCTTTCGTGTGGCAGGTCCAGGCTCCTTGTCCTTCATTACACGTGGCCTGGATCCCTATCTACCATGAGGGGGTGCGGTTAGGACTGGAACCGTGGACTGTGTGGCTGAGGTGCTTGGCTGGGTTCATGATACCCTGCCCATACATGCAGGACGGGGGAGGGGTAGGAAAGAGTTCAATGGTGGATAGGAACAGTTTTTTAGGGACATTTGGGTAGGAAGAGGGAGAAGGAATGGGAGTGGAAGATGAGGGAGTGGTTGTTGGAGGTGTCTGTCTGCTGCTTTTGGGTGCAGGTGCATGGGCTGTATGCTGTTGTGAGGTGGATGGCTGTTGGGTGTCTGAGTGCCAGCGTTTGTGTACCTTAGGGAGGGGGGACAGACACAGTGGGAGAGGACACAGGGGATGTCTGCATGGATGTTGTAGAGGTGTCTGCCAGTGAGGTGTGTGTTCTGCTGGGTGTGGTGATGATGCTGGTTGTGGATGATGATGTAGTGCATGCAGGTGTGTGTATGGACGTGGCTGGGCGGGAGGGGGTGGAGGGGAGGAGGGGGAGACAGTAGAAATAGTGGATGGTGGTGTGTCTGCAACTGGATGGTGTTTGTGTGAGTGCCTGTAGGATGAAGTATGGTGCTTGAATTTGCCTGTGCCACTCTTGGGTGTTGTCTTGTGTGCATGCTCCTCTGTATGTGTGCTTGGGATAGGTTGGGTTGAGGGGAGTGGGACTGGGCAGTGGAAGTTGGAGGGGGACGGTAGAAACAGGGACAATGACTGCCATCAGAGAGGAGGCCAGAGCCTGAATCGATCTCTGTTGGGCCACCAATCCAGTGTGAATGTCGTCCAGAATGCATTAGATTGTTGCATCTGGGCTGCCAGTCCCTGGATGGCATTCACAATGGTTGCCTGCCCTACAGAGATGGATCTCAGGAGGTCAATAGCCTCCTCACTCAGGGCAGCAGAGCTAACTGGGGCAGGGCCTGAGGTGCCTGGGGCGAAGGAGATGCTTACCCTCCTGGCTGAGCGGGCATGGGCAACTCAATGAGGGGCTGCTGAAAGGGTGGTGATGGTACGGGGCGGTGGATGTACCTGTAGATGGGTTGGTCTCAGAAGTGTCAGCCACCACCAGGGAGCTTCTATTGGAGCAGGTATCTGTGTCAGAACTTTCCCCTCCAGTCTCCGTCGTGGTGCTCCCCTTGCCCTCCGTCCACTGGTGCCCTTAGCGTTGGTGGACTCTGTCTCCTGGGTCCTGTGGGATGCAGCTCCCTCTGTTGCCGGTGCCTTCCTCGTTGAGAGGCCATCCCCAGTTGGGCCTCTGCCATCTTCCGTGCTCAGCGTCTCAGGTCCTCCCACCATTTGCAACAGTGGGTGCTCCACCTGCCATAGACCCCGAGGGTCCGCACCTCCTTAACGATGGCACGCCATATACTCTTCTTTTGATGGGCGCTGACCTGCAGAGGCTATACAGACAGGAAAATAGAATTAGACAAACAGTCCTGCCTGATACACATATGGCCCACCATACCCCTTCACATCACCATTTACACACATGGCCTAGCACACAACATGTACACAACCAAGAGAACATCCACCCACCCCCCTTACACAAGGTCATCACACACACAACTCCATGCATTCATACCACATGCATCATGCTCACAGTGTACTCACCTGATGGTCTGGAGGCCCATACAGCAGTCCGTACTGTGGTAGGACCCCATTCACCAGTCTCTCCAACTCCTCTGAAGTGAAGGCTGGGGCTCTTTCCCTATTCACACAGGCCATGGTAGGCTCCAGACACAGGTCACAGCAGCATATGCAGTGTAGGTCCTCTCCTATGGAAGGTCAGGTAACAAGTGAGGATTCAGATAGAAAATGGCGGTCACGTCCGTGGCGGTGCATACCGTCACCACAGGCGTAGATCACCATTGGCCACTGTAACCCATAGGGCACCATGTTAGCCAATAAGGAGTTGCCCAGCGGTTCCCGACCTCCCACAACGGCGCACAACGTCAGAGGAATTACCTCACTTCCACCTGTCCCTCCACACAGGACAGGCAGACGCCATTTCAGGGGGGCAGGCCTTGGAATAATGCTGCGTCACAGGAGATATTAGCACATACTGGACAAATCACAATGACCCATTTCATGTTTACAGGATGCAAAGTTCAGTTCTGGTTCCATGTTTTGTTTGTGACCGGCTCCTCACTCTTGTGTCCCTTAGATACCTACCGCTGCAGATGAATAGGAGATGGAGACATACCCTGTGCACAGAGCCCTGGTGTACTTGGATACACTGGAGAACAGGCACATAATACTCACCTATAGACTGGACAGGGCCACAATCACAGAGCTTTGTGCCCAATTGGAGCCTGATCTGATATCCATCACCCTACTGGGTTCCCCCCTCTTGTGCAAGTGCTATCTGTACTCCATTTCATGGAAACTGGTTCTCTCCAAGTTACAGTGGGCATGGCAGCAGGAATGTCACAGCCAATGTTCTCAATAGTGCTGACAAGAGTGTTGTCTGCCCTGATAAGACACATGTGCACCTACATTGTTTTCCCCCAGGTTGAGGATTTGGCCACTGTGAAGGACGAGTTTTATGGAATGGGACATACCCCGAACATAATTGGGGCAATTGATGGAACACGTATTGCATTTGTGTCCCCCGCCAGAATGAACAGGTCCTCAGGAATTGTAAGAGTTTCCACTCTATGAATGTTCAGATGGTGTGCTTGGCGGACCAGTATATCACACATGTCAATGCTAAGTATCCTGGGTCGGTGCATGATGCCTTTGTCCTGAGGAATAGCAGCATCCCAAAGGTGATGGCCCAACTACAGAGGCACAGGGTGTGGCTAATAGGTGAGCCCTGGTTCCCACCAAGTAGATGTTGGTGTATACCTATGGTGTGGGCCACATTGGATAGCGTGTGGCTAAATGTTGTCCCTCAGTATTTGCAGGTGACTCTGGTTACCCAAACCTATCATGGCTGCTGTCCCCTGTGAGGAATGCCAGGACAGGGGCAGAAGAACGTTATGATGAGTCACATGGGCGAAGCAGAAGGATCATTGGAAGGACCTTTGGCCTCCTGAAGGCCAGGTTCCGGTGCCTCCATCTAACAGGTGGATCTCTGTGCTACTCACATAAGAAGGTCTGCTAGATAGTTTTGGCATGCTGCATGTTGCATAACCTGGCCCTCAGACGCCTAGTCCCATTCCTGCAGGAGGAGGAGGCTGGAGATGCCTGTGTGGCAGCAGAGGACCCTGTGGACAGTGAGGATGAGGAGGCAGAGGATAAGGACAACAACAAATGTTATTCGACAATACTTCCAATGACACACAGGTAGGACAGTGTTACTTCACATTTCTATCACTTTTGTTTTAATTTGTGTGCCAATGACATGCTGATATTTTTAACTTCTAAGCCCACTTACTGTTCCCTCCGGCAATTCATTTTGCAGATGTTGGTGACCTGATATATACTCCTGGTGTGATCACTACAGCCAGCTACAGGTCATTGATCTATGCTCATTCTCTGTACAGTTGATTTGAAATGTTTCTACCTGTTACAATGAATATATATGATATACATGACTTACTCCAAAATTGTTTTTTTTTTTCAAAGGGTGTTTATTGAAGTGCTAATATATGGAGGGGCAAGTGCAATGGGATGGGGTGATGATGGAGGAAAGTCCAGGGTATTGTTTCAGTCTATTTGTAGCTAAGGTGCATTGTCCATGGGGACATAGGAAGGGGAGCAATGGCAGTTAAAGGTGGAGAGGGTGACAGAGTGGGACACAAGGGTGACAATCAGGAGAGTCTCATTTCCTGGCAGGGGTCTTGGCAAGTGTCTCTGGCTTCTGTCTGGATCGCAGGGAACATTTGCAGGGTGGTTCATCTTCTGCAGGGGGAGGGTTGCTGGTGGCCTGTTGGTCCTGTGGCAGGCCTCATGGCAACTAGTGGCAGAGAAGGTGAAAGGCTGTTCAGATGTCTGGCTAGTGGCAGGGGCCCGCTGGTGTGAGACTGCCTCCCTCATAATGTTGGCCATGTCTGCCAGCACCCCAGCAATGGAGACCAGGGTGTTGTTGATGGCCTGCAAGTCCACCGTAATCCCCTGGTGCTGTTCCTCCTGCAGCCGCCTGTTCTCCTGCACATTGCCCAAGATCTGGCCCATTATGTCCTGGTAATGCTGATAGGGTCCCAGGATCTCTGCGAGAACCTCCAGGAGAGTCGGTTCCCTGGGCCTGTCTTCCCCTTGGCTCACAGCACTCCTCCCAGTTTCCCTAGTGGCCTGTGCCTCTGTCCCCTGAACCGTGTGCCCACTGCCACTGACCCCAGGTCCCTGATTGTCTTGGGGGCGATATGTGCCCTGGAGTCTCTGTAGAGGTGGACACACTGCTGATCGACGTGTGCTGGGGACAGAGATAACCGACTGTCCAGTGGTCCCTAATGGGCCTGGTAGGTCATCCAGTTCCTGAAGACCAGTGTTACTGTCATCACTGTGGGCCTCTTCAGTTGGGGGACTGGATAGTGCTGGCACCTCCTCTCCGCTGATATTGGCTGGGGTACCTGTGGGGATGTAAATTATGTGATATGGTTTCTGTGTCTGACATATTGTACATCCGTGGCTTCCCCTCTTTGTTTGGATTTGCCCTGGCATCTTTCACTTGTGTATGTTAGTGTATGGTGGGATTGTTAGTTCTCTATGGTGCACATGCTTTAGTGATGAGTGTCCATGCAGGGCTGTGAGGGGTGTCCATGCATTGGTACTGCATGCCGGGCTTGGCATTGGGCTAAGTGAGATGTGATGGTGGGGTGTGTGGGAAGTAGTGGAGTGATGGGAGTAAGGGTGTGGTTATATGATGGCATGCAGGTAGGGGGGTGATAGTAGTCGAGAAATGACTTACCGGAGTTCAATCCTCCTCCGACTCCGGCCAGGCTCTCAGGATACAGTATTGCCAAGACTTGCTCCTCCCATGTTGTGAGTTCTGGGGGAGGAGATGGGGGTCCACCGTCAGTCCTCTGTACTGCGAGCTGGTGTCTTGCTGCAATGGAACGTACCGTCCCTCATTAGTCATTCTACCTCTTCTTGATGTCATCCCTTGTTCTTGGGTGCTGTCCCACGGCGTTAACCCTGTCCATGATTCTCCACCATAGCTCCAGCTTCCTTACTATTGATATCTGCTGCACCTGTGCTCCAAATATCTGTGGCTCTACCCTGACAATTTCCTCCACTATGACCCTTAGCTCCTCCTCTGAGAAACGGGGGTGTCTTTGTGGTGCCATGGCTGTTCTGTGAGGTGTGTTGGTGAGAGTGTGTTGGGTGATGTTTTGGGGTTTGTGATGTGTAGCGTGTGAGAGGTGTATAGGTATGAATAGTGTGTGGCTCTAGTTGCGCCAGTGGTCTTGGTGTCAATCTCCTGCCAGTAATTGTTGTTTGCAAAGGGTTGTGGGTAATGTGGGGGTGTGTTTTATAATGGTGTGGGTGTGTGGGTGTGGTGTGTGTACGGGTGTCAGGTGTGTGTTGTTTGAATTGTCCAATGAGGAGTTGTTTTGTTTGTGGGTGTCCATTGTGAGCATGGCGGCATGTACCACCAATGGTTTACCGCCGTTGAATGTCCGTTGTGGTGATTCGTGGGTCATAATGTGGTGGGTGTCATTCTGTTGGCGTAACGGTGTGGGTTTTGATACCAACAGTTTATCACTGACCTTTGGTGTGGCAGATTTGTGTGTGTGTGGCTGAATATGACGGATTGGTGTGTGTGTGTCATAATATGGTGAACGGATATCCCCACAGTGACGGTAAGTTGGCGGCCATCAGCATGGCGGTAAGTGGGATTTACCGCCAATGTCATAATGAGGACTTTAGTGGCCTAACCTCACTGACATTAAATTGGCCTATACAGAGTAAACACTTTCTAAAAGGGCCATTTTCAAGCTCACAATTTCAAAACCAACTTCACCAAAAGACGTATTCTTAAATTACTCTGTCTGCTCCCGACGGAAAATTACACTTCAAAGATACTTCAAGGCAGTCCCCATGTTACCCTGTGGGAGAGATAGGCTTTGCAAAGGTGAAAAACAAATTTAGCAGTATTTCATTATCAGGACATATAAAACACACCAGTACATGTCCTATCAATCAATCAATCACAGACATTTATAAAGCGTGCTACTTACCCGTTAGGGTTCCAAGGCGCTGAGGGGGGGATGGGTGACTGCTACTGCTTGAAGAGCCACATCTTGAGGAGTCTTCTGAAGGCGAGTAGGTCTTGAGTCTGTCGGAGGTAGGTAGGGAGCGTGTTCCAGGTCTTGGCGGCGAGGTAGGAGAAGGATCTGCCGCCGGAGGTGGTTCGTTGGATGCGGGGGACGGTGGCGAGGGCGAGGCTCGAGGATCGCAGTTGGCAGGTTGGCGTGTAGAAATTGAGTCTGTTGTTGAGGTAGGTGGGGCCGGCGTTGTGGAGTGCTTTGTGTGCGTGGGTGAGGAGCTTGAAGGTGACCCTCTTGTCGACGGGAAGCCAGTGGAGCTCTTTGAGGTGTGGGGTGATGTGGCTGTGGCGGGGTGCACTGGTGATGAGTCGGGCTGAGACGTTTTGGATGCGTTGAAGTCGTTGGAGGTGTTTTGCTGGGATTCCTGCATAGAGTGCGTTCCCGTAGTCCAATCTGCTGCTGACGAGGGCGTGGGTCACTGTCTTCCTGGTGTCGGTCGGGATCCACTTGTAGATCCTGCGGAGGGTGCGGAGGGTGCGGAGGGTGTTGTAGCAGGAGGAGGTGACGGCGCTAACTTGTCTGTCCATGGAGAATGAGGAGTCAAGGATGAATCCCAAGTTGCGGGCGTGGTCGGTGGGCATCAGAGCTGTTCCAAGGGTGGTGGGCCACCACGAGTCGTCCCAGGCGGAGGGGGATGTCCCGAGGATGAGGATTTCTGTCTTGTCGGTGTTCAGTTTCAGATGGTTATTTCTCATCCAGTCGGCGACTGCTTTCATTCCTTCGTGGAGGTTGGCTTTGGCGGTGGCGGGGTCGTTGGTGAGGGAGAGGATGAGCTGGGTGTCGTCGGCGTAGGTGATGGTGTTGAGGTCGTGACGGCGGGCCACTTGTGCGAGGGGGGCCATGTAGATGTTGAACAGCGTCAGGCTCAGGGAGGAGCCCTGGGGGACGCCGCAGATGATGTTGTTGGCTTCTGAGCGGAAGGGTGGGAGGCGGACGGTCTGTGTTCTGCCGGAGAGGAAGGATGAGGTCCAGGCTAGGGCTTTTTCCTGGATTCCGGCTTCTTGGAGGCGTGATAGTAGGGTGCGGTGGCAGACCGCGTCGAAAGCCGCTGAGAGGTCTAGGAGGATGAGGGCAGAGGTTTCGCTGAGGTCGAGTTGGCGTCTGATGTCATCTGTGGCGGCGATGAGGGCGGTCTCGGTGCTGTGGTTGCGTCTAAATCCGGTTTGCGAGGGGTCGAGGATGTTGTTGTCTTCGATGTGGCGTGTCAGTTGAAGGTTGACGATCTTTTCTGCGACTTTCGCTGGGTAGGGGAGGAGGGAGATGGGGCGGAGGTTCTTGAGGTCCTTGGGGTCGGCTTTGGGTTTCTTGTGGAGGGCGTTGATGTCTGCGTGCTTCCAGCTTTCCGGGAAGGTGCCTGTTTCGAAGGAGGTGTTGACGATCTTGCGGAGTTGGGGCGCGATGATAGAGTCGGCTTTGTTGAAGATGTGGTGAGGGCAGGGGTCAGTCGGTGATCCGGAGTGGATGGAGTTCATGATTTTGCGTGTTTCGTCGTCGTCGACGTTGGACTAGGCGGTGATGGGGTTGGCGATGTTTGGGTTCGAGGTGGTGACGGAGGTGGGCGTGGTCGGGGTGTTGAAGCTGCTGTGGATGTCGGCGATCTTGCTGTGGAAAACAACTGCGAGGGAGTCGCAGAGTTCCTGAGAGGGCGGGATGTCGTTGACGTTGGCGCTGGGGGTGGACAGTTCCTTTATGATGCGGAAGAGCTCTTTGCTGTCGTGTGCGTTGTTGTCTAGGCGGTCTTTGAAGGAGGACCTCTTGGTGGTCCTGATGAGGTGGTAATGTGTCGGCGGGTGGCGTCTTTGAGGGTTGCGTGGTTGTCTGGTGTGCGTTCTTGGAGCCATTTCTTTTCCAGTCTCCTGCAGGCGCGTTTGGAGGCAGGGAGTTCGTCAGTGAACCAGGAGGCTTTCTTGCTGGCGAGGTTGCTGGGGGGTTTCTTCAGCGGGGCGAGGGTGTTGGCGCAGTTGTTGATCCATTGTCTGAAGTTGCAGGCCGCTGTGTCTGGGTCGGTGGGTTCGATCGGCGGGTTCTGGGAGAGGGTGCTGAGAAGTTGTTCTTCTGTGACTTTGCCCCAGCTGCGGCGGGGGAGTTGGCGGCTGTGGTGGTGTGCGGTGTTTTTGTTGTAGGTGAAGTGGATGCAGCAGTGGTCGGTCCAGTAGGGTTTGGTGGTGTCGTTGAAGGTAACGTGGTCGATGGTGGAGAAGATGGCGTCCAGTGTGTGTCCGGCGGCCTGGGTTGGTGACGTGACGAGTTGTCTGAGTCTGAGGTTCGTGAGATTGCTGATCAGCGTGGTGGAGTTGTGGTCGTTGTTGTTCTCGAGGTGAAGGTTGAGGTCCCCGAGGAGGATGTAGTCCGTGGAGGCGAGTGCGTGGGTGCTTGCGAGGTCGGCAATGGCGTCGCAGAACTGGGCCCGTGGTCCGGGGGTTCTATAGACGAGCGTTCCTCTGAGGGTGGAGTTGGGGTCGGTGTGGATCCGGAAGTGTAGAAGCTCGGCGGTGTTGAAGTGGTCATTGGTGTGGGTGGTGGTCTTGAGGGTGGACTTGTGGATGATCTTGTATCTGTCTGGGATGGCGATGGCGATGTCTGGCGCGGATGAGTCGTTCCACCATGTCTCGGTCAAGAAGGCTACGTCCGGGGTGGTGCTGTCGAGCAGGTCCCAGAGTTCCACAGCGTGTTTGCGTGCGGAGCGGGTGTTGAGGAGTATGCAGCGGAGGTGGTTCGGTCTGGCGGTTGTTGGTTTGGGGGTTCGGTCGCAGGTGAAGTGGCAGTTGCGGCAGGCGAAAGGTCCGTGGGTGTGCTTCGGGGCGGCTTGGTAGCAGTGTTGGTCTCGGCCGTTGTTGAGTGCGTTGAGGGAAGCGGCGTCGTAGCTGAGACTGGGCGTTGTGCGGTGCAGAGTGTGAGGTCCAGGGGTTCTGGCGCTGGGCGTGGTCCAGGCGCGGACGGGCGCAGACGGGCTTGCCTCTGGCGCGCCATCGGCGCAGTCACACAGCAACCTGCATTAAGAGGGGGTGGAGGGAGGGAGGAGGAGCTGGGGGCAGGAGGGGGACGGGGCTGAAGCGGCGGGAAAACGGGCGAGGGAGCGGCGAGTGGGGAGGGGGGTGAGAAATAACGCTAGGTAGCTAGAGGGGAGGGGGAGGTGGGAGGGCAGGGAGTGTAGAGTTGGAGAAAATAGTCAGGGAAGCGGGCGGATGGCGCTGGATTGGGGCGGGGGGTCAGAGGAGGAGGGAGACGCGCAAGGGGAGAGAGCAAAGATGCAGTACAAAGCGCACAGAGAGGACAAAAAATAACGTGACTACTATGCAACAAATACTCGGACAACCAGAGGCAGCACAAAGGGCACAAATTGAAATATGAGACAACGTGACTATAATGCAGTGAATACAGTGGGCACAAACAGAGAAAAACCGAGAAAAAAACAGACACGACAGAAGCAAACCTTACTGCCCACCACTGGGCCACCAGGGATGAGGCGCAGGCGGGAGCCTGCGGGTGGAGGAGGGCCTCAAACACGGGCAGCAGCGGCAGTCAGGGACAGAGCACCTGCAGGGTGCGCTGCGCGGCGGGGGGAGCGTCCTGTCCTGACAACAAGGTCAGAGAACACCCTACCTTTTAATTACACTGCACGCGCCCAGGGGGTTACTTTGTGCCTACTTTAGGGTTGACTTACATGTAGTAAAAGGGAAGGTTTGGGCCTGGGAAGTGGGTGCACTTGCCAGGTAAAAATGGCAGTTTAAAACTGCCCACACAGTTGGCAGGCCTGAGACATGTTTGCAGGGCTACTCATCTGGGTGGCACTATCAGTGCTGTATTTCCACTACTAGCTTTTGATTTACATGCCCTGGGCACACATGGTGCACTTTACTAAGGACATACTAGTAAACCAGATATGCCAATCATGGATAAACCAATCACCAATACATTTTAGACAAAGAGCATATGGACTGTAGCACTTGCTAGTATGGGTAAAGTACCCTGAGTCCTAAAGCCAACAAAAAAAAGGTCAGAAAAAAGGAGAAAGAAGACAAACGTTTGCGGGGTAACCCTTCAAAAGGGGCCAGGTCAAACAGTTTGGTACTCTCTTGAGTCTGCAGCACTTGACTATGTCTGTGAGGGCCAGGACTGAAGGGCTTTCCTCTGTGACTCACATCAATAGTCCAGCGCTACGAGGCTCAGGGAAGGGCTCTCTCTCCAATGGGCCTTGCAGTATTGGAACATCAATGGGAGCCTTTGATGACAAGCGTAAGTTCCTAACTTCTAAAAGTAAAGAACAGACTCCTGACAAGGCCCAAGGTTCCTCAGAAGCAGTACCCTCAATATGCCCCACTATCTACAGTACAAACTCAGTAGTTATATCCACCAGAAGTTCGGAGTGGACAGATAAGGAGAAGAGTCTTAGGGAGGGTATTGCGAGGAGGAAGATCTGGAATGAGATGTTAAGTATAATCATGGATGATCACACTGCTTCGATGATTGCTGGGACAGGCAAGTCAGTTTACGCATACATTTATTGATTCACTGCATTAAACCTCTCATCTGGAAACTAAAGGTTGTTAGATTTCTTATAATTTTTTTTAGTCTTTTGGAAAATGATTTTATCATCAGAGTTGAGTATACTTGACACCTTGTACCCAAACAATAGACTTTAACTTGAAATTCAACCACAGCCTTAAACTTCAATAGAGATCAGGGGATGATTCCCTGAATCCAGATCACTGGATAACTAAATGAGATGAACTGTAATCTTCAAAGTTTTGTTAATAACTAATGAGGAACCAAAGTCCCTACAGTAAATCTGGGAACAGACCACTTTTATCTTCTTTTGGTTGCCGAGTCTGGAAAATGCGAGCGTCTTCAGTCTCAGTAAAGTCTCTAGAGGGGCCCGAGTAAGGAACCACCCGAAAGCCACTAATAGAAAGTGCTTAGTACTGTGCTCAGCTTCTATTTATAGAAGAGGGAAAAGCAAGATGGCAGCCAAGATTTGAGGCTCTCACAAGATCTTACAAACACAGTAGCATAGTAAAACCTGTACAAGCCAATGTTCTGAATCAAACAAGTGTGAAGAACATAAATAGAAACAAAAGGAACAGTCAATGTGTATGTTTGGCAAAATGCCTGTGATTAGTACTTTAGGATGCATGTTAACATTGTAATGACAGCAGTTTGCTTACTTGTAGAATGAGCTTTCTTACCTAAGGGTGTTTTAGAATAGTATAACCATCACATTATTCTATTAAACCAAGTCCATCAAGTCCATACTCTTCTATGACAATAGCCTTTTTGATTGAGCAGGGGCTCCATGCATATTTTTCTGTAAGGACAGTGTTCCAGTTACAGAGTAGTATTTTACATGGAATTGTGAGTAGTGTCTCTATCGCTGGGTAACATGGAAGGGTAACTAGTATCTCTATCACTGAATAATAGTTGCATGAATAGAAACTAGTGTCTTTCTGGCCAGTGGTAGTGTTCAGTGGATTTGGTGTTATGATGAGCAGCCCTTGAGAGTCATGCAGTGATGAGCAGACCTTGAGAGTCATGGGGCCAGGAGAAAGGGCTGGAAACATGGGTCATGACAATTAGAACTGTTATGTGTGTGTAAAAACCATCCTGTGTTGCAGTCTTGATTCTCCTACTTAACAAAATTGTTTGCTCTTGGGCAAATTATGTGCTCCTGTGCTCTTTTTCTCCTTATTTGCCATTATTGCGTGAATAGACTGCCCATCATCTTAAAGTAAAGATTTTAGAGTGGCTGCCTGCTCATGTAGGGCTGGTGATCGTCAGTTTTTACATTCCTCCTTTTGGTTACATTTTGATAAAGTGATCTGGGGAGGTCACCTCCTGTGCTACATGTTCTCCTTCCCAATGCTATGTTAACAAATGTTGGCCTCTCAGCGCTGGGACTTTCCACTGCTCTGGGTGACACCATCCTGTGCAGCTGATTGTTTGTTTGGTATCACCTATAGATTAGCCTGCTTACCTGCATCATTCCCTTGGCGAGCAAAACAAAATTGGACATTTGGTGTCCTGCAAGAGCTTACAGTAAGATGTAGGACAAGCATCTAAAATAGGTGTCAATTCTGCACCCTACCACTCTATGCTGGAATTTACAGCACTTGACCAGTGTGCGAGGGTCATGAGAGAGGGGCCAGTGGAGAAACAATGGTGTCATGGTCCTTGGTGAAAGCAGGATAAATGTATCATTCCCTCCCTGCTCATCCCACCACTGGTTAGAAAGTAAATTACAGACATAATTTGGGTGGAATTGACCGATAAGGCTACTGGCCTGCTGTGCCACAGTACACCAGCACTATTGATAGCAAATCACCTGACAGCATCCTCATTCCCTTGGTCTCACAGCAATGGTTCTTTGCTGTGAGGCCCAGGCCCCTTGGAAAACCCATTTCTTCTGTAGGCCTCGCAATGGTGCACAACGGCTGAGACGCCCAAGTGAGCGAGCACTTAGGGTACCAATGGAGCAATGAGCTCTGGTGCAGGTAAGGTAAAATATTGCTCATCAGAGCCCTGGTCACTGGCTGGGCAGTAAAAAACAGACACTATTTAGGTGCATTGGGCCAATTCCCCTACGAGCAACGGTGCCATTGCACTTGTGACACTATTGATATCTAAGTTCCTCAGTGGGCTCTCCCCCTTAGGTTCACAGCCACCGTCCTGTACTGTGAGTCCTAAGGGAAGAGGTTCTGTCTCTCGGACCTTGCAGCATTCAACCATGGCTACGAGGGCCAGGGGTTGAAGTGCCTTGCAGCTTTTCATCATGATTGCTGTGAAATACATGAGAAAGTTGGCAATTGATATAGTTATGGTGCAATGACCCAAAATGGAAGCAAATGATGCTGAGCAGTAAAACAAAGAAATCATTTGAGTGCATTGAGTCCCTAACATCCCTAGGCCCTGCTACCCCTGCACCTGTTGCACTATTGATAGCCAAGAGATACCCTACTACCTAGGCCTCAAAGCCATTGTTCCACACTGCAAAGTCCACGGTTGGTCACTCCCCTGAGTGTTCGACCATGATGGCAAAGTCCATGGTCCATAGAAGAGAGGCAAGTAGCATTGCAGTAGTGGTATTGAGTCCTCATGCAAAGTAAAAGTGTCCCCTCAGCCTGTTTGCTGGCTGCACGGTAAAAATACAGCCATAACATGAGTAAATTGACCACCTAATTCCTCTAAGACCCGATGCCACTGCACTTGGTACATTACTGATGGCTATGTTCTCTGCATGGGTCCTTGTACATCGTCATGATACAGATTCAGGCCTCCCCTTCACAAGAGCTTACAGTCCAGCACCATAGCTATAAGGCCTAGGGTGGGACCCCTCACTCTCCTAGCCCTTGCAACCATGGTCTAGTACTGCAAGGCCCAGAGGATGGGAGCTAAGGGAAGGTGAGCCCTCTACCCTTGGCCTTGCAGAAATGGGCTAGTGCTGGAAGCCCAAAGGAGGGCGGCCCACTCTCTAGGGAGTCTCCACCATGATCTAGAGCTGTGAGACAAAGGAGAGGAGGTGCTTTCATCTGGGCCTCACATCTATTGTCAAGCGATGCAGGACCCAGGGCAAGGTACCCCACTCTCCTTTGTCCCCGAGGCATAGTCTAACTTTCTACGGGACGGTGGTCCCATCCCCTGGGCCTCACAACCATGGATAGTGCTGTGAGGCCCATGGGAAAGGGCCCCATTACTTTTGACCTCACAGTCATTGTCTAGGTCTGCGAGGCCCAGGTTGGGTGGCAAACTACATTATCACATCACTGGAATTTTGTATGTGGTGGGACACTTTGTACATGCAGGGACATCAGAAAATGTCTGTTGGGGACCAGAGGGGGCCTAAAGTCTCATGGTGCATTTTTGGTGTTTCATTTCAAATCCCTCTGATTTCTTAACCCTTTACTACACCCTGAAATAAGCCTTGACTGTTTAGTATTGAAACAATAGTGGTAAATATCAACATCTAACACTCAAAGTCCCCAGCAAAACTACCAACTGCCACAGGACCTGCTACAGTAGGTACATTTTATCTATGGCACCAGGAAACCTATCATTTAGCCTCAGCTTTACCACCTCACTTAAATAAAATGAAAATAAACACCCTATTCCAGAGCTTGGGAAGGGCCAACAGCATAGTGACATTTGCCTGGGAAGGACACACCTTGGTGTTACTATCAGAGTCACTGCCATGGTCTATTTCGAAGCTAGAGGTGGGTGAGCCACTGAAACCTCAAGCCAGGATCGAGCCTGACACCTGGCTCTGGCTCAGATTGAGGTCATGTTGGCACCTCGAGCACATAATGAGCTGAGTTTCAAGTGACTTCTGCTTGTCACCCTCTCTTAATGGAGGATGTAGTGCTACTGTCAGAGCCGACGACTTTTCAAACTGGGGAACCATGTAAGCATCTCAGCATTAGGGATGGGTGGCAAACTCCACTCAGCCAATAGAGTTTGCGGAGTTTTGGTATTCCGCACTCTGCTTGGAGCACGAAGTTTGGCAAAAACTCCACCACCTATATCAGAGTTTACTGGTGCCGGCCCCACTGAGAGCGTCCTTTGGTGCTCCCTTGCTGACACTGATGAAGCAGAAAATGAAGGTTTTACATTTATTAACGTAAACGTAGTGCTGCAATAATCATGTGTGACTTTAACCGAACTAATAAAGATTGTACGGGGACAAAATGTGCCCTCAGAGTAGTTTGCCAACATTTATAAGCGTGCTTTATATAACGTGGTGTATTAGAATTGCACTAATCCGACATAATTATAAACGTGTGCTACGATTTGCTTGTTTGAAATGCTTTAGCTTAGCATTACTTTAGCGGAGGCTTTGGCCTAGTTGCCTGGTCTCACGGTTTAGATGCTCGTATTTTTCCAATGTGCTATTAAACGTGTATTTTTGCTTGAAGCTGTACTTTTCCACTGAGATCGTTCACATGCTTATCTTAAGGTTTCGTGCCAGCCTGGCATATTTTCTCTTTACTCCAAGGTCGATTTGCAGGTGCGGACAATGGAGGCTCTGAAAGTGAGCTAATTGGTATACAATGTTGCAACTTGCGTACCCATCTCCAAGGATAATGTATGCTTAAGTAAAAGCTTGAGAACTGTCGTTTTTGATTGGACAATTTGAAGCTAACCTATGAACCCTCCAATGGAAGACCCTACTGGATTTGAACTGTTGTCTATAAAACCCAGGTGCACGAGAGGAAAGTAGCTATTATCAGCCATTACCAGCCATTGCGCTATGATCGGCCATTATTGGACATCCCGCAATTTTGCAGACTTCGTAGCTATTATGGCCCACTTTGCTGCGACGCCATTTTGAGAGACTTTGATGCTTTCTCTAATCGAGAGAAAGAGACTTTAAATGATTCTGGCCCTAGAGACTTTAACTTTGATTTGTCCCTTTGCATGAAGTAATAGTTTTACCTTGCCGCCGTGAGGCAATTGCCCCGTCCACCCCTGCCCCTTTGCCCCGTCCAATGCTGATCGAAACGGTACCCATGCTGATCGAGAAACGGTACCTGTGAGACGAAGACTTCCTTGTATGCTGATCGTAATTGGTAAATATGAAAGGAAATTGTACAATTGCATTGTGTTTCTTTTAGGTAACCAACTGCTGATTTTGATAAGATCCCTAGTTAGGAGTTTTTCTAAATTAATGTTGCTAAATTGTTTTTGCATGAAGTCCCACATGCTGATGCTAATTTGAGGTTAGATGAGGATTCCTTCTGTTGCACGATGCAATTTGAGGTCTTGTTATGCTGACTAAATGTATGCGATTAGTTCATTACAGATTATAGTATTAGTGATTTGCATTGCTATTATTGAATGCCTTGTGATTCAAATGCTGCATAGATTGCACTTGTTTCGCCGCTATGGACAGCTATTAATGTTCATTTATGTTTATCATTTAGTGTTGAGACACATTTATATTGTGCTAGCTTTGTTAATATAGGGAAATAAATTCACTAACTTTGCAATAAACTGGTGTGGGTATTCCTGACTGAAAGGTCAGGGTTCGCCGAATTGTATTCTGGATTAATTGTTAAGTGTTATGTTGATCAAGGTATTGCTTATGTTCGATATTGATTATTGATTTGATTAAGGTGACCGATTAAGAGTACAGAGAGTCCCACTTAGTCAAAAGATTCATCGGCCTAAAGAGCGTCCGAATACAGGTAAAATTACTAGTACGGACCGCTCTATCAACACCAAGCTTGAAAAGTTGGAAACAGGTTGCAAACATCTTTGAACAGTCAGCTCTTCTCTACACTTTTATGGGCTAGCTCGTCCGGTGCTGACCAATAGGTACTTCAGGTCCGTTTGTGGGCATGGCTCTGAAGGCTGGAAGTTACACTGTGTGCCGATGGGAAGTTGATTGCTGTCCTGTGTTGACACCATGGTGGCTGTTCGGTGCTGTGGCCTGCTACCTCCGCACGCATCTGTTGGAAGAGAGCATAGCAGCCGTTGAAGACAAGCCAAATCATTACTTTCCTGTCTATGCATTGAGAACTCCGGTGAAGCAGTCTCCCAACTGGCCATGAAAATGCACAGTCGTCCCACATCTGCCCTGCTCATTCTCTTCCTGCTACTCCAGTCCAGACACTGCCTGGGCCGGTGATCGTCATCCAGGAAGGTGACGAGGGGATCACAGAAATAAGGAGCCACAACCACCACCGCCTGCCTGACAGCAACACAAACCTGAGCCACCTCCCCCCCAGCAAGGCCCCGCAGAGGTGAGTCCTAGGGGGGGGAAGATAAAATATGCATTAACTAAGTCACTGCACACTGGAGTAATGAGATAGGGCATGACGCTAGACCCGGCAGGCTACCCTTTTCATGGATCACAGGATACAAGAGAGAGAAGAGGCAGCGTAGAGAGGGCAAGCGAAGCAAGACAGACACCCAGCACCCTAGTCCCAGCTGGTGCCAGCATGAAGCAGCTCTCTCTCAGAGGGGTGGTCTGTGGCCCACCCACCTTGGTGGGAAGGTCGGTGGGTGCAGAGGGGTTTGTCATGGGAACTTCACCAGACTGTGCTCCAGTATGTAAAATCTCTCAGAGTTGAAAATAAAGCGTTGCAGATCAGGGCTTCCAAACTTTTCATTGGTGTTACTGGGTAAAAAGTTAATGGTATTTTGTATGGAATAAGTAATGGTATCATTCGTGTCCCGAAAAACTGCGCTATAACACTCTGCCCATTTCAGCGATGCATGTGAGACATTATAAGTCTGATTTGTGGAGGAATTGGGTTGCTAACTACTGAGCGGCAAAAAAATATTAACTGTACATAAACAAAAAAAAATACTTCATTTTACGAAGGAGTTGGGAAATTTGCACACATAAGCGGACAGAAGAGGGGATATTACACTGTTCTCTGATGGGGCTTCTTTGAGCATGTGATCGTCACCGAGGTGAGAGTGCCAGAAAGAGGGGGAAGTGGAACAGAGGATAGGGAGAGAGGGTAAGCAGGAGAAAGAAAACGAGAGAAATTACATTTACACAAAGGTAGCGCGAGAGATGGTCGCCGATTCAGACAGCTAGTGTTATACAAAGAGAGTAAAGGTGAGCGGCCATTCAGAAGTACTGTGTTCTGAACGGTGGTAACTCCCTTCAATTAAATAGTGATTAGTGATCACTGATTAGTGATATCCATAAAAATGTTCATATTTGGACACTTCCTTATTCGCCTCTTGGAAAGGTGTGGAAGAAAGTTAAATATTTGACCAAAACACGAGAGAAGAGTTGTTTTCGACCTCAATCTATACATGCTGGGTTTCGTCTGTATTCTGCTGCTTATCCTGTGAATGCCCAAATATAGCTTTGGTGTCTGCGCTTGAGGGTCTCCGATGCGGGTTATCTGTGTTCCCACTGTTCACACAGGAAGACGCCGATATTAGCTGCCAGGATCGGAAATCGGACTTCTAACATTACACATAAGATTATTTTGACATAGTACCTCCATATGTAGTTCTTCTATGTAACATTTCTGCTTTGTGTGATTATAATCAATATTACGGAATATACTTCTTAAAAACACTTAAGTGATGTGAAATATTTGCGAAAATATTAAATTTTCTATTGCAGATAATTCCCCTTCTCTTAAATCTTCGGCATCCTATGTGTTTTTTTAGCCAGCGTCGGAATTCCCACCCATCGCGGACCGGAATTCCGCCCATTGCATAATTCCGAAGAATATCAGAGTTTTTACGTTTAACTCCTTGGAATTCCATGGAGTAGGACTCTGTATGTTCTGCCAACTCCTACTCAACATTCTGTGATGCTGGAAAAATCACGTACAGCAGTCCAATACCTTTGGCTTGAGTTTGTGCAGTATAAAAACTGCTAAAAAATACACAAGGAGGTAAAAATAAAGTGAGTCCAGAATACCAGTCGTACAAAATCTTTGGCCCGTATTTATACTCCGTTTGCGCCGAATTAGCGTCGTTTTTTTCGACGCAAATTCGGCGCAAAACTAACGCCATATTTATACTTTGGCGTTAGACGCGTCTAGCGCCAAAGTATGGCCAAATAGCGTCATTTTTTGGCGTGAACGCCTTCCTTGCGTTAATGAGATGCAAGGAAGGCGTTCCCGTCTAAAAAAATGACGGCGACGCAAATGCGTCGTATTTATACTCCCGGGCAAAAATCACGCCCGGGAGGTGGCGGGTCAAAAAACCCCGCATTTGCGCCACAATTTAACGCCTGGGTCAGGGTAGGCGTTAAGGGGCCTGTGGGCTCAAAATGAGCCCACAGGTGCCCTCCCCTGCCCCCAGGGACCCCCCCTGCCACCCCTGCCCACCCCAGGAGGACACCCAATGATGGAGGGACCCACCCCAGGGACATTCAGGTAAGTTCAGGTAAGTATTATTTTTTATATTTTTTAATTTTTTTTGTGGCATAGGGGGGCCTTATTTGTGCCCCCCTACATGCCACTATGTCCAATGACCATGCCCAGGGGACACAAGTCCCCTGGGCATGGCCATTGGGCAAGGGGGCATGACTCCTGTCTTTACTAAGACAGGAGTCATGAAATGGCGTCTGGGCGTCGTAAAAAAATGGCGCAAATCGGGTTGAGGCGATTTTTTTGCCTCAACCTGACTTGCCCCATTTTAAGACGCCCTAACGTCATTTTTTCCCAACGCCGGCGCTGCCTGGTCTACGTGTTTTTTTTCCACGCACACCAGGCAGCGCCGGTCTGCTTGCGCCGGCTAACGCCATTCCATAAATACGGCGCCCGCATGGCGCTTCAGAATGGCGTTAGACGGCGCTAAATTTTTTGACGCTAAACTGCGTTAGCGCAGTTTAGCATCAAAAAGTATAAATATGGGCCTTTGTGTTTGATTTAATAGACGATAGTGCTGCTTTATAATAATACAGGGTTTACATGACAATTCTTTTGCCTTTTAGCTCTCTAATGGTCACGTTGAAAACCTTACTTTCAATATGTACTTATCAGTGCAGTGCTATAATGTGACGTTAATATCAAAGTTTCCTTATGTGAAAGAAACACACTTTTTGGAAGTGACTGACATGACACCGCTTTCATAGCCTGTAAAGAACTGCACACCCCTCGGTGCCCTTAGGTACTTACATAATTATGTAAAGGCACCGACGGGTATGCACTGCACTACAGTGCACTGAATACTCTTCGGAGTCCTTGTATAAGTATGTAAGATCATCAATGATTATGCACTGGAGTGGCTAACCCTGGGTGCCCTTACATGCTTAAGGGGTATGCACTGCACATTACAGTGCCCACTCTGCCCCTTGACGGAATTATGCCAAATTTAAACGTAATGCTGCAGAATTCTATGGAACCAAACTCTGCCAAGTCTGTCCATACCTAGTAATGTGCACGGCTAAAAGACAGCCCCAGCTGCTTAATATTGAAACGAGAGTGGCTGAAGGTCATTCTTTTGACATAGAGTCAATTAACAGCGACATACATAACAATATTTCAGTTAGGAATAGGAAGCGCTATATAAATTCCAATGCAATACAGGTAGAACATTAAAATACATCATTGTGATGGGAAATATTAACTGTGCAATGCATCAGAAATTGCAGGTTTGTCGAGCTTAAAAGGGGTGCAGTAAGGAGAACATGCGGTACTCATGCATCTAAGCTATTAGATTCACTGACATTTTTGTTAGGCATGTTCTAGTGGACGCAAAATGAAGGCAGGGCTTGGACAGTTTTCATAAATAAAGCAATATAATATGCAGGTTCTTTTCTTCATAGTAATTGAAAAATTCCAAACCAATTGTGTGAAAAGACCCCATTAATTCCGTGACATCTTGTTTCCGAAGGCGTTTTTGCAAACGAGAGAATACTGAACATAGAACTCTTGCAAATAGGTTGTTTCCTTTCAAACGCAATTCAATGCATATGTTTTAATGACCTTTTTAACTCTGATTTCCCTAAGGGCAACAATATAAACTTTAAAGTTCTTAAATGGCACTTAATTTAAATAATTTTCCTGTTTACCCTTTTAAAAGTGACAGGTTGTTCAATAGAATGTATAATTGTTCGAAAATTAGAGATCACAAATGAGGCACCACAGCTGCTTGCACGTAAATAATTTTTCAGAATTTACTAATCAATTGACATAAATACAGTGCACAAAATGCCGTACGAGTTGAGAGAAGGCTCTTTCCACGCAAAACTAATTTATGCTGGTTCTAGCCTTTGTGTCAAGTACTTATAACGTTATTCCTAAAAGTCACTTCTGTTTTCTTTTATAAGTAGAATGCACTCTTTACCTTAGTTTACATATTTAGATAACTAGCACTTCTAAGCACAAGGTCCATAACAAGCAGTGACAGAGTGCTTACACGCATTTAAATCCACCTTGAAACTCGGAGGGAACCAACACCTAAATGGAAGAATCAACATCAATACATTTCTAGAGAGGCAAGGTTATTTATACACTTGTGACGTTCCTGTCATTTAAAAGTTGTTTTGGGTCCTGCATTTTTTTTTACCCTAAACGAATAAGAGATAAATCAAAATGTTCCTTACCTCAGACCTGTCAACCTGTAAACAAACTGCATAGTGTGAGGAGGGGACAGAGCTTTGTGCTAAGAGCTACGAAAGGACCACTCAACCCTCCACCAAGCCCACCACACCTCCTCCCCACACCCCTCAAAACTAAGGTGGTCATTATGACACTGGCAAGGTGGCAGTTTCACCGTCAACAGGCTGGCGGTGAAGACCGCCACATCTCCACTCATATCGCACTGACGGTCAGACCCGCTGGGCTAGAGATGAGCATCTCCGACCCAGCAGTCCACAGAAGACCGCTGGCAATTTTAGGAGCTGTCTTTCCACCAGGGTTTCCACAGCGGGAGCACTGCCGCGAAAACCCTGGTAGAAAGACGACCTTGACAGGGAATTTCTTCCCTGTCACCGGTAGATGACTCCCGCACCCCCTCCTGCAAGCACAACCCCCCAAACCCTCCTCCAATTACAGCGGCCCCCAGCTCCTCCAGGTACAGTGCCCCCCTCCCTGCATACATGCACACTCCCACAGGCACTCACACACCACGCATACACTCATTCACCTACACTTACATACACGCATTCACTCACACGCATCCATACTTGCATTCACCTCAGCACTCATAAATGCATTCAATCATGCATGCACACACCCATCCAAACATGCATACACACACACCTCCAAACACGCATACACACACCCCTCCAAACACGCATACAAACCCTGCCAAACACACATACACACACCCCTCCAAACATGCATACACACACCCATACTTACTCGCATACACACATGCATACATACTTGCGTACACACACGCATACACATATGCATACATGTACACAACAACACCCCCCACCCTCCCACCCCCCCTCCCCTGTCAGACAATCAACTTACATGGTTCAAGGAGGAGGTCATCCAGAGGCGGCCCCACAATCAAGACACCACCATGCTGGTGGGGTGGGGCCGATGGTGGAACCTCTCATGCGCCTCAGCCCGCAAGCATGATTACTGCTGGATTTCCTTCCAAAGTGTGGCGGAAATCCAGCAGTACCCATAATATGGTGGGCAGAATACCGCCAGCACTGACGGTCTGCTAGGGCTCGTGGCTTTTACAGTCTTTCTGACCATCTAAGTGTCACTGAGGCTGTCGCCCATGTCCTGGGGTGTTACCTCATGATGTTAACCAGAAAAACTGTCAAGGAACCCCTGACTCTAGGAGTTATGATGAATTTGCTTTACCTTCCTCAATGACGGACTATGAAGATTATTCTCTTCTGTACTTCAACACAGCTTCCCCATAACAGTTTTTCAATGTGACCTTCACTTCCAACACTTATAATATGGCATGGCTCTTGAACTCAAATCATATGGAACAGGAGTTAGAATAGTAAATGAGCCACGTGAAAGTAAAGGAAAAAGTAAACGTCAAAATACTTGCAAGTCCTAATGATTCAACAGGTAGGCTCTAGTGTTTAAGACAGACTTCCTGTCTGCCTAAAGGTTTTATCTGACATCAACCAGCAAGATTATCACAAAATTCTTGTCTTAGTTTGGAATGATCATGGCAGGTTAACACTGTTCTGCAGGTAGGAGAATTGGACAGTTATCGGAGGTTGCATGTGATTTCATAAAAAGCAACTTCATGGAATACTATTACTGAGAACCCATTTCTTCTAAACTGTTTAATGAACATTTTCAGAATGAATGACATTTAACATTTCATGGAAACAAATTCATAGAATGTCTTTTTTTAGAATTTGGCTTTTGCATGCTTGTTTTTTAAGGTGTAAATACAGTGATTACAGATTTCACTCTCAAAAACAGTTTGGTCTGAGGTATTTTTTCAGTGTTTACTTCAGATTTTACATTGTCAAACAATTACTCTGGGTGATTTTGATTCACTGATCCCTCACAACCCCTCAACACCATCAAACCCTTGCCCTCTAAAGCCCCTCACCACACCTCAACTACACCCATTACTGAATCCTAAAAGCTCTTTCTGCCCCTAAACTCCACACATCCCAGAAACCTAAAAGACACCCACAACACCACAGCTACATCTCTCTCTGTCCACTAAACTACAGTCATCCCTGAACCCTAAAATGCCTTTCTAACCCCACTCCCCACTCATTCCTGAACCATAAAACCTCTCACTACCCCTAAACTCCACCCAATCCTGAACCCCAAAGACCACTTTCTATTTCTCAGCCCCACACATCCCTAATCCCTTAAAACCCCTCACCACATTCAAACCAAACCCAATCCTGAATCCTAAGACCCTCAACTCTCTTAAACACCTTCCATGACCCCTTAAAAAAGCTCACCACCACTAAATTTCACCCATACCTGAATCCTTAAGGCCTCTCACCACCCTACACTCCACCTAATCATGAACCCTAAAAGCTATTTCGTTCCAATATACTCTACCTGTCACTGAATCATAAACACACCCCTAAACTCACTCATCAATGAACCTTAAAAACCACTCACCTTCTCTAAACACCATCCATTCATGATACTTAAAGAAACCCACACTAACCCTAAACTCAACCCATCCCTGAACCCTGAAAACACCTTTTTGTGTCTGAACTTTACCCAGTCCTGCCCCCCAAAAATTCTCATCACCCCCAAACATTACCTATCCATGAACCTAAAAATATCTTACTAGTCCACCCAAGTTTAATGTAACTTGTGATTTTTCCTGCAAATTATCTTTCCTTTACAATTTTACTATGATTTTCAATCTCATTGCATTTCCTTAAAATAGTTTTTCCTGAAAATTGGCATCACATGATTTGGTTTCTTCCATCAATTCACACACACACCAGTCATTGACTAGAATACAACCCTTTTATTAACTGCTCCTCACAAGGGTGACACCTGAAGAAGGGGCATAGAGAGCAAAGGGCTTGTATACTGAGCCCTTCCTCCTAACTTCAGCACACAGACACACACAGAAATGGGTTGATCAATGTTTGAATCACAGTGGACAGAGACATAATGGAAGAAGCTTTGGGGTAAAGGTAGAGAAGGGTCAAAGGAAAGAAATAAAGCAATGGAGAGAAAGAGGGCAAAGGGATACAGAAGAGAAGAGGAGAAGGGAGATAAGAGGGAGTGCGTGGTAAGATAAGAAGGCAAAGGAAAGGAGTGAGAGGCCCGTCAAAGGAGACATTAGTGTTAGTATCACTGTGGTGACGGAAAAATAGAGAGGATTGGGAGAGCAGAGAAGACAGAGAAATGAAAGAAGTGACAAAGAAAGAGACAGAAGGACCACAGAAGGGAAAGGAAAAAGTTAGAATTCAGAGTGACTAAGAGAGAAGGAAAACGAAGAGGTGGAAAGAGGGATAGATAAAATGAGAACAGGAGGGAGTGAAAAACTCCCTGAAAGCATAGGGAAGGGTTGATAGGACAATGGCAAGGACAGGAGCGTGAGAGTAAGAAGAGGGAAGATGTTGGGAGGGAAGAGAATAGGGAAAGGTGAGGGCAGTATTCAAGGAAAGACAAATACATGGGGTTGGAGAGAATGGAACACAGGTGAAAAGAGAAAGATGGTATCCCATGATACCATCTGTGTCAGGAATCACACAGTTGTTTTCTCTTATCCATATCCTATAGAATGTACTGTGATTTCATCTGATGTTATCTGAGAGTCTAAGTCTATGTGATATAATTTCCAGTAACTTTATCATTATGGTAGTTGCAGATTTAAAACTTGGAAATCCTACCTTTTTTTTGGTCATGCAATATTGGCAAGTATGAGGTAAGGAGAACATGTCATTTTGAAGTAATGATGAGTGAATACAAATGTATTAAGCTAGTGGCATAAGAAAGATTTGAAAGTAGAATTAATGAATTGCTACCAGTGTTACTAACGATAAATCCTGGTTGCATGATTACTGTCTGAACCACAGGCTCCCAACCTGTGGTCCGCGGACCCCCAGGGGTCCGTAACACCTTTCCAGGGGTTCTGCAGGCCTGTGCCAGCAGGAAGGCACTTCTCCATTAGGGCCTCTTGTTACGTGTTTTTATATTTATTGCTTCATTTCTGCAGCAGTTGTAAAAGCACTGCAAAGTTCCTTGTACAAGAAGCAGCTTTCTGGAAAAAAATAGAAGCACCAGTATAACTCTGGTGTTTAATGTACCTGCTGGAGACAGATGGCAGTTTGTCTAGTGGCACTTTTGACTCATCTAAGGTAGCGCAGATGGTTAATATGCCTGCTGCAAGGAATGCATATCATGCAAAGAATAGTATTTTATGTGCATAGCACACTGGGTTACTGCTTTTCTCTCAGAGATTCTTTAGTATTGTGCAGTTCATACACTACAATCGTAATCTAGCATAGTGAGCCTTGAACTGCCATCAAAAAGCTGCATGCAAACTGCATGCTACAAACTAGAAAGTTATGTTTTTTATCCAGTCTTTCATTATCCTTATGCAATAAAAAAAGGTTTGCTTGCGTAGAAATACATTCTTATAACTAATGTTATGCTGCCTAAAAAGTTTGCTTGCATAGAAATGCATTCTCATTAAATATGTTAACCCTAACCGCTGCGTTATGTTCAGAATCCTGAGTTTGTGCTTCTCCAGACCAAGCACTCTTATACAATGCCTACTAGTATGGATGACATGTGAATCATACACCTTGTAGCCCACTGTAAAGTGATCTGACACCCTACACTGGTATGAGAGGTGCTATAAAACAAATTAAATAAATGTGACAGCAAGGCTATGGATTCCTTTACCCAAAACATATTTATGTAAAAAAGCATTCTCAGATCTTATGTACCTGGAAAATAAAAACAGAAATCGCTTGGGGAGTTTGACCTGAGGATTCAACTTCCCTAAATAAAACCAAACAATGAAAAGTTAGGGGCTGAGATGCAGTGCCAACCTTCCCATTAATTCGATTTTTGCTTATTTTTTCTATATAAAATAATAACATTTTCAGTAATTCCAGTATTTGTTTGGTGTGTACTTCTTTTTGTATTTTTTTGTGAATTACAGTTTTTATGTTTGAAATTTATATCGTACAATTTGCTGGTGGGTCCCCGACTTCCTTAGTGATTCAGTGGGGGTCCTCAGCAATCAAAAGATTGGGACCCACTGTTCTAAAGGATGGCGGGGGCTCACAAGGGACCTGCAGAGATCAAAACCAAGCCTCAAAATGCTGCATGCATATTTACGTTGTGCAAGGTGCGGGAGATAAGTATAAGAAATACAAATAAGCCCAGAACACAACGCCGTTACAAAAACAAACTAATGTACACTTGACTCTGAGCAATGCACAAATATGGCAGCTAAATTCTTCCTCATGCAGGTTAGATTGGCGGCTTCTCAATCAATTTTGTTCTAAAATGACCACTCTAGAACCACGTGTATAAAAATATTTACGGTGTCACCATGCAAAAAACAACTTTGCTTTGCTTTTCCGTCCAGAAATACGGTCTTAGGTTCTGCTTCCACATAGCTGTCTTGAAGACCATTATTTTATTTTGTATTTGCTCCTGATTACTCACCAAATTGTCAAAGATGTCACTTGAATTGCAAAATCATTTTTTTAATCAAAGTGCACTTGCAATAGGTAACTGATAACAGGAAGCAAACTACTTACAGGGCAAAATTCCTATTATTCAGAACCCAAATACCCAACAAATTCCGGGGAACTCTGAAAAACATGTTTTTTCTAGGTATAATTCAATAGAAAAAAACATGCTACCTTGAATTCTGTGTCCATTAAGGTTTAGACAAGGTTCTCCCTCTCAGAGGCTCATACATCCTAAACATCACAATGGCACGAGGAGTATGAAAAGTTTGCTAAATAAAGGCGTTGATAAAAAGTATACTCTAATAATTGCGTGTGCTTTTGATAACGGGAGAATAGTGTTCAACACAAACTGTGTAATTCACAGCTTTAGTACTGTCAGTTACGAATGAGTAAAATGTAGTGACACTGAAAACTATTGTCTTGACTTGCAAAATAAGGAATGGACCTTGACCTTAGTGGAAGGGTGTCCTTGACATAATATGATAAGAGCATTAACGATTTCGATAAGAATATCTGTTTGATAAGGTGTATTAATTAACACAACTTCAATGACGAATTGGCAATAGGTCAAAAATGCTGAAATGAAGATGTACCTCTCAAAGGAATAATATGATGGAAATGATAAAAATAATGAAGGTTCGCTTCTGTGGAAATGAAATACAAAGATGGCACCCAGTAATTAGTAATGTAAAGTGTATACCAACTCACGTGGATGTGAGGAGTAAGACTAGAGAAATTATATATAGGTGAAAACCTGTGATGTTCCTTTGTGAAGAAAATGCTGACGGTAGAAGATTGAAAAATAATATTTTACAATATAATTTTCATTCATTTAACTCTTTATATTTGGTTTATTTAAATAGCCATAAACGCAAATAAGATACATAAAAATAAACATACAATATACATCAAATTAAATATATATTGTTAAAACACTTAAAAACTGCAATGACCAATACCGCAAAGCACCTAGTCGGGGCCCATAGATTTTCCAGAACGAATAGGTGCCTGAAGAAATAAGAACACATGATTACAGATATCGTCATCACGTAGCCCGATCAGCACATCATAAGCAGCAATGTCAACAGAGTGTCTATGAACATTCTTAGTAAACATCATATAAAAATCGTAGAAAAATGAAAATGAGTCATAATCTGCGTTTTCTGGTTGTGACATGGGCACATCTTGAAATCAAGACTTGGCTGATAGCCAACGGGAAAGCAAAGTGAATACTTCACTATACTGGCTTGAAACCTGAACAATAAGCACCTGCGACAATACACACTGTTATCCCACAAATAATGTGTAGCAACCCCACCTCGTTAAAACACCAATAATTCCTTAGGCTTGTTTGTTGCCCTTCAATTCACAATCTTTCGACTTTGACCCAGTCCTGCAGCAACTCGCTTGCTAGTTCTTCTCCTGGTTTCCATCGAAAAAACAATAACCTAACCCAGCTCACTCCACGGCGTGTTTGAAGACAGTCATGGTATAAGGTGGCCCCTTTCGTATGCCAAGCAATCTAGGATTATCTCCTTGGTCAACACTGTTTTATCAGATCTCCAAATAGACAACCATAGCAATGCTGTGATACTACAGATGAAGTCGAACATGTAGTCAACTCCCAGTTCGCTATGACATATAAAACTAGGGATTGATGGGGTAGCTGAAAGAATTTTCAGAAGAATGCTATTCTCTTACCTTTGTAAATTTATCGAATCTTCCTGTCCCGAGGTGCCTCCCCCATAGGTTGCTATAGGGGAGCATTAGGTAGAATACGTTTGAAAAAGGGAATGTAAGGGCTGTGTACCCTTAGGCAAAGGGAGGGTGATGAAGCTGAAATGAAGGTTTTACATTTATTGACGCATAAACGTAGAGAGAAATAATCATGTGTGACTTTAACCGAACTAATAAAGATTGTACGGGGACAAAATGTGCCCTCAGAGTAGTTTGCCAACATTTATAAGCGTGCTTTATATAACGTGATGTATTAGAAGTGCATTAATCCGACATAATCATAAACGTGTGCTATGATTTGCTTGTTTGAAATGTTTTAGCTTAGCATTACTTTAGTGCAGGCTTCGGCCTAGTTGCCTGGTCTCACGGTTTAGATGCTCGTATTTTTCCAATGTGCTAATAAACGTGTATTTTTGCTTGAAGCTGTACTTTTCCACTGAGATCGTTCACATGCTTATCTTAAGGTTTCGTGCCAGCCTGGCATTTTTCTCTTTGCTCCAAGGTCGATCTGCAGGTGCGGACAATGGAAGCTCTGAAAATGAGTTAATTGGTATAAAATGTTGCAACTTGCGTACCCGTCTCCAAGGATAATGTATGCTTAAGTAAAAGCTTGAGAACTGTTGTTTTTGATTGGACAATATGAAGCTAACCTATGAACCCTCCAATGGAAGACCCTACTGGATTTGAACTGTTGTCTATAAAACCCAGGTGCACGAGAAGAAAGTAGCCATTACCAGCTATTGCCCGACATTGCGCCATTCCGTAGCTATTATGGCCCACCTTGCTGCGACGCCATTTTGAAAGAGACTTTGATGCTTTCTCTAATCGAGAGAAAGAGACTTTAAATGATTCTTGCCCTTGAGACTTTAACTTTGATCCCTTGCATGAAGTAGTAGTTTTACCTTGCCGCCGTGAGGCAATTGCCCCGTCCACCTTGCCCCCTTTGCCCCGTCCCATGCTGATCGAGAAACGGTACCTGTGAGACGAAGACTTCCTTGTATGCTGATCGTAATTGGTAAATATGAAAGAAAATTGTAAAATTGCATTGTGTTTCTTTTAGGTAACCAACTGCTGATTTTGATAAGATCCCTAGTTAGGAGTTTTTCCAAATTAATGTTGCTAAATTTTTGCATGAAGTCCCACATGCCGATGCTAATTTGAGGTTAGATGAGGATTCTTTTTGTTGCACGATGCAATTTGAGACCTTGTTATGCTGACTAAATGTATGCAATTAGTTCATTACAGATTATAATATTAGTGATTTGCATTGCTATTATCGAATGCCTTGTTATTCAAATGCTACATAGATTGCACCTGTTTCGCCGCTATGGACAGCTATTAATGTTCATTTATGTTTATCATTTGGTGTTGAGACACATCTATATTGTGCTAGCTTTGTTAATATAGGGAAATAAATTCACTAACTTTGAATAAATTGGTGTGGTTATTCCTGACTGAAAGGTCAGGGTTCGCCGAAATGTATTCTGGATTAATTATTAAGTGTTATGTTGATCAGGGCATTGCTTATGTTCGTTATTGATTATTGATTTAAAGAAAATTGACTGATTAAGGGTGGAGAGGGTCCCACTTAGCTAAAAGATTCATCGGCCTAAAGAGCGTCCAAGATACAGGGAAAAATTATCTATACGGATCGCTCTATCAGTAGATGGCAGCAGAGGACGGTTTCGCCTTTTGGGACCCCGTACTCTTAAAGTACATGGTGTTGAATTAACGGTTACGCCCTCTGAGACCCCATTCGAGAAGTTGCATTAGATTTTTCTTGGGTAAAATAGATTGACAGAATGATGATGGGCTAGGTCCACCGCGACTTTCCCGGGATCTCGGAGCTTGCGAATGGAGAGAATGGAGGTGTGGAATCGGCGTTGGTGGTACTAGTGATAGTATGAGTGAAGTTAGGGTTTTGCGCTTGCACAGCTTATTGCCGCAGATTGTGTGAAAAGGTTGCGAGGATTTTAGAGAATAGCGGAGGTGCGACTCCGAGTGTAGAAGTAGGGAAGTCGTCGAACTTCATAGAAAATAGCGGAGGTGCGACTCCGGGTGTGAGAGTAGGGAAGTCGTCGAACTTCATGTGCGTGTGGCGCTTTGTGCAGAAAAAGGTCCACGTGGTTGTTGTTGTTGAGACGGGCCCTGCGAGGTCAAGAGACTCCGGAGTATGTTGTTTTATGTCGTGGTCTGGGCGGTTTAGTAGGTTGATCGGGCGTGGTCAACGAGTCGGTACGTGTGTTAAGGGAGTGAAAGAAACTTCGACTTCGGGCTTTGACAAAATTCTAAGTGCACTAGAATAGATCATTGACAAGTTGAGAGTAGGTCTGCGGGTCAGATTTGCTTGCAAAAGTGGGGACCGAGAAAGATGGAATAACTGCCGAGGCTAGTGAAAAATCCCTAAGGTCCTGAAGCGATTGTGTTACCCTTCCTGTAGTAAACCAACAGATCTGATTTATTATTATTTTTTTGGTAGCTCGCGATACATGGCAGAAGTTGTTACGAGAGGAGCTGAGTGAAGGAGGACTAGCCGCGAGGCTTTGTCAGCCGCAGTGTGTGTGAGTGTGACGTCACTAGGAGCCGCGCTGGGATAGGTTGATTGCAGAGAAGGGTCGCGCACGGATTGGACGCAGTCCGTGGGGCTCGATTGGAAGGGGAAAGGCAGGCGAAGAGTATTCCGGGAATTAAAGTCACCTATTGATTACAAACTTCGTGAAATAAAAGACGAGAAAATGAAATTTTTTAATGCATTCAAGAGTGCGATGAAGGGGGAGTCTTACATTAAAGCGAGCGTAGGAGAGGAGACGCCGCCCGAAGGCACACCAGCTTACATTGTAATGGAGGAAAAGGGGGTAGCTCCGTGCCTTTGGCTAAAGCAATGGCACAAGTTGAGAGAGAAACATGGGAGCGTAGCAATCCCGATCCATGGGACATTCAATATAAGGATTCTAGAGAATTTGAGATTCGCGATGTACGACATGAAGGTGCCTCCAAGGCCAGCACAGTTTGAGGCTCTAGCGATTTGGGAACTGATGGCTAGACAGCAACAGCAAAATAAGTTCGAGACCAGGATAAGAAAGGTAGAAAAAACACTAGCGGACGCTAGGTGGGATAATGCACAGAAGGTGTGGAGGTCAGATGTATTGCAGGGGATAAAATTGTTCCCCGCAATTACTAAGGAAGAAGAGGAGACAGGTAAGAAAGCTACCTGTAAGACAAACAGGAGGTGTTCCAAGGATAGAGAGGACGAGGAAAAGTTGAGAAGAGAAGAGGAGTTAGAGGATGAGGAGTTAATAATGCAATTGCTGAACGACCGTCCACCACCTTATGCGGAGAGTGGACAAGGTCCAAGTACCAGTTCTGCCCCTCCGGCACCGGTACAGAACAGTGAAACTCAGAGTTCAGGAGCATCATCGGGGTCTAAGGACCCGAGTTTACCGTTCACCCCGCAGATACCGCAGGTTAGGAGAATATATCCAGATGTGCCCATGTTGAAACCAGCAGAAAATTATCAGCCGCAGATGCCAGGGTACTACAGCAGTGACAACAGTGCAGGAATGATTCTAGACCCAACCGTAAGGGGAGTACAGAATGGTCACAACCCGACATTGGCACAAGCCGAATCAACCCAGTTTTTGATGCCTCAAAAGCAGATGAAGGGGGGGACAGCACATGCGCAGTTGACGGGGAGTCAGATGGGCAAGCCGGCAATGATGATCCATAGTGTTGGAATGAATATGTCTCAGAAAATGGGAAATAGACAAAACCCAGATGCGATATCGCTACCCATTACTGTAGGTCCACCGGTACCTCTGTACAGTCAGCCTAACTTAGGTATGAGCGGTCAGGGATCAATCCTGCAGAATGGGACAGAAAGGAGGTGCATAGAAAACACTCCAGGGATAACTCCGATAGCGGCTCAGCCAGCTGGATCTGGGTCCTTGATGGAGTTTAGTCCCATATGTGCTCAGTCAACACTGGTGAGGTCGAGTCCCCCACTGGTGATACCGCTGTCATCGAATACTGAAAAGTTGCCGCAACCATCAATGGCAGTCGATGTGAATGCTACACTGATGGGGTTGAATGCGCAACAGCTGACACAGTGGTTTAACAGTCTGAATTCCACACAAAGCTCAGCCAGTGGGAAGGGAGAAGACTATCTGAATAGGGTCAGGTTGAACATGGAAGCACAAGAATTGGTGGAAGGGACTATGGGTGTGAATAGGTTAGAGTCCTACTCGGAAGAAGAGCTGAGATATCTATGCCCCAGGATTACGAGAGAAGTGAATAAGGTACATAAAAGCTTGCAGGAAATAGCTGACAAAAACGGGGTGGATATAGACAAGACGAAACACTTGAGCAGGAGCTATAGGTTGGATTTCGGGATCACAGATTTTGAACACATAAGGTCAGCAGGCATGAAGGCGCACCTTAGAGAATTGTTGCAGAGTGCACAAGTGTGGAGGTGCTTAGACAAATGGGAAAGCAGATGGGTAAAGAGAAAGGAAAAGAGGAAAGACAGTGTCTCAGAGCTCAACGAGAAAAGACCGCAGAGTAGTGATGCAGTAACCATGTTACCAATGAGGGAGACAGCAGGGGGAAAATTAATACATGTACCATGGCACAGAAGCGACATTCAGTCTTTTACGGATGATTTTCCCAAACTGAGAGAGAAACCGATTGAATGGTATCAACAGACTGACAGGTTTGTGAAGCTTGCAAAATGTCTCTGGGAAGACCTGAACACCCTCTTTGAGATTGTGGTTCCGGCAGATTTGTGGGAGGATTGCAAAAGAGCTGTAGGTTGGCCGACAAGTGAACCAGAGAGAGACAGGGAGACGGGTGCACCATCACCTATGGTGATGAGCCTGTACTATAAGGTGATTGAGCATTTGAAGACGAAGGTGGCCGCGAAAAATGTGGATTGGCAGAAGATCGATCGAACTGCCCAAGAGGCTAAAGAGTCGATTCATAGTTACTATGAGAGGTTGTTGAAGGCGTTTAAGAACTACAGTGGCACGGAAACAATAGAGGCGAAGGACATGCTTCATTTTGTGTTTAGATTTGTGGAAGGGCTGAGACCAGAGATAAGTCAGATGATAAAGTCGCATTTGATTTGTTGGCAGTCGAAACCTATTGATGAGGTGTTGAATTATGCGAAATACTGTAGCGACGAAATTGAAGTGAAACAGAAAAAGTTGAAAGAGAAGGTGATGATGATGCAACTTAAAGCAGCTCAGACAGGTCTGCAAGGTTTGCAAGGGTTGCAAGGGTTCCAACAGCAGGTACCGCAGCAGCAGTTGCAGGGAAATATGATGTTTCAGCCACAGACGAGAGGCCGAGGCAGAGGAGGTTTTGTGAATAATGGTCCGGATTTGAACACTGTTGTGACTCCGAATGGTGTGCAGGCATTGAAAAAGGTGATGCCATGTCACGTGTGCGGAATTGTCGGTCATTGGAAACGCGAGTGCCTGATGGTGGTGCAGGAAGGTGCAGGTGTTGGTCAGCAAAACAATGATGTCAATGCATTTCAGACAATGAGGGGACCGAAAATGAGAGGTCCAAACCCAAATTTTCAGACCGTAAATCAGTTGCAGGGATTACAACCTATGCAGCCGCAGCAGATGCAAATGCCTCGTATGCAGGTGACGCAAATGCAGCCAATGCAACAGCAGTTTCCCATGGTACCTAATCAGCAAATGCAAATACCTTTGGCACCAATGAGTCAGCAGCAAGTGATGGTTCCTCCACAGGTCTCGGGTCAGGTAATGAATACAAATGGCACCGTACAACAGTTCCCACAACACAGTGAGAGTGGAATAAACAATGTGTGGGAGAGTGAAAGTTCAGGAGAGGAAGGAGATTGTGTGCTTGCAGCATCCTTGGAAGTTGATCAAAAGGGTCCGTACGTGGAGGGGAGAGTAATGGGTCATCGTGTCTCATTCTTGGTTGACACAGGAGCAACACGTTCAACTGTTAAGAGCATTGAAGTACCAAGTTTGCCACTCTCAGGGAGAACAGTTCAAGTGGTGGGAGTAGCAAACAGACACCTGACAAACCCAATAACAGATCCGGTACCAGTCAGCATCGGTAACTATCAAGGAGTACATCAGTTTGTGGTATGTGACTCAAGCCCGATAGCACTGTTAGGGAGAGACTTATTGTGCAAATTGGGTTGTTCGATTATGTGTTCGAACGAGGGAATAAAAATTCAGACGAGCAGTGATGGGGAAGAAGAGGACAGTGTAGAGGGGGATGAGATGGAAACTGTCGATGAAGAGTATCCTCTGATTTGCCTTTTCCCGATGATAACTGAAGAAGATATTCCAGCCGAATTACGGGAAACAGTCGGAAAGGAAGTGTGGGATATGACAGGGAAAGAGGTGGGATTGATGAAGGGAGTGGAACCAGTGAAAGTGACTGTAAAGCCCAATGCAACCTTTCCCCAGACCCCACAATACCACATGGCACAAGACACCCTCATGAAAGTTGCCCAACTTATTGACGAATTCGTAAAGCAGGGAGTACTGAAAGAAGTGTTAAGCAGTCCATGTAATTCACCAATCATGGGGTTAATAAAGCCAAGTGGAAAGGTCCGAATTGTGCAGGACTTGAGGAAAATAAATGACATCATAATAAAGTGTTGCCCTGTCGTACCAAATCCAGCTGTGATAATGTTTCAAGTCCCTTGCGATGCCGAGTGGTTCTCAGTCATCGACTTGTCACAAGCATTCTTTTCGGTGCCTCTTCATGAGGACAGCCAATTCCTCTTTTGTTTCAAATTCTTAGACAGAGTGTACAGTTGGTGTCGAATTCCTCAAGGGTTTTCTGAGTCACCGTCGATCTTCAATCAGATTCTAAAGAAAGATTTGGAAGCATTAGAATTGCCATTCGAGTCAACCCTAGTACAGTACATTGATGACTTACTGATTGCATCAAAGACAGAAAGTGGCTGCACAGCCGATACCATTGCTCTTTTGAACCATTTGGGAAGGAATGGACACAAGGTGTCTCCTTCCAAATTGCAGTTCTGTCAGAAGAAAGTGAAATACTTGGGTCACCAAATAGAGAAAGGGTCACGGAGAATAATGAAGGAAAGAATAACAAGTGTACTTCAAATGAGTCCACCAAAGACAAGGAGGGAGGTGAGGAAGTTTTTGGGAATGGTGGGCTATTGTCGCCAGTGGATTCCCAACTTCTCGACTCTAGCAAAGCCTTTACTGAAATTGACCCAGAAGGATGCATTGGATCAAATTGAGCTGCAAGGAGATGAGATGGATGCTTTTATTGAATTGAAAGAATGCATGTGCAGGGCTCCAGCTTTAGGTATGCCTGATTACACAAAGCCTTTCACATTGTTTTGTCATGAACGTGATGCATGTTCTTTGTCTGTCTTGACTCAAGCCCATGGTGGCGTAAACAGACCAGTAGCGTATTTTTCAGCTACTTTGGATCCGGTCGCAGCAGCACTTCCAGGGTGTTTGCGCGCCGTAGCAGCAGTTGGTATCAGCCTCACTCAGAGTGAAGGAATAGTGATGGGACACCCAGTAACAGTCATGGTCCCTCACTCAGTTGAGATACTTTTGACCCGCTCCCGAACGCAACACATGACTGGAGCAAGACTCACAAGGTATGAAACGATAATTCTGGGCTCACCGAATGTGCAGCTGAAAAGGTGCACTACGTTGAATCCAGCAACCTTGCTTCCTGGAGAAAATGCTGAAATTGAGAACGCTGAAGACGTCGAGCATGACTGCCTTCAGGTGACTGAATTTTGCACAAAACCTAGACCTGACATTAAGGATACTAAGCTTGATGAAAATGACCAAATTGTTTTCGTTGATGGTTCATGTCTAAGAGATGGGACGGGAATTTTGAAAGCATGATATGCTGTATGTACTGTAACAGGTGTCTTGGAAGCGGGCTGGCTTCAAGGAGTCTATTCTGCACTAGTAGCAGAACTTGTAGCCCTTACAAGAGCATGTCAACTGTCTGCATTGATGAAAGTCACCATTTACACTGATAGTCAGTACGGGTTTGGGATTGTGCACGACTTTGGACAACTATGGTCACAGAGAGGTTTCCTGACTTCTTCAGGATCCCCAGTAAAAAAAGGGGGAATAATAAGGGAATTGTTACACGCCATTCAAATGCCAGCCGAAGTTGCAGTGGTAAAGTGTAGTGCTCATACAAAAGGACAGGACTATGTTTCTCTGGGAAATGCATATGCGGATCAAGTCGCAAGATTTTGTGCCTTGAACTGTATATTATTCAGAGATGAATGGAATTCGATAAGTGAGCCAGAACTCGAACCAGCTGAAGCATTTGCCTTGAAGGTCGTAGATACAATAGATGAATTAAAAGCATTACAGAATAACGTCAGGGAGGATGAAAGAGATTCCTGGTTTAAATCACAATGTATAAAGAGACCAGACGAGTTATGGGTTTCAAATGAGGGAAAATTTGTTTTGCCAAATGGTCTCTTATCACAGCTTGCGCGGTTCTATCATGGGCAAGCTCACCTAGGGAGAGATGCCATGATAAGATTGTTCAAAACTGATTGGTTTAACCCCAGATTTCGTCAAGCTGCAGAAGCAGTTTGCCATCGATGTGTCACTTGCCAGCAGATGAACCCAGGAAAGGGAACAGTTGCGAACGCGAGCCACATTGGCAGGGCCAGTGGCCCATTTAGTAGGATGCAGATGGACTTCATTGAGATGCCTATGCATGGAGGTCTAAAGTATGTGTTGGTGATTGTGTGCATTTTTAGTCACTGGATTGAGGCATACCCCACACGTAGAAATGACAGCCTTACAGTTGCAAAGCTATTGTTGAGGGAGTTGATACCACGTTTCGGATTCCCGATCTCTTTAGAATCAGATAGGGGAAGTCACTTCAATAACGAGGTGATAAAGTTACTTTGCGAAGCGCTGAACATTGAGCAAAAACTGCATTGTAGCTATCGCCCTGAAGCATCAGGACTGGTGGAGCAGATGAATGGTACACTGAAATCAAGAATGGCGAAAATATGTGCATCGACAAATTTGAAATGGCCTGACGCATTGCCCTTGGTGCTAATGTCAATGAGAAACACCCCTGACAGAAAGACTGGATTGTCCCCGCACGAAATTCTCATGGGCAGGGCTATGAGACTTCCCGCAGTTCCCGCAAACGCGCTTTTGAATATTACAGATGATATGGTGTTAGACTACTGCAAGGGTCTGGCTGACGTGGTTCGCTCTTTCTCTCACCAGGTGGAAGCAACCACCTTGCCACCGATCCAAGGTCCAGGACACGCACTGAAAGCAGGTGACTGGGTCGTGGTAAAGAAGCACGTGAGGAAGTCGTGTCTGGAACCCCGTTGGAAAGGCCCTTTCCAAGTGATCCTGACAACAACTACCGCTGTGAAGTGTGCAGGGGTTCCCAACTGGATTCACGCCAGTCACTCAAAGAAAGTGTTGTGTCCCACAGATGAGGAAGTTGAAGCGCTAAAACTGCCAGTACCTGATAAAACAGTGCTGAGTGCTGAGACAGAGCAAAACCGAACTGAAAGTGAACAGGCAGGAACGGAAGAGAGAGAGATATTCTCTGAGGACGAAGAGACCAACTCACTTGGGGAAGACCAAGTTCAGACAGCGACGAAGCAGCTGAAGGTGACAAAGAACCTGAAGCAGCTGAGGGTAGCAAAGAGCCTGAAGCAGCTGAAGGTGACAAAGAACCTGAAGCAGATGAAAGTGATAAAGAGCCTGAAGAAAGTAACGGTGACGAAGGGCTCGAAAAAGGTGAAAAAGCAGGAGAGCCTGATCAGAGGAGGGCTTTCCCAGAAGCAGACGATACAGAAAAAGAAAAAGAGAACGTGATTGATTCCCCAGAAGGAGGGGACAAGGCAGAACAGAACGAAAAGGTTCAAGCTTCCACAGAAAAGATCGCAGGTCCATCAAATGGACATGGTGCAAAGAGGAGACTAAGTATATCACCAATAAAACAAAGGACTGAGGAAAGTTTGAACGACGGAGAAAGGCCAAAGATGAAAGAGAAAAGAAAAGAAGTAACTGTCGTGGTACCATCCCCGAGTGAAGAAAAAGACTTGACAAAAGTGGAAAGTACCAGCGAAGCAGAATCAAAAAGAGAAGCAAAATTGAAAAGGAAAAGGATACCGAACAGAAGATATTCCGGTCCTGAATGGGCATATGTAGTTCATGACGATTGGACTGACGAGTTTGTATCTCTTAGCCTCGAGAACGAAGAAGAAGAGATACCAATAGAAAAGAAAAGTTTTATGGACTCTGTCGATTGAAAGGGTAATAAATGATATTGCTTGCTACAATCCAACGTGATACAAACAACCAGCTGAGACATTGCTAAACCGGATGAGACTTTTGCTGAACTGATAAAAGGCTGAGTTATTGCCGAATTGAAACAAATGCTGCTAACCGATAAGTGACTGGCCTCCTGAAGAAGACGGTGTGAACATTGCGCTCGTTCAGCTTCGTAACTGAATTGCCAAATAGTTTCTTTATAGGTGCTTCTAGCTCTCTGATTCTATACAGATCATGACGCAAAACAGTAGAAAGAAATATTGTAAATATGCGTGTATAGGCTTGATAATTGCATGTGTACTAATAATAATGGCAATAGTGCTTACAATGCATGGAAAGGGTGAGAATGAGAGAATTGATGCTTCTACTTTTGCTCCTGTTACTGTCACTGAACTAACTGCACTGAAAAGACTAGAATTAGATGAGAGACACTTACATGATAAGAAAGAGCTTTCGTACAATGTTTTCTATTGCTTGCTAACAGAATATGTTGAGACTATGGATGCGAAAGATTGTTATGTGTGTACACAGATACCGACATCAGTAAAGGAAGGGGTGACTTATCACCACATGCCTTTGACATACGGGATTACATGTAGTATAGTAATGTCTAGATTTTATGGTCAAACTAACATACAGTATTTTTACTCAAATTATGATGTTACCTTTGCATATGTTCCTATAATAGCGTAGCTAAGCCAGATTGCTAAAGATTGGGATGCAAAAATAATGAGGGAATTTTTCGAGCCAATGCAACCTTTTGAAACGGCTCACGCTCATAGGGAAAACCTTACCTGCTCTCTCTCTGCAGTAGAAATAAGCTTTTTAGATCGCACAGATGATAGAAGGGCACAAATGAAGGCGAAATTAGAAAAAGAGCTACATAAGAGGACTTCAGTAGACAATTATGATTTTGCTGCAATAAAAACACAAGGGAGAATAGCTTTAGATGCTTGGCATGTAGGGAAATTTTGTATATATCGAGGTGAATCATATTATGACAACATTTTTGTAGGAGCGAGTGAGTGTAAACATACGTTTATCTTTAAGGCCAAATGGACATTCATGATGAACGGACTTGACCCTGTCATTCCAGGTGTATATTACATTTGTGGGTATAATGCCTATTATCGTCTTCCAAAGGGATGGTGGGGGAGATGTTATTTGGGTATAGTGTTCACAAAAGTTTATCAACTGGATGACCTATCGATGATTCAAAAGACATCTGGATCCCATCGTATCCAGAAAAGAGAGACCGCAGCTGCTGTGGTAGGAGATATATTTGGAGCCATGATTCCTTCATTAGGAGTTGTGTTGAATTCCATCAAAATAAGAAAGTTGTCTACTATAGTGGATAACATGTTGACAAAGTTTTCAGGTGCTATAATCCTGATAGATGCTGAACTTGCAGCGGAAAGAGCTATGACTCTTCAAAACAGGCTTGCTTTAGACATTCTTTTAGCAAAGGATGGCGGCGTTTGCAAAATGCTTGGTGCACGACACTGTTGTACGTATATTCCAGACAATAGTGTGAGGATTAAAACTATGCTTGCTAATCTAACAAAAGAGAGTGCAGATTTGAAGGAACTGAAAGAACCAGGAGTGTGGGAGAAGGTTGGAAAAGGACTTGCTTCAGTGGGAAATTGGATTGGGGGCATTTGGAATGGAATATTGCTAAAAATAATACAGGGAATTCTAATAGTTCTAATTTGCATTTTTGGAATTTGGGGAATAAAAAGGGGAATAATAATGATAATGGAAAGAATTAAGAGAAGAAAGGAAGAGAAAATGATGAAAAGAATGGCAGAAGAATACAAAGCGAAAACTAGGGGAATTAAAAGGAAAAGAGAACTGACAGAATTTTAATGGAATAAAATTTGTGGGAATAGTTTGTGTGATGACAAGTAGTCATCAGAGGAGGGATTGATGAAGCTGAAATGAAGGTTTTACATTTATTGACACATAAACGTAGAGAGAAATAATCATGTGTGACTTTAACCGAACTAATAAAGATTGTACGGGGACAAAATGTGCCCTCAGAGTAGTTTGCCAACATTTATAAGCGTGCTTTATATAACGTGATGTATTAGAAGTGCATTAATCCGACATAATCATAAACGTGTGCTATGATTTGCTTGTTTGAAATGTTTTAGCTTAGCATTACTTTAGTGCAGGCTTCGGCCTAGTTGCCTGGTCTCACAGTTTAGATGCTCGTATTTTTCCAATGTGCTAATAAACGTGTATTTTTGCTTGAAGCTGTACTTTTCCACTGAGATCGTTCACATGCTTATCTTAAGGTTTCGTGCCAGCCTGGCATTTTTCTCTTTGCTCCAAGGTCGATCTGCAGGTGCGGACAATGGAAGCTCTGAAAATGAGTTAATTGGTATAAAATGTTGCAACTTGCGTACCCGTCTCCAAGGATAATGTATGCTTAAGTAAAAGCTTGAGAACTGTTGTTTTTGATTGGACAATTTGAAGCTAACCTATGAACCCTCCAATGGAAGACCCTACTGGATTTGAACTGTTGTCTATAAAACCCAGGTGCACGAGAAGAAAGTAGCCATTACCAGCTATTGCCCGACATTGCGCCATTCCGTAGCTATTATGGCCCACCTTGCTGCGACGCCATTTTGAAAGAGACTTTGATGCTTTCTCTAATCGAGAGAAAGAGACTTTAAATGATTCTTGCCCTAGAGACTTTAACTTTGATCCCTTGCATGAAGTAGTAGTTTTACCTTGCCGCCGTGAGGCAATTGCCCCGTCCTCCTTGCCCCCTTTGCCCCGTCCCATGCTGATCGAGAAACGGTACCTGTGAGACGAAGACTTCCTTGTATGCTGATCGTAATTGGTAAATATGAAAGAAAATTGTAAAATTGCATTGTGTTTCTTTTAGGTAACCAACTGCTGATTTTGATAAGATCCCTAGTTAGGAGTTTTTTCAAATTAATGTTGCTAAATTTTTGCATGAAGTCCCACATGCCGATGCTAATTTGAGGTTAGATGAGGATTCTTTTTGTTGCACGATGCAATTTGAGACCTTGTTATGCTGACTAAATGTATGCAATTAGTTCATTACAGATTATAATATTAGTGATTTGCATTGCTATTATCGAATGCCTTGTTATTCAAATGCTACATAGATTGCACCTGTTTCGCCGCTATGGACAGCTATTAATGTTCATTTATGTTTATCATTTGGTGTTGAGACACATCTATATTGTGCTAGCTTTGTTAATATAGGGAAATAAATTCACTAACTTTGAATAAATTGGTGTGGTTATTCCTGACTGAAAGGTCAGGGTTCGCCGAAATGTATTCTGGATTAATTATTAAGTGTTATGTTGATCAGGGCATTGCTTATGTTCGTTATTGATTATTGATTTAATGAAAATTGACTGATTAAGGGTGGAGAGGGTCCCACTTAGCTAAAAGATTCATCGGCCTAAAGAGCGTCCAAGATACAGGGAAAAATTATCTATACGGATCGCTCTATCAGTAGATGGTAGCAGAGGACGGTTTCGCCTTTTGGGACCCCGTACTCTTAAAGTACATGGTGTTGAATTAACGGTTACGCCCTTTGAGACCCCATTCGAGAAGTTGCATTAGATTTTTCTTGGGTAAAATAGATTGACAGAATGATGATGGGCTAGGTCCACCGCGACTTTCCCGGGATCTCGGAGCTTGCGAATGGAGAGAATGGAGGTGTGGAATCGGCGTTGGTGGTACTAGTGATAGTAGGAGTGAAGTTAGGGTTTTGCGCTTGCACAGCTTATTGCCGCAGATTGTGTGAAAAGGTTGCGAGGATTTTAGAGAATAGCGGAGGTGCGACTCCGAGTGTAGAAGTAGGGAAGTCGTCGAACTTCATAGAAAATAGCGGAGGTGCGACTCCGGGTGTGAGAGTAGGGAAGTCGTCAAACTTCATGTGCGTGTGGCGCTTTGTGCAGAAAAAGGTCCACGTGGTTGTTGTTGATGAGACGGGCCCTGCGAGGTCAAGAGACTCCGGAGTATGTTGTTTTATGTCGTGGTCTGGGCGGTTTAGTAGGTTGATCGGGCGTGGTCAACGAGTCAGTACGTGTGTTAAGGGAGTGAAAGAAACTTCGACTTCGGGCTTTGACAAAATTCTAAGTGCACTAGAATAGATCATTGACAAGTTGAGAGTAGGTCTGCGGGTCAGATTTGCTTGCAAAAGTGGGGACCGAGAAAGATGGAATAACTGCCGAGGCTAGTGAAAAATCCCTAAGGTCCTGAAGCGATTGTGTTACCCTTCCTGTAGTAAACCAACAGATCTGATTTATTATTATTTTTTTGGTAGCTCGCGATACATGGCAGAAGTTGTTACGAGAGGAGCTGAGTGAAGGAGGACTAGCCGCGAGGCTTTGTCAGCCGCAGTGTGTGTGAGTGTGACGTCACTAGGAGCCGCGCTGGGATAGGTTGATTGCAGAGAAGGGTCGCGCACGGATTGGACGCAGTCCGTGGGGCTCGATTGGAAGGGGAAAGGCAGGCGAAGAGTATTCCGGGAATTAAAGTCACCTATTGATTACAAACTTCGTGAAATAAAAGACGAGAAAATGAAATTTTTTAAAGCATTCAAGAGTGCGATGAAGGGGGAGTCTTACATTAAAGCGAGCGTAGGAGAGGAGACGCCGCCCGAAGGCACACCAGCTTACATTGTAATGGAGGAAAAGGGGGTAGCTCCGTGCCTTTGGCTAAAGCAATGGCACAAGTTGACAGAGAAACATGGGAGCGTAGCAATCCCGATCCATGGGACATTCAATATAAGGATTCTAGAGAATTTGAGATTCGCGATGTACGACATGAAGGTGCCTCCAAGGCCAGCACAGTTTGAGGCTCTAGCGATTTGGGAACTGATGGCTAGACAGCAACAGCAAAATAAGTTCGAGACTAGGATAAGAAAGGTAGAAAAAACACTAGCGGACGCTAGGTGGGATAATGCACAGAAGGTGTGGAGGTCAGATGTATTGCAGGGGATAAAATTGTTCCCCGCAATTACTAAGGAAGAAGAGGAGACAGGTAAGAAAGCTACCTGTAAGACAAACAGGAGGTGTTCCAAGGATAGAGAGGACGAGGTAAAGTTGAGAAGAGAAGAGGAGTTAGAGGATGAGGAGTTAATAATGCAATTGCTGAACGACCGTCCACCACCTTATGCGGAGAGTGGACAAGGTCCAAGTACCAGTTCTGCCCCTCCGGCACCGGTACAGAACAGTGAAACTCAGAGTTCAGGAGCATCATCGGGGTCTAAGGACCCGAGTTTACCGTTCACCCCGCAGATACCGCAGGTTAGGAGAATATATCCAGATGTGCCCATGTTGAAACCAGCAGAAAATTATCAGCCGCAGATGCCAGGGTACTACAGCAGTGACAACAGTGCAGGAATGATTCTAGACCCAACCGTAAGGGGAGTACAGAATGGTCACAACCCGACATTGGCACAAGCCGAATCAACCCAGTTTTTGATGCCTCAAAAGCAGATGCAGGGGGGGACAGCACATGCGCAGATGACGGGGAGTCAGATGGGCAAGCCGGCAATGATGATCCATAGTGTTGGAATGAATATGTCTCAGAAAATGGGAAATAGACAAAACCCAGATGCGATATCGCTACCCATTACTGTAGGTCCACCGGTACCTCTGTACAGTCAGCCTAACTTAGGTATGAGCGGTCAGGGATCAATGCTGCAGAATGGGACAGAAAGGAGGTGCATAGAAAACACTCCAGGGATAACTCCGATAGCGGCTCAGCCAGCTGGATCTGGGTCCTTGATGGAGTTTAGTCCCATATGTGCTCAGTCAACACTGGTGAGGTCGAGTCCCCCACTGGTGATACCGCTGTCATCGAATACTGAAAAGTTGCCGCAACCATCAATGGCAGTCGATGTGAACGCTACACTGATGGGGTTGAATGCGCAACAGCTGACACAGTGGTTTAACAGTCTGAATTCCACACAAAGCTCAGCCAGTGGGAAGGGAGAAGACTATCTGAATAGGGTCAGGTTGAACATGGAAGCACAAGAATTGGTGGAAGGGACTATGGGTGTGAATAGGTTAGAGTCCTACTCGGAAGAAGAGCTGAGATATCTATGCCCCAGGATTACGAGAGAAGTGAATAAGGTACATAAAAGCTTGCAGGAAATAGCTGACAAAAACGGGGTGGATATAGACAAGACGAAACACTTGAGCAGGAGCTATAGGTTGGATTTCGGGACCACAGATTTTGAACACATAAGGTCAGCAGGCATGAAGGCGCACCTTAGAGAATTGTTGCAGAGTGCACAAGTGTGGAGGTGCTTAGACAAATGGGAAAGCAGATGGGTAAAGAGAAAGGAAAAGAGGAAAGACAGTGTCTCAGAGCTCAACGAGAAAAGACCGCAGAGTAGTGATGCAGTAACCATGTTACCAATGAGGGAGACAGCAGGGGGAAAATTAATACATGTACCATGGCACAGAAGCGACATTCAGTCTTTTACGGATGATTTTCCCAAACTGAGAGAGAAACCGATTGAATGGTATCAACAGACTGACAGGTTTGTGAAGCTTGCAAAATGTCTCTGGGAAGACCTGAACACCCTCTTTGAGATTGTGGTTCCGGCAGATTTGTGGGAGGATTGCAAAAGAGCTGTAGGTTGGCCGACAAGTGAACCAGAGAGAGACAGGGAGACGGGTGCACCATCACCTATGGTGATGAGCCTGTACTATAAGGTGATTGAGCATTTGAAGACGAAGGTGGCCGCGAAAAATGTGGATTGGCAGAAGATCGATCGAACTGCCCAAGAGGCTAAAGAGTCGATTCATAGTTACTATGAGAGGTTGTTGAAGGCGTTTAAGAACTACAGTGGCACGGAAACAATAGAGGCGAAGGACATGCTTCATTTTGTGTTTAGATTTGTGGAAGGGCTGAGACCAGAGATAAGTCAGATGATAAAGTCGCATTTGATTTGTTGGCAGTCGAAACCTATTGATGAGGTGTTGAATTATGCGAAATACTGTAGCGACGAAATTGAAGTGAAACAGAAAAAGTTGAAAGAGAAGGTGATGATGATGCAACTTAAAGCAGCTCAGACAGGTCTGCAAGGTTTGCAAGGGTTGCAAGGGTTCCAACAGCAGGTACCGCAACCGCAGCAGCAGTTGCAGGGAAATATGATGTTTCAGCCACAGACGAGAGGCAGAGGCAGAGGAGGTTTTGTGAATAATGGTCCGGATTTGAACACTGTTGTGACTCCGAATGGTGTGCAGGCATTGAAAAAGGTGATGCCATGTCACGTGTGCGGAATTGTCGGTCATTGGAAACGCGAGTGCCCGATGGTGGTGCAGGAAGGTGCAGGTGTTGGTCAGCAAAACAATGATGTCAATGCATTTCAGACAATGAGGGGACCGAAAATGAGAGGTCCAAACCCAAATTTTCAGACCGTAAATCAGTTGCAGGGATTACAACCTATGCAGCCGCAGCAGATGCAAATGCCTCGTATGCAGGTGACGCAAATGCAGCCAATGCAACAGCAGTTTCCCATGGTACCTAATCAGCAAATGCAAATACCTTTGGCACCAATGAGTCAGCAGCAAGTGATGGTTCCTCCACAGGTCTCGGGTCAGGTAATGAATACAAATGGCACCGTACAACAGTTCCCACTACACAGTGAGAGTGGAATAAACAATGTGTGGGAGAGTGAAAGTTCAGGAGAGGAAGGAGATTGTGTGCTTGTAGCATCCTTGGAAGTTGATCAAAAGGGTCCGTACGTGGAGGGGAGAGTAATGGGTCATCGTGTCTCATTCTTGGTTGACACAGGAGCAACACGTTCAACTGTTAAGAGCATTGAAGTACCAAGTTTGCCACTCTCAGGGAGAACAGTTCAAGTGGTGGGAGTAGCAAACAGACACCTGACAAACCCAATAACAGATCCGGTACCAGTCAGCATCGGTAACTATCAAGGAGTACATCAGTTTGTGGTATGTGACTCAAGCCCGATAGCACTGTTAGGGAGAGACTCATTGTGCAAATTGGGTTGTTCAATTATGTGTTCGAACGAGGGAATAAAAATTCAGACGAGCAGTGATGGGGAAGAAGAGGACAGTGTAGAGGGGGATGAGATGGAAACTGTCGATGAAGAGTATCCTCTGATTTGCCTTTTCCCGATGATAACTGAAGAAGATATTCCAGCCGAATTACGGGAAACAGTCGGAAAGGAAGTGTGGGATATGACAGGGAAAGAGGTGGGATTGATGAAGGGAGTGGAACCAGTGAAAGTGACTGTAAAGCCCAATGCAACCTTTCCCCAGACCCCACAATACCACATGGCACAAGACACCCTCATGAAAGTTGCCCAACTTATTGACGAATTCGTAAAGCAGGGAGTACTGAAAGAAGTGTTAAGCAGTCCATGTAATTCACCAATCATGGGGTTAATAAAGCCAAGTGGAAAGGTCCGAATTGTGCAGGACTTGAGGAAAATAAATGACATCATAATAAAGTGTTGCCCTGTCGTACCAAATCCAGCTGTGATAATGTTTCAAGTCCCTTGCGATGCCGAGTGGTTCTCAGTCATCGACTTGTCACAAGCATTCTTTTCGGTGCCTCTTCATGAGGACAGCCAATTCCTCTTTTGTTTCAAATTCTTAGACAGAGTGTACAGTTGGTGTCAAATTCCTCAAGGGTTTTCTGAGTCACCGTCGATCTTCAATCAGATTCTAAAGAAAGATTTGGAAGCATTAGAATTGCCATTCGAGTCAACCCTAGTACAGTACATTGATGACTTACTGATTGCATCAAAGACAGAAAGTGGCTGCACAGCCGATACCATTGCTCTGTTGAACCATTTGGGAAGGAATGGACACAAGGTGTCTCCTTCCAAATTGCAGTTCTGTCAGAAGAAAGTGAAATACTTGGGTCACCAAATAGAGAAAGGGTCACGGAGAATAATGAAGGAAAGAATAACAAGTGTACTTCAAATGAGTCCACCAAAGACAAGGAGGGAGGTGAGGAAGTTTTTGGGAATGGTGGGCTATTGTCGCCAGTGGATTCCCAACTTCTCGACTCTAGCAAAGCCTTTACTGAAATTGACCCAGAAGGATGCATTGGATCAAATTGAGCTGCAAGGAGATGAGATGGATGCTTTTATTGAATTGAAAGAATGCATGTGCAGGGCTCCAGCTTTAGGTATGCCTGATTACACAAAGCCTTTCACATTGTTTTGTCATGAACGTGATGCATGTTCTTTGTCTGTCTTGACTCAAGCCCATGGTGGCGTAAACAGACCAGTAGCGTATTTTTCAGCTACTTTGGATCCGGTCGCAGCAGCACTTCCAGGGTGTTTGCGCGCCGTAGCAGCAGTTGGTATCAGCCTCACTCAGAGTGAAGGAATAGTGATGGGACACCCAGTAACAGTCATGGTCCCTTACTCAGTTGAGATACTTTTGACCCGCTCCCGAACGCAACACATGACTGGAGCAAGACTCACAAGGTATGAAACGATAATTCTGGGCTCACCGAATGTGCAGCTGAAAAGGTGCACTACTTTGAATCCAGCAACCTTGCTTCCTGGAGAAAATGCTGAAATTGAGAACGCTGAAGACGTCGAGCATGACTGCCTTCAGGTGACTGAATTTTGCACAAAACCTAGACCTGACATTAAGGATACTAAGCTTGATGAAAATGACCAAATTGTTTTCGTTGATGGTTCATGTCTAAGAGATGGGACGGGAATTTTGAAAGCAGGATATGCTGTATGTACTGTAACAGGTGTCTTGGAAGCGGGCTGGCTTCAAGGAGTCTATTCTGCACAAGTAGCAGAACTTGTAGCCCTTACAAGAGCATGTCAACTGTCTGCATTGATGAAAGTCACCATTTACACTGATAGTCAGTACGGGTTTGGGATTGTGCACGACTTTGGACAACTATGGTCACAGAGAGGTTTCCTGACTTCTTCAGGATCCCCAGTAAAAAACGGGGAAAGAATAAGGGAATTGTTACACGCCATTCAAATGCCAGCCGAAGTTGCAGTGGTAAAGTGTAGTGCTCATACAAAAGGACAGGACTATGTTTCTCTGGGAAATGCATATGCGGATCAAGTCGCAAGATTTTGTGCCTTGAACTGTATATTACTCAGAGATGAATGGAATTCGATAAGTGAGCCAGAACTCGAACCAGCTGAAGCATTTGCCTTGAAGGTCGTAGATACAATAGATGAATTAAAAGCATTACAGAATAACGTCAGGGAGGATGAAAGAGATTCCTGGATTAAATCACAATGTATAAAGAGACCAGACGAGTTATGGGTTTCAAATGAGGGAAAATTTGTTTTGCCAAATGGTCTCTTATCACAGCTTGCGCGGTTCTATCATGGGCAAGCTCACCTAGGGAGAGATGCCATGATAAGATTGTTCAAAACTGATTGGTTTAACCCCAGATTTCGTCAAGCTGCAGAAGCAGTTTGCCATCGATGTGTCACTTGCCAGCAGATGAACCCAGGAAAAGGAACAGTTGCGAACGCGAGTAACATTGGCAGGGCCAGTGGCCCATTTAGTAGGATGCAGATGGACTTCATTGAGATGCCTGTGCATGGAGGTCTAAAGTATGTGTTGGTGATTGTGTGCATTTTTAGTCACTGGATTGAGGCATACCCCACACGTAGAAATGACAGCCTTACAGTTGCAAAGCTATTGTTGAGGGAGTTGATACCACGTTTCGGATTCCCGATCTCTTTAGAATCAGATAGGGGAAGTCACTTCAATAACGAGGTGATAAAGTTACTTTGCGAAGCGCTGAACATTGAGCAAAAACTGCATTGTAGCTATCGCCCTGAAGCATCAGGACTGGTGGAGCAGATGAATGGTACACTGAAATCAAGAATGGCGAAAATATGTGCATCGACAAATTTGAAATGGCCTGACGCATTGCCCTTGGTGCTAATGTCAATGAGAAACACCCCTGACAGAAAGACTGGATTGTCCCCGCACGAAATTCTCATGGGCAGGGCTATGAGACTTCCCGCAGTTCCCGCAAACGCGCTTTTGAATATTACAGATGATATGGTGTTAGACTACTGCAAGGGTCTGGCTGACGTGGTTCGCTCTTTCTCTCACCAGGTGGAAGCAACCACCTTGCCACCGATCCAAGGTCCAGGACACGCACTGAAAGCAGGTGACTGGGTCGTGGTAAAGAAGCACGTGAGGAAGTCGTGTCTGGAACCCCGTTGGAAAGGCCCTTTCCAAGTGATCCTGACAACAACTACCGCTGTGAAGTGTGCAGGGGTTCCCAACTGGATTCACGCCAGTCACACAAAGAAAGTGTTGTGTCCCACAGATGAGGAAGTTGAAGCGCTAAAACTGCCAGTACCTGATAAAACAGTGCTGAGTGCTGAGACAGAGCAAAACCGAACTGAAAGTGAACAGGCAGGAACGGAAGAGAGAGAGATATTCTCTGAGGACGAAGAGACCAACTCACTTGGGGAAGACCAAGTTCAGACAGCGACGAAGCAGCTGAAGGTGACAAAGAACCTGAAGCAGCTGAGGGTAGCAAAGAGCCTGAAGCAGCTGAAGGTGACAAAGAACCTGAAGCAGTTGAAAGTGATAAAGAGCCTGAAGAAAGTAACGGTGACGAAGTGCTCGAAAAAGGTGAAAAAGCAGGAGAGCCTGATCAGAGGAGGGCTTTCCCAGAAGCAGACGATACAGAAAAAGAAAAAGAGAACGTGATTGATTCCCCAGAAGGAGGGGACAAGGCAGAACAGAACGAAAAGGTTCAAGCTTCCACAGAAAAGATCGCAGGTCCATCAAATGGACATGGTGCAAAGAGGAGACTAAGTATATCACCAATAAAACAAAGGACTGAGGAAAGTTTGAACGACGGAGAAAGGCCAAAGGTGAAAGAGAAAAGAAAAGAAGTAACTGTCGTGGTACCATCCCCGAGTGAAGAAAAAGACTTGACAAAAGTGGAAAGTACCAGCGAAGCAGAATCGAAAAGAGAAGCAAAATTGAAAAGGAAAAGGATACCGAACTGAAGATATTCCGGTCCTGAATGGGCATATGTAGTTCATGACGATTGGACTGACGAGTTTGTATCTCTTAGCCTCGAGAACGAAGAAGAAGAGATACCAATAGAAAAGAAAAGTTTTATGGACTCTGTCGATTGAAAGGGTAATAAATGATATTGCTTGCTACAATCCAACGTGATACAAACAACCAGCTGAGACATTGCTAAACCGGATGAGACTTTTGCTGAACTGATAAAAGGCTGAGTTATTGCCGAATTGAAACAAATGCTGCTAACCGATAAGTGACTAGCCTCCTGAAGAAGACGGTGTGAACATTGCGCTCGTTCAGCTTCGTAACTGAATTGCCAAATAGTTTCTTTATAGGTGCTTCTAGCTCTCTGATTCTATACAGATCATGACGCAAAACAGTAGAAAGAAATATTGTAAATATGCGTGTATAGGCTTGATAATTGCATGTGTACTAATAATAATGGCAATAGTGCTTACAATGCATGGAAAGGGTGAGAATGAGAGAATTGATGCTTCTACTTTTGCTCCTGTTACTGTCACTGAACTAACTGCACTGAAAAGACTAGAATTAGATGAGAGACACTTGCATGATAAGAAAGAGCTTTCGTACAATGTTTTCTATTGCTTGCTAACAGAATATGTTGAGACTATGGATGCGAAAGATTGTTATGTGTGTACACAGATACCGACATCAGTAAAGGAAGGGGTGACTTATCACCACATGCCTTTGACATACGGGATTACATGTAGTATAGTAATGTCTAGATTTTATGGTCAAACTAACATACAGTATTTTTACTCAAATTATGATGTTACCTTTGCATATGTTCCTATAATAGCGTAGCTAAGACAGATTGCTAAAGATTGGGATGCAAAAATAATGAGGGAATTTTTCGAGCCAATGCAACCTTATGAAACGGCTCACGCTCATAGGGAAAACCTTACCTGCTCGCTCTCTGCAGTAGAAATAAGCTTTTTAGATCGCACAGATGATAGAAGGGCACAAATGAAGGCGAAATTAGAAAAAGAGCTACATAAGAGGACTTCAGTAGACAATTATGATTTTGCTGCAATAAAAACACAAGGGAGAATAGCTTTAGATGCTTGGCATGTAGGGAAATTTTGTATATATCGAGGTGAATCATATTATGACAACATTTTTGTAGGAGCGAGTGAGTGTAAACATACGTTTATCTTTAAGGCCAAATGGACATTCATGATGAACGGACTTGACCCTGTCATTCCAGGTGTATATTACATTTGTGGGTATAATGCCTATTATCGTCTTCCAAAGGGATGGTGGGGGAGATGTTATTTGGGTATAGTGTTCACAAAAGTTTATCAACTGGATGACCTATCGATGATTCAAAAGACATCTGGATCCCATCGTATCCAGAAAAGAGAGACCGCAGCTGCTGTGGTAGGAGATATATTTGGAGCCATGATTCCTTCATTAGGAGTTGTGTTGAATTCCATCAAAATAAGAAAGTTGTCTACTATAGTGGATAACATGTTGACAAAGTTTTCAGGTGCTATAATCCTGATAGATGCTGAACTTGCAGCGGAAAGAGCTATGACTCTTCAAAACAGGCTTGCTTTAGACATTCTTTTAGCAAAGGATGGCGGCGTTTGCAAAATGCTTGGTGCACGACACTGTTGTACGTATATTCCAGACAATAGTGTGAGGATTAAAACTATGCTTGCTAATCTAACAAAAGAGAGTGCAGATTTGAAGGAACTGAAAGAACCAGGAGTGTGGGAGAAGGTTGGAAAAGGACTTGCTTCAGTGGGAAATTGGATTGGGGGCATTTGGAATGGAATATTGCTAAAAATAATACAGGGAATTCTAATAGTTCTAATTTGCATTTTTGGAATTTGGGGAATAAAAAGGGGAATAATAATGATAATGGAAAGAATTAAGAGAAGAAAGGAAGAGAAAATGATGAAAAGAATGGCAGAAGAATACAAAGCGAAAACTAGGGGAATTAAAAGGAAAAGAGAACTGACAGAATTTTAATGGAATAAAATTTGTGGGAATAGTTTGTGTGATGACAAGTAGTCATCAGAGGAGGGATTGATGAAGCTGAAATTAAGGTTTTACATTTATTGACGCATAAACGTAGAGAGAAATAATCATGTGTGACTTTAACCGAACTAATAAAGATTGTACGGGGACAAAATGTGCCCTCAGAGTAGTTTGCCAACATTTATAAGCGTGCTTTATATAACGTGATGTATTAGAAGTGCATTAATCCGACATAATCATAAACGTGTGCTATGATTTGCTTGTTTGAAATGTTTTAGCTTAGCATTACTTTAGTGCAGGCTTCGGCCTAGTTGCCTGGTCTCACAGTTTAGATGCTCGTATTTTTCCAATGTGCTAATAAACGTGTATTTTTGCTTGAAGCTGTACTTTTCCACTGAGATCGTTCACATGCTTATCTTAAGGTTTCGTGCCAGCCTGGCATTTTTCTCTTTGCTCCAAGGTCGATCTGCAGGTGCGGACAATGGAAGCTCTGAAAATGAGTTAATTGGTATAAAATGTTGCAACTTGCGTACCCGTCTCCAAGGATAATGTATGCTTAAGTAAAAGCTTGAGAACTGTTGTTTTTGATTGGACAATTTGAAGCTAACCTATGAACCCTCCAATGGAAGACCCTACTGGATTTGAACTGTTGTCTATAAAACCCAGGTGCACGAGAAGAAAGTAGCCATTACCAGCTATTGCCCGACATTGCGCCATTCCGTAGCTATTATGGCCCACCTTGCTGCGACGCCATTTTGAAAGAGACTTTGATGCTTTCTCTAATCGAGAGAAAGAGACTTTAAATGATTCTTGCCCTAGAGACTTTAACTTTGATCCCTTGCATGAAGTAGTAGTTTTACCTTGCCGCCGTGAGGCAATTGCCCCGTCCACCTTGCCCCCTTTGCCCCGTCCCATGCTGATCGAGAAACGGTACCTGTGAGACGAAGACTTCCTTGTATGCTGATCGTAATTGGTAAATATGAAAGAAAATTGTAAAATTGCATTGTGTTTCTTTTAGGTAACCAACTGCTGATTTTGATAAGATCCCTAGTTAGGAGTTTTTCCAAATTAATGTTGCTAAATTTTTGCATGAAGTCCCACATGCCGATGCTAATTTGAGGTTAGATGAGGATTCTTTTTGTTGCACGATGCAATTTGAGACCTTGTTATGCTGACTAAATGTATGCAATTAGTTCATTACAGATTATAATATTAGTGATTTGCATTGCTATTATCGAATGCCTTGTTATTCAAATGCTACATAGATTGCACCTGTTTCGCCGCTATGGACAGCTATTAATGTTCATTTATGTTTATCATTTGGTGTTGAGACACATCTATATTGTGCTAGCTTTGTTAATATAGGGAAATAAATTCACTAACTTTGAATAAATTGGTGTGGTTATTCCTGACTGAAAGGTCAGGGTTCGCCGAAATGTATTCTGGATTAATTATTAAGTGTTATGTTGATCAGGGCATTGCTTATGTTCGTTATTGATTATTGATTTAATGAAAATTGACTGATTAAGGGTGGAGAGGGTCCCACTTAGCTAAAAGATTCATCGGCCTAAAGAGCGTCCAAGATACAGGGAAAAATTATCTATACGGATCGCTCTATCAAGGGACATCAAAGATCTAAGAGCCCGTGAAAACTTAGCCCCGCTACTGTCGTAGTTTGGACTCTTGCTCTAGGCAAGACTGCTGGTTAAAGAATGAAAGTACTTTTGCTTGCAGGCGACTATGCCTATCCTACAACAATTTGCAACTCTTGTGCCAACCTTACCAGATCACTAGCAGCACCTCACTAGAAACACAATAGTAAAAGGTGATTTGTGGCAGCCTTTACGCATGGACTGGAGAATAAGACATCTCAGGGAGTGTCATGGTTAAACGGAGATTACCCCATTCTCACAGATTTGTTATGTTTCATACAAACACAGGCAATGACATGAATGCAGTGAAGTTTCAATGTTTTTATTTAACACAACTGCAATTTGCGATATGTTGCATGGGCTGCAATCATTAGAATAATGAATAATGCAAGGAACAGAATTGTGAAGATGAGAGTCATTATTACAAAGACCCCCACCATCTTGCAATGCATGTAAAAGACATACGAGATGTAATATGCCCTAATACCCTAATGTGATAGGCTTAACCTCCTACCTAAAGGAGAGCTGGGTTTGCTAAACCTAATCTGCCAAAGCCAGGTCCATGAGAGGAGCCCCCAACCCTCGTTACCTTAGAATGAGGTCTCTATCTCAGACTCCGCAGGGACACGAAGACTGGGTCAGCGTCAAGACGACGTGTAGCCTCAGTATCAGCGATGGTGGTGATGCCCTCTGGTCGGAATCCCTCTGATTATTTGTCTAAAGTGCGATGTATTTATACAGATCTACCAGGACCCTTGACGTAGGTGTGTTCCCAAACAATAGATAAAAGATATGCTTGGAACGGCAATTATTATAAACAATCCCTCGAAAGTATAGAGAGGGAAAATCCCTAAGTGTAAACACCTACTGTTTGTCTTTATTGCTTGATCTTGACGCCTTAGCACGGTGGCACTGATAATGCAAAGCATAACAAGTGGCCTAACTATAAACAAGGCAGCCATCTTAGATGAATTAAATAATTAAATGGGCTAAGACAGAGCCAGCTAAGTAGGTTAAAAGTCACTAGGTGACGGGGGCACGAATCTGCAAGCCAGAGGCTGAGCTAACTCCTGTTATCCCATTAAAATGAACAAGGATTCACTAGTCTACATGCTATATGCTGAGCCCAGGAGCCAGTGGAGTTAAAGGTCTCCCTCAAATATGAAAAAGTGCTAGTGGTTGAGATTACTCTCTAAACCACACGAAAAGTCAAGGACTTTTTATGATTACATCCACAAGTCACTAAAAATTATTTAGTATTTTAAAATATCATTTAAATTCAGTTAACAGTGTGGTTTAAAACCTTGGGGCATATTTACAAGAAATAACGCACAACTGTGCTAGAGCAGTTGTGCGTCAAAAATGTTAATGCTGGCTAACATCAATTGTTACCCCTATGTGTGTGTGCAATATTTACAAAATGGTGCACCATGGCGGTAAGAAAAGGCAAGTGCAAAAACAAATGACACTAACCTTTGCAACATGTCGTAAAAAAATTACGCTAGTGTTGCAAAGGTGGTGCTAGCATGATTTGCGGCACGCTTTCAGAGGCTAATTTTACTAGTGTCACTTTTGGCATTAAAAGCGTTAAAAAACCCTCAAAAACACCACACAGAAACCACAAGGTGAAAAAACAGAGAAGTCAGGACAGGAGAGACCCCAGAGAGACCAAATCAGCCAATTCGAAGCCACGATGTCCAGACGGAATCTCAGGAGAAGGGAAAAAAGAGGAGGTTCAATGAGGAGCAGAATCAGATCCTGATCACAGAGGTGAACAGAGCACCAACACCACCTCTAAAGTTCCAATAAGTAGGAAGGAGTCTACATGGCAGTCCATAGTTGGTAAAGTCAACAGTGTGGCAGAGGTCAAGAGGACTGTGACGGATTCTACTAAGCGCTGGCACGATTGCAAGTGCAGAACAAAAGAGAAACTGGCCAGTAACCAAGAGGCTGCATTGGAGACCGGAGGTGGAAATCCTGCACCCCAAGAGCAGCTGGAGGAGATGGTGACCGGAGACCAGGTTTAGGACACTGCGGCATATGATGAGCAACAACAAACACAGGGTAAGTTGCAGTGGGGAGGGGGGGAGGTTGTATCTAACTAGTGGCAGAAAGGGGAAGCACATAAAAGTGACTCTATGCATGTGAAAGGGTTTCATGGGGCACAATAATGGTGAAGCACCAAACTCATGTAATGTGCACTGAGCCCCCCACCATATGCACAGACCACTTCACAACCCTCACAACATTCCCTTTAATGTATCAACTGAACCACCTGGCCATGTTTAACTTTCATTGGCCATCATTTACCAGGTCTGTTACGCAGGGTGGGCCAGCAAGGGCAGGGATAAGCCTCCGTGCACCACTGTGAAAGGGCACAAATGTAGCGTACACACAACGGGGGGGGCATTTCTGTCATTACTATCTAAGCTGGTGCAACATTTTCTGCCATGTGCCTACCCAGGCACACCTGCACCATGCTGCAAGGGTGCCTGTGTTTGGGGGATGATTGCTGCTGTGCATAAAGGGACACCTTCCTGCACAACATCAGGCACAAGTGGTGTTTCCATCTCACTATTGTGATGCACAAAGGAGCACACAGAGAAACCTGACTGCAACGGGATAATGTCAACTTAGATGAGGTCTTACCCAGGCCCTTCCCTTCTCCTTCCACAAAAGGAGATGCACCTGTTGTTTTCTTACAGACTACGTGGGACCGCTGTTCCTTTAACATCTACAGAGCAAAGTGAGGAGGGGCGTGGCCTTGTGTGTGATTGCTGATCAGCCCCCTAGTGAATGGTGGCCAGAAATCGGGTGGATGACAAACTCGGAAAGAAGGAGTGCCGACAAGAGAGGGGGAGAGGAGCACCAAGTGGAGATACCGTAGGAAACCGGTAAAGGACCAGACCAACTGGCACAGCACGACATGGGAGGCTCCAGCTCCCTTTCTGAATTTACAGGGAACTGGATGGGAGTTGGTGGAGTAAACCGGGAGGCCACTGTCCCAATATGTCGTCATGCTTCCGGAGGTGTGTAGCTAACCCAGGTATGTGGGTGTCTGCCAGGACGAGTGGAAGGGTGGAAAATGGGTAGTTGTGAGGAGGGTGCACTCGACTGGGAGACAGGCTCCTCTTCTTATTTGGAAGATAGGAACAAGCCTTGCATACTACATTTTCAAGTGAAAGAAACAAGCATGACAACATGGTGACTGGATAGGGAAAACAGTGATTATCTCCCTCACACTCATCACCATAGAAATAAAACAAAATTAAAGAGTATACACTTATCAGTGTTTCTTTGTTCTTGTGTCCGAGGGGTGTGACAACCATGGTGGTCCAGTCCGGCCATGAGTAGAAGGGAGAGGAAGAACAGAGACGACCATTACGAACCAAACCACAGAGGCGCAAAGCATCAGACTTACATAGAGAAAATAAAGAAACTCATAAGTAACCAAACAAGGTGTAGAGTACTTCATTTATCCGTCTGAAATTCAGGAACTAAATAGGTATACCCAGCGATACCCCAGAGGCCTTATTTATAGGATAAAGGATGCAGCAGATCGCTGGCTTAAACCCTTGGAATGAAACATGCCCAGTTTCAAGGGTATTCCCCTGATCCTGAAAAGATTTCCAAGCCTTTCCCCCTGTCCAGCCACAATTATGAGAAAAGCCAAACAGAAACACCAATGAAACTTCAACGATTAGGATTGGGAAATCCAAGGCTGTGGTAAACCCTGATCCTCGATGCTATGAATGTGGAGTGTGGGGCCATATCGCCCGATTCTGCAAAAGATGAAAAAGGAAGGGCAATGAAGTACACATGGACATCGGGTATATTCCCAAGACTGTTCTCTATGCCCAGGAAACTGGCCCCCTTAGTTGTGTGAATCTATTGTTAAATTGGGCAACCAGAACCAATTTGTTAGATTTGGTATATCCTTCCCAAATAATTCCAAACAAAAAGGTGGGGATACGTTGTGTACATGGTGACAGCAACGTATATTCAGTCACAAGGCTTAAACTCTCCAGCCCTTCAGGGGTAAGTAGCATAGTTGAAGTAGGGGATCGACCTTCCTCCCTGAACATCTCATTTTGGGTACAGATAATCCCTACTTTTTTTAGTTGTTTTTAGGAAACCTTTTTTATTGAAAAAGATAACCCAGACCCAACAAATCACAAAAGAGTTTTCTATTCATGATTCTCTTACCCCAGAACCGTGGGTACTGGAAAAAAGGTTTGCACTGGCACAACTTCATGATAGCACCCTTCAGAATGCTTGGGAAAGTGCCAAGAGTAACCCAGACTCCTCTATTCCTACATATACACGTTTCATCATACAAAAGAGCCTCCTTTACATATTAGGTTAGGCCACTGATACCCCTCAGTTGTTGATTCCATTAGGATATCGTGACCAAGTTTTGTTTTTTGCACATTCTCACCTACTAGCCTGTCTCTCCAGAATAGAAACGATCAGGCAGTCCATCCTGCTGAATTATTATTAACCTGGGATATATGCACAGGTCAAACGATATTTCCAGGAGTGTGCATTATGCCAGGAAAAGAACCCTTATCAACCACCCTAGATACATATACAACCATTACCCGTAATTGAAAAGCTGTTTTATCGTGTCAGCATGGTTTTATTAGGACCCTTGCCCAGGTCAACAGAAGGTTTCCAATATGTGTTGGTAATGGTTAATTATTTTACAATGTATCCTGAGGCTATTCCCTTAAGAGTCACCACATCAAAGGTCATTGCCCAACATCTTATAGAAGTGTTTTCTCAGATGGGATTTCCTCGTAAGATCCTCACAGATCAGGGAACTCCCTTTGTTTCTAAGATAATGAAACAAGTTTGCAAACCGTTAAACTTAAAACACCTGACCACTTCTATTTACCATCCCCAGACAGAAGGCCTCATTGAGAGGTATAACAGGAGTCTCAAATTAACTCTAAAGAAGGTAGTGTCTAGTGATGGGAGAACTTGGGACGAGTTACTCCCACTTGCCTTATTTGTCCTAAGGAGCCAAATCCAAAGTAGTTTGTAGTCTCTTTCTATGAGTTGCTCTATGGGTGTCAACCACAAACTCTACTGGAAATAACAAAAGAAGCATGGGAAAAAAGACTCAAAAGATGAGGCCTTTTCTCCTTTGGAGTATACTAGACAGAACAAATTCCAGTTAGGGTAACTAAGAGCACAAGTCCATGAAAACATAGTGAAATCCCAACAAAGACAGAAGTATTTCTATGATAAGGGTAAACGTTGGAGTGAACTCACTATAGGCATTTGGGCTCTGGTCCTTCTACCCAAAATGACAAAATGAAGAAGGAGTGGCAAGGACCCTGGGAGATAGTCAAGAGAGTAGCAAGAGTCACCTGCCAGCTATGCCTCCCTCAAAACCAAAAACAGTTATGTCACATTAACATCCTAAACAAATGGTTAGGACCTCTTCCTAAGAGTGTACAAATGGTGAACTCCGTAGAGGAGATAAAATCCATTGTAAGTGACACAAACATCAATAATTCCCTATCCAAAGAAAAAGAAGACAAACCTCTGACTGTACTATCAAATTATGCAGACAATTTTTTGGATCTGCCTGCTAGGACTCACCTCACTATGCATTCCATACCAACACAGGAGGGGGTTGTGAGCAAGTAACAACCATATTGTATTCCTGAAGCGAGGTGTCTTGACCTCCAGGCAGAGGTCACACAAATGCTTAAAACCAGGTCATTGTCCCATCCAAAAGCAAATGGTGTTCGTCTATACTACTCGTCCCAAAACTGTTCAGCAGTCTATGGCTTTGTATTGACTTTCAGGCTGTGAACAGAGTCTCCAAACTGGATAGATACCCTTACCTAGAGTAGATGAGATGATTGAGAGGCTTAAGGAAGCACACTACAGAAGCACTATCAACCTGAGTAACGGTTATTGGCAGATCCTGTTAAACCCAGCTGACCAAGAGAAAACAGCTTTTGCTATGCCTAACAGGTTGTACCACTTCACTGCCCTCCTCTTTGGGTTACATGGGGCCCCTGCCACCTTCCAGAGACTCAGGAACAGCCCACTAACAAAACACCAGGGATATTCAGCTGCTTACCTGGATGATATAGTGTATACAGCACGACATGGCCAGAACACCTTGACCATCTTAGATCAGTTCTATTGGAATTACAACAGGTTCACCTCCATATCAATGCAAAAAAGTCCAGATTTGCAGACCATAAAGTAAAATATCTGGGTTGTATCCTTGGAGACGAGGTGACCGAACCCCAAAAGGAGAAGATAAAATCCATAATAGAAACTCCTTTTCCCAAAACAAAAAGAGAGATGAAAGCATTTCTCGGTCTCCTAGGATTTTACAGGAGATTTATTCCTTGCTTCTACGAGTCATTAGCTCCCCTTATGGACATATTGAAGAAATTGGTATCTACCTATGTCTATCTTTTAAAACTCTCCAGCTACCTCCTTCGAAGCCTTCCAGGATTTAAAGAATGCTCTTACTACTTGTCCGGTACTATTGTCTCTTGACTTTAGCTAACCTTTTACTCTATAAACAGACGCTTCAGATGTGGGTATTGGTGCTGTTTTGTCACAGTTGGATGCTGAGGGGCAAGAGAGACCTCTTCTCTATATCAGTAGGAAACAGTGTCCTCGTGAAAAGGTGTACCCTACCATAGAAAAAGAGTGTTTGTCCCTGACATGCAGTATTGAGAAGCTGCCTTACTATCTAGAGGGCAGGTCTTTTGAACTGTACAACCATCACGCTCCCCTCTCTTGGTTTCAGCATGACAAAGGGAACAATGACCATGTCCTGAAGTGGGTGGTTTTTGTGTTTGCAGCCCTTCAGATTTGAGGTCCACTATAGGAAGGGTAGGGATCTGGGTAACACTGACTACCTCTCTCATTTTCCCCTTTTCCTTGAGCAGGAGAATCCTGGGGTGAGGACGTGTGATGGGGATAATGTCAGTTTATATGAGGTTTTACCCTGGCCCTTTGCTTCTCCCGCAACACGAGATGCGCCTGTCTTTTTCTTACAGACTACATGGGACTTCTGTCCTTTTTTTTAGACATCTACAGAGAGACATGAGGAAGGGCGTGGCCTTCAGTGTGACACTGATTAGTCCATGAGGAATGGTGGCTAGAAATTGGAAGGATGATGAACCAGGAAGGAAGGAGTGCTGAAAAGAAGGGGAGAGAGGATCACCAAATGGAGACATCATGGGAAACTGGCAAAGGACCAGACCGACCGGAACAGGACGACTCGGGATGCTCCACTACCCTGTCGAAAATTACCATGAAACCGCATGAGAGTTGGTGGAGTAAGCCAGGATGCCACTGTCCCCTTGTGTTGCCCCGCCACGCTCCCAGAGCAGCTTGCCTAACCCAGGTACCTGGGCATCTGCCAGGATGAGTGGGAGGGTGGAAAATGGGTAGTTGTGAGGAGGAGACACCTGTCTGAGAGACAGACTCCTCTTCTTATGTGGAAGATGGGAACAAGCCTTGCATACTATGTTTTCAAGTAAAAGAAACAAGCATGACAAAATGGTGACGGGATAGGGAAAACAGTGATTATCTCCCTCACACCCACCCCCATAAAAAATAAGACAAAATTAAAGAGTATACACTTACCTGTGGTTCTTTCCTTTTCTGTCCGAGGAGCACGGCAACCACGGTGGCCCAGTCTGTTGGAGACTAAAAGGGAGAGGAAGAAGGGAGACGATCATAATGAACCAAACCACAGAGGAGCAAAGCATGAGCCTTACATAGAGAAAATAAAGAGACCCATAAGTAACCAAACAAGGTGGAGAGTACTTCATTTATACGTCCATATAACCATTTGTCTGCCCATGTAACACTGACATTACTGGAACAAACAAAGATTAGACTCACCCTCTTGTCACTTCTACTCAATCCATGAAGTGGTGTATGAAACTGCAGCATTCCCATACGTGAATATCTGGGAATGCTTCAGAAGTTAGGTGGGGTACGTGTGTGTTGTGTGGGAAAACCCCCATCAACACACATGAAATGAGACCTACCTGCAGTGTGAGGTATGAAAGGGACAAATAACACCAGGCCATTAAAAGGCACACAAGGTGCCTTCCTTGGCCTGGTAAATATGGCCTGGCACTCTGCCACATTGGAGTGTAAAATATAAAGTATGCTTTGGAAGGGCAGTGTGCAGTCAGTGTCTGAGAAATGTGGCCCATTGTCAACCATGTATGATGAAATGATGCAGTGCAGTACAGCAGTCCAGCCTGTGCTTTATCTTGAATGTGCTGGGATGTGTAGTTGTCACTTACATGCAATGCATCCCTGTACTACTCTTGGTGATGGGGCTCAAACTGCTGCCTTACATCAACAGTGGCACACATTGAGCATGGTGTAGGGGTGCCTGCTTTGCAGGTCTGATTGGCATGTGCAGGAAGGGACTCATCCTGTAACATCAACAATCAGGAATGCTGTCTGCCACTCCCACTGTCTGTTGCCGATTGCAACACACATTGAAAGATGCAATAAATAGGCCCACAATAATGTTAGTCATATACATCACCACTACAATGCCACCCATTAGACAGTGTAGAAACCTAATGCATTCACACATTGACATTTTTGGGAATGTGTTAGGTCCTTATGCCAACCCACGTGTGCTGTAAGAGTGATGCAAGGGGTAGAATTATCCACGTGTATTCTCCTTGTCACCTCTTATCACATGTGCTGTATCATGAACCACCCATAGTAAGTCCAACCACCTCTTGTAAATGGGGACTGAAATATTGTGACAACAGTGTGTTAAAATAAATTACAATGTGCGGCTAGGGGCCCATAAATGAGGGACCTGATGCGTGGCTCTGCACCATGGAAGTGTAGATGGCTGGCCTGGTTTGTAGTGGGTACCTAAGGTACTTACACCTTATACCAGGTCAAGTTATCCCTTATTAGGGAAATGTAGGCAGTATCTTGCAGCTTAGGCTTTCTAGGGGTAGCTGTAGCAGAGCAGCCAAGGCTGAACTAGGAGTCATGGAAAGCTCTTGCAATACCACTATAGTTACAAGGTACTTATTCACATTAAAAGACAGCACTCAGTGTTACCAAAAATAAAGATACTTCATTTTAATGACACAAGGCCAAAAATATTTTAGAGGCAATTCTCCTTCTGGAGGTAAGTATTATATACAATATATACACTAGTAACCAAAATCAGGTAAGTAAACAGTCATAGAATAGTGCAAGCAGAAGAAAATACAAATGCAAAAGTGGATTCTCCGGTTGGAAGAAAAGTACAGAAATGCACCAAAGAAGATAGATGCAAGGTTCCTGCTTGGTGCAAGAGATGTCCGACATCGAGTTGTTGAATGTAGGCTGTTTGCGTCGCTGGATTCTGCCAACAAGCCTTGGTTCACGCAAGTATACAGTTTCTGTCAAAGAGGAGCTGCCTAGACCCTGGAGGACCTGGGGTCTCAACTTGGACTGAGGAGAAAGAGGGGACTCTCAACACTACAGAAAGCCCTCAGAAGACCAGGCAGCACCCACAAGAGTCCCAGTCCATGGGGACAAAGAAGTTGCAAAGTGTAGTCGTCATACAAATACACTGGAGGATCCCACACCGCCGGAAAACAACTCAGAGAGCTGTGCAATGCAGGATGGAGTACTGGGGACCTACGCTACACTGTGCACAAAGGAATTTTGGAAGAAGTGCACAGATGCCCAAGGATCTGCAGAAGATGAGGTGGAGAGGGGTACTGTCACTGCACGAGGAGACAAGCTCTTACCTCCACCAAATTTGGACAGCTGGACCTTTGGACAGTCAGGGAGACTTGGGTCCACCACCTCTGTTCCAGGGGTCAAGCTCGCCGACAGGAGATGAGTCCTAGTGTACCGGTTATCATTGCAGAGAGGTGCCTGCTGAAGCAGAGAAGTGACTATGTCACTCCACGGGAGATTCCTTTGGTTCTTCTGGTGCAGGGCGAAGACAGGCAGTCCTCAGAGCATGCACACCATGGAAACTGTTGTAATTTCTGGCTGGAGCTAAAGTTGCAGAGTCTTCCTAAATACTTGTTGCAGTTATAGCAATTTCTGGATTAGTCTGAGGTTGATCCGACGGTCAGAAGCTAAAGCAGAGGATGCAGAGGAGTCCTAGAGGAATCTTGCAAACTGAATCTGAGGAAACACCCAGAGGAGAGACCATAAAAAGTCCTGAGAGGGGGAATGGCTACCTACCCAGGTATGCAGCTATCAGGAGGGGTCTATAACATCAGCTGCTGGCACTGGCCTCTCAGAGGTCTCCAGAGGGCCCCCACACCTTAGAATCCAAGATGGCTAATGTCAGGGACACTCTGGAGGAGCTCTGTGCACCACCCCTGGGGTGGTGATAGACAGGGGAGTGATTGCTTCCCTTTCCTTTGTCCAGTTTCATGCCAGAATAGGGACTGGGGGTCCCTGAACCAGTGTAGACTGGATTATGCAAGGAGGGCACTGTTTGTGTCCTTAAAAACATTTCCAGAGGCTCTGGGAGGATACCCCTCCCACACCTCTAACACCTATTTCCAATTGGAGGGGGTGTAACACCCTTCTCCTAAAGGAAATGCATTGTTCTGCCTTCCTGGGATTTAGCTGCTCAATCCCCAGGAGGGCATAAACCTGGCTGTGAGGTGGCAGCAGCTGGAGCTGCACTGGAAACCTCAGAGAGCTGGTTTGGCAGTACTGTTGGTCCACGGTAGAGCCCCCAGGGTGCATGGAATTGGCTCCCCACACATAGCCATATTCGGAGTTACCATTGTGAAGTTGCATACATGTGTTGACATACATGTAGTGCACGCTTATGATGGTGTCCCCGCACTCACAAAGTCAAGGGGAATTGGCCGTGGACAATGTGGGGGCGCCTTTGCTAGTGCAAGGGTGCCCTCACATGCAGTAACTTTGCACCTATCCTTCACTGAATGAAGGTTAGACATTTAGGTGACTTATAAGTTAACTGGTGCAGTGAAAAATGGCTTGTGAAATAGTGTGTGCACTAATTCACTCAGGCTGCAGTGGCAGTCCTGAAGAGGGTTTTGTATGAGCTCCTTATGGGTGGCAAAAGAAATGCTGCAGCCCCTAAGGATCTCCTGGAACCCCAATGCCCTGGGTACCTCGGTACCATATACTAGGGACTTATAAGGGTTGTCTAGTGTGCCAATCAGAGTTGGAATATGAAGTCACTAAACTATAGTGACAAATTTGGTACACAGAGAGAGCATAAGCACTGGAGTTCTGGTTAGCAGAATTCCAGTGACACAATCAAGCATACTGACACACACATATAGGCCACAAACTATGAGCACTGGGGTCCTGACTAGCAGGATCCCACTGAGACAGTAAAAACACACTAGCAAATAGGTCTTCAAACCATGAGCACTGGGGTCCTGGCTAGCAGGATCCCAGTGAGACAGTAAAAACACACTGACAAACACAACAAAATGGGGGTAACCATGCTAGAAAGAGGCTACTTTCTCACATAACCCCTCCCCCAATTGAAGGACAATAAGGCTAACCTTGGCCAGTTGAGACTTTATTGTCTAGATGCTGAAAAGTGGACTGTAGCTCTGCAATTGAGTGGTTACTCCCTTTATCATCCACTGTATGGTTACTTCCCTGTGGGAATGTAGACCACCCTGTTTGGAGATGTTTACCTAGAAAACTGTGCAAGTGTATATTCTCAGATTCTCTATTTGTAAGTTTTAAAGTGGGGCAGTGGGACTGTTCCACTGAGCCTATGTCAAGACAGGGTTGCTGTCCTAACGATGAAAATGCTAGACAGGGATGCTGTCGCAGTAAGGCCATAGCTGGGCAAAAAAGTTTGTCTATATGGCTGAAAGAGAGAATAGGATTTCTTGGGTTGGAGCAGGGCAGGGCTGCTGTCCTATATGCTCCACACTAGGATAGGGCTGCTGTCCTATGTGCACTAAAGTTTCTCTGGGAGGGTATAGGAAAGTACCATCTTGCCTGGCATTTTACCCCCATTTTTACATGTATGTCAGTTTGTTTTTGCCTGTCTTACTGGGATCCTGTTAGCCAGGACCCCAGTGCTCATAGTTTGTTGCCTGAATGTGTAGTGACTAACTGTGTCACTGAGGCTCTGCTAACCAGAACCTCAGTGCTTATGCTCTCTCGTCCTTTAAATTTGTCACTATAGGCTAGTGACCACTTTTACCAATTTAAATTGGCACACTGGAACACCCTTATAATTCCCTAATATATGGTACCTAGGTACCGAGGGTATTGGGGTTCCAGAAGATCCCTATGGGCTGCAGCATTTCTTTTGCCACCCATAGGGAGCTCAGACAAATCTTTACACTGGACTGCCACTGCAGCCTGAGTGAAATAACTCACACGTTATTTCACAGCCATTTTCACAGCACTTAAGTAACTTATAAGTCACCTACATATCTAACCTTCACTTGCTGAAGGTTAGGTGCAAAATTACTAAGTGTGAGGGCACCCTTGCACTAGCAAAGGTGCCCCTACATAGTTCAGGGCCATTTCCCCGGACTTTGTGAGTGCGGGGACACCATTACACGCGTGCACTACATATGGGTTAATACCTATATGTAGCTTCACAATGGTAACTCCGAATATGGCCATGTAACATGTCTAAGATCATGGAATTGTCCCCCCATTCAAAATCTGGTAATGGGGAGTCAATTCCATGCATCCCCGGGGCTCCACTATGGACCCCAAATACTGCCAAACCAGTTCTCTGGGGTTTTCTCTGCAGCTACCGCTGCTGCCACCCCACAGATAGGGTTCTGCCCTGCTGGGGTCTGGGCAGCCCAGTCCCAGGAAAGTAGAACAAAGGATTTCCTCTGAGAGAGGGTGTTACACCCTCTCCCTTTGGAAATAGGTGTAAAAGGCAGGGGAGGGGTAGCGTCTCCCAACCTCTTGAAATGCTTTGAAGGGCACAGATGGTGCCCTCCTTACATAAGCCAGTCCACACTGGTTCAGGGAACCCCCAGTCCCTGCTCTGACACTGGACAAAGGAAAGGGGAGTGACCACTACCCTGTCCATCACCACCCCAGGGGTGGTGCCCAGTGCTCCTCCAGTGTGTCCCAGACCTCTGCCATCTTGGATCCAGAGGTGTGAGGGCACTCTGGAGGCCTCTGAGTGGCCAGTGCCAGCAGGTGACATCAGAGATGTCCTCCCTATAGGTGCTTATGTGACTAGGTGGCCAATCCTCCTATGAGGCCTATTTAGGGTCTCTCCAGTGGGCTTTTCCTCAGATAACAAGTTGCAAGAATTCTTCAGAGTTCCTCTGCACCTCTCTCTTCAACTTCTGCCAAGGATTGACCGCTAACTGCTCCAGGACACCTGCAAAACTGCAACAAAGTAGCAAGAAGACTACCAGTGACATTGTAGCGCCTAATCCTGTTGGCTTTCTCGACTGTTTCCTGGTGGTGCATGCTTTGGAGGCTGCCTGCCTTCATCCTGCACTGGAAGCCACGAAGAAATCTCCCATGGGTCGACGGAATCTTCCCCCTGCTCCAGCAGGGACCAAACTTCAGCGTCACTGGTACTCTGGGACCCCTCTCATCCTGACGAGCGTGGCCCCGGGAACACAGGTGGTAGACCCAAGTGACCCAGACTGTCCGGTGGTCCAACAGTCCCAATTTGGTCGAGGTAAGTCCTTGCCTCCCCTCTCCAGACAGTAATCCTGTGCACCACGTGAACTGCAAGTACAAGGGCTTCTGTGCACATTTCCACAAAGTCCTTCATCCACAGCCAAGCCTAGGTCTGCAGCACTCTGTCCTGCGATGCTCAGCTTCCTGAGTTGATCTCCGGTGTTGTGGGACCCTCTTTTGCAGTGTTGAGATGACAGCTGTGTTCAGACTTCTTGAAACTGTGTTGAAGGACTTCTGCGGTTACTACCTTCTTGTGCGTGGGCTCTCTACATTGCTGAGGGCCTTCTCTGTCTCTTCTCTGAAATGGCGACATCCTGGTCATTCCTGGGCCCGGGCAGCACCATTTTTTGTCCAACCATGACTCTTGCAGCTAGCAAGGCTTGTTTGTAGTATTTTGCTGAGGAAACAACTCTGAATCCTCCAGCACTCCATGGGACATATTCTGCATGACGGAACAGTTCCTAGCACCTTTCGTTGTTACAGAATCTTCAGCTTCTTCTATCCAGAGGCAGCCATTTTGCACCTTCATCCGGGGTTTAGTGGGCTCCTGTCCCCCCTGGACACTTTCACAACTCTTGGACTTGGTCCCCTTCCTTTGCAGGTCCTCAGAACCAGGAATCTCTCTTCAGTGCTTTGCAGTCTGTTGTGATCTTTGCAAAATCCTTTATTACGTCTTTAGTGTGTTTCTGGGAAAATAGTGGTACTTTACTCCTACTTTTCAGGGTCTTGAGTGGGGTATCTTGGACACCCTTAGTGTTTTCTTACACTCCCAGTGACCCTCTACACACTACACTAGCCTAGGAGTACATTCATGGTTCCCATTCCACTTTCTTAGTATATGGTTTGTGTTGCCCCTAGGCCTATTGCATCTTATTGTATTCTTCAGTGTTTGCTCTACTTTCTGACTGTGGTACTTACCTGATTTTGGTTTGTGTGTATATTTGGTGTATTTTACTTACCTCCTAAGGGAGTATATCCTCTGAGATATTTTTGGCACATTGTCACTAAAATAAAGTACCTTTCTTTTTAGTAACTCTGAGTACTGTCTTTCTTATGATATAATACCTATTTGATATAAGTGGTTTAGTAGTTGCTTTGCATGTCTCCTAGTTCAGCCTAAGCTACTCTGCTATAGCTACCTCTATCAGCCTAAGCTGCTGGAACACTACTAATCCACTAATAAGGGATAACTGGACCTGGCACAAGGTGTAAGTACCGCTGGTACCCACTATAAGCCAGGCCAGCGTCCTACAGAGGGCTAGAGGGTTGCTCCAAATTTACTAAAACAGGGCAATTTTGCACATCTGGTTTAGTGGTTCCACAGAGAGGTACTTTTACCTCTTGGAGTTCAGCTGTGGTAGCTGTGGGCTTCCTTGGTACATGTTTCCCCCCACAAGAGGTTTCTCCCACCACAGGAATAGTATCCTTAGAGGCAGGGTGGGGAATGGATACTTTGATACCCTTTTTACCTGTTGGTTGAGAAGGATCCTGGGACTTCAGGCCTCTTTGTCTTTTTTGCTTTTTCATTTCACCAGAAATTAGAGGAAGCAATTTCTCAGGGATACCCAGCATGGATGCATGGGTCCTAAACTTTACCTCAGCCCAACCTGAGGCCTCTATGTCATTATCTAGGAGACAGTCTACAGGTAAGCTAGGTGATACCATCACCTGCTTTGGGCCAGTAATTCCACCCCAACTAAGTTACACCACGGCTAAAGGAAGAGACAGAGTGGAGTTATTGACATCAGCAACCTGGTACTTCTGTCCAAGGAGGCATTGTGCAGGTGACACCAAGTTTTCAGTCACCAAAGTGATACTGGCACCTGTGTCCCTGTAGGCTTGGGCCTCAACACCATTTATTGAAATTGACTGCTTGTACTTGTCCATACTGGCATGGCCAATGCCATCAGGTATGACAGAAACTGTCTTGGGAGTTTCTAGCCCAGCTTCTATGATGGACCCAAAAGTGAACCCAACTACACCCTTTGTTTGACTATTGCCAGTAGTCCGACCACTATGACCACTGCTGCTAGGGGCATTAGAGTTTGATGTATTAGTCGTGGTGGGCTCAGGGGCTTTACCTGGGCAGGACTTATCCCCTGGCCTATGGCCTTTACCTCTACATAACATAGCACCAGGGCTTTTTATTTTGTGTGGAGTGAGAAGAAGAGGAAGATGATTTATCCCCACCCCCAGAGGAGTGTTGTGGACCTGAAGAAGGATCTTTGTGTTTACGTTTATCCCCATGCTTATCCTAAGACTTTTCGCCATGTTTCTTCTTTTCTTTGTCACCCCCTTTCTAAGCTTTTCTGCTCACACTTGTTCTGACCCATTTGTCTGCCTTCTGTCCTAATTCTTCGGGACAGGTCAGATCTGTGTCCACAAGATACTGGTGCAACAAGTCGGAAACTCAACTATTCAATATATGCTGTCTCAAAATCAGATTACACAGGCCCTGGTAATGAGACACTTTACTGCCATGTAACCAACCCTCTAAAGCTTTCACAGAACAGTCCACAAAGTCAACCCAATCTTGTGAAGATTCTTCCTTAGTTTCCCTGAACTTGATTCTGTATTGCTCTGTGGTGAGGCCAAAACCACCAATGAGTGCATTCTTTAAAATGTTGTAGTTGCTGCGTCCTCCTCCCAACAGTGAGGAGTCTGCCCCTCTCTTTGTCAGAGATGGACAACCAAAGTATAGCAGCTCACTGCTTTTGAGGGACCCTTTGAACCTTACAGGCCGTCTCAAGTGCAGCAAACCACTTTTGAATGCCATCCCCCACCTTGTATGGGGGATCAATTTTGTGTAAGTTTCTTGAGCTAATGTTGTCCTCCCTGACCTCATAAGTCCTGAAACTTTCAAGGCTGCTGCCATCATGGGGAATTAACCCCAACCCCTGTTTTTCTCTTTCTACAGCTAAGGCTTCCCTATCTAGAGCCTGCCGTTGCTGTTTCAGCCTCAGTTTGGCCTCCTCCAATCTCATTTTTCTGAGTTCCCTATTGTTAGAAAAGGGGTCTTTGGTTGGCAGTCAGGTTACCCCCTGTACAAACAAGGACCCTCACTCTAATCAGGGTAAGTCACACACAATCCAAATTATCCTGTCACCACCCTCTGGTAGCTTGGCACTAAGCAGTCAGGCTTAACTTAGAAGGCAATGTGTAAAGTATTTGTGCAATAAATTATGCAGTAACACAGTAGAACACCACATAAATACGCCACACAGTGTTTAGAAAAATATATAATATTTATCTGATAAGATGCAGGTCAAAACAATTAAGATGCAATAAGTATACATTGAAATATCACTGTAGAAATGATATAAAGTGTCTTTAGTCTTTTAAAAAGCAATAAGTGTCTCTTCCAAGCACACAGTACTTGTTTGTGCCCAAATTCTCCACAAAGGACCGCAGAGTAGGAGATGTGTGGAAAACGGGGAGGTGTTTGTCGATTTTTCCAGGGCACACAGACGATGCGTCGTTGAGTCTTTACGCAGGGCAGGCTTTGAATTGATTTCCAGCATGTAGACTGGGATTCTCCTCGGGTTGCAGGGCTTTCCGACGCCCCTGAGACGATGCGCTGAAATACTGGGTATGTAGGACGAAGTCACAGGGGCTGCATCGATCCAGTGGGTGATGCGTGGGAATTTCTGCTGCACAGCAGGTGCTGATTTGATTCCTCTTAGGAAGTCCGGTTGCGTCATTCCGGATCGGCTTGACTTTGCGTCGATCAAGTGGGCTGTGCGTCGATGTTCTGGTCACAACACTGGCACTGTGTTGATTTTCTCCTTGCGAAGTCGAGCTGTGTCGTTCCGGTTCAGCATAGGGTGATTTTCTCACTGCGATGCAGGCTGTGCATCATTTCCTGCAGGCTGCACGTCAATTTTCACCGCACAAGGAGTTATTTTGCAGGAATGAAGTCTTTTTGGTCCTGAGACTTCAGGGAACAGGAGGCAAGCTCTATCCAAGCCCTTGGAGAGCACTTCTCAGCACAGCCAGAGAGCAGCAAGGCAGCAAAGCAACAGCAAGGCAGCAGTCCTTCTCAGAAAAGCAGTCCAGGTGAGTCTTTTGGGTAGGCAGGCAGTTCTTCTTGGCATGTTGCAGGTTCTGGTTCAGGTTTTCTTCTCCAGGAAGTGTCTATGAAGTAGAAGTGTCTACCTCAGAAATGTCTTGTGAAGTAGAAGTGTCTGAGTTGGTAGGGTCAGAGACCCTGCTTAAATACCCAAGTGTACCTTTGAAGTGGGGGAGACTTAAAAGAGTGGCTTAGAAGTCCACAAGGTCCCCTTTCAGTTCCATCCTGTCTGCCAGGGTCCCAGTAGGGCAGAGGTCTTCAAACTGGGGGGCGGGCCCCCCTAGGGGGGCCTCAAGTGATCCCAGGAGGGGTGCCAGACTCTGGCCAAAAGAAGCATTATACAGGTAACAGGCCTTTGTTTAAGACAAAAGCAGTTATTGCATTTTTAAAAAGGTAACAGTACTTAACTGCAATGTTTAAATAGGTCTAGGCATATTTAAACATTGCCTTCTTTATAAAATAATTGTGAAAAATTCTGAAGGGGGGCCCAATGATTTTTATTTTTTAACTGGGGGGGCGCGGCATTAAAAAGTTTGGAGATCACTGCAGTAGAGGGTGCGGCAGTCCTTTGTGTGAGGGCAGGCTACTGTCCTGTGACATGTAAGTGTCAGGTCCTCCACCCTCCCAGCCTACGAAGACCCATTTAATATGCAAGTGTTGTTGTAGTTTAGCAGCGATTAGATTAAGCATTAGCAGAAGACATCTTGTATTTAGTAAATATTGTGAACATTTTGCGGAATCCATTTTGTATTCATGGCAGCCATTTTCTTTGCCACATGCTGCCATGTGCTCACCATGTGCTCTGTCCTACCTTTCTGTTAACTACTCTTGAAAATCTGCCTAGTGACAAGTAATATTTAGCATCTCCCACTTTAGCACATGCTCAGTAAGGTCTGCAGCTGTTAGTCCTTGAAAACTGTCAGCTCCTACTACCTGTCGACTGTGCATTTCCACATGACCTTACATGTATGCAAGTCTTGCTTCTATAAATGTACCACCTCCTTTTAGCCCCTGCGTGGGTATAAAAGGACCATGCTCTCTCAGTTCAGTGTGCTACTTCAAACATTACCGAAGGGTGCTGTTTGAACTGTAGTACCACCTCATGAGGTTAATAAACTTTGGGGGTCATTCTGACCTCGGCGGTAAAAGGCGCTTACCGCCGGTCAGAAGACCGCCATAACACCGCCGCGGCCGCGGTAAACCGCCACGGTCATTCTGACCCGCAACTGGCAAACCTCCAAAAACCCGACATCCACAAAAGTCCGCCACACCAAAGGTCAGCAAAAAAATGGAGATGACCAAACCTCCACTGTCACGCCAACACAAATACGCCCATACCATTCCGACCCACAAATCCACGCGGCGGTCTTTCAAACGCGGTATTCCATTGGCGGTACACACCGCCGCGGTCAAAATACACATACACCTAGAAAACTCAGCCACATTGGTCAGTTTGAAATACACACACCTGGTACACATACTAACACCACTCCCACACACCCAACACAATATAAAACACACACCCACATCACCCACAAGCCCCTACGACCCGAAATCATTGACGAAGGCTAGAGAGAGAGCACAGAATAGACAATCCCACAACACAGAGGCACACAACACCATCACCCACACAGAATCCACGCACCAAACACCACACACCACCACACGCATCACACTCATCACCACAAACGCCACCCCACACCTCAACCACACCACCCCATGGCACCCCAAAGACACCCCAGGTTCAGTGACGCCGAACTCAGGGTCATGGTGGAGGAAATAGTCCGTGTAGAGCCCCAGCTCTTCGGGGCACAGGTGTAGCACACCACAATTGCCAGGAAGATGGAGCTATGGCAAAGGATAGTGGACAAGGTTAACGCGGTGGGACAGCATCCACGCAATCAGGAGGACATCAGGAAGAGATGGAACGACCTACGGGGGAAGGTGCGTTCCATGGTATCAAGGCACAACATTGCGGTGCAGAAGACTGGCGGCGGACCCCCACCTACTCCCCCAGAATTTACCGCGTGGGAGGAGGAAGTCTTGCACATCCTGCATCCTGAGGGCCTCGCAGGAGTAGGCGGAGGAATGGACTCTGGTAAGGCAAATCTTCACTACTGCTTCCCACCCCCACCCCACCTGCATGCCAAATCATACCCCCACCCTCACCCCCTCCCCCATCACACCAACACCTAGCAAAAGGCTCACCATCACAACCCACCCATCCCAACACCAAGCCCTGCATGCGACCACAAAGCATGGACACCCATCACCAAAGCATGCCCACTGCACACACACATCACCCCCACAAGCCACCCTCACAAATGCCCCCACAAGGAAATGCCTGCACATAGGTACACGGACACCCACCCATCACACGAAATGCCACACACAGAAGCAATAACCATACCTTTATACCCCTGCAGGACCCGAACGCCACCACACCGCCACGGAGGGTCCTGAGATGTCCATCCCACCCCCAGAAGAGGCCCCCAGCGATGACAGCAGCTCAGTCTCCCTGGAGCCAGACGACCAGCCCGGCCCATCGGGGACCTCTGGGCAGTCTGTTCCCCACAGACAGCCACAGGCTACACCAGACCCAACCCCCTCTGGGAACACCAGCACAGCTCCCACCCAGCGGGCCCATGCCTCTGTCTCCAGGACACGTAAATCAGCGGTGTGTCCTCCACTACAGGGCACCCAGGTTGACCCACCACCCCAACAACAACAGGGACCTGGGGGCAGTGGTAGTGGGCACACCGTCCAGGGGACAGAGGCCCAGGAACACAAGGGAACTGGGAGGGCTGCTGTGCGACGGGGGGGGACAGGCCCGGGGAACCGACTCTCCAAGAGGCCCTCTCCTCCATCATGGGAGCATACCACCGCTCCCAGGAGACGATGGTGACGGTACTGGCCCGGTTCCAGGAGATCCAGGAACTGCAGGAGGAACGGTACATGGGGTTCAGGGAGGAACTGAGGAACATTGGTTCCGCAATGGGGACCATCGTCGTGGCCCTTACCCAGATCGTCACCACATTGCGGGACACTGTGGCACCCCAAAGGGCCCCTGTCACTAGCCCAGGCCAGGAACAGCCTACCACCTCCGCCGGCGCTAGTGGACAGGAGGCCCTCACACAACGACAGGCCACCAGAACCCCACCTCCTGCAGAAGAAGAACCACCCCGCAAGCGGAACCTGAGATCTCACAAGAAGACAGAGTAGGATTGCAAGACCCCCGCCAGCCTAAGATACCCCCTGATGTCATCCCACTGTCCCACATTGTCACCCTGTCCAACCTTGAACTGCCCCTGCTCCATCCTTCCACAGGCATATGGACAATGCACCTGTGAGACTGAGAACTGGACTCTGCCATGGACATTACTCCACCCCCACCCATCACCGTTTCCCAATCATGTACCTATATGTAGCACTTAAAATAAATCACTTATTCCACTTAAAAAAACAGGAGTCTGCTTGTATTCTTAACAAATGTATTACACATAACGGTGCTATAATGTCCAGTTACTTTGTGATGACAACATACCAATTTCAATAAGCTTTAGTCCATGGGCAAACAAAGCTGAAGTCAGGCAGTGGGTCATACAGCTCTGAAAAGGGAAGGGAAAGTCACAAATCAGTTAACAGGAACTGGGGGGAAACACAGACAGTGGAGACGCATGAGGCCTTAAGTAAATGTAAAATGGGGTGGGTGATTCTTACCTGTGTGCTACTGAAAGTATTGTTGTATGACTGTCTCCCTGTTGTCCGTGTCGTCCCCGTCGTCTTCCTCCTCTTCACTCTCCACAGGCTCCACAGCTGCTACAACACCACCATCTGGACCATCCTCCTGCAGAAAAGGCACCTGGCATCGCAATGCAAGATTGTGAAGCATACAGCAGGCCACGATGATCTGGCATACCTTCTTTGGTGAGTACATGAGGGATCCCCCTGTCATATGCAGGCACCTAAACCTGGCCTTCAGGACCCCGAAGGTCCTTTCTATGATCCTCCTAGATCGCCCATGGGCCTCATTGTACCGTTCCTCTGCCCTGGTCCGGGTATTCCTCACTGGGGTCAGTAGCCACAACAGGTTGGGGTAACCAGAGTCCCCAATTAGCCACACACGGTGTCTCTGTAGCTGTTCCATCACATAAGGGATGCTGCTATTTCGCATGACATACGCGTCATGCACTGACCCAGGGAACTTGGCATTTACATGGGAGATGTACTGGTCAGCCAAACAGACCACCTGGACATTCATCGAATGATAACTTTTTCTGTTTCGGTACACCTGCTCACTTTCTTTGGGGGGAACCAAAGCCACATGGGTCCCATCAATGGCACCAATGATGTTGGGGATATGTCCAAGGGCATAGAAATCACCCTTCACTGTAGCCAAATCGCCCACCTCAGGGAAAATAATGTAGCTCTGCATGTATTTCATCAGGGCAGACAACACTCTGGACAAAACCTTAGAAAACATAGGCTGAGACATCCCAGATGATATTGGCCACTTGCCAAAAAATGGAGTACTGACAGAACCTGCACCAGAGGGGGAATCCCTGTGGGTTGGCGGATGGGGGACATCAGGTCTGGCTCCAGCTGGGCACATAGTTCATGTATAGTTGCTCTGTCAAGCCAGTATGTAAGTATGATATGTTGTTCTTCCATTGTCGACAGGTCCACCAGCGGTCGGTACACAGGAGGATTCATCCTTCTCCTCGCAAGTCCCAGCGGACGGTGCCTAGGAAGGACAACATGGAGCACACAGTCAAGCAACCCACAAGTTCGTTCACACAGCTTGCACAGTACACGAATCGCTATGCATTGAATGGCTTGTATGAGTGGCAATGCAAGGCCTAGGCCTGTGTGACGCAGTAGAAATCATGCCATGTGGGCCCTTGAAATGGCGGCTGCCTGACCTGTGAAGTGTGACAGTGGGATGTGAGGTCACTGCGCTGGCGTGGCACACCGTGGCGGTAGGCAGTCGAAGACCGCGGCGCAAAGCAGCATTGGTTAACATTGAACCCTATGGGTCTCAGGAGCCAATGACGATGTGCACTGGCGGTCGCGGTACGCACCGCCGCGGGCGTGACCGCCATTTTCTATCTGATTAATCACTCGAGACCTGATCATCCACAGGAGAGGACCTATACCGCAAGTGCTGCTGTGACCTCGGTCTGGGAGATACAATGGCTGCTGCGACTGGGGAAAGGGCCCCTGCCTTCACTTCTGAAGAATTGGAGAAACTTGTTGATGGGGTCCTCTCCCAGTATGCGCCACTCTACGGTTCTCCAGACCAACAGGTTAGTACACAGGGTGCACGTTGAATGGGCTATGCCTGTGTTGAGTGGGGTGTATGTAAGATGGTGGGGAGGGGAGCGAATGAGGAGTGCAACGCACGAAAGATGAGAGCATGTGCCACATGGCAAGGTTGGGGAGGGGGGGGCCACTCACATCGACCAGGCAGAAAACTGATGCGATTTCCTTTACCACCCTGTACATGTCACATAGGTCAGCGCCCATCAGAAGATCGACATTTGGCGTGCCATCTCCAAGGACGTCCGGGCCCTGGGGGTCCACAACAGACCGGGCACCCACTGCCGAAAGAGGTGGGAGGACGGGACCAGAAAGACCGCAGAGTCTCTGCTGGGGATGGCCTCCCAACGTAGGAGGGGTGCCAGCCGCCAATTGACCCCCCTGATGTCCCAGATCCTGGCGGTGGCCTACCCCGATTTGGATGGGCGCGTGAGGACATCACAGCAGACACAAGGGGGTGAGTATCAGCACATTCTGCTATCTTTGCAGGCAGTGAAGGTGTCTGGGTGGGGGAGGAGGGCTGTGGCTATCTCCAGGCCAGGGTGCATTCTGTAGGCTAGGCCCCTCCGTTAGACACGGCCCTGTGCCCCCGCCCCCCACCTCTGTAGGGTGCCAAGTACAGCTATCCATGGTCCGGCCTCACCCATGTGTGCATTTGTCGTCCATAGACCTGTAGGCCTAGTCACAATAACTGAGTAGTGTACCCCCATTGCGCGGCCTAGTTCAGGGCGCTTCTGTGTCTGTCCTCTCCGACAACGGTGTTGCCAATGCATGCACTCAACCTGTCTTCATTTCTCCCCCCCCCTTTTCTTTGTCTTCCTGTTCATGTGTGCATTAGCATCATCAGGCGGAGGAGAAGTGGCATCGGCGCATGAGGGAGCTGCATCTCACATGGCCCAAGAGGGCCATACAACAGACTCCGAGTACACCAGTGAGACGGAGGGCGAGTGGAGCTCCACAACGGGGACCCGTGGAGACGTCAGCAACACCGACATGTCCTCGGAAGGGAGCTCCCTAGCGGTGGCTGCAACATCCGTGCCCACCGCCACAACAGGTACAGCCGCCACCCAGCGCACCAGCCCCGCCCTCCCTGCAGCCCCTCAGCCTTCGCTCCATGCCCGCTCACCCAGGAAGGCAGGCATCTCCTTCGCCCCAGGCACCTCAGGCCCTGCCCCAGTTACCCCTGCTGCCGTCAGTGAGGAGGTCATTGACCTCCTCAGGAGACTCATTGTTGGGCAGTCTACCCTTTTGAATGCCATCCAGGGTGTAGAAAGGGAGGTGCATCGGAGCAATGCATACCTGGCATTCATTCGGGTCAGGCTGCCCATCAGCGATCGTTCAACGCTCTGGCCTCAGCACTGACGGCAGCCATTGTCCCTGTCTCCAGCCTCCCTCTTCTGACTCCCTCCACCCAGTCCCAGTCTCCTGTTCCTCTGCCTATCCCATCCACACCATCAGACCATCCTGCACACACCTCTACACCCAAGGGCAGCTCATCCAGACATAAGCACCACAGATCACACAAGCATTCACCCAAGCAACATCCAGATGCAGACATGCCAACAGTCACTACCACCTCTGTGTCCCCCACCTCCTCATCTCCCTCCTCCCTCCCTGTGACGTCTCCACTCACACCTGCATGCACACCACCATCAGCCAGTACTTCCATCACCAGCACACCCTCCATTACAGTCCGCACACGTGCAGTCACCACCCCCACTGCCATTTACACGTCCCCTGTGTCCTCTCCCAGTGTGTCTGTCACCCCCTCTTCCAAAGCACACAAACACAGGCAGCCACCCACCCAACAGCCATCCACCTCACGACAGCCTCAGTCACAAGCACCTGCACCCAAAGACAGCACACTTGACTCTCCTACAACCACATCCTCTTCCTCCACTCCCAAACCCACTACACCTACCCGTCCCTGTCCTTCCCAAGTCCTTTTCCTTTCCAACCTTGAGCTCGTTCCAATCACTGACCCACCCCCTCCATCTGGTAAGAGTAAAAAAAGCACCTCAGCCACCACCAGCCCTGCATCTACTGTGACCAAAGTGCAGGGCTATTGGAGTCCACCAGATCCTAGGGCAGGAACATCGGCCAGCAGCATGGGGACAGCCAGCCCACCCCCTGGGAAGAGGACAAAAAAGAAAAAGGCCCGGCGCGACAAGACTGAGACAGCTGCCACCAAGGACAGTAGCCTTGCCCCGTCACCTGCCACATCATCCAAGAGAGGCAAGGGCCACAGAGCTTCAGCGAAGGAGGGCAAGGGCAGCAGGGCGGAGAAGTCAGGCAGCAGGCGAGCTGGCCAGGAGGGCCCCACCAGCCCCATTCCGGGTGTGACGGACGACACCCACGGGCCCAGGACTCCATCACAGGAGGGCGCCGCGACAGCAAGTTCGGATGATGAATGAGCGGGAAGTCTTGCCCAGGTCTGGCTCCCTAGACACACAGGACAAGCACCGTAGAACAGGGCCCCGCCGGGAGGAGCACCGCTGAACAGGGCCCCGCCGGGAGGAGCACCGCTGAACAGGGCCCCGCCGGGAGGTGCACCGCTGAACAGGGCCCTGCCGGGACAAGAACCGCTGAACGGGCCCCGCCGGGACAAGAACCGCTGAACGGGCCCCGCCGGGAGGAGCACCGCTGAACAGGGCCCCGCCGGGAGGAGCACCGCTGAACAGGGCCCCGCCAGGAGGAGCACAGCTGAACAGGGCCCCGCCGGGAGGAGCACCGCTGAACGGGCCCCGCCGGGACAGGAACCGCTGAATGGGCCCCGCCGGGAGGAGCACCGCTGAACAGGGCCCCGCCGGGACAAGCACCGCTGAACAGGGCCCCGCCGGGAGGAGCACCGCTGAACGGGCCCCGCCGGGACAAGCACCGCTGAACAGGGCCCCGCCGGGAGAAGCACCGTTGAACGGGCCCCGCCAGACAAGCACCGCTGAACAGGGGCCCTTCCTGTCAAGCACCGCTCCGCTGGGCCCTTCCTCTCAAGCACCGCTCGCTGGGCCCTTCCTCTCAAGCACCGCTCCGCTGGGCCCTTCATCTCATGTACCGCTCCGCTGGGCCCTTCCTCTCAAGCACCGCTCCGCTGGGCCCTTCCTCTCAAACACCGCTCCGCTGGGCCCTTCCTCTCAAGCACCGCTCCGCTGGTCCCTTCATCTCAAGCACCGCTCCGCTGGCCACCGCCGTCTCAAGCACCGCTCCGCTGGGTCCTTCCTGTCAAGCACCGCTCCGCTGGGCCCTTCATCTCAAGCACCGCTCCGCTGGGCCCTTCCTGTCAAGCACCGCTCCGCTGGGCCCTTCCTGTCAAGCACCGCTCCGCTGGGCCCTTCCTGTCAAGCACCGCTCCGCTGGGCCCTTCATCTCAAGCACCGCTCCGCTGGGCCCTTCATCTCAAGCACCGCTCCGCTGGGCCCTTCCTGTCAAGCACCGCTCCGCTGGGCCCTTCATCTCAAGCACCGCTCCGCTGGGCCCTTTATCTCAAGCACCGTTCCGCTGGCCACCGCCGTCTCAAGCACCGCTCCGCTGGGCCCTTCCTGTCAAGCACCGCTCCGCTGGGCCCTTCATCTCAAGCACCGCTCCGCTGGGCCCTTCATCTCAAGCACTGCTCCGCTGGGCCCTTCATCTCAAGCACTGCTCCGCTGGGCCCTTCCTGTCAAGCACTGCTCCGCTGGGCCCTTCATCTCAAGCACCGCTCCGCTGGGCCCTTTATCTCAAGCACTGCTCCGCTGGGCCCTTCCTGTCAAGCACCGCTCCGCTGGTCCCTTCATCTCAAGCACCGCTCCGCTGGGCCCTTCATCTCAAGCACCGCTCCGCTGGGCCCTTCATCTCAAGCACCGCTGCGCTGGCCACCGCCGTCTCAAGCACCGCTCCGCTTGGCCCTTCCTGTCAAGCACCGCTCCGCTGGGCCCTTCATCTCAAGTACCGCTCCGCTGGGCCCTTAATCTCAAGCACCGCTCCGCTGGGCCCTTCCTGTCAAGCACCGCTCCGCTGGGCCCTTCATCTCAAGCACCGCTCCGCTGGGCCCTTCATCTCAAGCAACGCTCCGCTGGCCACCGCCGTCTCAAGCACCGCTCCGCTGGGCCCTTCCTGTCAAGCACCGCTCCGCTGGGCAACGCCGTCTCAAGCACCGCTGGCCCATTGACAGTGCCGGTTCTGTGTCGAGCAGGGCTTCACGAAGCACTCTGGGTACCATGCCTCCTCCATTAACAGTGGAGTCGGTAATCCATCTGATGGACTGTGGCTTGGCACTTCCCAGGATGGAACAGTGGGCAAGCCACCCAGTGTAGAGACTTGAGAGACTGTCGCCTTGCACTTCCCAGGATGTAACAGTGGGCAAGCCACCCAGTGTAGAGACTTGAGAGACTGTCGCTTTGCACTCCCCAGGATGGCACAGTGGGCAAGCCACCCACTGTAGAGATTTGTGAGACTGTGGCTTTGCACTCCCCAGGATGGGACAGTGGGCATGGAGGCCCCTCGTGGATCTGGCGTCGTGGATTCATGTGGCTGAGGTGCCCCCCCTTCCCTTCCCCCTGAGGTGGCTGTAGTTTTATCATCTGATGCCCCAGCAGTGTTCTCTCCAATGGTATCTGGTCTCCTGTGTGGCCTTTGCCCATGTGTTTGTGCACATTGGCCCACGGACTATGGAACTTTGACGGAATGTGCAGGACTTTTTGCCTATGTATATATTGTTGAATATGTTCATTCCTTATTTTTGTATCTTTTACATGGCATATTTCCCATACCTTCCATGGAGCTATTTATACAAATATTTTATAGATCATTTTAATTGTGTCTTTCCATTATTCCGGGGGGTTTGTGTGGTGTCACTCTGACTTGTTGCTCGGCATTGGGGTGTAGGTATTTGTGGTGGGGGGGTGGGTGTATGGCGCATGTGTGTGCCCGTAAGCTTTCCTCCTCCCCCCTCGCCTGTGTCGTAGGTGTAGTACTCCCCGTTGTCGTCTGCGCCGGCGTTCGTACTCCTGGTAGATGAGCAGGTAGACAATAGCTGGTAGGATGTGTAATTTGGGTTCCATGCTGTCCTCCTTCCTCGTGGAGTGTGTATAGGTGAGCGTTTTCCCGTTCGTAGTCTGTTTCTGCCGTGTTTTTATCGGCGGGGCTCCCGCCCCAGAAAAGGTGGCGGATTGGTGAGTTGTGATAGGGTGGGCGGTACATTGTCTGCCGCCTGCCTGTTGGCGGTGACCGCCGCGCTGTTTGTCTGTCCTGCCGTAGCGGTCGGAGTGTTAAAGTGGGGGGCTGTGTTGGCGGTTCCCGCCAGGGTCAGAATTCCATTTTTTTGACCGCCTGCCTATTGGCGGGTTGGCCGCCGCTTTATCACCGACCGCCAGGGTCAGAATGACCCCCTTTGTCTTTTATTTCAGTTTCTGTGCCAACTTCTTCCTACATGGTCTGAGGACTTTGTGCAGAGAAAGGTGAACCCCTTGCACTAGTAGGCCTTGCTGAGGCTTACTTCAACAAATTGGCGCCCAAACAGGGACTCATCGGCGACTCGGACGCCCAACGGATCGGTCGCGACGAAGGATTGGGATTTTGCTGCGGACGATCAATGCCTGAGGAGACCCGAGTCTTGGCAACCACAGCGTTTTTCCCTTCTTTCTGATTTGACCATCCAGGTGGCGCCGGTCCTCGACAGATCCTTTTTGTTCATTCGTCATGCAGTGACCATTTGGTCGATTTTAGAGCTTGGCAGTTGGAACCTGGACACCCTGTGATTGGTAAGAGCCGTTTTACGGCACTTGCTGTGGGTTTTGATGCCTTTGTTTGGTAATGTAGTTTAGCACTACTTACTGTAACTCTCGTGTTTTGGGTGACTAGTCAATTTGTGCCCTTTGAATTGATATATAAATTGCAATTTATATAGGCAGGTAATGAGGAGAATTTTCTACAATTTAATTTTGATTTGAACGGCACCTTAAGTGCTACTTTGATTATAATATTGCATATTCTGCACTATTTTTTGGCATGCCTGTTTTTAGCGCACTTCGTAGGATGTGTTGCTTTTGTAATGGTACGAATTTGAGACTGGAAGAATCGCAACCGGCAACCCCAGAGGGGACGCCCAATAGAGATATGTATGTTAAACATGGTCTTTCTTCTATAATGTACAGCTCATTATGGAATAAATACACTTGTGCGGATCCTGAGTTATGTTGCCCTATGCATGGGTCATTGCGAAAGATTGAGTATGTGGAACAATGTATGTGTAAGCGAAAGTCTAGGCAAGATATGTTTGACTGTGTACGAATGTGGGAGAAAGAAGTGCGTGGAAGAGTGAAGCGTGAGCAAGCCTTGCTTGAGAAAGAGCAGCGGAAGAATGTATATGTGAAAGCATTGGAAATGAGAAAGAAAGAAAGAAATGACTTAAAGGAGCTAGAAGAGAAAGAACGTAAATTACAGGTAACTGGCCAATACACCGTTAGGCAACCTCTCTATCCTATCCTTAATAAACCACATGATGATTTTTTGTTACTAGATCGCCCTCCACGTCCGTATGTCGTTCCTTCTGCCTCTCATGAGTTAGTTAAGGCCTCCAGTTCGGAGCAACAGAAGATGCGAGACAGTCGCTCTATGTTGCCTGCTGAGCTTAGATCTATTGGTCATAAAACAATTCGTAGCGTTGTCTCTGCTTCTGAACTTTTAGACAACCTTAAAGGGTGGACGGAAAAGGAGCAGCTATATTTTACTCAGGCATTTGGCTCAGAAGTTATTGAACTATATCGGAAATATTCTGATGAGTTAGAGCCCGATGATGTAGCAGCTGCTCATAAGCAAATGCGTGATGGTCTTTTTGTTTTCTCCCAGGTGGCTGATGCAATCAGGCGTTTGGTGAAATTATGTGTTGTGGCAGTCCGTTTGCAAGAGGAGAAAAGGGCTGTGGACGTAGTTGAACGGACATCTCAGACCGGTGGGGTGCAAGCTTCCATCTTCGGAACAGATAAGACTATGATAGTTAATGCGAAACCAATGCGGGAGGCCGCGCCTTTGCATGTTCCTCCTAAAGGATTGGGTACAAGTGATGATAAAACTTCTGTTGATGCTAAGGGTTATTTTATTTATAATTGGGTGTACATTCCTTGGAATAGGGCAGATGTAATGGCACTTAAAACAGCATTACCTGACCCGCGGAAAAATCCAGCCGCCTATTATGAGGAAGTTGAGGGAGCAATTAGTTCTTGTACTATGACTTTGGCTGACATTGATTTATTTTTCAGATTGATATTACCGCCAGATATGTGGAGGACTGTTCGTAAAATTGATGATCGTGCAGTTTTTGGGGCGTCATGGAAAGAATTAGAACAGATGGAGGGGGATAGGGAACCTGCGAAAAAGCAATATCAGTTGATTCTAGATCTTCCTGCAGCCATATTAGTTAAGTTAAAAATGATTATTCCCCCTAAAAAGATAGATTGGACTATTTTAGCGTCTTGTGAGCAAAAGGCAGATGAATCGGTCTCTGATTTCTTTACACGCTTTGAAGAAGCATTTCATGATTTTAGCGGCCAGTTATTGTCAGATGATACGGGCAGACATGTGTTTGTCGATAAATATGTCGCAAATCTGTTACCAGGAATAGCTAGTCGTCTAAAAGCTAGTGAAAGTTCATGGACTACCTCTACTCCGGTTTCTCTTTTGACTATGGCTCAGTATTATGAACGTCAGGAATTAGAAGCAAAAGGTAGCGAGGATAAAAAGATAAAGAATTAAAGACGAAGGTTATGTTGGCTCAAGCTTATGGTCTGCCTTTTAGAGGTAGTGATAGAGGTGGACGTGGATCTTATGGTTCTTCTTACACTCGTTCGAATTTGTCTGTTGATCAGTGTGCGTATTGTAAGAAATTTGGGCATTGGGCTGCCGATTGTCCAGCACTACGTGTTCAGCAGTGTTCACGTGGTCGGGGACAAATGAGAAATCGCTCAGGATCTTTAGGACCTAGAAGAAGCACGAATGATCATGCTAGGGTTGATGCTAATGTACGAGGGCAGGATGGGTTTAACACTTTTAATAGACGGAACCAATGCCAGATGTCTAACCATGTGCAGCCTGATTTCCAAGATTCTGCTTATGCATAGGATTGCCTAGGATGGGGTAAGGAATCAGTTGAAGTTCCAGAAGATCAGAGGGGTCCCTATGTTACAGCACATGTTTTGGGTTCTGCTGATCAACTTCTGGTTGATACAGGAGCTACTCTTAGCGCCTTGTCTAAACAATTTATTCCAAGAGCTCCCCTGTCTGGCTTAACCATTAAATCAATAGGTTTCGATGGAACACCTTCCCCTAGCTCATTGTCACACCCACTTGCATTCCATGTTGATAAATTTACTGCTCCATGTCCATTTTTGCTTTCTCCAAATACACCAGACAATATTGTGGGTCTTGATATGCTCAAGTATTTCAGGGCTACAATACGATGCTCTCCTTAGGGGGTGCGTGTTATTTTAAATGATAATCATCCTGTGATGGAAAGAGTTTGTCTTGTTAAAGAGGATATTGCATTAGCTTCACTCCCTAGTACTTTGTGGGCTACTTCAGATACTGATGTGGGACAAATGATTATTCCACCCGTACATATTAGTGTCAAGGAGGGAGCTGTATTGCCACGTTTGCCTCAATACAAAATTTCACAGGAGGGCACAGAAGCACTCACAAGAATTGTGCATGATCTTATTGCAGTTGGAGTTGTTGAGGAAGTTCTGTGTAATGTTTGTAACAGTCCGATTCTTCCTATTCTGAAAAAGGGTACTGATACCAGGATTTACCGATTCATTATTGATTTACGAGAAGTCAATAAGATTGTGATACCACAATATCCTGTGGTATCTGACATCACAACACTTCTTACTTTGGTTCCCCTAACAGCTACTACGTTCTCTGTGATAGACTTGAAGAATGCTTTCTTTTCGATCCCTATTCATCCTGACAGCCGATATTTGTTTGGTTTTACTTTGAATAAACGATCATTTAGATTTTGCAGAGTTCCTCAAGGCTATACTGAGAGTCCAAGTATTTACAGCCAAGCGTTAAAACGACAACTTGATTCTTTTGTTTTGCCTGAAGGTGTGGCTCTCAGACAATATGTCGATGATATTTTGTTGGCGGCTGATACCCCTGAGCAATGTGAAAAGTGCACTTTGTCCTTACTTTCTTTTCTTGCTTCACACCATCATAAAGAGTCACAAAAGATTTTGCAATATTGTAGACCAAAGGTAACCTATTTAGGTCACCTTTTGTCTAAGGAGGGCCGTGCACTTACATCAGATCGCATTCAAGCAATTTTAGACACACCAGTACCCTCTACTCAGAAAGATGTTCGTGCATTCCTTGGTCTTACTTCTTTTTGTAGGCAATGGATTTTGGGTTTTCACACATTGTCAAACCTTTGCTAGCACTTTTGACTAAAGATACTCCAATGCCCCTCCCATGGACAGATGAATGTGAGACTGCTTTCCGGCAGCTGCGACAAGCCCTTTGTTCAGCACCAGTGTTAGGTACTCCAGATTTCATAAAGCCTTTTGCACTTTACGTACATGACAATGATGGATGTGCATTGTCAGTTTTAGAACAGACAAATCGCGATAAGCAGAGTCCATGTGCATATTTTCATATTCCTTACCGAAGAACAGACAAAGGGTCGTGTTGATTTACAAGATACGCCCCTTCCAGATGTAGATGGGGAATTGTGGGTTGATGGGTCTTGTTTGAAGTTGCCAGATGGTACGAACTCAGCTACATATGCAATCACCACAACACACATGGTAGTGGAGACAGCTCGTATACCACAGAAGTCAGCTCAAGCAGCTGAACTAATAGCTTTGACACGAGCATGTGAGCTTAGTACTGACTTATGTCTGAACATTTATACAGACAGCCGCTATGCTTTTGGAGTGGCTCATGATTTTGGTTTGCTTTGGAAGGAGAGAGGCTTTCTCACATCCCACGGGATGCAGATAATGCACGGAGAATTAGCGCATAACCTCTTGACTGCATTGACATATCCAAAGAAACTAGCTATTGTGAAATGTAGTGCACATAAGAAAGTGACGATAAGATAGGGCAAGGTAATGCTCTTGCGGACCGCGTAGCACGTGAGACTGCGATGCAGCGAAGTACTACTTCTATGTATGTAGTGAAGTCACAAGCTGAACGTTGGCATAATGCTAGACAGGAGTATTAGATATACAGAAATCTGCTTCTGTGAAAGAACGTGAGCAATGGTCTGAAGATGGAGAATTGGATGATGAGGGCTGTAAGCAGATGGATAAATGGAAATTGCCTATAGCTTTTGTACAACCTATGGTTCAGATGGCACATGGGCTGGCACATGATGGAGCTTCAACAATAACAAAGTTGCTTACGGAAGTTAGGGAGCATCCAGAAATTTCAAATACAGCTAAGAGAGTAGTACAATCTTGTTTGATCTGTTTACAATACTATCCTGGAAAATTGAGACGTATTCCTGCGGGAGGGTTTGCTACACCAACTGCACCTTTTGAAGTTCTACAAATGGATTATATTCAGCTTGAACGCTGCAACAATTTAAAGTATGTCTTGGTGGTGGTATGTGCCTTCAGTAAATGGATAGAGGCGTACCCCACAAAGGATAATACTGCCATTACCACAGCGAAGGTGCTTTTGAAAGAATATTTCCCTAGGTTTGGTGTTTGCAGACTTTTATGGAATGATAACGGACCTCATTTTGTTGGGGAAGTTATTAAGTATGTCCTGAAAGGCTTAGGGATCAAACAGAAGTTCCATGCGGTTTTCCACCCACTATCAGCAGGGTTGGTGGAAAGGTATAATGCTACTTTGAAACTGAAGTTAGCGAAGATACAGGCTTCCACATCCTTAACTTGGCCGGATGCATTAGCGTTGGCATTATTGTCTATTAGGTCAGTGCCACACTCTCGACTTGGCCTTAGCCCATACGAAGTGGTTTTCGGGAGGCCAATGAACATTTGGGGAGTTCCTAAACCAAATTCTGTATATGATGTACCTTGTGTCCTGATGAATGATTATTTGGCACAGTTAACCAACAATTTGGTTTCTATTCATCAACAGGTTCGAGAAGCACTTCCTGACAGATCTACAGGTGAAGGCCATGAACTACAACCTTGTGACCAGGTGATGATTAAGTCCTTTTAAAGATCAAGCAGCTTGGAACCAATGTGGTGAGGCTCAGAACAGGTGCTCCTTGCGACAAGGACAGCAGTTCGAGTGACGAACCGAAAGAATTGGGTCCATAGTACTCACTGCAAGAGAGTGCTACCTACCTTAGTGGAACCTGCTGTGCTGACCGATCATCGAGAGATTTTGACTACGGAGAAGGGCCGTGCTATATCACCTGACGAATCTGCAGATGTCTTCCCAGACCATACAACTTCTGGAGTGTCACAATATAATTTGAGACTGAGTAAAGAATCTGATTTTTTTTTTTTTTTAAACTGGTTGAGCTACTGCCCTCGGTTAGTGAAACGGAGAGCCAATGTGGCAAGGGGGGGGGATCAGCCATGCATTCGAGTAGTGACACCCGTCTTGGCCCGTGGTGAAGAAATCAGCGGCTGCCCAGGGATAAGAGCTCCAACGATTGTTTTTAATTAATTTCTGAAAGGGTCGATTATCACTGTTGCTAAAATGAATAACAAACTGATCATTAGTACTATGGGGTTTGTTGTTTTTTTGGTGATTATAGCAATATTCACTTGGTTTGTTGAAAAGAAGGCTCCTGCTCGTGAGTTTTTTGTTCCCACTACTCCAGTACCAGAGGATCACTATTACTTTACACTTCCCTATCAGGAGCAGAAGCACCGTCAATCGTACTTCAATAATACCTTCATTCAGATGTTGCATCATACTCATAATGCTACAAATACTGCTAACTGTTGGGTATGTGGAATGATACCTGCGCATCAAAAGAAAGGAGGAACACCTTTCATTCCTCTTCATTTTTCACACAATGGTTCTTGTCAAGCTTGGTACACGCTTTTGTTTGCATCTGGAAAACGTACAGAGGGCGGACTTCTTTTTCGCCTTAATAAAGTATGCTCCCAAGACAAAGATGGGTATCCCCAAGCCAAAGGAACTAAATGGGAATGGGAAGAGTATCAACCGGACAATGTTTCAATACCATATGTCTTCACAAATATAAGAGACTCTGACAAGAAACAACAATTTGTGATTTCTGTTACAAAAACTAAAGCAGATTTATGTATACGTAGCATTGGGCGAATTCCAGTGGGGATAAGCGATTGTACCTTGATTTGAACTATTGAGGGTGTAAATAATAGTAGTTTTACAGCTTCATATAATACATATTTTGTTTGTGGTAACTATGGATATTACCAACTACCTGTTGGGTGGTCAGGTGTGTGTTATGTATCTTTTCTATTACCCCCTGTGTTTTTGGACCTTGCATCATATCACCAAGATTTTAAACTGTTCAATGACATAGTTAAAAATAGATATAAAAGGGCAATAAGTACAAATGAGGTAGACCAAACGGATACTAGCCTGCAACAATATGTTGATTTTAATTTAGGGTTGTTCCCCTTTGTGGGTGCTGCGCTAAACAGTAGGAAAGTGAGACGATTGACTAGGGTTGTGGAAGCTGTTACCAATCAGGCAGCTCTGGCACTTGGGAATATTACTGAGGAGCTCCAAATTGCGAGGATTGTAGCACTCCAAAATCGTATGGTACTAGATGTGATATTAGCTGACCGAGGTGGTGCATGTCGCATCATTGGTGGTAGTTGCTGTGTTTTTATTCCCGATCACTCACCTTCAGTATATGATGCAATATCTAAATTGCATAAAATTGCTGCAGAAATCCACTCAGACACTGGTAGTTGGACTTTTTCTGGATGGTTTTGGGCTCTTGTTTCCGCCTTGGGCTGGAAACTACTGACTATCCTGTGTGTAATGATTGCAATATTTTTCACATGCTGTATCTGTATTCAGTGTGGTCCAATGTTCTGCTCCATGTGTATTACTGCTTGTATGCCTACCAAAAGAAATATTACAGAAATGACAGCACAACATATGTTAGATAAGGAAATAGCTGAAATGATGAGTGTAGGAGGCTGGACTGGCTTGTAGTGAGTACCAAGGGGTACTTGCACCTTGCACCAGGCCCAGTTATCCCTTATTAGTGTATAGGGTGTCTAGCAGCTTAGGCTGATAGATAATGGTAGCTTAGCAGAGCAGCTTAGGCTGAACTAGGAGACGTGTGAAGCTACTACAGTACCACTTAGTGTCATATGCACAATATCATAAGAAAACACAATACACAGTTATACTAAAAATAAAGGTACTTTATTTTTATGACAATATGCCAAAGTATCTTAGAGTGTACCCTCAGTGAGAGGATAGGAAATATACACAAGATATATATACACAATAGCAAAAATATGCAGTATAGTCTTAGAAAACAGTGCAAACAATGTATAGTTACAATAGGATGCAATGGGGAAACATAGGGATAGGGGCAACACAAACCATATACTCCAAAAGTGGAATGCGAACCACGAATGGACCCCAAACCTATGTGACCTTGTAGAGGGTCGCTGGGACTATTAGAAAATAGTGAGAGTTAGAAAAATAACCCTCCCCAAGACCCTGAAAAGTGAGTGCAAAGTGCACTAAAGTTCCCCTAAGGACAAAAGAGTCGTGTTAGAGGAATAATGCAGGAAAGACACAAACCAGCAATGCAACAACTGTGGATTTCCAATCTAGGGTACCTGTGGAACAAGGGGACCAAGTCCAAAAGTCACAAGCAAGTCGGAGATGGGCAGATGCCCAGGAAATGCCAGCTGCGGGTGCAAAGAAGCTTTGACTGGACAGAAGAAGCTGAGGTTTCTGCAGGAACGAAAAGGGTTAGAGACTTCCCCTTTGGTGGATGGATCCCACTCGCCTTGGAGAGTTGTGCAGAAGTGTTTCCTGCCGGAAGGACACCAACAAGCCTTGCTACACGCAAATCGTGCATTTGCTGTTTTTGGACGCTGCTGGAGCCCAGGAGGGACCAGGAGGTCGTAAATTGGACCTGAAGAGAGAAGGGACGTCGAGCAAGACAAAGAACTCTCACTGAAGCAGGTAGCACCCGGAGAAGTGCCAGAAACAGGCACTACGAGGATGCGTGAAATGGTGCTCGCCGAAGTTGCACAAAGGAGTCCCACGTCGCCGGAGACCAACTTAGAAAGTCGTGCAATGCAGGTTAGAGTGCCGAGGACCCAGGCTTGGCTGTGCACAAAGGATTTCCGCCGGAAGTGCACAGGGGCCGGAGTAGCTGCAAAGTTGCGGTTCCCAGCAATGCAGCCCAGCGAGGTGAGGCAAGGACTTACCTCCACCAAACTTGGGCTGAGGAGTCACTGGACTGTGGGGGTCACTTGGACAGCGTCGCTGGATTCGAGGGACCTCGCTCGTCGTGCTGAGAGGAGACCCAAGGGACCGGTAATGCAGCTTTTTGGTGCCTGTGGTTGCAGGGGGAAGATTCCGTCGACCCACGGGAGATTTCTTCGGAGCTTCTGGTGCAGAGAGGAGGCAGACTACCCCCACAGCATGCACAAGCAGGAAAACAGTCGAGAAGGCGGCAGAATCAGCGTTACAGAGTTGCAGTAGTCGTCTTTGCTACCATGTTGCAGGTTTGCAGTCTTCCAGCGCGGTCAGCGGTCGATTCCTTATCAGAAGGTGAAGAGAGAGATGCAGAGGAACTCGGCTGAGCTCATGCATTCGTTATCTGAAGTTTCCCCAGAGACAGAGACCCTAAATAGCCAGAAAAGAGGGTTTGGCTACCTAGGAGAGAGGATAGGCTACTAACACCTGAAGGAGCCTATCAGCAGGAGTCTCTGACGTCACCTGGTGGCACTGGCCACTCAGAGCAGTCCAGTGTGCCAGCAGCACCTCTGTTTCCAAGATGGCAGAGGTCTGGAGCACACTGAAGGAGCTCTGGACACCTCCCAGGGGAGGTGCAGGTCAGGGGAGTGGTCACTCCCCTTTCCTTTGTCCAGTTTCGCACCAGAGCAGGGGCTAAGGGGTCCCTGAACCGGTGTAGACTGGCTTATGCAGAATTGGGCACCTCTGTGCCCAACAAAGCATTTCCAGAGGCTGGGGGAGGCTACTCCTCCCCTGCCTTCACACCATTTTCCAAAGGGAGAGGGTGTCACACCCTCTCTCAGAGGAAGTTCTTTGTTCTGCCATCCTGGGCCAGGCCTGGCTGGACCCCAGGAGGGCAGATGCCTGTCTGAGGGGTTGGCAGCAGCAGCAGCTGCAGTGAAACCCCAGGAAGGGTAGTTTGGCAGTACCAGGGTCTGTGCTACAGACCACTGGGATCATGGGATTGTGCCAACTATGCCAGGATGGCATAGAGGGGGCAATTCCATGATCATAGACATGTTACATGGCCATATTCGGAGTTACCATTGTGAAGCTACATATAGGTAGTGACCTATATGTAGTGCACGCGTGTAATGGTGTCCCCGCACTCACAAAATTCAGGGAATTGGCTCTGAACAATGTGGAGGCACCTTGGCTAGTGCCAGGGTGCCCTCACACTAAGTAACTTTGCACCTAACCTTTACCAGGTAAAGGTTAGACATATAGGTGACTTATAAGTTACTTAAGTGCAGTGTAAAATGGCTGTGAAATAACGTGGACGTTATTTCACTCAGGCTGCAGTGGCAGGCCTGTGAAAGAATTGTCAGAGCTCCCTATGGGTGGCAAAAGAAATGCTGCAGCCCATAGGGATCTCCTGGAACCCCAATACCCTGGGTACCTCAGTACCATATACTAGGGAATTATAAGGGTGTTCCTGTAAGCCAATGTAAATTGGTAAAAATGGTCACTAGCCTGTCAGTGACAATTTGGAAAGAAATGAGAGTGCATAACCACTGAGGTTCTGGTTAGCAGAGCCTCAGTGAGACAGTTAGTCACTACACAGGTAACACATTCAGGCACACTTATGAGCACTGGGGCCCTGGGTTACCAGGGTCCCAGTGACACATACAACTAAAACAACATATATACAGTGAAAAATGGGGGTAACATGCCAGGCAAGATGGTACTTTCCTACACAACCCCCCCCCAAACGAAGGACAATAAGACTAGCCATGACCTGATGAGTCTTCATTGTCTAAGTGGAAATATCTGGAGAGTCCATCTGCATTGGAGTGGCTACTCCCAGGTCTATGTTCCACTGTATAGTCCATTCCCTGTAGGGATATGGACCACCTCAACAATTTAGGATTTTCACCTTTCATTTGTTTTAGCCAAAGTAGAGGTTTGTGGTCTGTCTGAACAATGAAGTGAGTGCCAAACAGGTATGGCCTCAACTTCTTCAGAGCCCAGACCACAGCAAAGGCCTCCCTCTCAATGGCAGACCAACGCTTTTCTCTAGGGGTCAACCTCCTACTAATAAAAGCATCAGGTTGATCCTGGCCCTCAGAATTAAGTTGTGATAGGACTGCCCCTACTCCTAATTCAGATGCATCAGTTTGGACATAGAATTTTTTAGAGTAACAAGGGCTTTTCAGGACAGGTGCAGAGCACATGGCCTGCTTCAGCTCCTCAAAAGCTTTCTGACAGCTTGCTGTCCATAATACCTTTTTAGGCATTTTCTTGGATGTGAGGTCATTAAGAGGGGCTGCAATGGAGCCATAGTTCTTAATGAACCTCCTGTAATACCCAGTGAGGCCTAGGAAGGCTCTCACCTGAGTCTGAGTGGTAGGGGGAACCCAATCAATAATAGTTTGGATTTTCCCCTGAAGTGGTGCAATCTGTTCCCCACCAACAAGGTGTCCCAGATAAACCACCTTTCCCTGCCCTATCTGGCACTTTGAAGCCTTGATAGTGAGGCCTGCCTTTTGCAGAGCCTCCAAAACTTTCCATAGGTGGACCAGGTGATCATCCCAGCTGGAGCTAAAGACAGCTATATCGTCCAAATATGCTGCACTGAAAGCTTCCAGCCCTTGCAGGACTGTGTTCACCAACCTCTGAAAAGTGGCAGGTGCATTTTTCAAACCAAAAGGCATTACAGTAAACTGGTAATGTCCTCCAATGGTAGAAAATGCAGTCTTAGGTTTAGCATCTTCTGACAATTTGATCTGCCAATACCCTGCAGTCAAATCAAAAGTGCTTAGATACTTGGCAGATGCCAGTGTATCTATAAGCTCATCTGCCCTGGGTATAGGGTGAGCATCAGTTTTGGTTACCAAGTTGAGACCTCTATAGTCTACACAAAACCTCATTTCCTTCTTTCCATCTTTAGAATTGGGTTTTGGTACCAGTACCACAGGAGAAGCCCATGGACTGTCAGAGTGTTCAACCACTCCTAGTTCCAACATTTTCTGAACTTCTTGCTTTATGCAGTCCCTGACATGGTCAGGCTGCCTATAGATCTTACTTTTGACAGGTAAACTGTCTCCAGTATCTATAGTGTGCTCACACCAAGAAGTGGTGCCTGGCACAGTAGAGAAGAGTTCTGAAAATTGTCCTAGGAGATTTATGCAATTGTCTTTCTGCTCAGCAGTAAGACAATCAGCCAAAACTACACCTTCCAAAAGAGCATCTTGATCTGTGGAAGAGAAGAGATCAGGTAGAGGATCACTGTCTTCTTCCTGTCCCTCATCTGTTGCCATGAGCAGGGTGAGATCAGCCCTGTCATAGTAGGGTTTCAGGCGGTTGACATGGAGCACCCTAAGGGGACTCCTGGCAGTGCCTAAGTCAACCAAGTAGGTGACTTCACCCTTCTTTTCAACAATTGTGTGGGGTCCACTCCATTTATCTTGGAGTGCTCTTGGGGCCACAGGCTCCAAGACCCACACTTTCTGCCCTGGTTGGTACTGAACCAAAACAGCCTTCTGATCATGCCATTGCTTCTGGAGCTCTTGGCTGGCCTGAAGGTTTTTACTGGCCTTTTTCATGTACTCAGCCATCCTTGATCTGAGGCCAAGTACATAATCCACAATATCCTGCTTAGGAGCTTTTAAAGGTTGTTCCCAACCCTCCTTTACAAGTGTGAGTGGACCCCTAACAGGGTGTCCAAAAAGAAGTTCAAAGGGGCTGAAGCCCACTCCTTTCTGGGGTACCTCCCTGTAGGCAAAAAGGAGGCATGGTAGAAGGATATCCCATCTCCTGCGGAGTTTTTCAGGGAGACCCATAATCATGCCTTTGAGAGTTTTATTAAATCTCTCCACCAGTCCATTTGTTTGTGGATGATAGGGTGTTGTGAACTTGTAGGTTACACCACACTCCTTCCACATGGCCTTTAAGTATGCAGACATAAAATTGCTTCCTCTGTCTGATACTACTTCCTTTGGGAAGCCCACCCTGGAAAATATTCCCAGGAGGGCCTTTGCCACTGCAGGAGCTGTAGTGGTCCTTAAAGGAATAGCTTCAGGATATCTTGTGGCATGGTCCACTACCACCAAGATAAACCTATTGCCTGAAGCAGTAGGAGGGTCAAGGGGGCCAACTATGTCAACCCCTACCCTTTCAAAGGGAACCCCAACCACAGGCAGTGGGATAAGGGGTGCCTTTGGAGTGCCACCTGTCTTGCCACTGGCTTGACAGGTTTCACAGGACTTACAAAATTCCTTTGTGTCCTCTGACATCCTAGGCCAATGAAACAATGGAACCAATCTGTCCCAAGTTTTCATTTGACCCAGGTGCCCAGCTAGGGGAATGTCATGTGCCAGTGTTAGGAGGAACTTTCTGTACTCCTGAGGAATCACTAATCTCCTGGCAGCTCCAGGTTTAGGATCCCTATGCTCAGTGTACAAGAGGTTGTCCTCCCAGTAAACTCTGTGAGAGTCACTGACATCCCCATTAGCCTGTTTGACAGCTTGCTGTCTGAGACCCTCTAATGTGGGACAGGTTTGCTGTGCCACACTCAGCTCCTCTCTGGCAGGCCCCCCTTCACCCAAAAGCTCAGCAGTGTCTGCTTCCAACTCCTCTGGTGTAGGTTCTGCACAGGGAGGGAATTCTTCTTCCTCAGAAGTTGAATCCACTGTAGAGGGAGGGATAGTAGGAAGTGGTTTGCTTCTACTAGCCCTAGCTTTAGGGAGCACTTGGCCCATTGTTCCAGGATCCAAGCTTCCCTGTCCTTTTTGCTTTTTGGCCTGAGCCCTTGTCAAAGCAAAAATATGCCCTGGAATGCCCAGCATTGCTGCATGGGCCTCCAACTCCACATCTGACCAAGCTGATGTCTCCAAATCATTCCCTAATAGACAGTCTACAGGTAAATCTGAAGCTACCACAACTTTCTTTGGACCAGTTACCCCCCCCAGTTGAGATTTACAACAGCCATGGGGTGGCTTTGTGTTATGTTGTGAGCATCGGTTACTTGGTACTGGTGTCCAAGTATGTGTTGTTCAGGGTGCACCAGTTTCTCAATCACCATTGTGACACTGGCACCTGTGTCCCTGTAGGCCTGGACCTCAGCACCATTTATTAGGGTTAGTTGCTTGTACTTCTCCAAGTTATGGGGGCAAGCAACCAAAGTGGCTAAATCAATAGCCCCTTCAGAGACTAAAGTAGCCTCTGTGGTCTCCCTAATCAGACCAACCCCAACTAAATTACCAAAAGTGAGCCCAGCCACTCCCTTGGATTGGCTATTAGTAGGTTTGCTCCCACCACCACTGCTATTAGTAGGGACACTAGGTGTAGCAGTAGGGGTTGTAGTGGTAGGAGCTGTGGTGCCTTTCTTTGGACAACTGGGATCTGTTGTCCAATGGCCTTTTATTTTACATAAATAGCACCATGGTTTCTTTTCCTTGTTCTGATTAAAGGAGGATTTGGACCCACCACCCCCACCAGAGTGTTTTTGTGGGCCTGATGAAGACTCATTTTTAGATTTGTCCCCACCCTTGTCAGAAGACTTACCATCCTTCTTTTTGTTGCCATCTTTGTCACCCCCTGTATGAACTTTTCTGTTCACTCTTGTTCTGACCCATTTGTCTGCCTTCTTTCCCAATTCTTGGGGAGAGGTCAGATCAGAGTCCACCAAGTACTGGTGCAACAAATCAGACACACAATTATTAAGAATATGCTCTCTCAGGATCAAGTTATACAGGCTGTCATAATCAGTAACTTTACTGCCACGTAACCAAACCCTCCAAGGCCTTCACTGCCTGGTCAATGAAATCAACCCAGTCTTGTGAAGACTCCTTTTTGGTCTCTCTGAACTTTATCCTGTACTGTTCAGTGGTTAAGCCATAACCATCCAGGAGTGCATTCTTAAGAACTTGGAAATTATTAGCATCATTTTCTTTCACAGTAAGGAGCCTATCCCTACCTTTTCCACTAAATGATAGCCATAGGATAGCAGCCCACTGCCTTTGAGGGACATCCTGTACAACACAGGCCCTCTCAAGTGCAGCAAACCACTTGTTAATGTCATCCCCCTCCTTATAAGGGGGAACTATCTTATGCAGATTCCTGGAATCATGCTCTTTTGCAGGATGACTATGGGGAATACTGCTGCTGCCACCATGGGTATCTAAACCCAACTTCTGTCTTTCCTTCTCTAATTCAAAAGACTGTCTATCCAAATCCAGCTGTTGCTTTTTAAGCTTCAGTCTGGTTTGTTCCACCCTCAACTTATTGAGTTCCCTCTCTAACATTCTGTCATCAGGGTTGGTGGGAGGGACATTTCTAGAAACAGAGCTATGATGGGAATGAACAGAAGGAGACCTGTCCCTTACAGAAGGCACCCTAACAGCTTGGTTTACAGAAACATTACTACCAGTATGGTGAGAATATATGCTTTTGCTATGATGTGAGACAACACTAATTCTCTGGTGTGGCTCATCATCATTACCATCTATGCTAGACTGTCTAGTAATGGGCAGGCTAGGAAGTTTCTTTCATGAATCTTTTCCTGGGGGAGTCCCTGAATCAGATTGGGAACTATTAGGTACTTTTTCAACAGATGGGGCACCTATGGCCTTATCCTGTTTTCTAAGCATGTTAAGTAACAGTTCCAAGGCAGGATTCTTCCCTACACTCAAACCTCTCTCTATACAGAGACTCCTTGCTCTTTTCCAGCTAAGGTTGTCATATGCAAGTTTGGACAGATCAACACTTTGGCCTGTGCCAGACATTTTTTTTTTAGAGAGAGTTAAAGTGATAGAGAGAAAAAAGTTTTCAGAACTTTTTGGAAAGACAGAAAAAACTTTTTAAACTTTTAAGAACTTTTTGAAAGTTTAGGAGTACTTTTCAGCACTTAGAAAAGAGTGAAAAGAGGAAATGCAAAACTTTTTGGCTATGTGTATATACACTGACCTTGTTTTGTATATTTTTCTCTTATGAAAAGTACAATGACAAGAGTGGTAAGTAGTCTCAAGCACTTATCCCACCACTGCACAACCAATGTAGGAGGCTGGACTGGCTTGTAGTGAGTACCAAGGGGTACTTGCACCTTGCACCAGGCCCAGTTATCCCTTATTAGTGTATAGGGTGTCTAGCAGCTTAGGCTGATAGATAATGGTAGTTTAGCAGAACAGCTTAGGCTGAACTAGGAGACGTGTGAAGCTACTACAGTACCACTTAGTGTCATATGCACAATATCATAAGAAAACACAATACACAGTTATACTAAAAATAAAGGTACTTTATTTTTATGACAATATGCCAAAGTATCTTAGAGTGTACCCTCAGTGAGAGGATAGGAAATATACACAAGATATATATACACAATAGCAAAAATATGCAGTATAGTCTTAGAAAACAGTGCAAACAATGTATAGTTACAATAGGATGCAATGGGGAAACATAGGGATAGGGGCAACACAAACCATATACTCCAAAAGTGGAATGCGAACCACGAATGGACCCCAAACCTATGTGACCTTGTAGAGGGTCGCTGGGACTATTAGAAAATAGTGAGAGTTAGAAAAATAACCCTCCCCAAGACCCTGAAAAGTGAGTGCAAAGTGCACTAAAGTTCCCCTAAGGACAAAAGAGTCGTGTTAGAGGAATAATGCAGGAAAGACACAAACCAGCAATGCAACAACTGTGGATTTCCAATCTAGGGTACCTGTGGAACAAGGGGACCAAGTCCAAAAGTCACAAGCAAGTCGGAGATGGGCAGATGCCCAGGAAATGCCAGCTGAGGGTGCAAAGAAGCTTCGACTGGACAGAAGAAGCTGAGGTTTCTGCAGAAACGAAAAGGGCTAGAGACTTCCCCTTTGGTGGACGGATCCCTCTCGCCTTGAAAAGTCGTGCAGAAGTGTTTTCCCGCCGGAAGGACGCCAACAAGCCTTGCTACACGCAAATCGTGCGTTTGGCGTTTTTGGACGCTGCTGGGGCCCAGGAGGGACCAGGAGGTCGCAAATTGGACCTGAAGAGAGAGGGGACGTCGAGCAAGACAAAAAGCCCTCACTGAAGCAGGTAGCACCCGGAGAAGTGCCAGAAACAGGCACTACGAGGATGCGTGAAACGGTGCTCGCCGAAGTTGCACAAAGGAGTCCCACGTCGCCGGAGACCAACTTAGAAAGTCGTGCAATGCAGGTTAGAGTGCCGTGGACCCAGGCTTGGCTGTGCACAAAGGATTTCCGCCGGAAGTGCACAGGGGCCGGAGTAGCTGCAAAGTTGCGGTTCCCAGCAATAAATGTAAATTAGCACTTGTAAATTAGCACTTGTATAGCGCACTACTCACCCGTTAGGGTCTCAAGGCGCTGTACTCATACCGCTATGGAACCCCTCCTGGCTTTTCCCTGTGAGGCGCCCACTCCTGAGCACCCCCAGGGTGAAGCCAGGCATCCAAGCGCTGTTGGGGCCGTTGTGGAGATTAAGCAAGCTATTGCCCAGAGTTGCAGAGTGGGACCCATGAATTAGATTAGGCACCGAGGCGAGAATTATCTGGTCAAGGGGAATTGAGCCCAAGACCTGCCGAAGCGGGACTTGAACCCTGGTCTTGAGCCAGATCTCTGCTTCAGGGTCTGCCGCTCTAACCATTGAGCCACACTTCTCCACCATTGAGCCACTCCACTCCGCAATGCAGACCAGCGAGGTGAGGCAAGGACTTACCTCCACCAAACTTGGGCTGAAGAGTCACTGGACTGTGGGGGTCACTTGGACAGCGTCGCTGGATTCGAGGGACCTCGCTCGTCGTGCTGAGAGGAGACCCAAGGGACCGGTAATGCAGCTTTTTGGTGCCTGCGGTTGCAGGGGGAAGATTCCGTCGACCCACGGGAGATTTCTTCAGAGCTTCTGGTGCAGAGAGGAGGCAGACTACCCCCACAGCATGCACAAGCAGGAAAACAGTCGAGAAGGCGGCAGGATCAGCGTTACAGAGTTGCAGTAGTCGTCTTTGCTACTATGTTGCAGGTTTGCAGGCTTCCAGCGCGGTCAGCGGTCGATTCCTTATCAGAAGGTGAAGAGAGAGATACAGAGGAACTCGGCTGAGCTCATGCATTCGTTATCTGAAGTTTCCCCAGAGACAGAAACCCTAAATAGCCAGAAAAGAGGGTTTGGCTACCTAGGAGAGAGGATAGGCTACTAACACCTGAAGGAGCCTATCAGCAGGAGTCTCTGACGTCACCTGGTGGCACTGGCCACTCAGAGCAGTCCAGTGTGCCAGCAGCACCTCTGTTTCCAAGATGGCAGAGGTCTGGAGCACACTGGAGGAGCTCTGGACACCTCCCAGGGGAGGTGCAGGTCAGGGGAGTGGTCACTCCCCTTTCCTTTGTCCAGTTTCGCGCCAGAGCAGGGGCTAAGGGGTCCCTGAACCGGTGTAGACTGGCTTATGCAGAATTGGGCACCTCTGTGCCCAACAAAGCATTTCCAGAGGCTGGGGAGGCTACTCCTCCCCTGCCTTCACACCATTTTCCAAAGGGAGAGGGTGTCACACCCTCTCTCAGAGGAAGTTCTTTGTTCTGCCATCCTGGGCCAGGCCTGGCTGGACCCCAGGAGGGCAGATGCCTGTCTGAGGGGTTGGCAGCAGCAGCAGCTGCAGTGAAACCCCAGGAAGGGTAGTTTGGCAGTACCAGGGTCTGTGCTACAGACCACTGGGATCATGGGATTGTGCCAACTATGCCAGGATGGCATAGAGGGGGCAATTCCATGATCATAGACATGTTACATGGCCATATTTGGAGTTACCATTGTGAAGCTACATATAGGTAGTGACCTATATGTAGTGCACGCGTGTAATGGTGTCCCCGCACTCACAAAGTTCAGGGAATTGGCTCTGAACAATGTGGGGGCACCTTGGCTAGTGCCAGGGTGCCCTCACACTAAGTAACTTTGCACCTAACCTTTACCAGGTAAAGGTTAGACATATAGGTGACTTATAAGTTACTTAAGTGCAGTGTAAAATGGCTGTGAAATAACGTGGACGTTATTTCACTCAGGCTGCAGTGGCAGGCCTGTGTAAGAATTGTCAGAGCTCCCTATGGGTGGCAAAAGAAATGCTGCAGCCCATAGGGATCTCCTGGAACCCCAATACCCTGGGTACCTCAGTACCATATACTAGGGAATTATAAGGGTGTTCCAGTAAGCCAATGTAAATTGGTAAAAATGGTCACTAGCCTGTCAGTGACAATTTGGAAAGAAATGAGAGAGCATAACCACTGAGGTTAGCAGAGCCTCAGTGAGACAGTTAGTCACTACACAGGTAACACATTCAGGCACACTTATGAGCACTGGGGCCCTGGGTTACCAGGGTCCCAGTGACACATACAACTAAAACAACATATATACAGTGAAAAATGGGGGTAACATGCCAGGCAAGATGGTACTTTCCTACAATGAGCACAAATATACAAGATGAATATTTAGATTATCCTAGAAAGACGAATGTCTTCAGCTAATACTGAAAGGGTCGTCTGTTGTAGTTTAGCGGCGATTAGATTAAGCATTAGCAGAAGACATCTTGTATTTAGTAACTATTGTGAACATTTCGCGGAATCCATTTTGTATTCATGGCAGCCATTTTCTTTGCCACATGCTGCCATGTGCTCACCATGTGCTCTGTCCTACCTTTCTGTTAACTAATCTTGAAAATCTGCCTAGTGACAAGTTACATTTAGCATCTCCCACTTTCGCACATGCTCAGTAAGGTCTGCAGCTGTTAGTCCTTGAAAACTGTCAGCTCCTCCTACCTGTCGACTGTGCATTTCCACATGACCTCACATGTATGCAAGTCTTGCTTCTATAATTGTACCACCTCCTTTTAGCCCCTGCGTGGGTATAAAAGGACCATGCTCTCTCAGTTCAGTGTGCTACTTCAAACATTACCGAAGGGTGCTGTTTGAACTGTAGTACCACCTCAGGAGGTTAATAAACTTTGTCTTTCATTTCAGTTTCTGTGCCAACTTCTTCCTACATGGTCTGAGGACTTTGTGCAGAGAAAGGTGAACCCCTTGCACTTGTCGGCCTTGCTGAGGCTTACTTCAACAGTGTGACTGAGCATCCTGTGTTTGGGGTTGTCTGAGTGAATGCACAAGGGAGCTGTCAACTAAACCTAACCAGACGTGGATTGTAAGGCACAGAATGACTTAAGTGTAGAGATATGCTCACTTTCTAAAAGTGGCGTTTCTAGAATAGCAATATTAAATCCAACTTCACCAATAAACAGGATTTTCTACTACCATTCTGGTCATACTAAATATAACCTGGCTACTCCTTTCAGATCAGAATCTACCACTCAAACAGTGTATGAGGGTAGCCCTAATGCTATCCTATGAAAAGATCAGGCCTCATAGCAGCGTAAAATGTATTTAGGAGTTTTACACTACCAGGAGATATGGAAAACACATGTTCATGTCCTGTCTTTTATCTACATAGCACCCTGCCCTATGGGCTACCTAGGGCCTAACTTAGGGGTGACATATGTAGAAAAAGGGGAATTTAATGCTTGGCAATTACTTTTAAATTCCAAGTCGAAGTGGCAGTGAAACTGCACACATATGCCCTGCAATGGCAGGCCTGAGACATGGTTAGGGGGCTACTTATGTGGGGGGCACAACCAGTACTGCAGCCCACTAGTAGCATTTACAGGCCCTGGGCACATGTAGTCCAGTTGAATAGGGACTTACAAGTAAATTAAATAAGCCAATCGGGTATGAGCCAATGTTACCATATTTTAAGGAGAGGGCATAAGCACTTTAGCACTGATTAGCAGTGGTAAAGTGTGCAGAGTCCTAAAGCCAGCAAACATTAGGTCAGAAAAAGAGAAGGAGGAAGGCAAAATGTTTGATTGTGACCCTGCTCAAAGGTGATTTCCAACACCTATCTATGGAGTTATCCTCAGGATTGGATATGTTAGACCCTTCAGAGACTGAGGTCATGTGAGAATGAGCAGAAGTAGATCTCTCCCTAACTTGGGTAACCCTAGTGACCTGGCCTCTAGGTGTGAAGGGTGTCCTACTTGTGTGAGACCTCTTCCCACTACCAGCTACACTATGTGGTTTGTTAAGAGAAAGATCTGTGGAAGGACCCTCCCCTGCATCTTCAGGGCCCTCTCTTGAATCTACATGGTCAGAATCTCCCTCTACCTCCCCTTGTGGTTGTATATGAGCATCAGGATGCTCCGGGTCATCTTGTAAGAGGAGATTCAGGAGGAAATCCTTATTGGGGTTCTTCCCAATCCCTAGTCTTCTTTCTAAACAGAGACCCCTCAGACTTTTGAAGTTGAGATTTTCATAAGTGGCCTTGACAACCCTGGGGGTAGCGTCTACAGAAGACATAGTGACAGAAAAAGTTAGAGAGAAAAGTAAGAAGTTAGCAAACTATCTCACCTAACTTTTTAGAGGAAAAGAAAAACTTTTCAGAACTTTGTAAAACTTATAAAATGTTTGGAAAAACTTTTTTTGAAGTGAAAAATTGACTGCTAGGTATAATTATATATGGCTCTAAGTATTGGAGTACACTTATTTTGTGAAATGCACTAGTATCAAAGTCGTAAGCAATTGCAAGTACTTATCCCATCGCTGCACCACCAATATAGGAGGCTGGCCTGGTTTGTAGTGGGTATCTAAGATACTTCCACCTTATACCAGGTCCAGTTATCCCTTATTAGTGAAATGTAGGTAGTGTCTAGAAGCTTAGGCTATCTAGGGATAGCTGTAGCAGAGCAGCCAAGGCTGAACTAGGAGACATGCAAAGCTCCTGCAATACCACTATAGTTACACAGTACTTACACAATAAAGGCAATACTCAGTGTTACCAAACATAAAGGTACTATATTTTAGTGACACAAGGCCAAAAGTATCTTAGAGGCAATTCTCCTTCTGGAGGTAAGTATTAAACACAATATATACGTTAGTAGCCAAAATCAGGTAAGGAAACAGTCATAGAATTGTGCAAGCAGTAGAAAATACAAAAGATTGCAGTAGGCCTAGGGGCAACACCATATACTAAAATAGTGGAATGCGAATGTCAAATTCCCCCCCTAGCAAGTGTAGTGTGTAGAGGGAGTGTAAGAAACCACTGAAGGTAAGTAAAATATCCCACCCTAGAACCCAGGAGAGCAAGTTTCCTCAGAACACACTACAAGTCGAATGAAGAATTTTGCAAGAACCAAGCAAGACTGCAAGCAACCAACGATGGATTCCTGGACCTGAGGACCTATGGAGAGACGAGACCAAGTCCAGAAGTCAGAGAAGAGTCCAGGAAGAACAGCATCCCCTGCCCACCTGGAAGAAGGTGCAAAAGTGGATTCTTCAGTTGGAAGAAAAGTATAGAAATGCACCAAAGAAGATAGCTGTGGGTTCCTGCTGAGTGCAAAAGATGTCCATCGTCGAGTTGTTGGATGTAGGCTGTTGCATCGCTGGATTCAGCCAACAAGACTTGGTTCATGCAAGTATGCGGTTTGCGTCAAACAGGAGCTGCCTGGACCCAGGAAGGACCTGGGGGTCTCAACTTGGACTGAGGAGACAGAAGAGGCTCTCAGCATTACAGAGAGCCCTCAGAAGACCAGGCAGCACCCACAGAAGTCCCTGAACACGGGGACTAAGGAGTTGCAAAGTGCGGTCATCACAGCACTATACTGGAGGATCCCACGTCACCGGAGAACAACTCAGAGAGCTGTGCATTACAGGAAGGATTGCTGGAGACCTGGGCTATGCTGTGCACGAAGAACTTTTGGTAGAAGTGCACAGAAGCCCAAGTAGCTGCAGAAGACGTAATGCACAGGGGTACTGTTGCTGTACGGGTGGCAAACTCTTACCTCCACCAAATGTGGACAGTCTGGGTCACTTCGGTCCACCACCTGTGTTCCAGGGATGATGCTTGTCGACAGGCGAGGAGTACCGGAGTACCGGCTGTCATTGCAGAGAGGTGCCTGCTGAAGCAGGGAAGTGACTCTGTCACTCCACAGGAGATTCCTTTGGTTCTTCTGGTGCAGACAGGCAGTACTCAGAGCGTGCACACCTTGGAAACTGTTGCAATTGCTGGCTGGAGATGAAGTTGCAGGTCACAGGAGTCATCCTGGATACTTTTTTGCAGTTACAGTGGTTCCTGAAGCAGTCTGTGGTTGATCTGACGGTCAGAAGCTGAAGCAGAGAATGCAGAGGAGTCCTGGAGGAATCTTGCAAACCGAATCTGAGGAAACACCCAGAGGAGAGACCCTAAATAGCCTGAGAGGGAGATTGGCTACCTACCCAGGTATGCACCTATCAGGAGGGGTCTCTGACGTCAGCTGCTGGCACTGGCCACTCAGAGGTCTCCAGAGGATCCCCACACCTTGGACTCCAAGATGCCTAACATCAGAGACACTCTGGAGGAGCTCTGGTCACCACCCCTGGTATGGTGATGGACAGGGGTGTGATCACTCCCCTTTCCTTAGTCCAGTTTCATGCCAGAGCAGGGACTGGGGGTCCCCGAACCGGTGTAGACTGGATAATGCAAGAAGGGCACTGTTTGTGCCCTTCAAAGCATTTCCTGAGACTCTGGAAGGATGCCCCTCCCATGCCTGTAACACCTATTTCCAATGGGAGGGAGTATAACACCCCTCTCCTAAAAGAAATGCATTGTTCTGCCTTCCTGGGATTGAGCTTCCCAATCCTCAGGAAGGCAGAAACCTGTCTGTGAGGTGGCAGAAGCTAGGGCTTCAGTGGAAACCTCAGAGAGCTGGTTTGCAGTACTGGGGTCCATGGTGGAGCCCCCAGGGTGCATGGAATTGGCCCCCCAATACCAGACCTGGATTGGGGGTTCAATTCCATAATCTTAGACACCTCACATGGCCATGATTACCATTGTGAAGCTATATATATGTATTGACATATATGTAGTGCACGCTTATAATGGGATCCCCGCACTCACAATTGGCCGTGGACAATGTAGGGGCAGCCTTGCTAGTGCGAGGGTGCCCTCACACACAGTAACTTTGCACCTAGCCTTCAGTAAGTAAAGGTTAGACATACAGGTGACTTATAAGTTACTTAAGTGCAGTGAAAAATGGATGTGAAATAGTGTGTGCACTATTTCACTAAGGCTGCAGTGGCAGTCCTAATGAAAGGTTTGTATGAGCTCCTTAAGGGTGACGAAAGAAATGCTGCAGCCCATAAGGATCTCCTGGAACCCCAGTGCCCTGGATACCTAGGTACCATATACTAGGGACTTATAAGGGGGGGTTCAGTATGGCAATCTGGAATGGAATATGGATCACTAAACTATAGTGGCAAATTTGGTACACAGAGAGAGCATGAGCCCTGGAGTTCTGGTTATCAGAACTCCAGTGACACAGTCACGCATGCTGACAGCACATATAGGCCACCACAAACTATGAGCACTGGGGTCCTGACTAGCAGGATCCCAGTGAGACAGTAAAAACACACTGACAAACACTGAGAAGCAGGCCAAAAATGGGGGCAACCATGCTAGAAAGAGGCTACTTTCTCACAGTAAGTGAGGCACCATGATTAACAACCTTGTGAACAGTTAACACAGATCAACATTAACATACCTCCATCGCCTTGTAGAGGATGATGCCATACCTCACTGCCAGCTGCCTGTCATGGACTTCACTGATGATGGCAATGACCAGCTTCAAACCATCAATTCTGATAATCTCCGGCAGATCCTGGGAGCCATCCAGACAACATCTCTAGTCACAGGGACTACTCACAATGTTGTGGGGTCTCCAAATGAACCACCCAACAATCATCACGTACCACCTGCCACCTCACCCAGAGCCTTGAACTCCCAGGATTCAGACATCGTCTTCCAAAACACAGCGGTAGAAGTACTGCAAGAGCTTGCACAACAGATGTGGGTGGGGATGGAGTCCATGGTGGACAGCCTAGCGAGAGTTCATAGCTGCCTCCATCTGAATAAGAACAACTATGCTACAATCAGAGGCACCCACTCTCTGCTACATGGACTCCGCCAGTCCAGCAGTCCCTGGTCAACATAGCTCTTGTCTTGTTGCAGAGAATCAAAACAATGACACACCCCCAAAGTGGCACTGGTGTGATTAACAAGAGAGTGGGCGCTATCCAAACTGTCCTGGAGTCCATGCAGCGGGTGCTGAGCTCCTCAGTGACAACCTGGCTGCATTCCACTGTGACAATACGGCTCTGATGCAAATCCAGCAGTATCTCCTTGCTGCAGTGATGCCTTTCATCTTTCCACAGATGAAAGGACCTGCCAGGACCTTTGAATTCACATCTCCGGCCCCTGATGTGTGTGTGCCTCCCTCAACTTCAACAACAGCACCACCCCTTGCATGGGAGTCACTGCACACTTCAGAGGATGAATATTTGGAAGGAACATCTTTCACCCGCAAACCACCAAATCTGTGTCTGTGGCACATGGACAGTTCCTCTTTTACTCTGTGCTTAAGATCATGTGTGTTACAACATTTCAATGTCCACTCTTCACTCTCCCACTGTTGACCAAACACACATGTAGACTGCCTTTTTGGCCAGTTCCTACCTATTGGCAATATGATCACCTCCTCACTGATGCACTCCTCTCCTAGACATGTCTTATGGCACGTTGCCCCCCTTTGGACTCTGTCTAGACATCCAATGACTTGGGATCTCTCATTGGGTCAGTTTTCTGTGTACTGTGCAATACACAAAAAAACATTATTTTACATGCAAATAAATTAACTCTAAACATCAATTGTCTTGAATCTGTGTCTGAGGCAGTAATTGTATGAACTTTATGCATTGTGTGAGGCCTAAACACCGAGTTGCCTTTGCACAAAAAAAATGGGGCAGCCTGGTGCTGCTAGCAATGAGCTGCTCTGAGCTGCATCATTACCAAAACACATGTTAGGACTGTATGCAATAGGATACTATACAACCATGTTTTTTCACTAACACTGGTGCTAATGCAGCTGCCTAATGCCAATGCAGGATGACTTGCATCATATTGCGAGGATACCTGCGTTGCAGGGATTGGTTGTTTATGTGCATGAGGTTTACCTCCCTGCACATATACAAACAGTAATGCATCCTTGCTCCTACCATGTGTGGGGCACAATGCAGCACACAAATAATAGGCAAAAAAGAGGTGAAAGAATTGTCTTTCTCCCTGTTGTGCCATGCCAACTCCAACCCACCATTGGATGACATCACTGTTTTGGCACTGCCTCAAATCTACATAACATTGTAAATCTGAGACAGTCCTAAATGCAATGGGTGTTCATGGGTAAACTCACAGCAACACCAATAGCATACCCCACTGCCACAGAAATCTGTGTTGAGGGACCCACATATACTATGCAGTGCTAAGCCACCCCAAGTGGCTTTATGCCACCTTGCATATTTGTGAAAGGGCACAGTGCCATTGGAGTATCACAAAAAGAGATGCTCTGGTGGCGCTAGAGGCTTGTCAATATGCCCCTGAGTACTTGTCTAAGGGATATGTGTGGATTTGGACATACACAAAGTCACACACACTGACTGCAACATGATTGAGGTGACTGATAGCTATGTAAACTAGAAAGTTGTACCTGAGTATCCCAAGCATGGCATGTGACAGTTAGCATGCATGTACTGTGACAGCTGACAGCAGTCACTACACAAGTGGCTGGGCCTAGCAAGGATGGTAGTAATAGGAAAACATTGATGTGACAAATGAATGATGCATGTGTAAGACAGTGAGGGGCGATCATGAGTGTCTCAGTAACAAAATCTAGATTTAGGGGGAATGCACTGACAACAACTTTATGACAATGTGTCAGGAGATTACCCATTACATCAAACTTCCACAGGAGCAGATGCCTTTTACCCAACTCCCTGCAACAGATGTGTGCTTAGACTTTAACTGATTATCTGAACCCTGCATCCGCTAAGGGGACAGGGGAATGGGAATTGAAAAAGAGAGACCACCTCCAGATCCAGTTCCAGCCTGTGTTTCCCACTTGAAGATAGGATATTCAGTGTGTGTCTCTTGAAAACCTGCACCTTTCTTCTTATTGGGATTTCTTTAAAGGAAAGGCCTGCAGTCGGGTGAAGCATAGATAAGTGTATTCCTACTGTGCATTTGACTGTTCAGCCATTCACATTCACCCAGTTCTATAATTCTTCTAACCTGGATCGTTTGATAGAGTAGCCTCTCTCTAAGAGAACAATGTTAACTTAATATCTTCTTTTCTCCAAGAGTCAGAGGTTTTAAAGGTTCTCTGGAGAACAGTTCAAAAGTTCACAAATATACAAACTACTAATATCTTTTTCAGGAAATGAAAACTACTTCTCAAGGTTCAGGTTCTAGTCACAGTCTCTAGGAATTAGTCTGAGCACTAAGGTTTGTCTCTAAGACTGACAAGTCTGCAAAGCAAAGAGTTCTTGAATGTATATGTACATATATATATTGTCAAGTCTGGAAATCATACAAAAGTATTCCTTACTGCAGTTGTTTGAAGTTCTGTTCAGCCAAAACTAATTCTCCTCGGAAAGCCAATAGCCAGTTGTTGGGAGAAGGAAAAAACCAAGCTTCTTCAAAATGGAAAAAGTAGCTGGTGTACACACCGTAACAAGAAAAGTCATTAATTACTCAAAACTGGAAGAATTCTCTAAGAAACTAAGCGCATCAGGAACACTACTCATTCTCCTCAGGATGATAGTTGAAGTGCAGGGCTCCCAGAGAGAAACAGCTGGAGGGAAGCTTCAGCACGAGACTAAGGTTGAAACACTAGGGGGGTCATTACAACATTGGCGGTAAAAGTCACTTACCGCCGTGCAGAAGACCGCCAATACACCGCCGCGGCCGCGGAATTCCGCCACAGCTATTATGACACACATCTCGGAATCCGCCGAAACTCAGACACCCACACAAGTCCGCCACACCAAAGGTCAGTGTAAAACTGGCGAAAACAAATCCTCCACCGTCACGCCAACAGAAACACGCCCATGCTATCACGACACACGAATCCACACGGCGGTTTTTCAAACGCAGTATTCCATTGGCGGTATACACCGCCGCTCTCAAAATACACACACATCTCCAAAACACCGCCACATTGGACAATTCCAAATACACACACCTGATACACATACACACACCACTCCCACACACCCATTACAATATAAAACACACACCCACATCACCCACAAACCCCTACGACCAAAAGTCACGACCGAAGGCCAGAGAGACAGAGAGCACAGCAACTGAGAACCCCACACACAGAGGCACACAACACCATCACCCATACAACATTACACGCACAATATACCACACCACTACACATTACCACACACATCAACACTGACACCACCCCACACATCACCCAAACCACCCCATGTCACGCCAAAGACACCCCCGGTTTTCCGAGGAGGAGCTCCGGGTCATGGTAAAGCCACAGCTATTTGGCTCACAGGTGCAGCACACATCCATAGCCAGGAAGATGGAGCTATGGCACAGAATAGTCGACAGGGTCAACGCAGTGGGACAGCATCCAAGAAATCGGGAGGACATCAGGAAGAGGTGGAACGACCTACGGGGGAAGGTGAGTTCTGTGGTCTCCAGGCACAACATCGTGGTTCAGCAGACTGGCGGCGGACCCCCACTTCCTCCCCCACAACTAACAACATGGGAGGAGCAAGTCTTGTCCATCTTGCATCCTGAGGGCCTCGCAGGAGTCGTTGGAGGGACGGACACTGGTAAGTCAAATTTCAACTATCAGATCCCCCACTCTACCTGCATGCTATCACACACCCCTACCCTCACACCGTCCCCTATCACTCCAAATCCTCACCTATCTACCCATGACACCAACCACCCATCCCAACCCCAAAACCTGCATGACCTAACTAAGCATGGATACCCATCACTAAAGCATGGGAGGAGCAAGTCTTGACCATCATGCATCCAGAGGGCCTCGGCGGAGTCGGTGGAGGAATGGACACTGGTTATTTAAATCTTAACTATCACATCCCCCACCCAACCTGAATGCCATCACACCCCCCCACCCTCACCCCCTCTCCTATCACTCAAACGCCTCACATATGTACTAAAAACACAAACCACACATCCCAACACCAAGCCCTGCATGACACAACTAAGCATGGTCACCCCTCACCAAAGCATGCTCACTGCACATACCCATAACAACCCCCTAACCATCATCACACAAACCCACACACAGGAATGCATGCACTGGGGTACACAAACACCCACCCATTGCACACCATTACACACACACATGCAATAATCATGCTCTTATATCCCTGCAGGACCAATAAGGAACGTCACCACACAGGAGGGTCCGGACATCTCCACTCCACCCCCAGAAGAGGCCCACAGTGACGACAGCAGCTCTGCCCTACTGGATCCTGATGACCAGCCCAGACCATCGTGGGCCTCAGGACAGTCGGTTCCACTTGCCCAGCCACAGCCCAACACCGAAATTCCACCCTCTGGTATCACCAGCACAGCACCCACCCAGCGGGCCCATACCTCCCTACCCAGGACACGTCAATCAGCGGTGTGTCCACTAGTACAGGGAACCCAGGATAACCCACCACCCCAACAACAACAGGGACCTGGGGGCAGTGGTAGTGGGCACACGGTCCAGGGGACGGAGGCACAGGAACACAGGGGAACTGGGAGGGCTGCTGTGCGACAGGGGGCAGGCAGGCCAAGGGAATCCACCCTCCATGAGGCCCTCTCCTCCATCATGGGAGCATACCACCACTCCCAGGAGACGATGGCGACGGTCCTGGACAAGTTTCAGGAGACCCAGCGTCTGCAGGAGGAACACTATTTGGGGTTCAGGGAGGAGCTCAGGACCATAGGCTCCACCCTGGGCACCATCGTAGGGGTGCTGACGGACATTCAAAAGACCTTGAGGGACACCATGGCACTCCAAGGGGCCCCTGACACTAGCATGGGCGACGAACTGCCCACCATCTCCGCCGGCGCTAGTGGACAGGATGCCCCGCCACAGGACCAACACACCAGCAACCCACCCCCTGCAGATGGAGAACCACCACGAAAGCCGTCCCGGAGATCCAGGAACAGGACAGAGCAAGATGGCAAGACCCCCGCCAGGAAATAAGACTACCCTGATTGTCCCCCCACTGTCCCACTTTGTTACCCTGTCCACATTGGAACAGCCCCAGCTCCACTTTCAATGCCCAGATGTGCAATGTACCAGTGAGACTAATAGACTGGACTCTGCCATGGACATTCTTCCACCATGACCTATCCCCATTTCACAGCCCCCCTACATTTTTATGCACTTCAATAAACACCCTTGAAACCTCAATAATATTGGAGTCAGTCAATGATTGTGAACTTTGTATTGTCAATTACAGTGTTAAAAAAGGTTACCAATTGGAAGGCCAACATACCAATGTCACACATCACAAGCCTTTCAAGGGTGCAAGCTGTTGACACGTAGGTTACCACAATAGTGTAACTGAAATGGAAGGGGACAACTCAGTTAACAAATAGGGAGTGAAATGTAGGTAGAGGATAGAGGTAGACGTGTCAAAGTTAATATTATGTGATACATGAAATTGTACTCACCTGTGTCTCACTGAAAATATTGCTGTATGACTGACTCCCTGTTGTCGTTTTCTTCTTCATCAGCTTCATCCTCATCACTGTCCACAGGCTCCACAGGCTCACCCGCTGCAACAACACCGTCATCTGGATCATCCTCCTGCAGAAAAGACACCTGGCGTCGCAATGCCAAGTTATGGAGCATGGAGCAGGCGATGATGATGTCGCACACCTTATTCGGTGAGTAGAATAGGGACCCACCTGTCCTATGGAGGCACCTGAACCTGGCCTTCAGGAGGCCGAAGGTGCGTTCGATCACCCTCCTAGTCCGCCCATGGGCCTCATTGTAGCGTTCCTCTGCCCTGGTCCTGGGATTCCTCACTGGGGTCATTAGCCAGGACAGGTTGGGGTAACCAGAGTCCCCCAATAGCCATACACGTGCCTCTGGAGTTCACCCATCATATCAGGGATGCAGCTATTCCGCAGGATGTAGGCGTCATGCACTGAGCCAGGGAACATAGCATTAACCTGGGAGATGTACTGGTCTGCCAAACAGACCATCTGGACATTCATCGAATGATAATTCTTCCTGTTCCTGTACACCTGTTCATTCCTGCGGGGGGACCAGAGCTACATGGGTCCCATCAATGGCACCTATGACGTTGGGGATATGTACAAGGGCATAGAAGTCACCTTTAATTGTAGTCAAATCCGCCACCTCAGGGAAAATGATGTATTTCCTTACGTGTTTCAGCAGGGCAGACAACACTCTGGACAACACGTTGGAAAACATAGGCTGTGACATCCCTGATGCCATGGCCACTGTTGTCTGAAATGACCCACTTGCAAGGAAATGGAGTATTGACAGCACCTGCACTAGAGGGGGGATTCCAGTCGGATGGCGGATTGGTGACATCAGGTCTGGCTCCAACTGGGTACATAGTTCCTGGATTGTGGCACGGTCCAACCGGTAGGTCACGATGACATGTCGCTCTTCCATTGTCAACAGGTCCACCAGCGGTCGGTACACCAGCGGATTCCGCCATCTTCCAATATGTCCCAAATGACGGTGCCTAAGAAGGACAACAGCGAAGAAACTGTCACCATTCCTCCAGGTATGTACCCACAGTTACACACAAGACTACAACAGACAATTAACCCATCCGGGAAATGTTTTGAGTGTAGGCCTCGGTATGTGTGACGCAGTAGTAATTGAAACCATGTGGGCCCCTGAAATGGCGGCTGCCTTACCTCTAAACTGGGACAATGGGATTGTGGGGTAACTGCGCTAGCGTTGGACACCGTCGCGGTAGGCGGTCGTAGAGCGCGGCGCAATGCTGCATTGGTTAACATTGGACCCTATGGGTCCCAGGAGCCAATGAACAGGTGCGCTGGCGGTGATGATGCGCACCGCCGCGGACGCCACCGCCGTGGATGTCACCTCCATTTTCTATCTGTTCAATCACTAGATACCTGACCTTCGACAGGAGAGGACCTACACTGCTAGTGCTGCTGTGACCTCGGTCTGGAAGCAACGATGGCTGCTGCGGCTGGGGAAAGGGCCCCTACCTTCACTGCGCAGGAGTTGGAGAAACTTGTGGATGGGGTCCTCCCCCAGTACACGCTAATCTACGGTCCTCCAGACCAACAGGTTAGTACACAGGGAGCACGTTGGATGGGCTAGGCCTGGGTGGAGAGGGCTGGGTGGATGAGGGAAGGGGGCAGAGTACATAGAACAGTCATGCATGGCGATGAAAGGGCCACAGGGATAGAGTTGGGAGGGGGCCAATTACAACGATGGTGCAGTAGGTAATAACTGTTCCTCTTTCCTTGTGCATGTCATGTAGATCAGCGCCCACCAGAAGAGGGACATTTGGCGTGCCATCGCCAAGGAGGTCCGGACCCTGTGGGCCCACCAGAGACGGGGCACCCACTGCCGGAAGAGATGGGAGGACATTCGCCGCAGCAGCAAGAAGACGGCGGAGGCTCAGCTGGGGATGGCCTCCCAACGTGGGAGGGGTGCCCGTCGCACCATGACCCCCCTGATGTTCCGGATCCTGACGGTGGCCTACCCGGAGTTGGATGGGCGCTTAAGGATGTCACAGCAGACACAAGGGGTTGAGTACAACCTCATCCTATGGACTTTGCGTGCAGTGGAGCTGTCTGGGTGGGGGTGGTGGGCTGTGGCTGTCCCTAGGCCAGGGCGAGTTAGGTAGGCATGGCCCCTACGTTATGTAGGCCATGTGGCACTCTACACCAGCTCTAAAATAAGCCTAATTGATGTATAGTTGCCCCTTTGCCATCCATGTGGGCAGATTTCTACCATTGCCATGTAGGCCATGTCCCAGAAATTGCATGTGCAGAGGGCAGGGGCACGGCGTAATGCAGGGGGCTGCTGCGTTTGTCTTGTCCGCCAACGGTAGCGGTATGCCATGCACTAAAACTCTCTTTCTTCTGTCTCCACCCTTTTCCTGCTCTCCCTGTCCTTCTGTACATCAGCATCAACAGGCGGAGGTACAGTGGCACCGGAGCACGAGGGAGCTGCATCCCACATGGCCATGGAGGGCCACACCACAGACTCGGAATTCACCAGTGGGACGGAGGGTGAGGGGAGCTTTACGTCGGCCACCGGATCACCAAACAGCGACAAGGACTCGTCCGCCGATGGGAGCTCCCCTGTGGTGGCGGCACCATCTGTGCTCCCCACTTCTTCAAGTACAGCCGCCACCTCCCCTATCAGCACCGCCCTCCCAGCAGCCCCTGAGCGTTCGCCCCGTAACCGCTCACCCAGGAGGGTGGGCATCACCTTCGCCCCAGGCACCTCAGGCCCTGTCCCTGTCACCCCTGCTGCCCTCAGTGAGGAGGCCATTGACCTCCTCAGGTCACGCACTGTTGGGCAGTCTACCATTGTGAATGCCACCCAGGGTGTAGAACGAGAGTTGCAACACGGTAATGCATTCCTGGAAGGCATTCATTCTGGTCAGGCTGTCCTTCAGCGAACCCTGCAATCTCTGGCCTCAGCACTGATGGCAGCCATTGTCCCTGTGTCCAGCCTCCCCCCTCCAACTTCCTCCACGCAGACCCAATCCCCTGTACCCCAGCCCATCCCAAGCACACCTACAGACCAGCATGCACACAAGTCAACACACACAAGTAGCTCAAGCAAACATAGGCACCACACACACCACAGGCACCCACGCAAGCCTCACCCACATACAGACACAGCAACATCCACTGCCTCCACTGTGTCCCCCTCCTCCTCTTCTCCCTCCTCCCTCCCAGTCTCGTCTACACACACACCTGCATGCACCACATCTACAGGCACTAGGACTCGCACCAGGACACCCAGCACCACAAGCCGCTCACCTGCACTCACCACCTCCACTGCCATATACACGTCCCCTGTGTCCTCTCCCAGTGTGTCTGTGACGCCCCCTCCCAAAGTACACAAACGCCGGCAATCACTCACCCAACATCCATCCACCTCACGACAGCCTCCAGTACCTGCACCTGCACCCAAAACACCTAAAGTGACACATCCTACAACCACCTCCTCTTCCTCCACTCCCAGACCCCCTCCAGCTACCCAACCCAGTGTCCGTCAGAAACTGTCCCTCTGTCTAATTGACCTTTTTGCCCCCCCCTCCAGTTCATCAGTCCCGTCGTAGCGCCTCAGCCAAAAAGCCTCCAGTACCAGTGGTGCGTGTACCAGGTTTTTGGAGTGCCCCGTCCACCAGGGCAGGCAGTAGGACCCGGAGCCAAGGCACTGTCAGCCCACCCCCTGTAAAGGCTCTGAAATTGGAGAGTGGACGACGGGACCGTGTCAAGACTCCTGGTGGGACAAAAAGTGAAATGGGATCGAAGGCGATTGGTGAGTCATCTGTAACTCCAAAGAAGGTGGGGAAGGTCCCGAGGAAGTCTCCCCAACCTGTTGTGAGTGTCACGGCGGAGAAGTGCGCCATCATTTCCGGCGGTCCAGACAGAACCGCCAGCACTGTTGTTACTGGTCCAGAAACCACAGCCAGAGTAATAGCCCAGGAGGGCCCAAGTATCGTTACTGGTCAGGAGCCCACCGCCAGAGTCACAGCCCAGGAGGGCCCAAGTATCGTTACTGGTCAGGAGACCACCGCCGGAGTCACAGCCCAGGAGGGCCCAAGTATCGTTACTGGTCAGGAGACCACCGCCACCGCCGGAGTCACAGCCCAGGAGGGCCCAAGTATCGTTACTGGTCAGGAGACAACCGACACCGCCGGAGTCACAGCCCAGGAGGGCCCAAGTATCGTTACTGGTCAGGAGAACACCGCCGGAGTCACAGCCCAGGAGGGCCCAAGTATCATTACTGGTCAGGAGACCACCGCCGGAGTCACAGCCCAGGAGGGCCCAAGTTTCGTTACTGGTCAGGAGACCACCGCTGGAGTCACAGCCCAGAAGGGCCCAAGTATTGTTACTAGTCAGGAGACCACCGCCAGAGTCACAGCCCAGGAGGGCCCAAGTATCGTTACTGGTCAGGAGACCACCGCCAGAGTCACAGCCCAGGAGGGCCCAAGTATCTTTACTGGTCAGGAGACCACCGCCACCGCCGGAGTCACAGCCCAGGAGGGCCCAAGTATCATCACTGGTCAGGAGACCACCGCCACCGCCGGAGTCAGTGTCCAGGAGGGTCAAGAATCCCACAGCCCTGCTGGGCAATGATGGAATGTCAAGCCACACACCAATGTCCAGTATGGAGTTCGTCATGCCACACACCAATGTCCAGTGTGGAGTTCGTCATGCCACACACCAACGTCCAGTGTGGAGTCCATCATGCCACACACCATCGTCCAGTATGGAGTTCGTCATGCCACACACCAATGTCCAGTGTGGAGTTCGTCATGCCACACACCAATGTCCAGTGTGGAGTCCATCATGCCACACACCAATGTCCAGTGTGGAGTCCGTCATGCCATACACCAACGTCCAATGTGGAGTTCGTCATGCCACACACCAATGTCCAGTATGGAGTTCATCATGCCACACACCAACGTCCAGTATGGAGTTCGTCATGCCACACACCAATATCCGTACCAGAACCGCCATGTCAAAGCACCGCTGAACAGGGCAAAGACCGCCATGGTGAAGACCGCTGAACAAGACCAAGACCGCCATGGCAAAGCACCGCTGAACAGGCCAAAGACTGCCATGGTGAAGACCGCTGAACAAGGCCCAAGACCGCCATGGCAAAGCACTGCTGAACAGGGCAAAGACCGCCATGGTGAAGACCGCTGAACAAGGCCAAGACCGCCATGGCAAAGCACCGCTGAACAGGCCAAAGACCGCCATGGTGAAGACCGCTGAACAAGGCCCAAGACCGCCATGGCAAAGCACCGCTGAACAGGGCAAAGACCGCCATGGTGAAGACCGCTGAACAAGGCCAAGACCGCCATGGCAAAGCACCGCTGAACAGGCCAAAGACTGCCATGGTGAAGACCGCTGAACAAGGCCCAAGACCGCCATGGCAAAGCACCGCTGAACAGGCCAAAGACCGCCATGGTGAAGACCGCTGAACAAGGCCAAGACCGCCATGGCAAAGCACCGCTGAACAGGCCAAAGACTGCCATGGTGAAGACCGCTGAACAAGGCCCAAGACCGCCATGGCAAAGCACCGCTGAACAGGGCAAAGACCGCCATGGTGAAGACCGCTGAACAAGGCCAAGACCGCCATGGCAAAGCACCGCTGAACAGGCCAAAGACTGCCATGGTGAAGACCGCTGAACAAGGCCCAAGACCGCCATGGCAAAGCACTGCTGAACAGGGCAAAGACCGCCATGGTGAAGACCGCTGAACAAGGCCAAGACCGCCATGGCAAAGCACCGCTGAACAGGCCAAAGACCGCCATGGTGAAGACCGTTGAACAAGGCCCAAGACCGCCATGGCAAAGCACCGCTGAACAGGGCAAAGACCGCCATGGTGAAGACCGCTGAACAAGGTCAAGACCGCCATGGCAAAGCACCGCTGAACAGGCCAAAGACTGCCATGGTGAAGACTGCTGAACAAGGCCCAAGACCGCCATGGCAAAGCACCGCTGAACAGGGCAAAGACCGCCATGGTGAAGACCGCTGAACAAGGCCAAGACCGCCATGGCAAAGCACCGCTGAACAGGCCAAAGACTGCCATGGTGAAGACCGCTGAACAAGGCCCAAGACCGCCATGGCAAAGCACCGCTGAACAAGGCAAAGACCGCCATGGTGAAGACCGCTGAACAAGGCCAAAGACCATGTGGGTATGAATAGTCCGGCACATCAGGCATCGTTCTCCCATGTGCAGCTGGGACTGTGACAGGACATGTACTTTCATAGGGAGACTCATCCAGTCTGGGCACCAGTCCCACCCAGTACCAGTAGAGAACTGCATCTACTTGCGAAGATGTGGCTTTGCACTCCCCAGGATAATGCAGTGGGCAAACCACCCACTGTAGAGACTTGTGAGACTGTGGCTTTGCACTCCCCAGGATGGCACAGTGGGCAACCCACCCACTGAAAAGACTTGAGAGACTGTGGCTTTGCACTCCCCAGGATGGCACAGTGGGCAACCCACCAACTGAAAAGACTTGAGAGACTGTGGCTTTGCACTCCCCAGGATACATCAATGGGCATGGAGCCCCGTCGTGGATCAAGCTTCGCATTCATATGGCTGAGGTGCCCCCCCTTCCCTTCCCCCTGAGGTGCCTGTATTGTTTCTATCTGATGCCCCGGCAGTGTCCTCTCGGATTTTGGTCAGGTATCTATTGTGGGCCTCGCCCATGCATTTTTGGTCTGTTTGTGCACGGACATTGTTGTGTACATATATGCACTACTTCTTGTATTGTACATTTATTTTTGACAGACTTCGTGATAAATATCAGTATTTTTTTATGAGTATTATATTGGCACAATACAAAGTTTGACCGCAATTCGCTTTGTGTTTCCATTCTTCCGGGGTGATTGTGGGTTGTTACTGTGATTTTTGTGACTGCATTGGTGTGTATGTTGTGATATGTGAGGGTGGGGGTGGGGGTGTTTGGTGGGTGTCCCTCTAACTTTTGCCTCCACCCTCCCCCGTGTCGTAGGTGCAGTACTCACCGGTATGTTCTGCGCCTACGTCGCTGTTGGTCGTAGATGAGCAGGAATGCAAGGGCTGGGAGTATTTGTAGTTCTGGCTCCATGGTGTCCTTGTTCCTCGTGGGATGTGTTGAAGTGAGCGTTTTCCCATAGCAAAAGCTGTTTCCGCTGTGTTTTTATCCACGGTGAATCCACCCCGGAAAAGGTGGCGGATTGGTGTGTTGTGATAGTGTGGGCGGTACATTGTCTTCCGCCTGTCTGTTGGCGGTGTCCGCCGCGCTGTTTGTCTGTACCGCCGTGGCGGGAGGTGTGTTAAAGTGGCTGTCTTAGTTGGCGGTTTCCGCCAGGGTCGTAATTCCCTTTTTTTGTCCGCCGGCCTGTTTGCGGTATTACCGCAGCTTTAACACCGTCCGCCAGGGTTGTAATGACCCCCATAGCCTAAAAACACCCAAACTAACTAAACTACCTATACTAACCTAAAATACTCTATCTTAGCCTAAGGTATTCCTAAAACTAACTTATGTTATCTATACTTATAGTACACTTATAACACTCCATGATATACATCAACTCCGCCCCCCCATTTAATATACATCTAGCGATAAGGACAACATTGACTAACTAAACATGTGGCCTAAACAATCATATTTTCTTTGTATTTTTTACAACTTTTTCATTATTTTTTGTAACATATACCCTAAACACCCCCCACCAACAAAACAAATAAAAGTTACCCAAAATCCAAACTAAGCAGAAGCTACTACTAAGTCCTACAACTAATCTATACTACAATATCTTAACAAACCCTATTTAAATACCTCAACTATATACATTAATATTTACAGTCGGAAGGGGCGTGCAGTATCAAATGAACATTGTCCATCTCAGCACCTCATTATGTGAGCCTTGACTTTCTAGAGCACTTTTAATATTTGTTTATTTTGGTGCTCCAGTCTGGCTGTTCTGTTTTCTAGGTTCGCCATTCCAGTGTGGAATTCCTGCAGATATGGGGGTTCCACAAAACTTGGTGCAGTCATTTTACTGGCTGGGGCACTTGTAGCAACTGCTGAGTTCAAAGGACTTTCCCCAGGAGAAGTGGCCCTGCCTGCTGCACGTGTCCTGGTGGGGGAGGGATCTTTGGCTGGACTCCCTTGTGTGAAGGCTTTCCATGCCCCTGAAGCATGCTCCCTCTCGGTTTTGTGCCCCATCTTCCAGTAGCCCTTGGAGACCTGGCGTATGTGGCAGTAAGGTTCCTCTCTCTTTTCATATTTGTGCCTCTGGGATGCAGAAATGTTTTCAGTTGCAACATGAATGGGACATGGCAGCCAATTGTATTTTAGACAATCGAACAACAAGCATGCAATGAATACAGCATCTGCAGTTGTCACATCATCGTAGCATCCTGATGGGCAGGGGGGACACGTATCTGCACATCAACCATCATCTCCAAATTGCCCAAGTCTATGGTATCAAGAGTAGCTATTGTTGCACAATATCATTGAACCATCTTGGAAAATCTTTAAAGAACCATGGGGGTCATTCTGAGTCTGGCGGGCGGCGGAGGCCACCCGCCAGACTTCCCCCCTCCAAAATACCGCTCCGCGGTCGAAAGACCGCTGAGGGTATTTTGGCTTTTGCACTGGGCTGGTGGGCGACCGCCAAAAGGCCGCCCGCCAGCCCAGTGCAAAAACCCTTCCCACGAGGACGGCGGCTCAGAATTGAGCCGGCAGAGTGGGAAGGTGCGACGGGTGCAGTTGCACCCGTCGCGAATTTCAGTGTCTGCAAAGCAGACACTGAAATTCTTTTTGGGGCCCTCTTACGGGGGCCCCTGCAGTGCCCATGCCATTGGCATGGGCACTGCAGGGGCCCCCAGGGGCCCCGCGACACCCCATACAACCATCCTGTTCCTGGCGGGAGAACCGCCAGGAACAGGATGGCGGTATGGGGTGTCAGAATCCCCATGGCGGCGCAGCAAGCTGCGCCGCCATGGAGGATTCAATAGGGCTGCGGAAAACCGGCGGGAGACCACCGGTTTTCCCTTTCTGACCGCGGCCATACCGCCGCGGTCAGAATGCCCTGCGGGGCACCGCCAGCCTGTTGGCGGTGCTCCCGCCGACCCTGGCCCCGGCGGTCCGTAACCGCCGGGGTCAGAATCACCCCCCATGTCACCATTGAATAAGATTGACACAACACAGGTTTAGAAAAATAGGTAATATTTAACTAAACAAAACAACACCAAAAAAAACAAAAATCCAACATACAAGTCAAGTGATGAATATTTAAATATTAAACATAAAAATAGCACTTAGAAACACAAAGGCCCATACAAGTGATGGTGGTAGCACTGTCACCAGGCCGGCAGTGAAGACCACCAAACTATGACCATGGTGGTGATCCCTCCCATAGACGGCTAATGTACCACCCAAACCGCCAGTGCGGTCTGTCCACTGACCACGGCGGTAGCCATCTGCAGGCAGGCAGAAGACAACGACCCACCCACCATTTTATGACATAGCAGACCACCATGATTTCTGGGGCGGGATCACCAACACAAAAGCCTGGTGGAAACACATCATATAAAAGGAGCCACTCACCTCCAGGGACACAGAGGAGTCTGCGACCGCCATGGAAGCTGAACTGGAAGTTTTCCCGATGCTGTACCATGTGATGGCAGTCCAGGAGCACCAATGCCGATGAAGACGACAGCGGTGAGTACAGTCCCCTAGCACACAAGAGAGGGATGAGAGAGTGACACACACACACACAACACACAACAAACACACACACCATACACCAAGAACAAGCTGCAGAGTAAATCCACAGCAACAGAACCCAGGAACAAAGAAAGCTAGGACACATACCTCTGATCCAACTACTGTAATCATGTGGGAAAACGAGCTCGAATTCAAATAAATATATAATTACATTTGTACATATGTACCGCAAGGCCACAGGGCAACATCCAAGGCCCAACTTGACTCCTGACAGCCGAGTAGCTTCACTGGGTAGGGGCATCATGGAGATGGTAGGCAGGCACCTCAGGGGGGGTGATTGAGAGGGGGGGTCCTTGCGCTTTGGTTTGGGAGGGGGCAGGTTTTTGACCTTCTGTTTAGGGGCAGAGGAGTGGGCTTGGGACGGGGGGCTGGAGTGCCACTCATTTTCCCCTTAGTTGCAGGTGTAATCTTAGGGGGAGGAGCAGGAGTCGACTGGGAGCTGGAGGTACTGGGCAGGCAGGGTGAGACGTTTATCTTGCAGGCAGGATGGGGGTGGGGTAGGGAAGGGGTCAAGGCAAGAAAGGAAAAGCTTCTTAAGGCCAGGAGTCACTCAACACGCCGAGCAGCTCCACCAGCCTGCCTCCGTGCCCCTGATCCTGCCCTCGCTACTGTCGCAAGTTTGAGGCCCTCCACCACCCACAGGCACCCACCTGCACCTCATCCCTGGTGTCTAGTGGTTTGTTGTAAGTACTGTGTGTGTGTCTGTAATCTGTATTAGTGCCTTTTTGTGCCGTTTTACTGTACCTTTTTGTTTACTGCCTTCTTAGTGCTGTATTCCTCCTTTTTTTGCCAGTTTATTACCCCTTTTCACTGCCTTGTTCTTCACGATCCTCTCCCTCTCCCGGACCCGCCGCTGCATCCCCTGCGGCCCTGCCCCCTCACACCCCAATTTGCTACCGCCTCCCAGCTGCTCCTCCCTCCCACCTCCCCTTCTTAATGGTGGCCGCTGTGCGGTGCCGAATGTGACCCCTGATCTGCCTTAAGGCCAGGAGTCACTCGAAATGCCGAGCAGCTCCACCAGCCTGGCCCCCTTCATGCCCCGACCCTGCCCTCGCTACTGTCATGAGTTTGAGGCCCTCCACCACCCGCAGGCACCCCCGTTCGCCTCATCCCTGGTGTCTAGTGGTTTGCTGTAAGTATTGTGTGTGTGTCTGTAATCTGTATTAGTGCCTTTTTGTGCTGTTTTACTGTGCCTTTTTGTTTACTGCCTTCCTACTACAGTTTTCTGCTGTATTTTGCCAGTTTATTTCCCCTTTTTCACTGCCTTGTTCTTCCCGATCCTCTCCCTCTCCCTGGTCCCGCCGCTGCGCCCCCTGTAGCCCCGCCCCCCTCGCACTCCCATTTGCTACCGCCTCCCGCCTCCCAGCTGCTCCTCCCGCCCACCTCCCCTTATTAATGGCGGGCGCTGGTGCGCCAGAGACGCACCAGAGGCAAGCCAATCTGAGCCTGCCTGTGCCTGGACCGCGCCCAGTGCCAGTCCCCCTGCCCCGCGCACCTCTCTCACCACCAGACGCTGCTACACTGCTACAGAACTCCTCGCACTCAACCCCGGCCGCCCACCACCTGTGTCCATACCTTCCCTAGGCACACCCATGGACCATTCTCCTGCTGCACGTGCCACTTCACCAGCGCGCAAGCCCCCAAGCTCTACAACAACACCACCCTCCTCAGCTGCATCCTCCTAAACACCCATTCCGTCCACAAGCACGCCATCAAACTCTGGGACCTGCTCACATCAACCTCCCCTGACATCGCCTTCCTCACTGAAACCTGGATGAACCCCTCATCGGAAACAGACATCGCCATAGCCATCCCTGCGGGCTCCAAGATCACCCGAAGAGACCGTACCAACAAACCAGGAGGAGGAATCGCCATGGTCCACAGACGTTCCTTCAGGATCTCAACTGACATCCACAACGCCCTGGATGCCGCAGAACACCTGCACTTACAGATATATGTCAACGCCAACACCACCCTGAGAGGAACCCTCATCTACAGACCACCAGACCCCCGCCCTCAATTCTGCGACACCATCGCCGACACTATCAGCCGGTCACACACTCAACGCCATCTTCACCTCCAGCAGCCACATCACCTTAACTCACACCACCGAACTCCACTGGACCGACCACCGTTGTGTTAATTTTTCCTTCCTGAAACCCACATGCCACCACCAAAAGCTTTGGATCCCCCACCTCAAGTGGAACAAGATCTCCAAGGACCAATTGATCTCCAACCTCGCCCACACCCTACCACCCATGACCAACGTCCCCGACATGGCCGCCCTCAACTTCAAACAATGGCTCGACGACTGCCCCAACTCCCTCGCTCCACTCAAGAAAACTTCCATCACCCGCGCCAACAAGAAAGCTCCCTGGCTCACCGCAGACCTTGAAGTCTTCAAACAAGAATGCCGGAAAGCCGAGAAGATCTGGTGCCAAGAACAATCAGAAAGCAACTTCGGCGCCCTCAAATCAGCCATCCACAAACATTACCAGCTCATCTGGACCACCAAAAGATCTTTCTACAAAGAACAAATTGACTACAACGTGCACAACAGCAAGGAGCTATTCAGCTTCATCAAGGAACTCACCAACCCCAAGTCCTGCTCCACCGACCCACCCCATTTGCAAGACCTCTGCAACTCCCTGGCCACCTTCTTTCACCGCAAGAAGACAGACATCCATGGAAGCTTTGTACCGCTGTCTCCCACCACCACCACTGCCAAGGTCAAACCTATCGGACCCTGCCGCACCAACGTACTGAGCACCTGGACCCCCACCAACAATGAGGAAACCACCAAGACCATGAGCACCATCCAGTCCGGCTATCCTGCTGACCCCTGCCCTCATCAAATCTTCAATAAAGCCAGCCTAATCATCGCTCCCCAGCTCCGGACCATCATCAACAGCTGCTTCTAGACCGCCATCTTCTCGGAGAGCTGGAAACACGCCAAAGTCAACGCCTTGCTCAAAAAGCCCAAAGCCGACCCCGATAACCTCAAAAACTACCGACCTATCTCCCTACTCCCCTTCCAAAGGTTATCAACAACCCACTTTCCCGCTTCCTGGAGGACAACGACCTACTCGACGTCTCCCAGTCCGGATTCCGCAAAAACCACAGCAACAAGACTGCCTTTATAGCCTGCACCAACTACATCATGAGCAGGCTCGACAAAGGTGAAACCGTTGCCCTCATCTTCCTTGACCTTTCCGCAGCCTTCGACAACGTCTGTCACCACACCCTGCGCACACGCCACTTCTATGACAGAATTCGACACAGAGCCCTGGACTGGCTCACCTCCTTCCTCTTTGGAAGAACCCAAAGAGTGTGCCTCCCCCCGTTCCTGTCTAAGGCCACCAAGACCATCTGCAGAGTTCCACAGGGTTCCTCTCTCAGCCCCACCCTCTTCAATGTCTACATGGCTCAGCTTGCCAACATCGTCCGATCCCAAGGCCTCAACATCGTCTCCTATGCAGACAACACTCAGCTCACCCTCTCTCTCATGAAGGACCCCACAACCGCTAGGAACAACCTCCACACCAGACTTCACGCCTTTGCCAACTGGATGGAAGCAAGCCACCCCAAGCTAAATTCGGAGAAGACCAAGATCATCATCTTCGGCCCCAACAGATCAGCATGGGACGACTCCTGGTGGCCTGCCACTCTAGGGTCGGCCCCAACGCCCACCACCCATGCACGCAACCTCGGCTTCATACTGGATTCTTTACTCTCTATGGCCCAGCAAGTCAACGCCATCTCGTCCTCATGCTTCAGCCACAGTGAATGCCCTCCAGGGAGGCATTCCATTGCTGAATCTGGGATGCCAGCCCCTGGATGGCATTCACTATGGTTGACTGCCTTATAGAGATGGATCTCAAGAGGTCAAAATGCTCCTCACTGAGGGCAGCAGGGCTGACTGGGGCAGGGCCTAAGGTGCCTAGGGCGAAGGATATTCCCACCCTCCTGGGTGAGCGGGCATGGGCACCTGGGTGGGGGGCTACTGGGAGGGCGGTGCTGGTATGGGGGTGGCAGAACATGTTGGTCCCAGAGGGGTCCGCCACAACCAGGGAGCTCCCATCGGAGAAAGAATATGAGTCTGTAGTAGTCACTCCTATTTACCCCATGGTGCTCCCCTCCCCCTCCCACCCACTAGTCCCCTCGGCATCTGTGCTCTCCACCCACTGGGTCCTGTGGGCTGCAGCTCCCGCACTCGCTGACGTCCCTGCTCCTTTGCCAGGAGGAGCTTTGCTCACTTCTGCCACCATCTGCCATCTGCTGGGTGCTCTTGCAGTCAACATTGCACCCCTGACCCCTCCCCCGAGAGCTCCAGTGTGGTGTAAGATGCTGGAAGACAATGAGATGATGCGTGCAGCGAGGGCAAATGTCTTGGTGTCCCCCCACACCGGCCCCCATACCGTCCTGCCTGCCTGCCACCTGTTGCCTGGACTAGCCTGCGGGGTGCCGAGCACTTAGCTGAGACTAATAGGACACCTATAGGAGGGACGGAGCCGCCAGAACCTGGAACCTGGACAAGGACTACAGACAACAGACAAAAAACGGACTTGGAGCTCAGGAGTCTACGGTGATGGAGTTGGGAGTTGGGAGTTGTGAGACTGTGTGTGGTGAGCACAGTGGGTATAGCCACCACTGCAGGCGGAAGCGTGCCAGGTAGGTTGGGCGTGGCGTGTGGGGTTGGTTGGAGGGTCCTGCTCGCTCCTGCTCATCTCCATCCATACCCCCTCCCTCGGTTGGACAGACCTTATAGAGTAAGAAAGTACACAAGCAAGCAAGTGAGCAAGCAAGCATAAAAGTATATAAGTATATAAGCATATAACCAGCATACAACCAGTAACCAGCCAAGCCTTGTTTAGGTCCTGCTAGGCCATACCAGCCACCCAGGCATCTAGCAACTCCGCCACACTGCCCATACTGCCTGTATCTGCCGTAACTGCAGATAGCAGAGATGAGATCAGGCAAAATATGAGGCAGGGCTTCGCTTACAAGTAAGAGAAAGAGAAAGGAGGAATCACTGCCTGCCGGAACTCAAATAAAAAGAAGAGCAAAAGTAGACAGTAGAGTCTATCTTGCGAGATCACCTAGGGCCCCCTCTACAAGCCCTCAGAGCCCCTCCACTTCACCTATGGAGCCCTCATCATTACAGGACCTTGCAATCGAAGAGGCTATAGCTAAGACAAATAGGCGGTCATTACAACATTGGTGGTAAAAGCCGCGTACCACAGTGCAGAAGACCGCCAACACACCGCCACGGCCGCGGAAAACCGCCACAGCTATTATGACCCACAGCACAGAATCCAGCAAAATTCAGACACCCACACAAGTCCGCCACACCAAAGGTCAGTGATAAACTGGCAAAAACAAAACCTCCACCGTCACGCCAACAGAAATACGCCCACACTATCACGACACACGAATCCTCGCGGCGGTCTTTCAACTGCGGTATTCCATTGGCGGTACACACCACTGCGCTCAAAATACACACACTCCTACAAAACACATCCACATTGGACAATTCGAAATACACACACCTGATACACATACACACACCACTCCCACACACCCAATACTATATAAAACACACACCCACATCACCCACAAACCCTTACGACAACAAATCACGAACGAAGGCCAGAGAGAGACACCACAATCAACAATACAAGCATCCACAGGCACACAACACCATCACCCACAGAACCTCCACACACCTCACACAACACCCCATTACATATCACCACACTTATCACCCCACACACCACCCCACACATCACTTACACCACCCCATGGCACGGCAACTACACCCCAGGTTCTTGGAGGAGGAGCTCAGGGTCATGGTGGAGGAAATCGTCCGGGTAGAGCCACAGCTACTCGGATCACAGGTGCAGCACACCTCAATTGCAAGGAAGATGGAGCTATGGTGAAGAATAGTGGACAGGGTCAACGCAGTGGGACAGCACCCAAGGAATCGGGAGGACATCAGGAAGAGGTGGAACGACCTACGGGGAAGGTGCATTCCGTAGTCTCAAGACACCACCTGGTGGTTCAGCGGACTGGCGACTGACCCCCACCTCCTCCCCCACAACTAATAACATGGGAGGATTCTGCTTCCTGAGGGCCTTGCAGGAGCAGGTGGAGGAATGGACTCTGGTAAGTCAAATCTTAACTATAACATCCCCCACCCTACATGTATGCCAGCACACACCCCCACCCTCACCCTCACCCCCATCACTCTAACTCCTCACAAATGTCCCAACATCACAAACCACACATCCTAACACCAAGCCCTGCATGCAACAACAAAGCACGGACACCCATCACTAAAGCATGCCCACTGCACATACCCATACACCCCCCTAAACCATGATCACACAAGGTCCCACATAGGAATGCAAGCACTGGGGTACACGGTCACCAACCCATTGCACACCATGTCACACATAGATGTAATAAACATCCTTTTATACCCCTGCAGGACCCCTACCCAACGTCACCGGACAGGAGGGTCCACACATGTCCACACCACTAACCGAAGAGGCCCACAGTGATGACAGCACCTCTGTCCAACTGGATGACCAGCCCGGCCCATCGGGGACCTCGGGACAGTCGGTTCCCCACACCCAGTCACAGGCCGCCACAGAGCTTCCCCCCTCTGGAAACACCAGCACAGCACCCACCCAGCGGGCCCATACCTCTTTCCCCAGGACACACCAATCAGCAGTGTGTCCACCACTACAGGGACCTGGAGGCAGTGGTAGTGGGCACACAGTCCAGGGGACGGAGGCCCAGGAACACAGGGGAACTGGGAGGGCTGCTGTGCAACAGGGGGCAGACAGGCCCAGGGAACCCACTCTCCACGAGGCCCTCTCCTCCAACATGGGAGCCTACCACCACTCCCAGGAGACGATGGCAATGGTACTGGCCAAGTTTCAGGAGACCCAGTGCCTGCAGGAGGAACAGTCTATGGGCTTCAGGGAGGAACTCAGAACCATCAATTCCACCCTGGGCAGCATCGCAGGTGTGCTGAAGGAAGTACTCAACACCAGGAGGTACACTGTGGCACTACAAGGGGCCCCTGACACTAGCCTGGACGATGAACTGCCCACCACCTCCACCGGCACTAGTGGACAGGAGGTACCGCCACAGGACCATCACACCAGCACCCCACCCCCTGCAGAGGGAGAACAACCTGGCAAACGGTCCCTGAGATCCAGGAACAAGACAGAGTACAATGCCAAGACCCCCGCCAAGAGATGAGACCACCCTGATTGTCATCCGACTGTCCCACTTTGTCACCCTGTCCATCCTTAAAGTGCCCCAGCTCCACTTCCTATGCCCATTTGGGCAATGCACCTGTGAGACTAATAGACTGGACTCTGCCATGGACATTCCTCGGCCATGACCCCGTCACCATTTTACAACCCCCTCCAATATTGAGCACTTAAATAAACACCCTTAAAGCACAAAACAATCTGGAGTCAGTCTGTGATTTCGGAATACTGTATTAGCAATAACTGTGGCAAAAAGCTCTTTCATTTGTAATGTCAACATACCTATGTCACACAGCTCTAGTCCATGAGGAATCAAAGCAGATGTCACACTGTGGGGCCCAGATCTGTGAAATCGTAAGGGAAAGTGACAACTCAGGGACCATACACTGGGTGAAAACGACAGACAGTAGAGAGGTAGTAGTGTTTGAGAACATGTAGTAGGCAGGTTTGTATTCTTACCTTTGTTTCACTGGAAATATTGCTGGATCACTGAGTCCCTGTTGTCTATGTCTTCTTCTTCTGCTTCCTCATCTTCACTGTCCACAGGCTCCACAGCTGCAACAACACCACCATCCTCCTTCTGAAAAGGCGCCTGTCGTCGCAAAGCCAAGTTGTGAAGCATGCAGCAGGCCACGATGATCTGGCACACCTTCTTTGGTGAGTAGAATACCGATCCACCTGTCATATGGAGGGACCTGAACATGGCATTCAGGAGGCCGAAGGTCCGCTCGATCACCCTCCTAGTTCGCCCATGGGCCTCATTGTAGCGTTCCTCTGCCCTTGTCCTGGGATTCCTCACTGGGGTCAGTAGCCATGACAGGTTGGGGTAACCAGAGTCACCTGCAAATGGCGAGGGACAACTGTTAGACACACACAAACCTGGAGGGATATCCCCAGACCCAGACAACCATTCCCACTGACTAGCTTCCAGGTGCTCACCTAATAGCCACACACGGTGCCTCTGGAGTTGACCCATCACATAAGGGATGCTGCTACTCCGCAGGATGTAGGCGTCATGCACTGAGCCAGGGAACATGGCATTCACATGGGAGATGTACTGGTCTGCCAAACATACCATCTTTACATTCATGGAATGATAACTCTTCTGGTTTCTGTACACCTGTTCACTCCTGTGGGGGGGTACCAAAGCCACATGTGTTCCATCAATGGCACCTATGATGATGGGGATATGTCTCAGGGCATAGAAATCACCTTTCACTGTAGGCAAATCCTCCACCTGAGGGAAAACGATGTAGCTCCGCATGTGTTTCAGCAGGGCAGACAACACTCTGGACAACACGTTGGAAAACATAGGCTGGGACATCCCTGATGCTATGGCCACTGTTGTTTGAAATGACCCACTTGCAAGGAAATGGAGCATTGACAGCACCTGCACTTGAGGGGGGTACCTGTGGGATGGCGGATATCTGACATCAGGTCTGGCTCCATCTGGGTAAACAGTTCCTGGATTGTGGCACGGTCAAGCCTGTATGTGATTATCACATGTCTTTCCTCCATTGTCGACAGGTCCAACAACGGTCGGTACACCGGAGGATGCCGTCATCTCCTCACATGTCACAGCGGACGGTGCCTATGAAGGAGAACAGCGAGCACAGCGCCAAACAACTCAGAGGTACGTACACACAGCTTACACAGAACACCATTCATAATCTAAAAAGTGGCCTGTATGTGTGTTGAGTCTAGGCCTAGGTATGTGTGACGCAGTTGAAAATAAAGCCATGTGGGCCCCTGAAATGGCAGTTGCCTGACCTGTAAAGTAGAACAATGGGATGTGAGGTAACTGCGCTGGCGTTGTATACCGTTGCAGTAGGTGGTCGAAGACCGCTGCGCAATGCTGCATTGGTTAACATTGGACCCTATGGGTCCCAGGAGCCAATGACGATGTACGTTGGCGGTGACGGTACGCACCGCCGCGGATGTGACTGCCATTTTCTATCTGTTCACTCACTCGATACCTGATCTTCGACAGGAGAGGAACTACACTGCAAGTGCTGCTGTGACCTCGGTCTGGAAGAGACAATGGCTCGAGTGTCTGGGGAAAGGGCCCCTGCCTGCACATCGGAGGAGTTGGAGAAACTCGTGGATGGGGTCCTTCTCCAGTACGAGCTACTCTACGGTCCTCCAGACAAACAGGTAAGTACACTGGGAGCATGCGCTATGGGTTATGCCTGTGTGGAGAGGGGTGGATGTAAGAAGGAAGGGGGGAGAGTGCGGCATGCATAAAACGACGATGAGTGCATGTGCCACATGGCAAGGGTAGGGATGGGGGCCAATCACTTTGACGGTGCAGTTGGTAATAACTTTCTCTTCCCCCTGTTCAAATCATGTAGGTCAACGCCAACCAGAAAAAAGATATTTGGCGTGCCATCGCCAAGGACGTCCGGACCCTGGCGGTCTACCAGAGACGGAGCACCCACTGCCGAAAAGATGGGAGGACATTCGCCGCTGGAGCAAGAAGACGGCGGAGGCTCTGCTGGGGATGGCCTTCCAACGTGGGAGGGGTGCCCGTCGCACCATGACCCCCCTAATGTTCAGGATCCTGGCGGTGGCGTATCCGGAGTTGGATGGGCACTTGAGGGCATCACAGCAGCCACAGGGGGGTGAGTACACTCGCATTCTGCTGATTTAGCGTGCAGTGGAGGTGTCTGGGTGGGGGAGGTGGGCTGTGGGTTTCCCTAGGTCAGGGCGAGTTCCGTAGGCAAGGTCCCTCCGTAAGGCAGGCCATGTGGCACCCCACCGCACCTCTGTAGAGTGGCAAGTACACCTAGTCATGCCCCTGTGTCATCCATGTGTGCAGATGTCGTCCATAGCCTAGTAGGTCATTTCCCAGGAATTGAACAGTGGAGCCCAAGAGCGCGGTGTAGTGCAGGGGGCTTCTGTGTCTGTCGTGTCCGCCAATGGTAGCGGTAATGCATGCACTCAACATGTCTTTCTTCTGTCGTCCCCCCCTTTTTGTGGTCTCCCTGTTCTTGTGTGCATTAGCATCATCAGACAAAGGAGCAGTGGAACCGGAGCACGAGGGGGCTGCATCCCACATGGCCATGGAGGGCCACACTACGGAATCAGACTTCACCAGTGGGACGGAGGGCGAGGGGAGCTAAACGGCGGGGACAGGAGCTGAGACCAGTGACACGGACTCGTCCTCTGATGGGAGCTCCCTTGTGGTGGCGGCAACATCTGTGCCCCCCATCTACAGGTACAGCTGCCACCTCCCTTCCAGCACCGCCCTCCCAGCAGCCCCTCAGCCTTCACCCCGTGCCCGCTTACCTGGGAAGGTGGGTATCACCTTCGCCCCAGGCACCTCAGGCCCAGCCCCAGTCACCCCTGCTGCCCTCAGTGAGGAGGCCATTGACCTCCTCAGGTCCCTTACTGTTGGGCAGTCTACCATTTTGAATGCCATCCAGGGTGTAGAAAGTCAGTTGCAACAAACAACTGCATTCCTGGTGGGCATTCATTCTGGTCAGGCGGCCCTTCAGCGAGCTTTTCAGACTCTGGCCTCAGCACTGATGGCAGCCACTGTCCCTGTGTCTAGCCTCCCCCCTCCCCCCTCCACCTTCCTCCACCCAGACCCAATCCCCTGTACCCCAGCCTATCACAAGCACACCTCTAGACCAGCATGCACACACGTCAACACACAAGGGAAGCTCAGGCAAACATAAGCACCACACATCCCACAGGCACTCACGCAAGCATCACACACATGCAGACACACCAACATACACTGCCTCCATTGTGTCCCCCTCCTCCTCATCTCCTTCCTCCCTCCCAGTCTCGTCTACACTCACACCTGCATGCACTACCTCTACAGCCACTATTACCATCACAAGCACACCCACCACCAAACCCGCTCACGTGCAGTCACCACCCCCATTACCATTCACACGTCCCATGTGTCCTCTCCCAGTGTGTCTGTGACGCCCCCTCCCAAGATACACAAACGCAGGCACACACCCACCCAACAGCCATCCACCTCACGACAGCCTCCAGCGCATGCACCTTCACTCAAAGTCAGCAAACGAACACCTCCTAAACCCCCTCCAGCTACCTGTCCCAGTGTCTCCAAAAAACTTTACCTGTCCAACCTTGACCTCTTTCCCACACCTCCCCCACCCCGTCCGTCTCCTAGGGCCCGAACTAGCACCTCAGCCACAACATCTCCGGGACCAGTGGTGCCTGTAGTCACCAGAATCTGGAGTGCACTGGCCACCAGGGCAGCCAGTGTGGGACGGAGCCACAGCACAGACAGTCCCCCACCTGTGAAGCATCAGAAGTTGGCCAGTGCCCGGCGGGAGAAGGGGAAGACTCCAGCCACCAAATCTGCTCCCAGGGGTACAGGTGGGAGTGTGGAGTCAGCTGTGACACCTTCCAAGGTGGGGAAGGGGCACAAGAAAGTCAGCAAGTCTGGGAAGAGGAGCACGGCGGAGAAGACCACCATCATTTCCGCTGCCCAGGAGGCCACCGCCACCAGTCCTGCTGCCCAGGAGGCCACCGCCACCAGTCCTGCTGCCCAGGAGGCCACCGCCACCAGCGCAGCTGCCAAGGAGGCCACCGCCAGCACCAGCCCAGCTGCCCAGGAGGCCACCGCCAGCACCAGCCCAGCTGCCCAGGAAGCCACCGCCACCAGCCCAGCTGCCCAGGAGGCCACTGCCAGCACCAGCCCAGCTGCCCAGGAGGCCACTGCCAGCACCAGCCCAGCTGCCCAGGAGGCCACCGCCAGCACCAGCCCCGCTGGGACAGAGAGGACCACCAGCACCAGCCCCGCTGGGACAGTGAGGACTGCCAGCAGAAGCCCCGCTGGGCCATGAAGGACCGCCAGCACAAGCCCCGCTGGGACAAAGAGGACCACCAGCACAAGCCCCACTGGGCCATGAAGGACCGCCAGCAGCTGAGTCACTGCAAAGGAGACTGCCGCTCCAAGCACCGCTGAACAGGGCACCACCGCCTCAAGCACAGCTGAACAGGTTACCGCCGTCTCAAGCACCGCTGAACAGGGCACTGCCATTTCAAGCACTGCTGAACAGGGCACCGCCGTCTCAAGCACCGCTGAACAGGCCACCGCCGTCTCAAGCAACGCTGCCCCATGAGCGCCAAGGGCACTGACGCTACTGAGTCCGTCACAGGAAGAATGAAGCACTCTGGGCACCATGCCCCCTCCAGAACCAGTGGAGATATACATCCACTACCTCTGTCCTTAGCAGGATGAAGCACTCTGGGCACCATGCCCCCTCCAGAACCAGTGGAGAGATCCATCCACTACCTCTGTCCTTAGCAGGATGAAGCAGTCTGGGCACCAAGCCCCCTCCTGGACCAGTGGAGAGATCCATCCACTACCTCTGTCCTTAGCAGGATGAAGCACCCTGGGCACCATGCCCCATCCAGAACCAGTAGAGAGATCCATCTACTACCTCTGTCCTTAGCAGGATGAAGCACTCTGGGCACCAATCCCCCTCCAGAATCAGTGGAGAGATCCATCCACTACCTCTGTCCTTAGCAGGATGAAGCACTCTGGGCACCATGCCCCCTCCAGAACCAGTGGAGAGATCCATCCACTACCTCTGTCCTTAGCAGGATGAAGCACTCTGGGCACGACACCCCCTCCAGAACCAGTCGAGACTGTTATCCACTTGAGAGACTGTGGCTTTGCACTCCCCAGGATGGAACAGTGGGAAAACCACCCACTGTAGAGACTTGAGAGACTGTGGCTTTGCAGTCCCCAGGATGGAACTGTGGGCAATCCACCCACTGTAGAGACTTGAGAGACTGTTGCTTTGCGCTCACAAGGATTGAACAGTGGGCATGTGGCCCTCTCGTGGATTTGGCATTGTGCACTCAAGTGGCTGAGGTGCCCCCTCTTTCCCTCCCCCTGAGGTGCCGGTTTTGTTGCTCTCTGATGCCCCTGCAGTGTTCTCTTCGTCATGGTCGGGGATCTTGTATGGGCCTCGCCCATACCGTATGGGCCCAGTGTTCCAAGGACTTAATTGGAGCACTACCTGCACTACTATGCTTGGTACATATTTTGTACATGGTGTATATATATATTTTTGCCTACTTGATTTTAATATATTACAATGGTTACACTCATTTTCTATTGTCTTTGCATTCTTCCAGGATGGTTGGGGGTGTAACTGTGATGCATCATGCTGTATTAGTGTGTGTGTTGTAGTGGGTGAGGGTGGGGTGGGGGTGTTGCGTGTGTGTGTCCCTGTTTTTTTCCCTCCCCCCTCCCCTGTGTCGTAGGTGCAGTACTCACCGTGGTCTTCGCCGCCGGAGTTCGTGCTCCTGGTAGAGGAGCAGGAAGACAATCGCAGGGAGAATTTGGAGTTCCGGGTCCATGGTGTCCTCGTTCCTCGTGGGGTGTGTAGAGGTGAGCGTTTTCCCTTTGTGTTTTTATCCGCGGTGAATTTGCCCCGGAAAAGGTGGCGGATTGGCTTGTTGTGATACTGTGGGCGGTACTTTGTCCTCCGCCTGTCTGTTGGCGGTGACTGCCGCGCTGTTTGTTTGTACTGCCGTGGCGGTCGGAGTGTTAATGTTGCTGTCTTTGTTGGCGGTTTCCGCCACGGTCGTAATTGCAAAATGTTTACCGCCGGCCTGTTAGCAGTCTTACCGCCGCTTTAACACCGACCGCCCGGGTTGTAATGACCACCATAATGAGGTTATTAACCTTCAGGCCGTGGGATAGCCTCCTCAGCCGTGGCACCAGCTAAAACCCGCAAAATGACAGACTACTTTGGGGTAACAAGCAGGACTGCTAAGTATCAACCATTCCTCTTCACCTTATTAGCTTAGGATCAGGCCTTCGATCAGAGAAGGGGCCCGGAGGATAAAGGTAACAACCCACCACCACCACTGCTTTCCCCTACTGTCAGCATTCTGGAAGGTAGAGCCATAAGGGCTAGCTCCATGGACTCGAAAGACACCAAAATTCTTAAAGACTGTTCTCCTACTCCAGGAGAGTCACGGACCATCACAAGTGGCCAGGAATCAGTACTATATCCCCTGGTGTGGGGAAGCCTGACCAAACAGCATGCTACCTCCCCAAATAATCTCACAGAAGAGGAGGACAATGCCCAGTGGGGAGTGGGGAGAGAGGGCAGAAACAGTCACCCCCAATAAACTCTAGACCCAAATATTTTCATTTCCCCGTTATCAGTCCGAAAAACGCAGACCAGGAGGATTCAGCATTAAGGACACCGGAAGAAGTTGGGGATATATGGTGACCCACCCAGATTACCCAAGCCTCTAGGGCATCCAAAGTCTGCTGCCACCTTGGCACCCGTAACAGACATATGGGTGGCAATCTTGAATTCGATGCAGACAATAGTAACAGCCCTACAGTTCCAGTCTCACAAAATGGACATTCAGGTACATCTGTTAAACACTCTGGCAGTTTTTGTCTCAGGAATTGATGGCAAACTACAAGAACAAAACTCTTTATTAACAAGAATACAAAAAAAACAACTTAAGGGCTTCACCATTTGCTCTTTTAAGGAGGGAGTAGATGGGATGAGTCAGCTGCCAATAATCTTCAAAGACATCTTGAAGGAGATTCGTCGCTCAAGTAGAGAAGAGAGCATGGCCATGGAGTCCCTGCGGCCACTACAGTTACCCCAACCCCTAAACCTTCAAAACCTTCAGAAGAGAATTGGAAGAGCCCACAAGACGTCCTAGCTTAAAGGCCAATTAATTTAGAGGGGAATGCGATTGGGAAAATAGTTTTGGCCACTCAAGGAAGTGCGCTAGACCATTCTCCCCAAAAAACAGAGCCTAGAGATTCGGAAAGGCAGTCCGGCCACCGATTGACTAAGAGAGAGAGGAAACAGGCAAGAAAGGGCAGAAAGAACACTCAGATGGTGTCCGGAGTTGACACAGAAGCTCTACCTCAATTAGTGCAGGAGGAGGATGTGGGGACAATAAACCCCCCGCTGATAGCGCAGCCACGAACATCAGACCAAGAGGGGCCTTCACCCTAGGACCTGGAAGTGGAAGGGTCAGAGCCGTTGGATAGGGCCTGGCCCCACCAGGATCGACAAGCAACCATCGCATTGCGGCCCCAAGCATCCTTCCAGGTTAAGCTGAGGCCCACCCCCGCAGAGTTGAAAACCAAAGTAGAGGGGGCCGACGCAATAATATGAAACCATCACCTAAGAGCAGATTTAGTGGACATCACAACAGCACAGTCCAATTTGGCAGACAGTTCAAACCAGGCTACGTCTGCCTGAGGCTTGCAGCTGCTATGGATTCCAGTGTATAAATCTAGAGGTCCAAAGATCTGGTTATCCGCTGTACTATTCTCAAATTAATAAAAGCCCTGCCAGATCTGACAGCAGTGAGTTTTGATGACATTGCCGCCATAAAATGTATTCAGGCACAGGGTAGCCAGTACACGGACCCCCACAGTGGTGATATTTGCTTCTCCGGAATTACCAATGCAAGTCATATAAAAAAACATCCTGAAAGACTGGGGAATTGGGGTATGCTTCTACCTAGGAGAAAGATACCCGCACCCGCTGAGCACAGAGAAGCTATACGAACAGGAAAAAAGTATCCACCTGGTCCGTCCCACGAGGAGTATCTGGGAAACTACAGGCTGGAGAACATGGCCAGGATCTATCAGGACAAGTAGCAGCAGCGCCACTAGATTTACAGATTGAAAGAAGGGAAGAGGAGGGCTGGCGAAGGATAACAGCTGGACAACCCCTGAGAGATGGCCATCCACATGGCAATTGGTCTTGGCTCCCAGCAGTGCTAGCCCCCAGATTACCTCAAAAAGCCTGAATGACAACCCAGCAAACTACTTTGATACAATGATCATTAAGCATCTGCAATTGAAATTGGAAGATGCAGAGGTCATCAAATTCCTGGGCTCCTTCGATATCATAATGTTGCAAGAAACATGGGCACTTACAAATCTTCCTTTAATTGGTGACAAGGAGTATAATAGACATGCAGTTAAACACAACACATTTGGAAGAGCAAAAGGAAGTCTGTCAATTTATATCAACTCTAAGCTTGAGGCAAAACCGTCCAGAGGACAGACGGGAGATCAGCTCTTTCTGTGGGTTTGTTTGGACAATTGGGCAAAAAACATACAGGCCCCCCGATCATGATCAATGTGTACATTAATCCCAAAAAGAAAAACTTGGAAGCTAACATTCTGTTAAAACATCTACTTCATATACAAAATACATACAATTCAGCCCATTGGCTAGTGTCCGGAGATTTCAATCTCAACCTATTCCATAAACCAAGTGAGGACCAGTTACAACTAGCGGATCCATTGCCCATTTAAAAAACTACCACTCAGGAGAAAGCAGGCCAAAGTTGGCACTAAGGTAATTAAGAGCTGTGAGTTAGCAGGCCTCTTTGCATGAAAAGGGCGGCTACCGTCTGACACACCCCTGGTCTGGACAAGAGCCACAGAAAGGGTTGTTTCATGTCTAGATTACACCTTGGTAAATGCCTCCCCATTCAAATTTGTGATAGACTTTAGAATTCAAGATCATACAGAAAGCGATCACAATCCACAAATAATCCCGATTTGGAGCCAGGTGCCTATCCAGAAAGAAACAAACCTCCTCAATGGGGAACTTTTTTCCGAAATCTAAAAAGATTAAAATTGAGTTAATTTATGATTGCAGCCGAAGCAGAGGATGCTGCAGGGAAACTGGAAAAGATGGCTAATGATCCACTAAGGGTAGTTGCCGTATGGGAGTCATTCACTGAAAGCCTTATAAAGCAATCTACAGAGAGGGGCAGGGCAAGGGGGGCATACCTGGGGCACAGAAAGGCCATACTCATGCCACGGGCAACAAGAATGAGGAAAGCGGGAGTGAATAGGCTTCTGAGACAATTACACAAACATCCGACCGATGAATCAATTTTAAAAACACTACGGCAAGAAAGGAAACTGCTAAAGAGGGACATCTGGCTTTTTAGATGAGCAAAACAGGAGACATTGTGGGCAAAACTACACTATGCATCAACATTGGCAAATTCTAGCCAATTCTGGAGCCTGATTAATAACATTGAGAAAGGCCACAGAGCTGCGAACAATGCAAACGTCGCGGAGGAGGCATGGGAGTGATACTTGAAATCTCACTTTAAAGAAACTTCCTAGACAGATACCAGTATAACCCAATTGGAGATAATCAACGATAATAAGGAGCCTGAGGAGTCCTTCGCATTCAGTCCTCTCGAAATAACTAAGATAATAGAAAAAACGCTCAGAGACTGTGCCCCTGGTCCCAATGGCCTCCCACATGCCCTATTTAAACAGTGTGCATCAAGATGGGTGGACTTCTTAGCTACAATGCTCAATTGTATTCTAATTACAGGCTCTGCCCCAGACATTTGGTAGGGCTCGATAATTCACCCCATCTAAAAGGCCTCCTTACCTTCCAACTACCGACTAATCGTTCTTTTAGATGCAGACCTAAAATATTTTTCAATAGGAATCTTGCAGCATTTAGAACGCTGGGCCATGGACAAGGGAGGCTCCCCATCAACCAAACAGGTTTTACAAAATAACAGTGCACGTTAACATACCTCATGGCATTAAGCCTGGTAAAGAATGGAGCAAGGGCCACATGGACACCCCTTTGCATGTGCTTTGTGGATTTTAAGGCTGCATTTGACTATGTCCCAGAGATAAATTATGGACAAAACTACAGCAGTGGGGGCGCTGGTGAATTTATTAATTGCTATTATTATGCTCTTTTTTAATACATGGGTTAAAATCAAATTGGGAGACGACTCTTTCCTATCCAGGCCTATCAAAACCACTGTCGGTCTGAAACAGGGTTGTGTACTAGCACCGCTTCTCTTCAATCTGTATCTATCAGACCTATGACCAGCACTAGATGAGCAGTCAGCCTATCCACCAAGTTTAAGGGGTCGCCAAGTATCCACCCTACTTTATGCAGATGACCTGCTGCTGCTCAGCAAATCCAGGGTAGGTTTACAGAAACTCTTGAACTACCTAGGAGAACATGCGCTAGCCAACGATTTAGAAATTAACGATGGGAAATCTAAAATAATCCCATTAACCATAAACCGACCTCACGGCACAAGTGGTTTTTGAATGGTCAGCATATCGACGAGGTAGTAGCATACACATACCTGGGGGTCAGTATTGACTCTAAGGGCACATTTGTAGCCCACAAAGAAGTACTAAGGGAGAAGGCACAAGCTTTAAACCAGGCCTTCAATAACTTGGCAAAATCCATTCTTGGGCGTCCCCTAAAGCCAATGATCATGAGTGCAAAATTACTTCCAACCCTTGCTTATGGGACAGAAATAATGAGGGGGTGGAGGTAGCTATGCTGGATAAGTTAATAGTGAAACCTATGAACAAGTTTTTCAGCTACGTAGATCAGCCTCCCCGGCCCAAGTCAGACTAGAGTTTTCCCTAACAAAGCAATCATTGAAAAGGCCAGCAGCTTTTGTTAATGGCTGCTACAAATTTCATTCAGCTCCCATGGGGACTTTAGCAAACCTAGTCTGGCATGAAATTAATCTTGAGAGGGGTAACAACATTTTCAAGGATTATTGGGAAAAAAGTGTAGCCCAGCTTAAACTGGGTGATTTGTGGGGCAGCTTGTTACCAGCGTTAGCCTTCAGAAAAGGAGACAACAAATTGGCTAAGATCTTAAGCCGGCTAGAAAATATGGAGTTTCTATCGAACCGATCTCATGGATGGTTAGTCTTAAATTCATATGCGCGGGATAATGAATCTCGTATCCTATCCGCTACACTAGCACAAAAAACGAAGCTGGCCCTCCTACGGATGATGTTGGGAGATTTACCGACTCTGGATTTCCTCCCAAAATGGGAAAGAGAGGCAGGATGGCAATCACAGGTTTATAGATTATTTCATCAGACTAGGGAGACCCTAATCCATGTGGTTTGCATTTGCCCAGTTTTGGGACGCCAAAGAAGGGAACTACTGAGAAAATAATTTAACATCTTAGGAGTTCGGTCCTGTAGATCGGCTGTCATAACAGCTCTTGATCCAAGTAATGAAAGTTAAACACCAGATTAATTCTGTTCCTGAGAACCTTTATAGCCCTGGCAGCCCCAGCAAATTAATTTAGTACCCCCTAGGCAAAAAAGGTAATTGTCCAGTCCTATAATATCAGAATTCATCCCACAGACATTAGTTATCGGTGATGTAGGGGCTTTGGCTACCTCAAATGCATCCTTTAGATAACAGGCCACCGTGCCTAGTGTTAGTTTTTATTCATCTTGTCTGCCTTCTTAAAACAATAGGTTTTTAGGTTCTAGTATTGCAACTGGGTTTCCTTTGTTCTAATTAAGAGGGGTTCATTTCCATTTTTTATTTCCTGTTTATATTTTACTGTTTGTTTGTTTTAGGTTAATAGATATATGTACCTGTATCCCTCAGATGCATTTGTTTGGTTTTTATTAACTAATAAAATAATTTTCTACCTTTGCCGAATGATGCTAATGCACACATGGACATAATGACAAAAGGAGAGGGGGAGAGAGAGAAAGGTAGCACAGGGTCAATCACAGCACCACCAGCACATATGACATACACATCACAATCACTCACTGGGACTTATATTGCGCAGTATGGATCAAAGTGACAAATCATTACTTAGGTACAACAGCAGTAAGGAACCTAAACACTACCAACTGCACACCTACTGGAACTAACTAAGCCCTGTCTGACATGGTTTGCTAGCTACTTAGCAATTCCAAACATCCATACCACCCTACATAGCTAAGCAGGACCACCCAGGAATAGCTAAACCGGTATATTGGGGCATCCTCTGCCTAGAATCTTGCACCCAAACCCCTTGGCAGGCAACAAATGCAAAATACCACACAGCGTGTACTCAACCCCTTGTGGCTGTAGTGCTTCCCTCAAGCACCCACCCAAATCAGGATTGATCACCTCCAGTATGCGGGCCATTGGGCGGGGTCAGGGTCCAACGGCACCCCTCCCTCGTTGGGAGGCTGTATCCAGCTGGGCCCTGCAGTCTTCCGGGTCCAGCGTCTCAGATCCTCCCACCGTTTTCTGCAGTGGGTGGTCCGCCGGCTATGGACCCCCAGGGTCCACACGTCCTTGGTGATGGCACGCCACAACCCTTTCTTCCGATGGGCGCTGAATTGCAGAAGAGACACAGACAGAAGGACACCATGATCTATACAATCCAGTCTGTTACACAAATGACTCACATACTGCATTTGCCCCCCATCAAGCACACACATAATCCGTACATCTGCAGACACATTGCATGCAGCGAATGAGAGCCAGGAATCAAGTGAAGCGGTAGAAAGAAAATGGCAGTCACGTCCGCGGAAGTGAACAGCGTCACTGCCGGCATTGATCATCATTGGTTCCTGTACTCCATGGAGCTCCATGTTAACCAAGGAGGATTTGCCTGGCGGAGCAGACCGCCATCCGCCATGACGCCTAACACCCATTGGAGTGAGGTCACTTCCACATGTTCCTGCATACAGGACAGGCAGTTTCCTACTGCTAGTACTCATGTTGGGAATAAATATGTGCGTCATTGGTATTGAATGTTCACACCTAGACAATTCCAGTCTCCTACATAAATACATGCTCTGTGTACTATGATCTTGAGTGTTCATAGGTCCTGTATTCACACCCATTTTACTTTTGACTCACTTAGATACCAACAACTGCGGAGGATGAGGATGAGGAGACAAGCACCCGTGTACAGACCCCTTGTGGACTTGGCTACACTGGAGGACCGGCCCATCATACTCAACTATCGTCTGGACAGGGCCACCATTGCTGAGCTATGTGCACAATTGGAGCCAGATCTAATGCCTGCTATCCGTAGCACTACATATATTACCCCCGTAGTACAGGTACTCTCAATGCTCCACTTCCTGGCACGTGGTTCATTCCAGGTGACAGTGGGCTTAGCTGCAAGAATGTCACAGCCAATTTTTTCGATAGTGCTTGGAAGGGTTTTGACTACATCGCATTCCACCTGAGTGAAGATTTGCCCACTGTGAAGGCTGGATTCTATGCCATGGGACACGTACCACATGTGATCGGGCCATTGATGGAACCCATATTGTCTTGGTCCCCCCCCCAGGGCACATGAGCAGGTATACAGGAATAGGAAGAGTTTCCACTAAATTAATGTACAGATGGTGTGCCTTGCTAATCAGTACTTCTCCACATCACTGCCAGTATCCTGTATCTGTGTATGATGCCTATGTCCTGAGGAATAGCAGTGTCCCACAGGTGATGGCACAACCACAGTGGCACAGAGTGTGGCTCATTGGTGATCATGAATCTTCACACAATGTATGCCAGTGTATGGCAACTAGAGATATACTCCATGCCATTGTAATTGGGTAATGTGTGTCCCTCACTACTTCCAGGTGACTCTGGCTACCCAAACCTGTACTGGCTGTTGACCGCTGTCAGGAATCCGAGAACAAGGGCTGAAAATCAGTGCAATGAGAGACATGGCCGTACCAGAAGGGTTGTAAAACACACATTCGGCCTAATGAAAGCCAGGTTCGGGTGCCTTTATTTGACAGGTGGGTCCCTATGCTACGCCCCTAAGAAGGTCTGCCAGATTGTGGTGGCATGCTGCATGCTGCACAATTTGGCCCTTAGACACCATGTGCCCTACATGCAGGAGGAGGGGGGGTGACAATGCACCCGTGGCAGCAGTGGACACTGAGGACAGTGAGGAGGCAGAGGTGGATGTGGACAACAGAACACATATCACAATGCAGTACTTCCAATGACACTCAGGTAAGACTGTAGATCTGTTCATGTCTCCATTCTGTTGAGCGCTGTGTGCCAGCTGCATTGAGCGAATCACTGCCTTTCTCTTTTAATTGGCTGTCATTTATGCCTTCCCTTTTTGCAGATGTTGATGTGGTAACAACAGTGTACTGATGTGATGGCTGCAGACTGCTTAACAACATTTGTTTGATGGAGTCACATTTTACAGGACTTTTGCAAAGGATGGTACAGTTCATTACAATGCACCTTTCTTTCTGATAAAACACTCCAGTTGTATTCAGGGGTGTTTATTGAAGTGACAATAATAAATAGAGTAGGGTGAGGGTTGAGGGAAACCACAGTGGAGTGGTCCAGTTGGTCTGGAGCACAGGTACAATGCCCAAGGGGCCATAGGATGGGGAGCAATAGCAGTCCAAAGTGAACAAGGTGACCCAGTGGCACACAAGGGGGACATTCTGAAGGGGCTCATTTCCTGGCGGTGGTCTTGGTCTTGCAACAGACTCTGTCTGAATCACAGGGAATGTTTGTGGGTCGTTCTTCTGCTGCAGAGGGAAGAAGGCTGGTGGCCTGTGGGTCCTGTGGCAAGTCCTCCTGTCCACTAGCTGCAGCAGAATTTGATGGCTGCAGAGTGGAGTGGCTAGTGGAAGTGGCAACTGGTGTGCTCTGTTCTGCCACATGATATTGGCCATATCACCCAGCACCCCTACAATGGAGGCCATGTTGGCATTTAGCCTATGCAACTGCTGCATGACCTTTGGTGGTGTATCCCATGCAGCCGCTGGCTCTAATGCATGATGGTGATGACCTGGCCCATCCTATCCTGGGACTTCTGATATGGCCCCAGGACATGTGTGAGTGCCTCCTATGAAGTCGGTTCCCTGGTCCTGACCCACAGCTGGCCTCTCACTGTCTCTGGACCCTTGTGATTGCCATAACTTGCTCCTCCCATGCTGTCAGCTGTGGAGGAGGAGGTGGGGTTCACCGCCAGTCCGCATGATGGCAACCTGATGCCTTGATGCAATGGAATGCACTTTCCACCATAGGTCGTTCCACCTCTTTCGTATGTCATCTCTTGTACGTGGATATTGTCACATGGAGTTCACCTTGTCCACGATCCTCCGCCATAGCACCCTTTCTTCCTAGCAATGGAGATCTACTGTACCTGTGCACCAAACAGCTGTGGCTCTACACTGACGATTTCCACTACCATGACTCACAACTCATCATCTGTGAAACATGGGTGCTTTTGTGGGGACATGCCTATTGTGTGTTGTGTGTGTCATGCAGAGGGTGTTCAATGTTGTTGTAGGGTGTGTGGTGTGTGATGCATGATGGATGTATAGGTGGGTTTGGTGTAGGTGTGCAGTTCTGTAAGGGATTCAACTGGCAAGGTGGGGCAGTCTTCTTGTATTTGCAAAGGATTGTGGGTTGTGTGGGGCTGTGTTTTATAGTGTTGTTGGTGGGTGTGTGGGGTGTGTATTAATGTGTCAGGTGTGGGGTTTTTGAACTGGCCAATGTTGGCTTGTAGTGGTGATGGGTGCCCAATTCTGCCATGGAGGTGTGCTCAGCCAATGGTTGACTGCTGTTGAATGTCCGCTGTGGGTATTCGTGGGTCATAATTTGGAGGGCGGAGTTTTGCTGGTGTATGGGTGGTGGGTCCGACAGTTTTTCACCTTAGTTGGGTCTGACGGACTTGTGGTTGTGGCAGTTTTCTGTCTGTTTTGTGTTTTTGCATCATAATCTGGAAGGCAGATTACCGCCTCCCCGGCGATCTGTTGGCGACCGTCAACACAGCGGTCTTCAGAATAGGAATAGACCACCAATGTTATAATGACCACCAAAATGCTTTGATGAGGTGATAACATGGCGTTGTGATTGAGTTATTCCCAACAATCTGATGCTAATGGCGCTGGGTGCGGAGTCACGCAGACCCCCAGGTAAGCGGCGTCGCTGGATCTGAGGTGGCCTTGGTTCCGGTGCTGTGGGCTGAAGGAGCACAGGCATCATGAAGAGGCGTTGGGTCCTTGCTGCGGAACGGTGGAGGTGAGGCGGCGTCAGTGCGAAGCGTTCAATCCCCGCACTTCGGGCGGAGGTGATATCCAGCAGTCACGACGTGGTATGGCAACTTCCATGGAGTCGCAGACTTCGGCGGGCCTGCAGCAGTGTCGGGTCTGCAAGGGTTGTCGCACTCCAGCGAGGACCAAAGCTTTGAATGCAGGTGGTGTCACAGAATTAGGCAACGGCATCAGTCCGGAGTCGTCCGAAGTCGGTTTTCTTGGATTTTCACCAGCTTCTCCTTTCAAGGGCCCAGGGACTGGATAGGGCACCACTTGGCAGGTAGAAGTCTCAGAAGAGAGTCCAGGTGCAGGTAGAGGAAGTCTTTGATGGCCCTGAGACTTCAGAACAGGGGACAAGATCAGTCCAAGCCCTTGTAGATTCTTCTCAAGCAGGAAACATACCACAAAGCCAAGTCTTTGCCCCCTTTCACAGGCAGAATCAGCAACTGCAGAATAGCTCAGCAAAGCACAGTCACAGGACGGGGCAGTACTTCTCCTCAAATCTTCAGCTCTTCTTCTCTTCTCCTTGTCAGAGTTTCTGCTTGAATCCAGAAGTGATCTAATTTTCAGGAGTTTTGCGTCCACCACTGTAGGAGGCTTGCCTGGTTTGTAGTGAGCACATAAGGTACTTAAACCTTATACCATGTCCAGTTATTCCTTTTTAGTGAAATGTAGGTAGTGTCTAGCAGCTTAGGCTGTCCATGGGTAGCTATAGCAGGGCAGCCAAGGCTGAACTAGGAGACATGCAAAGCTCTTACAATACCACTATAGTCACACAGTACTTGTACACAATAAAATACAATGCTCAGTGTTACCAAAAATAATGGCACTTTATTTTAGTGACACAAGACCAAAAATATCGTAGAGGAAATACTCCTTCTGGAGGTAAGTATTATACACAACATATACACTGGTAACCAAAATCAGGTAAGTAAACAGTCATAGAATATTGCAAACAGTAGAAAATACAATAGATTGCAAAGGGCCTAGGGGCAACACAAACCATGTACTAAAATAGTGGAATGCAAATGTCGAATTCCCCCAGGCAAGCGTAGTGTGTAGAGGGACACTGGGAGTGTAGGAAAACACCAAAGGTAAGTAAAGTATCCTACCCCAGAGCCCAGGAAAGCAGGAGTAAAGTACAGCAAGTTTCCTCAGAACAAACTACAAATCATGATGAAAATTTATGCAAGAACCAAGCAAGACTGCAAGCAACCAATGGTGGATTCCTGGACCCGAAGACCTGTGGAGAGAGGAGACCAAGTCCAGAAGTTGAAGAAGAGTCCAGTAAGAACAGGAGCCCCTGCCCACCTGGAAGAAGGTGCAAAAGCAGATTCTCCGGTTGGAAGAAAAGTATAGAAATGCACCAAAGAAGATAGCTGCGGGTTTCTGCCTGGTGCAAGAGATGTCCCATGTCGAATTGTTGGATGCAGGCTGTTTGCATTGCTGGATTCCGCCAACAAGCCTTGGTTCATGCAAGTACGTGATTTGGAGGGACCTGGAGGTCTCAACTCGTACTAAAGAGACAGAAGGGGCTCTCAGCACTTCAGAGAGCCCTCAGATTACCAGGCAGCACCCACAAGAGACCCAGAACACGGGTACAAAGAAATTGCACAGTACAGTCATCTCAGCACTACACTGGAGGATCTCCACCACCGGAGAACAACTCAGAGAGCGGTGCGTCACAGGATGCAGTGTTGGGGACCTGAGCTACAATGTGCATGAAGTACACAGAAACCCAGGGAGCTGCAGAAGACACAGTGCACAGGGATACTGGCGCTGCAAGGGGAGGCAAGCTCTTACCTCCACCAAATTGGGACAGCTGGACCTTTGGACAGTCTGGATAACTTTGGTCTACCACATGTGTTCCAGGGATCATGCTCGTCGACAGGAGAGGAGTCCCAGAGTACTGGTTGTAGTCGCAGAGAGGTGCCTGCTGAAGCAGGAAGTGACTCCATCACTCCCCAGGAGATTCCTTTGGTTCTTCTGGTGCAGGGTGAAGACAGGCAGTCCTCAGAGCATCTACACTGTGGAAACTATTGCAGTTGCTGGCTGGAGCTGAAGTTGCAGGTCACAGGAGTCTTCCTGGATACTTTGTTGCAGTTACAGCTGTTCCTGGAGCAGTCTGCAGTTGATCCGACGGTCAGAAGCTGAAAGAGAGGATGCAGAGGAGTCCTGGCGGAGTCTTGCAAACCGAATCTGAGGAAGCACCCAGAGGAGAGACCGTAAACAGCCCTGAGAGGGGGATTGGCGACCTACCCAGGTACGCACCTATCAGGAAGGGTCTCTGTCGTCATCTGCTGGCACTGGCCACTCAGAGGTCTCCAAAGGGTCCCCACACCTTGGAATCCAAGATGGCTAATGCCAGGGACACTCTGGAGGACTTCTGGGCACCACCCCTGGGGTGGTGATGGACAGGGAAGTGGTCACTTCCCTTTCCTTTGTCCAGTTTCATGCCAAAACCGGGACTGGGTGTCCCTGAAATGGTGTAGACAGGATTTTGCAAGGGGGACACTGTTTGTGCCCTTGAAGGCATTTCCAGAAGCTCTGGAGGATAAACCTCCCATGCCTATAACACCTATTTCCAATGGGAGAGGGTGTAACACCCCCCTCCTAATAGAAATGCTTTGCTTTGCCTTCCTGGGATTGAGCTGCTCAATCCCCAGGAGGGTAGAAACCTGTCTGTGAGGTGGCAGCAGCTGGAGCTGCAGTGGAAACCTCAGAGAGCTGGTTAGGCAGTACAAGGGGTCCATGGAGGAGCCCCCAGGGTGCATGAAATTGCCCCCCAATACCAGATTTGGATTGGTGGTTCATTTCCACAATCTTAGACACCTCACATTGCATATTCAGAGCTACCATTGTGAAGCTACACATATGTATTGAGATATATGTAGTGCACGCTTATAATGGTGTCCCCGCACTCACGAATTACGGGGAATTGGCCCTGGACAACATGGGGGCACCTTTGTTAGTAGATGGGTGCCCTTGCACACAATAACTTTACACCTAGCCTTCAGTAAATGAAGGTTAGACATATAGGTGACTTATAAGTTCCCTATACACTGAAAAATGGCTGTGAAATAGTGTGTGCACTATTTCACTCAGGCTGCACTAACAGTCCTGAAGAAAAGTTTGTATGAGCTCCCTATGGTTGGCAAAAGAAATTCTGCAGCTCATAATGATCTCCTGGAACCCCAATGCCCTCGGTACCTCGGTACCATATACTAGGGACTTATAAGGGGGGTCCAGTGTGCCAATCAGAATTGGAATATGGAGTCACTAAACTATAGAGACAAACTTGGTAAACAGAGAGAGCATAAGCACTGGAGTTCTGGTTAGCAGAACTCCAGTGACACAGTCAATCATACTGACAACACACATAGGCCACAAACTATGAGCACCCGGGTCCTGGCTAGCAGGATCCCAATGAGATAGTAAAAACACACTGACAAAGAGGTCTTAAACCATGAGCAGTGGGGTCCTGGCTAGCAGGATCACAGTGAGACAGTAAAAACACACTGACAAACACTGAAAAACAGGCCATAAATTGGGGTAACCATGCTAGAAAGAGGCTACTTTCTCACAACTACTTATACTCCGTTCTTCCTTTGAAGTAGGCAAACTTCAAAGGAAAGTCTCTCTTGTGTATACGAACCTGCCTTTCCATGGGAAGGCCTGTGACACACACCAGGGGGTTTGAGACTGCATTGTGTGAGGGCAGGCGCAGCCCTTTCAGGTGTGAGTGATCACTCCCCTCCTCCCTCCCAGCACAGATGTCTCATCAGGATATGCATGCTACATCCCAGCTCCCTTTCTCTCACTGTCTAGAGAGAGTTGCAAACAGCCCAACTGTCAAACTGACCCAGACAGGGAGTCCACAAACAGACAGAGTCACAGAATGGTTTAAACAAGAAAATGCCTACTTTCTAAAAGTGGCATTTTACAACACACAAACTATCAACAAACTATTTCTATCTGCTCCCAAAGGGAATCTGCCCTTTAATAACATTTAAAGGCAGCCCCTAGATTAAGCTATCAGAGAGATAGGCCTTACAACAGTGAAAACTGAATTTGGCAGTACTTCACTGTTAGAACATGGAAAACACATCCGCATATGTCCCACCTTTAACATACACTGAACCCTGCTTATGGGGCTACCTAGGGCCTACCTTAGGGGTGCTTGTAGGAGGCTGGCCTGGTTTGTAGTGGGTACATTGGGTATTTACACCTTATACCAGGTTCAGTTATCACTTATTAATGAAATGTAGTAGTGTTCTATCAGCTTAGGCTGATAGAGGTAGCTGTAGCAGAGCAGTTTAGGCAGAACTAGGAGACACGCAAAGCTCCTGCAATACCACTATAGCTGCTCAGTGCTTATACACAATAAAAGACAATACTTAGTGTTACCAAAAATAAAGGTGCTTTAATGTAGTGACTTAAGGCCAAAAATATCTTAGAGTCAATACTCTTTCTGGAGGTAAGTATTATACACAACATATACACTAGACACCAAAATAAGGTAAGTAAATAGTCATAGGATAGTGCAAACAATAGAAAATATCACAGCATGCAGTAGGAAGAAATAGGTCTAGGGACAGCACAAACCATATACTAAGAAAGTGAAATGCGAATCACGAATTCCCCCTAGACAAGTGTAGTGTGTAGAGAAGCGCTGGGAGAGTAAAAAAACCACAAAGGTGAGTAAAATACCCCATCCCAGAGCCCAAGAAAGTAAAAGTAAAGTAATGCAAGTTTCCTTAGGACACACTACAAGTCATGATTAGAGTTATTGCAAGAGCCAAGCAAGACTGCTAGCAACCAATGATGGATTCATGGACCTGAAGACCTGTAAAGAGAGGAGACCAAGTCCAGAAGTCGCAGAAGATTCCAGGAAGGACTGGAGCCCCCGCCAACCTAGAAGATGGTGCAAAAGAGGATTCTCCGGTTGGAAAAAGTCTGCAGAAGAGCACCAAAGAAGATGGCTAAGGGTTCCTTCGTGATGCAAAGGCTGTCCCACGTATAGACGTTGGATGCAGGTAAGTTGCAGTGATGGATTCGTCACACAAGCCTTGGTTCAAGGCATGTCGCGGATTGCATCAAATTGGCGCTGCCTGGACCCAGGAGGGACCTGGGGGCCTCAACTCAGACTGAGGAGGCAGAGCCTGCTCACAACACTGGAGGGAGCCCACAGATGACCAGGCAGCACCCACGGAGTTCCCAGGACCCCGGCACAAAGAAGGTGCAAATTTCCGTTGCTGCAGCACTACAAAAGAAGGTCCCATGCCACCGGAGAACAACTCGGCGAGTTGAGCGTTGCAGGGTAGATTGCTGGGGACCTGCGCCAGGCTGTGCACGAAGGATTCTTGCAAATAGTGCTCAGAGGCCTCAGGAGGTGAAAATAACGTGGTGCACAGGGGTACTGTCGCAAGCAGGGAAGGCAAGCTCTTAACTCCTCCCAATTTGGACAGCAGGACCTTAGCACAGTCTGTGTTGATGTGTCCACCACCTGTGTTCCAAGTAGCATGTTCTTCGCCAGGAGAGGAGTCCAAGAGAACCAGTCGTCGTCTTAGAAGGTGCATGTTGGAGCAGGGAAGTAACCCCATCACTCCACAGGAGATTTCTTCGGTCCTTCTGGTGCAGGGTGAAGTCAGGGAGTCCCCAGAGCATGCACACCGTGGAAGCTGTTGCAGTTGCTGAATGGAGCTGAAGTTGCAGAGTCGAAGTAGCCCTTCTGGATACTTTGTTGCAGTTACAGCAGTTCCTGGAGCAGTCTGCGGTTGATCTGAGGTCAGAGGATGAAGCAGTGGTTGCAGAGGATTCCTGATGGAAACTTGCAAGCAGAATCTGCAGAGGAACCCACAAGAGAGACCCTAAATAGCCATGAGAGGGGGACTGGCAACCTAACCAGGCATGGACCTATCAGGAGGGGTGTCTGACATCACCTGCTGGCACTGGCCACTCAGTGGCCTCCAGAGTGTCCCCACACCTTGGAAAACAAGATAGCTAAGACTGGGACACACTGGAGGAGCTCTGGGCACCACCCCTGGGGTATTGATGGACAGGGGAGTGGCCACTCCCCTTTCCTTTGTCCAGTTTCATGACTATTTCCAGTAGTCCCACCACTATTACCACTACTGCTAGGAGCACTAGAGTCTGACGTCTTAGCGGTGGTAGGCTCAGGGGCTTTACCTCTGCAGGACTTATCCCCTGGCCAATGGCCTTTACTTCTGCACACATAGCACCAAGCCATTGTCTGATTGTGTGAAGAGTTTGAAGAAGATGAAGACGTTTTATCCCCACCCCTAGAGGAGTGTTTTGGACCTGAAGAAGGATCTTTAGGTTTACTTTTATCCCCATGCTTGTCCTGAGATTTTTCACCATCTTTCTTCTTTTCAACCTTGTCACCCCCTGTATGAAAATTTCTGTTCACCCTTGTTCTGACCCATTTGTCAGCCTTCTTTCCCAATTCTTGGGGAGAAGTCAGATCCAAGTCCACAAGGTACTGATGCAACAAGTCAGACACACAATTATTCATAACATGCTCTCTCAGAATCAAGTTATATAGGCTTTCATAGTCAGTCACCTTAATGCCATTCAACCAACCTTCTAGGGCCTTTACAGAAAAGTCTACAAAGTCTGTCCAGTCCACTGATGACTCCTGTCTGGTCTTTTTGAACCTAAGTCTGTACTGTTCAGTGGTTAGGCCCAGACCATCCAAGAGTGCATTTTTCAGAATTTGATAGTTATCTGCATTATCCTCTCTGACAATAAGAAGTCTATCTCTTCACTTGCCAGAGAAGGATAACCAAAGGATAGCATCCCCTGAACTTTACAGGCCCTCTCAAATGCAGCAAACCACTTATAGATGTCATCGCCATCCTTGTAAGGAGGGACAACTTTGTGCAGATTTCTAGAATCAAATGAAGGTTACCTAACATTTGAGTTTCTAAAACTGCTGTTGCCACCATGGGGAACTAACACCAAACCCTGCCTCTCTTTCTCCAGAGCCAGGGATTCCCTGTCTAAGGCCAACTGTTGCTGCATTAGTCACAGAATGGTTTAAACAAGAAAATGCCTACTTTCTAAAAGTGGCATTTTACAACACACAAACTATCAACAAACTATTTCTATCTGCTCCCAAAGGGAATCTGCCCTTTAATAACATTTAAAGGCAGCCCCTAGATTAAGCTAGAAGAGAGATAGGCCTTGCAACAGTGAAAACTGAATTTGGCAGTACTTCACTGTTAGAACATGGAAAACACATCCGCATATGTCCCACCTTTAACATACACTGAACCCTGCTTATGGGGCTACCTAGGGCCTACCTTAGGGGTGCTTGTAGGAGGCTGGCCTGGTTTTTAGTGGGTACATTGGGTATTTACACCTTATACCAGGTTCAGTTATCACTTATTAATGAAATGTAGTAGTGTTCTATCAGCTTAGGCTGATAGAGGTAGCTGTAGCAGAGCAGCTTAGGCAGAACTAGGAGACATGCAAAGCTCCTGCAATACCACTATAGTTGCTCAGTGCTTATACACAATAAAAGACAATACTCAGTGTTACCACAAATAAAGGTGCTTTAATTTAGTGACTTAAGGCCAAAAATATCTTAGAGTCAATACTCTTTCTGGAGGTAAGTATTATTCACAACATATACACTAGACACCAAAATAAGGTAAGTAAATAGTCATAGGATAGTGCAAACAATAGAAAATATCACAGTGTGCAGTAGGAAGAAATAGGTCTAGGGGCAGCACAAACCATATACTAAGAAAGTGAAATGCGAATCATGAATTCCCCCTAGACAAGTGTAGTGTGTAGAGAAGCGCTGGGAGAGTAAAAAAACCACAAAGGTGAGTAAAATACCCCATCCCAGAGCCCAAGAAAGTAAAAGTAAAGTAATGCAAGTTTCCTTAGGACACACTACAAGTCATGATTAGAGTTATTGCAAGAACCAAGCAAGACTGCTAGCAACCAATGATTGATTCATGGACCTAAAGACCTGTAAAGAGAGGAGACCAAGTCCAGAAGTCGCATAAGATTCCAGGAAGGACTGGAGCCCCCGCCAACCTAGAAGATGGTGCAAAAGAGGATTCTCCGGTTGGAAAAAGTCTGCAGAAGAGCACCAAAGAACATGGCTGAGGGTTCCTTCGGGATGCAAAGGCTGTCCCACGTAGAGACGTTGGATGCAGGTGAGTTGCAGCGATGGATTCGTCACACAAGCCTTGGTTCAAGGCATGTCGCGGATTGCATCAAATTGGCGCTGCCTGGACCCAGGAGGGACCTGGGGGCCTCAACTCAGACTGAGGAGGCAGAGCCTGCTCACAACACTGGAGGGAGCCCACAGATGACCAGGCAGCACCCACGGAGTTCCCAGGACCCCGGCACAAAGAAGGTGCAAATTGCCGTTGCTGCAGCACTACAAAAGAAGGTCCCATGCCACCGGAGAACAACTCGGCGAGTTGCGCGTTGCAGGATAGATTGCTGGGGACCTGCGCCAGGCTGTGCACGAAGGAATCTTGCAAATAGTGCTCAGAGGCCTCAGGAGGTGAAAATAACGTGGTGCACAGGGGTACTGTCGCAAGCAGGGAAGGCAAGCTCTTAACTCCTCCCAATTTGGACAGCAGGACCTTAGCACAGTCTGTGTTGATGTGTCCACCACCTGTGTTCCAAGGAGCATGCTCTTCGCCAGGAGAGGAGTCCAAGAGTACCAGTCGTCGTCTTAGAAGGTGCATGTTGGAGCAGGGAAGTAACTCCATCACTCCACAGGAGATTTCTTCGGTCCTTCTGGTGCAGGGTGAAGTCAGGGAGTCCCCAGAGCATGAACACCGTGGAAGCTGTTGCAGTTGCTGAATGGAGCTGAAGTTGCAGAGTCGAAGTAGCCCTTCTGGATACTTTGTTGCAGTTACAGCAGTTCCTGGAGCAGTCTACGGTTGATCTGAGGTCAGAGGATGAAGCAGTGGTTGCAGAGGATTCCTGATGGAAACTTGCAAGCAGAATCTGCAGAGGAACCCACAAGAGAGACCCTAAATAGCCATGAGAGGGGGACTGGCAACCTAATCAGGCATGGACCTTTCAGGAGGGGTCTCTGACGTCACCTGCTGGCACTGGCCACTCAGTGGCCTCCAGAGTGTCCCCACACCTTGGAAAACAAGATAGCTAAGACTGGGACACACTGGAGGAGCTCTGGGCACCACCCCTGGGGTGTTGATGGACAGGGGAGTGGCCACTCCCCTTTCCTTTGTCCAGTTTCATGACTATTTCCAGTAGTCCCACCACTATTACCACTACTGCTAGGGGCACTAGAGTCTGATGTCTTAGCGGTGGTAGGCTCAGGGGCTTTATCTCTGCAGGACTTATCCCCTGGCCAATGGCCTTCACTTCTGCACACATAGCACCAAGGCATTGTCTGATTGTGTGAAGAGTTTGAAGAAGATGAAGATGTTTTATCCCCACCCCTAGAGGAGTGTTTTGGACCTGAAGAAGGATCTTTATGTTTACTTTTATCCCCATGCTTGTCCTGAGATTTTTCACCATCTTTCTTCTTTCCGCCCTTGTCACCCCCTGTATGAAAATTTCTGTTCACCCTTGTTCTGACCCATTTGTCAGCCTTCTTTCCCAATTCCTGGGGAGAAGTCAGATCTGAGTCCACAAGGTACTGATGCAACAAGTCAGACACACAATTATTCATAACATGCTCTCTCAGAATCAAGTTATATAGGCTTTCATAGTCAGTCACCTTAATGCCATTCAACCAACCTTCTAGGGCCTTTACAGAAAAGTCTACAAAGTCTGTCCAGTCCAGTGATGACTCCTGTCTGGTCTTTCTGAACCTAAGTCTGTACTGTTCAGTGGTTAGGCCCAGACCATCCAAGAGTGCATTTTTCAGAATTTGATAGTTATCTGCATTATCCTCTCTGACAATAAGAAGTCTATCTCTTCACTTGCCAGAGAAGGATAACCATAGGATAGCAGCCCACAGTATATGAGGGACCCTCTGAACTTTACAGGCCCTCTCAACTGCAGCAAACCATTTATAGATGTCATCGCCATCCTTGTAAGGAGGGACAACTTTGTGCAGATTTCTAGAATCAAATGAAGGTTACCTAACATTTGAGTTTCTAAAACTGCTGCTGCCACCATGGGGAACTAACACCAAACCCTGCCTCTCTTTCTCCAGAGTCAGGGATTCCCTGTCTAAGGCCAACTGTTGCTGCATTAGCATCAGCCTGGCCTCCTCTAATCTCAGCTCTCTGAGTTCCCTATCTAGGAACTGGTCTTCAGGGTTAGAATTGTGTGAAGCCTCTGAAACAGAGGTAACATGAGAGTGTGCAGAGGCAGATCTATCTCTAACAGGGGCCACTCTAGTGACCTGGTGTCTAGGGATGAAAGGTGCCCTACTTGTGTGTGAACTCTTTCCACTACCAGTTGTACTAAGTGGCTTATTGACAGATAGATCTGTGGAAGTACTCTCCCCAGGGTTGTCATTCTGCTCCTCTGAGCCTTCCTGGTTGGGATCATCCTCTACCTCTTCCCTTGTGTGATCTGGACCAGTGCTGAGTCCCTGGTCATCTTGGAGGAGAAGATGTAAGCAGAACTCCTTATTGGGGTTCTTCCCAAACCCTAAACTTCTTTCAATACAGAGACCCCTCAAACTTTTAAAGTTAAGATTGTCCTATGTTGTTTTCACAACTCTAGGGGTAGCATCTATGGAAGACATATTGAAAGAAAAAAGTTTAGGAAAGTGCGCAAAAAGTTAGTAGAATAACAGACCTAACTTTTTAGAGAAAAGAAGAAAACCTTTCAGGACTTTGTAAAAACTTTTGCAAAGTTAAACAGAACTTTTAGAAAGTTAGAAAATTGTTTCTAGGTATATATTATATATGTTCTAAGTATTGGAGCAAGCTTTTCTTGTGAAAAGCATGGGTAACAAAGTGGTAAAGCAATAGCAAGTGCTTATCCCCCAACTGCACCACCAATGAAGGAGGCTGGCCTGGTTTGCAGTGGGTACCTTGGGTACTTACACCTTATACTAGGTCCAGTTATCCCTTATTAGTGAAGTCGTTGTGTTCTAGCAGCTTAGGCTGACAGAGGTAGCTATAGCAGAGCAGCTTAGGCTTACCTAGGAGACATGCAAAGCTCATTCAATGCCACTTATAGTTACACAGTACTTATAAACAAGTAAATACAATTCTCAGTGTTACCAAAAATAAAGGTATTTATTTGGGTGACACAGTACCAAAAATATCTTAGAGACTATACTCCTTCTGGAGGTAAGTATTATACACAATATATACACTAGACTCCAAAATTAGACAAGTAAATAGTCATAGAACAATGCAAACAATAGGAAATGCTATAGAATGCAATGGGAGAAAATATGTCTAGATGCAACACAAACCATATACTAAGAAAGTGCAATGTGAATCACAAATTCCCCCCCCCTAGACAATTGTAGTGTGTGTAGAATCGCTGGGAGAATAAGAATACAGTAAAGGTAAGTAAATTACCCCATCCCAGAGCACAGAAAAGCAGGAGTAAAATACTGCAAGTTTCCTTAGGACACACTACACCTCATGATTGAGGTTATGCAGCAACCAATCAAGTCTGCAAACAACATCAGCTGGATTCCCGGACCTGAAGACCTGCAAAGGAAGGGGACCAAGTCCAGAAGTAGAAAAAAGTTCCAGGAAGGACTGGAGCCCCTGCCAAACCAGAAGAGTGTGCAAAAGAAGAGTCCCTTGTTAGTCGAAGACTACAGGAATGCACCCTAGGAAGATGCCAGCAGGTTTCTGCATAATGCAAAGAATTTCCCATGATGTGAAGATCGTTGCAAATGTGATTTCATGTTGGAAGTCACCAACAAGCCTTGGTTATGACAAAAAGTGTGTTTTGCATCAAAAAGTCGCTGGATGGACCCAGGAGGGACCTGGTGGCCTCAACTATGTGTGAGGAGGAAGAGGGGGCTCTCAGCACTTTAGAGAGCCCTCAGGATGCCAGCCAACACCCCAGGGAGTCCCAGGATATGCGGACAAAGTAGGTGCAAACTGCGGTTGATGCAGCACAACAAAGGATGGTCCCACGCCGCCGGAGATCAACTTAGCAAGTTGAGCGTCTCAGGATAGAGTGCTGGGGACCTGGGCCAGGCTGAGCACAAAGGAATTTTGCAAATAGTGCACAGAGGCCTCAGGAGGTCAAGAAGATGCAGTACACAGGGATACTGTTGCTCTCAGGGAAGGCAAGGTCTTACCTCCTCCAAATTGCATCAGCAGGACCTCAGGACAGGCTATGTCAGTGATGTCTACCCTCTGTGTCCTTAGGAGCATGCTCGCCGCTGTGAGAGGAGTCCAAGAGTACCGGTCATCGTCTTGGAAGGTGCCTGCGTGAGCAGGAGAGTGACTCCATCACCCCACGGGAGATTTCTTTGGTCCTTCTGGTGCAGGATGAAGACAGGGAGTCCGAAGAGCGTGCACACCATAGACACGGTTGTAGTTGCTGACTTGGAACTGAGGATACAGAAGAAAAGTATCCCTTGTGGATACTTTGTTGCAGTTACAGTGGCACCTGGAGCAGGCTGCGGTTGATCCAAGGTCAGAGGATGATGAAGTAGTTGCAAAGGATTCCTGAAGGAAACTTGTAAGCAGAATCTGAAGAGAACCCACAGGAGAGACCCTAAATAGCCCTGAGAGGGGGATTGGCTACCTTATCAGGTATGCACCTATCAGGAGAGGTCTCTGACATCACCTGCTAGCACTGTCCAATCAGAGCCCTCCAGAGTGCCCCCACACCTTGCAAAGCAAGATGGCTGAAGTCTGGGACACACTGGAGGAGCTCTGAGTACCACCCCTGGTGTGGTGATGGACAGGGGAGTAGTCACTCCCCTCTCCTTTGTCCAGTTTCGCACCAGAGCAGGGGACAAGGTGTCCCCTGAACTGGTGTAGACTAGTTTATGCAAGGAGGGCACCATCTGTGACCTTCAAAGCATTTCCAGAGGCTGGGTGAGGCTACCCCTCCCCAGCCTGTAACACCTATTTCCAAAGGGAGAGGGTGTAATACCTTGCTCTCAGAGGAAATGCTTTGTTCTGCCTTCCTGGGCTGCCCATACCCCAGGAGGGCTGAACCCTCTCTGTGAGGTGGCAGCAGCTGTAGCTGCAGTGCAAGCGACAGAGAGCTGGTTTGGCAGTACTGGGGGTCCATGGTGGAGCCCCCAGGATGCATGGAATTGGCTCCCCAATACCAGATTTGGACTGGGGGATGAGTCACTGATCTTAGACATGTTACATGGTCATATTCTCAGTTACCATTGTGAACCTACATATAGTTATTGACCTATATGTAATGCACACGTGTAATGGCGTCCCTGCACTCACAATGTCCCGGGAAATGGCCCTGAACTATGTGGGGGCACCTTTGCTAGTGCAGCTAGTGCGAGTAACTTTCCACCTAGCGTTCAGTAAATGAAGGTTAGACATATAGGTGACTTATAAGTTACTTAAGTGCAGTGAAAATGGCTGTGAAATAGTGTGTGCACTATTTCACGCAGGCTGCAGTGGCAGTCCTGTGAAAGCGTTGGTCTGAGCTCCATATGGGTGGCAAAAGAAATGCTGCAGCCCAATGCCCTGGATACCTAGGTACCATACACTAGGGACTTATAAGGGGGATCTAGTGTGCCAATTAGAAATGGTAAATGAAGTCACTAGCCTATAGTGACTAATTTGAAAGCAGAGAGAGCATACGCACTGAGGTTCTGGTTAGCAGAACCTCAGTGACACAGTTAAGCACTACTGACAACACACACGTTAGGCCACAAATTATGAGCACCGGGGTCCTGACCAGCAGGATCCCAGTGAGACGGGCAAAATCATACTGACATACAGGTAAAAATGGGGGTAACATGCCAAGAAAGATGGTACTTTCCTACAGTGCCTTAGATGTAGGAAAAGGGAAGGTTTAGGCTTGGCAAGTGGGTACACTTGCCAAGTCAAATTGGGAGTTTAAAACTGCAAACACAGACACTTCAGTGGCAGGTCTGAGTCATGTTTATTGGGCTACTCATGTGGGCAGCACAATCAGTGCTGCAGGTCCACTAGTAGCATTTGATTTACAGGCCCTGGGAACCTCGAGTGCACTGTACTAGGCACTTACTAGTATATCAAATATGCCAATCATGGAAAGCCAATCACACATACATTTTACATAGGAGCACTTGCACATCAGCAGTTGATAGCAGTGGTAAAGTGCCCAGAGTATCACAAACAGGAAAAGTCCAGCATACATCAACAACCTGGGAACCAGAGGCCAAAAGTTAGGGGTGACCACACCAAGGATGCCAAGTCTAACACTCATCAATATCCCTCATGCTTGTGCAAGTTATGTTAGCATGTAACTAACTCATCTGAGCAAGAACTGCAAGTGAAATGTGCTCTCACAACAGAGCCTCATAAGGCAAGGATAGCTGTCTGGACACATTGCTATATACAAAACCGGATGTGGCAGCCATCATATGTGAAATTGTAGAGTGGTGCAGTCACTCATGTCACACAGAGGAGCATGACACTAATCTCATTTTGAGCTGTGCCATGACTTGATGCATAGTCCCATTGTAACCCGTTTCCTCACACTATGCTGCCCATTGGTTGTATATGTGCCCTAAACAGTGCTCAGCGTGTTGCAAAACAGCATTCAGTACCACCATCCCATATGTGGGTTCATGCATGTCCTACACCTCATCTGCACAGGGATCTTGGAAAAACACAGGCTAATGCTGTACATTGTTTGATCTTTATTTTGCATCACAGCATGGGCACTATCTGGACCACCAAAAGCAGATGATTCTGTGGGCTATTGCATGTCGTTTATCAATGTAGTACGGACATCCCTCTGCCCAAACACACATGACAAGATCTGTGAGGATGACCTGGGTTAGAAATGTTGCAAAATACGACTCCAATAATGGGGCACCACACCACAATGGTGCTCAAAACTTTAGCATTTCAAGTGTGGTATGTTGACCACTGCCCTGCTAAAATTAGGTAACTATTCAAATGGTTATAAATCACACCATGACCTCAGTTACTTAGTGCTCCATGTGGCACACAGATCAGTGACATGTTTAATGAAAAACATCTTGCCACCCTGCATAATTGTGTGGGACTCTTAACTTCGGCCACATGCCCATACTGTCAACACTGTTATAGGACTCATGTATCATGTCTAACATTTACATGGTCCTTGCTACACATGTTGCCACCAGTGCATTTTTTTATTGGGATGCATATCCTACACACAACTGCAACCATACAGTCCATATCCATTTTAGCCTACTATTTTTGTAGTAGCATAAATGCACTTGCTACATGGCACTTCATACAACAGTACACATACTTGCACTACAAAACACACATACAGATTGTGACTCACTGGTTGCATCAGGGTCAGTGAAGATTGCCACCTCTCCAATTGTGTATGGGTAGGGTCCACCTGTATGAGGGAACATGAAACATGACACTGTAAATGTTGCACAATGTACACAATGTACACTGTACAAAACTATTGCACATCAGACATCATTTGATAATGGATCTTGTATACCTATGTTGGTGAATACTTAATTAGGCCATTATACATGTTTCAGTGACATACATTGATAGGCCATGCTGACATGTACACATATCTGCTGGAACCTGACATACATATCACTACTGCATTGTTACATTTTTGCAGATGACTTCCTACTGCAACATTTCTCAAGCATAACTGATTGAAATGTCACTCTGCACAATCATGACTCACAGGGCACACTCAGCCATGACTCCCTTTACTTCTGTGTAATTTTGTCAATCAAATGTACATGACTATGCAACATACAATAGTAGTCAGGTAATTAGTGGACATGGCCACGTGTTTCTTGTAGCCAAGTACCCTTCCACCATGACTCAGTTGTGCTGGCATTTGTGCACATCAGAATTTAGTGGCAAAACTCAGGGGTCTAGTACAGGAATATGCCTTTTGTCTCCTTAATGGTGCAGTTCTGCCATTGTCATGGACGCTTGGTTGCGCCAACACACTACTCACAACCCTGTTCTTTGCCTCAACTTGGAGAAGGAGGACGTGCCCTTCCCTGACATCACTTAATGATCACCCATGGAACCCTTAAGCAAAAAATAATAGACCCAAATTACCCCCAAATAACCCAACTTACAAAACATTACAAATAATAAATATACAGGACAAAACAGACATCTGAGACAATATTTTGACAGAAGACAGCACAAAAGACACCTCTCACACCACTCAATGACACAGCTCTCAGAAACACCTCCTCTTACCAACACAGACAAAAAGACTGTGACTGTAAAAGAAAATAAACGTAATTTTGCAGTTCCTGGTGTGCAGCATGACAGATCGATTATCTCACTTTCTGAAATGATGTGTCATGTTTTTGATGAGGCGTTGTTTTTTTTACGCTATGCTCCTGTGCATGATTTTTTTATGTCACATGACAACACATTAGCCTGCTAAGATGCATTGCATGGGATGCATCATTTTTGACAGACGCAATGTCTTCAGAAAACATGCATTGCAGCAGTACATCCATTTTTTGACTCAAGGCATGTAATATGTTAAAAATGTATGTTGCCCTAAGGAAAATCTTTTTTACATGTATTCAGTCATGTGTAGTGTGTGTTACCTGTGAATATTTCAGTTCAACTTCCGTTACTAGGACCAGATAATGCAGAGGTCACATTTCCCATGAGTCATGTTAATGTCAACTTCATAGGGTGGCATCATGTGCAACAATGGGGCACATTTATAAGCCCATTGCGCACATTTACGCCTCCATAGCGTAATTTATCTTGATGCTATGGTGAACCTAAACAGGACCTCACCTTGAGCCATACATGCAAAGTGGCACTATGCTAGCATTGTACCACTTTGTAAACCCATTGTGACACATCATGCCTATGCTAGTTATGATGTGTGCACGCAGGTATGATGTGTGCAAGGTGTGCGTTGCTCCACATGGAGGCCCAAAAGCAATTGTACTGGGAAAGTTACAAGATGTCAGTGCACCATTCTAGCATAATTTTTCAAAGGCTGCTCATGGCAGGTGTTAGATTGACGCTACTGCTACATCCCATGTGCTTTCCTGAGCTTTAATAGCCTGGTGCAACTGTTTTGGTGCTAGTCCAGCAAAGTGCCACAACTGTGCCCAATGTTTGGGCACAGTTGTGCTAATGCGCGCCATGGTGCACTGTATTGTGAATATAGTGCTACCATGGTGTCATTAGGGGGGTGCAGGGCAGTTCAAGGAAACTGGTGCATCATTAGCCAATGCATCTGTTTCTTGTAAATATGCTCCTATGTGTTGGCACCTCAGTCAATTGATCAATTAACCCCCAGGGATGCCATGGACTAGCCATTGAATGTGGCGTACATACCCACATGAAGGACTGCGCACATGTCAAACTCTATGGGGGTCATTCCAACTTCGGCGGGCGGCGGAGGCCGCCCGCCATAGTTCCCCCGCCAGAAGCCCGTACCGCGGTCAAATGACCGCGGCGGTCATTCTGACTTTCCCGGTGGGCGGGCGGGCGACCGCCAAAAGGCCGCCCGCCCGCCCAGCGGGAAAGCCCCAGCAACGATGAAGCCGGCTCCGAATGGAGCGGGCGGAGTTGCTGGTGTGCGACGGGTGCAGTGGCACCCGTCGCGATTTTCAGTGTCTGCTTTGCAGACACTGAAAATCTTAATGGGGCCCTGTTAGGGGGCCCCTGCAGTGCCCATGCCAGTAGCATGGGCACTGCAGGGGCCCCCAGGGGCCCCACGACACCCGTTCCCGCCAGCCTCTTCCTGGCGGTGTAAACCGCCAGGAACAGGCTGGCGGGAATGGGGTCGGAATGCCGCCATGGAGGATTCCCTGGGGCAGGGGAAAACCGGCGGGAAACCGCCGGTTTCCCTTTTCTGACCGCGGCTTTACCGCCGCGGTCAGAATTGCCCCTGAAGCACCGCCAGCCTGTTGGCGTTGCTTCCTCCGTGGCCCGCCAGGGTCGGAATGACCCCCTATGTGATGTATCATAAAGTACAGGCAGCAGACTATCATGCAAGGAGGGTGGTGTTTAAAATGTATGGTGCTGGCAATAGTGGTCATCTCATTAACGAGCCGCTAGCTCAACAGGATCTTCACTGTTTACTACCTTCCTGTCTACCCTTGTGTACAATATGCTTACTGTAAGTGTATATATGTGAGGGTACGTGCATTTTTTAGATCAGACTACACCGATGGCACATTTCCACAGTTTGTGTAGCTACACAGCTTAGGATAGATGACCCATGAGCTCGACATGTTCATTCACATAATAACCTTGCTAAGAGTATATCCTGGGATGCTTCAGAATTTCCCTAGATTGTAGTCAGCTAACCCACCCCTATGAAAGTACATTTGTGTGACAATCTAATGTGTATCCAAAGAAGCATACATCAGGCTGTCATGCAAAATGGATAATTTATGGTTCCCCATTCAGGCAAGTATAGGGCTGTTATTGACAGACAGGTGCCATGGATGTGTTTGTCATGTCATGCATGTGGTTGGTTTGTGGTCTTCATGTGTGACTTCTTCTGCCTACTACAATGGTATGCCTGGGAAATCAGTGCAACAATCTTCATGATCCAATCAAGGGCTATAGCGCACCTTCAGTGCAATATTGTTAGTCATATCAATCACTAACATGTTACTCTCTGTAGATACATCACTACTGTTTATAAGAGCTAAGAGGTGTTTTACTAAAACACAAATAGCTCTGATGATTCTTATCATTTGTACATGCTCTCAATGTTGTGCCACACAGAGCCTGGGGCACCTAGGAGGGACATTAAGTTGCATTTTGCGACAATGTTTTTTTAAGGAACACTTTGAAAGTACAATTCCTCACCACATAGTTTTGAACAGAATTCCCTTCTAGCACATAGTGTGCATGGCAGGACTGCAATCAGACAGGGATGCAGACTACACTTCAGTGCACACTCAAGTGCAGGTTTCCAAATATACAACTACACTCCACTCACCTATTATCTACTAGGGACTTACAGGTTGTTGATGTCAGCCTTGTCCTATTATCTACTAGGGACTTACAGGGGATTTATGTAAGTCTTGGAATCTTATCTGTTGGGAATTACTTGAGTCTGTGACTTGGGATGGTATATGTGCCTTTATTGCATTGACACTCCATTGGTAGATAGTGGGACAGGGACATGTCTGCAGACCCATGGTATAGATATTGCCAGTTTAAACATGCATCATTCATACTTGCTTGTGCTGGGCAAACACACAAGTGGACTTGCTGATAGTGTGACTGGGATGTTAGGTTGCCTACACAATGTGCGTGCTTAAGTGTGTGGTCTCACACATCTATAATGTTGTTTTATTGATTAATTTATTGAGATTGTGTAGACATTCCAAACTATAGAAGCCAGAGAGTGTACTGTAGACCTCAATTGCCACATTGCTGGCACTGTTTGGATAATTGGTACTTGCTCCTCATTTTACTCATCCTCATTCTCTAGTCCTTCATCCACGCAACTGTATTTTATCCATGTGATATTTGCCAATGAACCTCAAATTTGCTACAGGGCAAGCAATATTTGCCATAGCATATCCATTATGTGCAGGATGAGTGACTGACATTCAGACATCTCTGGACTCCAGATGCAGCACTTGGGTAGTCAGTGAGTCACCTCCACAAAGTGGCTGTGCCAGTTTAGTACAGGAGTGTCTCAGCTGTGCTTCAATATGTGTGTGTTTAACGTGGGCACTCACACACAACTGCTCCCAACATCCTTTGCCAGATGCACAATGAGTGTGGGTGGATTGTATGTATACTCCTGACAGCTACGGTAAACACATGTATGTGGAACTATGGGCCAGATGTAGCAAAGTGTTTTTCCAATTCTGTGTCAATGGGAAAATGTGTTCGTACATATGGCCCTATATCTTTGTCCTGATAGACACATAGGGGGTCATTCCAACCCTAGCGGTCATCGACCGCCAGGGTGGATGACGACGGAAGCACCGCCAACAGGCTGGCGGTGCTTCCCTGCCCATTCTGACCGCAGCGGTAAAGCCGCGGTCAGAAAAGGGGATCCGGCGGTTTCCCGCCGGATTTCCCCTGTCTGGGCTGAATCTCCATGGCGGTGCTGCAAGCAGCGCCGCCATGGAGATTCCGACCCCCTTCCCGCCACCCTGTTTCTGGCGGTTTTTACCACCAGGAACAGGATGGCGGGAACGGGTGTCGTGGGGCCCCTGGGGGCCCCTGCACTGCCCATGCCACTGGCATGGGCAGTGCAGGGGCCCCCTAACAGGGCCCCAGCATGATTTTCACTGTCTGCTTAGCAGACAGTGAAAATCGCGACGGGTGCAACTGCACCCGTCGCACCCCTGCAACACCGCCGACTCCATTCGGAGCCGGCTTCTATGTTGCAGGGCCTTTCCCGCTGGGCCGGCGGGAAAGCCAGAATGGCCGCTGTGGTCTTTTGACCGCGGAGCGGCCAAATGGCGGTGACCGCATGGCGGGCGGCGGTCAGAATGACCGCCAAAGATTTTTACCGAGAGTATGAGAGATGCTATGCCATTTCTGGACATACATGGGAAATGACTACTGACATGCTATCTGTGAGGAGAGACTGTGTTGCTGGGGAGAGAACCACATCCCCCAGCATTACCTGCACCGCCTGGCCCTGCATCAAGGGGCTTTGGAAGCGTGCAGCGTGGGACGGCCTATATGTGAGGAGAGACTGTGTTGCTGGGGAAGGATCCACATCCCCCAGCATTCCCTGCACGCCTGGGCCTGCAAAAAGGGGCTTTGGAAGCGTGCAGTCCGGGCGAAGACGCCTGTTTGAGCCTGGGCTGGGCCGATTCTTTAAGCCCTGGGAAGTTAGCGCCTCCAGTAAAGTAGCTGATGGTTCCTTGTTTCTCTCCTTATTCTAATATTGGACTGATTAGCTATGGGGAAACGGAAGGCAGCATATATTCCAGTGCCTTATTCTGGCATCAAGAAACCAAAAAAATGGTCAATTAGCAAAGCGATTGGCCATCCTAACAATAGTAGTAATCCTCTTGAGGCAATAGACACTTTGGGGGTCATTACAACATTGGTGGTAAAAGCCGCTTACCGCCGTGCTGAAGACCGGCAACACACCGCTGCAGCCGCAGAAATCCGCCACAGCTATTATGACCAACAGCTCTGAATCCGCCAAAATGCAGACACCCACACAAGTCCGCCACACCAAAGGTCAGTGATAAACTGGCGAAAAAAAAAAAAACACTGTCACGCCAACAGAAATACGCCCACACTATCACAACCCACGAATCCACGCAGCAGTCTTTCAACTGCGGTATTCCATTGGCGGTGCACACCGCTGCGCTCAAAATACACACACTGTTACAAAACACAGCCACATTGGACAAGTCCAAATACACACACCTGATACACATACACACACCACTCCCACACACCCAATACAATATAAAACACACACCCACATCACCCACAAACCCCTACTACCAAAAATTCCGTAAGAAGGCCAGAGAGAGACACCACAAACAACTACCAAGCATCCACAGGCACAAAATACCATCACCAACAGAACGTCCACGCACCTCACACAACACACCACTACATATCAGCACACCTATCACCACACACACCACCCCAGACATCACCCACACCACCCCATGGCACAGCAAAGACACCCCAGGTTCTCTGAGGAGGAGCTCAGGGTCATGGTGGAGGAAATCGTCTGGGTAGAGCCACAGCTATTCGGACCACAGGTGCAGCACACCTCGATAGCTAGGAAGATGGAGCTATGGCGAAGAATAGTTAACAGGGTCAACGCAGTGGGACAGCAATCAAGAAATCGGGATGACATCAGGAAGAGGTGGAACGACCTACGGAGGAAGGTGCATTCCGTGGTCTCAAGACACCACCTTGGGGGTCAGCGGACTGGCGGCAGACCCCCCACCTCCTCCCCCACAACTAACAACATGGGAGGAGCAGGTCTTGGCGATTCTGTATCCTGAGGGCCTCGCAGGAGTAGATGGAGGAATGGACTCTGGTAAGTCAAATCTTAACTATTACATCCCCCACCCTACCTGCATGCCATCACATACACCCACCCTCACCCCCATCACTCCAACTCCTTACAAATGTCCCAATATCACAAACCACCCATCCCAACACCATGCCCTGCATGCAACACCAAACATGGACCCCTATCACCAAAGCATGGCCACTGCACATACCCATACACCCCATAAACCTCCATCACACAAGGCCCCACACAAGAATGCAAGCACTGGGGTACACGGTCACCCACCCATTGCACACCATGGCACACACAGATGTAATAAACATCCTTTTATACCCCTGCAGGATCCCTACCCAACGTCACCGGACAGGAGGGTCCACACATGTCCACACCACCAACAGAAGAGCCCCACAGTGATGACAGCAGCTCTGCCCAACTGGATCTAGATGACCAGCCCGGCCCATCAGGGACCTCTGGACAGTCAGTTCCCCTCACACAGTCACAGGCCACTACAGACCTTCCTCCCTCTGGAAACACCAGCACAGCACCCACCCGGCGTTCCCATACCTCTGTCCCCAGGACACGTCAATCAGCAGTGTGTCCACCACTACAGGGAACCCAGGCTAATCCACCACCCCAACAACAACAGGGACCTGGGGGCAGTGGTAGTGGGCACACAGTCCAGGGGACGGAGGCACAGGAACACAGGGGAATTGGGAGGGCTGCTGTGCGACAGGGGGAGGACAGGCCAAGGGAACCCACTCTCCACAAGGGCCTCTCCTCCATCATGAGATCATACCACCACTCCCAGGAGATGATGGCAACGGTACTGGCCAAGTTTCAGGAGACCCAGCGGCTGCAGGAGGCACAGTATTTGGGCTTCAGGGAGGAACTCAGAACCATCAATTCCACCCTGGGCACCATCGTAGGGGTGCTGAAGGAATTACTCAACACCAGGAGGGACACTGTGGCACAACAAGGGGCCCCTGACACTAGCATGGACGATGAACTGCCCACCACCTCCGCCGCCGCTAGTGGACAGGACGCCCCGCCACAGGACCACCACACCAGCACTCCACCCCCTGCAGAGGGAGAACCACCCCGCAAACGGTCCCTGAGATCCAGGACAAAGACAGAGAACGATGAAAAGACCCCCACCAAGAAATGAGACCACCCTGAATGTCATCTTTCTGTCCCACTTTGTCACCCTGTCCATCCTCAAACTGCCCCAGCTCCACTTCCTATGCCCATTTGGGCAACGCACCTGTGACACTAACAGACTGGACTCTGCCATGGACATTCCTCCACCATCCCCCCTCACCATTTTACAACCCCCTCCAATATTGAGCACTTCAATAAACACCCTTGAAGCACAACACAATCTGGAGTCAGTCTGTGATTTCAAAATTGTGTATTAACAATTACAGTGACAAAATGCTTTTTCAAATGGAATGTCAACATACCTATGTCACACAGCTCTAGTCCATGAGGAAACAAAGCAGATGTCACACAGTGGGACCCAGATCTGTGAAATCGTAAGGGAAAGTGACATCTCAGGGACCATACACTGGATGAAAATGACAGACAGTAAAGAGGTAGTAGTGTTAAAGTACATGTAGTAGGCAGGTCTGTACTCTTACCTGTGTCTCACTGGAAATATTGCAGGATCACCGAGTTTCTGTTGTCCAAGTCTTCTTCTTCTGCTTCCTCGTCTTCTCTGTCCACAGGTTCACGCTGCAACAACACCGCCATCTGGACCATCCTCCTGCAGAAAAGGCACCTGTCATCGCAAAGCTAAGTTGTGAAGAATACAGCAGGCCACGATAATGTGGCACACCTTCTTTGGTGAGTAGAATTGGGATCCACCTGTCATATGGAGGCACCGGAACCTGGCCTTCAGGAGGCTGAAGGTCCGTTCTATAATCTGCCGAGTTCGCCCGTGGGCCTCATTGTAGCGTTCCTCTGCCCTTGTCCTGGGATTCCTCACTGGGGTCAGTAGCCATGACAGGTTGGGGTAACCAGAGTCACCTGCAAATGGCGAGGGACAACTGTTAGACACACACTAACCTGTAGGGATATCCCCAGACCCAGACAACCATTCCCACTGTCTTGCTTCCAGGTGCTCACCTAATAGCCAGACACGGTGCCTCTGGAGTTGACCCATCACATAAGGGATGCTGCTATTCCGCAGGATGTAGGCGTCATGCACTGAGCCAGGGAACTTGGCATTCAAATAGGAGATGTACTGGTCTGCCAAACACAACAACTGCACATTCATGGAATGATAACTCTTCAGGTTTCTGTACACCTGTTCACTCCTGCGGGGGGACCAAAGCCATGTGTGTCCCATCAATGGCACCTGTGATGTTGGGGATATGTTCCAGGGCATAGAAATCACCTTTCACTGAAGGCAAATCCTCCACCTCAGGGAAAACAATGTAGCTCTGCATGTGTTTCAGCAGGTCAGACAACACTCTGGACAACACGTTGGAAAACATAGGCTGGGACTTCCCTGATCCTATGGCCACTGTTGTTTGAAATGACCCACTTGCAAGGAAATGGAGTACTGACAGCACTTGCACTTGAGGCGGGATTCCTGTGGGATGGCGGATAGCTGACATCAGGTCTGGCTCCAGCTGGGTACACAGTTCATGGATTGTGGCACGGTCAAGCCTGTAGGTGATGATCACATGTCTTTCCTCCATTGTCATCAGGTCCACCAGCCGTCTGTACACCAGAGGATGCTGCAATCTCCTAACATGTCCCAGCGGACGGTGCCTATGAAGGACAACAGTGAGCACAGAGTCAACCAACTTAGATGTACGTACACATAGCTTACACAGAACACGAATCATAATCCGAAAAGTGGCCTGTATGTGTGTTGAGGCTTGGCCTAGGTATGTGTGACACAGTTAAAAATTAAGCTATGTGGGCCCCTGAAATGGCGGCTGTCCGACCTCTAAAGTGGGACAATGGGATGTGAGGTAAATGCGCTGGCGTTGTACACCATTGTGGTAGGCAGTCGAAGACCGCGGCGCAATGCTGCATTGGTTAACATTGGACCCTATGGGTCCCAGGAGCCAATGACGATGTACTCCGGCGGTGACAGTACGCACCGCCGCGGACGTGACCACCATTTTCTATCTGTTCAATCACTCGATACCTGATCTTCGACAGGAGAGGACCTACACTGCAAGTGCTGCTGTGACCTCGGTCTGGAAGAGACAATGGCTCGAGTGTCTGGGGAAAGGGCCCCTGCCTTCACATCGGAGGAGTTGGAGAGACTCGTGGATGGGGTCCTCCCTAGTACGCACTACTCTACGATCCTCCAGACAAACAGGTAAGTACACTGGGAGCATGCTGTATGGGCTATGCCTGTGTGGAGTGGGGTGGATGAAAGATGGGGGGGAGAATAAGGCGTGCATGAAACAACGATGAATGCATGTGCCACATGGCAAGGGTAGTCATGGGGGCCAATGACTTTGATGGTGCAGTTGGTAATAAAATTTCTCTTCCCCCTGTACAAATCATGTAGGTCAGTGCCGACCAGAAAAAATATATTTGGCGTGCCATCGCCAAGGACGTCCAGACCCTGGGGGTCTACCACAGATGGAGTACCCACTGCCGGAAAAGATGGGAGGGCATTCGCCGCTGGAGCAAGAAGACGGCGGAGGCTCAGCTGGGGATGGCCTCCCAACGTGGGAGGGGTGCCCATCGCACCATGACCCCCCTGATGTTCAGGATCCTGGCGGTAGCGTACCCGGAGTTGGATGGGCGCTTGAGGGCATCACAGCAGCCACAAGGGGGTGAGTACACTCTCATCCTGCTGATTTTACGTGCAGTGGAGGTGTCTGGGTGGGGGAGTTGGGCTGTGGGTTTCCCTAGGCCAGGGCAAGTTTAGTAGGCAAGGTCCCTCCGAAAGGCCGGCCATGTGGCACCCCACCCCACCTCTATAGAGTGCCAAGTACACCTAGTAATGCCCCTGTGTCATCCATGTGTGCAGATGTCATCCAGAGCCTTGTAGGCCATGTCCCAGGGATTGAACAGTGGAGCCCAGGAGCGCTGCGTAGTGCAGGGGGCGTCTGTGTCTGTCGTGTCCGCCAACAGGAGCAGTAATGCATGCACTCAACATGTCTTTCTTTTGTTGCCCCCCACTTTTTGTTGTCTCCCTGTTCTTGTGTGCATTAGCATCATCAGGCGGAGGAGCAGTGGCACCAGAGCTGGCGGGAGCTGCATCCCACGTGGCCCTGGAGGGCGAGACAACAGACTCGGAGTTCACCAGTGGGACGAAGGGCGAGGGGAGCTCCACGGCGGGGACAGGAGCTGACACCAGTGACACGGACCCGTCCTCTGAGCCCCCGCTTCCACAGGTACAGCCGCCACCCCCTTACCAACACCGCCCTCCCAGCAGCCCCTCAGCCTTTGCCCCATGCCCACTCACCCAGGATGGTGGGCATCACCTTTGCCCCAGGCACCTCAGGCCCTGCCCCAGTCACCCCTGCTGCCCTCAGTGAGGAGGCCATTGACCTCCTCAGGTCCCTCACTGTTGGGCATACCATTTTGAATGCCATCCTGGGTGTAGAAAGGCAGTTGCAAGCAACAAATGCATTCCTGGAGGGCATTCATTCTGGTCAGGCGCCCCTTCAGCGAGCTTTTCAGACTCTGGCCTCAGCACTGATGGCAGCCATTGTCCCCGTGTCTAGCCTCCCCCCTCCAACTTCCTCCACCCAGACCCAATCCCCTGTACCCCAGCCTATCCCAAGCACACCTTCATACCAGCATGCACACACCTCACCACACAAGGGAAGCTCAGGCAAACATAAGCACCACACATCCCACAGGCACTCACGCAAGCATCACACACATGCAGACATACCAACATCCACTGCCTCCACTGTGTCCTCCTCCTCCTCGTCTCCCTCCTCCCTCCCAGTCTCTTCTACACTCACACCTGCATGTACTACATCTACAGCCACTACTGCCATCACCAGCACACACACCACCAAACCCCGCTCACGTGCAGTCACCACCCCCACTACTATTCACACGTCCCCTGTGTCCTCTCCCAGTGTGTCTGTGACGCCACCTCCCAAGATACACAAACACAGGCACACACCCACCCAACAGCCATCCACCTCACAACAGCCTCCAGCGCATGCACCTTCACCCAAAGTCACCAAACGAACACCTCCTACAACCACAACCTCTTCCTCCACTCCTAAACCCCCTCCAGCTACCCGTCCCAGTGTCTCCAAAAAACTTTTCCTGTCCAACCTTGACCTCTTTCCCACACCTCCCCACCCCATCCGTCTCCTAGGTCCCGAACTAGCACCTCAGCCACAACATCTCCGGGACCAGTGGTGCCTGTAGTCACCAGAATATGGAGTGCACCGGCCACCAGGGCAGCCAGTGTGGCACGGAGCCACAGTACGGACAGTCCCCCACCTATCAAGCATCAGAAGTTGGCCAGTACCCGGCGGGAGAGGGGGAAGACTCCAGCCACCAAAGCCGCTCCCAGGGGTCCCTGTGAGAGTGTGGAGTCAGCTGCGACACCTTCCAAGGTGGGGAAGGGCCCCAGGAAACCCGGCAAGTCTGGGAAGAGCAGCATGGCGTACTGACATCATCTCCGCTGCCCAGGAGGCCACCGCCAGAACCTGCCCTGCTGCCCTGGAGGCCACCGCCATCATCCCCGCTGCCCAGGAGGCCACCGTCAGCACCTGCCCTGCTGCCCAGGAGGCCACAGCCAGCACAAGCCCTGCTGGGCTAGAGAGGACTGCCAGCACCTGCCCCGCTGGGCTAGAGAGGACAGCCAGCACAAGCCCCACTGGGCTAGAGAGGACCACCAGCACCTGCCCCGCTGGGCTAGAGAGGACAGCCAGCACAAGCCCCGCTGGGCTTGAGAGGACCACCAGCACAAGCCCACAGCCAGCACAAGCCCTGCTGGGCTAGAGAGAATCGCCAGCACAAGCCCCGCTGGGCTAGAGAGGACCGGCAGCACAAGCTCCGCTGGGCTAGAGAGGACCGCCAGCACAAGCCCCGCTGGGCTAGAGAGGACGGCCAGCAGATGTGTCATTGCAGAGAAACCCGCCGCCTCAAGCACCGCTGAACAGGGCACCGCCACCTCAAGCACCGCTGAACAGGGCACCGCTGCCTCAAGCACCGCTGAACAGGGCACCGCCACCTCAAGCACCACTGAACAGGGCACTGCCGCCTCAAGCACCGCTGAACAGGGCACCGCCGCCTCAAGCACCGCTGAACAGGGCACCGCCGCATCAAGCACCGCTGAACAGGGCACCGCCGCATCAAGCACCGCTGGCCCATGAGCGCAAGTTACTGCCGCTACTGAGTCCATCACGAGCAGGATGAAGCACTCTGGGCACAAAGCCCCTTCCAGAACCAGTAGAGACTGTTATCCACTTGAGAGTCTGTGGCTTTGCACTCCCCAGGATGCAGCAGTGGGCAACCCACCCACTGTAGAGACTTGAGAGACTGTGGCTTTGCACTCCCCAGGATGCAGCAGTGGGCAACCCACCCACTGTAGAGACTTGAGAGACTGTGGCTTTGCACTCCCCAGGACTGAACAGTGGGCATGTGGCCCCCTCGTGGATTTGGCGTCGTGCACTCAACCGGCTGAGGTGCCCCCCTGAGGTGCCTGTTTTCTTGCTCTCTGATGCCCCTTCAGTGTTTTCTCCGTCATGGTCGGGGATCTTGTGTGGGCCTCGGGCATACCGTGATGGCCCTGTGTTCCACAGACTTCATTGGAGCACTACCTGGACTACTAAGCTTGGTGTATATTTTGTTTATAGTGTATATATATATATTTTTGCGTGCTTGATTTTAATATATTACAATGGTTACACTCATTTGCTTTTGTCTTTGCATTCTTCCGGGGGGGTTGGGGGTGTAACTGTAATGTATCATGCTGTATTGGTGTGTGTGTTGTAGTGGGTGAGGGTGGGGGTGTTGCGTGTTACGTGTGTGTGTCCCTGTTTTTTCCCTCCCCCTCCCCTGTATCGTAGGTGCAGTACTCACCGTGGTCTTCGCCGCCGGCGTTCATGCTCCTGGTAAAGGAGCAGGAAGATAATGGCTGGCAGGATGTGCAGCTCTGGTTCCATGGCGTACGGATTCCTCGTGGGGTGCGTAGAGGTGAGCGTTTTCCCTTCGAAGTCCTGTTTCCACCGTGTTTTTGTCCGCAGCAAATCTGCCCCGGAAAAGGTGGCGGATTGGTAGGTTGTGATACTGTGGGCGGTACTTTGTCTTCCGCCTGTCTGTTGACGGTGACTGCTGCGCTATTTGTTTGTACTGTCGTGGAGGTCGGAGTGTTAAAGTGGCTGTCTTTGTTGGCGGTTTCAGCCACGGTTGTAATTCCAATTTTTTTACCGCCGGCACTTGGCGGTCTTACCGCCGCTTTAACACCGTCCGCCAGGGTTGTAATGACCACCTTTATTTGAAGAGGTGAAAGCCATGTCGAGAAGCACCTCCATTCCACCTCCTATATGCCATGACACCATCTCATGCAAGAAGATTCCTGATATTTTTAGGAAAAGGTCACAGATGTCCATTCTGACCGTAGAGGCCGAACTTCATACTGTTCCATCAGCTCAGATACCAACACCTCCCTCCATGACGAGTATCCCCCGATGTGCTGAGCCCATTGAGTGCCCTTTAATTGGGGATAAAGCATCTTCGCCTTCTTTAAGTGCAGAGGTTTTGGTTTCTCCTGACATTTTATGCTCAAATCGATATGCTGTTCTGACAGAACTTAGAGAATCCTCTGAACATGATTTGCTCTTATCTTATGTAGAACATAAAGGAGGTAATCCTATACCTCATTTACCCTTATCTCAGGACAGTCAAGTACAATAAAATGGAGTACTTGACCTGGCCTCCGTTTCTCAGAAGTTGGACGATTTAAAGAACTTAGGCCTATATTTATACTTTTTGACGCAAAACTGTGCCAGCGCAGCTTTGCGTCAAAAATATTACCGCCGGCTAACGCCATTTTGGTGCGCCGTGCGGCGCAAACAACAGGTGGGAGTCATTATTTTTGACGCACACAGCGGCGTCAAGTCGTAAAGGAAAACGACTTTAACGCGGGGGAAATGCCTGTGGGTCGATTTACGACACCGCAAACCGGATATGCGCTGTTTTTTGATGCAATAGCATAAAAAAAAAAACACGAACACTGCCAGTTCACCAGAGGAGAGCCAAAATGGATGCCACTACAGACCCCAGGATGATGACAGCAACCCAGGAACCAGCCAGGAGGACCCACACAAGAACCAGGACACTTTTAAGAAGAAAAGAAAGTGTCACTTCAGTGCAGAGGAGCAGGAAATCCTGGTTAAAGAGGTGACGGAACACCAGCACCAACTGTTTGTCACATCAAAGTTGCCAATCAGTAGGAGAGAGGCTATATGGCAGCAAATTGTCGACAAGATTAACAGAGTTGCTGAAGTACGCAGAACAGTCATCGAGTGCAAGAAACGCTGGCATGACTGCAAACGCAGGACCAAGGAAAAGATGGCCAGGAACAGGAAGGCAGCACTGCAGACTGGAGGGGGGAGTCCAGCACACCAGGAGGCCCTGGACCACATGGAGGAGATTGTAGGAGGCTGGACTGGCTTGTAGTGAGTACCAAGGGGTACTTACACCTTGCACCAGGCCCAGTTATCCCTTATTAGTGTATAGGGTGTCTAGCAGCTTAGGCTGATAGATAATGGTAGCTTAGCAGAGCAGCTTAGGCGACTAGGAGACGAGTGCAGCTCCTACAGTATCACAAGTGTCATATGCACAATATCATAAGAAAACACAATACACAGATATACTAAAAATAAAGGTACTTTATTTTTATGACAATATGCCAAAAGTATCTCAGTGAGTACCCTCAGTATGAGGATAGCAAATATACACAAGATATATGTACACAATACCAAAATATGCAGTAATAGTCTTAGAAAACAGTGCAAACAATGTATAGTTACAATAGGATGCAATGGGGACATATAGGGATAGGGGCAACACAAACCATATACTCCAAAAGTGGAATGCGAACCACGAATGGACCCCAAACCTATGTGACCTTGTAGAGGGTCGCTGGGACTATTAGAAAATAGTAAGGGTTAGAAAAATAGCCCACCCCAAGACCCTGAAAAGTGAGTGCAAAGTGCACTAAAGTTCCCCAAAGGACATAGAAGTTGGGATAGGGGAATTCTGCAGGAAAGACACAAACCAGCAATGCAACAACAATGGATTTCCAGTCGAGGGTACCTGTGGAACAAGGGGACCAAGTCCAAAAGTCACAAGCAAGTCAGAGATGGGCAGATGCCCAGGAAATGCCAGCTGTGGGTGCAAAGAAGCTGCTACTGGAGAGTAGAAGCTGAAGGTTCTGCAGGAACGACAAGGGTTAGAGACTTCCCCTTTGGAGGATGGATCCCCCACGCCGTGGAGAGTTGTGCAGAAGTGTTTTCCTGAAGAAAGACCACCAACAAGCCTTGCTAGCTGCAAATTGTGTGGTTAGGGTTTTTGGATGCTGCTGTGGCCCAGGAGGGACCAGGATGTCGCCAATTGCGTCTGGAGACAGAGGGGGCATCGAGCAAGACAAGGAGCCCTCTCAGAAGCAGGCATCACCCGCAGAAGTGCTGGAACAGGCACTACAAAGTGGAGAGAAACAGTGCTCACCCGAAGTCGCACAAAGGAGTCCCACGTCGCTGGAGGACAACTTAGGAGGTCGTGCAATGCAGGTTAGAGTGCCGTGGACCCAGGCTGGACTGTGCACAAAGGATTTCTGCCGGAAGTGCACGGAGGCCGGAGTAGCTGGAAAATTCGCAGTTCCCAGCAATGCAGTCTGGCGTGGGGAGGCAAGGACTCACCTCCACCAAACTTGGACTGAAGAGTCATTGGACTGTGGGAGTCACTTGGACAGAGTTGCTGGATTCAAGGGACCTCGCTCGTTGTGCTGAGAGGAGACCCAGGGTACCAGTGATGCAGGTCTTTGGTGCCTGCGGTTGCAGGGGGACGATTCCGTCGACCCACAGGAGATTTCTTTGGAGCTTCTAGTGCAGAGAGGAGGCAGACTACCCCCACAGCATGTACCACCAGGAAAACAGTCGAGAAGGCGGCAGGATCAGCGTTACAGAGTTGCAGTAGTCGTCTTTGCTACTTTGTTGCAGTTTTGCAGGCTTCCAGCGCGGTCAGCAGTCGATTCCTTGGCAGAAGGTGAAGAGAGAGATGCAGAGGAACTCGGATGAGCTCTTGCATTCGTTATCTAAGGAAATCCCCAAAGCAGAGACCCTAAATAGCCAGAAAAGAGGGTTTGGCTACTTAGGAGAGAAGATAGGCTAGCAACACCTGAAGGAGCCTATCAGAAGGAGTCTCTGACGTCACCTGCTGGCCCTGGCCACTCAGAGCAGTCCAGTGTGCCAGCAGCACCTCTGTTTCCAAGATGGCAGAGGTCTGGAGCACACTGGAGGAGCTCTGGGTACCTCCCAGGGGAGGTGCAGGTCAGGGGAGTGGTCACTCCCCTTTCCTTTGTCCAGTTTCGCGCCAGAGCAGGGCTGAGGGGTCCCTGAACCGGTGTAGACTGGCTTATGCAGAAATGGGCACCATGTGTGCCCATGAAAGCATTTCCAGAGGCTGGGGGAGGCTACTCCTCCCCTGCCTTCACACCATTTTCCAAAGGGAGAGGGTGTAACACCCTCTCTCAGAGGAAGTCCTTTGTTCTGCCATCCTGGGCCAGGACCCCAGGAGGGCAGAAGCCTGTCTGAGGGGTTGGCAGCAGCTGCAGTGAAACCCCGGGAAAGGCAGTTTTTTCAGTACCAGGGTCTGTGCTACAGACCACTGGGATCATGGGATTGTGCCAACTATGCCAGGATGCCAGTCTTGCAACAACTGTACTCAAGCACTGTTCTGCAAACCACTGTATATCTTGTCACCCAGCCCAGTGATTGTCTCTCTCCTACTCCTTGCCAAATCCCGTCCCTCTGCACTGTCTGAAACAGCAACCCCAGCATGACAAAAGCATTTTGGTAAACCCTTGTGTTGGATCACAATGGAAGATATCACTATAATGGACTCACAGTCATGGACAATGTACATATAGCATTACAGCACTCTTCAATAAATAGCACTTACACAACAAATCTGTCTCTGGGTAATGTGACATATCAACTGCGCAGTAGATAATTGAAATGTCCCTACTGTCAAATAACGTAGCTTTTCAATACAACTGTCCAGATATTATGTAGTCAGAGACATCTGCACAGTGACCATGATTGCATCATACTCTGCCCATCGTGAGGGAATAATCTGATGAAGTGAGAAACCATAGACCACCATGCTGTGTTGGACAGAAGAATGCTTCCTCAGGGGATAACTAAGTCATCAAATAGTGCCTGCTAAATGTTGTCAACGTGCAAAAATAACACAATAAGCATGCCACACTAATCTAAGTAAACACTAAAAAAACTGCACAAATGAAGGTGTCTGAGTTAATGTACAAATAGGTAATCATGCCGAACTGTGTCACAAATGATGTATGAGGGTCATGAAGACAAAAATACAAAATTGACAATGAGAACTCATCTTATAAGGGTGTGCATGATCATCACACTGCAGTAAGACCTAAAGCTGTTTCCCCAATATCAAGGCCCTCATTCCGACATTGGCGGGGTGCGGGCGCCGCCCGCCAAGCGGAAACCGCCATTTGGCCGCTCCGCGGTCAAAAGACCGCGGAGGCCATTCTGGCTTTCCCGCTGGGCCGGCGGGCGCCCGCCAAAGGAGCGCCCGCCGGGCCAGCGGGAAAGGCCCTGCAACAATGAAGCCGGCTCCGAATGGAGCCGGCGGAGTTGCAGGGGTGCGACGGGTGCAGTTGCACCCGTCGCGATTTTCACTGTCTGCAATGCAGACAGTGAAAATCGTTATGGGGCCTTGTTAGGGGGCCCCACGACACCTGTTCCCGCCATCCTGTTCCTGGCGGTAAAAACCTCCAGGAACAGGATGGCGGGAAGGGGGTCGGAATTTCCATGGCGGCGCTGCTTGCAGCGCCGCCATGGAGATTCAGCCCAAGCAGGGGAAATCTGTCGGGAAACCGCCAGATTCCCTTTTCTGACCGCTGCTTTAACGCCGCTGTCAGAATGGGCATTGAAGCACCACCAGCCTGTTGGCGGTGCTTCCGTGGGCCATGGCCCTGGTGGTCTTGGACCGCCAGGGTCGGAATGACCCTCCAAGCCTGGAAGCACTGTTAGTGACTTTGAAAAAACACTTATCAACATAAACACATTGTCATCCATATTAACTGTGATTGGTGGTTGCAACAAAGGGGAGACACTTTGCAAGGTAGCTCTGGGTTAGCTGCCAATCGTACAGCTCAGTTGGGATTTGTTTGTAGCATAAGACACAGATGTTATAGTACAAAAGAGATGTACACAGAATCCAAACCCACGATCAAGTACCATTCAACACATACTATTAAAGGGTAACCAAATATTTATTAAAAGCTAACCATAGATGAGGAAACTAAGGGAAAAATCTTACCTACCCTAATCTACCCTGACTACTCATTACCCACAACTCTCCCTAACTAACCTAAGCTACACTTACTTATCACATGTAACGAAACGTTCTAAACATCTACCCCCCAACCCCCTTATGAGACGGGACACATTGAGGACAACACATACTAACCTAAACACATACTATACTATCTTAAACAAATATATATTTTTTTGGTAAATTGTTTTTTTATGTTTTTTGTTTTTTTTTGTTTTTTTTAATTTGTTTTTTACACACAAGAACCCCAACATTGCCCCCCACTCACCCACCCGCACAGGTAATAAGTCAAAAAAGAAACAAGCAGGACCCCCTACCCCCCACCCTCTAACACTGACTAAACTAACAGCCTATTCTAACCTAACACTAAGCCCCCTAAGCCCACTAAGTATAAGAACAAGGAAAGAGGAGGGAGAGGAGGGTATCATGTCCATCTATTCAACTGTCTAGAGGTTGGCCCTCCGGAGGGTCCTCTTGATATCCTTGACCCGCTGTTTAATGTGCCGCACTTCCCGGCTCTGGTGGCTCACCTTGCGCAGCACTTTGTCCATCTTTTTTTCAAGTCTATTGAAGGCAGCAGGGTCAACAGCTGGAGCAGTGGCAGTCTGGGTACCGGTGGAGGAGGTCCGTGTGGGCTGTCCTGCACCGGTGGCAATGCTGGGGCAGGAAGTCCTGCAGATGTTGGATCAACAGTGGCAGCTGTGGGTGGGGCCACCTGGCTCTCATTGGTGGTTGTTTCTGTGTTGGCTGTGGTGGGCACAGTAGGCCCACCCTGGGGCAAGGCTCGCCATGGCCCGGAGGCACGTTCATGGCGATATCGCCGGGCAATCCTCTGGAACCCCGACTCCACCAGCAGGATGTGCTGGTATTGCATGGCCCGGCGCTGAAATTCACGGACCTGGTCTGGAGTCATGTTAGCTGCTGTGAAGACAAATGCAGATATGCCACATTAGTAACTGCATTGTGTGAAACAGCACAGCAAGTTAATCAGACAATACATCTACTATACTTCTAACAGCTCATATCACGATACAGAGCATCGAATTTCCCTGAGGAAGTACATGGCAGGCCAGACAACAAAGGTCACATCACACAAAGCACATTCATAACCCACAAGATGGGTAACAACTGGCCTTGACTTGCAATCTGAGTTCTGACAGTTAACATCTAAGAATCATGCTGCATATCCTCCACCAAGAGCTGGGCTACAAATGTCGGTGTACGAAAAACAAAACTAAAGCCACATGGTCTGCAAGTTGTAACTGGAATTTCCAGTATGGTACCAAGTGCCAAACCTGAGTGTATACTACTATGCAACCAAACCGTCACTTCTTCACAGGTATGTGTAACATACTGGTAGCATCAAAACTAGGTACCCCATTCACAAACCCATGGCCGTGTTTGAGGGGGGGCGGAGGATATACAATTATAATTTGCCAACAACATGTACACAGAGGAGTGTATAGGCTAATCCACACAGGTTTGTCTCTACAGACACACCACAGGTAAGGTCTATCTACATTTTGGAGTCAGCAAACCCTAGAGCACTCATAGGGTCAGACATGTCAGGAAAATCAGAACTTAGTACACAACATATACTTCCAGTGAGGCCTGACTTATCTCAGACACAGAGTTGCTAGAACACCCATGAGCATGAATTGCATGCACACCTAGGCCATTACACTCAGGTTCCACAGACTTGATGCACTACATGTGGAAGTACATGATGATAGGAGGTTCTACCTACTGTTTCAAAATTACGTAGGTAAATAGTGAAGCAGATGTCTATTGGGAAGCTATTAGCTCCGCCAATCTTAGAGAATGTGGGTCTGACAGGCTGACTAAATAGGGGCTGACTTCCATTGCAACTCTTGGTGATACAAGTGTCAGAGACACGACTATCCCCTGTACTCACAGTGGGGCCTACAGGGATGTCCTACAATCCCTACATGATACCATTGGATACGCATTGGCTAACTCAAAACATGTGAAAACTGCATTCCCACTCTGCGTCCAACTCACACGACCATAACCACATAACCAGCAAACACAACACATAACAGACATATCAACACTTACTGTAGTGGTCGGGGTCCTCAAATGTCGCCACCTCTCCCACAGTGTAGGGCGCCGGTCCTCCTGTAAGGTATGGAAGGAAGAAATGTGCTCAAAATCTGTGCACAGTGCAATATTTTCAGTATCATTTACAATGTGTAGGCTGAATAAGGAAATGGCAGCCATTCAGACATGATGGTACTGCATCTGATATTTCACGCCCAACTTGTACATTGCATGTGTCTCCTGTGACAGTTAAACACATATCTGCACACATACATTGGCCCTAACTATCATGTGGTTGCAAACTTGACCCATAATTGGTGAGCACGAAAAAATATGGAGTGTAATCGTCTCATCATGTGCATCCAAGAGAAACATCCAACGCCTAGTTACTTGAGGACTGCATTACCAGTCAAACATGCCTTGTGGCCATGACACCTTTAGTGCACATAGGCCCAATGTACAGAGGGAGAGGCAGGGACTCCTGTAAGCCATCCTGTTGTTACAGTATAGTCAATTGATGTGGCCCAGCTATGGTGATTTGCACCAACCATGGAGATGTAAAGCCATGTGCATACACTTGGTCTGCCATCCATATTTGGATTGTGGCTCAACCAATTCCAAAAAACACCTTACGATGTTAGCTGAGGGCACTTTACACCTTTACACAATGTATTCAAATCATGAACTGACATTTATCCTAAAAGATTAAGAAACACAATAATCCCACACATTCATAGTACTTCTGTGAACGCTTTCCTTCCACACTCACCAGACTCACATGAGACCAATGTTTGAGCCACTTTGCTATTATAAATTGTTGTGAAGGCAGCACTCATTTTCAGCATCATGTAGTGATTCTAAAGTCAGTCTAGCAATTGCGTCAACATAGTTGGCCTAAATGTTGGTACTTCTGTACTTCTCTGTCAATAGTACCCTATATAGACATGATGGGCTCCTATTTTGTTAGCTGTGCTGACAGAAAGGCCGCACCAATTTCCTTCATGGTAAAGTTACCTGTAAGTTTGCTGAGCACGTGCTACCTGACACCTAGCAATTGTGATCCTTGCCATAGTGCATCAATGATCCCCTAATATGTCCCCAAAATTACACACAGTCATCAAGTTAGGTGGCAGACATTGCACTAATCCACTGATGTCATAACAGAGCATTCATTTGTGCACATTAACATAAGTCGTACTCACCAACAGTGCCACCAATCATGATTCCCAGTGGTCCAAGAGATCCTGCTCCCTGGTGATGAGGTCACCCCACCGGTGCTTCAGCTGGTGGTCACTCCTCTGGCTGGCATACACACGCTGCAGATGATGCAGCACCTTTCCCCACTGGATTCTGCGCGCCTCTGTCGGGTAGCCCTGTATGACCCTGCCCCCTGCCTGTATCATGAGCGGCAAGAAATGTGTCACCAGCCAGATGAAGCCCCCCAACTCCTCTTCCCCCATCCTGCCAAGACGTGGCCTACCAGACATACTTATAGGAGAAGATAAGGAATAGGGGTAAAAGAAAAAGAAAGGGGAAATGGGTGAAAGTAGGGGTAAAAAGACAGAAAAAAAGTAAACCTAAACACTAAAAGAGCCCAACTATCCCCAAATTAACACTCCCCCACAACAGACTCCCACAAACAAGAAATACACAAGATAAATGGACAAATGTAGACAAAACACAGCACTACAGTATACACAAACAAAATTTATTTCACAAAAGGACTTTACAGAGAGCACACAGGACAAATACAGCACAAAATCTCTGGACAACACTCTCTACACAGCCACACAGTCTAGAAGGATCATAGACTGCAAAGTGAAAGTGAAAGTACACCCACTGTACATGATCTGTAAACAGGATATCCTATTACATCACTTCCTGAATGAAAAGTCCCGCCTTTTTCGCGTTTTGCGTCATTTTTTGTTGCACAAACTGTATTTGCGTAATTTTTTTTAAAGCACAGACATGAATATTAACCCACATCCACATAATGATACATGGACTGTACAAATATCTGGATGCAGGCTATATTTCACTCCTGTACGTAAAAAAAAATGACGCAAATACAGTTTGTGCAACAAAAAATGACGCACACCGCTAGGAACGTCAAAATTACAGTGCATTAACTGGTTCGGGGCATTTTTACATGTTTTTAGTTTTTCTTACATTTGGAACACATCAGAGATTGGCTAATTGAAGACAGTATGGTGTTGATGGTGTATGTTCACATGTGTGACATCATACTGCAGCTGAACATCATCCACTACACCCTTCACAGTATGTTTACAGTTGGCTGACGTCATAGATGGTCATATGTGTGGCCCACATATATGTATGGCACAAATTGTACATGTTTGCCATAAGGAGAGGATAGCAATGTGACGCACATATGTACAATACCTAATTGCCTTTGGCTCAAAGTGTGTGCTTTGACAACTAATTTGTTGGTTGACCAGGTGTGTGTACATCACATGAAGCATTATTGCACATTTGGTTGTATGAATGTGACGTCCATGTGTCCAACCCTAAGATGCAAGTAAAAATTGGAATGAGCAAGGGCATGTGTTAGTCATACATGTAACAACACCCGCAAAGTATACCTCCAAGTTTTAGGGTCACGTAGACACCACATGTGACATAGCAGGCACCAGATGGATGGCAGACACATGTTCATGTCAAAGGTCCACAATTTCTACATCCTATGTCCTGGAGTATTGGTAAGAGCTTCCTAGGCACTAGTTGATGAATCCCACAGTGAGTCATACACATGCATTGAGGAAGTGGGTACCATGTTGTTTGCACAGACAGACAAGGGTCAATCTCATATGTATGATGACACCACAGTTGAGGCCATAGAAGTAAGCCCCAACTATCAAGTGGCTGTGGTTGACCAGCATACAAGACAGCACGTGTCCACATATTTCCAGTGATCAATTGCACATAGGTGTCTTGTTCATGTGTGTGGTCCAATGATGATCCTGTAGATTTTTTGAGATGTAATTTGTCACAGTTCGGACCAGGACTCATCATGTGTCAGTGTCTGCTATTCCTGTAACTACTGAGTATCCTTTGTTGATCAATGTGAGTAAATTAGATGTGGACATGTGAACCAACCTGTGGATGGTCCCACCCTGTCACTAAAGAGGTGTAATGAGACAGTCAACAAGGCAACCTTGGTGTGCTGAGTGAGATAATGTCTCAATTGTTATGTTCCAGCAGGTGTCATTACAACATTTGTTCACAGGTTGGCCTCTGAACTTCCCACTGCATCTGGGAACATCATAGCCTCTGTGCTGTTTATTCTCGCAGCTATTCACCACACACTGCCCATCACTATGTTGTGCGCACTGTGATGCTGTGTGTGAACTGTCATGGTCCTGACATTTGTGTATTAGTCATGTACATTATCAGAGGTTGCTGGTTGTGCTGAAAGCCCCGTACCCAAGCCCTGCCTATGACCCTGGGACACTGTCACACTTTGTCATTCATGCATAAATGCAACCCAGAAAAGGGATGGGCCATGATTTTTGCGTTTCCAAGAGGATTTAACTCAAATGGTACAGTGAAAAGGCAGATGATGCTATACAATGTATTTGTGTATGCATGGTAGAAGCCCATGCCCAATGCCCCCTGATGAATGGCAGGTTTGACAACGCAAGTGTGGTACATATGTAGACACAGGGATACTTTAGTGTGACGCACAGACAGTTGCCAGTCAGGCTGACAGAATGCAAGATGATTCAGGAGCCAGCTACTGGACAAGTTACATAATCAGTGGTCTGAATGAGACTGTTTGGAGGACAAACTAGACAGTTGACATGTCAATCTGTGTATGTCCTGTGTTTTTGATGGTGACAAATGAACCCAAGGGCTGTGTTACACGGCTTAATTACTATCAATGGTTGACGATGTATTTGACATAATGGCTACTACTATGCTGTTCCAGGCATCATCAGGGGCAGTGCTTTTTGTAATGGGTGGTGTGCATGGAGGTATTCACAGGTGTGGGCTGCATCTGTTTCTCACCAGTCCTGTAGGTGAGACTTGCATTCTAAGGGCCAACAGACATTTTCACAAGGGGAAGCAATCTACATGTGCTAACAGGGCTTTGAAACTAGAAGACAGTGTATAAATTGACCTGCGTCCATGCAGTCAGATGTTCTTTGACAATGGCATACCTTAGGAAAGGGTGTAGCACACTGGTTTGCTAATGTTGGTCTGTGTTTGTACAGTATAGGAGGTATTATCAGGGTACACATCTTAGTATTCCAGGGACCTCTTCCGACTGGTGGGTTGTGACCAGGTGCATGGGTGTGTGATGAGTTCGGAAATGGGCTGACATGTACATGGAATGTCATGTGTGCAATGCATGTCATATGTGTGACACTTGTGCTGTGTATGTTCTGCTTCTATGGAACTCTAGTCACAGATATTCCTTGCAAATATTGGATGCAGTTGGACTAACTGCTGTCAAGGGTCTTGTCAGACATTCCTGTTAGTGATGCCAAAGCACATTGACTGCCTCATGTATGAGGCTTGTATTCCCCTTATTGAGTGAAGGTGTCATAGTTGTGTGCCATATGCTGCGTTGGACCTTGCTTTCAACATGTATGTGTGAAATAGTTGTGGTCCTCTGCTATAGGCCTTCAAAGAAGATATGTTTATGATATATGTCATTAAGAGTGTGTGTGTATGTGACCATTGTATGTTAGGCATCACATAAGCTCTGGGATGTTCTGTGTCCTACTCAGTATCTCAGCAATGCTCCATGAGGCAACACTCTTATTCTGAAAAGTAGGGATGAAGGTGTGTAAAAAGGAATAGCCAGACCATGATATGGTGAGTAGAATAGGTGTTTATTTAAATTAGTTAACTAAAGTGGTGCAGGTGATCATATTCAGAAGAAATTATTTACAATCTGTTGCCGCCTGCGTATACCAGCAGCTCTGTTCTGTAGTTCCCCCTCCTGTTGCAGGCCATCATCCTTCTCTTCCTCCTCTTCAGGCATGTGTGGCTCTGGTTCCAGGAGGGGAATGTTTCTTCTGACACAAATGTTGTGCAATATTGCACATGTGAGGATGATCCTACAGACCATCTCGGGGGAATATAGGAGGCTACCACCAGTGATGTTGAGGCAGCAGAACCTTGACTTGAGGATGCCGAAGGTCCGCTCGACAATGCTGCGTGTCCTCCTATCGGCCTCGTTGTATGCACGCTCTGCAGCTGTACTCGGGTTGCCAAATGGTGTCATAATCCATAGCTGGATGCGAAACACCTGATCAGCTGCAAGAGAAAATGAATGGGATCATGTTGATGTAGATGGCACTATTGAAAAGACCTTTTAATGGCAGTAGTTGTCTTGTGTTGTCTGTGACTCTTTTGTGTACTAATGTGACATCCTATGCTTGTAGGCTATACCATCTGCATTGTGTGGTTTCCTTTGCTGAACAAGTGTTTGTCTGCTAACCGTTTGTCAGCAGTATGTTTTGGGATTTTCAGTACATTGTGCCCTCCCTAGCATTGTGACTTGTGATACAGGTGTCTGTGTGTCTTCACTGGGGGTGAAATGATAGTTCCATGCAGAGTTAAAATTGAAAGTGTTGCTAACACGTTCATATCAAAGTACCCTGGACATCCCATACCTTTAGACTTAGGCAATGTATTAATGTAAAGGTCATTGGCACACTTACAATTTGCAAGGTGACATTTAGGCAACCACACTCATTGATGTCTTCACATTAGGCTGTACAGTAAATTCCGATGTGTGACAGGTTCAATGGTGACTTAAGAAACATGGCTAGCGATGTCACGACCTCAGTGTGTTCCTGTCGACAGGTTGCTGTTGTGATGTATGTGTTGTGTGTCCTAGAGGGTTGCTGTGCAGTGTATATATATGTAGGTTTTTGTGATTACCAACAAGTAGTCCATTGCCATACCGTCCATCCTGGAAGTGTTCATTGATGGTGCAGTGACGGAAGATGTATGAGTCATGTGCACTCCCAGGATATTTAGCCACGATGTTGGTGATCAATCCCCGGTGATCGACAATGGCCTGCACGTTGATGGAATGTGTGTGCTTCCTGTTGCGGTAGAGGTGTTCAGTTGAAGCAGGTGGCACAAGGCGTACATGTGTGCAGTCGATTGCACCAATGACGTGTGGGAAGCCACTGATTGCGTAGAACCCCTGTTTAGTTTCCTGCTGCTTCTGCAGTGTGTTAGGGAAGCAGATGTGGCGGGGTGTCAGTCGAATGATGGCATCCAGTACTTTGGGCAAAAAGGCGGAGCATGATGGTTGTGATATTCCGCCAACGAGGGCACCAGTTGTTTGAAAAGAGCCACTTCCCAGCATATGAAGTACGGCAAGCAGCTTTGTTTCTGTTGGGATGGTGCTGGGTGTCACCAAAGTGGGGGCCAACTGCTGTTCAATGTTTCGCAGCAGCTGCTGAATGGCCTGCCAGTTCAACCGGTACCTCTGTATGATGTCGTGTTCCCTGAGGCCCTGAACGGTTGTTCTTGGGTGGAATATCCTCTCCTGCCTTCTGCGCTGCCTTTGGGGTCCCTGCTGGTGTTGTTGTAGCTGCTGTTGTTGTTACTGGGCTCTGCGTCTGCGTGCATGCTGGATTAGATTCACCTCCATGGCTCCCTGTTGCTGCTCTGCTGCTCTGCTGTTTGTTCTGTGTGTTCTGATTAAATACAGGTGTGTTTGCCCCATTTTAACTCCTGCCCTGACCCAGGCGTTAATTTTTTACGCAAATCGGGCTGTGCGTCATTTTCTGGCTCCACCTCCCGGCCGTGCGTAATTTTTGCCCGAAAGCATAAATACGACGCACGGCCGTTTAAGCCATTTTTTGGACAGTAACGCCCACCTTGCATATAATTAATGCAAGGTGGGTTGCTGCATCCAAAAAATGATGCACACGGCAGAATTTTGTCGTCCGCGGGCGTAAAAGTTTAAATACGGGGCAACGTTTGCGCTGATTGTGGTCAAAACGTTTGACGCACAACCGGCGCAGACGGAGTATAAATATGCCCCTTAGTACTTTTAGTCCTGAACAAACATGTGGGAGAACATGCACAGAGGGTAGTGTGTAATTGTCAGAGATTCAGCAGGGGCAAACTTATCCCTGCTTCAGATGGGGCACCTACTGCTTCATCTGCAATAGGAAGCTGTGCCCAAGTGGTCAAGCCCCCCACATGTATGGTTCCAAATGCAAGTTCTGGTAGTATGGTGGCAAACAGGATAGAGAATTGCAATACTGTGCCAGCATTACCTGGCCAGACACATAACTCAGACTCAAAAAATGGGATTAATTGTGGTCCGGGAAAGCGGTTTATAACCCAATATATAGATTCTACCCAGGACTCACAGGGAGATATTGGAGCTCAGGTGCATGCTGGATCATCTAAATTGCCCTCTGACTCTTTAAGGTCATTTCAAGAGGGCTCACATCGAGTCGGGGCACATCACCCCGTTAACAAGAATGGGGGCTGAGGCTGGAGGAGAAAAGGCGGTTTTATTTATATGGTGGGGGTGCCTAGGTTACCCATTGGTTTTAGAGAAACACAGGATTCCCTTATAAATAATGTGATTTATTGGTTACGAATGCAGAGGAATTGCCTTTCTGTCATTCGGGCTGATATTCTCGAGGAGGGTAGACACAGTCAACCAGGATCAGAGTTTGATTTTATTTCTATTTTCCTTGTAGATAACTTTTTGGTGTATAACCTAATTGATTTTGATTCACGAAACTCGCTATTTGAGGGCTGCTAGAGGATCTGGTATCAGACTTCAATCCCATCTACCCCGGGATAGCATAAGAAGTTTTCCCAACCTATGTGATGGCAAGTCGGGAGAGGCCCAGGATTCTAGTAGAAGCTGTGCTCTAACCACAACAGAGAATCCTCTCAATTCACTATCTGAGATAGAATGACTATCTAATGTTTCTTCCCTAAGGACCCCTATTGTAGTTTCTGAGGCTAGTCGTGAAGAGTGTATTGGTAACTCTGAGAATGTTCTTCATCTTAGACCTAGGGTCCAGATCCCTTGCCTAGAATTTTCTATTATGTCCTGTAATTTGGCAGGGATAGGTAAAAGTTGTGAGACCCTGAGTGGCCTAGTTTTATCAATAAGCAGGACATATGCTTATTTCAGGAAACTTGGGCTGAAGATCCGATATATCTAGATGGGTTTCTGACATACTTTTCTGTGGCCCAACCTGCATCTGGGGGTTTTGGTCAACCTAAGGGGGGTCTCATGATTCTGCTGAATAAGAATTTAAAGTGCGCCCGATTCAGCACTACGCATTAACTCGCACGATCTATTGGGTGTTCAACTTGCATTTCAATCTGATTTCAAAATTATTATAATCAATGTGTATGCAAGGTCTGTTTCCTGAGGCACAGAGTCTCAAACACTTGCCCAGTTAGTTGAATATATGGAGACCCTGCACCCGCTAATGAAATTAGTGGTCGCAGGGGATATGAACTGTACTTTTGAACCTAATAATCTTAACAGTAATCTGACGACTGTGGAGGATGAACTTTGGGGCATCCCTCAATTGAAGGAGAATGCTCAATGTATTGGTTCTTGTACTGCTTCACAGTTGACTTCCCTTTGTTTTAGATTTGGACTAAGAGCATGTAATGGTCGTACTAGATCTGATTTAAATACTGCACCCACCTTCAAGCGAGGGCTTTCCTCCAGTGTTATTGATTATTTTTTGGTGGACATTAGGCTTTGGTCTCTCTCTATAGATCTGAAGGTAGAACTTCGCCATGACAGCGAGTTCAACCCTCTACTCCTTAACTTACTTAGGAATGTGTTTAGGAGAGTTCAGAATACTTGGATTCCCGAGGTTCCGGGACCCCTTTTGAATCATAGGCCAACTCGTGTTAGCTGGCCTAAAGTAATGTCAAATCCTTATCTGGTTGAGAAAATGTATTCACCTTTCTTAAAATGTGGGTCTGGCTTAGAGGAGTATGAAGCCAGTGACATTCCAATTTTGAGTATTCATGAAGAAATGGTAACGATTTTGCAGGGTATTTTTTATAGGGAAATGTAGGAGGCTGGCCTGGCTTATAGTGGGTACTGTCAGAGTCACCAGATCCTCGGGGTCTGTGCACATTCCCAACACGTCCACCACAAGACAGCTCTAATACTCTGATTAGAATGTCACAGAGTCTAAGAGAGTCCAAGTGGGGAAAAGGGGATTAGGTAGGGAACAGCTGGGAAGGAGACCTGTAGGAAGCCAAAAGGTTAAAACACACAATATCAAGATTATATCATATTAATCATTACTAGGCTATGACTCTAAGCATTGTCATACTGGAAACATGGATAACTTAAGCATGGACTTAAATAACTAGGCCTCAAGATGTCTGGATACCTGTGAGGGAATCAAGAAAGATGAATACAATTTTCCAATGATCCAGTCAATTAAATGTTACACATGGATTAGAAACATCAGACCCTTCTAGAATTACGCTTTCAAATTCAAGCATAGTCTTTTGCATGAGGACCAGGAAATAATCTGAATGATACCATATGACCTGTACTTGAGGGTCTTATTATGCACATACAATATAACATCTAGAATTCTAACACTTTAGTTTTCTTAAAATGCCGGAACATGAATTGCGCACATTGCAGATTTCCACAAAAGTTTGTAAATGCCATGAAATGATTGTGCACAAGGAATAACATGAGTTAGACACGAGAAATGAATTGCGCGTCTTGCCGATTCGAAGGCCACCAAGTAAATGCCATGAAGTGGTAGTGCACAATGAACATCGTGATTTAAGCACAAGAAATGAATCGAGCGTCTTGCTGATTCGAATACCACCAAGTGAATGCCATGAAATGATAGCGCACAATGAGTAACATGAGTTTAGCACAAGAAATGAATCGCGTGCTCTGCTGATTCAAATGTCACCACGTAAATGCCATGAAATGGTAACACACAATGAATATCATGAATTAAACACAAGAAATGAATTGCGCGTCTTGCCGATTCGAAGGCCACCATGTGAATGCCAAGAAATGGTAGCGCACACTGAATATCATGAATTTAGCACAAGAAATGAATTGTGCGTCTTGCCGATTCAAATGACACCATATGAATGCCAAGAAATGGTAGCGGAAAATGAATAACATGAATTAAGCTCAGGAAATGAATCGCGCATCTTGCTGATTCGAATGCTACCTTGTAAATGCCATAAAATGGTAGCGCACTAATGAATATCAAGATTTGTACACGAGTAAAAAATCGCGTGTCTTGCCGATTCGAGTGTAAGCATGTAAATGCCATAAAACATCAAGCGCACATTCACACGCACAAGAGCAAAATTGTTTTATCATGCTAATTAGGCCCAAGAACTCGAAAACCTTCGAGAACAGCATCGGGCCCAGCCCGACCTCCGTCTTACTGCCCTGATCAAGAATCATTGAAAAGTGAAAGGGCAAGGCCTGGAAGATCAAAGTAGGCCTTCGAACAGGAGCTCAGGAAGTTGCTGCTGCTCTGCACCAGGACCTCTGAATAGTGAGCACGTGGAGCTAGGCTGGCTCCCTTATACAGAGTCTTGGCCCAGCCCACAAACCACACCCAGGCATGCTGCAGGGAAAGCATCTAGAAGGCCCTGGAAAGGGACAACACCCTGACACACTCTGAAAGCCTGCAGCAGTACATTGCAAATGAACAGTATTTATATGCACCTTGAACATAAGTCTTCAGGATTAAACTCTGCAATGCAAAAGGTTAAACAACAGTATAATAGCACAATGCATCAATTATGTTATCTTGAGAGTGCTGAGTTTTTGCATTCTAGTCGCCCGTAAAGCACGCACTGCCTTGATGTTGACAGTACTCCCCTCTCCCAGACGTGTTCTAGGGCCTGGTTTGTCTGGATTGAGACAATGAAAACGCCTCACAAGTACTGGAGCATGAATATCAGATGTGGAAACCCATGAGTTCATTTCAGGGCCATAACCTTTCCATGAGATTAAGGGTCATATGTACCAAAGGATTTGACCCATTCTGTGTCTATGGAAAAAAGCTTTCGTACATATGGCCCTAAGTACCATAGATTACTCCCTCTCAGTTTGGAATCCAACACCTTCTTGACTTTGTATTCTATTTCCCCCTGTACTAGAACTGGAGCTGGATGAGGGCGGACCTTGTGGACTGCCTTTTTCAAGAGGGAAGTTTGGGACACTGGATGAATCCGTAATGATCTTGGCAATTGCAGTTTATAGACCACAGGATTGATTTGCTGAAGGACAGTGTAAGGACCTATGAATTTAGGGTTGAACATGTGCTTCTTCTTGAAGTCTATATGTTTTGTAGAAAGCCACACTTTATCACCTGGTTGATACTGCGGTCCCTCACAATGTTTCTTGTCATAATGCTTTTTGTATTTTTGTTTGGCCTTTTCTAAATGCTGTTGAATCAATTTCTGGGTTTGATGAAGATGTTGAATGGTTTCTGACACAGCTGGTGTAAGAGAACTTTCTTGACGGATCGTGATGTGCAAGGTGTCAGGATGATAGCCAAACAAGCCAAAAAAGGGTGTAATGCCAGTAGAAGTGTGGAATGAGTTATTGTAGGCTAACTCAGCTAACCATAGCATTGATGTCCAAGAATTAAGTGCTTTTTCAGCGTAAGCACGCAGGTTTTGCTTCAAAGTCTGATTTAGTCTCTCAGTTTGACCATCTGTTTGAGGATGATGGCTAGTAGATAGTGTGGATATCACTTGAAGTGTTTTGCACCACGTCTTCCAGAAATTGGAGGCAAATTGCGACCCTCGAACGGAGAGGATCATTTTCGGCAGTCCATGATAACGAACCACTTTATTCAGTAAATTAGTTGCCAGTTCACTGGTGGGGGCAATTTCTTACAGGCAATGAAATGTCCATATTTCGTGAGACTATCTACTACCACCAGGATTACTGAATGTTGTTGAACTACTGGTAGACCTGTAATAAAGTCTAAAGAAATATGCTCCCAAGGACGACTTGGAGTTGGGAGTGGATGCAACAACCCTTTCGGTTTTGAATGACTTGTTTTAATGTGAGCGCAGACTTCACAGTTGTTTACCATTGCTTTTACGTCTTTCGTCAGAGTGGGCCACCAAAATTAGCGTTGAATTAATTCAAGAGTTTTAGGAGTTCCTGGATGGCCTGCTGTCGGTATAACATGCAACCAATGAAATACTATCTTGCGAAGCTTGGTAGTGTGCCAAACAAATGAGCGTTGTGGAAAGGTAATCCTTGCTTGATTGACCTTTTGGGATCTGTTTGGGCCCATGTCTGCCATTTCTCAATGGTGAAAGAATTACAGATGTCTTCAAAGAAATCTTCAGTTTTTATGATGCATAGGACTTTGTCTGGAGCAATGATAGCTCTGGAGGTTTGAACTGCAGGCAACGTGGTAGACTCTTGGCGGGACAAGGCGTCAGCTTTGCGATTGTCTTTACCAGGACGGAAAGTTACCACAAAATCAAATTCGGCCAAAAACAGCATCCAGTATAATTGCAGAGGAGTCAGAAGTCTGGCAGAACTCATGAACTGGAGATTGCGATGATCAGTATATACTGTGACAGTGTATTTGGCACCCAGCAAATGATGTCTCCATTCTTTAAAGGCTTCACAAATCGCCAGAAGCTCTTTTTCAGCAATGACATAGTTCTGTTCGGCTTCGTTCAGTTTCCGAGACATGTAAGCTACGGGATGAAGTTGGCCAGTATCTTTGTTTCGTTGTGACAAGACTGCACCTATTGCCACATCTAAAGCATCAGCTTCCACTATGAAGGGACGGTCCGCATCAGGGTGAGTCAAGACTGGGGCAGTGGAAAAAGCCTCCTTCAAAGTTGAAAAGGCTTAGTCAGCTTCTGGGGACCATACAAATGTTTCTTTCTTTCTTAATAGCTTAGTGATTGGGGCCACTGTCTGGGAGAAATGATTTATGAACCTCCGGTAAAAAATTTGCAAACCCCAGGAAACATTGTACATCACAAACAGTCTTTGGGGTGGGCCAATCAGATACGGCTTTTACTTTCTTTTCTGCCACAACCATACCTTGAGGGGTAAGGATAACCCCTAAAAACTCAACTGTGGTAACTTGAAACTCACATTTGGTTAGTTTGCAATATAAATGGTGCTTTCGAAGGGCTGCAAGAGTTTTTTTGACATGTTGTACATGTTCTTTTTCATTGTCAGAGTAGATCAAAATGTCATCGATGTAGACTATGGCAAATATGTTGAGATACTCTCGAAGAACGTCATTCAAGAAAAATTGAAATGCTGCTGGAGCATTACACAGACCAAAAGGCATGACGGTGTATTCAAAGAGGCCATATCTTGTCTTGAACGCTGTTTTTCATTCGTTGCCCTCTCTCATTCTGACCAAGTGATAAGCACCTCGGAGATCAAGTTTTGTGTATATTTTAGCTTTCTTTACTTGTTCCAGCAAGACTGGGATTAGGGGCAAGGGATATTTATTCTTGATGGTAACTTTGTTCAAACCCCTATAGTGGATACAAGCTCGAAGATCTCCATTCGCCTTCGGAACGAAAAACAAAGAAGCTGCAGGAGACTTAGAAGGGCGGATGAAACCATTCTCCAAGAAATGATCCAGATACTTTTGTAAATGTTGATTTTCATGTTCTGACAGGGAGTACACACGACAGTTGGGGAGAGCGCGCACTGCCCTGATGTTGACAGGTACCAGATGGTACTTACACCTTGTGGAGGTCCAGTTATCCCTTATTAGTAGATTAGTAGTGTTCTGGCAGCTTAGGCTGATAGAGGCAACTATAGCAGAGTAGCTTAGGCTGAACTAGGAGACATGCAAAACTCCTACTATACCACTTATGTCATATAGCACTATATCATAAGAATCACAATACTCAGAGTTACTAAAAATAAAGGTACTTTATTTTAGTGACAAAGTGCCAACAATATCTCAGAGGATATACTCCCTTGGGAGGTAAGTAAAATACACAAAAGATACACACAAACCAAAATCAGGTAAGTAAACAGTTGGAAAAGTAGTGCAAACACTGTGGAATACAATAGGATGCAATAGGCCCAGGGGCAACACAAACCATATACTAGGAAAGTGGAGTGCGAACCACTTAGGGACCTCTGTCCTAGTGTAGTGTGTAGAGGGTCACTGGGAGTGTAAGAAAACACAAAGGGTGTCCAAGATACCCCAACCCAAGACCCAGCAAAGTAGGAGTAAAGTGACCCTACTTCCCCAGAAACACACTAAAGTCGTTATAGCAAAGCACTGAAGATGGATTCCTGGACCTGAGGACCTGTAAAGGAAGGGGACCAGACCAAGAGTAGTGAAAGTGTCTGGGGGGTCAGGAGCCCACTAAACCCTGGATGAAGGAGCAAAATAGCTGCCACTGGGTGGAAGAAGCTGAAGATTCTGCAACAACGGAAGACGCCAGGAACTGCTCTTTTGCACAGAAGATGTCCCACGGAATGCTGGAGGATGCAGAGTTGTTTTTTTGGGGAAAGACTGCAAACAAGCCTTGCTAGCTGCAAAGGTCGCGGTTAAAGAAAAGGGTGCTGCCTGGGCACAGGAAGGACCAGGAGGTGCCCACTTGGAAGAGGAGACAGAGGGGACCCTAAGCAACACAGAGAGCCCAAGCACAAGAAGGCAGCACCCGCAGAAGCACTTGAACACAGGTTCAAGACAACTGAGCATGGCAGTCATCTCAACACTACAAATGAGGGTCCCACGAAGCCGGTGCTCAACTCAGCGAGTTGAGCAATGCAGGACAGAGTACTGGGGACCTGGGCTAGGCTGTGAACAAAGGATTCCTTGCAAAAGTGCACAGAAGCCCTTGCAGCTGCAGTTCACGCAGTATACAGGATTTATGTCTGGCGAGTGGAGGTAAGGACTTACCTCGGCCAAATTTGGAGAGATGGACCACTGGACAGTCACGGTTACTTGGATCAACCACCTGTGTTCCAGGGACCATGCTTGTCATAATGAGGGGGGACCCAGTGGACTGGTGAAGCTGAAGTTTGATGCCTGCATTAGCAAGGGGGAGATTCCATTGATCCACAGGAGATTTCCTCTTGGCTTCCAGTGCAGGGTGAAGGCAGACAGCCCCCAGAGCATACACCACCAGGAAACAGTTGAGAAAGCTGGCAGGATTAGGCGCTACAATGTTGCTGTTAGTCTTCCTGCTTCTTTGTTGCAGTTTTGCAGGCACCCTGGAGCAGTCAGTGGTCGATCCTTGGCAGAAGTCGAAGAGGGAGATGTAGAGGAACTCTGGTGAATTCTTGCAAATCGTTATCTGACGAAAAGCCCAGAGGAGAGACCCTAAATATCCCTCAAAGGAGGATTGGCAACCTAGTCAGGTAAGCACCTATCAGACGGGGTCTCTGACGTCACCTGCAGGCACTGGCCACTCAAAGACATCCACTGTGCCCTCACACCTCTGGATTCAAGATGGCAGAGGTCTGGGACATACTGGAGGAGCTCTGGGCACCACCCCTGGGGTGGTGATGGACAGGGGAGTGGTCACTCCCCTTTCCTTTGTCCAGTTTCGCACCAGAGCAGGGGCTGGGGGTTCCCTGGACCGGTGTAGACTGGTTTATGCAAGGAAGGCACCACGGGCCATATTTATACTTTTTGACGCAAAAATGCGCTAACGCAGTTTTGCGTCAAAAAAATTAGCGCCGGCTAACGGCATTCTGAAGCACCATGCGGGCGCCGTATTTATTCAATGACGTTAGCCGGCGTTAGCCGCCGGTGCTGCCTGGTGTGCGTGAAAAAAAATGATGTAGACCAGGCAGCGCCGGCGTAGGGGAATATGGAGCTTGGGCGCCAAAAAATGGGGCAAGTCAGGCTGAGGCAAATTTTTCGCCTCAACCCGATTTTTTCGACTCCCATCCCCCATTGAAATGACTCCTGTCTTAGCAAAGACAGGAGTCATGCCCCCTTGCCCAATGGCCATGCCCAGGGGACTTCTGTCCCCTGGGCATGGTCATTGGGCATAGTGGCATGTAGGGGGGCACAAATCAGGCCCCCCCTATGCCACAAAAAAAAAAAAATCATTACTTACCTGAACTTACCTTATGTTCCCTGGGATGGGTCCCTCCATCCTTAGGCGTCCTCCTGGGGTGGGCAAGGGTGACAGGGGGGGTCCCTGGGGGCATGTGAGGGCAACTCTGGGCTCCTTCCGAGCCCACAGGTCCCTTAACGCCTGCCCTGACCAGGCGCTAAAAATCGACGCAAAAGCGGCTGGACGTCATTTTTTTTGACCCGCCCACTCCCGGGCGTGAGTTTTGCCCGGGAGTGTAAATACGGCGCAGATGCCTCGGAGTCAATTTTTTAGATGGGAACGCCTACCTTGCATATCATTAACGCAAAGTAGGTGTCCACGCTAAAAAATGACGCAAACTCCATGGACTTTGGCGCTAGACGCGTCTAACGCCAAAGTATAAATATGGAGTTAGTTTTGCGTCAGAATTGCGTCAAAAAAAACGACGCAATTACGGCGCAAACAGAGTATAAATATGCCCCCACATGTGCCCTTCAAAGCATTTCCAGAGGCCTGGAGAGGCTGCTCCTCTCAGGCCCTTAACACCTATTTCCAAAGGGAGAGAGTGTAACACCCTTTCTCAGAGGAACTCCTTTGTTCTGCCTTCCCGGGACTGGGCTGCCCAGACCCCAGGAGGGCAGAAGCCTGTTTGTGGGTTGGCAGCAGGGTAGCTGGAGTGAAGACCCCTGAGAAAGCTGGTTTGGCAGTACCCGGGGTCCATGCTGGAGCCCCGGGGATGCATGGGATTGGCACCCCAATACCAGATTTGGTTTGGGGGGACAATACCATGATCTTAGACATGTTACATGGCCATGTTCGGAGTTACCATTGTGAAGCTACATATAGGTATTGACCTATATCTTGTTCACACGTGTAATGGTGTCCCCGCACTCACAAAGTACGGGGAAATTGCCTTGAACTATGTGTGGTTACGTTGGCTAGTGCCAGGGTACCCTCACACTTAGTAACTTTGCACCTAACCTTCGCCAAGTGAGGGTTAGACATATAGGTTACTTATAAGTTTCTTAAGTGCAGTGCAAAATGGCTGTGAAATAACGTGGACGTTATTTCACTCAGGCTGCAGTGGCAGTCCTGTGTAAGAATTGTCTGAGCTCCCTATGGGTGGCAAAAGAAATGCTGCAGCCTATAGGGATCTCCTGGAACCCCAATACCCTGGGTACCTAGGTACCATATACCAGGAAATTATAAGGGTGTTCAAGTGTGCCAATCAGAATTGGTAAAAATGGTCACTAGCCTGCAGTGACAATTTTAAAAGCAGAGAGAGCATAAACACTGAGATTCTGGTTAGCAGAGTCTCAGTGTTACAGTAAGGCACCACACAGGGAACACATATAGGCCACAAACTATGAACACTGGGGTCCTGGCTAGCAGGATCCTAGTGACACAGGCAAAAACAAACAGACACACACGTAAAAATGGGGGTAACATGCCAGGCAAGACTGTACTTTCCTACACTCTGCGGTTTAGGTACGGGCTGCAATACAATTTGATGTGTTGGATACCAAGATCGATACAAATGGACATTATGCATTTGTTTATGGAGACCTAGGTAGTAGGCCCTTAGTACTGGGCAGTATCTATGCCCCTAACATAGACCAAGACACCTTTCCCTCCCATTTCTTCTCTCTGCTAACCGACTGGTCCCACATCCTGTGAGTTATTGGAGATTACATCAATGCAGTACTGGATATACAACTGGACAGCTCCCACCCTCCATTACCTAGTACCCAAATTTGAGACAGGAAAAGTCAATGCATGTCTTGGTGGTCACTAGATGCATAGAGGGGATTAAATCCAGAGATGAGAGAAGACTCCTTTTACCCTACCTCACAAATTACACTCCTGCCTATATTGCATCTCATTCCCTTAAACATATACTCCAGACTATCACCAACTCCACCTATCTAGGCAAAACCCTGTCTGACCACAGCCCCATAGAGAACATAATATCATGGTGCTGCATCCCTAACCCGTCCCCACTGGGAGAATACAGCCCTTAATTTATAAGATGCAGTGTTTAAGGACATATTTGCCACTCCCATTACAACTTATTTAACTGAAAATACCAAAACAGCTTCCTTGCCCCTGATGGAATGAGAAGCATTTAAAGTGGTCATAAAGCGGTGTCTTTATTCACAATGGCTGGGGCTTGCTAATCAGTCCTGAGAGATCTTACTTCTACCAAAAAACAGCTAGGAAATCTTGAACAAGAGACTGCCTCTGACAATTATAGAGTAGAAGAGTTATCAGAATGTTGTATCTGATATGCTGAACTCTTAGAACACTTGTGAATTATTGATTACAACACATATACACAACAAATTCACACCAAGAAGGAAAAACCTGGTGTGCTGTCAGAAAGTATGATCTGCCCCCACTGTCTCCCACTCCAAGCCAATCTACTGGCACACTTACAGGCACCCGATACACAACAGAATTAGATAGTAATAACACTTTCAAAGATTTTTACGCCCATCTTTGCAGACCTTACTCCCTCCATCGCCTACTGCTTTTGTCACATTTCTGGTGAACCTACAAGTACTGCTGGGTGCTAGGTCCATGTCATGTGGCTACCAACCCCCTTAATACAAGATGAAATTGGAAGTGCAATATTAGAACTCCTTTGCAATAAGACTCCAGGTTTAGACAGATTACCCTTCGAATTCGAAGACACCTTTTCTGCCCACCTGGTACTACACCTAGATAAATTGTATAATACCTCATTAGAGCTAGGCACCCTTCCCACGTCAAGCCCTGAGGATATGTCTTCCTACAGACTCCGATCATTACTATCAGCAGAATATAAAATATTAAACAAGGTACTGGTGAAGAGGCTGCTTCCTATTCTGCCAGACTGAATCCACTCTGACCAGAACAGATTTGTGCCCCATCGTAGCACCTTCCTGAATATCAGACATTTATATCAGGTGATGGAGGCTGCCAGGGACACCTACCCCAATGCAGATGCCTCTGCTTCACCCTCCAGCAGGTATTCAATACCCTCATCTGAGAGCATATGTTTGTGACCCTAACTACATTTTGCATTCCTCTAACATATACCAAAGGGATCAAACTTTTATATACAGACCTAACACACAGGCATTAACTGGATACCACATATCATCTATTTATCTTATTTATAGAGGCAGCAGCCTAGGTTGTCCCCTGTTCACATTATCAATTGTCCTAGCGATGGAACTCCTGGCATAGAGCATCAAACACATGGCTGGTATATTGCACACTGGCCAAAATGCCATTTCATGACATCATAATTTATATAGGACCTGACTATGGACTCACGCCACTCAGCAACCTCTTCAACCGTTTCAGAGATCTTTCTGATCTCCGAATTATTCATACCAAACCCTAGTCACCCTTCTTTTGGGAGTGAACCCTGGGAGATATCTTACCCTTAGGTACTTATACGATTCCAATTCCCTCTCATACTTTCTGTTATGTTGGTATACAGATCTACTGGTCACCAGTAGACCTGTTGGATGGTAAATTGTTGAAGATCATCAATTTTCTGTACACAAGTCTTGTTCTGGGTCACTCTTCCATTATCAGTGATGGGCCGCTTAGCGCTTTCTAAAATGGTAATGCTCCTCCGACTGCTGTACTACTTCATAAACTCAACTATAATAATTACCAAAACCTGCTTTAGACAAAGTAATACCCTTCTTACTGACCTAACATGGGGTACAGAAAGATACAGATTGAGCTTCCTTAAACCACAATTACCCCAGATGAGGATGGGTTGGGTGCCTCCCATTTTCAGACGTATTGCGATGCTTCTTAACTGCAATGGTTAACATATTGGTTGACGGGTTTCTATCTGACTGAAATAGGTTTCACCTCCAAGCCATTTCAAAAGGGCAAACTACAAACACTATTACTACCAGGGGTGCATGCCCTCCACAGTCACGGGCCATTACATTCACAATGCCTGCTCCACATTATGCTCCAAATATTCCACTGCATGTTTTAGAAATATCAATGGGCCCATTCTCCTCAATTATACTGGAACCCCAGGAGTCATCTGGAATTTATACACTTCGGAACCTATTCGCTAAAGGAAAGCTGATGTCCCACCAGGATCTTACCCAAACCCACAAACTCCCTTCTTAATACACTGAGCCATTTCCCTTTACATGCAGAAAAATAGTACTACCATGGGCAGGGAACCTAAAACGCACTCCTTCATCAGGCAGTACATAAAGTGGGTGCTGGAAGAAATGTGGTCAAATGGTTGTACAAAGGTATGCATGCACATCTACATTTCACCCTGGCACCCCTACGCACAAATTGAGAAAAGGACCCTAGTCAAGCCCCAGATGATAAGGAAAGGCACTTCCTAACAGTGTACCATACAATGATTCCCTGCAACTCTACATTTAAATTCATCCAATTTTCATTACTGCACAAGACCTACTTTACGCCACAAAAATTGCACAAACTTTTCCTGTTGGTGTCCTATAGCCATCCTTGGTGCTCTGCTGATCAGGCAGACTTGCTGCATATACTCTGGGCACACCCTTCTGTCAGATCCCACTGGAATGAGGATCACAACTCCCTGACAGACTTGGCTGGGAACCCCCACTGGAATATGGTGAACCACTGTCTGTTGGGCTTATATCCAGGCCATAAGCAGAATAAAACCTTATCACATTTTATCAGGCTTTATTGACGTTGCCCTTCTATTGGTCAAATAACAAATCCCAAGATGCTGGAAATCCTTACACGCTCTGAGCTAGTTCAGTTGGAGGAAGGCTGTCTTACACTTGGGTACAGCAGAAGACAGGTACGGAGACAAGAGGAATACCAAGGACTCAGGAACCGCTCAATCCCGCTGACTATTTAGAAACATTCCAGGCCCAGACAGGCAATGATCAGAGACTAACAGACTGAAGGTGACCTTCACCTTGTAGTCACGCTGGGTAACTCCCCTGTATTCCCACACCAACTTCCACAAAATGGGCAATAACTAAAGTCACCTGACTGGCGCTCCCATCCGTCAGAATGGTGTGTGATGGTAAATCAGTTGGGGTTAGGATGGGGGGTGAAGATTCATTGAAATTTCTGATTTGCACTGATTTGATAGTACAGCTGCAAAGGATCCTGGATCAATTGTGATGTACTATAACAAATCAGTGTATGTTGTGATATTTGATTTATTGCTTATGATGTAACAGTGATTACATATTATATTACTTCACAATTTTTTGTTATAAATATCCTTATGAAAACCGGAAACTGTATACTACTTGACAAAAAACAATAAAGTTTGTTTGAAAAACGAAATCTCAAGAAGGGGAGCCATCAGAAGTTACGTGACACTGGATACTGCAAGAAAGGCCCACTTTTTAAATGTGTAGTTTTCAAAATAATAATATAAAATCCAATTTGACCAGTAAGTTGGCTCTCAAATTACTAATAAAATAAATAATAGATTCATTGTATTAGGTGCTCGCAAACATCAAGCATTATACGTTGTTCTATTGTAACCCAGTGCTTCCTATAGAAGAATCATCTTTTTCCCCACTGAAAATGTACTTTGGGGAGGTTTCACTGCCTGTACTTGTAAAACTTTAACTATACATTCCCTACTTTTTAAATATCATGCACCCTACCATATGGATATTTAGGGCCTACCTTAGGGATGACGTATAAGTATTAAAAAGGAAGGTTTAAGACTTGCAAAAGGTTTGTTTGCAAGGTCCAAAACACAGTTAAAAACTGCACATCAACACAGCAGGGGCAGGTCTGGAAACATGTTTTTCAAGGCTCCTTAAGTGAGCCGCACAATCAGTGCTGCAGCACTGTAATAGCATTTTCTTTACAAGCCCTCAGTACATGTGGTACCTTGTACTAGAGACTTAAAAATAAATTAAATGTGCCAATTAGGGTAATCCCAGTTCTAACACTTTAAGGGAGGAGAGCACAAACACTTGGCTACTGGTTAGCAGGGTGTAGCAAGGGTATAGAGTTCTATGACCACCAAAAATAAGTTCTGCAAAAGTAGGCAAAGGAGGTGTACCACTCAAATAATTTTCAATAGTTGTACCATGTGTCTTACTAATATTTGTGAAAGCAACAAGAAGAAATCATTCCCTTTTATAGCACTCAAATTGCTGGCAACTACTGTGCCACAATGTCACCTAATGGCTTTAGAATACCAACATTAAATAAGAGACAGGGAATAAATAACCATCTAACCCAGCTCCTGAGGTGCAGGCAAATAAAGAGACATTTCTTGAAGATAACACACAAATCTAACATTTTAAAAAATCTGAAGAGAAAGCAACTATTTCTAAGTGGATCTGAACTGTTGGGTCCCCACATTGTTTGGCTTTGCTCTCCACATTTCACTGAATTCATTATTGTTGGATTTAGGACTCTGCACACTGGATTTATAATAAAAAATCCTAACTTTTGGTGAAGTCAGATTTCAACTTACAATTTTTAGATGGAACTTTTAGAAACATGCTCCTGCCTTTGCCTTTTGGTGCCCACATGCTGTCTCTGGGTCACATAGCTGGGTTTGGGTGACAGTTATGTTCTGTGTATTCCTCCTAGACAGCTACACAAGATGGGTAGTTTAGGTGTGCCTGAATTGGCCATCTCTGGCAGGATGGGAGGGAAAAGCTGGACTCAACCCCACTTACACTTGAATCATTTAAACTGTATCCTGTCTACACAGAAGGAGCTGCATATCTCCTGTAGCTAGCCTGGGGCCAGGACACAGAAGGCAGGACATCTGTGCAATTCAAAGGCCTACCTTTAGAAGCTTCTCAACAGTTCAAAGGCAAAACTGCGTTTATATATACTGGACCTCAGGCGCCAATACTACAGTATACTTCCGTACCTGTGGATGCTCTGCAGGAAGAAGGACGCCTGTTCTGCTGAAAGAACTGCACTTGAAATAGAATGCTGCTCTGAAGGCCTGCTGTCCTGCTGCCTACTGCCCTCTTGTCTGTGTGAGAAGGACTGGACCTGTATCTCTTGAACCCAGAACCCAGGGTGAGTCCAAGGGCTAGAAGGCTGGCCTCCTGATCAGAAGCCTCAGGGATACAAAAGGCTTCCAACAACCCTGAACCTGGACTCTACCACAGCACCCTGCCAAGAAGTGCCACCCCCATCCTCGCCCCTTGGAAGTGGGCTTAAGGTTCTTTGCCAGCCTCTGAGATTCCAGCGGAACCAACACATCTTCTCTGCTGTGCGATGCAAACCCAAGCAGAACTGACGCATCGCCACTGCTGCGTGGATTGGACCCGCTGCAAAGACCTGCACTGCTGCCACAGACCCATAAGAACTGCCACTGTGCGATGCATCCTCGGAACAGAGACTTGAATACCTCATCAATGGCAGTCTTTGATACCGACGCCAGACTCCACATTGCAGTCTTGCAGCTCTTGAGAACCGATGCATCTCCCTGACTGCACACCGAATCCTTGATGCCAGACTTTGCATCGCAGGGCCCATCAATGGGATCCTCAACAACAATGCAGACAGTGCAATGTATCTTTGATGCAGAGTTTGCAACACTTTGCAAACCAGGATTTAAGGTGCTCTGTTCAGTGGGCCTAACTGGGTCGCTGTAGCTGGCCCCCATGCTCCATGCTGGTGGGCCTGAACTCCTGCTTGTGTCATGACGTGGGTCGACCAGATATATACAGTTGGTGCTTTGTGCTTTTTGGTGCTACCTCTGGTCCTAGTTATTGGATATTTGTTGTTTGGCCTTGTTCCATTAATAAAAGAAAATTTTATTTTGCTAACTTGGATCATTTTTGGGTGAAGTTTTCACTTTATTACTGTTTAAAGTGTTGCACAAATACTTCACACATTATCTCAAAATTATGCTTATTTGTGCTAAGTTACAAGAGGGCTGAGCACAGGTTAATTTTGAGTTGGCTTGTGACTCATTCTAAGAAGGATTGTGTTTGCTCCTTGACCAGGTATCACATCCCAGTCAAACAGCAACCCAGTTTCCTACACGAACAATATGGATAAGCTTTTTGCAGTCACGCTAAGTGGAGTGAATCAATGAATAAAGTTTGCTGACCCTTTGCCTATGATGTATACTATGGCGGGCAGAAAGAAAATGTTAATGACAATTCAAAAGACAAATAGATAAACCCTCTGAATAAAAACCCTTCAGTGTATGTATATTATATTTGGATTATTTGCAAAACAACAGTCAGGCTATACACCTAGAGCTGTATAAACATCCAGATCTACAAACATACTGCAGAGTGCTCCAGAACTCATTTGTCCTCCAGCTTTTAGGATAAGTATCAACACAGGGCCCCCAAATGTACAAGCATTATGCTTGCAAAAATATAGTAAAACTATTTACAGCTAAACATAACAATTACATTGTTCCTTAAAATCTTGTCAATTTCACAGATTTTTAGAATACTGTAGCTCAAGAGCAGGACCAGAAAGGCTATTAACCAAGCAAGAAGGCTCCCTTGAAGACCAGTGGTCTTGGGCTAATAGCATTCTAAGGCCCCGATTTAGGAAGCTCTAGCACCACATTAGCATCATTTTCTTTACGCTAATGCAGCGTTAGGCTGCAAAAATCGCCATGCCAGAATTATAAAGTGGTGAAATGCATCCATTGCACCACTTTGTAAGCCCTTGCACCACATTATGCCTGGGCCAGGTATAATGTATGTAAGGTGACGTTCTCCCATCGGGGGGGGTATAAAAAATGGCGCAAAGAAATCTTAAAGATTTCTTTGCTCCATGTTTTTCACCATTTGTAACGCCTGCAGTCGTTACAAGGTGGCACACCATTGGTTACAATGGGCCCCTGTGTACTGCTAAGGGTTAGCACCAAACTTTTAGTGCTTACCCGGAACAGTACATCAATAGCGTCAAAAATGTTGATGTTATTGACCCCTACCCTACTCCATGGTGCCCTCGTACTTTAAATACAGCTGTTAGACTTTTCATCTTTGGTGCGGTCTCCCCTAACTTTTTGCCTCTGTTTCCCAGGTTGTTGATGTGTGCTGGACTCTATTTTTGCTGTTTTTGTTACTCTGGGCACTTTACCACTGCTCTCCAGTGCTAAAGTGCAAGTGCTCCTGTATAAAATGTGTATGTAATTGGCATTTCATGATTGGCATATTTGATTTACTGGCACATCCCTAGTACTCCTCTAACTTTTTGTCTCTGTTTCCCAGGTTGTTGATGTGTGCTGGACAGAGGCTAGAGGCTTTGAGAGACACAGGAACCAGTGTGACTACAGTGAGGAGTTACCTGGTACCTGAAGAGCAGATAGATCCCCGGGTACTTCACCAAGTAGTTGCGGTAGACAACTCAGAGTGCCTGTGCAGAGTGGCGCAGGTTCCCTTTGAATGGGGTTTGGGTCTGCCTGGGTGGTTATGCGTATCCACCAGGTCTATGGCAGCCCATCAGGGTTATTCGGAGACCCTGGAGCCTGAAAGAGTGGCCCAGGTGTCTGCTAGAAGGAGGAAGGGCAAGGGGCGTGGGAAAACGACCCCCGGTACAGGAGGAGGCTGAACCTGAGGGGGGGGTCCTGGAGCCTACAGGAGAACAGCTGGCTGAACTCGGTGAGGTCCCTGAGTTGTCAAAGTGGCAGTAGGAAGGGGGGCCCACCAAGGAAGCATTCTGTGAGGCAAAGAAGTCATGCCCTTCTCTTGAGGGTTTGCAGCAGCAGACTGCAGACCAGGCATCTGGCAAGGAGCCTGGATCACATTTGATTTAGTGCGAGGATGGCCTCCTATATAGTGGGAGTTTTTACCCGCATGGTGTTCCCCAAGGAAGTGGTATCTGATAGGAGTGCCAACTTCATATCCACTTATGTGAAGTCTCTGTGGAAGGTGTGTGGGGTAACGTACAAGTTCACCACACCTTACCACCACCAAAGCAATTGTCTGGTTGAGAGATTCAACCGCACCTTGAAAGGCATGATTATGGACCTGTAAGAGCCCTTGAGGCAGAAGTGGGACATCCTGTTGCCATGCCTTCTGTTTGCTTACAGGGAGGTGCCTCAAAAGGGGCTTGGCTTTAGTCCTTTTGAGCTGATTTATGGCCATCTTGTGAGGGGACCTTTAAGTCTGGTCAAGGAGTCTTTGTAAAAAAACTCTTAGTAAACTCCCCCAGGATGTATTCAGCTACATGCTGGTTCTGAGAAACCAGACCGCCTGCTTCAGGAGTCTCGCACAGGAGAACCTAGAAGCAAGCCAGGAGGATATGAAACGCTGGTATGACCAGAATGCCAGTCTGGTCGAGTTTCAACCTGGATAAGAGTGTGGGTGATGGCACCAGTGGAGCCTAGGGCACTTCAAGATAAGTGGTATGGGCCATTTGAGGTGGTGGAGTGCAAGAGTGAAGTCACTTACCTGGTGAACCTGAAGACTCCCAGGAACCCTTTAAGGGTCCTGCATGTTAACCGGTTTAAGCCACACTTTGAGCGGACAGCGTTGTCCATGCTCCTAGAGACAGATGACGGGGTAGAGGAGGAGAGTGAGCCTCTTCCTGACCTTCTGTCTGCAGGAGAAAAAGATGGGTCTTTGGAGGGAGTGAACCTCTCCCCCTCCCTGACTCCAGAGCAGCAGAGGGACAGTTGCCAGGTTTTGGGACAGTTCGCCTCACTGTTTTCCTTGATCCCAGGGGTCACACACTTGTGCACATACGATGTGGACAGTGGGGACAGTACACCCATTAAACAAAATGTGTACAGGGTGACTGACAAGGTCAGGGCTAGCATCAAGGATGAGGGATCCAAGATGTTAACCCTAGGGGTTATTGAGCATTCCAGCAGTCCATGGGCGAGCCCTGTGGTCTTTGTCTTAACTCTAAAACTCTATTGGTTTTAAAAAATAATAACTTGACTTGTGCATGTTGAATTTTTGGTCTTGTTTTGTTTAGATAAATATTTCCTATTTTTCTAAACCTGTGTTGTATCGTTTTGTAGTGTTTTCACTGAGTTATTGTGCGTGTTGGTACAAATACTTTACATCTAGACTCTGAAGTTAAGCCTGCCTGCTTGTGGCAAGCTACCAAGGGGGTGAGCGGGGGTTGACTGAGGGTGATTCTCCTTTACCCTGACTAGAGTGAGGGTCCTTGCTTGGAAAAGGGAGTAACCTGACTGCCAACCAAAGACCCAATTTCTAACAACGACACACACATGGTGGTGGTAGGGGGGCATTAAAGGGCACAAGAAAAGTAGCACTGTCCTTGGTGCACTTCTCCAGAATATTCTGGTTCTTTTCACCTTGCTCTGGAAGTGACTATTTGTTACCCTGTTACTCCACCGACTTTCTGAGTGAGAGAAATGTGACCACGTACCTGCAACATAGAGCATGAACCCCTAGAGGGCACCAACTGCAGAATTCCCAATATTACTTCCACAATATAGGCCCCACCACACCACCTCAAATCAGGAGCTGTTACATAGGGAAAACAATGGTGGAATGAGCAGATTAAGGGCCCCATCACAAACATGACGGATATCCTCTCCACTGTTTTGCAATCCCCATAGAATTGAATTGGATTGTAATACAGTGGACGCAATATCCTTCATGTTTGTGACAGAGTGTTCCCCTCTGCCGATATCTAGATCAGGCCGTAAGTATAATAGATGATTGAATGACTCCGGTTCCCAAGATGTATCTGAGGCTTCATACCCTTTTCAGGAATCTAGGTATTGTAACTGCTCTATGAATCCAAGGGAACTAAGCATCTCCTCCACTTCACACTCTGGTGTCTCACTTTCTTAGCCCTAGAGATGTGAGCTTATGAAGGTGTATGTGTTATTTTGGAGGTGATTTTAGATATACCGCACAAGTCACAACTAAGTCAGTGATCTTGAAAAGACCCACAAATGGGTTAAGAAACTTAGGATGGAACCAGGGATAGCTAACCAAACAAGTTTGCTCACTTTGTGCTGATCTGCAAATCTCTTACAGCCTGCATTGGCTCGCCAAAGATTTTTAATGGTGTTTTATTGACTGTCTCTCATGTTATTAAGAATGCTCTAGGACGCTCCCCCGCCGCGCAGCGCACCCTGCAGGTGCTCTGTCCCTGACTGCCGCTACTGCCCGTGTTCGAGGCCCTCCTCCACCCGCAGGCCCCCGTCTGCGCCTCATCCCTGGTGGCCCAGTGGTGGGCAGTAAGGTTTGCTTCTGTCGTGTCTGTTTCTGTTTCTGTTCCTCACCGTCTCTCCCTCTTGTGCCCACTGTATTCTCTGTATTGTATTGTAATCACGTTGTCACTGTTAATCAATCTGTGCCCCGTGTCGTAGTATCTGTATCTGTTACCTAGTAGTCTTGTTATTTTGTCCTCTCTGTCTGCTTGTACCGCTTCTTGCTCTCTCCCCTTGCGCTCTCTCCTCCTCTGAACCCCCCCGCCCTCAATCCAGCGCCATCCGCCCGCTTCCCTGACTTTTTTCTCCCATCCTACACCCCCTGCCCTCCCACCTCCCCCTCCCCTCTAGCTACCTAGCATTATTTTTTCACACCCCCTCCCTACTTGCCGCTCCCTCAACCGTTTCCCGCCCCCCTCCCGCCCCCAGCTTCTCCTCCCTCCCTCCACCCCCTCTTAATGCAGGTCGCTGCGCTGCGAGGGCACGTTCTCTGACCTTGTTGTCAGGACAGGCGCTCCCCCCGCCGCACAGCGCACCCTGCAGGTGCTCTGTCCCTGACTGCTGCTACTGCCCGTGCTCGAGGCCCTCCTCCACCCGCAGGCCCCCGCCTGCGCCTCATCCTTGGTGGCCCAGTGGTGGGCAGTAAGGTTTCCTTCTGTCGTGTCTGTTTCTGTTTCTGTTCCTCACTGTCTCTCCCTCTTGTGCCCACTGTATTCTCTGTATTGTAATGTAATCACGTTGTGACTGTTATTCAATCTGTGCCCTGTGTCGTAGTATCTGTATCTGTTACCTAGTAGTCTCGTTATTTTGTCCTCTCTGTCTGCTTGTACCGCTTCTTGCTCTCTCCCCTTGCGCATCTCCCTCCTCCTCTGACCCCCCCCGCCCGCAATCCAGCGCCATCCGCCCGCTTCCCTGACTTTTTTCTCCCAGCCTACACCCCCTGCCCTCCCACCTCCCCCTCCCCTCTAGCTACCTAGCGTTATTTTTTCACCCCCCCCCTCCCTACTCGCCGCTCCCTCGCCCGTTTCCTGCCGCTTCTGCCCCGCCCCCCACCCCCAGATCCTCCTCCATCCCTCCACCCCCTCTTAATGCAGAGGCAAGCCCGTCTGCGCCCATCTGCGCCTGGCCAGCGCCCAGCGCCAGAACCACTGGACCTTGCACCACGAACCGCACTCCGCCCAATCTCAGCTACAACGCCGCTTCCCTCCACGCACTCAACAACAGCCGAGACCAACACTGCTACCAAGCCGCCCCGAAGCACACCCACGGACCTTTCACCTGCTGCAACTGCCACGTCTCCTGCGACCGAACCTCCAAACCAACGACCACCAGACCGAACCACCTCCGCTGAATACTCCTCAACACCCGCTACGCACGCAAACACGCTGTAGAACTCTGGGATCTGCTCGACAGCACCACCCCGGACGTAGCCTTCCTGACTGAGACATGGTGGAACGACTCATCCGCGCCAGAAATCGCCATCGCCATCCCAGACGGATACAAGATCCAGCAGGGACCGCACCAACGGCTACGGAGGAGGGCTCGCCATCGTCCACAAATCCTCCCTCAACATCACCACCCACACCGACGACCACTTCTACACCACAGAGCATCTACACTTCCGGATCCACACCGGCCCCAACACCACCCTCAGAGGTACACTCATCTACAGACCCCCCGGACCACGGGCCCAGTTCTGCGACACCATCGCCAACCTCGCAAGCACCCACGCACTCGCCTCCACGGACTGCATCCTCCTCGGGGACCTCAATTTTCACCTCGAGAACAACAACGACTGCAACTCCACCACGCTGATCAGCAACCTCAAGAACCTCGGACTCAGACAATTCGTCACGTCACCAACCCACGCCACCGGACACACACTGGATGCCATCTTCTCCACCAGCAAACACGTTACCTTCAAAGACACCACCGAACCCTACTGGACCAACCACCACTGCATCCACTTCACCTACAACAAAAACACCGCACACCACCACAGCCGCCAACTCCCCCGCCGCAACTGGGGCAAAGTCACCGAAGAACTGCTCAGCACCCTCTCCCAGAACCCACCGAACGAGCCCACCGACCCAGACACCGCGACCTGCAACTTCAGACAATGGATCAACAACTGCGCCAATATCCTCGCCCCACTGAAGAAACCCCCCCAGCAACCTCGCCAGCAAGAAAGCCTCCTGGTTCACCGACGAACTCCTGGCCTCCAAACGCGCCTGCAGGAAACTGGAAAAGAAATGGCTCCAAGAACACACACCGAACAACCACGTAACCCTCAAAGACGCCACCCGCCGACACCACCACCTCATCAGGACCACCAAGAGGTCCTCCTTCAAAGACCGCCTAGACAACAACGCACACGACAGCAAAGAACTCGTCCGCATCGTAAAGGAACTGTCCACCCCCAGCGCCAACGTCAATGACATCCCGCCCTCTCAGGAACTTTGCGACTCCCTCACCGCTTTTTTCCACAGCAAGATCGCTGACATCCACAGCAGCTTCAACACCCCGACCACGCCCACCTCCATCACCACCTCGAACCCAAGCATCGCCAACCCCGCAACACGCAAAATCATGAACTCCATCCACTCCGGATCACCAACTGACCCCTGCCCCCACCACATCTTCAACAAAGCCGACTCTATCATCGCGCCCCAACTCCGCAAGATCATCAATGCCTCCTTCGAAACAGGCACCTTCCCGGAAAGCTGGAAGCACGCAGACATCAACGCCCTCCTCAAGAAACCCAAAGCCGACCCCAAGGACCTCAAGAACTTCCGCCCCATCTCCCTCCTCCCCTACCCAGCAAAAGTCGCAGAAAAGATCGTCAACCTTCAACTGACACGCCACATCGAAGACAACAACGTCCTCGACCCCTCACAAACCGGATTTAGACGCAACCACAGCACCGAGACCGCCCTCATCGCCGCCACAGATGACATCAGACTTCAACTCGACCACGGCGACACCTCCGCCCTCATCCTCCTAGACCTCTCAGCGGCCTTTGACACGGTCTGCCACCGCACCCTACTATCACGCCTCCAAGAAGCCGGCATCCAAGAAAAAGCCCTAGCCAGGACCTCATCCTTCCTCTCCGGCAGAACACAGACCGTCCGCCTCCCACCCTTCCGCTCAGAAGCCAACAACATCATCTGCGGCGTCCCCCAGGGCTCCTCCCTGAGCCCAACGCTGTTCAACATTTACATGGCCCCCCTCGCACAAGTGGCCCGCCATCACGACCTCAACATCATCACCTACGCCGACGACACCCAGCTCATCCTCTCCCTCACTAACGACCCCGCCACCGCCAAAGCCAACCTCCACGAAGGAATGAAAGCAGTCGCCGACTGGATGAGAAATAGCCACCTGAAACTCAACACCGACAAGACAGAAATCCTCATCCTCGGGACATCCCACTCCGCCTGGGACGACTCGTGGTGGCCCACTACCCTTGGAACGGCTCCGACGCCCACTGACTACGCCCGCAACTTGGGATTCATCCTCGACTCCGCACTCTCCATGGACAGACAAGTCAGTGCCGTCACCTCCTCCTGCTACAACACCCTCTGCACCCTCCGCAGGATCTACAAGTGGATCCCGACGGACACCAGGAAGACAGTGACCCACGCCCTCGTCAGCAGCAAATTGGACTATGGCAACGCACTCTATGCAGGAATCCCAGCAAAACACCTCCAACGGCTCCAACACATCCAAAACGCCTCAGCCCGACTCATCACCAACGCACCCCGCCACAGCCACATCACCCCTCACCTCAAAGAGCTCCACTGGCTTCCCGTCGACAAAAGGGTCACCTTCAAGCTCCTCACCCACGCACACAAAGCACTCCACAACGCCGGCCCCACCTACCTCAACGACAGACTCAATTTCTACACACCGACCCGCCAACTGCGATCCGCGAACCTCGCCCTCGCTACCGTCCCCCGCATCCAACGAACCACCTCCGGTGGCAGATCCTTCTCCTACCTCGCCGCCAAGACCTGGAACACACTCCCTACCTACCTCCGACAGACTCAAGACCTACTCGCCTTCAGAAGACTCCTCAAGACCTGGCTCTTCGAGCAGTAGCAGTCTACACCTCCCCCCCCTCAGCGCCTTGGAAACCTAACGGGTAAGTAGCGCGCTCTATAAATGTCTGTGATTGATTGATTGATTGACAGTAGGAATTGAGGATGGAGAAACATCTCTTGGCCAGATTCAAGCATGATACCCATATAAGGAAAAAAAGAAGAAAGAACTAAAAACCTTAAGGACTATGGAGGGAGTGGTTGTGATAAAACTCCAATAGGGGATGATATTGTAACCAATGTTCTAGTGGTCCATTAAGAAACAATGGAGATATTGTTCTATGGCTTGCTTAACTCTCTCCATCTGATTGTCAGTCTAGGGGTGGTGATAGAATGTGCGTGCACTGTAAACAACTGAGTGATTAATTATTTCCAAAATTTAGAAAGAAACTGGGATCCTCTACCTGAAAAGACAACCTAGTGCAGTCTATAAAGACAATCTCCTTTGGTAAAACCTTGGCTAATTGAAAGGAATTATGTACCTTATTGAATGGAATAAAGTCGGCAGTCTTGGTCAATAATTTATGCTACCAGAATTGTAGTGTATTACTCAGAACAATTAAGGTCAGCATTGAAGTCTACTGATATATGAGTCCAGGGTGGATTGAGTGTTAGCAGAGGTTGCAATACACCACTGGTTTTGCTGTGATATGTTTTTTTCTCTGGCAAGGGTAGCGCAATAGCTTATGCATTCCTTCATGTTTTGGTCCATACTTTCTCAGCAGAAATGCTGTTTAAGATGTCCACCTGTCTTTCTACATTCTGCATGTTTTGCTACTAGAGTACCAAGACCATTTCATATAAGAGATTTAAAGTTATTTTCATGTATATATAAAATCTTTGCATGCCGTCACAGACCATTCAATCCATTCCTATTCAAAGGGTTCTTCATTTTCTATTCCTGTTGATTGAGTATATCAAGTTGATCTTTAAGTTCTCTAAGGAATGAATGAGCATTCTTTTCTTCCATTGACTGATGAGCTAAGATGGTAAATGGCTACAGAAGAGTTGTTTCATTTTCCATGGGTGGGACAAGACACCTGCTTTGATGTGGTGATTTCCAGGTCTGTTAGTTATTTCATACAAGAATCTAGAGAAGAAAAAGGGTCAATGTGCATGTTGAAGATTGAAGTACTTCATTGCTTTGAGATAACCTAGGTTCTTATCGTACATTCAGACTATAATTGGATGTTCTGATCATCCAGAAAATGTCATCAGTTGATGGCCTTCTTCATTCATGGCCAGCAACTCTACTATGTAGCATGCAATTCCTCTCATTAGGATTTAAATTATGTGAATAAAAGGCCACAGTATGCAGGGTTGCAATAGCTAGTTATCAATGTGACAAAATAGACCCATAAGGTCAGGCATCAGTTCCACAGTGAAGGAAGTGAATGATCTGTCTCTCTTAGTATTAGAGCAGTTGTAAAACCTTCCTCTAATAAGGAGAATGCTTTCTCCTGTTCTGAACCCCACACAAAAGGAATACCTTTTTTGGTTAACTGAGTGAGTGTGTGGACTTTGGATGACAAATCCTGAATGCTGTATCGTTAAAAGTAAGCAAAACTAAGGAATATTTATTTCTGATTTGCAGTTCAAGGAGCCGGCCATTCTCAGACAGCTTTAACCTTATCTGCAACCACTTGTACTCCATGATCAGTGAGACGGAACACCAGAATAAACAGTGTTAACTTCAAACAGGTACTTCTCTGCTTTTGTATACAGAGTTATGATCTCTCAGTCTCTTCAAAACTTCTGTAACATGCTGTTGATGTTCCACTTTGGTAATGGGGAAGAATAGACTCTTGTTCACATATCTTACAACAAAAGAGTGTAGTAGTCTTTGAATATGTTATTAACAAAGTGCTCAAAAGCAGAAGGGATTTGCAGAGACTGAATGGTGTTACTAGATATTCATAGCGGCCATAACAGAATGAGTAAAAGGCTCTCTTACATTCACCACCTTCCCAGATGTTCACTATCTTATATGGATCCCTTAGATAAAAATGTGTGGAGATTTGGGCACTATTCAGTTGATCTAACACTACTAGCTTTATTTACATCTAATTCACCCTATTTCACACATGGATGTCACTCCTTTCCCTGTTTTGGAACTAAAAAGATAGGTGTTCCTTCAGGGAAGTGGAGTTCCTTATGAACATATTCTTTAGTTGTCACTTTAGTTGTCACTCATATATTCCTTAGGCATGCATGCATCTGATCATCTTTAAAACTTAGAGGATAATTCTCCCATGTGGTATCATGGCATCAGGGACCATATGGTTTGGCACAATCAAAGGATTAATGTAGGGGGGTAGTGTATTGGCCTCAGTTTGCTAAACATATCCAGATACTCTTGGTAAGCTGCAGGAATCGGCACTGATTCCTCCCAAGGCTGTGACATAAGACATATTAAGATGTGTTGTATCACATGATTAGAACAGGCTAAGCATATATTTGTGTAATAAGGATGTATACATTGTCTATTGTTTCCAATCAATTTGCAGAATATATCCACACAACCTTATACTAACTAATACAATAGTGAAGGGAGGAGCATCAATCAAACTGAAAATTAAAGATTCTACATATCCATGTAATGTAGCTATGATTGCATTTTCTGTTTCCCAAACTAAGGGGCCTCATGTACATAAAAGTGGCTTAGTGCTGCACCACAACTGGCAGTGCCAAGCTGCGTCACTTCAGAAACACAGGAATGGCATGTATTTAAAACAATACAACACTCCCCAGTGGTTCCCTAGTGTTGGTGCTACATTTAGATGCCTAGGGCCAATGCGGTGACTCTTGCACCATAGTGTAAGGGTGCCTGTGTTGCAGGGAATGTTTTCTTTTGTGCAGGAATGTGTCCCTTCCTTCACATAAACAATCAATAATGGTGATTTCCTACTCCTATGTGTGCTTCACAATGCGGCACACATTTGAGTAGCAAATTGTCATTATTTATTGATTGTTTATACGCAGGAAGGGACACCTTCTTGCACATAAACAATCAATAATGATGTTTTGATCTGGAGCAATACCTGCAGTAAGAATGGTAGTATATGTTGGTAATGTTTGCGATTTTCCCCCTGTATTTGTTAAACCACTTTGCAAAGAGGAGAAAATACCCACATTGCCATTATTTGGGCTTCCTGAAGGATAGTAATTGGATGACTGTAACTGATTGATCACGTCTATGCCTTTTTTGATGGGCTGTCGCCAACTCTTCTTGTATGTTACCAGTAGCCTGATCTATAGCTTATCATAGGTTAACATTGTAATGCACAGAGTATATAGGCTGGGCAAAATGTCATGATTTCATTTGAATTCAGTCCAGGGCCTTTGATGTGAACCCTACTCCTTCCCTTTTCTATCAAATAAGATTGAAAAGGAACTCCAGAATCTGAAGTAACTCTATGGAGTGGGGAGGAAGGGAGATAGAGAGCTGGGAAACACTCTGGACCTCATTTACAAGAATCTGATAAATCGGCTCAGATGCATCAGATTTCTTGTGCTACCCTGTGACGCTCTAACGACGCCATGGATGCTATACAGAGCTCAGAAATGCAAGGAAGGCTCCCTTGTTAAAAAGCCCTGTATCAGTATAATGCCTGCTCTGAGCAGGTGTTACATTTTTGTCATAATTAAGTTACAGAACAATGCAGTGAAATGTAGTAAATTTCACTGTGCTAGTTCTGCGTGGCTTTTTACCACTGGCCGTCTACCTTGCATACATTATGCCTGGTGCAGGTATAATGTGGTGCAAGGCTTTAAAAACTGGCGTGATGGTCACATTTTCCTAGTTTGTAAATGTGACACAGTGTAGAGGGCTGCTTAGCGCTGCTGCAGTGTAAAAAAGAAATGATGCTACAGCAGCGCGAGGACCTTGTAAATAAGCATCTGTAGGCATCTCAACATGTTGACCTAAGTAGCGCATACTGCTGGATGGTATGCGACACACTCAGTATGCAGTGGACTGAGTGGTGACCCCTGGTAAGACAAGGGATACCATGAATTTAATTATACATGTGTACAACAGGATACAATGTCTTATGAGAATCAGTAGAATGGCTTACCAAGGATTGGAAGCAGAGAGGTATTGACAATCCTCCAAGCAGAATATAGTCCAAAATCTGAATGAAAAGGCCTACCACCATTGCTAGAGATGTTGGGAGCTAGGATGTCTAACAGTGTTTGAAGTTTGAGTAGGATATATGACTTGAAGCATTTGAAGTTGGAGTAGGAGTTTCAGAATGGACACAAGAAGGGCTCATTATCTGTGGAAGGAATGATTAACCTGAGCTATATCTACCATCAAAAGGGACTGAAGAGAAGTAAAACAAAAAAGTAGCAGGGAACTCAAATGGAGCATGAGACTGGAATAGAGAACCCATTGATCGCTGTTACCATGTTACCAGGAAAAGTATAATGCTATTCTGGTTCTTAAATCTTCACAGCTCTTATTAACCCTGCAGTATCCAAAGCCTTCTGATTTCTTCTATAATGTTCCTGATTTTCCAGAATGCACTAACTCTTCCAGAATGCTCTGGCTCTTTCCACCTTGCCTCAGCAGTGCAGATGTGTGCTACCCTGTGACTCCACCCATCTTTGACCATACATACACCACTCAGCCATGTGACACAGTCTCTAGGCCGACCCATAATAAGGTTGTATGGTGTAGTGTGAGAAATGTGACTGCATTCCGCAACACTGGAAACATTTGTTGGAGAACACAAATTCCAAACTTCCAGACATTTGTTGAAGCAGGGGCAGCAACTGAGTAGCAACCGTGACAGCCTCAATAATGGGTGGCATGACTGTCCATCCTGTGAGTTCTTAACGGCCTCCAGGTAGTATATGTCTCTAACTTCTGCTTGAAGAAGAATGCATACATTGTTGTATCTTATGTCAGTCAGCTGTACCTAATCTTGGTAGAATCCACCCGATTGTTAATGCAGTGGGTTCCTAGATATGTATAGAATACAAGGCAGCACAGTAGATTAGTTTCACATGGTAGCAGTGAGATCATTTTGTGACCCTAATGTGCACTGCAGTGTGGTTGATTTGTGACTATGAAAATAGTGTAATGTCTTGGCTAAGGGGGTAATTTAGAATTTGATACCGCCTCGCTTGGTGGTGGAGGAAAATTCAATTTTTTCTGATAGCTGAGGCTAAGGTAGCTCTGGTGTTGGAATCTCCTGATTAGGCAGCTCACCCACCACATGTCAACAAGTTTACAATTGGAATTCCTGCCTTATTTATGGCAGTCCCTTGAGGTCAATGGCCTTCACACACGGGAAAATCCCTTTGACTCAGACCATTGATTTCTTGTTTCCCTGAAATAAATTCCCGCTTTGTGATTTTGTTTCTGTGAAGCAAAAAAAATGCTGGCTTGCAACCATAACAGGGCAGTGGAGGTGGGGGTCTCCGCTGGTAATCCCAGCCCCAGATATACCTCTGTAAAAAGACTGTTGTCCAGCGATTTTAATTTTTTATTTGTGTTTTGGGATCATTAAAATAAGTAATTTAACTTGGGTAGGAATTGCTGATCTGGGCCATTTTTTTTTGGGACTACATTTTTTAAAATGGGGGATGCATTGCAGTGATAATGTAATATTTCATGATCCATCAGACCCTTATGCTTCATTCTGGTGTCAAAACATATGTTTTGGAGATCAAGTAGTCTTATAGAGACAGAAAAGAACTTCTCAGAGCAACCCTTGAGCCATTTTCTGAAATGGCGGCTATAATAGAGAAAGAAGAGACATATATGGAAATGAAACAAATTAGACTATGTTTGAATCCTTTTATGTATACACCAATGTTTATGATCTTAATATGAAAACAATAATGTTTATCACTTCTGTTTCAGACACATTTTCATAGTTCACTTTGTTTTTCATAGTTCACTTTGTTTTGTTGTCTCTGCAATCACTTGTGGTATATTTCCAGAATGTTGAGCATTTGAAAAGAGCATATTGACAGGGACATCTTTTTGTGGTACAGGTTTTGCAAGTACATGAATGTGTAAGTTCTGTGGGTAGAGGCTTTAGTAATATTGTATCCTTTGTAGATTTTAGCACCCCATCAATATCTTCCAAATTCACATGGATCTTTCTCTACATATGCATGATGCAAACATTTGTATATCTTCTGATCAAGTAAAATGCTCTTTTAATGTGTCCATGCACAGAATATAAAATTGGTGGAAGATCACTTCGTGGACCTAATCTCTTGAACTCACTGTACCGAAAATCATCAAATGAATGTTAGAACTAATTTTCGACACACGCAAAATGCATTTTTCTACATCTTTAAAGTCACATTCTTCTTCTGTCTCAGCAAATACTTTTGGAAACTTCACAGGTTTCAGCAGTTAAATCTCCAAGCTTTGTTCCAATTTTGCTCATAGTGTCATCACCGGTAAGAATACGTGCCTTGATAAGAACACTGGCCATCTCTGGGTCGAGTTTCTTATAGAGAATGTGAAGCAGGATTAAGGGCCTGATTACAACTTTGGAGGAAGTGTTAATCCGTCCCAAAAGTGACAGTAAAGTGACGGATATACCACCAGCCGTATTACGAGTTCCATAGGATATAACGGACTCGTAATACAGCTGCTGGTATATCCGTCACTTTACCATCACTTTTGGGACAGATTAACACCTCCTCCAAAGTTGTAATCAGGCCCTAAGTGTCTTTTTTGCCTGTTCCATAACATATACATAACTCTGACAATCCTTGACTTATGAGCATTGTAACAAATCTAAGTAGCACAATAATAACGCCTGTGTCATTTGACAGTACAATCACTCAACTGGATCCATTTTGAACAGCCCACTCAACATGTAGCACAACATGAAGGTCAGCTTCCTCCAATTTGCTGTTATGGTCTTAAACAATGTGGCACGTACCTTTTGAATATATTTCTGCGGGCACCAACTCCTCATTGACAATTATTCCACTTGTAATAATTGGAAATTTAGGGGGTCATTACAACCCTGGCGGACGGTGTTAAAGCTGCGGTAATACCGCAAACAGGCCGGTGGGAAAAAAAAAGGGAATTATGACCGTGGCGGAAACCGCCAACATAGACAGCCACTTTAACACTCCGACCGCCAAGGCGGTACAGACAAGCAACGCGGCGGTCACCGCCAACAGACAGGCGGAAGACAAAGTACCGCCCACAGTATTACAACAGGCCAATCCGCCACCTTTTCCGGGGCGGATTCACCGTGGATAAAAACACGGCGGAAACTGCTTTTGCCATGGGAAAACGCTCACCTTAACACACTCCACGAGGAAGGAGGGCACCATGGAGCCGGAACTCCAAATACTCCCTGCGCTTGTCTTCCTGCTCCTCTACGAACATCAGCAACGGCAGCGCCGAAGACAATGGTGAGTACTGCACCTACGACATAGGGGAGGCAAAAGTCAGGGACACACACACTCAACACCCCCACCCCCACCCCGACCCTCGCACACTACAACACACGCACCAATGCATTTCCAAACATCACAGTAACAACCCCCCCCCCGAAGAATGCAAAGACAAAAGGAAATCAGTACAACCATTGTAATGTATTAAAATACAGTAAGCTCATATATACTGAAATATATACACATTCCAAATATACACATCACGATTAGTAGTGCAAGTATGCACAATTCAATGTCCGTGGACCACTGGGCCCACAATGCATGGGCGATGCCCACACACAATTCCTGTCCAGAAACGGAGAGAACACTGCTGGGGCATCAGATCGAAATACAACAGGCCCCTCAGGGGGAAGGGAAGGGGGGGCACCTCAGCCGGATGACAGCACCACGCCAGATCCACGACAGTGCTCCATGCCCATTGATGTATCCTGGGGAGTGCAAAACCACAGTCTCTCAAGTCTCTACAGTGGGGGGGTTGCCCACTGTACCATCCTGGGAAGTGCAAAGCCACAGTCTCTCAAGTCTATACAGTGGGTGGGTTGCCCACTGTACCATCCTGGGGAGTGCAAAGCCACAGTCTCTCAAGTCTATACAGTGGGTGGGTTGCCCACTGTACCATCCTGGGGAGTGCAAAGCCACAGTCTCTCAAGTCTCTACAGTGGGTGGGTTGCCCACTGATTGTTCCTGGGGAGTGCAAAGCCACAGACTCTCAAGTGGATAACAGTCTCCACTGGTTCTGGAGGGGGACTGGTGCCCAGAGTGCTTCATCCTGTGCAGGACAGACGGAGAGGATGCTGTTCTCCACTGGTTCTGGAGGGGGACTGGTGCCCAGAGTGCTTCATCCTGTGAAGGATTCAGGTAGTGGATGCAGTTCTCCACTGGTTCTGGAGGGGGACTGGTTCCCAGAGTGCTTCATCCTGTGCAGGATAGACGGAGTGGATGCTGTTCTCCACTGGTTCTGGAGGGGGACTGGTGCCCAGAGTGCTTCATCCTGTGAAGGATTCAGGTAGTGGATGCAGTTCTCCACTGGTTCTGGAGGGGGACTTGTGCCCAGAGTGCTTCATCCTGTGAAGGATTCAAGTAGAGGATGCAGTTCTCCACTGGTTCTGGAGGGGGACTGGTGCCCAGAGTGCATCACGCTCCCCGTGACGGTCCCAGTTCCATCACTGTCCCAGCAGCACATGGGCTAACGATGCTTGAGTTGGTGGTCTTTGCCCTGTTCAGCGGTCTTTGCCCTGTTCAGGGGTGCTTGCCATGGCGGTCTTTGCCCTGTTCAGCTGTGCTTGCCCTGTTCAGCGGTGCTTGCCATGGCGGTCTTTGCCCTGTTCAGCAGTGCTTGCCATGGCGGTCTTTGCCCTGTTCAGCGGTCTTTGCCCTGTTCAGCGGTGCTTGCCATGGCGGTCTTTGCCCTGTTCAGCGGTGCTTGCCATGGCGGTCTTTGCCCTGTTCAGAGGTGCTTGCCATGGCGGTCTTTGCCCTATTCAGCGGTCTTTGCCCTGTTCAGCAGTGCTTGCCATGACGGTCTTTGACCTGTTCAGCGGTGCTTGCCCTGTTCAGCGGTGCTTGCCATGGCAGTCTTTGCCCTGTTCAGCGGTGCTTGCCATGGCGGTCTTTGACCTGTTCAGCGGTGCTTGCCCTGTTCAGCGGGGCTTGACTTTGCTGTCTCTGACCTGTGCAGCGGTGTGTGGCATGACGGTCCCTCAGTGCCCAGCGGGGCTGTGGCTGCCGGGGCCCTCCTGGGGCACTGACATTGGTGGTGGTCTCCGTACCAGTGACGATAGTGCTGCCCTCCAGGGCACTGAATCTGGCGGTGGTCTCCGGACCAGTGACGATAGTGCTGCCCTCCAGGGCACTGACTCTGGCGGTGGTCTCCGGACCAGTGACGATAGTGCTGCCCTCCTTTGCACTGACGCTGGCGGTGGTCTCCGGACCAGTGACAATGGGGTTGGCGGTGGCGTCCTGGCCAGCAGGGAGGATGGCGGCCTTCTCCGCCGTGCTGCTCTTCCCAGACTTTGGCGACTTCTTCTGCCCCTTCCCCACCTTGGGAGGAGTCACAGCTGACTCGACACTCCCCCCGGGACCCTTGTGAGCGGCTTTGCCGGCAGGAGTCTTCCCCCTCTCCCGGGCACTGTCCAACTTCTGGTGCTTTACAGGGGGTGGAATGGCAGTGCTTTCGCTCCGTGTCACACTGGCTGGCCTGGTGCCTGGTGCACTCCACATACCTCTAACACGCGCCACTGGTACTGGACTTTTTTTGGCTGAGGTGCTAGTACGGGACCTATAAATTGGAGGGGTGGGGTGGTGGGACAGAGGTCAAGGTTTCTAAGGAAAAGTTTCTGACGAACACTGGGATGGGTAGCTGGAGGGGGTCTGGGAGTAGAGGAAGTGGAGGTGGTTGTAGGAGGTGTAACTTTAGATGATTTGGGTGCAGGTGCATGTTCTGGAGGCTGTCGTGAGGTGGATGGATGTTGGCTGTGTGTGTGCCCGCGTTTGTGTACTTTGGGAGGGGTGTCACAGACACACTGGGAGAGGACACCGGGGACATGTAAATGGTAGTGGGGGTGGAGAGTGCAGGTGAGCGGGGTGTGGTGCTGGGTGTTCTGGTGCGAGTCCTAGTGGCTGTAGTGGTAGTGCATGCAGGTGAGAGTGTAGACGACACTGGGAGGGAGGAGGCAGACGACGACGAGGGGTACACAGTGGAGGCAGTGGATGTTGCTGTGTCTGTATGTGGGTGATGCTTGTGTGAGTGCCTGTGGGATGTGTGGTGCCTATGTTTGCCTGAGCTGCCTTTGTGTGTTGACGTGTGTGCAGGCTGGTCTGATGGTGTGCTTGGGATAGGCTGGGGTGCAGGGGTTTGGGTCTGGGTGGAGGAAGTTGGAGGGGGGAGGCTAGACACAGGGACAATGGCTGCCGTCAGTGCTGAGGCCAGAGATGCTGGGTTCGATGATGGGCAGCCTGACCAGAATGAATGCCCCCCAGGTATGCATTAGTGTGTTTCAACTCCCTTTCTACACCCTGGATGGCATTCACAATGGTAGACTGCCCAACAGTGAGTGACCTGAGGAGGTCAATGGCCTGCTCACTGAGGGCAGCAGGGTGACAGGGTCAGGGGCTGAGGTGCCTGGGGCGAAGGTGATGCTCACCCTCCTGGATGAGCGGGCACAGAGCGAATTCTGAGGGGCTGCTGGGAGGGCGGTGCTGGTAGGGTGGGTGGTGGCTGTACCTGTAGAAGTGGGGGGCACAGATGGTGCCGCCACCACAAGGGAGCTCCCATCGGAGGACGAGTCCATGTCGCTGGTTGCTGATCTGGTGACCGCCGTGAAGCTCCCCTCGCCCTCCATCCCACTGGTGTATTCTGAGTCCGTGGTGTGGCCCTCCATGGCCATGTGGGATGCAGCCCCCTTGTGCTCCGGTGCCACTGTACCTCCGCCTGATGATGCTGATGCACAAAAGAACAGGGAGAGCACAAAAAGGGGTGGGGAAACAAGAAAGACAGGTTGAGTGCATGGCTTACCGCTACTGTTGGTGGACAATACAGACACAGCAGCCCACTGCACTACGCCGTGCTCTTGGCCTCTACAGATGCAGTTCCTGGGATATGGGCTACATGGCTATGAGTGTCATCTGCCCACATAGATGACACAGGGGCATGTATACCTGTACTTGGCACTCTACAGAGGTTGGGTGGAGTGGCCCATAGCCTGCATTCCAGAGGGGCCTTGCCTATGGAACTCGCCCTGGCCTAGGGAAACCCACAGCCCTCCTCCCTACCCAGACCCCTCCACTGCGCACAAAGTCAGCAGAATGAGAGTGTACTCACCCCCTTGAGTCTGCTGTGATGCCCTCATGCGCCCATCCAACTCAGGGTAGGCCACCGCCAGGATCCGGAACATCAGGGGGGTCATGGTGCGACGGGCACCCCTCCCACGTTGGGAGGCCATCCCCAGCTGAGCCTCAGCCGTCTTCTTGCTCCAGTGGCGAATGTCCTCCCATCTTTTACGGCTGTGGGTGCTCCGTCTCTGGTGGACCCCCAGTGTCCGGACGTCCTTGGCGATGGCACGCCAAATATCCTTCTTCTGGTGGGCGCTGACGTACATGACATGTACAGGGGAAGAAGAGAAGTCATTAGCAACTGCACCGTCGAAGTGAGTGGCCCACATCCCTGTTCTTGCCATGTGGCACATGCAATCACACTCCTTCATGCTCGCAGAACTCTGCCCCCTTCCTACTTATATCCAGCCTTCTCCACCCAGGCATAGCCCATACAACTTGCACCCTATGTACTCACCTGTTGGTCTGGAGGACCATAGAGCAGCGTGTACTGGGGAAGGACCCCATCCACAAGCTTCTCCAACTCCTGTGCAGTGAAGGCAGGGGTCCTTTCCCCAGACGCACAAGCCATTGTCTCCTCCAGACCGAGGTCACAGCAGCACTTGCAGTGTAGGTCCTCTCCTGTTGAAGATCAGGTATCGAGTGATTCAATAGATAGAAAATGGCAATCACATCCGCGGCGGTGATGTCCGCGGCGGTGCGTATCATCACCGCCAGCGCACTTCGTCATTGGCTCCAGGGACCCATAGGGTCCGATGTTAACCAATGCAGCATTGCGCCGCGGTCTACGACCGCCTACCGCGACGGTGTACAACGCCAGCGCAGTTACCTCACATCCCATTGTCCCACTTTAGAGGTCAGGCATCCGCCATTTCAGGGGCCCACATGGCTTCATTTACAACTGCGTCACACATACTTAGGCCTGGACTGAACACACATACAGTAAGAATTTTTTATTTTTTGTCGTGTTCAGTGTAGCTGTGGGCACATACCTCAGAATTGGTTGACTCTGTGGTCGCTGTTGTCCTTCCTAGGCACCGTCATCTGGGACATGTGAGGAGATGGCGGAATCCTCTGGTGTACCAACCGCTGGTGGACCTGTTGACAATGGAGGAGCGACATTTAATCATCACCTACAGGTTTGACTGTGCCACAATCCAGGAACTGTGTACGCAGTTGGAGCCAGACCTCATGTCACCAATCCGCCATCCCACAGGAATCCCCCCTCAAGTGCAGGTGCTGTCAGTGCTCCATTTCCCAGCAAGTGGGTCATTTCAAACAACAGTGGCCATGGCATCAGGGATGTCCCAGCCTATGTTTTCCAACGTGTTGTCCAGAGTGTTGTCTGCCCTGCTGAAACAAGTGAGGATCTACATCGTTTTCCCTCAGGTGGAGGATTTGGCTACAGTTAAAGGTGACTTCTATGCCCTGGGACATATCCCTAACATCATAGGTGGCATTGATGGGACCCATGTAGCTCTGGTCCCCCACCCCACAGGAGTGAACAGGTGTACAGGAACCGGAAGAGTTATCATTCCATGAAAGTACAGATGGTATGTTTGGCAAACCAGTACATCTCCCAGGTAAATGCTATGTTCCCTGGCTCAGTGCATGACGCTTACATCCTGCGGAATAGCAGCATCCCTTATGTGATGGGTCAACTCCAGAGGCACCGTGTGTGGCTATTAGGGGACTCTGGTTACCCCAACCTGTCATGGCTATTGACCCCAGTGAGGAATCCCAGGACCAGGGCAGAGGAACGCTACAATGAGTCCCATGGGCGGACTAGGAGGGTGATCGAATGCACCTTCGGCCTCCTGAAGGCCAGGTTCAGATGCCTCCATATGACAGGTGGTTCCCTATTCTACTCACCAAGGAAGGTGTGCCAGATCATCATCGCCTGTTCTATGCTTCACAACTTGGCTTTGCAATGACAGGTGCCTTTTCTGCAGGAGGATGGTCCAGATGACGGTGTTGTGCCAGCTGTGGAGCCTGTGGAAAGTGATGAGGAGGAAGCAGAGGAAGAAGACATTGACAACAGGGACTCTGTCATACAGCAATATTTCAAGTGACACACAGGTGAGAACAATTTGTTTAATATTACATTTACTTTCACACTTCTACCTCTATCCTGTCTGTCAATTTGAAGTAGTATTTTCTAACTGAGTGGTACATTTCCATTACGGTTTCACAGGTGTGGTTACCAATGTGTGTCATCTGCTTGCATCCTTCATGGGCTTGTGATGTGTAACATAGGTATGTTGACATTACATTTTCGAACGTTTTTTGTCATTGTCATAGATAATACACATTTTCAAAATCACAGATTGTTTTGTGGTTCAAGGGTGTTTATTGAAGTGCTAATTATTGGAGGGGGTGGCAAAATGGTGATGGGTGATGGTGGAGGAATGTCCATGGCAGGGGGCCAGTCTATTAGTCTCACAGGTGCATTGCCCATATGGGCATAGGAAGTGAAGCTGGGGCAGTTCCAATCTGGACAGGGTAACAAAGTGGGACAGTGGGATGACAATCAGGGTGGTCTCATTTACCTGAACGGGGGTCTTGCCATTATGCTCTGTCCTGTTCCAGGATCTCAGGGACCGCTTGCGGGGTGGTTCTCGGTCTGCGGGGGTGGGGTGTTGGTGTGGTGGTCCTGTGGCGGGGCGTCCTGTCCACTAGTGCCGGCGGAGGTGGTGGGCAGTTCATCGTCCAGGCTAGTGTCAGGGGCCCCTTGTAGTGCCACGGTGTCCCTCATCGTGTTTTGTATGTCCTTCAGCACCCCTACGATGGTGCCCAAGGCGGAGCTGATGGTTCTGAGCTCCTCCCTGAACCCCAAATACTGTTCCTCCTGCATGCGCTGGGTCTCCTGAAAATTGGCCAGGACCGTAGCCATCGTATCCTGGGAGTGGTGGTATGCTCCCATGATGGAGGATAGGGCCTCGTGGAGAGTGGGTTCCCTTGGCCTGTCCGCCCCCTGTCGCACAGCAGCCCTCCCAGTTACCCTGTGTTCCGGGCCTCCGTCCCCTGGACCGTGTGCCCACTACCACTGCCCCCAGGTCCCTGTTGTTGTTGAGGTGGTGGGTTATCCTGGGTTCCCTGTAGTGGTGGACACACAGCTGGTATGGGTCCGCTGGGTGGGTGCTGTGCTGGTGTTACCAGAGGGTGAAAGGTCATTGTTGGGCTGTGCCTGTGCGAAGGGAACCGACTGTCCCGAGGCCTACGATGGTCTGGGCTGGTCATCCGGATCCAGTTGGCCAGAGCTGCTCTCATCACTGTGGGCCGCTTCTGTGGGTGGAGTAGAGATGTCTGGACCCTCCTGTCTGGTGACATTACATAGTGGTCCTGCAGGGGTATAAAAGCATGATTATTGCATCTGTGTGTGTCATGGTGTGCAATGGGTGGGTGAGCGTGTACCCCAGTGCAAGCATTCCTGTGTGGGGGCTTGTGTGATGATGGTTCAGGGGTGTTATGGGTATGTGCAGTGGGTATGCTTTAGTGATGGGTGTCCATGCTTTGTGGTGTCATGCAGGGCTTGGTGTTGGGATGGGTGGTTTGTGTTATTAGTACATTAGTGAGGAGTTTGAGTGATAGGGGAGGGGGTGAGGGTGGGGGTGTGTGATAGCATGCAGGTAGGGTGGGGGATATGATAGTTAAAATTTGACTTACCAGTGCCCATTCCTCCACCGACTCCTCTGAGGCCCTCTGGATGCATAATGGTCAAGACCTGCTCCTCCCATGTTGTTAGTTGTGGGGGAGGAGGTGGGGGTCCGCCGCCAGTCCGCTGAATCGCGATGTTGTGCCTGGAGAACACTGAACGCACCTTCCCCCGTAGGTCGTTCCACCTCTTCCTGATGTCCTCCCGATTTCTTGGGTGCTGTCCCACTGTGTTGACCCTGTCCAAAATTCTTCGCCATAGCTCCATCTTCATAGCTATGGAGGTGTGCTGCACCTGTGATCCAAATAGCTGTGGCTCTACCCGTACGATTTCCTCCACCATAACCCTGAGCTCCTCCTCCAAAAACCTGGGGTGTTTTTTTTACGTGCCATGGGGTGGTGTAGGTGATGTGTGGGGTGGTGTATGTGGTGATGAGTGTGGTGATGTGTAGTGGTGTGGGGTGTTTTGTGCGTGGATGTTGTGTGGGTGATGGTGTTGTGTGCCTCTGTGTGGTGGGGTTATCTATTGCTGTGCTCTCTCTCTGTCACCTTCGTCTCTAATTTTGAGTCGTAGGGGTTTGTGGGTGATGTGGGTGTGTGTTTTATATTGAATTGGGTGTGTGGGAGTGGTGTTTGTATGTTTATCAGGTGTGTGTATTTCAAATTGTCCAATGTGGCGGTGTTTTGGAGATGTGTGTGTATTTTGAGCGCGGCGGTGTGTACCGCCAATGGAATACCACAGTTTAAAGACCGCTGCGTGGATTCGTGGGTCGTAATAGCATGGGCGTGTTTCTGTTGGCGTGACGGTGGAGGATTTGTTATCGCCGGTTTATCACTGACCTTTGGTGTGGCGGACTTGTGTGGGTGTCTGAATTTCGGCGGATTCCGAGCAGTGGGTCATAATAGCTGTAGCGGAATTCCACGGCCGCGGCGGTGTTTTGGCGGTATTCTGCACGGCGGTAAGCGGCTTTTACCGCCAATGTTGTAATGACCCCATTAGTGTTCAATGCTTTGGCGAGTTAACATCTCCAAGTTCATCTTGTTCAGAATTTAACAAGTTGTACAGGAATACGTGCTGAATTTATGATGTAGACAAGGTCAATTGTTCCACTTGTATCCATTCATCTGATTCTTTCACATTCTTTGACAGAAAGTTCAAGATAACTGTCAAAGACAATGTGCAGTTCTAGCAAAGTGCACACTGACTTTTATAACTGTATAAATGTCTCAACAATGTCTTCGAAGTTTAGCATGGATGAACTCTTGACCATTGTGACATATAGTTCACAACAGCAGCTGGTTTATATGAGGACGCCTTTTCAAATTGAAATTCTTCAGGTGAAGGTTTTTTTCGTGCTTTTGTACGAGTTTGTGATTCACTGGTTGGGTTGAAGCATCTGCATTAAACAATGTATTTGTTGGACGAAGATCATGCAACAGAATGTCCTTGAGAAATGCACCCCTTTCATTTGCTCTATCCATCTCTCTATGTGCTTGTGAAAGTTGTTTTTTTGTAACCTGTATTGTAGTAGTTGGTTGGACTAAACTCTTACTATGGCAGTTAAAGTGTGGACGTTTAGCCTTAGTGATTATGTCAAACAGCTTTTTCTCTTTCAATACAAATCTCTCTTGCTTTACTTCTGCATATAGTTTTCATCCATGTTCCAGAACTGCTTGTTTCCGATCCAGGGGGGACCTGGCCTGCAATTCAGACTGGACTTATCCCATGGGGTGCAGGGTCAAGACTGATGTGCATATTGCTGGGTCCAAACTGGGGAGATGTGGTGGGTACAAAAATGATGGATTAAACCCATATCTTTGTGACTGGGGTGAATGTGTGCATTGTTCAGCATTCAGTCTATGATCTGTTCTTTTTGCTTTTGTTGCCCTAAGTGGGAAGGGTATGCCCAGACGTGGGTCTTGTGCTTACTGTGCAACTGGGTGTAAGTAAGCATGGCTGCTGAGGGGTGATACCCCAAAACCATTCCCAGGTTGCTTGTTTCAGGTCCAGGGAAGACTTGGCCTGGCAGTTTGGGCTGGATTGCTCCCATGGGGAGTAGGGTCAAGACTGATTTGCACATGGCTGGGCCTAAACTGATGTTGTGCAGTGGGCAAAAAACCCACAATGGAATAAACCTAGGCCTTTGTGACTGGGGATGAATGTTTTCAGTCTATCATCTGTTCTTTTTGCTTTTCTCACCCTAAGTGGTAAGGGTATGCCCAGGCGTGGGTCCCATGCTCATTATACCACTGGATTAAAGCTACCTTGGCTGATGAGGGATGATGCCCCAAACTGGTCCCAGGATGCTTGTTTGCAATCTGGGGAGGGCCTGCCTGGCAGTTCAGGCTGGACTTTTCCTTTGGGGAGCAGGGTCAAGACTGATTTGTATATGGCTGTGTCCAAATTGGAGGGGAATGGTAGGCAAAAATACAATGGACTAAACCCAGATCTTTGTAACTAGGGATGAATGTTTGTATTATTCAGCATCTGTTCTTTTTTGTTTTGGTCATCCTAAATGGGCGGGTAGACCCAGCCATGGACCGTATGCTGACTAGGCCACTGGATTCAAGTTAGCCTGGCTGATTACTAGTAATAACCCAAAACGGGTCCCAGAATACTTGTTTCTGATCAATGGGGGTCTTCACCTGCAGTTTGGTCTGGATTGCTCCCATGGGGAGAAGGGTCCAGACTGATTTGCATATGGCTGGGTTGAAACGGGAGGCATGGTGGGCAAAAAAATGATGGATTAAACCCAGGTCTTTGTGACTGGAGTGAAAGCTTGCATTGTTCAGCATTCCGTCCATCATCTGTTCTTTTTTGTTTTTGTCACTCTAAGTGGTAAGGGTATGTCCAGACGGGGTCCCGTGCTCACTGCGCCTCTGGATTCAAGCTAGCTTAGCTGGTGAGGAGTGTTGCTTTGAAACCAGTACCAGGATGCTTGTTTCTGACCCAGGGAGGACCTAGCCTAGCAGTTTGAGCTGGACTGTTCCCATTGGGAGCAGGGGCAAGACTGATTTGCATATGGTTGGGTACAAATTGGAGTGGCATGGTGGGCAAAAGATAGATTGACTAATCCCAGATCATTGTGACTGGGGGTGAATGTTTGCATTGTTCAGCGTGCTGTCCATCATCTGTTCTTTTTGCTTTTGTGGCCCTAAGTGAGAAGGGTATGCCTAGGTATGGGTTCTGTGCCCAATGGGCCACTGGATTCAAACTAGCCTGGCTGATGATGGGTAATAACCCAAAACTGTTGCCTGGATACTTGTTTTTTAATCAGGGAGGACTGGCTTAGCAGTTTGGGTTAGATTGTTCCCATGAGGTACAGGATCAAGACTGATTTGCATATGGCTAGGTCCAAACTGAGGTAGCGTGGTGGGCATAAAACAATGCATTAAACACAGATCTTTGTAACTTGGGGTAAGAGTTTGCTTTGTTAAGCATTCCGTCTATCATTTGTTTTTGCTTTTTGCTTTGCATTATGTATTTTGAATGAAGTGCACCCTCTGTCTTGCTCACTTCTGAGATAAGATATGTAAAACCTGGTTTGTCATTATTGTTCCAGAAAGCATTCCAACACAATGTTTCTATAACCTCAGTCATGATGAGTTCCACTCAATACTGAATGGACAGTTTTGCTTCCAAATATTACAGCCTCAATAACTGCATCGTCTATGCCACATCCATGGAGGTAACTTCCTCCACTCCACCACCCATCTTTTGTCAGGTGGAAAATGGCCATTGGATAAAGATCATCAAATGCTGCTGGATTGTTCATGCAACTGTCAGCTACAATAGAGAAAACAATGTCATCACAAAAAATTGGCAGAATAGGCTGCTCTTCAAGCTGAGCATGCACATTTTGGGAATATTTTAGAGCTGTGTATATTGTTGCGTAGTTTGTGTCTGGAGATGGTATTACTAGTAAAACCCCAACCTTCTTCAGTGGGATGGTATTCTCAGAAATCAGAGCATGAATTTCAGCCCCCGGAGGAACTTCAGTCTGCACTGAATAGGAGATGTGATCAATTCAGTTAAATCAGCTTTGCGGACCAAAGCATGAGGTAGAAGAAGATTCATGTCCTCAGACACATTGAAACTTTCTGGTAGGCTGTGAGATGTTGAGGTTTGCAGTGATTTTGTACATGTTGGCAAGGAAGTTGGGTTATTAGTTTGCAGCTCTGTTTGTTTATGCCTACAGCTGACACAGCTTGTTTTCTAGCAGCTACTTTATTGGTACAGTCTTGAAAAAGCACCATTGCAGTATCATGTGTGTTGGTTGTTCCAGACAAAGAAGAGCTGTCTTCAAATCAAATTTATCAAGAGCATCGCTTGTACATCCTTTCCTGGTAAAGTGACTTGGAAGTGGTGTACTGTCAGATTCACAAGATTTTACAGCTTGAGCTGCCAACAAGTTCCTGATCTGCACTATATCATTATAACTTGTTGATACACCATTCCTATTAATTGAATGGATTAGCTCTACACTTTTTCACTTGTCATAGATTGGAGGGCAGTCATCATGTGTAGTGGGGTTTTCTCTTCGCCGTTATGTAATACATAAACCATCTTCTGGAAAATACAGTACATTTGCACAGCTTAAGTCTGTCAGTTCATGGCAATGTCTTCCTCTTCTTCACTTATATCTTCAAAGCCTTCAATATTTTTGCCTTCTGTTCCAAACTCAAGAACTTTAGTTTGTAACTGTTGTAAATGGCCTCTATGAAGGGTCACCCCAAAACTTTTTGCCTTCCTCCTCTACTTATCTGACACTTTTTTTTTGCTGGCTTTAGGACTCTGGACATTTTACCATTGCTAACCAGTGCTAAAGTGCATGTGCTCTCTACCTAAGAGCATGGTAACATTGGCTTATACCCAATTGGCATATCTAATTTACTTGTAAGTCCCCAGTAAAATGCAGTACATGTGCCCAGGTCCTGGAAATTAAAAGCTACTAGTGGGCCCGCAGCACTGATTGTGCCACTCACATAGGTAGCCCCTTAACCATGCCTTAGGCCTGCCAATGCAAGGCCTGTGTGTGCAGTTTCACTGCCACTTCAACTTAGCATTTAAAAGTACTTGCCAAGCCTTAAACTCTCCTTCTTCTACATATACTTCAGCCCTAAGGTAGGCCCTAGTTAACCCACAGGTCAGGGTGCTATGAAGGTAAAAGGCAGGATTTGTACATATGTGTTTTATATGTTTTGGTAGTGGAAAACTCCTAAAATCGTTTTCCACTAATGTGAGGCCTGTTTCTTTCATACACTAGCATTAGGGCTGCCCTCATATAGTTTTTGAGTGGTAGATTCTGATCTGAAAGGGGTAACCAGGTCATATTTAGTATGGCCAGAATGGTATTAGAAAATCCTACTTAGTGGTGAGGTTGGTTTTTATATTACTATTTGAGAAATGCCACTTCTAGAAAGTGAGCATTTCTCTGCACTTAAAACCACTTGTGCCTTACAGCCTGTCTCCAATCAACTTCTGGGCTGGGCTGGTTGACAGCTCTCTGTGCACTTCACCCAGACAACCACAAACACAGGACACTCAGTCACATCTACACTCATCTGCATACTGAATGGGTCTTCCTGGGCTGGAAGGGTGAATGGCCTGACACTTACATTGGAAAGGACAGGGGCCTGCCCTCACACAATGGACAGCCAAAACCCCTACTGGGACACTGGCAGACAGGATTGTACTGAAAGGGGTCCTTGTGCACTTCTAAGCCACTCTTTGAAGTCTCCTCCACTTCAAAGACACAGTTGGGTATATAAACTGTGTCCCTGACCCTACCAACGAAGACACTTCTTGACAAGATACCTTCTGGGAAAGAAACTCTGAACCAGAACCTGCAACCTGCTAAGAGAAGATGCGTGGCTGCCCAAAGGACTCACCAGACTGCTTCTCTGTAAAGGACTGATGCCTTGCTCTTGCCCTGCTGCCTTGCTGCCCTCTGGCTTTGCTGAGAAGTGCTCTCCAAGGGCCTGGATTGAGCTTGCCTCCTGTTTCCTGAGGTCCCAGGGCCAAAAAGACTTCATCTCTGCAAAGAACTCCTTGTACGGCGAAAATAGACACACATCCTGATGGAAATGATGCACAGTCTGCCCTGCGGTGAGAAAATCACCTCATCGCCGAACTGGAACTACGCAGCCCAACTCCCCGAATGGAGATCGACACACCGCCAGCATTGTGACCGGAACTTCGACGCACGGCCCACTGGATCAACGCATCGCAGAGCCAGAACAATGCAGCCTGACTTCCTGCAAGAGGAGTCGACGCAGTGCCTGCCGTGCAGCAGAAATTTCCCTGCATCGCCCACCGATTCTCTGCATCGTGCACAGGGCACTCACATACTCCGCAACCCGAAGAGGATCCAAGTCTGTGCACCGGAAATGAACGCAAAGCCCTTGTTGTATGGAAAAGCATTGATGCATTGTCTGCATGCTTCTGGAGAACCCGACGCATACCTCCCCATTTTCCACGCATCTCCTCCTCTACGGTCCTGTGCAGATAATTTAGATGCAAACCAGGTACTTTGGGCTCGCAAGAGACCATTGTTGTTTTTAAGAACTAAACAACTCTATTTATCATAACAAAAGTTATATTTTAACTTGTTTTTATCACATCTTGACTGTTTGACCTTAATCTACTCACATAAATATTCTATATTTTTCTAAACCTGTGTGGTGTATTTTTTTTGTGGTGTTTGCACTGTGTTATTGAGTGAATTATTGCACAAATACTTTACACATTGCCTTCTAAGCCTTTAAGCCTCACTGCTCAGTGCCAAGCCACCAGAGAGTGGGCACAGGATAATTTGGATTGTGTGTGACTTACTGTGAGAAAGTAGCCTCTTTCTAGCATGGTTACTCCCACTTTTGGTCTGTTTGTGAGTATGTCAGTGTGTTTTTACTGTGTCACTGGGATCCTACTAGCCAGGACCCCAGTGCTCATAGATAAAAACCTGTATGTCAGTGTGTTTTGCCTGTCTCACTGGGATCCTGCTAGCCAGGACCCCAGTGCTCATAGTTTGTGGTCTAATGTGTATGCCTGTGTAGTGCCTATCTGTGTCACTGAGGCTCTGCTAATTAGAACCTCAGTGCTTATGCTCTCTCTGCTTTTAAATTTGTCACTGTAGGCCAGTGACTTCATTTACCAATTTCAATTGGAATACTGGACTCCCCTTATAAGTCCCTAGTATATGGTACTTAGGTACAAAGGGCATTGGGGTTCCAGGAGATCCATATGGGCAGCAGCATTTCTTTTGCCACCTATAGGAAGCTCAGACAAACCCTTACACAGGACTGCCATTGTAGCCTGCGTGAAATAACGCACACGTTATTTCACAGCCATTTTCACTGCACTTAAGTGACTTATAAGTCACCTATATGTCTACCCTTCACTTGCTGAAGGTTAGGTGCAAAGTTACTAAGTGTGAGGGCACCCTTGCACTAGCAAAGGTGCCCCCACATAGTTCAGGGCCATTTCCCCGGACTTTGTGAGTGCGGTGACGCCGTTACACGCGTGCACTACACATAGATCAATACCTATATGTAGCTTCACAATGGTAACTCTGAATATGGCCATGTAACGTGTCTAAGATCATGAAATTATCCCCCATTCCAAATCTGGTATTGGGGAGCCAATTCTATACATCCTGGGGGCTCCACCATGGACCCCCAGTACTGCCAAACCTGCTCTCTGAGGCTTGCACTGCAGCTGCAGCTGCAGCTGCAGCTGCAGCTGCTGCCACCTCACAGACAGGGTTCTGCCCCCCTGGGGTCTGGGCAGCCCAGTCCCAGGAAGGCAGAACAAAGCATTTCCTCTGAGAGCAGGATTTTACACCCTCTCCCTTTGGAAATAGGTGTTACAGGCTGGGGAAACTGGACAAAGGAAAGGGGAGTGACCACTCCTCTGTCCATCATCACCCCAGTGGGGGGGGGGGCCCAGAGCTCCTCCAGTTTGTCCCAGACTTGAGCCATCTTGCTTTTCAAGGTGTGGGGGCACTCTGGAGGGCTCTGAGTGGCCAGTGCCAGCAGGTGACGTCAGAGACCCTTCCTGATAGGTCCTTACCTGATAAGGTAGCCAATCGCCCTCTCAGGGATATTTAGGGTCTCGTCTGTTGGTTCTCTTCAGATTCTGTTCGCAAGTTTCCTTCAGGAATCCTCTGCAACAACTTCAGACTCTTCCGACCTCGGGTCAACCGCAGCCTGCTCCAAGAAACGCTGTAACTGCAACAAAGTGTCTACAAGAGACGCTTCAGCAACCTCAGCTCCAAGTCAGCAACTGCAACAGTTTCCACAGTGTGCATGCTCTGGGGGCTCCCTGTTTTCATCCTGCACTAGAAGAACCGAAGAAATCTCCCGTGAAGTGACATACTTACTCCCCTGCTCCAAGCAGGCACCTTCCAAGACAATGACCGGTACCCTGGGACTCCTCTCACGGCAACGAGCATGCTCCTAAGGACACAGAGGTTATACATGATCAACATAGACTGTCCTGAGGTCCTCTCACTGAGTTTTTCTCCAGCGGCGTGGGACCTTCTTTTGTTGTGCTGCATCAAGTGTGTTTTGCACCTCCTTTGAACCTGGATCCTGTAGCTTCTGGGGGTGCTGTCTGGCATCGTGAGGGCTCTCTAAAGTGCTGAGAGCCCCCTCTTCCCCCTCACATAGAGTTGAGGCCCCCAGGTCCCTCCTGTGTCCATCCAGCGCCATTTTGATTAAAAATGTACTTTTGTTGTAGCCAACACTTGTTGGCGCTTTCCAACACAAAATCTCATCTGCAACGATCTTCACGCCGTGGGACATCTTTTGCATTATGCAGTAACCCACTGGCATCTTCCTAGGGTGATTTACTGCAGTCTTCTACTAACTAGGGAGTCTTCTTTTGCACCCTCTTCTCGGTTGGCAGAGATTCCTGTCCTTCCTGGAACTTCTTTCGACTTCTGGACTTGGTCCCCTTCTTTTGCAGGTCTTCAGGTCCTATAATCCAGCAGTTGTTCTTTGCAGACTTGGTTGGCTGCTGCAAGATCCCAAAATGAGGTGTAGTGTGTCCTAAGGAAACTTGCATACTTTACTCCTGCTTTTCTGGGCTCGGGGTGGGGTAATTTACTTACCTTTACTGTATTCTTAGTCTCCCAGCGATTCTGCACACACTACACTTATGTAGAGGGGAATTTGTGACTCACATTCCACTTTTTAGTACATGGTTTGTGTTGCCCCTAGACTTATTTTCTCCCATTGCATTCTAAAGGATTTCCTACTGTTTGCATTGTTCTATGACTATTTACTTGTCTACTTTTGGTATCTAGTGTATCTATTGTGTAAAATACTTACCTTCAGAAGGAGAATTGTCTCTAAGATATTTTTGGTACTGTGTCACCCCAAATAAATACCTTTATTTTTGGTAACACTGAGTATTGCCTTTACTTGTGTATAAGTACTGTGTAACTATAAGTGGTATTGCATGAGCTTTGTATGTCTCCTAATTCAGCCTAAGCTGATCTGCTATAGCTACCTCTATCAACCTAAGCTGCTAGAACTCTACTACTTCACTAATAAGGGATAACTGGACCTGGTATAAGGTGTAAGTACCCAAGGTACCCACTACAAACCAGGCCAGCCTCCTACACTTACCATGACTAGAGTGAAGGTCTTTGCTTGGACAGGGGGTAACCTTACTGCCAACCAGAGACCCCATTTCTAACAAAGACTTAGAGCACTTTGTGTATTTGATCCTCCTTACCCATCAGTTTCTATCTTTTGTGATCTTTGTCTTGCCATATTTCTGCAGCATCTCAAACTCTCTTCTTCCAGCTCCGGTTGATGTCAGATTTTCTTTCAGATTCATTTGGCATTTGACATCATTTTCTTTGTTGAAGGAGACCTCAGATTTTATAGTTAGCAACTCTCTGTCAGGAGGTAAAGATCCTTTGCTACCACCTGCTTTGCTCATATTTACAAATTTGAATCAACAGAAAACCTGAAACAAAAACAATTTTAAAATAAATTACCAATATGATGCCTAAAACATATCATTATAGAGCCACCATTTTAGAAAATGGTGGACGGGTTGCTCTGAGGAGTTATTTTCTGTCTCTACAAGACTACTTAACCCCCAAACCCTATATTTTGCAACGAAATGAAGCATATAGGTCTCATGGTTCCTGAAATATTACATCATAACTGGAACACATCCACCATTTTAAAAAATGTAGTCCAGATAAAATTGGCCTGGATTAGCAATGTATACTTCTCGAATGGTACGAAAATCACAAATCAAAAATGAAAATTTCAGGACAGCAACTTTTTTTATGGAGGTATATCAAAGGGCCAGGACTAAACACTCGCTAAACTGGTAGGTTGCCAACTGAACTCAAAATGAGCCCCTTAAGGTCCATAGGTTTTAGTGCAATGTGGTGAGTTATTGTCCCTAACTGGAAGGTGAAACATGTAGGTTTACTGTCTCTTGAATGTAATGTCTTGTAATAAGTTAGTGCTCTGGGACAGCATGCATTGTGTTGTGTTAGTGTCACTAGGGTGCCATGTGAATTAGAGAGCCTAGGAAGATGGGAATTTTTATTTAGCATCTTAAAAGTGCACAGACATGGTCTGGCTTATTGTTTAGAGGATGCAGAACAAGGTGGTGAGTTCATATTCAAACAATGCATTGCAGTGTTTGGGGTAGAGTCCCTGTGTATTGTGAATTATCCATAGTAAGTAGTGTAATTTAATGTTATTAGAATCTTATGGCCTTGAGTACTATTGCTTTAAATTATCACAGACCAAGTGCTGTCTTTGTACTCTTGACATTCCAAAGGTACTACTTTGAGCCTATGGGTAGGTGAGAGTTACTAAATACAGATGTTACCAATAGCCAGTTTGATGGTACTCAGTTTAGCCATGTCAGGATAGAAAGTAGAACTATCTTCCTGATATCTGAACATCCTTAACATAATCTATTTGGAAGGATGGAATCACAGTACTTGGGAGTAGCAAACTATAAATAAATAGAATTGCATTATGATTTTTGAAAAAATAAAAGGAATTCATATTAAATTCCACTCCCAATGTAATAAATGTGCCAGTCACACCTAGGCCCAGATTTAAGAGGGCATAGCGGCATCTAAAGACACGTTACCATCATTTTTTTTAACGCTAATGTGGCATTGGATGGCCAAAAACGCCACGCCTTATTTAGAAAATGGCGCAATGCTTGCATTGCGTCACTTTGTAATCCCTTTTGCCCCATCATGACTGCGCCAGGCATAATGTGCACAAGGGGGGCATTCCGGAGATAAGGGCGTTGAAAAAATAGCACTAACAGATCTAAGAGATTTCTTTGTGTCAAATGTTCTGGCAATTTTAATGCCTGCTCAGAGCAGGCGTTAAAAGGGGGCTCCCATTGGGTGATTTGCAGGATTAGCGTCAACATGTTTTAATGCTAATCCTGCAAAGCGCTGAGCTAGCATCAATCATTTTGATGCTAGTTCCCCAACTACCGCCATGGGGCCACGTATATTAAATACGGCACATGCATGGTGGTATTAGAGGTGCGCTAAAGGGAGCAAGAAAGTTGGTGGTTGGTCTAAGTGCAGCACAGCTTTTCATAAATCTACACCCTAATACTTTAGGAGCCAGTTTCTCTGAAAACGATTATGTTAAATTGATTTTTGGTCACTATTTCCTGTTAGGTGAACTTTCTTTTACTAAGAGGCGATCGTGTCGCTCATCAGATCATTTGAAATCTTCTTGTTATAGCTATTCTTTTAGGACAAGGGTGCTCCCAAATGCAGACAATTTGGATATATTTCTTCAAAGTGTTTTTTTCGATAGCGAACTGACAGACTGCTCTTAGGAGACGTGCTGCCATACTCCCATGTATATAGGGGTCTCCACTCCCTAGCTCGCTCTGTCAGTGACCTAACAATGGTACTATCGGCCCTACTCCAAGCAAGGAAAATATCTCACTTTACACCCTCTTGAATAGAAAATGACAAACAGAAGTTAATGAAGTGTTTCTACCACAGCCCTGCACCCCCGTTCCACTGCACCTACCGTACTGTTGATTGCTATCTCCCTGCACTATGTGCAGTCTGGATTGGGTGCTCACAATCCCTCCTTTTGAAAGCTCATCGTCTTTCACTGATTTCTTCGTAAAATATGCAATGTTTCTGAACGTTAATGTAACTAATTAATACATTTTCAAAGTAGAAAGCTGAGAAGTCTCTCTCTCTCCTCTTTCACTCTCTCTCTGGCCTTCACCTTTTCATCTCTGTCTCTCAAGAGTTGGCAGCATTTCCACTTATTTCAGAAATCCCACTCAATAAAAGCAGTTTCTAATGCAGTCAGAGAAAAAGAGAGAGTTCTACATGAACCAGACTTTATTAGACAGAATGAATCATTTCTGGTCTACTGTAATCAAAGCTGGGGGGGTTCACCTGTCATGCACAGTATGGCGGAGCTCATTAGACTCTCGCCATGTGCTGTTTTGAAATTGCTCCATATGGCTGTACGCAACTGTTTACTCACTATGATGGGCTTGGCAGGGCCTAAAAAAAAGTAGTAATTAGTTTTATGTTCCTTAAGGCAAGCTATGCATGCTCAAATTGCAGACGTCTCCAACAGTAAGTATGCCCCCTGAACATAAAGTACGCTGCTCCGCATTGCATTACAGTTATTGATCATGTAATTGGAAAACCTCAAGTGTCAGCACTCATTAAGGCATAGGTGTATGAATCATTTTTTAATGGCGCCTCTCCGCTTTCAGCAGCATAGCATGTGTCCTGGTTTCAGTGGTTGATCTGTAATTTAGGCAAGCTGTCTCTGGACTTCAAACATTTCTCTTACCATATGCTTTCTTTAAAAATAATACCGTGCGGTGGAGCTTGCAAGCTGCATTCACTAAGTTAGACGAAGTCCCCTCGCTATATCAGCAGTTTGGGATTACGTGAAAAAGCACCAAATAGCCTTATGAAAGGGGCTGAATGAGTTGTTATCACGTCGGAATGAATGTAGCTCAAACAACGACGTTACTATATTAACTTCTGATAGTTGTGCTGGTATCATTAGAACCTGAATATTTTATTATATGCAAAACAACAATAATTTCTAAGGAATTTCATACATTCTGTGTCTCTGCCTGTTTGTAGATTACCTGTCTCGGTCAGTTTGACAGTTGGGCTGTTTGTGAATCCTCTCTAGACAGTGAGACAAAGGGAGCTGGGGTGTAGCCTGCATATCCTGATGAGCCATCTGTTCTGGGAGGGAGGGGAGGAGTGGTCACTCACACCTGAAAGGGCTGTGTCTGCCTCCACACAATGCAGTCTCCAACCCCCAGGTGTGTGTCTGGGGCCTGGCCTGGGCAAGGAAGGATTTTACAAATAAGAGAGACTTTCCTTTGAAGTTTGCCTACTCCAAATGCAGAAAGGGGTATAAGTAGTGGACCCAAAACCCCTGAAAATTAGATCACTTCTGGAATCAAGAGGAACCTCTGCCAAGGAGAAGAGCTGAAGAGCTGAGTACAAGTGCTGCCCCTGTGACTGTGCTTTGTTGGGCTATCCTGCAGTTGCTGCTTCTGCCTATGAAAGGGAACAAAGACTGGACTTTGTTGTGCATTCCTGCTTGAAAAGGATCTCCAAGGGCTTGAACTGAGCTTGCTTCCTGTTGTTAAAGTATCAGGGCCATCAATGACTTCCCCTGCCAGCACCTTGACTCTCTGCTGAGAACCCTGCCCTTCCAAGTGGTGCCCTATCCAGTCCCTGGGCCCTTGAAAGGTGAAATTGGCAGACAAGAACTGACAATCCACTTACAGAACGATTTGTCGGGAAAGTTTCCACTCACCTTCCGCAACATGGCTGATAAATGGCGCGGCCCCAGCTTCGAGGCTGAAATCGATGCTCCACCTGCATCGCGGCTGGGAGATCGACACATCGTGGCTGGAGAAATTACATGCAACACCCGCTTACAGCAGCTGATAACAACGCAAGCCCCACACAGCACTGTTTCATGATACAGTACAACAGGATTTTCCACGCATCCTCCCTGGGCGTCCAAGTCAACCCAACTCTGCGCGGATCCGAGGTGCTGCATCCGGAAATCTACACATGGCTCTCTTGTGAGGAAGAAAAAAGAGACATTGCCGACCCAAATGGAGAAGTAAACGACAACCAGCCTCCCTTGCGAGTAAGGAATCAACGCATTGATACCTTTTTCCAAAGCACGCTTGCCCATGTGGCTTTATTTTTTACGCTAACCAGGTACTTTGTGTAACAACCACATTCTCCCTGTTTTCCAAGAATTAAGACTCCTATTCTTTTAAAAATGTATATCTTGACTTGTGTATGTTGGATTTTTGTCATTTTGGTCTTGTTTGGTTTAGATAATCATTACTTATTTTTCTAACTAGTGTGGTGTCCATTTTGTAGTGTTTTCACTGTATTATTGTGTGTTGGTTCAAATACTTTACTGATTGCTTATCAAGTTAAGCCTGCCTACTCATGCCAAGCTACCAAGGGGTGTGAGCAGGGTTTAACTGAGTGTGATTCTCCTTTACCCTGACTAGAGTGAGGGTTCTTGCATGGACAAGGGGTATCCTGACTGCCACCCAAAGACCTCATTTCTAACACTCTCATGTATACTTTTTCTCCCTCTACCTCTCTCTGTGTTAGTCCCTATTTTCATTATTCAATCATTTCTCTTTCTCAATTTCTTGCATTTCAGTCCATGACCCAAACCACTCTGTCTTGTTGTTCCTTTTTGGCCCTTAACATTTTCTAGGCAGGCAAAAGAGGCACATAAATAACCAATTCACAGTTCATCAGCCCTTTGTTCGAGTGGTAGCCTCCACTTCAGAGGCTTAAGTGGTGGGTTCACTACACCACTGGATGGAATGCTTGAATTAATCCCAGCCTCTGGTAATTACTCCGGCCCGCATCCCAGTCCACCTTTGTTTTGTGTGCCATGTCATCTCAGTTTGAACCCAGTTTAACCAAGCTATACCCAACTGATGAAGCCTAATAAGGGCAAAACCTGTCTTGGGTGCTTGTGTTTCAGTTTAGGAAGGACTTTGCCTGGCTGTTAGGACTGGACTGTTCCCATCGGAGCAGGGTTAATGCTAATTTGCATATGGCTGGGTCCAAACTAAGGTGGCATGGTGTGCAAAAAAGGATGGACTGGGATGTGGTCCGAGTGATTGCCGGTGGCTGAGATAAATACAAGCTTTCCAGTTATCACTTTTTTGTATTCTTCAGTGTGACATAATAATTGGGACATGTAGGCCCACACATGGGTCCCATGCACCATGTCTCACTGATACTAAGCTACAGCTGACTTAGAATCCCCATTAAGGGCCAAACTGGTCTTGGGTTGCCTGTGTTCTAGTTCCTGGAGGACAAAGACTGGCTGTTCGTGCTGAACTGTTCCCATAAGATCAGGGCCAGAACTGATATACTTAAGTCTGGGTCCAAACTGCGGTGGTATGGTGTGCAAAATAACATTGGACTGGTTTGCAGCCCCAAGTAATTACCAGTGGCTGAGTTTAATTCAAGCACTGCATCCATAACATTTTTATATACTACACTCTAGTGTACTGAGGGCACATTAACCAGAGGGACAGGTAGGCCAGAATTTGCTGTACAGAAGTTGGTTTGTTACTTTGTGATACATACACTCAGGTTGTCCTTTAGTAATCAACTTGAGAGGATGGATGACTGTTAACCTTATAGCAACCATTTTTCAAATATGAGCAGTACAGCCTCATATTTCTAGGCTACGCTAGCGGAAGAGTATACAGATGCACCTGTGGCATGTCAAATGTGGACTGAAAATAAGCCTATCATCACCTGTTCACATCTGATTACTGCTGGCCAAACTCAAACTGGTGTAATCATGTAATTTTGCATCACAAGTGTAATTTGGCATAACTAAATATTCAACCAGGCCTGATTTATATAATGACCCCTTTTTTTTTTACAACTTTAGCAACTTAATTGTATCTGCCTTTAATTGGTTTCTACCAATTGAGTTCCAGATGCTACATTAAAAAACTAGAATAGAAAAAAAACCTTGGTCTTTTGAGGAACTAAAATCTTTCAGATTGAAACTGCACAGAGTGCAATGGCAATGCCCTAAAACTAATCCTGCAATAGTCTTTTCCAAGGCTCAAACCTGTTGCTAGAAGTATCTCCTTTTGTATCAGAACTACAGTCTCCTTCAGCTTTCTCAGCTACCTTTCAGCACTCTCAAAAACGAATATGCTTGCAAAATTCTTCTTTCACAAGATTAAACTAATATGCAACAACATCTTCAATATTTTGGCTGATATAATCCCTACACCAAATAACCTGCCTCTGAAAACTCATAACATCTAAACTGTGACCAATTTAGGGCCTCATTACAAGTTTGGCAGTCTGGGGACCACTACACCAGCTGCATGTTGGATGCTCGACTCCTGTATTATGATTCATGCGGTTGCATAGACAGTGTTGCTGACATTGCCAGCAACACTAGACCATGAGGTGGCAAAATAGGCCAATACATCTGTCAGAAGGTGGACTGCCAGTGTAGCTGCTGGCCCAATTATGATGTTTTCCGCTGACGTAACTATGGTCGTCCAACCACCGTATCTGTGCTAGTGGAAACCCGGGGATACATGGCAGAAAGTGACCTGCAGGGACCGTCACACATCCTGTGATGCCATGGAGCCAATCCTTCACTTCCTGCCACTGCTTGCGCTGCTTGATGGTGCACAAAATTGATGCTGTAGTTGTTGTAACCGATGGTAAGCCAAACACTTAACCGTTTCCTCCAACTTCACAGTAAGTCGACAGGCCTCCATTGACCTTTTATGTGTGCTGTGCTTTGTGACCCAAATCTACTTTGTGCCCCCCGGTTCGGAGTTATACACAACGTGTGACCCAGTCACAGCCCCATGATGCCCACTTTGGCCAGGTCACTGACACTGCCCCACTCTACAAAGCTTGATATGTGTGTACATCACAGTTTCAGGGATAGTGATGTGTTCTTAACATTGTGTCACCCAACGGCAAATCCTCATCAATATCACAACTAATAACTGAAGTGACACCCTCACATTGTTCACATGCCATAGCCTGTTGTGACATAACATATACATCTGTATGGATGTATCATTGAACCCAAACACACCTTCCCCACAAAATCCTTGTCATGGACTCACACATATTACCCATATTGCAAGAGAACGAAAGGGAAATGGGATGCACCATAATTTGTGAGACAAAGATCCAAAGCGCACAATTTAAACACTCCTTGCAGAATAGGTATGCCAACATCAGTGGGATCCCAGGAAGGCTGCTGCCGTGGGGCACATTTCACTTTGCACATGCCTCAAAACCACTATTTACAGAGGAACTGTGGCTTGATGAGTATCGGGCACAAGCCTATGTGTCAAATGTGTAAGTTCAAGTCTAGAAAGCAAATACACAAGTAACAGCATGGGTCACACATTTAGATAAAGTAGGTATAAGGTACACACATTAAAAAGGACACGTCAATTCAAATGTATAGGAAGGTAGCACAATTGAACTCCTCCATGTGTGGACAAACAAACCTCAAGCTTGAGCACAAGATAAAAATTTCCAATCTACATCGGTGGGATATGCAGCCCAATAGATGTTGACATTGGCAAAACCAAGATGAAATACTTACCATATGAAACACCACCCAATGTAATGTCACTCCAATTGGATTACATCCCACACATACATCCATCGAACATTTCCCCTTGTCCTGGGTGACTCCAGCACTGGTTGGATGTCTGATGGAACAACATATGTGTATATCATGCATGCCTTTACAACGCAGGGTCTACAACGACCGCGTTTTTACCATGCATGCCTTTACCACGCATGTATTTATAACAACATTTTTTGTAAAAGCATGTTTGGTAAAGGAACATGGGTGCTAAATTCTCTCCTGCCCTGCACCCTACATCTGACACCATACTCCACACACCGAAGCCCTTAAAATGTCCCCTTCCACCTCCTGTCGTGAGCCCTAAACCCCCACCCTACCCTGCCCTGTCCTAAAACCTACCCCACCCTGTCCTAAAAACTACCCAACCCCCCAACCCACCCTCAACCCTAAAACTTACCCTGTCCTAGAAACTACCTCACCCTGTCCTAAAAACTATGTCGATCCCCTGCCCTAAACTCTAAAACTTACCCTGCCCTGTCCTAAAAACTAACCTGCTCCCACCCTAAAAACTACGCTGCCCTGTCCTAAAACTTACCCCATCCTAAAAACTACCCTGACCCCGCCTTAAACCATAAAAGCTACCTGTCCTAAAAATTAGACCTTTTTGTCCTAAAAACTATCCAGACCCTCACCCTGAAACCTAAAACCTAAACCTCCCTGTCCTAAGAACTACCCCGACCCACAGCCCTAAAATCTACCCGGCTCTGTCCTAAAAATGACTCCACCATGCCCTGAAAACTATCCAACTCCCATCCCACTCTGAAACCTAAAACCTACTCTCCCTGTCCTAAAAATTACCCAGACCCACATCCCTAAAACCTACCCTGCCCTGTCCTAAAAACTACCCCACCATGTCCTAAAAGTACCCGGCTCCCCACCCCACTCTAAACCCTAAAATCTACCCTGTACTGCCCTAAAAACTACCCTAACCCACCACCCCAAACCTTAAAAGCAACCCTTCCCTGTCCTAAAACTTATCCTGCCCTGTCCTAAACACTAGTACGACCCCCACCCTAAACCCTACCCTGTCCTAAAAACTACCCCATCATGTCCTAAAAACTGTCCTCACCCTGAACCCTAAAACCTAACCCACCCTGTCCTAAAAACTACCCAACCCCCCTCAACCTAAACCCTAAAACCTATCCTGCCTTGTCCTAAAACCTACCCCACCCTGTCCTAAAAACCACCCTGACTCTCCTGCCTTAAACCTTAAAATCTACCCTGCTTTAAACCCTAAAAGCTACCCTGCTCTTTCCCAAAACCTACCCCAACCTGTCCTAAAAATTGCCCTAAATCATAAAACCTATCCTGTCTTAAAATACCCCATCCTGTATTAAAAACTACCCCAACACACCTGCCCTAAACCCTAAAAGCTATGCTGCCCTGTCCTAAAAACTACCCTAACCCCCACCCGACCCTAAACCCTAAAAGCTACCCTACCCTGTCCAAATTGTATCCCGCTCTGTCCTAAAAACTACCTGACCCCTGCCCTAAACCATAAAACCTACCCTGTCCTGAAAACTAATGCGACCCCTCCCACCTTGAAACCTAAAACCTACCCTGCCCTGTCCTAAAAACTACCCCGACTCACCTTCCCTAAACCCTAAAACCTACCCTGCCCTGTCCTAAAAACTACACTAACTCCTGCCCCGCCCCCAAACCCTAAAAGCTACCCTGCCCTTGCTAAATCGTACCCCACCCTGTCCTAAAAACTACCCCGACCCCATCCTAAACCATATAATCCACCCTGTCCTAAAAACTACCCCAACCCCTCCCACCTTGAAACTTAAAACCTACCCTGCCCTGTTCTAAAACCTACCCCTACCCACCACCCTAAACCTTAAAAGTGACCCTATCCTGAAAAATACCCTGACTCCCCACCCTCAACCCTAAAAAATACCCTTGCCTGTACTAAAGTCTACCCCGACCTGTCCTAAGCACTACCCGACCCCCACCCTAAACGCTAAAACCTACTCTGTCCTAAAAACTACCCCACCCTGTCATAAAAACCACCCGACCCCCACCCTAAACCCTAAAATCTACCCAGTCCTAAAACCTACCCTATCCTGTCCTAAAAACTACCCCAAGCCCCCGCCCTAAACCCTAACAGCTACCCTGCCCTGTCCTACAATGTACCATGCCCTCTCCTAAGAACTACCCCAACCCTTCACCCCCACCCTAAACCCTAAAGACTACCCTGTCCCAAAAACTATCCCACCCTGTCCTAAAAAGTACCGGATCCCACACCCTAAACCCTAAAATCTACCCCGACCGGTCCTAAAAACTACCCGGACATAGTGCCATGACCCTAAACCCAAAAGCTACCCTGCTGTGTCCTAAAACCGACCCTGCTCTGTCCTACAAACTACCCTGACCCCTCGCCCGCAACCCTAAAATCTAACCTGTCCTTAAAACAAATTCATTCTGTCCCAAAAACTACCCCGACCCCACCCTGAACCCTAAAACCTACCCCACCCTGTTGTAAAAACTAACCCAACTCTGCTTTCACCCTAAAACCTAAAAGCTACTCTGCCCTGTCCTAAAACCTACTCCGCTCTCTCCTAAAATCTACCCCTACCCTGACCCCCGCCCTAAACCCTTAAAAACCTACCTTGTCCTAAAACTTACCCCACCCTGCCCTAAAATCTACCCCGCCCCTGCCCTAAACCCTAAAACCTACCCTGCCTCGTCCGAAAAGCTACCCCACAGTAAACTCTACCCTGCCCTGTCCTAAAACCTACCCTGTCCTGTCCTAAAAATAATCCCGACCTCCCACCCAACCATAAACCCTAAAGTTTACCATGTCCTAAAAACTACCCTGACCCTGAATCCTAAAACCTTCTCCATCCTGTCCTAAAAATCACCCCAACACCCCTCCCTCCTCCACCCCCTCAAACCCAGCCCCACTTAACTCTCTCTTCTCCGGTCCCTACTCCTTCCTGTTCCTCCCGGACTGCTCTTTCTGACGTTACCAAGCATATGCATGGTAAAGGTATGCATGCTAAGCGCATGTGTAGTAAACGCATATGTGTGGTAATGGCAGTGTGGTCAATGCAGAGCGTTGCATTAACCGTGTTGCTAGTGATGTTTCCCCACTGGTTCCAAAGTCAGATCTTACCCACCACATCAAACGCACCTTCAATCAGGGTGAAATAAACACAGCTGTAGTCATACATCACAAATTATTCATGAACATCAAAAAGGTAGAAAAGCAATTGAAAGACCAATGTGTAGCAAAACAACCAACTGATGTTTATTTTCGACACTCCAAAAATTGATGAAAGGCCAATGGCCTGTCCTTGTGCCAAATACGCTGGGCACACTGCTTTGCCCCGAAACTCGCCTCACATATCACTGCCACAGGAACCTCCACAAGACGGGACATCTAGTGGGCAATCCAGGTACCTCAATGATCACCCTTGGATGGGATGGGTTGGGGTTTCAGATGGGTGAGTTTGGTCTTCGTAGGGCTGGGCTTCACTTTAAGAAATGTGGCTGGTTTCAGGGAGAGGCAGGTGTCACAGAGGAGGACTAGGACGTGAAAGGGATGAATTGGGTTGTGGGTGAGGTCCTTTTTGCTTGGGAGGGGAGTTTCACAAGTGAAGGGCAAGGGCAAACATGACACTTTCTTGGGCAAAATGGGTAGGGTGTTAAGGAGTGATTAGGGGTTGGGAAGTTGAGGAAGTGCTTGTGTCATTTGTGGGTGTGGCTGTTGTTGGTGCTGGGGTGTGTGTGTCTGAAGTATGCTTGTGTTTTGTTGGTGTCTATTGCATGTGTGAGTGTGGGCATTTGCATCTCTTGGTGGGCTGTGATGTGGATGTGATGGGTAAGGTGCGAGTGGTAGATGTGGCTTTGTGGGTGGTGTCTGGGGATATGGTCTGAGTGGCAGCTGTGTCTGTGGGTGTTGAGCTGGTGTCTGGGGTATGTTGTGAGTGGTGATTGTGTCTGTGGGTGTTGAGGTGGTGTTTTGGGGTATGTTGTGAGTGGTGGCTGTGTCTGTGGGTGTTGGGGTGGTATCGGGGGTTGTGGGGTGAGTGGTGGATGTGTCTGTGGGTGTTGGGGTAATGTCTGGGTGTATGGTGTGAGTGGTGGCTGTTGGGGTGGTGTCAGGGGGTAAAGTGTGGGTGATAGCTGTACGAAGGTAGCCTCTTTCTAGCCTTGTTACCCCCACTTTTAGCCTGTTTGCGAGTATATGTCAGGGTGTTTTTACCGTCTCACTGGGATCCTGCTAGCCAGGGCCCCAGTGCTCATAGTGGAAACCCTATGTTGTCAGTGTGTTTCATATGTTCACTGGGATCCTGCTAGCCAGGACCCTAGTCCTCATAAGTTTGTGGCCCATATTTGTTCCCTGTGTGATGCCTAAATGTATCACTGAGGCTCTGCTAACCAGAACCTCAGTGTTTATACTCTCTCAGCATTTAAAATTGTCACTGCAGGCTAGTGACTAATTTTACCAATTCTGATTGGCACACTGGAACACCCTTATAATTCCCTAGTATATGGTACCTAGGTACCCAGGGTATTGGGGTTCCAGGAGATCCCTATGAGCTGCAGCATTTCTTTTGCCACCCATAGGAAGCTCAGACAATTCTTACACAGGACTGCCACTGCAGTATGAGAAAAATAACATCCATGTTATTTCACAGCCATTTTACACTGCACTTAAGTAACTTATAAGTCACCTATATGTCTAACCCTCACTTAGTGAAGGTTAGGTGCAAAGTTACTAAGTGTGAGGGCACCCTGGCACTAGCCAAGGTGCCCCCACATTGTTCAGAGCAATTTCCCCAGACTTTGTGAGTGCGGGGACACCATTACACACGTGAACTACATATAGGCCAATACCTTTGTGTAGCTTCACATTGATAACTCTGAACATGGGCATGTAACATGTCTAGGATCATGGAATTGTCACCCCAATACCATTCCGGTATTGGGGCGACAATTCCATGCATCCCGGGGCTCCAGCATGGACCCCGGGTACTGCCTGTGAGAAGGTAGCCTCTTTCTAGCCTTGTTACCCCCACTTTTGGCCTGTTTGTGAGTGTATGTCAGGATGTTTGTCACTGTTTTCACTGTCTCACTGGGATCCTGATGGCTAGGCCTCAGTGCTCATAGTGAAAACACTATGTTTTCAGTATGGTTGTTATGTGTCACTGGGATCCTGCTAGTCAGGACCCCAGTGCTCATAGGTTTGTGGCCTATATGTATGTGTCACTGGGACCCTGTCACACAGGGCCCCAGTGCTCATAGGTGTGCATGTATATGTTCCCTGTGTGGTGCCTAACTGTCTCACTGAGGCTCTGCTAACCAGAACCTCAGTGGTTATGCTCTCTCATTACTTTCAAATTGTCACTAACAGGCTAGTGACCATTTTTACCAATTTACATTGGCTTACTGGAACACCCTTATAATTCCCTAGTATATGGTACTGAGGTACCCAGGGTATTGGGGTTCCAGGAGATCCCTATGGGCTGCAGCATTTCTTTTGCCACCCATAGGGAGCTCTGACAATTCTTACACAGGCCTGCCACTGCAGCCTGAGTGAAATAACGTCCACGTTATTTCACAGCCATTTTACACTGCACTTAAGTAACTTATAAGTCACCTATATGTCTAACCTTTACCTGGTAAAGGTTAGGTGCAAAGTTACTTAGTGTGAGGGCACCCTGGCACTAGCCAAGGTGCCCCCACATTGTTCAGAGCCAATTCCCTGAACTTTGTGAGTGCGGGGACACCATTACACGCGTGCACTACATATAGGTCACTACCTATATGTAGCTTCACCATGGTAACTCCGAATATGGCCATGTAACATGTCTATGATCATGGAATTGCCCCCTCTATGCCATCCTGGCATTGTTGGTACAATTCCATGATCCCAGTGGTCTGTAGCACAGACCCTGGTACTGCCAAACTGCCCTTCCTGGGGTTTCACTGCAGCTGCTGCTGCTGCCAACCCCTCAGACAGGCAGCTGCCCTCCTGGGGTCCAGCCAGGCCTGGCCCAGGATGGCAGAACAAAGAACTTCCTCTGAGAGAGGGTGTGACACCCTCTCCCTTTGGAAAATGGTGTGAAGGCAGGGGAGGAGTAGCCTCCCCCAGCCTCTGGAAATGCTTTGTTGGGCACAGAGGTGCCCAATTCTGCATAAGCCAGTCTACACCGGTTCAGGGACCCCTTAGCCCCTGCTCTGGCGCGAAACTGGACAAAGGAAAGGGGAGTGACCACTCCCCTGACCTGCACCTCCCCTGGGAGGTGTCCAGAGCTCCTCCAGTGTGCTCCAGATCTCTGCCATCTTGGAAACAGAGGTGCTGCTGGCACACTGGACTGCTCTGAGTGGCCAGTGCCACCAGGTGACGTCAGAGACTCCTTGTGATAGGCTCCTTCAGGTGTTAGTAGCCTTTCCTCTCTCCTAGGTAGCCAAACCCTCTTTTCTGGCTATTTAGGGTCTCTGTCTCTGGGGAAACTTTAGATAACGAATGCATGAGCTCAGCCGAGTTCCTCTGCATCTCCCTCTTCACCTTCTGATAAGGAATCGACCGCTGACTGCGCTGGAAGCCTGCAAACCTGCAACATAGTAGCAAAGACGACTACTGCAACTCTGTAACGCTGATCCTGCCGCCTTCTCGACTGTTTTCCTGCTTGTGCATGCTGTGGGGGTAGTCTGCCTCCTCTCTGCACCAGAAGCTCAGAAGAAATCTCCCGTGGGTCGACGGAATCTTCCCCCTGCAACCTCAGGCACCAAAAAGCTGCATCTCCGGTCCCTTGGGTCTCCTCTCAGCACGACGAGCGAGGTCCCTCGAATCCAGCGACACCGTCCAAGTGACTCCCACAGTCCAGTGACTCTTCAGCCCGAGTTTGGTGGAGGTAAGTCCTTGCCTCACCTCGCTGGGCTGCATTGCTGGGAACCGCGACTTTGCAAGCTACTCCGGCCCCTGTGCACTTCCGGCGGAAATCCTTCGTGCACAGCCAAGCCTGGGTCCACGGCACTCTAACCTGCATTGCACGACTTTCTAAGTTGGTCTCCGGCGACGTGGGACTCCTTTGTGCAACTTCGGCGAGCACCGTTTCATGCATCCTTGTAGTGCCTGTTTCTGGCACTTCTCCGGGTGCTACCTGCTTCAGTGAGGGCTCTATGTCTTGCACGACGTCCCCTCTCTCTGCAGGTCCAATTTGCGACCTCCTGGTCCCTCCTGGGCCCCAGCAGCGTCCAAAAACGCCAAACGCACGATTTGCGTGTAGCAAGGCTTGTTGGCGTCCATCCGGCGGGAAAACACTTCTGCACGACTCTCCAAGGCGTGTGGGATCCATCCTCCAAAGGGGAAGTCTCTAGCCCTTGTCGTTCCTGCAGTATTCACAGTTCTTCAGCCTAGTAAGAGCTTCTTTGCACCAACCGCTGGCATTTCTTGGGCATCTGCCCATCTCCGAGCTGCTTGTGACTTTTGGACTTGGTCCCCTTGTTCCACAGGTACCCTCAGTCAGGAATCCATCGTTGTTGCACTGCTGATTTGTGTTTTCCTTGCATTCTCCCTCTAACACGACTATTTTGTCCTTAGGGGAACTTTGGTGCACTTTGCACTCACTTTTCAGGGTCTTGGGGAGGGTTATTTTTCTAACTCTCACTATTTTCTAATAGTCCCAGCGACCCTCTAAAAGGTCACATAGGTTTGGGGTCCATTCGTGGTTCGCATTCCACTTCTGGAGTATATGGTTTGTGTTGCCCCTATCCCTATGTTTCCCCATTGCATCCTATTGTAACTATACATTGTTTGCACTGTTTTCTAAGACTATACTGCATATTTTTGCTATTGTGTATATATATCTTGTGTATATTTCCTATCCTCTCACTGAGGGTACACTCTAAGATACTTTGGCATATTGTCATAAAAATAAAGTACCTTTATTTTTAGTATAACTGTGTATTGTGTTTTCTTATGATATTGTGCATATGACACTAAGTGGTACTGTGGTAGCTTCACACATCTCCTAGTTCAGCCTGAGCTGCTTTGCTAAGCTACCATTATCTATCAGCCTAAGCTGCTAGACACCCTATACACTAATAAGGGATAACTGGGCCTGGTGCAAGGTGCAAGTACCCCTTGGTACTCACTACAAGCCAGTCCAGCCTCCTACATTGGTTGTGCAGCGGTGGGATAAGTGCTTTGAGACTACTTACCACTCTTGTCATTGTACTTTTCATAAGAGAAAAATATACAAAACAAGGTCAGTGTATATACACATAGCCAAAAAGTTTTGCATTTCCTCTTTTCACTCTTTTCTAAGTGCTGAAAAGTATTTCTAAACTTTCAAAAAGTTCTTAAAAGTTTAAAAAGTTTTTTCTGTCTTTCCAAAAAGTTCTGAAAACTTTTTCTCTTTGTCTATCACTTTAACTCTCTCTAAAAAATGTCTGGCACAGGCCAAAAAGTTGAACTGTCCAAACTTGCATATGATCACCTTAGCTGGAAAGGAGCAAGGAGTCTCTGCATAGAGAGAGGTTTGAGTGTAGGGAAGAATCCTTCCTTAGAACTGTTAATTAATATGCTTAGAGTACAGGATAAGGCCATAAGTGCCCAATCTGTAGAAAAAGTAGCTAATGGTTCTCAATCTGATCCAGGGACTCCCCCAGGAAAAGGTTCAGGAAAGAAACTTCTCAGCCTGCCCATTACTAGACAGTCTAGCATAGTTGGTACAGAGGTTGAATCACATCATACTGATGATGTGCTCTCACATTATGCTGGTAGCCAAGCTGTTAGGGTGCCCTCTGTAAGGGACAGGTCTCCTTCTGTTCATTCCCATCATACCTCTGTATCTAGAAATGTCCCTCCCACCCACCCTGATGACAGATTGTTAGAAAGGGAGCTCAATAGATTGAGAGTGGAGCAAACCAGACTGAAGCTCAAGAAGCAACAGCTGGATTTGGATAGACAGTCTTTAGAAATAGAGAGGGAAAGACAGAAGTTGGGTTTAGAAACCCATGGTGGCAGCAGCAGTATTCCCCATAGTCATCCTGCAAAAGAGCATGATTCCAGGAATCTGCATAAGATAGTTCCCCCTTATAAGGAGGGGGATGACATTAACAAGTGGTTTGCTGCACTTGAGAGGGCCTGTGTTGTACAGGATGTCCCTCAAAGGCAGTGGGCTGCTATCCTATGGCTATCATTTAGTGGAAAGGGTAGGGATAGACTCCTTACTGTGAAAGAAAATGATGCCAATAATTTTACAGTTCTTAAGAATGCACTCCTGGATGGTTATGGCTTAACCACTGAACAGTACAGGATAAAGTTCAGAGAGACCAAAAAGGAGTCTTCACAAGACTGGGTTGATTTCATTGACCATTCAGTGAAGGCCTTGGAGGGGTGGTTACATGGCAGTAAAGTTACTGATTATGAAAGCCTGTATAACACAATCCTGAGAGAGCATATACTTAATAATTGTGTGTCTGATTTGTTGCACCAGTACCTGGTAGACTCTGATCTGACCTCTCCCCAAGAATTGGGAAAGAAGGCAGACAAATGGGTCAGAACAAGGGTGAACAGAAAAGTTCATACAGGGGGTGACAAAGATGGCAATAAGAAGAAAGATGGTGAAAAATCTCAAGATAAGCATGGGGATAAGGATAAAACCAAAAATCCCACTTCAAATCTTAAACACTCTTCAGAGGGTGGGGATAAAACAAATTCTTCCTCTTCTTCCCAACCTGCACACATTAAAAAGCCTTGGTGCTTTGTGTGTAAAAACAGAGGCCATAGGCCAGGGGATAAGTCCTGTCCAGGTAAACCCCCTGAGCCTACCACCACTAATACATCAAGCTCTAGTGCCCCTAGCAGTAGTGGTACTAGTGGTGGGACTGCTGGCAACAGTCAAGCAAAGGGTGTAGTTGGGTTCACTTATGGGTCCATAGTGGAAACTGATGTAATCAGTCCCAAGACAGTTTCTGTCACACCTAGTGGCATTGGCCTTGCCACACTGGCTGCTTGTCCCCTTACAATGGATAAGTACAGGCAGACAGTTTCAATAAATGGTGTTGAGGCCTTGGCCTACAGGGACACAGGTGCCAGTTTCACTTTGGTGACTGAAAACCTAGTGCCTCCTGAACAACACATCATTGGACAACAGTATAAGATTATTGATGTCCATAACTCCACTAAGTTTCTTCCCTTAGCTATAATTCAGTTTAGTTGGGGTGGAGTTACTGGCCCTAAGCAGGTGGTGGTATCACCTAGCTTACCTGTAGACTGTCTCTTAGGTAATGACCTAGAGGCCTCAGGTTGGACTGATGTAGAGTTTTATGCCCATGCAGCCATGCTGGGCATCCCTGAGGAATTGTTCCCTCTCATTTCTACTGAAATGAAAAAGCAAAGGAGAGAAGGCCTGAAAACTCAGGATCCCTCTCCATCAACAGGTAAAAAGGGTATCACAGTATCCCCTAACCACCCTACCATTCAGGATACCATTCCTGTGGTGGGAGAAACCTCTCCTCGGGTGGCACCTGTTCCAAGGGAATCATCAGCTGGAAAAACTGGACTCCCTGAGGTGGAAGTACCTCTCTGTGGGATAACTAACATTGGTGAGAAAAACAGCACCATTTTAGTTAACATGGAGCATCCCTCCAACCCTCCCAGAGAAACTTTAGTGCAGAAACCCTGCACTACCTCACAACACTTAGGACAGCATCCCTGCCCTAGTGTGGAGCTCATAGGACAGCATCCCTGCCCTGCTCCAACTCAAGAGAAACAGCATCCCTGTTCCCTCTTCCAGCCAAATGGACAAAGTTTTTGCCCAGCTATGGCTTTACTGAGACAGCATCCCTGTCTGGCATTTCCATCACTACAAATAGGTTCAGTGGACAATTCCCACTGCTCTAAACTAAAACTTACTGATAGAAACTCTGAAAATACATCTTCACATTGTTGCTTAGCTAAAAAACTTCAAACAGGGTGGTTTACATCCCCACAGGGAAGTAACCATATAGTGGATGATAAAGGGAGTAACCAGTCTATTGCAGAGCTACTCTCTACTTATCACCACTTAGACAATAAAGTCTCAACTGGCCAAGGTTAGCCTTATTGTCCTTCGTTTGGGGGGGGGTTGTGTGAGAAGGTAGCCTCTTTCTAGCCTTGTTACCCCCACTTTTGGCCTGTTTGTGAGTGTATGTCAGGATGTTTGTCACTGTTTTCACTGTCTCACTGGGATCCTGATGGCTAGGCCTCAGTGCTCATAGTGAAAACACTATGTTTTCAGTATGGTTGTTATGTGTCACTGGGATCCTGCTGGTCAGGACCCCAGTGCTCATAGGTTTGTGGCCTATATGTATGTGTCACTGGGACCCTGTCACACAGGGCCCCAGTGCTCATAGGTGTGCATGTATATGTTCCCTGTGTGCTGCCTAACTGTCTCACTGAGGCTCTGCTAACCAGAACCTCAGTGGTTATGCTCTCTCATTACTTTCAAATTGTCACTAACAGGCTAGTGACCATTTTTACCAATTTACATTGGCTTACTGGAACACCCTTATAATTCCCTAGTATATGGTACTGAGGTACCCAGGGTATTGGGGTTCCAGGAGATACCTATGGGCTGCAGCATTTCTTTTGCCACCCATAGGGAGCTCTGACAATTCTTACACAGGCCTGCCACTGCAGCCTGAGTGAAATAACGTCCACGTTATTTCACAGCCATTTTACACTGCACTTAAGTAACTTATAAGTCACCTATAGGTCTAACCTTTACCTGGTAAAGGTTAGGTGCAAAGTTACTTAGTGTGAGGGCACCCTGGCACTAGCCAAGGTGCCCCCACATTGTTCAGAGCCAATTCCCTGAACTTTGTGAGTGCGGGGACACCATTACACGCGTGCACTACATATAGGTCACTACCTATATGTAGCTTCACCATGGTAACTCCGAATATGGCCATGTAACATGTCTATGATCATGGAATTGCCCCCTCTATGCCATCCTGGCATTGTTGGTACAATTCCATGATCCCAGTGGTCTGTAGCACAGACCCTGGTACTGCCAAACTGCCCTTCCTGGGGTTTCACTGCAGCTGCTGCTGCTGCCAACCCCTCAGACAGGCAGCTGCCCTCCTGGGGTCCAGCCAGGCCTGGCCCAGGATGGCAGAACAAAGAACTTCCTCTGAGAGAGGGTGTGACACCCTCTCCCTTTGGAAAATGGTGTGAAGGCAGGGGAGGAGTAGCCTCCCCCAGCCTCTGGAAATGCTTTGTTGGGCACAGAGGTGCCCAATTCTGCATAAGCCAGTCTACACCGGTTCAGGGACCCCTTAGCCCCTGCTCTGGCGCGAAACTGGACAAAGGAAAGGGGAGTGACCACTCCCCTGACCTGCACCTCCCCTGGGAGGTGTCCAGAGCTCCTCCAGTGTGCTCCAGATCTCTGCCATCTTGGAAACAGAGGTGCTGCTGGCACACTGGACTGCTCTGAGTGGCCAGTGCCACCAGGTGACGTCAGAGACTCCTTGTGATAGGCTCCTTCAGGTGTTAGTAGCCTTTCCTCTCTCCTAGGTAGCCAAACCCTCTTTTCTGGCTATTTAGGGTCTCTGTCTCTGGGGAAACTTTAGATAACGAATGCATGAGCTCAGCCGAGTTCCTCTGCATCTCCCTCTTCACCTTCTGATAAGGAATCGACCGCTGACTGCGCTGGAAGCCTGCAAACCTGCAACATAGTAGCAAAGACGACTACTGCAACTCTGTAACGCTGATCCTGCCGCCTTCTCGACTGTTTTCCTGCTTGTGCATGCTGTGGGGGTAGTCTGCCTCCTCTCTGCACCAGAAGCTCAGAAGAAATCTCCCGTGGGTCGACGGAATCTTCCCCCTGCAACCTCAGGCACCAAAAAGCTGCATCTCCGGTCCCTTGGGTCTCCTCTCAGCACGACGAGCGAGGTCCCTCGAATCCAGCGACACCGTCCAAGTGACTCCCACAGTCCAGTGACTCTTCAGCCCGAGTTTGGTGGAGGTAAGTCCTTGCCTCACCTCGCTGGGCTGCATTGCTGGGAACCGCGACTTTGCAAGCTACTCCGGCCCCTGTGCACTTCCGGCGGAAATCCTTCGTGCACAGCCAAGCCTGGGTCCACGGCACTCTAACCTGCATTGCACGACTTTCTAAGTTGGTCTCCGGCGACGTGGGACTCCTTTGTGCAACTTCGGCGAGCACCGTTTCATGCATCCTCGTAGTGCCTGTTTCTGGCACTTCTCCGGGTGCTACCTGCTTCAGTGAGGGCTCTATGTCTTGCACGACGTCCCCTCTCTCTGCAGGTCCAATTTGCGACCTCCTGGTCCCTCCTGGGCCCCAGCAGCGTCCAAAAACGCCAAACGCACGATTTGCGTGTAGCAAGGCTTGTTGGCGTCCATCCGGCGGGAAAACACTTCTGCACGACTCTCCAAGGCGTGTGGGATCCATCCTCCAAAGGGGAAGTCTCTAGCCCTTGTCGTTCCTGCAGTATTCACAGTTCTTCAGCCTAGTAAGAGCTTCTTTGCACCAACCGCTGGCATTTCTTGGGCATCTGCCCATCTCCGAGCTGCTTGTGACTTTTGGACTTGGTCCCCTTGTTCCACAGGTACCCTCAGTCAGGAATCCATCGTTGTTGCACTGCTGATTTGTGTTTTCCTTGCATTCTCCCTCTAACACGACTATTTTGTCCTTAGGGGAACTTTGGTGCACTTTGCACTCACTTTTCAGGGTCTTGGGGAGGGTTATTTTTCTAACTCTCACTATTTTCTAATAGTCCCAGCGACCCTCTAAAAGGTCACATAGGTTTGGGGTCCATTCGTGGTTCGCATTCCACTTCTGGAGTATATGGTTTGTGTTGCCCCTATCCCTATGTTTCCCCATTGCATCCTATTGTAACTATACATTGTTTGCACTGTTTTCTAAGACTATACTGCATATTTTTGCTATTGTGTATATATATCTTGTGTATATTTCCTATCCTCTCACTGAGGGTACACTCTAAGATACTTTGGCATATTGTCATAAAAATAAAGTACCTTTATTTTTAGTATAACTGTGTATTGTGTTTTCTTATGATATTGTGCATATGACACTAAGTGGTACTGTGGTAGCTTCACACATCTCCTAGTTCAGCCTGAGCTGCTTTGCTAAGCTACCATTATCTATCAGCCTAAGCTGCTAGACACCCTATACACTAATAAGGGATAACTGGGCCTGGTGCAAGGTGCAAGTACCCCTTGGTACTCACTACAAGCCAGTCCAGCCTCCTACATTGGTTGTGCAGCGGTGGGATAAGTGCTTTGAGACTACTTACCACTCTTGTCATTGTACTTTTCATAAGAGAAAAATATACAAAACAAGGTCAGTGTATATACACATAGCCAAAAAGTTTTGCATTTCCTCTTTTCACTCTTTTCTAAGTGCTGAAAAGTATTTCTAAACTTTCAAAAAGTTCTTAAAAGTTTAAAAAGTTTTTTCTGTCTTTCCAAAAAGTTCTGAAAACTTTTTCTCTTTGTCTATCACTTTAACTCTCTCTAAAAAATGTCTGGCACAGGCCAAAAAGTTGAACTGTCCAAACTTGCATATGATCACCTTAGCTGGAAAGGAGCAAGGAGTCTCTGCATAGAGAGAGGTTTGAGTGTAGGGAAGAATCCTTCCTTAGAACTGTTAATTAATATGCTTAGAGTACAGGATAAGGCCATAAGTGCCCAATCTGTAGAAAAAGTAGCTAATGGTTCTCAATCTGATCCAGGGACTCCCCCAGGAAAAGGTTCAGGAAAGAAACTTCTCAGCCTGCCCATTACTAGACAGTCTAGCATAGTTGGTACAGAGGTTGAATCACATCATACTGATGATGTGCTCTCACATTATGCTGGTAGCCAAGCTGTTAGGGTGCCCTCTGTAAGGGACAGGTCTCCTTCTGTTCATTCCCATCATACCTCTGTATCTAGAAATGTCCCTCCCACCCACCCTGATGACAGATTGTTAGAAAGGGAGCTCAATAGATTGAGAGTGGAGCAAACCAGACTGAAGCTCAAGAAGCAACAGCTGGATTTGGATAGACAGTCTTTAGAAATAGAGAGGGAAAGACAGAAGTTGGGTTTAGAAACCCATGGTGGCAGCAGCAGTATTCCCCATAGTCATCCTGCAAAAGAGCATGATTCCAGGAATCTGCATAAGATAGTTCCCCCTTATAAGGAGGGGGATGACATTAACAAGTGGTTTGCTGCACTTGAGAGGGCCTGTGTTGTACAGGATGTCCCTCAAAGGCAGTGGGCTGCTATCCTATGGCTATCATTTAGTGGAAAGGGTAGGGATAGACTCCTTACTGTGAAAGAAAATGATGCCAATAATTTTACAGTTCTTAAGAATGCACTCCTGGATGGTTATGGCTTAACCACTGAACAGTACAGGATAAAGTTCAGAGAGACCAAAAAGGAGTCTTCACAAGACTGGGTTGATTTCATTGACCATTCAGTGAAGGCCTTGGAGGGGTGGTTACATGGCAGTAAAGTTACTGATTATGAAAGCCTGTATAACACAATCCTGAGAGAGCATATACTTAATAATTGTGTGTCTGATTTGTTGCACCAGTACCTGGTAGACTCTGATCTGACCTCTCCCCAAGAATTGGGAAAGAAGGCAGACAAATGGGTCAGAACAAGGGTGAACAGAAAAGTTCATACAGGGGGTGACAAAGATGGCAATAAGAAGAAAGATGGTGAAAAATCTCAAGATAAGCATGGGGATAAGGATAAAACCAAAAATCCCACTTCAAATCTTAAACACTCTTCAGAGGGTGGGGATAAAACAAATTCTTCCTCTTCTTCCCAACCTGCACACATTAAAAAGCCTTGGTGCTTTGTGTGTAAAAACAGAGGCCATAGGCCAGGGGATAAGTCCTGTCCAGGTAAACCCCCTGAGCCTACCACCACTAATACATCAAGCTCTAGTGCCCCTAGCAGTAGTGGTACTAGTGGTGGGACTGCTGGCAACAGTCAAGCAAAGGGTGTAGTTGGGTTCACTTATGGGTCCATAGTGGAAACTGATGTAATCAGTCCCAAGACAGTTTCTGTCACACCTAGTGGCATTGGCCTTGCCACACTGGCTGCTTGTCCCCTTACAATGGATAAGTACAGGCAGACAGTTTCAATAAATGGTGTTGAGGCCTTGGCCTACAGGGACACAGGTGCCAGTTTCACTTTGGTGACTGAAAACCTAGTGCCTCCTGAACAACACATCATTGGACAACAGTATAAGATTATTGATGTCCATAACTCCACTAAGTTTCTTCCCTTAGCTATAATTCAGTTTAGTTGGGGTGGAGTTACTGGCCCTAAGCAGGTGGTGGTATCACCTAGCTTACCTGTAGACTGTCTCTTAGGTAATGACCTAGAGGCCTCAGGTTGGACTGATGTAGAGTTTTATGCCCATGCAGCCATGCTGGGCATCCCTGAGGAATTGTTCCCTCTCATTTCTACTGAAATGAAAAAGCAAAGGAGAGAAGGCCTGAAAACTCAGGATCCCTCTCCATCAACAGGTAAAAAGGGTATCACAGTATCCCCTAACCACCCTACCATTCAGGATACCATTCCTGTGGTGGGAGAAACCTCTCCTCGGGTGGCACCTGTTCCAAGGGAATCATCAGCTGGAAAAACTGGACTCCCTGAGGTGGAAGTACCTCTCTGTGGGATAACTAACATTGGTGAGAAAAACAGCACCATTTTAGTTAACATGGAGCATCCCTCCAACCCTCCCAGAGAAACTTTAGTGCAGAAACCCTGCACTACCTCACAACACTTAGGACAGCATCCCTGCCCTAGTGTGGAGCTCATAGGACAGCATCCCTGCCCTGCTCCAACTCAAGAGAAACAGCATCCCTGTTCCCTCTTCCAGCCAAATGGACAAAGTTTTTGCCCAGCTATGGCTTTACTGAGACAGCATCCCTGTCTGGCATTTCCATCACTACAAATAGGTTCAGTGGACAATTCCCACTGCTCTAAACTAAAACTTACTGATAGAAACTCTGAAAATACATCTTCACATTGTTGCTTAGCTAAAAAACTTCAAACAGGGTGGTTTACATCCCCACAGGGAAGTAACCATATAGTGGATGATAAAGGGAGTAACCAGTCTATTGCAGAGCTACTCTCTACTTATCACCACTTAGACAATAAAGTCTCAACTGGCCAAGGTTAGCCTTATTGTCCTTCGTTTGGGGGGGGGTTGTGTGAGAAGGTAGCCTCTTTCTAGCCTTGTTACCCCCACTTTTGGCCTGTTTGTGAGTGTATGTCAGGATGTTTGTCACTGTTTTCACTGTCTCACTGGGATCCTGATGGCTAGGCCTCAGTGCTCATAGTGAAAACACTATGTTTTCAGTATGGTTGTTATGTGTCACTGGGATCCTGCTGGTCAGGACCCCAGTGCTCATAGGTTTGTGGCCTATATGTATGTGTCACTGGGACCCTGTCACACAGGGCCCCAGTGCTCATAGGTGTGCATGTATATGTTCCCTGTGTGCTGCCTAACTGTCTCACTGAGGCTCTGCTAACCAGAACCTCAGTGGTTATGCTCTCTCATTACTTTCAAATTGTCACTAACAGGCTAGTGACCATTTTTACCAATTTACATTGGCTTACTGGAACACCCTTATAATTCCCTAGTATATGGTACTGAGGTACCCAGGGTATTGGGGTTCCAGGAGATACCTATGGGCTGCAGCATTTCTTTTGCCACCCATAGGGAGCTCTGACAATTCTTACACAGGCCTGCCACTGCAGCCTGAGTGAAATAACGTCCACGTTATTTCACAGCCATTTTACACTGCACTTAAGTAACTTATAAGTCACCTATAGGTCTAACCTTTACCTGGTAAAGGTTAGGTGCAAAGTTACTTAGTGTGAGGGCACCCTGGCACTAGCCAAGGTGCCCCCACATTGTTCAGAGCCAATTCCCTGAACTTTGTGAGTGCGGGGACACCATTACACGCGTGCACTACATATAGGTCACTACCTATATGTAGCTTCACCATGGTAACTCCGAATATGGCCATGTAACATGTCTATGATCATGGAATTGCCCCCTCTATGCCATCCTGGCATTGTTGGTACAATTCCATGATCCCAGTGGTCTGTAGCACAGACCCTGGTACTGCCAAACTGCCCTTCCTGGGGTTTCACTGCAGCTGCTGCTGCTGCCAACCCCTCAGACAGGCAGCTGCCCTCCTGGGGTCCAGCCAGGCCTGGCCCAGGATGGCAGAACAAAGAACTTCCTCTGAGAGAGGGTGTGACACCCTCTCCCTTTGGAAAATGGTGTGAAGGCAGGGGAGGAGTAGCCTCCCCCAGCCTCTGGAAATGCTTTGTTGGGCACAGAGGTGCCCAATTCTTCATAAGCCAGTCTACACCGGTTCAGGGACCCCTTAGCCCCTGCTCTGGCGCGAAACTGGACAAAGGAAAGGGGAGTGACCACTCCCCTGACCTGCACCTCCCCTGGGAGGTGTCCAGAGCTCCTCCAGTGTGCTCCAGACCTCTGCCATCTTGGAAACAGAGGTGCTGCTGGCACACTGGACTGCTCTGAGTGGCCAGTGCCACCAGGTGACGTCAGAGACTCCTTGTGATAGGCTCCTTCAGGTGTTAGTAGCCTTTCCTCTCTCCTAGGTAGCCAAACCCTCTTTTCTGGCTATTTAGGGTCTCTGTCTCTGGGGAAACTTTAGATAACGAATGCATGAGCTCAGCCGAGTTCCTCTGCATCTCCCTCTTCACCTTCTGATAAGGAATCGACCGCTGACCGCGCTGGAAGCCTTCAAACCTGCAACATAGTAGCAAAGACGACTACTGCAACTCTGTAACGCTGATCCTGCCGCCTTCTCGACTGTTTTCCTGCTTGTGCATGCTGTGGGGGTAGTCTGCCTCCTCTCTGCACCAGAAGCTCAGAAGAAATCTCCTGTGGGTCGACGGAATCTTCCCCCTGCAACCTCAGGCACCAAAAAGCTGCATCTCCGGTCCCTTGGGTCTCCTCTCAGCACGACGAGCGAGGTCCCTCGAATCCAGCGACACCGTCCAAGTGACTCCCACAGTCCAGTGACTCATCAGCCCGAGTTTGGTGGAGGTAAGTCCTTGCCTCACCTCGCTGGGCTGCAGTGCTGGGAACCGCGACTTTGCAAGCTACTCCGGCCCCTGTGCACTTCCGGCGGAAATCCTTCGTGCACAGCCAAGCCTGGGTCCACGGCACTCTAACCTGCATTGCACGACTTTCTAAGTTGGTCTCCGGCGACGTGGGACTCCTTTGTGCAACTTCGGCGAGCACCGTTTCACGCATCCTCGTAGTGCCTGTTTCTGGCACTTCTCCGGGTGCTACCTGCTTCAGTGAGGGCTCTTTGTCTTGCTCGATGTCCCCTCTCTCTGCAGGTCCAATTTGCGACCTCCTGGTGCCTCCTGGGCCCCAGCAGCGTCCAAAAACGCCAAACGCACGATTTGCGTGTAGCAAGGCTTGTTGGCGTTCATCCGGCGGGAAAATACTTCTGCACGACTCTCCAAGGCGTGGGGGATCCATCCTCCAAAGGGGAAGTCTCTAGCCCTTGTCGTTCCTGCAGTATTCACAGTTCTTCAGCCTAGTAAGAGCTTATTTGCACCAACCGCTGGCATTTCTTGGGCATCTGCCCATCTCCGAGCTGCTTGTGACTTTTGGACTTGGTCCCCTTGTTCCACAGGTACCCTCAGTCAGGAATCCATCGTTGTTGCACTGCTGATTTGTGTTTTCCTTGCATTCTCCCTCTAACACGACTATTTTGTCCTTAGGGGAACTTTGGTGCACTTTGCACTCACTTTTCAGGGTCTTGGGGAGGGTTATTTTTCTAACTCTCACTATTTTCTAATAGTCCCAGCGACCCTCTACAAGGTCACATAGGTTTGGGGTCCATTCGTGGTTCGCATTCCACTTCTGGAGTATATGGTTTGTGTTGCCCCTATCCCTATGTTTCCCCATTGCATCCTATTGTAACTATACATTGTTTGCACTGTTTTCTAAGACTATACTGCATATTTTTGCTATTGTGTATATATATCTTGTGTATATTTCCTATCCTCTCACTGAGGGTACACTCTAAGATACTTTGGCATATTGTCATAAAAATAAAGTACCTTTATTTTTAGTATAACTGTGTATTGTGTTTTCTTATGATATTGTGCATATGACACTAAGTGGTACTGTGGTAGCTTCACACGTCTCCTAGTTCAGCCTGAGCTGCTTTGCTATGCTACCATTATCTATCAGCCTAAGCTGCTAGACACCCTATACACTAATAAGGGATAACTGGGCCTGGTGCAAGGTGCAAGTACCCCTTGGTACTCACTACAAGCCAGTCCAGCCTCCTACACTGCCAAACTAGCTCTCTGGGGTTTTCTCTACAGCTACCTCTGCTGCCAACCCTCAGACGGGTTTCTGCCCTCCTGGGGTCTGGGCAGCCCAGTCCCAGGAAGGCAGAACAAAGGATTTCCTCTGAGAGTGGGTGTTATACCCTCTCTCAGAGGAAATAGGTGTTAAGGGCTGGGGAGGAGTAGCCACCCCCAGCCTCTGGAAATGCTTTGAAGGGCACAGATGGTCCCCTCCTTGCTTAAGCCAGTCTACAGCAGTTCAGGGAGCCCCCAGCCCCTGCTCTGGCGTGAAACTGGACAAAGGAAAGGGGAGTGACCACTCCCCTGTCCATCACCACCCCAGGGGTGGTGCCCAGAGCTCCTCCAGTGTGTCCCAGACTCTGCCATCTTGAATGCAGAGGTGAGAGGGCAAAATGGAGACCTCTGATTGGCCAGTGCCAGCAGGTGACGTCAGAGATCCCTCCTGATAGGCTCTTACCTGGTTAGGTAGCCAATCCTTCTCTGAGGTCTATTTAGGGACTCTCCTGTGGGTCTCTCACCAGATAACGAATGCAAGAGCTCACCAGAGCTCCTCTGGACTTCTCTCTTCGACTTCTGCCAAGGATCGACCGCTGACTGCTCCAGGACGCCTGCAAAACCGCAACAAAGCTACCAAGAAGACTACCAGCAACATTGTAGCGCCTAATCCTGCTGGCTTTCTCAACTGTTTCCTGGTGTTGTTTGCTCTGAGGGCTGTCTGCCTTCGCCCTGCACTGGAAGCCAAGAAAAAATCTCCCATGGGTCGACAGAATCTTCCCCCTGCTAACGTAGGCACCAAACTTCTGCATCACCGGTCCTCTGGGTCCCCTCTCATCTTGACGAGCGTGGTCTCTGGAACACAGGAGCTGGATCCATTTGTCCCAGACAGTCCAGTGGCAAATGACTTCTCAAGATGGTTCCCCACAATTTCTATGTGATGTAGCCTTCCATCTGCAAATATCCCTTTGAGTATCACATGTCTTATCATCAGTGATTTCTTATCTGGACAGAACTAAAGACACCGAAATGTTGTTTGGGGACATGTAACTCACTCACCAATGTGTTCATATTCCTGTCTGTTGCAATCAGTACCATTTGACATACAATTTCATGTTGTTTCACATAGACTGGCTTGCAGGCACATTTGTGAATATCTAAGGCATCATGCTAACCTGCCAGAGTCCACATGAACTGACCGGAAATTAGCTGTACAAACAGGTTTAAAACATGTTCCAGATACATAATGATGCATTTGTACTCATTTCCAGTCCTTTTGTAGCAGATGCTCATTATCATATTGTCATAGCACCAATTCACCAGTGCCACGTCTTATACATCAACTGCATCATCTGAGCAAAATTTGCCATATCACCAGTAATAGGGGCCTACATTACCTATTCAAATATGTGATGGAGCATCCCACCTGACACAATCATGAAATGGGGCATGTTTGGTCCAACGGTCCCTCGTGACATAGAGAAAATGCAGGTACCCCTTTGCTTGCATGCAGCCATGTGCCTGCTCAAAACAGTACTTGGCTTGTGATGAGGAACCTAGTGGCAACCTTTAGCACAAAGCAATATACCAGACACAGCATCAGAAACTGTCTGATTAATTTTCACCTCCAAAAGTCCTGATGAGTGCTGTATGTGTGTCATCCTTCATTTCGATGCCATACAACATTGCTGTGTAGGAGGCTGGCCTGGCTTATAGTGGGTACCTTGTGGTACTTACACCTTGTACCAGGTCCAGTTATACCTTATTAGTAGATTAGTAATGTTCTAGCAGCTTAGGCCGATAGAGGTAGCTATAGCAGAGCATCTTAGCCTGAACTAGGAGACATGCAAAGCTCCTACTATGCCACTTATACCACTTAGCACTATATCATAAGAAAACACAATACTCAGAGTTACTAAAAATAAAGGTACTTTATTTTAGTGACAATATGCCAAAAGTATCTCAGAGGATATACTCCCTTAGGAGGTAAGTAATATACACAAAATACACACACAAACCAAAATCAGGTAAGTAAACAGTTAGAAAAATATTGCAAAGACTGTAGAACTCAATAGAATGTAATAGGAGACAATAGGCCTAGGGGCAACAAAATCCATATACTCCAAAAGTGGAATGCGAACCACGAATGGACCCCAGGCCTAGTGTAGTGTGTAGAGGGTCACTGGGAGTGTAAGAAAACAATAAGGGTGTCCAAGATACCCCACCCTAAGACCCTGAAAAGTAGGATTAAAGTTACCCTACTAACACAGAAAGACAGTAAAGTCAAGATAGGGGATTCTGCAAAGACAACAACTGACTGCAAAGCTCTGAAGACGGATTCCTGGACCAGAGGACCTCTAAAGGAAGGAGACCAAGTCCAAGAGTCACACAAGTGTCCAGAGGGGGGCAGGAACCCACTAAACCCCGGATGAAGGTGCAAAAGGGCTGCCTATGGGTGGAAGAAGCTGAAGATTCTGCAATGACGGAAGGTGCCAGGAACTTCTCCTTCAGTCAGAAAATGTCCCACGGCGTGCTGGAGGAGTTGTTTCCACACAGAAAGACTGCAAACAAGCCTTGCTAGCTGTAAGAGTCGCAGTTGCAGGTTTTGGGTGCTGCCAGGGCACAGGAAGGACCAGGAGGTCGCCCCTTGGAGGAGGAGACACGTGGGGCACTCAGCAACATGGAGAGCCCACGCAGAAGCAGGCAGCACCCGCAGAAGCACCTGAACAGGCATTCAGAAGATCTGAGCACAACGGTCGACTCAGCACAACAAAAGAGGGTCCCACAAAGTCGGAGTCCAACTCAGCGAGTTGGGAAATGTAGGACAGAGTGCTGGGGACCTGGGCTAGGCTGTGCACGAAGGAAGTCTTGCAAAAGTGCACAGAAGCCCGAGCAGCTGCAGTTCATGCAGTACACAGGATTACTGTCTGGCGTGGGGAGGCAAGGACTTACCTTCACCAAATTTGGACAGAAGAGCCACGGGACTGTCGAGGACACTTGGACCCAGCTCCTGTGTTCCAGGGACCACGCTTGTCAGGATAAGAGGGGACCCAGAGGACCGGTGATGCAGAAGTTTGGTGCCTGCCAGGGGGAAAATTCCGTCGACCCACAGGAGATTTCTTCTTGGCTTCCAGTGCAGGGTGAAGGCAGACAGCCCTCAGAGCATGCACCACCAGGAAACAGTCGAGAAAGCCGGCAGGATGAGGCACTACAATGTTGCTGGTAGTCTTCTTGCTACTTTGTTGCGGTTTTGCAGGCGTCCTGGAGCAGTCAGCGGTCGATCCTTGGCAGAAGTTGAAGAGGTAAGTGCAGAGGAACTCTGGTGAGCTCTTGCATTAATTATCTGGTGAGATACCCACAGGAGAGACCCTGACTAGCCCTCAGAGGAGGATTGGCTACAGAGAAAGGTAAGCACCTATCAGGAGGGGTCTCTGATATCACCTGCTGGCACTGGCCACACAGAGGTGTCCATTGTGCCCTCACATCTCTGCATCCAAGATGGCAGAGGTCTGGGACACACTGGATGAGCTCTGGTCAGGGGAGTGGTAACTCCCCTTTCCTTTGTCCAGTTTCATGCCAGAGCAGGGGTGGGGGGATCCCTGAATCGGTGTAGATTGGCTTATGCAAGGAGGGCACCATCTGTGCCCTTCAAAGCATTTCCAGAGGCCAGGAGAGGCTACTCCTCTCAGGCCCTTCACACCTATTTCCAAAGGGAGAGGGTGTAACACCCTCTCTCAGAGGAAATCCTTTGTTCTGCCTTCCTGGGACTGGGCTGCCCAGGCCCCAGGGGGGCAGAAACCTGTCTGAGGGTTGGCAGCAATGGTAGCTGCAGAGAAAACCCCAGAAAGTTAATTTGGCAGTACTCGGGCTCTATGCTGGAGCCCCAGGGATGCATGGAATTGTCAATTCCATGATCCTAGACATGTTACATGGCCATGTTCAGAGTTAGGATTGTGACACCACATATAGGTATTGACCTATATGTAGTGCACCCGTGTAATGGTGTCCCCGCACTCACAAAGTCCGGGGAAATTGACCAGAAAAATGTGGGGGCACCTTGGCTATTGCCAGGGTGCCCTCACACTAAGTAACTTTGCACCTAACCTTCACTAAGTGAGGGTTAGACATATCAGTGACTTATAAGTTACTTATGTGCAGTGTAAAATGGCTGTAAAATAACGTGGACATTATTTCACTCAGGCTGCAGTGGCAGTCCTGTGTAAGAATTGTCTGAGCTCCCTATGTGTGGCAAAAGAAATGCTGCAGCCCGTAGGGATCTCCTGGAACCCCAATACCCTGGGTATCTAGGTACCATATACTAGGGAATTATAAGGGTGTTCCAGTGTGCCAATTAGAATTGGTAAAATTTGTCACTAGCCTGCAGTGACAATTTTAAAAGCAGAGAGAGCATAAACACTGAGTTTCTGGTTAGCAGAGCCTCAGTGATACAGTTAGACACCACACAGGGAACACATAGAGGGCACACTTTGTGAGCACTGGGGTCCTGGCTAGCAGGATCCCAGTGACACAGGCAAAAATAAAATACATACAGTAAAAATGGGGGTGACATGCCAGGCAAGATGGTACTTTCCTACACAAACCCCCTTAAACGAGGGACAATAAGGCTAACCTTGCCCAGATGAGGCTTCATTGTCTAAGTGGAAATATCTGGGGAGTCCATCTGCATTGGAGTGGGTACTCCCAGGTCTCTGTTCCACTGTATAGTCCATCCCCTGTAGGGAGATAGACCACCTCAACAATTAAGGGTTTTCACCTTTCATTTGTTTTAGCCAAAGTAGAGGTTTGTGGTCTGTCTGAACAATAAAGTGTGTACCAAACAGGTATGGTCTCAACTTTGTCAGTGCCCAGACCACAGCAAAGCCCTCCCTCTCTATGGCAGACCAACGCTTTTCTCTAGGGGTCAACCTCCTGCTGATAAAAGCAACAGGTTGATCCTGGCCCTCAGTATTAAGCTGTGATAGCACTGCCTCAACCCCCAAATCAGAAGCATCAGTCTGGTCTATGAACTTTTTGGAGTAGCAAGGGCTTTTTAGGACAGGTGCAGAGCACATGGGCTGTTTGAGCTCATCAAAAGATTTTTGACAGCTAGCTGTCCACAATACCTTTTAGGCATCTTTTTACTAATTAGGTCATTAGGAGGAGCTGCAATGGAGCCATAATTCTTAATAAACCACCTACAGTACCCTGTGAGGCCTAAAGAGGCTCTCACTTGGGTTTTAGTTGTAGGGCAGTGGTCTCCAAACTTTTTAATGCCGCCCCCCCCCCCAGTTGAAAGATAAAAATCATTGGACCCCCCTCAGAATTTTTCACAATTGTTTTATAAAAATCGCAATGTTTAAATATGTCTAAACCTATTCAAACATTGCAGTTAAGTACTGTTACCTTTTTAAAAATGCAATAGGCACACAAAAAATAAAAATGCACAAGCTTCCGCTTAAAACAAAGGCATGTTATCTGCATAATGCTTTTTGTTGCCAGTGTCTGGCGCCCCCCCCTGGGATCACTCGAGGCCCCCCTAGGGGGGCCCGTCCCCCAGTTTGAAGACCTCTGTTGTAGGGGAGCCCATTCCATAATGGGCTGGATCTTCCCCTGCAGTGGTGCAGTCTGTTCCCCACCTACCAGGTGGCCCAGATAAACCACATTTCCCTGCCCTATCTGGCATTTTGAGGCCTTGATAGTGATGCCTGCCTTTTGCAGGGCCTCTAAAACTTTCCACAGGTGGACCAGGTGATCATCCCAGGTGGAGCTAAAGACAGCTATATCATCCAGATATGCTGCACTGAAAGCTTCCATCCCTTGCAGGACTGTGTTCACCAACCTTTGAAAAGTGGTAGGTGAATTCTTCAGACCAAAGGGCATCACAGTGAATTGATAGTGCCCTCCAATGGTTGAGAATGCAGTTTTAGGTTTTGCATCTTCTGATAACTTAATCTGGCAATACCCTGCAGTTAAGTCAAAAGTGCTCAGATACTTGGCAGGAGCCTGTGTATCAATCAGCTCATCTGCCCTGTATATAGGGTGAGCATCTGTCTTAGTTACTTGGTTGAGCCCTCTGTAGTCAAAACAAAACATCATCTCTCTTTTTCCATCTTTACTGTGAGGTTTTGGAACCAGCACCACTGGGCTAGCCCATGGGCTTTCTGAAATCTCAATCACTCCTAAGTCTAACATTTTCTGAACCTCTTGTTTAATGCAGTCTCTGACATGGTCAGGCTGCCTATAAATCTTACTTTTGACAGGTAAACTGTCTCCATTGTTGATTGTATGCTCACACCAAGTAGTGTTACCTGGTAACAGTGAGAAGAGTTCAGAAAACTGACTTAAAAGATTTACACAGTTATCTTTCTGCTCAGCAGTAAGACAATCTGCCAATACAACTCCCTCCACGAAGCCATCAGCTTCAGTGGTGGAGAAGAGATCAGGGAGAGGGTCACTCTCTTCTTCCTGTCCCTCATCAGTTGTCATGAGCAGGGTGAGATCAGCCCTGTCAAAGTAGGGTTTCAGGTGGTTGACATGGAGCACCCTAAGGGGACATCTGGCAGTGCCCAGGTCTACAAATTAGGTAACCTCACCCTTTTTCTCTATAATTAGATGGGGCCACTCCATTTGTCCTGGAGTGCTCTTTGGGCCACAGGCTCCAATACCCATACCTTCTGTCCTGGATGGTACTGGGTCAGGACAGCCCTCTGGTCATGCCATTGCTTTTGCAGCTCCTGGTTGGCCTGAAGGTTTTTACTGGCCTTTTTCATGTACTCATCCATTCTTGATCTTAGGCCAAGTGCATAGTCCTCAATGTCCTGTTTAGGAGCTTTTAAATTTGTTCCCAACCCTCCTTAACAAGTGCAAGTGGACCTCTCACAGGGTGTCCAAAGGGGAGTTCAAAGGGGCTAAAGCCCACTCCTTTTTGGGGTACCTCCCTGTAAGCAAAAAGGAGGCAAGGTAACAGGGCATCCCATCTCCATCTGAGTTTTTCAGGGAGTACCATTATCATACCTTTGAGAGTTTTATTAAACCTCTCAACCAGACCATTTGTTTGTGGATGATAAGGAGTAGTGAACTTGTATGTTACACCACACTCCTTCCACATTGTTTTGAGGTATGCAGACATGAAGTTACTACCTCTGTCTGACACCAATTCCTTACTGAAACCCACCCTGGAAAAGATTCCCAGGAGGGCCTTTGCCACTGCAGGAGCTGTAGTGGTCTTTAGGGGGATGGCTTCAGGGTACCTAGTGGCATGGTCCACTACCACAAGGATAAAGTTATTGCCTGAAGCTGTTGGAGGGTCGAGGGGGCCAACTATGTCCACCCCTACCCTTTCAAAGGGCACCCCTACCACTGGAAGTGGAAATAAGAGGGCCCTTGGAGTGCCACCAGTCTTGCCATTGGCTTGACAGGTCACACAAGAGCGACAAAACTCTTTGGTGTCCTCTGACATATGAGGCCAGTGAAACAGGGGAACAGGCCTTTCCCAAGTTTTACTTTGGCCCAAGTGCCAAGCCAAGGGAATGTCATGTGACAAGGTAAGAAGAAACTCTATGTATTGCAAAGGGATGACCAATCTCCTGGTAGCTCCAGGTTTAGTGTCCCTTGACTCAGTATACAGGAGGTTGTCTTCCCAATACACCTTATGACTATCACTGACATCCCCATTCTGCTGCTTGACAGATTGCTGTCTCAAACCTTCCAGTTTGGGACAGGTCTGCTGTGCCACACTCAGCTCTTCCCTAGCAGGTCCCCCTGCACCTAAATGCTCAGCAGTGTCTGCTGCCAGCTCATCTGGTGTAGGTTCTGCACAGTAAGAGGATTCCTCTTCCTCAAAAGGGGAATCATCTGGTGAGGGGGGATAGTGGGCAAGGATTTACCCTTTCTATCCCTAGCTTTTGGAAGCACTTGGTCCATTGTTCCAGGATCCAAGTTTCCCTGTCCTTTTTGCTTCTTGGCCTGAGCCCTTGTCAAAGCAAAAATATGCAGAGGAATGCCCAGCATTGCTGCATGAGCCCCCAACTCCACTTCAGCCCAAGCTGATGGCTCCAAATCATTTTCTAGTAAGCAATCTACAGGTAATTCAGTGACTACCACAACTTTCTTTGGACCAGTAACCCCTCCCCAGTTGAGATTCACAACAGCCATGGGGTGGCTAAGTGTGTTATTGTGTGCATCAGTCACTTGGTACTGCTGACCAATTAGGTGTTGATCAGGCTGAACCAGTTTCTCTATAACCATAATTACACTGGCTCCTGTGTCCCTGTAGGCCTCAACCTCAACACCATTAATTAGGGGTAGTTGCTTGTACTTACCCATATTAAGGGGACAAGCAAGCAAGGTGGCAAGGTCAATGCCACCATCAGAGACTAAAACAGGCTCTGTGGTCTCCCTAACAAGACCAAACCTGACTACACTGCCAATAGTGAGCCCAGCTACACCATTGGATTCGCTATTTATAGTAGACTTCCCACCACCACTGCTATTGCCAGGGGTACTAGAGGTTGCAGTTGGGGTTGTGGTGGTGGGAGGTTTGGTGTTTTTCTTTGGACAAGTGGCATCAATTGCACAATGGCCTTTTACTTTACATAAATAACTCCAAGGCTTTTTCTGATTGTGAGAAGAGGATTTGGACCCACCACCCCCAGAGGATTTTTGTGGGCCTGATGAAGACTCAGAATGTTTTTTAATCTTTGTCCCCACCCTTGTCAGAAGACTTATCATCCTTCTTCTTGCCATCCTTGTCACCCCCTGTATGAACTTTTCTGTTCACTCCTGTTCTGATCCATTTGTCTGCCTTCTTTCCCATTTCTTGGGGAGCGGTCAGATCTGAGTCTACCAAGTATTGGTGTAACAAGTCAGACACACAATTATTCAGAAACTGCTCTCTCAGAATAAGATTATACAGGCTTTCATAGTCAGATACTCTACTGCCATGTAACCACCCCTCCAAGGCCTTCAGTGAACAGTCTGCAAAGTCTGTCCAGTCTTGTGAGGACTCTTTTCTGGTGTCTCTGAACTTAATCCTGTATTGTTCAGTGGTTAAGCCAAATCCATCCAAGAGTGCATCCTTTAAAACTGCAAAACTGTTAGCATCACTTTCTCTAACAGCAAGGAGCCTATCCCTACCCTTTCCAGTGAAAGATAGCCACAATATAGCAGCCCACTGCCTTTGAGGGACCCCTTTCACCATACAGGCCCTCTCAAGTGCAGCAAATGACTTGTTGATGTCATCCCCCTCCTTGTAAGGGGGGACTATCTTGTGCAGATTCCTGGAATCATGCTCTCTAACAGGATTACTATCGGGAATACTGCTGCTGCCACCATGGGGTCCTAACCCCAACCTCTGTCTTTCCTTCTCCAGGTCTAGGGATTGCCTATCTAAGGCCAGCTGTTGCTGTTTAAGCTTCAGTCTGGTCTCTTCAACCCTCAACTTTTTGAGTTCCCTTTCTAACAAGTTATCCTCAGGGTGGGTGGGTTGGGAATGCTTGGACACCGAAGACAAGTTTGAAACAACAGAGGGGGATCTATCCCTAACTGAATGGACCCAAACAACTTGGCCTCTAGGAATAAAGACTTCCCTACTGTGATGGGAACCTCCATTACTACCAACATTACTCGGTGTCCTGCTAGGGGGCAGATCTGGTTCAGAACCCTCCCCACCTCCCTCAAGGAGATCCCCTGAGTCAGAATGGGAACCTTCTATTAACCTCTCATTTGATGTGCCTGCTTGGGATTTATCATTCACAATAAGCATGTTAAATAGAAACTCTTTTGTAGGGTTCTTTCCTATCACTAAACCTCTCTCTAAGCAGAGACTCCTAATGCTCTTGTAATTCAAATTGTCATAAGTAGTATTGACCATTTTAAGAGTAGAATCTACCACAGACATGATAACAGGAGGTTTTGAGATAGTGAGAAGGAAGAAAAACTTTAAGAAGTTTTAGAGAAACTTTTCAGAACTTTGTAAAAAGTTTAAGAGGAGAAAAGCAAAACCTTTTGGTTAGGTGTACATACACTGAGCTGTTTTGTATATTATTCTCTTATGAAAAGTACACATTGACAAAGTGGTAAGTAGTTACAAGTACTTATCCCACCACTGCACAACCAATGTAGGGGGCTGGCCTGGCTTGTAGTGGGTACCAGAGGTACTTACACCTTGTGCCAGGTCCAGTTATCCCTTATTAGTGTAGAAGAGGTGTTTCTAGCGGCTTAGGCTGATAGAAGGTAGATATGGCAAAGCAGCTTAGGCTGAACTAGGAGACATGTAAAGCTCCTACTATACCACTGGTGTCATATGCACAATATCATAAGAAAACACAATACACAGAGTTACTAAAAATAAAGGTACTTTATTTTTATGACAACATGCCAAAAGTATCTCAGTGAGTACCCTCAGTATGAGGATAAGATATATACACAAGATATATGTACGCAAACCAAAATTAGGTAAGTAATAGCAAGAAAAGTAGTGCAAACAGTGTAGAATTACAATAGGTTGCAATAGGAGCACATAGGTATCGGGGCAACACAAACCATATCCTCCAAAAGTGGAATGCGAACCACGAATGGACCCCAAACTTATGTGAGCTTGTAGAGGGTCGCTGGGACTGTAAGAAAACAGTGAGGGTTAGAAAAATAGCCCACCCCAAGACCCTGAGAGCACAGATAGTGATAGGGGGATTCTGCAGGAAGAACAAACACCAGCAATGCAACAACAGTGGATGTCCGGACCTGAGTACCTTTAAGACAAGGGGACCAAGTCCAATAATTGTGACAGTGTCGAGAGTGGGCAGGAGCCCAGGAAATGCCAGCTGAGTGTGCAAGGAAGCTGCAACTGGATGGAAGAAGCTTGGAGTTCTGCAAGAAAGAAGAGGACTAGGAACTTCTCCTTTAGAGGATGGATATCCCACGTCGCGATGAAGCTTGCAGAGGTGTTCCCACGCAGACAGACCGCAAACAAGCCTTGCTAGCTGCAAGGGTCGTGGTAGAGTTTTTTGGGTGCTTCTGTGGCCCAGTAAGGGACCAGGATGTCGCCACTTGAAGGAGGAGACAGAGGGGCGTCCAGCAACTCAGGGAGCCCTCAAAGAAGCAGGCAGCACCCACAGAAGTGCCGGAACAGGCACTACGAAGAAGAGTGAACCGGAGCTCACCTGAAGTCACAAAAGAAGATCCCACGACGCCGGAGTACAACTCAGGAGGTTGTGCACTGCAGGTTAGAGTGACGGGGATCCAGGCTTGGCTGTGCACAAAGGAAATCGTGGAAGAGTGCACAGGAGCCGGAGCAGCTGCAAATCACGCCGTACCCAGCAATGCAGTCTAGTGTGGTGAGGCAAGGACTTACCTCCACCAAACTTGGACTGAAGAGTCACTGGACTGTGGGAGTCACTTGGGCAGAGTTGCTGAGTTCCAGGGACCACGCTTGTCGTGCTGAGAGGGGACCCAGAGGACCGGTGATGCAGTCTTTTGTTGCCTGCAGTTGCAGGGGGAAGATTCCGTCGACCCACAGGAGATTTCTTCGGAGCTTCTAGTGCAGAGAGGAGGCAGACTACCCCCACAGCATGCACCACCAGGAAAACAGTCGAGAAGGCGGCCGGATCAGCGATACAAGGTTGCAGTAGTCGTCTTTGCTACTTTGTTGCGGTTTTGCAGGCGTCCAGAGCAGTCAGCGGTCGATTCCTTGGCAGAAGGTGAAGAGAGAGATGCAGAGGAACTCGGATGAGCTCTTGCATTCGTTATCTAAATAATTCCCCAAAGCAGAGCCCCTAAATAGCCAGAAAAGGAGGTTTAGCTACCTAGGAAGGAGGATAGGCTAGCAACACAGGTAAGAGCCTATCAGAAGGAGTCTCTGACGTCACCTGCTGGCCCTGGCCACTCAGAGCAGTCCAGTGTGCCAGCAGCACCTCTGTTTCCAAGATGGCAGAGGTCTGGAGCACACTGGAGGAGCTCTGGGCACCTCCCAGGGGAGGTGCAGGTCAGGGGAGTGGTCACTCCCCTTTCCTTTGTCCAGTTTTGCGCCAGAGCAGGGCTGGGGGATCCCTGAACCAGTGTAGACTGGCTTATGCAGAGATGGGCACCATCTGTGCCCATCAAAGCATTTCCAGAGGCTGGGGGAGGCTACTCCTCCCCAGCCCTGACACCTTTTTCCAAAGGGAGAGGGTGTAACACCCTCTCTCTGAGGAAGTCCTTTGTTCTGCCTTTCTGAGCCAAGCCTGGCTGGACCCCAGGAGGGCAGAAACCTGTCTGAGGGGTTGGCAGCAGCAGCAGCTGCAGTGAAACCCCGGGAAAGGTAGTTTGGCAGTACCCGGGTCTGTGCTAGTGACTCGGGGGATCATGGAATTGTCTCCCCAATGCCAGAATGGCATTGGGGTGACAATTCCATGATCTTAGACATGTTACATGGCCATGTTCGGAGCTACCATTGTGGCGCTGTACATAGGTAGTGACCTATGTACAGTGCACGCATGTAATGGTGTCCCCGCACTCACAAAGTCCGGGGAATTTGCCCTGAACAATGTGGGGGCACCTTGGCTAGTGCCAGGGTGCCCACACACTAAGTAACTTAGCACCCAACCTTTACCAGGTAAAGGTTAGACATATAGGTGAATTTTAAGTTACTTAAGTGCAGTGGTAAATGGCTGTGAAATAACGTGGACGTTATTTCACTCAGGCTGCAGTGGCAGGCCTGTGTAAGAATTGTCATAGCTCCCTATGGGTGGCAAAAGAAATGCTGCAGCCTATAGGGATCTCCTGGAACCCCAATACCCTGGGTACCTCAGTACCATATACTAGGGAATTATAAGGGTGTTCCAGTATGCCAAAGTGATTTGGAGAAATTGGTCAATAGCTTGTTAGTGACAATTTAGAAAGTAATGAGAGAGCATAACCACTGAGGTTCTGGTTAGCAGAGCGTCAGTGAGACAGTTAGGCGCCATGCGGTCACTGCCATTTGGCCGCTCCGCGGTCAAAAGACCACGGAGGCCATTCTGGCTTTCCCGCTGGGCCGGCGGGCGCCCGCCAAAGGAGCGCCCGCCGGCCCAGCGGGAAAGGCCCTGCAACATAGAAGCCGGCTCCGAATGGAGCCGGCGGTGTTGCAGGGGTGCGACGGGTGCAGTTGCACCCGTCGCGATTTTCACTGTCTTCTATGCAGACAGTGAAAATCATGCTGGGGCCCTGTTAGGGGGCCCCACGACACCCGTTCCCGCCATCCTGTTACTGGCGGTGAAAACCGCCAGAAACAGGGTAGCGGGTCGGAATCTCCATGGCGGCGCTGCTTGCAGCGCCGCCATGGAGATTCATCCCAGATAGGGGAAATCTGGCGGAAAACCGCCGGATCCCCTTTTCTGACCGCGGCTTTACCGCCGCGGTCAGAATGGGCAGGGAAGCACCGCCAGCCTGTTGGCGGTGCTTCCGTGGTCATCCACCCTGGCGGTCGATGACCGCCAGGGTTGGAATGACCCCCTTAGTCATCACACAGGAAACACATACAGGGCACACTTATGAGCACTAGGGCCCTAACTGGCAGGGTCCCAGTGACACATACAACTAAAACAACATATATACAGTGAAATATGGGGGTAACATGCCAGGCAAGATGGTACTTTCCTTCAGTACCAGACTCTACTCCTCCAGGGATTCCAGTCAAGCCTTCCGGATGTAGGATATGCAAGATTCTCCTCCCAGGGAAAGAGTTGTAGTAGGGGGGTGGGAGAACCACCACCAGTCGTCTGGGCCTCCAGATGATGCTTGGAGGCTAGGAAATGGACTTTCCCCTGCAGGGCGATCAAACTTTTCCTAATCTCCTCCTGTGTGTGCAGATTGCTAGATACAGCATTCACACTGTCAACTATCCTGCCCACATTTGCCTTTTCTGAGATATGATTGTATTCTGTACTTGTGCTCCAAAGAATTGTGACTCTACTCTAATGATTTCAACTACCATGACAGGAAACCCTCTCTCTGTGAACACAGGATTTCTGCTCTCTAACATAGTGAATAATTGTGAAACAAAACTAGTGACCAAAAAGATGAAGGATAATCCAAAAGAGTAATATTAACAAAAAACACAGAGTGAGAGAAACACAGAAAAAAAAACTAACTCCTGTGTGGCAACTCCTGCATCCAACTGGTCTGCTGCAGTGTAGTGGCTAAGGATCATGGTCTGAAATGTAGTGTGTCTTATGGTGTGTTTTGCAAGTGTTCACAAATGTCTAATATACATCAGGCATGAGCTGCTAGAATTTAACCAATGGCTGCTGCCATTGTACTATACAGAATGGGCCCTGCAACAGACTCCTGTTGTCATGGGCCCCCTGAAGAAACATCACCAGCACAACTGTGTGATCTAAATAGGTTCTGCTGGATCCCTCTCTGAAGATAGTGACGAAGGACGTAACTGTCAGTACTGAAGTCAGCCAAGTTGACTGCAGGATGCAGCTTGCGCAACAAAATGGACTCCATCGTGGTGGTCTTTGGCTCATCCTCAAAACGTCTAAATACGGTGGGCAGAACACTGTTTAATTGACAGTCTTTTCAGGCCCGCCGCTGGTATGGCTTGATGGTAACACCATTAAGATCTAAATCAGGCCCTTAAACTGTTTCAAAGCACTACCATACATATACATCAGCAGAGAAGGTATCAGTGTAGAAGCTAGTTCACTAATAAATAGTACACCCATTTTAAAAATGGGATAGTAGATGAGATGACATATTATATAAATATAAATATATAAATAATATTAGTCATTAGTACTAGAGGAAGATTAGTAAATTTGTTATGCAGTAGCCTAGTATATATCTTTAAGTCTCAGAAATGTTTATGAAACACACTCACTGGATAATGTCATTAGTGATATCAATTGAGAGGTCAACAGTGATGTCGTCAATGATGTCACTGACCTTGCCATGTGTGATGTATTATATGGAGGTCATTAGCAGTGCATTGCAGGGGTGTAAGTGATAGTTAGCTCAGGAAACTAAAACGTTCCTGTAACCTTAGTTTTTCTGTGAAAAAATACATATATATATATATATATATATATATACTTACACCCAACACCTTATGTAAGTAAGTATTGATACAAGAAATAGGGTATTCCGAGTAATGAAGGTTACCGGTAAGTAATAGAATCATTACTTCATTACCTTTCCGCACTATACCACTAAAAATCCAGGAGCCCCCACCTAATATATAACTTAAAAATTATAAGTGTTACACAAGTTACATGATTATTAATCAAATAATTAATAATAAATTAATAGTTACATTTTAATTATTTATACCTCACTAACTTCCAACCTAAACACCTACAAACCTATCAACCCACTATGACACTATGAAATACTATTAGCAATTAAGTTACAAAATATATAAATTACGTAAAATAAGAAACTATTGGTAACAATTATACAAACAATATTAACACATAAAATTACTATATAAACTAAAACACATAAAGATGATTAAAAAAACAATATTTTTATAACTGTATTATTGAAAACCTTATTAACAACAATGATATTGTTGACAACGATGATATTCAACTGAAAAAAATCTATATTCTTGACAGCGATAGTTCACAATAATTTCTTCTGATATTTCTGTAACTCAATATTAAAAACTCTCTATTTTGTCAAAATACCATTTTGTACCGTGGTGAGAGTGATGTCGTGCCTTGGGTCCCATGACTTAACAAGAGACAACAGTACATTATCCTGCGTTCCCAAAGTTCAGTGAAAAAAACCTTCTAGCCACAAGGAGGTCCCGGGGGATTGCCGAGCCTCAAGGTCTCCCCCCCGGGGTGTTTGGGGAAGTGGTTCAGCCCACGTGTGCCGTTTGGGCGCTCTTTGGGCTATGGAGGGAAGTATTTAAGGGGCCATTTTAGGTTCCGGTCACCATTTTAGGTAAGCACCGGGTTAGTATGGAGGGAAGCTTTGTGTCAGGTAGTGGTATTACATAAGTGTAAGTTTTGGAGCATAAAGTCATCAATTAGCCATGTTTGCTTTAGCTGATTAATTAATAGGTAGTGTGGCAGGTTATCCTGATAGGTATAGTCCAGGAAGGCAAGAGTGAGGCCCCGCGAAGGGTCGAGTGGTGCAACAGGGAAGGGGGAGGTCTGGGTAAGGGGACAGGAAGTGGGAGGGACAGCAGATTGACAGGTTTCCAATTTAGACAGCCCTGCAGAGGATTTCCTTAGTTTGGTCAGACAGGGAATAGAGAAAGGGGAGTCAGACAGTGAATGGCAGGACGGGGCTCCTGGGCAAGCTCTGGGGGCACAGCAGAAACAGAAGGAGGTACGGGTGGATTTGCCTCAAAAACACAGTTCCTTTGGGATAGGAGTGATGAAGGTGAAGGGGATTCAGGGGGAGTGGAAGAGGATGGCATCACATTGAAAGTATTCCCCCCTCGTTGTACTTACGGCCGGGCGGGGAGATTAGAGGTACAGTCAGGTATCCGGGCAGGTGGTACCAGGGGGAGCCTTTGTGGGAGGGGAGTACAATGATCAGTCAGGTCTGGGGGTAGTAGGGTAGAATTCTCTGGTTTAACCAGCTCTCCAGGCATCTCATGGCAGGGAGTCAAGATAGGACAGCAGGACCTGGGACGGGCACGGGCGGCCCGTAGACCCCGGGATGAAGAAAAGGGGCCCGAGCGGCTAGCTGGATGGCAGCGAGGACAAAGTCAGAGGAGGAGTACGGCGAGGTTATGGTTGTTCACAAGTGGTGGCATGGCAGAGTGGGTACTGCGCCCCCTGCTGCAGCGGCCTCTCAAGAACGGTGACCTAACTGGGCGCAACAGGGGCATGAGGGACCTTCACGGGGTAAGATGGTGGTGCACCCTGGAGGCAGGACATGTGAAGCCCAGGTAAGGGATTTGGGGAGCGCCCTGCTTGGGGAGAGTGTGGAACCGATGGAAGAACTTTATTATGAGGAGGATAGCATGGAGGAGGGGGAGCTATGGGAGAGGCTGGAGGATGACTGGTGGCGCGCCAAGGGGGGGTGTCTAACGATGTTGCTAAGTTGTTTCAGACAGCAGCGGTGAAGAGTGACGGACTTCTAAGAACGAGGCGAGTTGCTCAGGAGTGGCCCGGTCCTTGATGCCAGGTAAGAGGCCTGCCACAGCTGTTTTAGTGGCGGTGGAGGCGAAGGTAAATGCAGTCAAGGAGTGATTGCACAAAGGGGTTTATGTGACGGATCTAGGTGTCGGGCCGTATGAGGCTGGGGAGCAGGGCACGGGACCGTGAGAGTGGGGGGAGAAAAAGGTGGAAACAGGTACTGCGAAAGGTGGGGAGAAAGGCAAGAAACGTCCCTACATGGGTACGGCGAAGCCCCTTGGATCTCATTTGATGTTAGCTACAAAAGAAAAGATATGGCGAGGTGAGTATGTGGAGATGTTGAAGTTACTACACAGAGAGGTGCAGTCTAAAGAAGGTTCCAAAGAGGAGGAGTATGAGCTGGCTAAGAGGCCAAAGGTGCCGGTTAATATTGAAAATTTGAAGGCGGCCTTTTTAATTTACACCAGTGTTTATTGTGAGCGTTTCCCAGAGAGGGCGGTAGCTCTTCTAAAATACATGGATGTGATACGGAAAGCTCAGCTGAATTATGCGGGATACGATTGGGTCCAATATGATGAGGAATTCAGGAAACAGCTGGCAGCGGACGAATCAGTCCTATGAGGAGAAATTGATGCAGACCTATGGCAACATACCTTGGGTCCTGCCAAATTTGGGAAAACGTTATTTACGGCAAGCGGATTGCTCATATTATATCGGCCCTTTTGGGAGCGCCCCACCCAGGGTGAGGCGTGGGAAAACATAAAGGGCACGCCTGGATCTGGAGCGACAGGGACAGTTAAGTCTGGGGCATGCTGGGACTATAACAAGGGTTTGTGCACCCACGAATACTGCAAGTTCCGGTATGGATGCTCACGCTGCGCAGGTAGGCATGCAGTTATCCACTGTTACGCTTTGGGGAGTTCCGGGGCATCAGGGCAAGGCCAATCTTCAGGTGGAAAACGTACAGGGAACCAGGGTGGCAATAAATACAGAGGTGGCCAGGGTCCTCTGGGAAAAGGCTCCTACTCCGGTTAGGCTGGGCAGGTTACGACTCTGGTTGGATCGGTATGATGACAAGGATGCAGCATGGTTGTTGTTTTGGGGGTTTTCTGAGGGTTTTCGACTAGCGTACATGGGTCCAGACGTGTGGTGGTGGGCTGACAATTTACAATCGGTCAAAGGACGAGAGACAATTGTACAACACAAACTTGACAAGGAAGTGGCAGACAGTTGGATGGAAGGCCCCTTTTCAGATTGTCCGCTGAACAAATTAATAGTTTCTCCCATTTGAGTTGTTCCCAAAAAAGAAGCAAGCCAGTTTTGACTCATTCACCATTTATCGTGGCCGGAGTGGGCATCGGTCAACGACTTTATACCAGAGGCACTTACAAAGGTGTATTTGCATCGGTGGACGTCTCGATTGACATGGTGGGGTGTTCAGAGAACGGGCCTTGATGGCTAAGACGGACATAAAGTCTGCGTTTCGCCTCCTTTCGGTCCATTCTGTTGATTTTGAATTGCTAGGCATTCAATATCAGAGTCAGTGGTATGTTGACAAAGTTTTATCCAGAGGCTGTTCTATTTCCTGCTCGTTATTTGAGCGTTTCAGTACTTGCTTGCAATGGACATTTTCCTGTGTAATGGGAAATGAAGCAGTGACGCATTATTTGGATGACTTCTTCTTTGTGGTGCCGGCGGGATCAGACCATTGTGCTGTCATCCTTCAGGACATTATGGGGGATCTGGGTGTGCCCCTGGACCCTGAAAAGACGGTAGGACTCTCCACTACCTTGACTTTTTAGGGATTGAGCTAGACACAACACTGACGGTGGCTAGGTTGCCTTTGGAGAAAAAGAGGTACATGATTAACATGATCACAGACATGGTGGGGAGATACAAGGTCACAGTGAGAGATGTTCAGGTGTTGCTGGGACATCTTTATTTTGCTTGTAGAGTGGTGAGAGCTAGATGGACATTCTGTAGACGCTTGGGCCTCACTTTGGCAGGGCGACAGCTACCGCACCTTCATGTTCAGCTGCGGGTGGGAGTGAAGTAGGACTTGTGGATGTGGTGTGTCTTTTTAGATCAGTTCAATGGGATTCCCTTACAGTCTTGTCAGACATATGACTGGGATGTGCAGATCTTTTATGATGTGGCGGGTGCCTCTGGATTTGGACTGTACTGGCAAGGGAGATTTTGTGCCGAACCTTGGCCGGCGCCGTGGACCAGACGGGGGAGGAGCATCGCTTTCTTGGAATTGTTCCCATTGGTGGTCACAGTAGCTATATGGGGGCATTTACTTGAACATCAGAAGGTGCTCTTCAGAGTTGAAAACCTCGCTGTGGTACAGGTAGTTAACAGGCAATCGGCGTGGGTCCCGCAAGTTTTGCTATTGCTGCGAGTTTTTGTGCTGCACTGTTTGTGCTGCAATATCCAATTTAGGGCAAGGCATGTACCAAGAGAGAACAAAGACATTGCTGATGCTTTGTCTTGTTTACAGTGGGAGAGATTCCATGGGCTAGTTGTGGGCAAACCCTTGTCCAGGACACGGATGTCAGTAGCCTTATGAACGGTGGGAGAGAGGATGTTCCGGTTGGTGCTGAATTCTCTGGCCCCATCTACACAGCAAGCATACGTCCGGGCATGGCGGGAGTTCAGGCAGTCTGGGGCGCGGTGGCACCCAGATGAGAGGGGAAGGGTGGAAGATGTGGTGCATTTTGTTATGGCGATGGTGGAGAGGTGGCAGTCGCGTATCACCATCGCGGGAAAACTAGCGGGTATTGCTTTTTTGGGGAAGTTTTTCTAGTGGTACGCCCCATCCGCTGGGGAATTAGGACAGCGGATCTTAGAAGGCTGGGCAAAAGAAGAAGGGAAGCGAGGTGGAGGGAGACAGCCATTGTCACTGGATTTGCTAAAGGACGTTATGAAAACTCTTGGGGTATTTGGTATGATGCGGCGGAAAGCCTCCTTTTCAGGACGCTAATGTCATGGATGTTTTTCAGGGCGTTCAGGGTGTCGTAGCTCCTGGGTTAAAGAAATAAGGCAGGTTTGAAATGGCATTACGTATTTTTTAGGGGCACAATGGTAGCTATGAGGATTAATAGTTCTAAGACGGATCAACAAGGGCTGTGGGTGCAAGTGGTGATGGTGACATACTCTGTGGCTGAGATATGCTCAGTAAGTTTGGGTACAGGAAGGAGCAGCAGGGGAGGATGTATTCCGACATAGGTAACGGAACAAGGGTATCTGCTTGACAACTTTTGGCTGTGCTGTGAGTGGGTTTGAGATATGTGGGTCAGAATGCATCTCATTTTGGCACACACTCGTTTTGGATAGGCATGGCGACAGAGGCAGGATTTCAGAGCAGGGGTTCTGGGTGGATAATTCTGCTGGGGAGGTGGAAGTCAGATGCTAACAAGCATTATGTCAGATGAGGGGGTTCCGGAGTCGCGGAATAGGCAGTAACATATTTTTCTCCTGCTGCAGGTTCGGTGTCAGGCCAAGAGACGCAGTTCCTGTCCAAATGGCTCGTCGGACATTCTTTTGTCACATGGGCCCACAGACAAGCAGGACAGACAGCTATTGGTGACAACTTGGGGTTGGACAGGGAGAGATACAAGATTCGATGGGTGGGAAAAGGGGAAATGCAGTGGGGACACCTGTTAGAGACACTGCAGGCGCAAAAGGGGTGCAGCTCTTGTCCTGATGTTTTATTGTTACATTTAGGTGAAAATGATTTAGTTAAAAGGACGAGGTTGGATGTGACCAAGGCTATGAAGGCAGACTTGTTGGAGATTGACAGACAGTGGTATGGATGTCACTTGATTTGGATGGCCTTTGTGCTGCGTAGAATATGGAGGGGTGCGCAGAAACCAGGGGCTATTGAGGGGGCCAGATGGAAGATTAACAAAGAAATTCAGTCTTTTTGCACGACTTATGGTATTTCATTTCTTGAACATGCGGATCTTCATTTTGAGGATTGGGGATTTTTTAGGGGCGATGGCGTACACCTGTACTTCATGGGCATGGAGTTGTACCTGCTACAGGTAAAGGAGGTCCTGAAAGCACTATTAGGTGAGAGATAAGAGCGAGGTTGATCGGCGGGTGCGTCTGCATTTAGTTGGCGGGGCAGAAAAAGGAGAGATCTCCTTTTTCTGGTGGCGTGAACTGAAACAGTTCACAGGACTATGAGAACAGGGAGGGACGGTAGAGCCGACAAGACATTGTCAGGTGGGAAAGGACTGGATGGCAGCAGGACAACTCAGACAGGAATAGGTGGGCATTAAGGGTTTTTGGGGATTTGCACGTTCAAGGGGTAGGAAGCAGCAGGAGACTATTAACATGACAATCGGTTTCAGCAAGGAATCATTACAATGTAAGGGGTAATAAGAGGCCATGTGGTAAGGGAAAGAGAGGGGGAGAGGAGGGGAGGGGGAGGTATGATAGGATAACTCGATGTATAGTGAGGTTTTAGTTTTGTGAGGCGTTTAGGCCAGGGGTTTCTTATGGTTTGTAAGTGCACCTGTTTCCAATAAAGCGGCCTTTTACACACAATAAGGTGCTCTGCAGCGTCCTTCTTCCCCAAATTATTCTGCACATTGCAACGAGCAGCCTTGTCACAAGCAAAAACAGCGATTTGTGATTTTGTTGAATTTAGAGAAGCTTAATCCCGGGCCTGAGAGTTTTTGTCCTTGATAGAACTGATGACCACATTAGAGTCTGCACTTTCTGAAAAACAGGGGCATCGTGACGCAGGGCACATCTTATGGTAGCTAATGGTATCACTTGGCCACGACACATGAGGTGGATCAGGAAGAGTCAGGTGACTGATGGTTTTCCTAGCTACGCCTGCAGGCAAGACTAAAACTATTATTAGTATGCCAAGAATTTTATTTTTCCCTAATTTAACATATACTCCACCGATATTTTGCCGAAGAACCTAAATTTAGATAACTTTTCTATTAATCCCAGTCTTTGTATTCATAGAGCTAGAAAAACAACCTCACATATTACACCTTAATTCTTCGAACCTTAGCAGCTGACCAGTAGATCCCTTTTGTTTTTTATGGCTAAACAGATTCCTTGCAAGTCAGGGATACAAACCCTTTATGAATAAATACGTTGATATAATTGCAGCTTGCTCATAGCATAGACACATACTACTGGACGTCAGGGGTTCAATCCACCATTCTTGGCAGATTCTTTCTTATCATTCTTTAAATTCATGTAGAGCCTTTAATGTAGGTGAAGCAATTATACCCATTCGACTTCTAGGAGAATCTGATTTAAGTTGCAAAGGCTGCAGTGCATTCAGGAATCAAAGTTGTGAATCAGTTTTAACTCACTGTGTTACTTTTGTGGCGTTTAATTGGTGAAATTTTACAATGGGAAGAGTTGTTGTGACACAGTGATTAAAACTTACCCGGAAAAGAAAAAAAAATTATGACCGTAAGTGATACAACCCAGGTCGTTTTTCAGGCAGGATTTTTTTGGGTTGTAACGCCTTGTGTACAACCATAAATGCAGAAATACAGGCCTAAAAATGACAGCGGACCTCCATCTCTGCTTTCACATGCTCACAGTGGCCTTATTGTAAGGTCTGTCCCGCAAATGTGGGCCTACCAACAAGCACTGGTAAATTCAATAGATCTGGGTTTAATGTGGAAATGCATACAGCTGACAAAACTGTTGGAATGAAGGCTATGCAGTATGGGTACCTTTTGGCGTTAATCCATCAATTTCCACATGGAGAGGCTTGAGGAGGAAAATAATGGGGCATTCTGCTACACAGTCCTACAAAAAAAGATTGGGGAATGGCAGCAAAAAAAATATTCTGCTGATGTGAGCATAACTTTTGGGTGTAAGCTGTCCATCAGCTGTTCCCAATCATCTTCTGTAGATGGCTTAAGACACCTGGGTGGTTTAAATCGCAATTGGGTTTACTGCTATGGCCCACTAAAGAATCAAGAAAGGTATGTGTAATAACATGCAAGGTTTCCAAAGTCCCATTGAAAAATAACATCTACCCTAATTATTTTTTTACCTAACGTTCTGGCTGCAAGACTGTAATACGTGACCATAACTCTGTTGTCACTGAAAGTCACCAAACCAATGATAAAGAAGCACCAGGTAGTGCTAGAAGGTCAAGGTAAACAGAGGAAGAATTGGTGGGAAGTGCCTTGGAATAGAACTCAAGAGAACTTTGATACGAAGGAAAACACCAGAGAGGTGAGTGTCCAGCAAGCATGACTGAAAAACAAACAAGACTTGTAGCAGGAGAGGAGAGGGGTGGTGTGTGTGAGGAAGAGGGGGTAGTGGATGAAAACAACATATGTAGAGGGAACTTTGGACAGTGGCTGAGACTAATGACAGCGGGAACAATACATATCATTGAACTTGCAAAGTACCTTTGATTTTCATACCACTACTGATACTTCTCTGAAGCCATCCTTCTTTATTTCTATTCAACTTTGTCTGATTTATCCTAATACTGATTGTGCCCCAAAGGTTTATCCTTCTCCTAAGCCACAGACTCCAATGACCTGTTCTCTGCAACCCCCAGTCCCCTCTTGTTCATATCAGTCTTTGAGTCTGTTTTCTTTGTATAGAAAGAGAAAAGGGATGTTTCTTTTCATTATTTGAAGTAATATCTGATATTGAATCTTTCTAAAACCATTGTCAGCGGTGTAATTAATTAAAATCAGATAAATAACAAAAGGCTGACTGTATTGATGGCTGCTTTGGATTTGATACAGTGTTGTTTCTATGTCAAATGAAAGTTGAATGCAAAAGAACGTTCATTACTGTCCCTTTTCAATCTTTTTGATATAGAAAATGTAAATACCTTAATTAAGGCTCCCTTGTCACTGGGCCTTCTTTTAACATAGCAACAACAATGGTTTATCTTGCAGGCAGGGGAGCCTTCTATGTAGCTCTCGGTTTCTATGAATGGAAAAAAATACCCTGTGCTGGCAGCATTTATGAAAAGCCGCAGGAAAGGGGAAAACATAGTGATGGATGCAGAACAAGGAGTACACAGTAGAAAAAGGGAGGGGTGTAAGTTGATAAGAAAGGGTTACAAGAGGGAGAACAAGGAAACACCATGGAGAAGGATAGGGAGGGAAAGAGGAGCACAATGATGAGCATCTCAAAGACACAGGAGGAAGCCAAAAGGAGCAAACAGAGAAAGACAAAGTTGTGAAACAGTCCTTCATGTAGTTCTTTACAAACATTACTACTTCGGAGTGGATAAATACACGCTGACAGTCAATAGCTTCAGAAAAGGAGTATACTCCTGTGGGCTGAGTCGAGCACTGAATGTCAAGTTCTCAAGTTGTTAGCTGCAAGAGGCTGATCAAATAAGCCAATGGTTTCAGGAGGTAGACCAAACCCCAATTAAGTGTTTTATATGCAAATGTTTTGTTTGATACCTGTGCTTTTTACACAAATTAAAACGTTCATAGCACAATGTAAAAAGGACAGAGGGAGGAGCATGCAAAAGTTGAAAGGTCCACCATCCGAAACGTTTGGTTTCCACAGTTGTTATTTCTCAAGTGGAAGCTGACACTTATGGAAGTCAGTGACCTTTTAATGTTTAGGAACGGCACATGAAGGACACCCTTGTACCCTCCCTTTGCCTTTGAAAGTTGTAAAAATGTTTGGGAGCCTTAATGTCACATTTGTACATTGCATTTCAGGTTTTTGCAATGCCAAGTTCTTTGGGAAATCTGGGCCACGATCCTTTATTATAATAATGTTAGAAGGTAAAAGCCTGCCTTCAAAGTTCGTCAAATTGCTCGTTTTTAATTATTTTGATTTGTGAGACTTCATGATATATTGCATAAATAACAGCGTAAGTCTTCTGAATACAAATCTAATTGAACATTCCATTAAGCAAAAACACCACATCTTGGAACTAAATGTAGGGTAAACATTAAGCCAATGGATGTTTTCTTCTAACAGGCCTCTTCAAAACCAGCGCTATGTATTTGTTAGAAATGCATTGCTTGATGCAGTTGATTTTTAATGATCGCTTCAATACAGCACAGTAATGCTGTTCCCTTGTCTGTTGGGAATGAGTCAAGCGTTTAGAATACGAACAGTGAATGCCATCCGTTTCTCAAAACATCGTTTAGGCAGCTTATGACATTAACCGATCTCCTGGGATTCATAAGAAAACCGAAGCCATCGTCGAACATCAAACTGCGATTTAAAGACAATACAGACTGGTAATAAGTGTTACCGCTGTCGAAAGCAGCCGGATTGATGGCAATACAAATCAGATTTCTCCACCCATGGAATGAAAAGAGGACTGGCAGAAGCAGATTGGGATCAGACGTCATCGCGCGTTCATGCTTAGATAATATCTTCTCTTTGACTATGTTAATTACTTTGAAATATGTTTATTTACCAGTTGGACTGCTGCATAGGGTGCTTGTTAGTAAAATGATGCATATGACATCACTCTAACTAATTAAAGTGGTAAACCTGCTTCAGTTGGACACAAGTTGCAAACATACAAAATACACGAGTGGCAGGGTGGAGTCAATGGACCATATATACGAAATAATCTTCTGCTGTAATCATACGTTTACAGCCGCAAGTATCTCATTGACACCTGTCAGGAATCCAAAAAAGGATTACTGGCAGTCGTAAATGGATTTACAACTACGTTTTTCTCTGGCGTGAATGTAGAGAAATCTGCAGTAGTAAAGTCCACATTGAAAGGGTAGTTGGCATTACCTTCTCAAACCCTTTTCCCGAACCAATACTTACTACCATGAGGCATCCAGGGTCTACCCAGGCACCATATGACCTAGCCAGAACCAATTAGAAGGTTCAAAGAAAAACCCCATTCCTCCCTTTTTTCCAAGCCCTTCCCACCATTCTTGTTGCAAAGAGGATTGGAGCCCAAAACACTTCCTGTTTTCTTCATCGCTTATTAATGAAATGCTCTGGTGCAGGGCTAGTGTTGTGCAGTGGTTGTCTTCATTACGGAGCTGAGGCGATATAAACATGTAAGCTTCAGCATCTCATCGGTGGGGGAAGTCTTCAAGGATGCCATTAGGATGATTATAATGAGGAGCTATACACGGGAGAAATTTTCCTGGTGCTCCTTAACCTCACTAGGTGAGTAAATGGTGAATGGGTGTTGTGAAGGGTCGTGAAGTAATGAAGGAGGGGTATTTCCTTTACGGACTAGGTGGTCTCACACACTATATAGTGTCATGCTTCATCATTTGACCACCTAGCCCCACCCATGGCCATGTTTTTTTTAAGATAGGTGAGCCAGTGAGTCCTCGTTCTCACAGAGGTGTTCCATCCTAGTTTTTAATACATCAGCAGACACCATTATTAAAAGTGTACATTTCACACAGGTAACTGCCTAGGTGTTTTTATATTTTCCCTAGTTCAGCTGGATCCCACAATTTCCAGAAAGTAATAATTTACGCACTCCCTCCCGTTCCTTTAACGGTGAGCCTGAGTCCACCCAGGTGGCATTGTCCTATCTGGGTGGGTCTAGGTGGTAAAATGATGAAGCATGACACTATATAGTGTGTGAGACCACCTAGTCCGTAAAGGAAATACCCCTCCTTCATTACTTCACTACCCTTCACAGCACCCATTCACCATTTACTCACCTAGTTCATTTGAGTCTAGCCCGCAGATGTTGGTGATGTTCCATGGCTGTGATGGAGTGAACTAGGATGTCATCGCTGACATTCATAACACCCTGGAGTCCTGACAGGGTCTTCCTAATGGCATCCTCCCAGTAAGGCAGACTACAGCTGTTGTGTTCTGCACCTGCACGCATGTTTGCCGGTGTGCCTGTTCTCTTCAGGGCATTACCTGTCTAGTATAGCATTCTCAGGCACATACATGCCCCCCACATCAGTAATAAGCTCTTTTTACAGGCGGCAGTGGCGTAGCAAAACTTGAGGGGGGCCCAAGTACAGGACTTGGAGGGACCCCCTCTCTGGACTCACTCAGGTGCTCTCTGGCCAGGATACTTTGCTGAGGGGGCCCCAGCAGCACAGGGACAGACACACTGCAGGGTCTGCGGGGGCCTTTGTTATGCCACTGACAGGCAGGCATTTCATTTAAGATTTGAGGTGCCTAGATGGTGTTTGACTGTTCATGTTCTGCATACTGGATGCCTATTTATTGTCTATTTGCTAGTATCATGTTTGATCTCGCACCCTCTAGTGGTGGAATGGGGGCCAGAATTTTCACTGGTAATATTAATAAAAATAATTAAAAAACAACAACAGCAGTACTGTCATCAATATTTTGTATTCACTTTCCTAAAAAATAGTACGATTTTGGGAGGTTTTTTTCTGGCAGTTGGGTGCACAGGCCAGGGATATAAATGGTATGCCTCTCCCTTTCACTGGCATTTGCTATGGAGCACAAGAAGCATTCAGCTAAGAGGCATTACTGTTCTAGAAGTGACCATGGTGAAAGTAAGAGATGTAAGCAGGATGAGGATACTCCATTGGCTGTTTCTGAGGGTTTCAGACTTTCTGCTGATAAGATTCAGTTCCTCATTGCCTCCTTGTCAGAAGCTCTTTATAAATCAAGGAATTAATCTAGTTTTCATCACTCCCCTTCTCCTGCCATGTCTTCTTTATCATCATGAAATGTGCCATTTCCTTCCTCTGCTTCTTCTTGGCCTTTTGCTGAGTATGAGGATGATGATACTCCTCCGACGTCTATGGTTATTCAGAAACCTACCCTTTTAGCATTCTTCAGGTATCTGAAAGACAATCTTAACATTCTTATGGAGGATGGGTTGCCCAACACTAGTTTGTGTCATCTTCAGAAACTACATTTTCGCCTTCCTCTATGTTTGGTGGTGAACAAGGAATTTGTAGATCTTCTACTGAGGGAATAGAAGAGTCCAGAAAAAGCAAACCTCCTTAAATTTTTTTTATGTCATTATCCTTTGATCAAGGGTGATGTAGAGATTCCATCATCTATTAATATAGACCCTATGCTGGCTAATTCAGCAGGCAATACTGCCATTATGACTGAGGAGCTTTCATTTAAGATTTTCTGGATTGGAAGGAGGAGGCTTCTTTGAAGAGAAGATTTCAGGGTTGACTCTGGCTCTACGTGCTGCTATTTATGCCTCCCAGTCTCTTGTGAAAGATTTTCAATCACTGACCTTTGCTATTCAGGATGGGTTGCAATGTTCAGAATTATTTGTTAATATGGAGATGCAGGCTAAATGTCTCGCAGATGTCTCTTGCCATATCTTGAACACATCAGCCTCTTCTGTTGCTTCCTCCATTTCTGCTCGATGCCATATATACTGCAGAGAATGCACGGATGATGGTGCTCAAAAATCTGGATTGCTTCATATGCTTTTTACTAGCAGTAAATTATTTGGTGACTACTTAGAAGATATGCTTCATAAAGCTTTCAAAAACCAGAAGCATGTGCAGCTCTTCAGGTTTTAGCCAAAAACAGATCTGTCTGGTAAAACACCCAGGAAGAAACATCAGCTGGGGCTTCCTTTCCGGCTTCTTTGAAGAAACAGGCAGTCTCAACCCTTTCCCAATAGGCAGTTTTCCAAGCCTCAACCTCCCCCTCCTGTGAAGCCAGGGAAGCACTCCTGCCCATTCTGACCTTCCAGTGGGCTGACACCTGTCTTTTTTCTTCAGAAATGCAAATAGATATTTCTGACACTTGGGTCTTATGTATCATAGAAAGAGGATACATGCTTTGTTTCGCAGGTATACCTCTTCAGTCAAGTCCAGTTCACTCTTTTTTCCCAAGGGATAAATATGGAGATTCTGCCCTTGTGTAGGAAATTGCTTTGTTAGTGCAGAAAAATGCAATCATGCTAGTTCCAGAAGACCAAAACGGAGATGGTTTCTATTCCACTAGGTGTCTGGTCCAGAAAATGTCAGGATAGCGCAGATTGAAAATTGTTAGACTTGACCGCCTTAGGGTGGTTTTCCCCCAACTTTCTGCATGCCTACCTCCATGTTTCTGATCTCGTTTCTGCTGGGTTTTGGCTCTGCACACTTTACCAAATCTGACCAGTGCTAAAGTGCGTGCTCTTTCCCCCAAACATGACAACATTGGCTCCTACCCCATTGGCATATTTAATTTTTCTGTAAGTGCCTAATAAAGTGCACTAAATGTGTCCAGGGCCTGTAAGTTAAATGCTGTTAATGGCCTGCAGCTCTGATTGTGCCACCCTCGTACGTAGTCCCTTAACCGTGTCTCAGGCAGGCCACTGCAAGGTCTATGTGTGCAGTTTCACTGCCACTTCGACTTGACATTTAAAACTACTTGCCAAGCCTTAAACCCCCCCTTGTATTACATGTAAGTCACCCCTAAAGTAGGCCCAAGGTAGCCCATAGGGCAGGGCGTCATTTAAATAAAAAGCAGGAAATGTTTTAAATGTCCTGGTAGTTAAAAACACCCAAAGTCATTTTTCACTATTGTGAAGGCTGCTCCTCACATCGGCCAGCATTGGAAATTCCCTTACATACTTTTAAGTGGTAGTTCCTGATGTGAAAGGAGTGGCATTGTGATGTTTGGTATGGTTGTGGTTGGAATGGTAGTGAGAACTCCCGCTTACTGGTTAAGTTGGATTTAATAGTACTACAACTGCACCCTGTCAGAAGGACTGCAATGCTGCCCAAAGGACTTCTCTCCTGCTTTCTTCTACCCTGTTGTTCCCTAACTCTACTGGAAGGACTTTGCCTTCCCTCCACAAGTGATCTCCAAGGGCTTGATAGCTTGCCTCCTGTTAAGAGGTTTCAGGACCATCATAGATGTCACCTACGAGAGAAAATCCACAGTGCTAGAAAAATCAATGCAACACCTGCAGAATCGATGCAGTGCCTGCTTCATTATCACGCACATTTAGATTTTCCACGCATCGTCCCTGACGGTCAATTTGTTATCAATCCCCGCACTGCAGTAAGGAACCAATACTGAGTACCCATAAATCAAACACATCACCTTGCCTTCAAGGAAAGAATCAACCCATCAATTCCGTCATTCCTGAAAAATCAATGCATCACTTTACTTTCCGACACCTTATCTCCTCTGCGGCCTGCAGCATCTTTATTTTTGACTCATCTCAGGTACTTGGTGCTAAAGAGATACATCCATTGATTTGATTCCTATGGATTATGACTTACTTAAACCACTAAAAAGTGATATCTTTATTTGTCCCTATTGAATTTTTGTCGTTTTGGCCTTGTTTTATTCAGATAAATACTATCCATTTTCCTAAATTGGCGTGGAGTACATTTTGTGCTGTTTTCACTGTATTACTGTGAGTTATTGCACAAATACTTTACACATTGCCTTCTAAACTAAGCCTGCCTGCTCTGTACCAAGTTACCCGAGGGTGAGCACAGGATAATTTAGGTTGTGTTGTGACTTACCCTGACGAGGATTGTGGTCCCTACTCGGACAGGGTGCATATCTCTGCCAACTAGAGACCCCATTTCTAACAATAATCAACTTAAAAATGTTAAACATGTTTCTAAACAAGGCTCAGTTCATGATAAACACTCGTCAGAGAAAAATGTCTCATTCAACCAGGAAAATGGTTGGGGGTCTTAGGTTTAGAGGATGCCTACCTTTACATTCCAATGTATCCCCCTCATCAGCATTATCTCCTCTTCTGTGTGAAGGGTCATCATTGGCAGTTCAAGTTACTTTCTTTCAGTCTCTCAACCTCACCAAGGGTTTCCACCAAAGTAATGACTTCAGTTGTGGCAGATCTCCACAAGCCTGGCGTATTGATCCACCCTTACCTAGACAACTGGCTTTTCTATTACCTATCACAGTCCATTCTTCAAACTCAGATATGTCTTGTTTGCCAATTTTTGAAGGACTTTGGTGTTTTCATAAATTGGGAAAAATCTCAACTCGAGTCCACTCAGTTTGTCTGCGCTTATTTCCAGACAAATCTAGGAGCGGTCAGTCTCCCACATTCCCAGGCACAGGCTTTAGGGATTGTAAGCCATGGGGTCTCTGGTTGGCAGTCAGTTTGCACTCTGTCCAAGGAGGGACCCTCACTCTAGTCAGGGCAATGGAGATACACACTTAAGATAACCCTACTCATCCACTTGGTAGCTTGGCACAAGCAGTCAGGCTTATCTCAAAGGCACTGTGTAAAATATTTGTATCAACACACACAGTAATACAGTGAAAACAGCACAAAATGGACACAACACATGTTTAGAACAATAGACAACATTTATCTAAATCAAACAAGACCAAAACAACATAAATCCAATATACACAAGTAAAGTTATGAATTTGTAAAGTAAACAATAGAAGACAATGAATACATTGATGTTACACAAAGTACCTGGTTTGCATAAAAAATAAAACCACAAGGAGCGAGCATGCATCTGAAAAGTCAGCAAAGTGACGATTCCTTACTCACAAGTGAGGCTGTGCGTCATTTCTTCTCCGGTCGGGCGGCGATGCATTACTTTTCTCTCCAACAAGAGAGCAATGCATCAATTTCTGGATGGCCACTACAGATCTAGGCAGGTTCTCGTTGATTTTGATAGCCAGCGATGATGCATGCGAAATACGGCTGCGCTTTGATGAGATCCCACGATGGCGGGGCTTGCGTCAATTTCAGCAGCCGCAAGTGGGTGTTGCGTCTTTTCTCCAGCTGTGATGCAGGTGATGCGTCGATGTCCTAGCAATGATGCAGGTGGGGCGTTGATTTCTCAGCCGCGTAGCAGGTGGTAAATTGTTTTTACAGCAGCGTTGCAGGTGGTGCGCAGTATTTTTCCCCTCACGGCTCCTTTGCGTGGATTTCCGCCTTGGTTCCACCAGCTTCACCTTTCAAGGGCCCAGGGACTAGATAGGATTCCACCTGTCAGGGTAGAAGTCTCAGAAGAGAGTCCAGGTGCTAGCAGAGGAAGTCTGTGATGACCCTGAGACTTCAAAACAGGAGGCAAGCACCGTCCAAGCCCTTGGAGGCACTTCAGAAGCAGGAATATACCACAATGTCCAGTCTTTATCCTCTTTTAGGTAGAAGCAGCATCTGCAGGTCAACCCAGCAAAACAGAGTCACAGGCCAAGGGGCAGAACTTCCCCTCCAGCTCTTCAGCTCTTCTCCTTGGCAGAGGTTCCTCTTGAGTCCAGAAGTAATCTAAAAATATGGGGGTTTAGGTCCACTACTTGTACCCCTTTCTGCCTTTGAAGTTGGTAAATTGTAAAGGAAAGTGTCTGTTGTTAACAGGCCTTGCCCAGGCATGGCCCTAGACACACACCAGGGGGTTGGAGAGTGCATTGTGTGAGAGCAGGCACAGCCCATTCAGGTCTAAGTGTCAGCTCCTCCCTCCACTCTACCCCAAGTGACACATCAGGAAATGCAGGCTACTCCTGGCTTCCTTTGTGTCACTGTCTAGTCGAGATTCACAAGCAGGCCAACTGTCAGTCTGACCCAGACAAGGAATACACAAGCAGGCAGAGTCACAGAATTGTCTAAGCAAGAAAATGCCCACTTTCTAAAAGTAAGAAGAACAGTTGATGGACGGAATGTAGACCAAATCAAACACTCTCCCCCAGTCACAGATCTGGGTTTAATCCATCAGTTTTATTGCTCACCATGTGTAGGAAAGTACCATCTTTCTTGGCATGTTACCCCCATTTTTACCTGTATGTCAGTATGTTTTTGTCTGTCTCACTGGGATCCTGCTGGTCAGGACCCCAGTGCTCATAATTTATGGCCTAATGTGTGTGCTGTCAGTAGTGCTTGATTGTGTCACTGAGGCTCTGCTAACCAGAACCTCAGTGCTTATGCTCTCTCTCCTCTTAAATTTGTCACTATAGGCTAGTGACTTCATTTACCAATTTCAATTGGCACACTTGACACCCCTTATAAGTCCCTACTATATGGTACCTAGGTACCTAGGGCATTGGGGTTCCAGGAGATCCTTATGGGCTGCAGCATTTCTTTTGCCACCCTATAGGAAGCTCAGACAAACCCTTCCACAGGCCAGCCATTTTCACTGCACTTAAGTAACTTATAAGTCACCTACATGTCTAACCTTCTTTTGCTGAAGGTTAGGTGCAAAGTTACTAAGTGTGAGGGCACACTTGTACTAGCAAAGGTGCCCCCCCATAGTTCAGGGCCAATTCACGGGACTTTGTGAGTGTGGGGACGCCATTACACACGTGCACTACATATAGGTCAATACCTATATGTAGCTTCACAAAGGTCACTCCGAATATGTCCATGTAAGGTGTCTAACATCATGGAATTGTCCCCCCGTTCCAAATCTGGTTTTGGGGAGCCAACTCTATGCATCCTGGGGGCTCCACCATGGATCCCCAGTACCGCCAAACCAGCTCTCTGAGGCTTGCAGTGCAGCTAGAGCTGCGGCCACCTGTAGACAGGGTTCTGCCCTCCTGGGGTCTGAGCAGCTCAGTCCCAGGAAGGCAGAACAAAGTATTTCCTTTGGGAGGAGGGTGTTACACCCTCTCACTTTGGAAATAGGTGTAACAGGCTGGGGAGGGGTAGCCTTCCCCAGCCTCTGGAAATGCTTTGAAGGTCACATATGGTGTCTTCCTTGCAGAAGCCAGTCTACACCAGTTCAGGGACCCCCAGTCCCTGCTCTGGCGCGAAACTGGACGAAGGAAAGGGGAGCCACTCCCCTGTCCATCACCACCCCAGGGATGCTGCCCAGTATGTCCCTGACTTCAGACATCTTGTTTTCCAAGGTGTGGGGACACACTGGAGGCCTCTGAGTGGCCAGTGCCACCAAGTGACGTCAGAGACCCCTCCTGATAGGTCCATACCTGATAAGGTAGCCAATCCACCCCTCAGGGCTATTTAGGGTCTCTCCTGTGGGTTTCTCTTCAGATTCTACTTGCAAGTTTCCAGCAGGAATCCTCTGCAACTACTAATTCATCCTCTGACCTCGGATCAACAGCAGACTGCTCCAGGAACCGCTGTAACAGCAACAAAGTATCCAGAAGTGCTACTTTTCCTCTGTTTCTTCAGTTCCAGCCAGCAACAGTTTCCTCAGTTTCCACACTCTGGGGACTCCCTGTCTTCACCCCACACCATAAGGACCGAAGAAATCTCCCGTGCAGTGACAGAGTAAATTCCCTGCTCATGCAGGCACCTTCTAAGTCGACGACTGGTTTTATTGGACTCCTCTCCTGGTGACGAGCTTGCTCCTTAGAACACAGGTGGTGGACCCCTTTGACACAGACTGTCCCGATGGCCTGCTGTCTAAATTTGGAGGAGGTAAGACCATGCCTTCCCTGAGTACAACAGTACCCCTGTGCAATGCGTCTTCTTCACCTCCTGAGGCCTCTGTGCACTATTTGCACAGCCTGGCCCAGGTCCCCAGCACTCCTGTGATGCTCAACTCGCTGAGTTGTTGTCCGGCAGCGTGGGACCTTCCTTTGTAGTTCTGCACCAACCGCAATTGGCACCTCCTTTGTCCCCATGTCCTGGGACTCCTGTGAGTGCTGTCTGGTGTTCTGAGGGCTCTCTAAGGTGCTGAGAGACCCATCTTCCTCTTCACATAGTGTTGAGGCCTCCAGGTCCTTCCTAGGTCCAGACAGCGCCACTTTGATGCAAAATACGACTTTGCCGGAACCAAGGCTTGTTGGATGAATCCAGCGCCAAAACTCACCTGTATCCAACTTCTCTTTGTGGGACATCCATTGCAACATGCAGGAACCCGCTGACATCTTCCTTGGGTGCATTTTTGCAGTCTTCGTCCAACTGGGGACTCTACTGTTGCACCCTCTTCTGGGTTGTCAGGGGCTCATGTCCTTTCTTGAACTTCTTCTGACTTCTGGACTTGGTCTCCTTCCTTTGCAGGTCTTCAGGGCCAGAAATCCACCATTTGTTGTTTGCTGTCTTGCTTGGTTCTTGCAATAACTCTAATCATGACTTGTAGTGTGTCCTAAGGAAACTTCCAGTACTTTACTCCTACTTTCCTGGGCTTTGGGGTGGGGTAATTTACTTACCTTTACTGTATTCTTACTCTTCCAGCAATTCTCTACACACTACACTTGTCTGGGGGGAATTTGTCATTTGCATTCCACTTTCTTAGTATATGGTTTGTGTTGCCCCAGACCTATTTTCTCTCATTGCATTCTATATCATTTCCTATTGTTTGCACTATCCTATGTCTAATTACTTACCTTATTTTGGTATCTAGTGTATATGTTGTGTATAATACTTACCTCTAGAAGGAGTATTGCCTCTAAGATATTTTTGGCCTTGTGTCACCCAAATAAACTACATTTATTTTTGGTAACACTGAGTATTGTATTTACTTGTGTATAAGTACTGTGTAACTATAAGTGGTATTGCAGGAGCTTTGCATGTCTCCTAGTTCAGCTTAAGCCGCTATGCTATAGCTACCTCTATCAGCCTAAGATGCTAGAACACTACTACATTTCACTAATAAGGGATAACTGGACCTGGTGTAAGGTGTAAGTACCCAAGGTACCCACTACAAACCAGGCCAGCCTCCTACACCTTGCCATTCCAGTTTGGACCCAACCTATATGGAAATCAGTCTTGATCCTGTTCCCCATGGGAACAGTCCAGCCCGAGCTGCCAGACTAGGTCCTCCCTGGACTAGAAACAAGCCTCCTAGGGCCGGTTTTGGGGTATCACCCCTGTTCATCCAGGCTAGCTTGAATCTGGTGGCATAATGAGCACGGACCCACATCTGGGCATACCCTTGCCACTTGGGGCCACAAATGCAAAAAGAACAGTTGATGGACAGAATGTATACCAAATCAAACATTCTCCTCCATTCACAGATATGGCTTTAATCCATCATTTTTTTTTTTGCTTGTTTCCGGTACAGGGAGGACCTGGCCTAGCAGTTTGGGCTGGACTGTTCCCATGGGGAACAGGGTTTAGACTGATTTGCATATGGCTAGGTCCAAACTGGGGTAGCATGGTGAGCAAAAGAATTGATGGATTAAACCCAGATCTGTGGCTGGGGTGATGCTTGATTTGTTCTGCATTCCGTCCATCATTTGTGTTTCTTCACTTTCTAAAAGTGGCATTTTCAAACTGACGATCTGAAAATCAACTTTACCAAAAAAAATGTTTTTTAATTGTGAGTTCATTGACACCAAACGCAATTCTCTATCTGTTCCCAAAGGGAAACTGAACTTAAACATTGTTTAAAAGCAGAACCCATGTTAACCTATAAGATAGGCCCCAAAACAGTGAAAAATGAATTTGGCCGAATTAAACTGTTAGGACATGTAAAAACACACCAGCCCATGCCCTATTTTTAACACTGCATCTTGCCCATGAGGATGCCTAGGGCCTGCCTTAGGGGTGCCTTACATGCATAAAAAGGGAAGAATTAGGCCTGGCAAGTGGGTAACCTTGCCAGGTTGAATTGACAGTTTAAAACTGCACACACAGACACTGCAGTGACAGTTCTGAGCCATGTTTACAGGGCTACTTGTGTGGCTGGAACAATCAATGCTGCAGGCCTGAAAACACGTCCAAAGCCTTGTTACTTTAACTTACAAGGGGACTTGTTTTAGGCCAATGAATCTTTTGACCACATTTGGCGACTTCCCAGAACGAGATGTCCAATTAGCATTTCAATCAATAGATCAATAAACCTGATCAATATTCACCATAACTAATCAATTCAGCTAATCAATGACATGTGACAAGAATTAAACACCATGACCTTTCAGCCATGAATAACCACACAAGTCTAGTAAGAGTTAGAATATTTATTCCCAATTAGTTACAATCTACTAGCATATTTATTAGTATCAATATCAGTAAGCACATCAACAAAACTACCATATAACAACTCGAATAAGACTTTATCAAAGCATAGATCATGAACATTAGAACCAAGCACGACATCAATATGAATCAACTTTAGCAGAGTATCATTAGTACATTATTCAACAAAGCAATAATTAATTTGTCTATTTGCACCCGATATTAGTGAACTCCTTGACTAACCTCAAATTAGCATCAGCTTGTTGGGCTTCATGCAAAACAATTTAGCAACATGAATTTGGAAAACATCTAACTATGGCCTCTGTCAAAGAGCAGTTGGTACCCAGAAAAAAAGGCAAACAGACAATTACAATTCATTAGATAGTTACCCATCCAAATGGGGCAGCATGCAAGATCAGTCTTCGTCCTCAGAACATCAGTCGATTCGCCATCAGCCAGTATAGAACTGGTAAGACTAAGCAAGATATAGCAAAAGGCTCTTCCCTCATAAGGAGGAGAAGTGGATATCAGGCAGAGGATAAGGTGAGGATGGTTTAAGTAAAAGACAAAGGCCCTCATTACAACATTGGCAGTAAATCCTGCTTACCGTCGTGCAGAAGACCGCCAGCACACCGCTGCGGGGGCAGAATTCCGCTACAGCTATTACAACCCACAGGCCGGAATCCGCCAAAATCAAGACACCCACACAAGTCTGCCACACCAAAGGTCAGTGATAAACTGGCGATAACAAAACCTCCACTTTCACGCCAACAGGAATAAGCCCACACTATCATGTCCCACGAATCCACGCAGATGTCTTTCAACTGCGGTATTCCATTGGCGGTATACACCACTGCGCTCAAAATACACACACATATACAAAACACAACCACATTGGACAATTCAAAATACACACACCTGATACACATACACACACCACTCCCACACACCCAATCCAATAAAAAACACACACCCACATCACCCACAAACCCTTACTACCAAAAATTCCGAACGAAGCACAGAAAGAGACACCTCCAGAAACAACCCTAGCATCCACACGCACACAACAACATCACTCACACAACATTCACACACCTCAGACAACACACACAAACACATTCCCTCACACATCACAACACACCCCACCCCACACATCACCCACACCACACCATGGCCCCGCAAAGACACCCCAGGTTCTCTGAGGAGGAGCTCAGGGTCATGGTGGAGGAAATCATTGGGGTAGAGCCACAGCTATTCGGATCACAGGTGCAGCACACCTCCATAGCTAGGAAGATGGAGCTATGGCACAGAATCGTAGACAGGGGCAACGCAGTGGGACAGCATCCAAGAACACGGGATGACACCAGGAAGAGGTGGAACGACCTACAGGGGAAGGTGCGTTCTGTGGTCTCAAGACACCAGATTGCAGTTCAGAGGACTGGCGGCGGACCCCCACCTCTTCCCCGACAACTAACAACATGGGAGGAGCAGGCCTTGGCTATGCTGCATCCTGAGGGCCTCGCAGGAGTAGCAGGAGGAATGGACCCTGGTAAGTAAAATCTTAACTATTACATCCCCCACCCTACCTGCATGCTATCACATACCCCACCCTCACCCTCACCCTTACCCCATCACTCCAACACCTCACATATGTCCCACTATCACAACCCACACATCCCAATACCAAGCCCTGCATCCAACAACAAAGCATGGACACCCATTGCCAAAGCATATCCACTACAGATACCCACACAGACCCCAAACCAATTATCACACAAGGTCCTACACAAGAATGCAAGCACTGGAGTACAGGGTCACCCACCCATTGCACACAATGGCACACACAGATGCAATAATCATGCTTTACACCCCTGCAGGACCCATACCCAACATCACCAGACAGGAGGTTCCAGACATGTCCACTCCCCCCACAGAAGAGGCCCACAGTGATGACAGCAGCTCTGTCCAACTGGATCAAGATGGCCAGCCAGGCCCATCTGGGACCTCGGGACAGTCGGTTCCCCTGACACTGGCACATGCCACCAGAGAGCCTCCCCCCTCAGGAAACACCAGCACAGCACCCACCCAGCGGACCCATCCCTCTGTCCCCAGGACACATCAAGCAGCAATGTGTCCACCACCACAGGGAACCCAGGCAAACACACCACCCTAAGAACATCAGGGACCTGGGGGCAGTGGCAGTGGGCACACGGTTCAGGGGACAGAGGAACAGGAAAACAGGCGAACTGGAAGGACTGCTGTGCGACAGCGGGAGGACAGGCCCAGGCAACCCACTCTCCACAAGGCTCTCTCCAACATCATGTGAGCGTACCATCATTCCCAGGAGACGATGGTAACGGTACTGGCCAAATTTCAGGAGACCCAGCGGCTGCAGGAGGAACAGAATTTGGGGATCAGGGAGGAACTCAAGTCCATCAACACCACCCTGGTCACCATTGTAGGGGTGCTGAAGGACCTTGTGAACACCAGGAGGGACACTGTGGCACAACAAGGGGCCCCTGGCACTAGCCTGGATGATGAACAGCCCACCACCTCTGCCGGCGCTAGTGGACAGGAGGCACCGCCACAGGGCCACGACACCAGCACCCCACCCCCTGCAGATGGAGAACCACCCCGCAAACGGTCCCTGAGATCCAGGACAAAGACAGAGAACAATGCCAAGACCCCCACCAGGAAAAGAGACCACCCTGAATGTCATCCTTCTGTCCCACTTTGTCACCCTGTCCATCCATCAACTGCCCTAGCTCCACTTCCTATGCCCCTTTGGTCAATGCACCTGTGAAACAAATAGACTGGACTCTGCCTTGGACAATCCTCCACCATCACCCCTGCCCATTTTACAACCCCCTCCACAACTTTGCACTGAAATAAACACCCTTGAATCACAAAACAATCTGGAGTCAGTCTGTGCTTTCACAAATGTGTATTTGCAATAACTAAGGAAAATAGCAATGTCGATTGTATTGTCAACATACCTATATATCACAGCTCTAGTCCATGAGGTAATATAGCAGGGGTCACACAGTGGGACCCACATCTGTGAAATGGAAAGGCAAAGTGACAAGTCAGGGTCCATACACTGGGTGAAAGTGACAGACATATGATAGGTCTAACAATTGTATGAGATGTGTGAGCCAGTGACATCTTCTTACCTGTGTCTCACTGGAAGTATTGCTGGATAACGTTGTTTCTGTTGTCGGTATCCTCTTCTTCACTGTCCACAGGCTCCACAGCTGCTACAAGACCTCCTTCAGGACCATCCTCTTGCAGAAAAGGCACCTGTTGTCGCAAAGCCAGGTTGTGCAGCATACAGCAGGCCAGGGTTATCTGGCACACCTTCTTTGGTGAGTAGTAGAAAGAACCACCTGTCATATAGAGGCACCGGAACCTGGCCTTCAGGAGGCCGAAGGTCCTTTCGATCACTCTCCTAGTTCGCCCATGTGCCTCATTGTAGCGTTCCTCTGCCCTTGTCCTGGAATTTCTCACTGGGGTCAGTAGCCATGACAGGTTGGGGTACCCAGAGTCACCTGCAAATGTCGAGGGACAACTGTTAGACACACACTAACTCATAGGGACATCCCCAGACCCAGACAACTAATTACATGGTATAGGGTCCTTGTCCTCACCTATTAGCCACACACTGTGCCTCTGGAGTTGCCCCATCACATAAGGGATGCTGCTATTCCTCAAAATGTAAGCGTCATGCACTGAGTCTGGAAACTTGGCATTCATATGGGAGATGTACTGGTCCGCCAAACACAGCATCTGCACATTCATTCAATGGTAGCTCTTCCAGTTTCTGTACACCTGTTTACTCCTGCGGGGGGGTACCAAGGTATCTATGATGGTGGGGATATGTCCCAGGGCATAGAAGTCACCTTTTACTGTGGGCAAATCCTCCACCTGAGGGAAAATGATGTAGTTGCGCCTGTGTTTCAGCAGGGCAGACAACACTCTGGACAACACGTTAGAGAACATAGGCTGGGACATCCCTGATGCAATGGCCACTGTTGTTTGAAAAGAACCACTTGCCAGGAAATGGAGTACTGACAGGACCTGCGCTAGAGGGGGGATTCCTGTGGGATGGCGGATTGCTGACATCAGGTCTGGCTCCAACTGGGAACACAGTTCATGGATTGTTGCACGATCAAGTCTGTAGGTGACTATTACGTGTCTCTCTTCAATTGTTGACAGGTCCACCAGCGGTCTGTACACCGGAGGATGCCGCAATCTCCTCACCTGCCCCAGAGGACGTGCCCTATGGACGAGAACAGCGAGCAGAGAGTCAGCCAACACTGAGGTATTAAAAAATAATTTATTGCACACATTTGTAATTCCGCAATATGCCTGTCACTGTGTATATGCAAGGCCTAGATAGGTGTGACGCATTTAAAATTTATGCCATGTGGCCCCCTGAAATGGCGGCTGCCTGACCTGTAAGGTGGGACAAGGGGATATGAGGTTAACTACGCTGGCGTTGTACACCGTTGTGGTAGGCGGTCGAAGACCGTGGCGCAATCCTGCATTGGTTAACTTTGGACCTTATGGGTCCCAGGAGCCAATGACGATGTACGCCGGCGGTAACGGCATGCATTGCCGCGGACGTGACCGCCATTTTCTGTCTGTTCACTCACTTGATACCTGACCTTCGACAGGAGAGGACCTACACTGCAAGTGCTGCTGTGACCTCAGTCTGGAAGCAACAATGGCTCATGTGTCTGGGGAAATGGCCCCTGCCTTCACTTCGGAGGAGTTGTAGAAGTTAGTGGATGGGGTCCTCCCCCAGAACACGCTACTCTACGGTCCTCCAGACAAACAGGTGAGTACATTGTGAGCATGCTGTATGGGCAATGCCCATTTGGAGTGGTGTGGATGGAAGATACGGGGGGACTGAGGCCTGCATGAGTGGACGGTGAGTGTATGTGTGTCAGGGCAAGGGTGGGAACGTGGGTCAATGACTGTGACGGTCCGGACGGTTAAAGATTATCCTTTTCCCCTGTACTATTCCTCTAGGTCAGCGCCCACCAGAAGAAGGATATTTGGCGTGCCATCACCAAGGACGTCCTGACCCTGGGGGCCCACCACAGACGGAGTACCCACTGCCGTAAAAGATGGGAGGACATTAGCTGCTGGAGCAAGAAGAAGGCAGAGGCCCAGCTGGGGATGGCCTCCCAACGTGGGAGAGGTGCCCGTCGCACCATGACCCCCCTGATGTTCCGGATCCTGGCGGTGGCCTATCCGGAGTTGGATGGGCGCTTGAGGGCATCACAGCAGCCACAAGGGTGTGAGTACAGTCACATCCATCTGACTCTGCGCACATTACGAGGTGTCTGGGTGGGGGAGGTGGGCTGTGGGCTCCCATAGGCCAGGGCGAGTTTTGTAGGCAAGGCCAGTTCGGGAGGCAGGCTATGTGGCAGTCCAACCCCATCAGTGGTAAGGGCCAACTACACCTAGTCAGGCTCCTGTGACTTCCATGTGTGCAGCAATCGGGCATAGGCCTTGTACCCCATGTCCCTGTGATTAATTATGGAACTCGAAGTGCATGGCGTAGTGCAGAGGGCTACTGTGTCTGTAGTGTCCGCCAACGGTAGCGGTATTGAATGCACTGAACATGACGTTCTTCTGTCTTCCCCCCCACTTTTTGTGGTCTCCCTGTTCTTGTGTACATTAGCATCATCAGGCGGAGGAGCAGTGGCACCGGAGCAGGAGGGAGCTGCATCCCACTTGGCCCTGGAGGGCAAGACAACGGAGTCTGAAGCCACCAGTGAGACGGAGGGCGAGGGGAGCTCCACGGCGGGGACAGGAGGTGACATCAGCGACAGCGACTCTTCCTCTGATGGGAGCTCCCTTGTGGTGGTGGGCCTCTCTGTGCCCCCAGCTTCAACAGGTACAGCCACCACCTCCCCTACCAGCACCGCCCTCCCAGCAGCCCCTCAGCGTGTGTCCCGTGGCCGCTCACCCAGGAGAGTGGGCATCTCCTTCGCCCCAGGCACCTCAGGCCCTGCCCCAGTCAGCCCTACTGCCATCAGTGAGGAGGCTTTTGACCTCCTGAGATCCCTCACTGTTGGGCAGTCTACCATTCTGAATGCCATCCAGGGTGTCAAGAGGCATTTGCAACAAACAAATGCATACCTGGAGGGCATTCATTCTGGCCAGGCAGCCCAACAGAGAGCATTTCAGGCTCTGGCCTCAGCACTGATGCAGCCATTTTCCCTGTGTCCAGCCTCCCCCTCTCCAACTTCCTCCACCCAGACCCAATCCCATGTACCTCAGCCTATCCCAAGCACACCATCAGACCAGCATGCACACACCTCAACACACAACGGTGGCTCTGGCAAACATAAGCACCACACATCCTACAGGCACTCACGCAAGCATAATACTCATGCACACATACCAACATCCACTGCCTCCACTGTGTCCCCATCCTCCACGTCGTCCTCCTCCCTCCCTGTCTCGTCTCCACTCACACCTGCATGCACTACATCTTCAGCCACTACCTCCATCACCAGCACGCCCATCACCACACACCGCTCATGTGCACTCACCACCCCCACTACCATTCACACATCCCCTTTGTCCTCTACCAGTGTGTCTGTGAACCCTCCTCCCAAAGTACACAAACGCAGCCACACACCCACCCAACAGCCATCCACCTCACAACAGCCTCCAGCCCATGCACCTTCACCAAAAGTCAGCAAATGTACACCTCCTACAACCACTACCTCTTCCTCCACTCCCAAACACCCTCCATCTACCAATCCCAGTGTGTCTAAAAAGCTTTTCCTATCTAATGTTGACCTCTTCCTTACACCTCCCCCCTCGTCCGTCCCCTAGGACCTGCCTATCCAGGTCCCAATCCAGCACCTCAGCCACCACATCACCAGGCACAGTGGTGCCAGCAACTGCGGGCTTTTGGAGTGCGCCAAGCAACAGGGCTGCCAGTGTTCCACAGAGCGAGGGCAAGGACATTCCGCCACCTCCAAAATTAGAAAAGCTGCCCACATCCCGGAGGGAGAAGGCGAAAACACCTGCCACAAAGGGCTCAGGCAAAACAAAAGTGGATAGTGGCAAGACAGCTGCGTCACCATTCAAGGTGGGGAAGGGCCAATAAATCAAGAGCATGTCCATATCGACGCCAACCTGCACGGCGGACAAGACCGCCACCAGAACCGCCACCTGCAATGCCACACACACCACCAAAAGCACCGCAGTTACTGAGCCCGCCACCAGCACGCAGTCACTGAGCCCGCCACCAGTACCGATGCCACAGACCTCGCCGCCAGCACCGCCGTCACAAAGACCGCCGCCAGCACCGATGCCACAGAGCCCGCCGCTAGCACCGATGCCACAGAGCCCGCCGCCAGCACCGATGCCACAGAGTCCGCCGCAGGCACCGCCGCTACTGACATCGCCGCCAGCATCGATGCCACTGAGGCAGCCACAAGCACCGCCACTACTGACACAGCTGCCAGCATCGATGCCACTGAGGCAGCCACAAGCACCGCCACTACTGACATCACCGCCAGCTGCCCCGCAACATCCTGAGCCAGTGGCACCACCGCAGACATGGCTGTAATCCCCAATGGTCAGTCGTCCAAGGCTGGTGGTCAGTTCCAGGAGCCTGGGCAGCTTGCATGTTGCACCACCATCAGTGGAGTATCACATCCACTACCTCAGTCCTTGGCAGGAGGAAGCATTCTGGGCACCAAGCCCCCTCCAGAGCCAGTGGAGAGATACATCCACTACCTCAGTCCTTGGCAGGATGAAGCACTCTGGGCACCAAGCCCCCTCCAGAACCAGTGGAGAAAGACATCCACCACCTCAGTCCTTGGCAGGATGAAGCACTCTGGGCACCAAGCCCCCTCCAGAACCAGTGGAGAGATACATCCACTACCTCAGTCCTTGGCAGGATGAAGTACTCTGGGCACCAAGCCCCCTCCAGAACCAGTGGAAAGATACATCCACTACCTCAGTCCTTGGCAGGATGAAGCGCTCTGGGCACCAACCCCCTCCAGAACCAGTGGAGAAAGACATCCACTACCTCAGTCCTTGGCAGGATGAAGCACTCAGGGTACCAAGCCCCCTCCAGAACCAGTGGAGAAAGACATATACTACCTTAGTCCTTGGCAGGATGAAGCACTCTGGGCACCAAGCCCCACCAAGAACCAGTGTAGAAAGACATCCACTACCTCAGTCCTTGGCAGGATGAAGCACTCTGGGCACCAAGCCCCCTCCAGAACAAGTGGAGAATCACATCCACTACCTCAGTCCTTGGCAGGATAAAGCACTCTGGGCACAAAGCCCCCTCCAGAACCAGTGGAGACTGTTATCCACTTGAGAGACTGTGGTTTTGCACTCCCCAGGATAGAGCAGTGGGCAAACCACCCACTGGAGAGACTTGAGAGACTGTGGCTTTGCACTCCCCAGGATAAAGCAGTGGGCAAACCACCCACTGGAGAGACTTGAGAGATTGTGGCTTTGCACTCCCCAGGATAAAGCAGTGGGCAACCCACCCAATGGAGAGACTTGAGAGACTGTGGCTTTGCACTCCCCAGGATAAAGCAGTGGGCAACCCACCCATTGGAGAGACTTGAGAGACTGTGGCTTTGCACTCCCCAGGATACATCAATGGGCATGGAGCCCCCGTGTGGAGCTGGCGTTGTGCACTCATCCGGCTGAGGTGCCCCCTTCCCTTCCCCCTGAGGTGCCTGTTTTATTTTGATCTGATGCCCCTGCAGTGTCCTCTCCCTTTGGAGTCCGGTATCGAGTGTGGGCTTCACCCATGCATTTTGGGCCCAGTGGTCCACGGACTAAGAATGGTGCATTATCCGGACTTGTGTAGCTGGTGTACATAATTGTTTATACTGTATTTCAAGTTTTGACTAATGGATTTTTATTTATTACAAACGTTCAACTCATTTCCTTTTGTCCTTGCGTTCTTCGAGGGGAGGTGGGGGGATGTAAATGTAATGTTGCAGCATGTATTTGTGTGTATGTTGTTGTGGGTGAGGGTTGGGGTGGGTTTTTTTGCGTGTTGCATGTGTGTGTCACTCTCTTTTCCCTCCCTCCTCCCCTGTGTTGTAGGTGCAGTACTCACCATGGTCGTCGCCGCTGTCTTTTGTGCTCCTGGTAGAGGAGCAGGAATACTATCGCAGGGAGTATTTGCAGTTCTCGCTCCATGGCGTCCTGGTTCCTCGTGGAATGTGTAGAGGTGAGTGTTTTCCCTTCCAAGTCCTGTTTCCACTGTGTTTTTATTCGCGTAGGTTCCGCCCCGGAAAGGGTGGCGGATTGGCCTCTCATAATAGTGTGGCTGGTACATTGTCTTCCGTCTGTCTGTTGGCGGTGACCGCCAAGCTGTTTTTTGTACCGCCGTGGTGGTCGGAGTGTTAAAGTGGCTGTCAATGTTGGCGGTTTCTGCCATGGTCGTGATTCAATTTTTTTTACTGCCGGCCTGTTAGTGGTCTTACCGCCGCTTTAACACCGACCGCCAGGGTTGTAATGAGGGCCAAAGTCTCTCAGAAAGGCAAAGTATGACAAAGTAGTGGGTCGGTGGATTGTCCCATAATGGCTTGATAATGGCAGAGTAAGAATGGCTGATTTCTCCTTGTGTCACGTTGTTATATCAAAGTTGTCGAACAAGTTTCTAATTTCCCATTGGGCAATACTTGGTGGATCATTATCTCTGTCCAATAATCCGTCGCACACCTTACTAGAATTTTCACCTAAGACAGTTCTCATGCAGTTTATTGGCTCCTGTGATTGACGTCTTCAACGGGTAGAATGTCAGGTAAGAAAAGTTACACTTGTCGCTCCATTCAGTAGTTCCATCGTCTTCTCCTAGTTTAGGCCACCTTGCACCTGTTGCAAATTACACTGTTGCATTTGGCAAGAAGGTTCCCTTGAGCAAGTCGGGTCCCATGAGAAAGAATTTACTATGGTTACACACACATATTTCTAGCTTCTGGAAAAGTACAGCGTCATGTCCTTCAGGGAAGCAGCACATTGCATGTTAGAAAACACAGTTAATATGAGACTAGGAAGCTAGGCCCAGACCCTTGCTAACTAAGGCCTAGTGAGTAATTTAGCAAAACCTCACAATTTATTCACCTTCTGAATTCCCTCATGTCAATTTCTTCCCCCATTTTTGTGGCGTCTAATTTTTCTCTGAACAATTTCTCCCTTTTCTTTTCTCCTCTGATTATTTTTCGCCCTTTTCAATTCTTTTACTAATTTTTCATGACAGCCATAATCCAAATAAGCAAGCCAAAACAATCAATATTCCCTGTATTATTTTTGCTAATATCCCATGCCAAATATTACTAAACCAGCTTCCCACTTTAGCAAGTCCCTTTCCAACCTTTTCCCAAACACCTGGTTCTTTCAGTTCCTTCAAATCTGCACTATCTCTTGTTAGGTTAGTAAGCATACTTCTAATCTCATTACTATTATCAGGAATATAGGCACAACAATGTTGCTCATTAAACATCTTACAGACTCCGCCATTTTTCGCTAGAAGAATGTCTAAAGCAATCCTGTTTTGAAGAGTCACAGCCCTCTCCGCAGCAAGTTCAGTATCCATCAGGAGTATAGCTCCTGTAAAATTTGTCAGCATGTTATGCACAATAGTAAACAACTTTTGTATCTTTATGGAGTTCAAGATAACTCTCACTGAAGGAATTATGGCTCCAAAAATGTCTCCTACCACACCAGCAGCAGTCTCTCTCCTTTGTTTAGTACGATGTAATTCAGACAATTTCGGAATTTTTTCAAATCCTCTAACTAAGATATCTTTGGGAAAACTATCCCCAAATAACATGTCACATACCATCCCTTTGGAAGACAGTAATAAGCATTAAATCTACAAACATAAGAGATCCCAGGGATCGCTGGATCGTGTCCATTTAACATAAGCATCCATTTACTCTAACACATACTTACACTCACTTGTTCCCACAAACACATTATCATAATATGACTTTGGTCGCGTTATGCAAAGCTTGCCTACGTGTAGTGCATCTAAAGCTAATTACCCTTGTTCCCTAATTGCACTATAGCTCTCACTATTTACAAAAGCTCGCTGCTGCAATCCTTTCTCCAACTTCCTCTTCAATGCCCTTCTTCTATCTTCCGTGTGATTTAGAAAGCTTTTCTCTACAGGTGTAAGCAGACATGTCAGATTATTGCGGTGTGCATAAGATGTACTAATTGTTAATGTTGCTTCAAAGAACCCCTTAACTAGTTTTATGTTATAGTATACTATTCAAGTCCTCTAGGATAGGCACATAAGAAAACACAAGATCTTTGTTTGAATAAAAGTACTGAATCTCTTCTTGATTACAGAATTGTGTTAGTAACAAACTACAGCTTATCCGATATGTTAGAGGCAAACTATGGTAGATAACTCCCTCTTCCACTGAAACAGGAATTTGTGTACACACATAACAATCTTTCACATCCATAGTGTCAACATACTCAGTCAGCAAGCAAAAGAAAACATTAGTAGATAGTTCCCCTTTGACGTTAGTTCCCTCATGCAAATATTTTGTGTCCTCCTCGAACCTCTCCCAAGCTGTTAGTGTAGCGGTGGTCTCAGGAATTGTAGCATTGTTAGTTTCACTCTTATCCACCAATGGCATTCCCACAATCAGAACTATGATGAATATCATCCATACAACACCCAAAGCAACACCCAAACATTTACAATGCCCACTTCCCCTATTCTCATCTCTAGTTTTAGCCATGATCTGTAACGAATCAGAAAGTAAAGTGCTATAAGTGCGAACAACAACCATCTGAGGATGGTTAACACTTTTTTTTTCTTCTCTTTTTTTCAGCAAGTCAAAGCAAGCAAAAGTCTTTCTGCAGCAATTATTTACAGCTTCCACATTCACTCCCAGGATCCTTGTCAATTCCGGTTAGCAGCTTGTCAAAATCAGTTTTCAAACGTCAATTCAGGTTAACAGTGTCACATCCGGTAATTTATCAGTCTCTTTTCTCAGTTTTCTTTCCTCAATTTTTCACATTAGCACAGTCTCTTTTCACTGGCCAGAATCAGGTACCATAGTATTGACCTGGAACTTCTCGATCAAAACAGAACGCCAAGAACTCTTGCTGCCACTCAGCTGATGTTGCGTATGCCCATTCAGGACCTGAGTACCTTCTGTTTGCTACTCTTGTTCTTGTCAACTTGCGATCACCCTGCGAATTCTCCTTCACTGTGATCTTCTTTTCTTGTTGTATCAACTTCTTCCTCTATTGCATCATCAACAACCACCTGTCCTTTAGTCACTTGCAATTCTGGCCACTTATCTCCTTTCAGCGTCTCTCTTGTCTTTGATTTTCCTTGTGGCAGCTCGTTGCCTTCTTCTGATTAGATGGTGTTTTCTCTTGATGGACCTGCAATTTGCTCAGGAGGAGTCCGGACACTTTGACTTTCTTCCGCCTCAACTCCTTCGCCTTCTGGGACTGTCAGGGGCTCTACTTCAATACCGCATCCGTCTGCTTCTGGGAGAACCTCTCTCTGGGTCGGTCCTCCTGGTGCCTCAGTTGAGATAGGCCCACCGTCACCCCTCTGTGTCTCGTTTCTTATTGGAGTGACCAAGCCATCCTCAACAGGCTCTCCTTCTGTCTCAGTTCCCCTTTGATTACTCTCCGGCCCTGAGCTTCCTTTTCTTTAGCTGTTATTTTCGACAATCCAATTTCCTCATCAGTTGGACACGTCACCTTTTTCGTGTGAATGTCATGGATCCAGTTTGCAATTCCCGCACACTTCACAGCAGTAGTAGTCGTTAGTATTACTTGATATGGCGCCTTCCAACGTGGCTCCAAACACGACTTCCTCTCGTGTTTCTTGATGACAACCCAGTCACCAGCTTTCAGATTGTGACCTGGATCATTTATCAGTGGCAGTGTGGTAGCTTCCACCTGGTGAGAGAAAGAGCGACCACGTCAGCCAGACCCTTGCAGCAGTCCAATACCATGTTTTCTGTGATATTCACAAGAGCATTTGCAGGCACTGCAGGCAGTCTCATAGCTCGGCCCATGAGAATTTCATGAGGAGATAGTCCTGTTTTCTCGTTAGGTGTATTTCTCATTGACATTAGCACTAAGGGCAATGCATCAGGCCACTTCAAATTTGTGGCTGCGCACATCTTTGCCATTCTCGACTTCAGGGTACCATTCATCTGCTCCACTAATCCTGATGCTTCAGGGCGGTAACTACAATGCAACTTCTGTTCAATGTTCAATGCTGCACACAAGAGCTTAACCACCTCGTTGTTGAAGTGACTTCCCCTATCTTATTCTAAAGAGATCTGAAACCCGAAACCTGGAATCAATTCCCTAAGCAGCAGCTTTGCTACTGTGAGACTGTCATTTCTGCGTGTAGGGTAAGCTTAAATCCAGTGACTAAAGATACACACAATCACCAACACGTATCTCAGACCTTAACACACAGGCATCTCAATAAAGTCCAATTCCATTCTGTAAAATGGATCTCCTGCTCTCCCAATGTGGCTCAAATTTATCACTGTCCTTTTCTCCGCATTCATCTGCTGACAGATGATACACCTGTGGCAAATCACTTCTGCGGCTTGTCTGAACTTTGGGTTAAACCAATCAATTCTGAACAACCTGGTCATGGCATCTCTCCCAATATGTGCTTGCCCATGGTAAAACCTTGCAAACTGTGACAGAAGACTGTTCGGCAAAACCATTTTCCCTTCATCTGAAACCCACAAATCATCTGGTCTCTGTACACATTGCATCTTTAGCCAAGTACGTTTCTTATCTCTGCTGGCACGTCCCTGCAACAATTTAAATTCCTCCAATGTGTCAACCACCCTTAAAGCGTAACCTGTGCATGTCTCATTTTTTGTTTCATGTAACAATTCCCACTGATCCTTGATTGATATACAGTTCAATGCGCAAAACCTTGCGACTTGATCCGCATATCCATTTCCCATGGACACAAAGGTGGTCATTACAACCCTGGCGGTCGGTGGTAAAGCGGCGGTAAGACCGCCAACAGGCCGGTGGTAAAAAAAATTGAATTACGACAGTGGCGGAAACCGCCAACATAGACAGCCACTTTAACACTCCGACCGCCATGGCGGTACAAACAAACAGCTTGGCGGTCACCGCCAACAGACAGGCGGAAGACAATGTACCGCCCACAGTATCACAACCTACCAATCTGCCTCCTTTTCCGGGGCGGATTCACCGCGAACAAAAACACAGCGGAAACAGGACTTCGAAGGGAAAACGCTCACCTCTACACACCCCACGAGGAACCAGGACGCCATGGAACCAGAGCTTCACATTTTCCCAGCTTTCATCTTCTTGCTCCTCTACCAGGACACGAACGCCGGCGGCGAAGACCACGGTGAGTACTGCCCCTACGACACAGGGGAAGGGGGAGGGAAAAAACAGGGGGACACACACGCAACACGCAACACCCTCACCCCCACCCTCGCCCACGACAACACACACACTAATACATATTGATACATCACAGTTACACCCCCCAAACCCCCCCCTGGAAGAATGCAAAGACAAAAGGAAATGAGTGTAACCATTGTAATCTATTAAAATCCAGTACGCAAAAATATATATATACACTACTAACAAATACTGTATACACACTAAGAATAGAAGTTCAGGTATTGCTCCATTTAAGTCCGTGGAACACTGGGCCCACACTGCATGGGTGAGGCCCACACAAGGTACCCAAACATGACAGAGAGAACACTGCAGGGGCATCAGATAGAAATAAAACAGGCACCTCAGGGGGAAGGAAAAGGGGGGGCACCTCAGCCGGATGAGTGCACAATGCCAAATCCACGAGGGGGCTACATGCCCACTGTTCAATCCTGGGGAGTGCAAAGCCACAGTCTCACAAGTCTCTACAGTGGGTGGGTTGCCCACTGTTCAATCCTGGAGAGTGCAAAGCCACAGTATCTCAAATCTCTACAGTGGGTGGTTTGCCCACTGTTCATTCCTGGGGAGTGCAAAGCCACAGTCTCTCAAGTCTTTACAGTGGGTGGTTTGCCCATTGTTCAATCCTGGGGAGTGCAACACCCCAGTCTCACAAGTCTCTTAAGTGGGTGGTTTGGCACTGCTATATCCTGGGGAGTGCAAAGCCACAGTCTCTCAAGTCTCTACAGTGGGTGGTTTGCCCACTGTTTAATCCTGGGGTTTGCAAAGCCACAGTCTCCCAAGTGGATGTCAATCTCCACTGGTTCTGGAGGGGGCCTTGTGCCCAGAGTGCTTCATCCTGCCAAGGACTGAGGTAGTGGATGATAATCTCCACTGGTTCTGGAGGGGGGCTTGTGCCCAGAGTGCTTCATCCTGCTCGTGGTGGCCTCAGTAGCGTCAGAGCTTTTTGCGCTCATGGGCCTGCGGTGCTTGTGGCGGCGGTGTCATTGGCAGCGGTGCTTGTGGCGGCAGTATCCTTGGCAGCGGTGCTTGTGGCGGCAGGTTCATTGGCAGCGGTGCTTGTGCAGCGGTGTCCTTGGCAGCAGTTCAGCTGCTGGCGGTCCTGTCTGGGGCAGTGGGGCTGCTGGTGGTCGCCTTCTGGGCAGCGGGGCTGCTGCTGGTGGTCCTGTCTGGGGTGGTGTGACTGCTGGCGTTCGCCTCCTGGGCAGCGGGGCTGCTGATGGCAGTCCTGTCTGGGGCAGTGTGGCTGCTGGCGGTCGCCTCCTGGGCAGCGGGGTTGCTGCTGGCGGTCCTGTCTGGGGCAGTCTTGTCCGCTGTGCTGATCTTCCCAGACTTGCCGGTTTTCTTGTGCCCCTTCCCCACCTTGGATGGTGTTGCAACTGTCTCCACAATCTCAACTGTACCCCTGGGAGCGGCTTTGGGGGCTGGTGTCTTTCCCCTCTCCCGCCGGGCACTGTCCAACTTTTGATGCTTGACAGGTGGGGGACTGTCCGTGCTGTGGCTCCTTGCCACACTGCCTGCCCTGCTGCCTGGTGCACTCCATAATCCGGTGACTACTGGCACCACTGGTCCCGCCGATGTTGTGGCTGAGGTGCCAGGTTGGGACCTGGAGAGTCGGGCACTAGGAGACTGACGGGGTGGGGGAGGTGAGGGAAAGAGGTCAAGACTGGCCAGGAAAAGTTTCTTAGGAACACTGGGACGGGTAGCTGGAGGGGGTTTGGGAGTGGAGGAAGAGGTTGTGGTCAAAGGAGGTGTAAGTTTGCTGACTTTGGGTGAAGGTGCATGGGCTGGAGGCTGTCCTGAGATGGATGGCTATTGGGTGAGTGTGCGGCTGCATTTGTGTCCCTTGGGAGGTGGCTTCACAGACACACTGGGAGAGGACACAGGGGATGTGTGAATGGTAGTGGGGGTGGGGACTGCACGTGAGCGGGGTGTGGTGTTGGGTGTGCTGGTGATGGACGTAGTGGCTGAAGATGTAGTGCATGCAGGTGTGAGTGTAGACGAGACAGGGAGGGAGGAGGGAGACGAGGAGGAGGGGGACACAGTGGAGGCAGTGGATGTTGGTGTGTCTGCATGTATATGATGCTTGCGTGAGTGCCTGTGGGATATGTGGTGCTTATGTTTGCCAGAGCTTACTTTGTGTGTTGAGGTGTGTGCATGCTGGTCTGATGGTGTGCTTGGGATAGGCTGAGGTACAGGGGTGTGGGTCTGGGTGGAGGAAGTTGAAGGGGGGAGGCTAGAGACAGGGACAATGGCTGCCATCAGTGCTGAGGCCAGAGTCTGAAAAGCTTGCTGAAGGGCTGCCTGACCAGAATGAATGCCTTCCAGGAATGAATTGGTTTGTTGCAACTGCCTCTCTACACCCTGGATGGCATTCAAAATGGTAGACTGCCCAACAGTGAGGGACCTGAGGAGGTCAATGGCCTCCTCAATGAGGGCAGCAGGGGTGACTGGGGCAGGGCCTGAGGTGCCTGGGGCGAAGGTGATGCCCACCCTCCAGGGTGAGCGGGCACGGGGCAAAGGCTGAGGGGCTGCTGGTAGGGGGGTGGTGGCTGTACATGTAGATGCGGGGGGCACAGATGGGGCTGCCACCGCAAGAGAGCTTCAATCCCTGCGACATGGCTTACAAGGCTATGGCCGATTTCTGCACACATGGATGTCACAGGAGCCTGACTAGGTGTAGTTGGCACTGTACCCAGGTGGGGTGGGGTGCCACAGGGACTGCCTGAAAAAGGGGACTTAACTAGCAAACTCGCCCTGGCCTAGGGGAACCCACAGCCCACCTCCCACACCCAGACACCTCCAATGGGCACTGAATCAGCTGAATGAGGTGCACTCACCCCCTTGTTGCTGCTGTGATGCCCTCAAGCGCCCATCCAACTCCGGGTACACCACCGCCAGGATCCTGAATATCAGGGGGGTCATGGTGCTACGGGCACCCCTCCCACGTTGGGAGGGCATCCCCAGCTGGGCCTCCGCCGTCTTCTTGCTCCAGCGGTGAATGTCCTCCCATCTTTTCCGGCAGTGGGTGCTCCATCTGTGGTAGTCCCCTGAGGGTCCGGACTTCCTTGGCGATGGCACGCCAAATATCCTTCTTCTGGTGGGCGCTGACCTACAGGAATTGTACAGGGGAAAAAGAGAAGTAATTACCAACTGCAGCGTCACAGTCATTGGCCCGCATCCATACCCTTGCCATGTGGCACATGCACTCACCGTTGTTTCATGCACGCCTCATTCTCCCCCCCCCTATCTTTCATCCACCCCACTCCACACAGGCATTGCCCATCCAGCATGGTAACGGTGTACTTACCTGTTTGTCTGGAGGACCGTAGAGTAGCTTGTACTGGGGGAGGACCTCATCCACGTGTTTCTCCAACTCCTCCGTGCTGAAGGCAGGGGCCCTTTCCCCAGACGCACGAGCCGTTGTCTCTTCCAGACTGAGGTCACAGCAGAACTTGCAGTGTAGGTCCTCTCCTGTCGAAGATCAGGCATCGAGTGATTGAACAGTGAGAAAATGGCGGTCACGTCCGCGGCAGCGAGTACCGTCACCGCCGGCGTACATCGTCATTGGCTCCTGGGACCCATAGGGTCCAATGTTAACCAATGCAGAATTGCGCTGCGGTCTCTGACCGCCTACCGCAACGATGTACAACGCCAGCGCAGTTACCTCATATCCCATTGTCCCACTTTACAGGTCAGGCAGCCGCCATTTCAGGGGCCCACATGGCTTTATTTTTGACTGCATCACACATACCTAGGCCTTAGCTAAACACTCATAGAGGCAAAATTTGGTATATGAATAGTTTTCGGAGTAAGCTGTATTGACGTACCTCAGAGTTGGTTGACTCTGTGCTCGCTGTTCTCCTCCATAGTCATGGTCCGCTGGGGCATGTGAGGAGATGGCGGCATCCTCCGGTGTACAGACCACTGGTGGACCTGTCAACAATGGAGGAAAGACATGCGATTATCACCTACATGTTTGATCGTGCCACAATCCAGGAACTGTGTGCCCAGTTGGAGCCAGACCTGATGTCAGCTATCCGCCATCCCACAGGAATCCCCCCTCAAGTGCAGGTGCTGTCAGTACTCCATTTCCTAGCAAGTGGGTCTTTTCAAACAACTGTGGCCATAGCATCAGGGATGTCCCAGACTATGTTTTCCAATGTGTTGTCCAGAGTGTTGTCTGCCCTGCTGAAACACATGCGGAGCTACATCGTTTTCCCTCAGGTGGAGGATTTGCCTACAGTGAAAGGTGACTTCTATGCCCTGGGACATATCCCTAACATCATAGGTGCCATTGATGGGACACATGTGGCCTTGGTTCCCCCGCAGGAGTGAACAGGTGCACAGAAACCGGAAGAGTTACCATTCGATGAATGTGCAGATGGTGTGTTTGGCAGACCAGTACATCTCCCATGTTAATGCAAAATTCCCTGGCTCAGTGCATGACGCTTACATCCTGCGAAATAGCAGCATCCCTTATGTGATGGGGCAAATACAGAGGCACCGGGTGTGGCTATTAGGTGAGCACCTGGACCCAAATCAGTGGGAATAGTTGTCTGGTTCTGGGGATGTCCCTAAGAGTTAGTGTGTGTCTAACAGTTGTCCCTCCCCATTTGCAGGTGACTCTGGTTATCCCAACCTGTCATGGCTACTGATCCCAGTGAGGAATCCCAGGACAAGGGCAGAGGAACGCTACAATGAGGCCCATGGGCGAACTAGGAGGATTATAGAGTGGACCTTCGGCCTCCTGAAGGCCAGGTTTCGGTGCCTACATATGACAGGTGGATCCCTATTCTACTCACCAAAGAAGGTGTGCCAGATCATCGTGGTCTGCTGTATGCTTCACAACTTGGCTTTGCGACGGCAGGTGCCTTTTCTGCAGGAGAATGGTCCAGATGGAGGTGTTGTGGCAGCTGTGGAGCCTGTGGACAGTGAAGACGAGGAAGCAGAAGAAGAGGACAACTACAACAGGAACTCGGTGATCCTGCAATACTTCCAGTGAGACACAGGTAAGAAGACAAACCTGCCTGCTACATGTACTTTAAAATTACTACCTCTCTACTGTCTGTCCTTTTCACCCAGTGTATAGTCACTGAGTTGTACTTTCCCTTACGATTTCATAGATGTGGGTCCCACTGTGTGACATCTGCTTTGTTTCCTCATGGACTAGAGCTGTGTGACATAGGTATGTTGACATTGCATTTGAAAGAGCATTTTGTCACTGTAATTGCTAATACACAAATTCAAAATCACAGACAGACTCCAAATTGTTTTGTGCTTTAAGGGTGTTAATTTAAGTGCTCAATATTGGAGGGGGTTGTAAAATGGTGAGGGGTGATGGTGGAGGAATGTCCATGGCATAGTCCAGTCTATTAGTCTCACAGGTGCATTGTCCAAAGGGGCATAGGAAGTGGAGCTAGGGCAGTTTAAGGATGGACAGGGTGACAAAGTGGGACAGAAGTATGACATTCAGAGGGGTCTCATTTCTTGGCGGGGTTCTTGGCATTGTTCTCTGTCTTTGTCCTGGATCTCAGGGACCGTTTGCGGGGTGGTTCTCCATCTGCAGGGGGTGGGGTGCTGGTGTGGTGGTCCTGTGGCGGTGCCTCCTGTCCACTAGCGCCGGCGGAGGTGGTGGGCTGTTCATCATTGAGGCTAGTGTCAGGGGCCCCTTGTTGTGCCTCAGTGTCCCTCCTGTTGTTCACAAGTTCCTTCAGCACCCCTACAATTGTGACCAGGGTGGTGTTGATGGACTTGAGTTCCTCCCTGATCCCTAAATACTGTTCCTCCTGCAGCCGCTGGGTCTCCTGAAACTTGGTCAGTACCGTTGCCATCGTCTTGTTGAATGATGATACGGTCCCATGATGTTGGAGAGCGCCAAGTGCATGGGCACTGCAGGGGCCCGCAGGGGTACCCTGATTCCCCCTTACCGCCAGCCTGTCCATGGCAGTGTTTATCACCATGGACAGGCTGGTGGATGGGGACTCATAATCTCCAGGGCAGTTGTAATGACCCCCAAAATCTTGGTGAACATCTGTAACCCATGGCAATTCGATAACACTGAATATTGAGAACATATATCCAGGTGACAGTGAGAAATACCTCTGATTGAACTTCACACTAGTCATACACAAAACATAGAAATAAATGAGGTTCTAACAAGTTTGTCTCAAAAACCTGACAGACTACCACTCAAGCCCACACAGAAGGTTGAACTACTATGCTGATTGGAGATGACAGGTACAGAGGCAAAGATTCTCCTCAAACTGGATCAGACATTTAAGAATATGTCAATCACTTCCTGCACTTACCTACATATACCTGTGATGGTCTCTTCTACTCCAAAAGAACAAATGGAGGCCTTAATGTACCTATGCTATATACAACAGCAGGACTTAACAAAATCAACAATCTTCTCCATCTTAGAGCAACTCCAGATTTATACATAGTTCACTCCTACATGCATGGGAAATAAAGGACAAAATTGATCACACCATCAAAACCCTTAATTGAACATTTTAGACTAGACTTCGATGGTACATTTAGCAATTACTAGCAACATATGACTAGAGGAAGGAAGAATTAGAAAAATGGAAAAATCTCCCCTTCCAGGCTGATGGCATTATGGCCCTCATTACAACATTGGCGGTAAATCCCGCTTACCGCCGTGCAGAAGACCACCAACACACCGCTGCAACTGCGGAAATCCGCCACAGTTATTACGACCCACAGGCCCGAATCCGCCAAAATCTAGACACCCACACAAGTCCGCCACACCAAAGGTCAGTGATAAACTGGCGATAACAAAACCGCCACCGTCACGCCAACAGGAATACGCCCACAGTATCACAACCCACGAATCCACGCGGCGGTCTTTCAACCACGGTATTCCATTGGCGGTACACACCGCTGCGCTCAAAATACACAGACATTTACAAAACACAACCACATTGGACAATTCGAAATACACACACCTGATACAAATACATACACCACTCCCACACACTCAATACAATATATAACACACACCCACATCACCCACAAACCCCTACGAAAAGACCGCCAAAGTCGTAATGAACCCCCTTTGTCTTTATTGTGACTTCAGAATAAGCTGTGTGTCTTCCTCGCATTTAGGGTCATATTTATATTTTGTTTGAGCCATTTTAGCGTCATTTTTTTAATGCTAAAATGGTGTAAACTTAACTCCATATTTATACTTTGATGCTAGACCCTTCTAGCGCCCAAGTATTGGAGTTTGCATCATTTTTTGGATGCGTGAACCCACCTTCCATCAATGAGATGCAAGGTGGGCATTCCTGTCCAAAAAATTATAAATTAGCCTTAGCATTATATTTATCCCCTGTGCTAAAATGACACCCGGGTGAGAGGCGGACCCAAATAATAACGTTAAGCTTGCTTAATGTCATTATTTAATGTATGGGTCAGACCAGGTGTTAAGGTACCTGTGGACCCATTTCCATGGCCAAACAACATGGAATAGGCCCAGAGGTGCCACCCCAAGCCCCAGGAACACCCCATCCACACCAGTGGGACATCAGAGTCTGAGGGACCCCATCCCAGGAGAGTAGGGTAAGTATTTTTCATTTTTTTATTTTAAGTGCCATTGGGGGCCCTTACATGGGGCCCCCTGCTTGGCACTGGGTGTAGAGGCCATACACAGGCGGCACTGATCCCCTGTGGTGGCCATTGGGGCGGTGGGCATGACTCCTGTCTTTGTAAGACAGGAGTCATTTAGGGTGGTTGTGTGTCAGAAAATGACGCTAGGCTGGTTAGCGGCATTATTTTTGCCTCTGACCAGCCTAGAATCATTTTCTGTTGCACAACCTCCTTTTCCCATATCGCCACACCCACCCGACTAGCGTCTTTAATTTTGACGTTAGTCCAACCTTAGCGCTGGCTTGCGCCATTTCTTAATTATGGAGCCCGGCTGGTGCTGTAGAATGGTGCAAGCCGGCACTAAAATTTTGAAACAAAACTGCGTATAAAAAGTATAAATATGCCCCTTAGTTTTAGACCTATTGTTTTACTGAATTTGTCTATGATCTTGAGATTAGTACTCATTCCTTCCCATGTGTTACTTAGTACTGCGATGTTGTCAGCAAAGGCTAGAGCGGTGATCTCCTCAATATGTCCATCATATCCAATTGTAAAGCCCTTGCCATTTTTCAAATATTAAAGGATTCATGGTAATATTAAATAATAGAGAAGATAAGGAGTCACCTTGTTTTTATCCAGATTTCATTATTATTTCTGGCATAGATTTGTTGTTTCTAGACCTTGGAAAAAGATGATGATGTTGAATTTGTATTTGTACGTTTTTGTATTAGATCTCGTATATACGACGGAACTCTGTGTCTTTCAAGGCTATGGAAAATGTGACAATGGCTTACAGAGTCAAAAGCCTTTGAAATGTATTTGAACACCACTGCAAGAGAGGGCCTCATTTACAATGTTTTGCTGCACTGCCCTGCATCAAAACAAAAGGGCAGGTATGCGCCTTATTTACAAGATACGGCACATTCCCGTCCTTGTCCCCTGCGCTAGTGCACAAATTGCTGCCAAAACCCAATGCCGGGACCCTTGCAGCATGTGTTAAGGGGATGATGTTACAAGGGGAATGAGGAAAAACAGGGAGAAATAATGTTGTTTCTCCCCATTGCATCACCATTACACCACCCCTAGGGCGGTGCAGGTTTTTGATGGATTCCCAGGTCTAAAAAGCCTTGCAAATCTGAGAATGCGTCAAAATTCATGGGTGTTGGGTGAGAACCCCCACCTCAACACCCATGGAATGCCTCTTTGATGCAAAACATGCAAGCTTAGTGACTTGCGCAGTGTTGCCCCACTACCTATCTCCAACGCAGGACTCTTTGAAATAAGCCCCCTAGTGTTTATTCTTTTGTACCCTTTTTATGATGTTTAACTCTTACTTTCATGAAGCCTTTTTGTCTCATATTTTTGCGAGTAGCTTCACGAATGCTGTACAAATAGAAATCAGTCTCCAGTTGCTTATTTTGTTTAGCTCATCTGTTGCTCAAATGAGAATTTACTTTAAAAAGCAAAAGATAAGGGGCGTCTGGCAAAACAGAAAAAGGTTAATTTATATAAACATTACAGCCAGGACAGCAGCCACAGAACTGGGGTCCGAGGACTGTTTCTCATTGTACATCGAATTGAAGCAAGTTTTTTACATTTCTCTGGGTGCAATAAAGTCATAAAAAACATTCCTTCTGTGGTAAAAAATGCGAACAGTTTGTCAAGGAGTCGCAAACACAATTCCATATAGGGAATGCAGGTGAACCTCGACCTAGCGTGGACACATTGTGGGCCAGCAAGTACGTATCCACATGTCCCTGAGGGATGCGTGGTCACTGCATGTGTTGTTTGTGCTGTGTCCTGATTGGCTAAATGTACCTAACTACATGTGGCATCTTTCTTTATGGTGTTTTGGGAATGCATACATTCCTCTGGCCATGTTTGTTTTATTGGAGCTAATCTCTGGAGACCATTGTAGAGTTGCTGCCTATCTGTGGGATCTGATCTAAGTTTTCATGTGTGTGCATTTGGTTGCTGGCTAAGTGCCCCCCCCCACCCATGATCTGTCAGTCATTAACCTTCAGGCCTGGGTCTCAGACCCTGCCTGACCACGTACCTTCGTGCTGAGTTGATGGAGCGTTCACAGTGACATAATTTAACAGTGGTGATACAACTTGATTTGTATATGAAAATGTATCATTTATAGGTGAAGATGTCTTGTTGTCATTGGTTAATCCATTATCAACACACCAATTGATACATTTTTGGGAATCAGGATTGAGCAGTCTTCTCTATACATTATGGGACTCTTCTCATAAGTAACCAAGTCGATAGTATTTTGGGCAGCAGCCTTGGTTCTTTATTGTATACTTTGTGAAGATCATACAGGCCAATAATGTCAGGCCCCACTGTTTTATTTGAGTTAGAGTCTTCAAATGCATCAGTTACTTTGAGAAGTGTGATTTCTTTAAATATTCATTCAAAGTCCCATTCTTCTGGTATCCTGTCAAAAGGCATTCTCAATAATGTCTTTGCAGTATTGAAAGATATAATCAGCACTGATTTGGCAAGTGGCATCTTCTGCACAATCACTGATTATTCTGGCAATTTTATTTTTCTCTTTCTTGAACATTTCCTGATATTCTTTGTTGCTGCCTCTTGCTTTTGTTTATTTTTCCTTATGTGTTTGATTGAGTTTTTCATTTTTCTTACCCATTTTTTGATACCTTAAGCTGAGCTGGGGTACTCTGCTATTCTTCTTGAGCAGTATTCATAAACCCATTGCCTGTTTAATTTGGGTGTTCATTGTGATTAACTGGCCAAGGACTTACATCACTTTTATTTTCTAATATGTAAACCACAGTTTCTTCCATCAGGTCCATAGCAGCTTCACAGTGCTGTGGATTTTTGGAGTATTTTTGAACTTCTGATATTCTGTCATTTAGATAATCAAAGGTATCAATTTTAGGTGCCTTTTTCTTTTGCTAAAGTCCTTACACATATTTGTTATGTTATCTCCACTGGTATAGGTTCATCGTTGGCGTTACCTTCAGTGTTATTGGATGCATGTTGCACATCCTTTGTCGTTTTTTTCTTTTATCTCTTCTATCCCTTCTTTTACCTGCAGTTTTGTTTCTGTTTTTATTGTCAAAATGCAGAACCATGAGCACAATAATATTTCCTTTGTTTTCATACACTTTTTTCAGTTCTGCCAGCAGCAGTAGTTCTTCTTTTGATCACAGTTTGGATACTTTGCTGCTTGCTTGAGCTGCAGGTTTGGCATTGTTTTGTTTTGTGGGATGTTCATGCCTTGTATGGTGTGACATTCCAATTTTAGTTCTGAATCTGGGGTCACAGAAGCTACAGAGGAACTTCAGCTGTCCTTTCTTTATTCTATCCTTGTATTCTTGCATGTTGCATAATGTCATAATGGCATGCAATGTTGTGGAATTCAGCTTCTTTATCATACTTTGAGCAGTTTGATTTTAGGTAGAATCCTTTATGTTTTCTTAGCTCTTCGAAGATTCCCATTATGATATTTCCAGTATGTGACTTTTTTGGTGAAGTTACGTCACTTGACATTTATTTCATCCTTAGCCTCATACTCATCTATCCTTGGCCTCATACAAACCTGTCAGTCTTTCAAATTTTGAAGCAATTGCACCATTGTTGGCTGATGAGGATATTGATTCAATACTTTCCCTGAGGTCTAAATTTTCTCATCATCTATTAGTGCAGAGGGGGTACATGTTGATATTTTGTGATTTGATCATTTTTTATTTACTGTGCTGTTAGAATTAGGTGAAAAATCAATAAAATGGGTTCGAAGGTTAACAATTTGTGGAAAAGACAGCACCTCCATTCGCCTTCTTAGCAGGGTTTTCAATAGCCAGGAACTACCCCATCTGTAACTGAGATTGTTTGCTTCACCATTTCTCACTATCATGCTCATGTCCATAATAGAAGCTTGTTTGGCCTATCTCTATAAACTTCTCCTCAAAGAATATGCTAGTATAGAGACAGTTACCAGTGGGATTACTAGGAGGTAAAGGCCACTATGACTGAGAAGACTTTAAGAAAGTCATAATTACTGCCTCTGTTTAGCCACGCTAAATTTAATTTCTTCACTTTGACGTTCTCAGCACTGACCAGAAATCACCTTTCTCTGGTCTTTGTGATGCTTTATTGTCATTAAACAGTTGGATTCCTATGATTGGCACCAATTCTAAGTCAGCTGCTAGGTGCTGGCCAAGGCAAAATGCCACTCCAATGCCCCAGGGAGGGACACGGGGAGGGGCGACCACCACAGGTGGAGTGATCCGCAGGAAGGGCCTAGCTCGCATCCAGAGTCACTGCTGCCTCAAAGGGCTGTATCTCATCCAGCTGCAGCACGCTTCTGTCCCGCTTCATGCCCCAGCCTAACTAACCCAGGTCTTAAAGACAATTATAATACTGAAGCCAAGGATCTGACTTGCCAACCATGGGCATGATGGGGACAGAGGAGGAGTGCACAGCACTCCCCCTCACTGCGCATGTGTGTTTGGCCAGCCGTCTCGGGCCAGGCAAACACATATGCACAGTAGGCGCTCTCCAGCCCAGCAACACAGTTACTGGGCTGGAGAGAGCATGCATAGGCTCCCAGCCAATCCTTATGCTTCTCTGAACAGCATTAGGATTGGCCGCAGGGCAGGCTGGAAGCCTGTGCCAGCAGCGACAGAGCAGAGCAGAGCAAATGGACTGGCACGGCATGGGAAAAAAGTATGTTTTATTTTTATTCTTTTTGTTTTTTTGGGTTCACCCCACCCTTCCCGCCACACAATGCCCCACTCCTATTCCCTCCTGCGACCCACGCCTGACTTTAGGCAACTGCCTTTCTTTAATATGTCTCTTCCAAGTCCTAGTTCTTCTTGTTTCTTCCATCATCCATCTTTGAGAACTGCAGACATTCCAAATTGTGATTTTCTATGGGTCACCCAACCCATTTTGAGTTGTGGTTGCAACTCTTTGATTTGGCAATTGCATGGTTTTGATCATAAAATCACAGAATACATCTGTCTCAGTCTTCCTAAATATTCCTAAAACACCATCTCTCAGTCTGCTTGCGAAATTCGATAACACACTGATTAACTTTAGCATTATGTGCTACCAAGCGTTAGCTAATAAATGTCAGTAATACAGCCTCCTTCTAAGGCTTCATTTATGGAATATCTTCATGTCCGAATACAAAAAATCAGAACTGCTTGTCACAAAGTGCAATGTATGCTTCTCAGTGTACACCGCTAATTAGAAAAACAAAACAATAGACATCACCTTACATTAGTTTTCTCATAAAGATCCTCTCTGGGATGTTTTCAATTAGTGAAAAAAGCACATTGACCTTACTTTGCATCAAAATGGTTCCTTGGTTGTATAAGTGTTCTTGATAACTCATTTGACCACTAAAGATACACGCTGACAAAGAAGATAAATAAAAAGATGTACATTGAAGGCTAATTTAGATCCTTGTTTAAACATTGATATTTGATTTTTTTCTGTGGTTTTCACAGCATGCATGCTTGTGTTATGATAATAAACACATGTCTATGTAGTGTTTTGAAGCATTCCTAAGGGACACTTGATTTGATAAGAATATACAAACGCTACTGGTGGTGCTGTCAGTAAATATGCACTGCGGTACATGTGTTCATCTGTTTTTAGGTTTTACTTCTCTGTGCATTGCTTGTCATACAACCAGCTGTTCTTCAAAGATACTCACTACAGTTGGAGTGCCCAAAGATGTGCCACGAGAGCCGGATCCATGCCAGATTGTCATGATAATGTTTGAATATGCGTTTGACACATAAGAATTACATATGAATCTAATCCATGAGGATAATCTGAAAATATGGAGTGGATGAACATTGAACACCCCTGAACTATTGATCGAACCAAAAATATATTTTATTGAGTTAATTTAACTGGGTAATTTTTAACATGTTAAATGCTATGCCTTGTGATACCATCTTATTGATATTCATATAACTCTCTTTGGGGAAGACAGGAGAATTACCATTCTTAGACACCGGCATAAGTGTGTGAAAAAGGCCTATTTATTGGAAATAGGAGCTATGGCATTTGACTTACAAAAGTAAGGAGCCTCACTACTCAACAATTCAACTCTGTTTAGCTCGCCTACCCTCCATTCGTTCCTGACCTTGCACTCCTGTATTTCTTTAAATATCCAGACTTCTTCCGATCTTTAAACTGCCTTCTATTTCATCATGACCCGGCAACTGTAACTAATTTACCTTCTTGGCCAGCCTTTAACTTCCTGTCTACCTGTTCCCTATTAACCTGGACTGCCAGTGTGAACAACCGTACATTTCTGTACACCATGGCAACTTCCCATTCTCCCACCTCACTACACCTGCTCCAAATCGACAACCCTGATCATGCATTTTCCCCTGTGCACCTCTTGCCAACAAGCTAACCCTTAACCTATGAACACTCTAAAGCCGGATCCAAGAAACTGACCCAGGCACGGGGCTGGAAGGGAGGGACAAAAAGACCTAAGATAACCCCCCAGCTGGTGCATCACCAACAAATGGTGGCATTGTGCCCCAAAATTCCTACTTAAATACAGAGGGCTACAAAGTAGCCCAAAGTAGCCCATGGGAGTTGTGGGCTGCTCCACTTCCCCAAACCTCTGGACTGGGTGGTGGAGACCGGTTGTCAGCTGTCCCACAAGACTCCCTTTCACACTCGGTATGGTCTTGCATGGGTCCAGTACCTTCTCGCACTGACAACCATAAATGGGGTGCAGCAGCCTCCTCACAAACCTGGGTACAGTATCACTGCACCTGTTACTGTGATGAAAGCTAAACCATGGTGGTACAAATGTGTTGTCTGTGGCCAAAGGTCTAGTCGAGCTGATTACTTACTAGCTGGGCTATTTGTCATGGTTTTAAATTCAAAACACACTGTTAATGGTCACAGTTACCTAGACAATGTCCACGATGGCTCTGCGAAATGGTTTGTCAATTTAAATTAGTTGAATAATTGTGTCTCTTGATTGTTTTTTATTAAGTTAGCCCACGTTGTAATTACGCTTTTCTGCTGCCTCGATCATCACAACCGACAGAGAAATTAGCATGCCTGCAGGACCAAAGGAGGATTTGGACTTCTCAAACGATTATTTTAAACATTCTTCAAAAAGGCCCTTTCACAAGGGATTCCAAATGGTAATACAGTTAGTTATTAATTTCTCTTGAAGGTATGGGTACGAGAAAAGGTATGAAAGGGTGATATTGTTGAGGATACTATGCAAACGAGTCGATGGGTCTCAATTTTCATGCATCATTTAGGATTTATTAGAAACACTACCAATGTTGAACCGATATTTATTTCTAAAAAATGTAACTTCTGAACCAACGCATTGTTGTGGGATGTGGTATCAAACCATCTGTCAAGGGACACTTTGTGACTTGGTATTTTGCTATTGCATGAGTTTAATAAAGTGGCTTTCCCACGCCACCCATTCGGATGCAGATCTAAAGGAAGCAGCATGACAGCATAAAGAAGGTTAACATTAGTGTGCAAGGTAGTCTCTCCTCTACGTTTGAACAGAACTGTGCTCAAGGGATGAATATGTTGATAGTAAAAATGGAGCCCATGTAAAATAGATCTTTAGCAGAAACAATCTTGGCTTCCTTTGGTGCCAGTGCACATCTATGTGGAACTCATGTAGTGTTTTTAGTTATCTAAATCAGTTGGTTGAAAACGAATACTGTTTCACAGTTGTTTGTTATATATTGCCGTCATTGTTTAGTAGATTAAAATGTCAATATATTTCTTTATGAAAAATTCCTGCTGTGAACAATGTGTTTGTGATTTTTGGATTTCTTTGAACTGTTGTATTTCTTCAGCACTAATGACCTGCTAGCTGCGTAGGGGTGTGGACATTTGTGTAGTTTTTCTTTTCTTTTCATGCTACCCATAATTTGCGTGAAAATTATGGCAATCAGATGTGTTATTTAAAGTCTCCACTGTCAGGTTTTAAGAAAAAAGTGCAAAAGAGATGTACTCGCCTATAAAACAATTGGAAGTTAACTAAATAGATTTGCGGCAAGACATTAAACGAGGCACATATCAATGTTCTTACAAAGCATTTTCGATTGTAAAACAATGTTTGCAAAAAAAATACGCAATCACAATAGGCATGCAAAATTAAGAAGTCACATGTACTATGGGTAGCCTAATTGGGATCTATGAAGGGCTGCTCTCACAAAATAAAATGGACGATAGATGATAGGCAAGGAATGATGGATAAGGAATAGTGATTATGTACAAGATATAATTGATGATGGTTTAGGGAATAATTGGTGAGGAATGAGGGATGATGGATGAGAAGCGAGGATGATAGATCAAAGTTGATGGATGAGAAGAGATGATGGGCGATGGCTGTGGAATGACTGGTGAAGAATAAGGATGGTGGTTGATGAACGAGGAATGATAGGAGATGGACAAGGGATGATGAATCAATCAATCAATCAATCAATCATTAAATTTATAAAGGGGGGGTAGCTGCTATCGTTCGAAGAGCCATGTCTTGAGGAGTCTCCTGAAGGTGAGGAGGTCCTGGGTCTGGCGTAGTGAGGTCAGGAGTGAGTTCCAGGTCTTGGCGGCGAGGTAGGAGAAGGATCTGCCGCCAGAGGTCTTGCGCTGGATTCGGGGGACGATGGCGAGGGCAAGGTTGGCAGAGCGTAGTTGGCGTGAGAGAACGTAGAAGTTGAGTCTGGTGTTCAGGTAGGTGGGTCCGGTGTTGTGTAGTGCCTTGTGTGCGTGGGTGAGGAGTTTAAAGGCGATCCTCTTGTCCACGGGGAGCCAGTGGAGGTCCTTCAGGTGGTGGGAGATGTGACATCGGCGGGGTATGTCGAGGATCAGGTGGGCGGATGCGTTCTGGATGCGTTGAAGTCGTTTGATGTCTTTTGTTGGGATGCCTGTGTAGAGTGCGTTGCCGTAGTCGAGTCTGATACTGACGAGGGCTTGGGTCACCATCTTTCTGGTTCCTGTTGGAATCCACTTGAAGATCCTGCGGAGCATGTTGAGGGTGGTAAAACAGGAAGAGGAGACAGCGTTGACCTGTTTGGACATGGTGAGAGCGGAGTCGAGGATGAAGCCGAGGTTTCGTGCGTGGCTGGCTGGGGTGGGTGGGGGGCCCAGGGCGGTGTGCCACCAAGAGTCGTTCCAGGCCGAGGGGGTGCGACCGAGGATGAGGACTTCCGTCTTGTCGGAGTTGAGTTTCAGGCGGCTGTTGCTCATCCATTCGGCGATGGATTTCAGTCCCTCGTGGAGGTTGGCTTTGGCAGTGAGAGGATCTTTGGTCAGGGAGAGGATGAGCTGGGTGTCGTCGGCGTAGGAGAGGATGCTGAGGTTGTGCTGGCGGGCCAGTTGTGCGAGTGGGGCCATGTAGATGTTGAACAGCTTTGGGCTTAGTGAGGAGCCTTGGGGGACGCCGCAGATGAGGTTGGTGGCTTCGGAGTGGAAGGGTGAGAGTCGGACTCTCTGGGAGATCCAGTTGAGGGCTTTGTTTTGGATACCGGCTTCGTGGAGGCGATTTAGTAGGGTGCGGTGGCAGACCGTGTCGAAGGCAGCGGAGAGGTCTAGGAGGATGAGGGCTGAGGTTTCGCCGTTGTCCATTTGTTGTCTGATGTCATCTGTGGCTGTGAGGAGTGCAGTCTCTGTGCTGTGGTTGCGTCTGAAACCGGATTGGGAAGGGTCTAGGATGGAGTTGTCTTCGAGGTAGTGGGAGAGCTGTGCGTTGACGATCTTCTCGATGACTTTCCCTGGGAAAGGGAGGAGGGAGATCGGACAGAAGTTTTTGAGGTTGTTGAGGTCAGCCTTAGGTTTCTTGAGGAGGGGTTGGATTTCTGTGTGAATGAAGAATTATGTATAAAGGATGATGGAACAGTAGTGATAGAAGAGGAACAATGATTGATGCATGGAATTGTCCTGCAATTGAGACTTTAAGAGAGGGTCAGTTATTAATAGTTGGGAAGAAGAAAATAATTCTCAAAGAAATTGAATCTTCAGTCAATGATCGTTACCTCTTCTTCGACCTAATCTTTACTAATATGTGAGGCACATCATTGCTTCCACTCAGGCCAACAGTAAAAAGACATTACTAAACAGTATAATCAGTAGCCTTGAATTTTAATAAAGGAGAGCAACTAAAAGAAAGAGAAATGTCACTTATATAATACAGAAAATATACCAGTCGGACCTAAGCTAAATGAACTCTTGGGTCCAGATGTCAGTGAGGGATTTACATATCAAATTTAGCTGAAGCATGTAGTAAAGAATAATAAATATATCCTGAAGCTCTGACCATGCAAAGGCCCTGAATAGTCCACCTGATCCACATGATAAGAGACAAAAAATAATTTAGATTCATTTGCAGAGAGTTTGTAGTAAAGGATCAAAGAGATCTCCTAGCCTTACCAAAATTACCAAAACGTCTGTCATGCCACTAGAAGCTAGATCGATTTCTTAAATTTTTGCCAGAGAGTCTTCTTAACACTAGTAGCATTCAAATAATGATACTTTATTGAGGGAGACGATTGAGACAAAATGAGTACAGCAATCCTTTTTCGTCTACACAGTGGTTCGCGAAAACATTTTGGAAAAACTTGGAAGTTTGTTTGACATCCAGCCCCTACATAATTTGTTGTATCTGTTCATGGCAGGCTGCGTGTCATTGAAATGCTGCAGGTATGGTATTTACAATCACAAGACCAGAGACTCCTTAAGTAAGGGTTTCTTTTTCTCTTGTCGCTTCTAACATACGCTTCTATAATTGGATCACCACAGGGTACGATTTGCAGTTGGTACTATGCTATTAGACCACACCTGATGGCAGCTCTCATTATTATAGCCAGTAAGATTTTTAGTGAGCTCAGTTGTTTTAGAGGAGTCTATGGGGCCTACTCACACATTAAATCTGGTATGTTTAGTAGTACTACTATCATACTATCCACATACTACAAAATATTCACTTACCTGCTTGACTGCTGTCTCTGCCACTCCTCACTTTCTATGTGGAGGTCTCCTCCAGATGTGTGGTGGTCTCTGCACACGTATACGTTTTATTAGTAAATTAGGAACCTAGTGAAGTGTCTGGAAAATTGGGTATACTTTAACCTAATGGGAGGAGTTTAGGGCAGGTAAGGGGCAGGTTAAGAAGGGGTAAGGAGGGGTTTCAAGATGGATATGCAAATACAAATACCCACTCACAAAACAGTAAATCCACTGCTATCCACAAACTGCATGCCTAAAGTTACTACAGCCAGAAAGGAGCCTAAACAGTAATATATGAACTCCATCCCAGCATTGGAATAAGATCAGAAGGTACTTCAACTCAATCCCATATAAAACAATGGAGTTTAAATAGCATCTGTGAGATTTTGAGTTACTGGTTGACTGGTGTGTAGCCCTGTCAAGCAGCAATCACAATCCTTGTCAGGGTAAGGAACAAGCAAACCCCAATTTAACCTGTGCTCAACCCTCTGGTAGCTTGGTACAGAGCAGTCAGGCTCAACTTCTCCAGGAACAAATACAACTGGAGGAGATTGGCCGTCTGCCTCTCCCCCAAAAAATTTAATTGGGCCCTGCGGGATGGGTTCCATGAGGACCAAAACAGCTCAGGGAAGGGGACCCCTCCACTTAAAAATACACAGCCCTTGAGAATGGGGTCTCCCTTGCCATAAATGTGCTGGCGACGAGACCCTACGGATGCCCCCATCCACCAATATAAATAACAACATGGTGGAATTCTTTTTATCTTAGTGCACAAGTTATAGTTACTTAAGCTAACATTAACTATAACTGCTGAATTTTTATGGTTTTGTGTGAGTACATTCAGGTGCTAATTATAACATCCCAGCAACCTTTGGTTTTTTAAATAGGTTTCTTTGTGTTTTCTTTTTAAATTCTATTTCCTAACTATAACGTCCCTGTAACCTTTGTTTTCTTAAGTGAATTTCTATGGTTATTTTAACGTAAAGTAATTTTAATTACTATACATTAATGCAACCACTGCTGTGACCAGCCTTCTGCCCTGCATGGTGGGGGTTGGCTGCATGGCCTGAGCAAACCCAATATAAATACCACACCCAGCTCTGTGATCTAACCATTAGTACCACCCAACCTCACACACTATGCGCAGCAGGGGTTAGGTGTCTGAGTAGGTCTGTGAGTGGGTGCATGAGTATCTGAGTGGGTCTGTGAGTGAGTGTGTGAGTGTCTGAGTGGGTGCATGAGTATCTGAGTGGTTGTGTGAGTGGGTACATGAGTTTCTGAGTGCATCTATGAGTGAACAAATTAGCGTTTGAATGAGTCTGTGAATGTTTTTTTTTCCCATTGTTTTGGCATTATTTGCAAATTATTTGCAATGTTATGCAGGGGTCAACACTGACGGTTGCAATTACTTTGCAAATATCGTACTTAGGGGAAAAAACGGTTTTGGGACATGTTCTACACATAAGAGGTTCCTCGAAGACCCCCTTTATTCCTCTCATGGGGTTAGGGCACATCCAACCTGACCCCTTATCCACTACCTTCCGTTTCATTTGAGAGCTGGGGACTGTTCCGATGAAGTAAAAAGGTGACAGCAATCCTCTGCTCAGGTTGGAGCCAGCCAATCACAGCATTCCCATTGGTGCCTGTGTTCCAAAAATTGCCATGATAATCACAAATTCTTCATGAAGGATCTGCATCCCTAGATATAAACATTTCTCGACAATTACTGAATAAATTTACACCAAATAACAAAAAAGCACAACCTGTGGAAGAAAATCCAGCTTTCTCCCAAATTTGGTGTAATTCCGTCAAGCGGTTCGAGCTGTGGTTATGTTAAAAACTCCTATGGGAATTAATATGTGAAACACACTTTTTTTGCCCTAACTTCCTTTTTTTTCAGCCCTCCCTTTACATATCAGCTCAAAACTATAATGAGCACTAAGAATCACCAGTCTATATCTTTGTCACAATTTAAAAAATCTTCGCAAAATTTTCCAAAAGAAGTGCCCGCTGATTCTTGTTGCACACAGAAGGTTTCTGGTTGATCTGTCAAGGGGGGTCTGAGAAACAGGGAGGTCAAAACAGTTGTATTTCCAATGTTAATTCTCATAGAACCTTTAGACACATCTACAGCCCGAACCACTGGACAGAATTACACCAAATTTGGCAGAAAGCAAGCTGTTTGTACACAGATTTCGCTTTTGCTTGTTTGGTGTAAATCTGTTCAATAGTTTTTGAGAAATGTAGGGAAATCCAAGTTTGAATATGCCTGGCCACACAACATTGCGATTATTTCACAAATTTTCAGGGAAAATGTGTGATTTTTCACAAATATGCATGCGAAAAGAAGTACTGTAATTCGCTGACCTCAACCTGACTAGAAATTTGCAGCCCCCATTTTATTTCACGAGACACTGTCCCCAGGGGTGAAAATCCAAATTGAAAGTGGCAAAATAGGTCAGTCTGTGTTTTAGGGGCAAGATATGGGTTTAAAATATTTTTTCGACACAATGCACGATATTCACAAAAAGTCCTGCAAATGCATGAATTTCTACAAATTATTTGCAAAATATGAAAAAAATGTAAAGACAAACCACAGACTCATTCACTCATACTTGCTCTCAGATACCTACTCAGACACTCATGTACCCATTCAGACCCACTCAAAGACCCACACAGTCACTTTCAGAACCACTCTGACACTCATGCACCCACTCACTGATCCACTGACAGAGACATGCACTGTGGCCAACCTGCGCCGCACACAGCCAAAGGCCATGTGTGGCATGAGGTTTGGCAGTTGTAAGGTCTTGGCTGCAAGACATGGTCACAAGCAGGGGTTGGAATAACGTATAGTAATTAAAATTACTTTACAATAAAAAAACACATAAATTCACTGAAAAAAACAAAGGTTACAATGACGTTACAGTTAGATTTTGAATTTACTCATACAAACCCACAGAAATTCAGCAGTTATAGATATAGTACATTTAAATAACTATAACTTGTGCCCTAAGGTAACTATAACTCGTGCCTTCGCCATGCACAGCTAATTACTCCACATATTATATCACTGGTAAGATCTTGTATAGATCTTTGATATTATCACTGCTAAAGTTACAATAAAATTATTAATGAGTAATATGTGTATGGCAAAGCGTGAGTTATAGTTACCTTAGGGCGTGAGTTATAGTTACTTGAAAGAACTCTAGCTATAACTGCTGTATTTCAGTGGTTTTGTAGAAGTAAATACAGAACGTAACTATAAAGTCCCTTTAACCTTTGTTTTTTTTCACTGAATATATTCGGCAGACAGTGAGGCAAGACACTAAGGTGGGTCAGGGGAGCAAAGGTGGGACAGTAAGGTGGGACGATGAAGCAAGGCACAAATGCGAGCCAGAGGCGAAATTCTGAAATGTGACTGAAATGAGACACGGCTTCAAGACACCAATGCGAGACACCAGTGCAAGACACTGAGGCGAGACAGTGAGGTGAGACGCTGAGACGAGACAGTGAAATTAAAAACTGAGGGATACTGAAGCGAGACAATGAAAAGAGACACTGGGGAAAGACATTGAGTCTAGATAATGGGATGACACTGAGATAGGATACTGACACAAGACACTAATGCAAGGCATTGACGCAAAACACTAAGGTGAGACACTGAGGTGAGATACTGAGGTGAGACACTGAGGTGACTCACTCATACTAGGCTCCTTGGCCACCATTTCTGCACAGTCTCTCTCTTTACCCCCGCAGACTTAGGCTGATTAATATTTCTATGCTTTTATTTGCATTTAGGTTTTTAAGGAGAGCTGGTAACGCCACTTTATGGGTCAGAGTAAGCCTGCAACGACACTCCAGAAAAAGTCTTGGTCGCTCCCGGCAGGTTAAAGAGTGAAGTCCTCTGGGAGTGAAAAGGCGTGTTCATGAGCTCAAGAGATAAATAAAAGTGTGAAAAGTGACAATTGTGGGGACAAGGAGTGAAACATCAGTGTGAGTTAACAGTGGAAGGATGCAGTGACCTGCTCAATAGCATGAATCCACAGCAAGAGTACACTAGGGGTGGACCACTGATGTGAACTCATTGTAATAAGACACAACGAGTGAACCACTGGCATGTGTTCACAGTAATAGGACACAACGAGAACCGTGTGTTCATAGGGTTACCATACCATGATTGATTCATTGGTGTGAATTCACAGCAGCAGCATTCATCAAATGAACCCCTAGTGTAAACTTATGGTAGTCAGACATAAGAAGGGAACCATTAGAGTGTTCCCAGTGTAACAACACAATGGTTAATTCATTCATGTGAATTCACAGTGGGCGCACACTATTAGTTAATCACTATGAGTTCACATTAGCAGGAGGCTAGTGTTATTAGTGAGGGTTCAAAGCTGTAGAACTTCACTGGTGAATCATCAGTGTTACTTCAAAGTGGAAGGATACAACAGGTGAACTATTAGTGTGAATTCACAGTGGTAGGGCACAAGGGCTGAAGCATGAGTGTAAACCTACAATGGTAAGTCATCACTTGTGAGATATCAAGTAGAAGGACAAAACAGGTGAAACACTGGTGTAAGTTTACAGAGGTACAACATAGCGGGTGAACAATTGGTGCCAGTTCATAGTGAAAAAGCACAAAGTTTCAATGAGTGGTGTCTTAGTCGAAGCAGGACGCCACCATTGAACTATTTCTGGGAACGGATGGTGATTGGACAAGAGTTTAACAACAAGCCTCATCAGGTCACAATGGGAGCTCCCTACTGTTAAACAATTAGGATATCATTTAGAAGCAAATGGCGTAGCATTATGCCACAAGCAATTTTGCTGCACCGAGTTGAGTTATTTTCAAAATACAATGATGCACTGTATTTAACCAGAATGTGGCATATTCCTGTGTTTTCCCATGCTCCAATGCTGAATCAGCTGCCTAGGGCCAATGCAGCCACACTTGAGCCATGGTGCAAGGATGCCTGTGTTGCAGCAGTGGCTGTTTATGTGCAGGAAGGGACACCTCTGTGCAAAAAAAAACAATCATTAATGGCAACTTGCTTCTTCTACGTGTGCTGCAGAATGCATTCATAGAAAGAGCAAAAAACAACAAGAAAGAAAAGTATTTCTCCTCATTGCGCCACTCTAACGCCACCCCTGAGGAATCATTAGTTTTTGGCACTGCCTCAGGTTTATGTTTCCTTGTAAATCTGGGGCAGTGTCAAAAAGCAATGGGTTTTGCACATCAACACCCACTGCATGCGCCTTTGTCACAGAAAACTGCATTAAGGTGGCCTATACTTACAAGGCTGTGTTAATCCACAAAAAGTGGCTTAACTCTTCCTTGTAAATGTGGAGCAGGGCACTATACCACCGGAGCGTTGCAAAAAGTGATGCTCCAGTGGCACAAGGGGCTTGGAAATCAGCCCCTCAGTGTTAATTTATAGAGGTAGGAACATACTTCTGCAACCAATGGTGCAAGCTCAACATTTCCACTACTGCTGAACTTCTGAATTGACTGTAGTAGGAAGATGCTTCAGCAAGGAGTGGCGTCAGATCACAGTGAAAAGCCCTGATCGTTAAACTATCAGTGTGCTCCTGGTGTCAGGCTTCAGCAGTGCAGTCTACTAGGGAACATGTGTGCTTGCACTGCACCGTGTGCTCCCGGTGTCAGACCTCAACAGTGCTGTTTGCTAGGGCAAGTGGGCACACTGTGTGCTTGCATGCACAGTGTGCTTGGGTTGTCAGCTCGCAGCAGTGCTGTCTGCCAGGGGACACATTGTGTGCTTGCACTGCTCTGTGTCCTTGTTGTGTCAGCCCTCAACCGTGCTGTTTGCTATGGGGCAGGTTTTGTACTTATGCTGCACTGTATGCTCCTGGTGTCAGACCTCAGCAGTGCCGTCTGCTAGTGGAGGAAACACACTGTGTGCTTCAGACCCCACATTCATTAATAAACTTTTGCCCCCCAGGGAGGTGGTATTCACTGAGGCATAAAAAGGCCTATGGAGGGGCACCACATGCGTCCCCTCTTTTAATTTAATATACAGGAATGCCTCCAGGACCTGGCCCACCCAGGGGCTTAATTAAAATCAGGTGCGGGAGATTGCACTTGTTTTTTTTTTCCATTTTTGCTGTGAATTGACAAATTTCATGAATTTGCAGCAAAAATGTAAAAGGTAATGCTTTGTGCCCTGCTGGGTATCCCCACCCTGCCCCCTTTTCTATTTTCACATTTTTGGGGGGACTCCCCTGGAGCTGAGTACAAAGACAGCTGCCAACACTTCCTGGTTGAAGTGTTGGCAGCCAATCAGGGCTTTACATTTACCTGCACAAGCTTGTTATTGTTCACAAAGTCATTGGGGAGGATACACAGCCCTATATATACAATTTTCGATTATCTCAAATTTCTCAACAACTACTGAACGGATTTACAGCAAATGCTAAAAAGCACAATATGTCGAAAAAAATCTATCTTTCTGCCAAATTTGGTGTTATGCCATCCAGCAGTTCAGGCTGTAGTTGTGTTCAACACTCTTAGTGAGATTTACATGGGAAAGAATGTTTTTTTGGCTCCCCCCCTTTTTTTGTCAGCCCCCACTTGACGGATCACCCCAAAACCTTCCATGAGCAAAAAGAATTACCTGTACACATTTCAAAAAAAACTTTTGTGAAGATCCATCAAACGATGCCAGAGATGTAGGCAAGTCAAAAATGCTTTTCCTATGGAAGCATGGCCCTATCTACAACTACCAACTTGTGGTCTCCAGTAAGTTACAGTGACATTATCAATGATGTTATCAAAGATGTCATGAGTGCTGCAATTTGTGGGATAGTGAGGGCACAAGTTATAGTTACCGTAGGGCACAAGTTATATTTACTTTAGATAACTCTAGCTATAACAGGTGAATTTCTATGGTTTTGAATGAGTAAATGCAGAACCTAACTATAACGTCCCTGTAAACATTGTTTTTTTTCAAGGGGGAGACGGTGAGCTCACTCTTTTACAAATTAAGCATTGATCACCATTAGTTAGAGCTGTAGTTGTGGCACTATTGAAGAAAAACAGTTTCTCATGCCCAAAAACTATGAACATGTTCATGAACATTTCAGGGAGTTAAAATGTTGCTTGTTATATTATGGCCCCAAAATCTAATCACTGCAGTCTTTCTCAATAAGACCAGTGCAATACTATAGTTTAAGGAAAAGTAAAGCCTAGTATTTCCAGATTCATTAAAATATCGTCACATCAATTTCCTAAAATATGGATTATGAGGCATTTGAGCCCTCCAATTATAAAATATATGCAGTTAAAACTCGACTTCCTCTTATCTTTTCTCTTTGTTTCGCAGTAGTCTAAATAGTCAGAAATCTGCTTTCCGTCAATAAACAGTTTCACTCTTAATGATTTTGAAACCTAGGTTGCACTTTAAGCAAGGACAGCTCCTCCGCTAGGGCGAAGTAGCATTGCCCTCCCACCAGCAGCAGGAGCTGCAAAACTTTTAGAGTATAAATATAATAAACTCAGCTTATTATGTTTTTACTATAAAAGTGGGCGAGGCTGCAGGCATGATGGGGACAGAGGAGGAGTGCACAGCACTCCCCCTCAGTGCGCATGTATGTTTGGCCGGCCTTCTCGGGCCAGCCAAACACATATGCGCAGTAGGCGCTCTACAGCCCAGCTACACAGTTACTGGGCTGGAGAGAGCATGCATAGGCTCCCAGCCAATCCTGATGCTGCTCTGAACAGCATTAGGATTGGCCGCAGGGCAGGCTGGGAGCCTGTGCCAGCAGCGACAGAGCAGAGCAGATCAGATGGAGTGGCACGGCATGGGAAAAAGGTATGTTTTATTTGTATTCTTTTTGTTTTTTTTGGATCTACTCCACCCTTCCTGCCATACACTGCCCCACTCCTATTCCCTCCTGCGAGCCACGCCTGACTTTAGGCAACTGCCTTTCTTTAATATATCTCTTCCAAGTCCTAGTTCTTCTTGTTTCTTCCATCATCCATCTTTGAGAACTGCAGACATACCAAATTGTGATTTTCGATTGGTCACCCAACCAATTTTGAGTTGTGGTTGCAACTCTTTGATTTGGCAATTGCATGGTTTGTGATCATAAAATCACAGAATACATCTGTCTCAGTCTTCCTAAATATTCCTAAAACACCTTCTCTCAGTCTGCTTGCGAAATTCGATAGCACACCGATTAACTTTAGCATCATGTGCTACCAAGCGTTAGCTAATAAATGTTAGCAATAAAGCCTCCTTCTAAGACTTCATTTATGGCATATCTTCATGTCCGAATACAAAAATCAGAACTGCTTGTCACTAAGTGCAATGTATGCTTCTCAGTGTACACCGCTAATTAGAAAAACAAAACAATAGACACCCGATGTCATCACCTTACATTAGTTTCCTCATAAAGATCCTCTCTAGGATGTTTTCAATCAGTGAAAAAAGCACATTGACCTCACTTTGCATCAAAATGGTCCCTTGGTTGTATAAGTATTCTTGATAACTCATTTGACCACTAAAGATACACGCTGACAAAGAAGATAAATAAAAAGATGTACATTGAGGGCTACTTTAGATCCTCGTTTAAACATTGATATTTTATTTTTTTCAGTGGTTTTCACAGCATGCATGCTTGTGTTATGATAATAAACACGTCTATGGAGTGTTTTGAAGCATTCCTAAGGGACACTTGATTTGATAAGAATATACAAACGCTACTGTCGGTGCTGTCAGTAAATATGCACTGCTGTACAGATGTTCATCTGTTTTTAGGTTTTACTTCTCTGTGCATTGCTTGTCATACAACCAGCTGTTCTTCAAAGATACTCACTACAGTTGGAGTGCCCAAAGATGCGCCACGAGAGCCGGATCCATGCCAGATTGTCATGATAATGTTTGAATATGCGTTTGACACATAAGAATTACATATGGATCTACTCCATGAAGATAATCTGAAAATATGGAGTGGACGAACATTGAACACCCCTGAACTATTGATTCGAACCAAAAATATATTTTTTGGAGTTAATTTAACTGGGTAATTTTTAACATGTTAAATGCTATGCCTTGTGATACCATCTTATTGTTATTCATATAACTCTCTTTGGGGAAGACAGGAGAATTACCATTCACAGACACCGGCATAAGTGTGTGAAAAAGGCCGCTTTATAGGAGCACTTTTATTAAGAGCTTTGGCGTTTGAATTACAAAACTAAGGAGCCTCACTATTCAACAATTCAACTATGTTTAGCTCGCCCCCTCCCCTACCCTCCGTTCGTTCCTGACCTTGCACTCCTGTATTTCTTTAAATATCCAGATTTCTTCCGATCTTTAAACTACCTTCTATTTCATCATAACCCTGCAACTGTAACTAATTAAACTTCTTGGCCAGCCTTTAACTTCCTGCCTACCTGCTCCCTGTTAACCTGGACTGCCAGTGTGAACAACCGTACATTTCTGTACACCATGGCAACGTCCCATTCTCCCACCTCACTACACCTGCTCCAAATCGACAACCCTGATCATGCATTTTCCCCTGTGCACCTCTTGCCAACAAGCTAACCCTTAACCTATGAACACTCTAAAGCCGGATCCAAGAAACTGACCCAGGCACGGAGCTGGGAGGGAGGGACAAAAAGACCTAAGATAACCCCCCAGCGGGTGCATCACCAACAAATGGTGGCATTGTGCCCCAAAACTCCTGCTTAAATACTGAGGGCTACAAAGTAGCCCAAAGTTGCCCATGGGAGTTGTGGGCTGCTCTACTTCCCCAAACCTCTGGAGCGGGTGGTGGAGACCTTCCGGTGGTCAGCTGTCCCCCAAGACTCCCTTTCACACTCGGTATGGTCTTGCATGGGTTCAGTACCTTCTCGCACTGACAACCATAAATGGGGTGCAGCAGCCTCCTCACAAACCTGGGTACGGTATCACTGCACCTGTTACTGTGATGAAAGCTAAACCATGGTGGTACAAATGTGTTGTCTGTGGCCAAAGGTCTAGTCGAGCTGATTACTTACTAGCTGGGCTATTTGTCATGGTTTTAAATTCAAAACACACTGTTAATGGTCACAGTTACCTAGACAATGTCCACGATGGCTCTGCGAAATGGTTTCTCCCTTTAAATTAGTTGAATAATTGTGTCTCTTGATTGTTTTTTATTAAGTTAGCCCACGTTGTAATTACGCTTTTCTGCTGCCTCGATCATCACAACCGACAGATAAATTAGTATGCCTGCAGGACCAAAGGAGGATTTGGACTTCTCAAACGATTCTTTTAAACAATCTTAAAAAAGGCCCTTTCACAAGGGATTCCAAATGGTAATACAGTAAGTTATTAATTTCTCTTCAAGGTATAGGTACGAGAAAAGGTATGAAAGGGTGATATTGTTAAGGATCCCATGCAAACGAGTCGATGGGTCTCAATTTTCATGTATCATTTAGGATTTATTAGAAACACTACCAATGTTAAACCGATATTTATTTCTAAAAAATGTAACTTCTGAACCAACGCATTGTTGTGGGAAGTGGTATCAAACCATCTGTCAAGGGACACTTTGTGACTTGGTATTTTGCTATTGCATGAGTTTAATAAAGTGGCTTTCCCATGCCACCCATTCTGATGCAGATCTAAAGGAAGCAGCATGACAGCAGAAAAAAGGTTAACATTAGTGTGCAAGGTAGTCTCTCCTCTACGTTTGAACAGAACTGTGCTCAAGGGATGACTATGTTGATAGTAAATATGGAGCCCATGTAAAATAGATCTTTAGCAAAAACAATCTTGGCTTCCTTTGGTGCCAGTGCACATCTATGAGGAACTCATGTAGTGTTTTCAGTTATCTAAATCAGTTGGTTGAAAACTAATACTGTTTCACAGTTGTTTGTTATATATTGCCGTCATTGTTTAGTAGATTTAAATGTCAATATGTTTCTTTCTGACAAATTCCTGCTGTGAACAATGTGTTTGTGATTTTTGGATTTCTTTGAACTGTTGTATTTCTTCAGCACTAATGACCTGCTAGCTGCGTAGGGGTGTGGACATTTGTGTCGTTTTTTTTTCTTTTCATGCTACCCATAATTTGCGTGAAAATTATGGAAATCAGGGCCCATATTTATACTTTTTGACGCTAAACTGCGCTAACGCAGTTTAGCGTCAAAAAATTTAGCGCCGTCTAACGCCATTCTGAAGCGCCATGCGGGCGCCGTATTTATGGAATGGCGTTAGCCGGCGCTAGCAGACCGGCGCTGCCTGGTGTGCGTGGAAAAAAACCACGTAGACCAGGCAGCGCCGGCGTAGGGGGAAAATGGCGTTAGGGCGTCTTAAAATGGGGCAAGTCAGGTTGAGGCAAAAAAATCGCCTCAACCCGATTTGCGCCATTATTTTCGACGCCCAGACGCCATTTAAATGACTCCTGTCTTAGTAAAGACAGGAGTCATGCCCCCTTGCCCAATGGCCATGCCCAGGGGACTTATGTCCCCTGGGCATGGTCATTGGGCATAGTGGCATGTAGGGGGGCACAAATAAGGCCCCCCTATGCCACCCAAAAAAAATTAAAAAATATAAAAAATTATACTTACCTGAACTTACCTGAATGTCCCTGGGGTGGGTCCCTCCATCCTTGGGTGTCCTCCTGGGGTGGGCAGGGGTGGCAGGGGGGGTCCCTGGGGACAGGGGAGGGCACCTGTGGGCTCATTTTGAGCCCACAGGCCCCTTAACGCCTACCCTGACCCAGGCGTTAAATAGTGGCGCAAATGCGGGGTTTTTGGACCCGCCACCTCCCGGGCGTGACTTTTGCCCGGGAGTATAAATACGACGCATTTGCGTCGCCGTCATTTTTTTAGACGGGAACGCCTTCCTTGCATCTCATTAACGCAAGGAAGGCGTTCACGCAAAAAAATGACGCTATTTGCCCATACTTTGGCGCTAGACGCGTCTAACGCCAAAGTATAAATATGGCGTTAGTTTTGCGCCGAATTTGCGTCGAAAAAAACGACGCTAATTCGGCGCAAACGGAGTATAAATACGGGCCCAGATGTGGTATTCAAAGTCTCCACTGTCAGGTTTTAAGAAAAAAGTGCAAAAGAGATGTACTCGCTTACAAAACAATTGGAAGTTAACTAAATAGATTTACGGCAAGACATTAAACGAGGCACATATCAATGTTCTTTCAAAGCATTTTCGATTGTAAAACAATGGCCCATATTTATACTTTTTGACACTAAACTGCGCTAACGCAGTTTAGCGTCAAAAAATGTAGCGCCGTCTAACGCCATTCTGAAGCGCCATGCGGGCGCCGTATTTATGGAATGGCGTTAGCCGGCGCTAGCAGACCGGCGCTGCCTGGTGTGCGTGGAAAAAAACCACGTACACCAGGCAGCGCCGGCGTAGGGGGAAAATGGCGTTAGGGCGTCTTAAAATGGGGCAAGTCAGGTTGAGGCAAAAAAATCGCCTCAACCCGATTTCCGCCATTATTTTCGACGCCCAGACGCCATTTAAATGACTCCTGTCTTAGTAAAGACAGGAGTCATGCCCCCTTGCCCAATGGCCATGCCCAGGGGACTTATGTCCCCTGGGCATGGTCATTGGGCATAGTGGCATGTAGGGGGGCACAAATAAGGCCCCCCTATGCCACCCAAAAAAAATTAAAAAATATAAAAAATTATACTTACCTGAACTTACCTGAATGTCCCTGGGGTGGGTCCCTCCATCCTTGGGTGTCCTCCTGGGGTGGGCAGGGGTGGCAGGGGGGGTCCCTGGGGGCAGGGGAGGGCACCTGTGGGCTTATTTTGAGAACACAGGCCCCTTAACGCCTACCCTGACCCAGGCGTTAAATAGTGGCGCAAATGCGGGGTTTTTTGACCCGCCACCTCCCGGGCGTGATTTTTGCCCGGGAGTATAAATACGACGCATTTGCGTCGCCGTCATTTTTTTAGACGGGAACGCCTTCCTTGCATCTCATTAACGCAAGGAAGGCGTTCACGCAAAAAAATGACGCTATTTGCCCATACTTTGGCGCTAGACGCGTCTAACGCCAAAGTATAAATATGGCGTTCGTTTTGCGCCGAATTTGCGTCGAAAAAAAAACGCTAATTGGGCGCAAACGGAGTATAAATACGGGCCTAATTCGGTGCAAACAGAGTATAAATATGCCCCAATGTTTGCAAAAAAAATACGCAATCACAATAGGCATGCAAAATTAAGCAGTCACATGTACTATGGGTAGCCTAATTGGGATCTATGAAGGGCTGCTCTCACAAAATAAAATGGACTAGATATGATAGGCAAGGAATGATGGATAAGGAATAGTGATTATGTACAAAATATCATTGATGATGGTTTAGGGAATAATTGGTGAGGAATGTGGGGTGATGGATTAGAAGCGAGAATAATAGATCAAAGTTGATGGATGAGGAGGAATGATGAGCGATGGCTGTGGATGACTGGTGAAGAATAAGGATGATGGTTGATGAACGAGGAATGCTAAGTGATGGACAATGGATGATGAATCAAGAATTCTGAATAAAGGATGATGGAACAGTAGTGATAGAAGAGGAACGATGATTGATGCATGGAATTGTCCTGAAATTTTGACTTTAAGAGAGGGACAGTTATTAATAGTCGGGAAGAAGAAAATAATTCTCAAAGAAATGGAATCTTCAGTCAATGAGCGTCACCTCCTCTTCAACTTAATCTTTACTAATATGTGAGGCTCATCATTGCTTCCACTCAAGCAAACAGTAAAAAACATTACTGAACAGTATAATCAGAAGCCTTGATTTTAATAAAAGAGAGCAACTCAAGAAAGAAAAATGTCACTTATCTAATACAGAAAATATATCAGTCGGACCTAAGCTCAATGAACTCTTGGGTCCAGATGTCAGTGATGGATTTACCTATCAAATTTAGCTGAAGCATGTAATAAAGAATAATAAATATATAATGAAGCTCTGACCATGCGAAGGCCCTGAATGGCCCCCTGATCCACATGATAAGAGACAAAAAATAATTTAGATTTATTTGCAGATAGTTTGTGGTAAAGGATCAAAGAGATCTCCAAGCCTTACCAAAATTACCAAAACGTCTGTCATGCCACTAGAAGCTAGATCGATTTCTTAAATTTTCTTCAGGGAGACCTCTTAACACTAGGGGGCATATTTATACTCCGTTTGCGCCGGAATTGCGTCGTTTTTTTTTACGCAATTCTGACGCAAAACTAACTCCATATTTATACTTTGGCGTTAGATGCGTCTAGCGCCAAAGTCCATGGAGTTTGCGTCATTTTTTAGCGTGGACACCTACTTTGCGTTAATGATATGCAAGGTAGGCGTTCCCGTCTAAAAAATTGACTCCGAGGCATGTGCGCCGTATTTACACTTCCGGGCAAAATTCACGCCCGGGAGTGGGCGGGTCCAAAAAAATGACATACGGCCGCTTTTGCGCCGTTTTTTAGCGCCTGGAAAAGGCAGGCGTTAAGGGACCTGTGGGCTCTGAAGGAGCCCAGAGGTGCCCTCCCATGCCCCCAGGGACACCCCCTGTCACCCTTGCCCACCCCAGGATGACACCCAAGGCTGGAGGGACCCATCCCAGGGACATTAAGGTAAGTTCAGGTAAGTCATTTTTTTTTTTTTGTGGCATAGGGGGGCCTGATTTGTGCCCCCCTACATGCCACTATGCCCAATGACCATGCCCAGGGGACAGAAGTCCCCTGGGCATGGCCATTGGGCAAGGGGGCATGACTCCTGTCTTTGCTAAGATAGGAGTCATTTCTATGGGGGTTGGGAGTTGAAAAAAATGGCGCAAATCGGGTTGAGGCGAAACATTTGCCTCAACCTGACTTGCCCCATTTTTTGGCGCCCAAGCTCCATATCCCCCTACGCCGGCGCTGCCTGGTGTACCTCGTTTTTTGCCACGCACACCAGGCAGCGCCGGCGGCTAACTCCAGCTAACGTCATTGATTAAATACGGCGCCCGCATGGCACTTCAGAATGGCGTTAGCCGGCGCTAATTTTTTTGACGCAAAACTGCATTAGCGCAGTTTTGCGTCAAAAAGTATAAATATGGCCCTGGGAGCATTCAAATAAGGATACTTTATTGAGGGAGACAATTGAGACAAAATGAGTACAGCAATCATTTTTCGTCTACACAGTGGTTTGCAAAAACATTTTGGAGAAACTTGGAAGTTTGTTTGACATCCAGCTTCTACATCATTTGTTGTATCTGTTCATGGAAGGCTGCATGTCATTGAAATGCTGCAGGTATGGCATTTACAATCACAAGAACAGAGATGCCTTAAGTAAGGGTTTCTCTTTCTCTTGTCGCTTCTAACATACGCTTCTATAATTGGATCACCACAGGGTACGATTTGCAGTTGGTACTATGCTATTAGACCACACCTGTTGGCAGCTCTTATTATTATAGCCAGTAAGATTTTTAGTGAGCTCAGTTGTTTTAGAGGAGTCTATGGAGCCTACTCACACATTAAATCTGGTATGTTTAGTAGTACTACTATCATACTATCCACATACTACAAAATATTCACAAATCTGCTTGACTGCTGGATCTGCCACTCCTCACTTTTCTATGTGGAGGTCTCCTCCAGTTGTGTGGTGGTCTCTACACACATATACATTTTATTAGTAAATTAGTAACCTGGGGAATTCTTAAACCTAATGGGAGGGGTTTAGGGCAGGTAAGGGGCAGGTTAGGAAGGGGTAAGGAAGGGTTTCAAGATGGATATGCAAATACAAATACCCACTCACAAAAGAGTAAACCCGCTGCTATCCACAAACTGCATGCCTAAAGTTACTACAGCCAGAAAGGACCCAAAACAGTAATACATGCACTTCATCCCAGCCTTGGCATAAGATCAGAAGGTACTTCAGCTCAATCCCATATAAAACAATGGAGACAGTGAGTTTAAATAACATCTGTGAGAATTTGAGTTACTGGTTGACTGGTGTGTGAGCCCTGTCAAGCAGCAATCACAGTCCTTGTCAGGGTAAGGAACAAGCAAACCCCGATTTAACCTGTGCTCAACCCTCTGGTAGGTTGGCACAGAACAGGCAGGCTTAACTTCTCTAGGGCCAAATAGAGCTGGAGGATATTGGCTGTCTGCCTCTCCCCTAAAAAGTTAAATTGGGCCCGGGAGGGATGGGGTCCATGAGGACCAAAACAGCTCAGGGAAGGGGACCCCTCCACTTAAAAATACACAGCCCTTGAGGATGGGGTACCCGGTGCCATAAATGTGCTGGTGAGGAGACCCTACGGATGCCCCCATCCACCAATATAAATAACAACATGGTGGCATCTTTTTTCATCTTAGGGAACAAGTTATAGTTACATAAGCTAATCTTAACTACAACTGCTAAATTTTTTATGTTTTTGTGGGAGTGCATTCAGATCCTAACTATGAATGAGAATGCTGTGATTGGCAACATGAGCTTCTATGTGTTTTTTTGTATACTTTATTTCCTAACTATATTGTCCCTGTAAACTTTGTTTTCTTAAGTGAATTTCTATGGTTATTTTAACATAAAGTAATTTTAATTACTGTACATTAATGCAACCACTGCTGCAACCAGCCTTCTGCCGTGCATGGTGGGGGTTGGCCACATGGCCTGAGCAAACCAACTATAAATACCCAACCCAGCCCTGTGGTCTAACCCTTATTACCACCCAACCCCACACACTGTGTGCAGCGGGGTTGGGTGTCTGAGTGGGTCTGTGAGTGGGTACATGAGTTTCTAAGTGCGTCTATGAGTGAACAAATTAGCGTTAGAATGAGTCTGTGAATGTTTTTTTTTTCATTGTTTTGGCGTTATTTGCCGATTCGTTGCAATGTTATGCAGGGGGGCAATCTGACGGTTGCAATGACTTTGCAAATATCGTGCTTAGGGAAAATAAAATTTGGGGTATATTCCTCTCATGGGGTTAGGGCACATCCAACCTGACCCCTAATCCACTACCTTCCATTTTATTTGAGAACTGGGGACTGTTCCGATTAAGTAAAAAGGTGGCAGCAACACTCTGCTCAGGTTGCAGTCAGCCAATCACAGCATTCCCATTGACAAGCGTATTCACAAAATTGCCACAATACTCACAAATTCTTCATGAAGGATCTGCATCCCTAGATATAAAAATTTCTCTACACTTACCAAATAAATTTACACCAAGTTACAAAAAAGCTCAACCTGCGGAATAAAATCCAGCTTTCTCCCAAGTTTGGTGTAATTCCGTCAAGCCGTTCGGGCTGTGGTCATGTTCAAAACTCCTATGGGAATTAATATGTGAAACAGACTTTTTCAGCCCCTCCTTGACAAATCATCTTAAAACTTTCAATGAGCACTAAGAATCACTGGCCTATATCTTTGGCACAATTTGAAGAATCTTGAAAACATTTTCCAAAAGAAGTGCCCCGGTGATTCCTGTTGCACACGGGAAGTTTCTGGGTGATCTGTCAATGGAGTCTGAGAAACAGGGAGGTCAAAACAGTTGTATTTCCAATGTTAATTCTCATAGAACTTTAGACACGTCTACAGCCCGAACAACTGGACAGAATTACACCAAACCTGGCAGAAAGCAAGCTGTTTGTACACAGTTTTTGCTTTTCCTTAATTGGTGTAAATCTGTTCAGTAGTTTTTGAGAAATTTAGGGAAATCCAAATTTGTATACGTCTGGCCACAGCAACATTGCGATTATTTCACAAATATTCTGCGAAAATGTGTGAATTTTCACAAACATGGGTGCAAAAAGAAGTACTTTAATTCACTGACCACAACCTGACTAGAAATTTGCGGCCCCTATTTTATTTCATGGGACACGGTCCCCAGGGGTGAAAATACAAACTGAAAGAGGCAAAATAGGTCAGGCTCTGTTTTAGGGGCAAGATATGGGTTTAAAATATTTTTTTGTCACAATGAGCAATATTCCCGAAAATTCCCGAAAATTCATGAATTTCTACAATCTATTTGCAAAATATGAAAAAATTGAAAGAAAAACCACAGACACATTCACACACTAATTCATTCACAAATACTTGCACTCAGATTTCCACTCACACACTCATGTACCCACTCAGACCCACTCAAAGACTCACAAAGTCACTTTCAGACCCACTCTGACACTCAGGCACCCACTCACAGATCCCCTGACGGCATGAGGTTCGGCGGTTATAAGGTCTTGCCTGCAAGGCATGGTCACAGGCCAGGCCGTGCGTCCAACCCCCACGGTATGGCAGGGGTTGGAATAACATATGGTAATTAAAATTACATTACATTTTTTAAAAAACACAGAAATTCACTGAGAAAAATAAAGGTTACAGTGACCTTACAGTTAGATTCTAAATTTACTTGTACGAAACCACAGAAATTCTGCAGTTATAGTTAGAGGTCTTTTACGTAACTATAACTTGTGACCTAAGGTAACTATAACTCGTGCCTTCGCCATGTGCAGCTAAATACTCCACATATTATCTCACTGGTGAGATCTTGTATGGATCTTTGATATTATCACTGCAACATTTACAATAACATTATTGATAAGTAATATGTGTATGGCAAAGCATGAGTTATAGTTACCTTAGGGCGCAAGTTATAGTTACTTGAAAGAGCTATAACTGCTGTATTTCAGTGGTTTTGTAGAAGTGAATACAGAATCTAACTATAATGTCCCTTTAACCTTTGTTTTTTTCACTGAATATATTCGGCAGACAATGAGGCAAGACACTAAGGTGGGACAGTAAGGTGGGTCAGGGAGGCAAAGCTCTGAGGTGGGATGATGAAGCAAGGCACTAATGCGAGACAGAGGCGAAATTCTGAAATGTGACTGAAATGAGACACTACTGCGAGACACTGCTGCGAGACACCAATGCAAGACACTGAGGCGGGACAGTGAGGTGAGACACTGAGAAAGGACAGTGAAATTAAAAACGGAGGGATACTGAAGCGAGACAATGAAAAGAGACTCTAGGGGAAAGACATTGAGTCAAGGTAATGAGATAACACTGAGATAGGACACTGACACGAGACACTAATGCAGTGCATTGAGGCAAAACACTGAGGTGAGACACTGATACTAGGCGCCTCGGGCCACCATTTCTGCACAGTTTCTCTCTTTACCCGCAGCAGACCTAGGCCAATTAATATTTCTATGCCTTTATTTGCATTTAGGTTTTAGGGAGAGCTGGTAATGCCACTTTATGGGTCAGGGCAAGCGTGCACTGACCCTCCTGTAAAAGTCTTGGTCGATCCCGGCAGGTTAAAGAGTGAAGTCCTCTTGGAGTGAGGAGGCATGCTCGTGAGCTCAAGAGATAAATAAAAGTGTGAAAAGTGACAATGGTGGGGACAAGGAGTGAAACATAAGTGTGAATTACCAGTGGAAGGATGCAGTGACCGGTTTAATAGCATGAATCCACAACAAGAGTACACTAGGGGTGGACCACTGATGTGAACTCATTGTAATAAGACACAACGAGTGAACCACTGGCATGTGTTCACAGTAATAGGACACACAGAGAACCGTGTGTTCACAGGGTTACAATACCATGATTGATTCATTGGTGTGAATTCACAGCAGCAGCATACATCAAATTAACCCCTTGTGTGAACTTATGGTAGTCAGACATAAGTAGGGAACCATTTGAGTGTTCCCAGTGTAACAACACAATGGTTGATTCATTCATGTGAATTCACAGTGGGCATACACTGTGAGTTAATGACAATGAGTTCACATTAACAGAATGCTAGTGTTGATTATTAGTGGGGGTTCAAAGCAGTAGGACTTCACTGGTTAATCATAAGTGTTAGTTCGAAGTGGTAGGATACAACAGTTTAGCTATTACTGTGAATTCACAGTGGTAAGACACACGGGCTGAAGCATGAGTGTAAGCCTACAATGGTAAGTCATCACTTGTAAGTAACAGAGGTACAAAATAGTGGGTGAACAATTGGTGCCAGTTCATAGTGAAAAAGCACAAAGTTTCAATGAGTGGTGTCTGAGTAGTAGCAAGACGCCGCCGTTGAAGTATTTCTGGGAACAGATGGTGATTGGAAAAGAGTTTAACAATGAGCCTCATCAGGTCACAGTGGGAGGTCCCTACTGTTAAACAATTAGGACATCATTTAGCAGCAAATGGCGTAGCATGGTGCCACAAGCAATTTTACTGCGCTGAGTCATGTCATTTTCAAAATACAGTGATGTGTTGTATTTAACCGGAATGTGGCACATCCCTGTGTTTTTCCCTGCTCCAATGCTGAATCAGTTGCCTACGACCAATGCAGCCACACTTGTGGCATGGTGCAAGGATGTCTGTGTTGCTGGGGTGGTTGTTTATGTGCAGGAAGGGACACCTCCCTGCACAAAAACAATCATTAATGGCAACTTGCTTCTTCTACGTGTGCTGCACAATGCATACATAGAAAGAGCAAAAAACAACGAGAAATAAAAGTATTTCTCCTCATTGCACCACTCTAACGCCACCCCTGAGGAATCATTAGTTTTTGGCACTGCCTCAGGTTTACGTTTCCTTGTAAGTCTGGGGCAGTGTCAAAAAGCAATGGGTTTTGCATGGGTACGCCTACAGCAACACCCATTGCATGCACCTTTGTCACAGAAAACTGCATTAGGGCGGCCCATATTTACAAAGCCGTGTTTAGCCACAAAAAGTGGCTTAACACTGCCTTGTAAATGTGGAGCAGGGCACCCTGCCACTCGAGCGTTGCAAAAAGTGACGCTCCAGTGGCCTGGAAATCAGCCCCTCAGTGTTAATTTATAGAGGTAGGAACATACTTCTGCAACCAATGGTGCAAGCTCACCATTTCCACTACTGCTGAACTTCTGAATTGACTGTAGTAGGAAAATGCTTCAGCAAGGAGTGGCGTCAGATCACAGTGAAAAGCCCTGATTGTTAAACTATCTGTGCGCTCCCGGTGTCAGGCTTCAGCAGTGCAGTCTACTAGGGAACATGTTTGCTTGCACTGCACCATGTTCTCCTGTTGTCAGACCTCAACAGTGCTAGAGCAAGTGGGCATGCTGTGTGCTTGCATGCACAGTGTGCTTGGGTTGTCAGCTCGCAGCAGTGCTGTCTGCCAGGGGACACATTGTGTGCTTGCACCGCGCTGTGTCCTTATTGTGTCAGCCCTCAACAGTGCTGCCTGCTAAGAGGCAGGTTTTGTACTTATGCTGCACTGTATGCTCATGATGTCAGACCTCAGCAGTGCTGTCTGCTAGGGGAGGAAACACACTGTGTGCTTCAGACCCCTGCATTCATTAATAAGCTTTTGCCCCCGGGGAGGTGGAAGTCCCTCACGCATAAAAAGGCCTATGGAGGGGCACCACATGCGTCCCCTCCTTTAATTTAATGTACAGGAATGCCTCCAGGACTTGGCCCACCCAGGGACTTAATAAAAATCAAGGTCGGGAGACTTTTTTTCCATTTTTGCTGTGAATTGACAAATTTCATGAATTTGCAGCAAAATGTAAACAGTAATGCTCTGTGCCCAGCTGGGGTCTCTGTGGGACCCCAAGGACAATGCTTGGGGTTCAGGGTATCCCCACCCTGTCCCCTTTTCTTTTTTTCACATTTTTTTGGGGACTCTGCTGAAGCCGAGTAGCAAGACAACTGCCAACACTTTCTGGTTGAAGTGTTGGCAGCCAATTAGGGCTTTACATTTCCCTTCACAAGCTTGTTATTCTTCACAAAGTCATTGGGGAGGACACACAGCCCTATGTATACAATTTTTGATTATCTTAAATTTCTCAACAACTAGTGAATGGATTTACAGCAAATACTAAAAAGAACAATCTGTGGAACAAAATCTATCTTTCTGCCAAATTTGGTGTAATGCCATCCGGTGGTTCAGGCTGTAGTTGTATTCAACACTCCTAGTGAGATTTACATGGGAAACAGACTTTTTTGACTCCCCCCCCCTTTTTTTCTCGGTCCCCACTTGACGGATCACCCCAACACCTTCCATGAGCAAGAAGAATTACCTGCACACTTTTAAAAAAAAACGTTTGTGAAGATCCATCAAACGAGGCCAAAGATGTAGGCAAGTCAAAAAACGCTTTTCCTATGGAAGCATGGTCCTAACTATAACTACCAACTTGTTGCCTCCAGTAAGTTACAGTGACATTATCAATGATGTTATCAAAGATGTCATGAGTGCTGCAATTTGTGGGATATTTAGCATGGTGAGGGCGCAAGTTATAGTTACTGTAGGGCACAAGTTATAGTTACTTCAGAGAACTCTAACTATAACAGGTGAATTTCTATTGTTTTGAGTGAGTAAATGCAGAACCTAACTATAACGTCCCTGTAAACATTGTTTTTTCAAAGGGGGAGACAGTGAGCTCCACTCCGCTAGCAGAGTTAATGGAAGATTTTGGCCAAAAACTCCACTAGCCGTTCCAGCTGAGCAGAGTTCACTAGGGTGTGCATTGCAGTCCAGTTAGGGGCGACACAGTAGAAGCGCAGTCAAGCACAGTTAATGCTAGCGCTGTGTGGCCCATAACTGGGTTGCACTTACATGTGGCCCAAGCTTTCTGCCGGTTGACCGCATGGAGCTGCTGCTGCTGAGGCAACTGAAAGCGAGTTCCCTTCTAAAGCCAGCATGGCTTGCAGGGCAGTGGCAAATCCCTCATATATCTGCTTCTGGATTGCCAGAGTGGAAGTGACGGCACCCCATTTCAGCCTGTAACAGTTATTAGTGGGTATAAGCATCCTATCAATTGGTTCATTGTTATCATGTGAAAGATGAGAACCCATTATACTCAAAATAAGGTTCAAACCATTATGATCGCTATCCTGCTGCAAAATCAGCTTCCTGTCTACTACTTGTGGCCACAACGTGATATCCATCATTACATATTTAATATGACTAGAACCTCCCTCCCAGTCGAAGGTGTCCCTACCCTCCTTATCTGATGGCATTCCCCAATATAAGCCCTCAAGCCATTGTTGAGGGTGAAGGCATTTAACTGCAGGGCAGCAGCAGACCATTTTCTGATGGATGAGAGAGAGAGACCAGGAACTGCCCACACCTTGTCCTCTTCTCCACTAAGGATACCAGTGGCACTGCCAAGAAGTTCAAACTTATAGTTAAAATTGCCTGCCACAATTCAAATGAAATGAATGACAGCTAATTGGCCTGGTTACCTTCATGCCTTCGGTACACATTATGCAGACATAATGAAACCATTGAGGGAAATTGCACAATGCACAGTACATCAGGAGAGTCAAGATCAACTACTTTAGAAGTACGAGCCAGGATAATTTTGTTCAAGTGACAAGACCCCCTAAGGGTCAACACTTGCCAGATGAAATTCAGAACAGTCAAATCTAGCAAACCCAGATTGAAACTGTGAAGCAACAGCCCACTCTCTTGGAATATGCAGATTTCAAATTTATCCACAAAGTTAAAACAAGTTCGGGTAAGCAAGTGTGCTTCATGTAGGAAAGTAGCCTCTTTTTAGCATGGTTACCCCCACTTTTGGCCTCTTTGTGAGTGTTTGTCAGTGTGTTTTTACTGTGTCACTGGGATCCAGCTAGCTACGGCTCCAGTGCTCATAGATAAAAACCTATATGTCAAGGTGTTTTGCCTGTCTCACTGGGATCCTCCTAGCCAGGACTCCAGTGCTCATAGTTTGTGCCCTAATGTGTATGCCTGTGTAGTGCCTAACTGTATCACTGAGGCTCTGCTAATCAGAACCTCAGTGCTTATGCTCTCTCTGCTTTTAAATTTGTCACTGTAGGCCAGTGACCTAATTTACCAATTTCAATTGGCACACTGGACCCCCTTATAAGTCCCTAGTATATGGTACCTAAGTACCCAGGGTATTGGGGTTCCAGGAGATCCATATGGGCAGCAGCATTTATTTTGCCACCCATTGGGGAGTTCAGACAAACCCTTGCACAGGCCTGCCATTGCAGCCTGCGTGAAATAATGCACACATTATTTCACAGCCATTTTTCACTGCACTTAAATAACTTTTAAGTCGCCTATATGTCTAACCTTCACTTGCTGAAGGTTAGGTACAAAGTTACTAAGTGTGAGGGCACCCTTGTACTAGCAAAGGTTCCCCCACATACTTCAGGGCAATTTCCCTGGACTTTGTGAGTGCGGGACGCCATTACACGCGTTCACTACATATAGGTCAATACCTATATGTAGCTTCACAATGGTAACTCCGAATATGGCCATGTAACATGCCTAAGATCGTGGGATTGTCCCCCATTCCACATCTGGTATTGGGGAGCCAATTCCATACATCCTGGGGGCTCCACCATGGACCCCCAGTACTGCCATACCACCTCTCTGAGGCTTGCACTGCAGCTACTGCTGCTGCCACCTCACAGACAGGAGTCTGCCCCCCTGGGGTCTAGGCAGCCCAGTCCCAGGAAGGGAGAACAAAGTATTTCCTCTGAGAGTAGGGTGTTACACCCTCTCCCTTTGGAAATAGGTGTTACAGGCTGGGGAGGGGTAACCTACCCCAGCCTCTGGAAATGCTTTGAAGGGCACAGATGGTGCCCTCCTTGCATAAACTAGTCTACACTGGTTCAGGGACCCCTTCCCCCCTGCTCCTGTGGGAAACTGGACAAAGGAAAGGGGAGTGACCACTTCCCTGTCTATCACCACCCCAGGGGTGGTGCCCAGAGCTCCTCCAGTGTGTCCCAGACTTCAGCCATCTTGCTTTGCAAGGTGTGGGGGCACTCTAGAGGTCTCTGAGTGGCCAGTGCCAGCCGATGATGTCAGAGACTCCTCCTGATAGGTCCATACCTGATATGGTAGCCAATCCCCTTCTCAGGGCTATTTGGGGTCTCTCCTGGGGATTCTTCTTGCATGTTTCTTTCAGGAATCCTCTGCAACAACTTCAGCATCCTCTGACCTTGGATCAAGCGCAGCCTGCTCCAAGAAACTCTGTAACTGCACCAAAGTGTCTACAAGAGACACTTTTCTTCAGCAACCTCAGCTCCAAGTCAGCAACTGCAACAGTTTCTCTGGTGTGCATGCTTTGGGGACTCCCTGTCTTCATCCTGCACCAGAAGGACCAAAGAAATCTCCTGTGGAGTGATGGAGTCACTCCCCTGCTCCAAGTAGGCACCTTTCAAGGCGACGACCAGTACCCTGGGACTCATCTCAGGGCAACTAGCATGCTCCTAAGGACACAGAGGGAGGACATCCTCAACAAAGACTGTCCTGAGGTCCTGCTGATACAATTTGGAGGAGGTGAGACCTTGCCTTCCCCGAGAACAATGGTATCCCTGTGTTTTGTATCTTCTTCACCTCCTGAGGCGTCTGTGCACTCTTTGCAAAATTCCTTCGTGCACAGCCTGGCCAAGGTCCCCAGCACTCCACTCTGTGACGCTCAACTCGCTGAGTTGTTTTCTGGCAGCATGGGACCTTCTTTTGTTGTGCTCTATCAACTGTGTTTTACACCTTCTTTGAACCCGGATCCTGCAGCTGAAGGATCTCTAAATTGCTGAGAGCCCCCTCTTCCTCCTCACACAGAATTGAGGCCCCCAGGTCCCTCCTGGGTCCATCCAGCACCATTTCGATGAAAAACGCACTTTTGCCATAGCAAATGGCTTGTTGGCGCCTTTCAACGTGAAATCTTATCTGCAACTATCTTCACGCCATGCAACATCTTTGCATCATGCTGGAACCCACTGGCAACTTCCTAGGGTGCATTTCTGCAGTCTTCAACTAATCGGGGACTCTTCTTTTGCACCCTCTTCTGGGTTGGCAGGTGCTCCTGCCCTTCCTGGAACTTCTTTCGACTTCTGAACTTGGTCCCCTTCATTTGCAGGTCTTCAGGTCCAATAATCCAGCAGTTCTTCTTGGCAGATTTGGTTAGTGTAGGAGGCTGGCCTGGCTTATAGTGGGTACCAGATGGTACTTACACCTTGTGCCAGGTCCAGTTACCCCTATTAGTAGATTAGTAGTGTTCTAGCAGCTTAGGCTGATAGAGGTAGCTATAGCAGAGCAGCTTAGGTTGAACTAGGAGACATGCAAAGCTCCTACTATACCACTTATATCATATAAGTACTATATCATAAGAAAGACAAAACTCAGAGTTACTAAAACTAAAGGTACTTTATTTTAGTGACAATGTGCCAAAAATATCGCAGAGGATACGCTCCCTTAGGAGGTAAGTAAAATACACAAAATATACACACAAACCAAAATCAGGTAAGTAAAACAGTCAGAAAGTAGTGCAAACACAGTAGAATAGAATAGGATGCAATAGGCCTAGGGGCAACACAAACCATATACTAAGAAAGTGGAATGCGAACCACAAATGGACCCCTAGGCTGGTGTAGTGTGTAGAGGGTCACTGGGAGTGTAAGAAAACACTGAGGATGTCCAAGATACCCCAACGCAAGACCCTGGAAAGTAGGAGTAAAGTACTACTATTTCCCCAGAAACACACTAAACTTGTGATAGAGGATTTTGCAAAGCCCACAACAGACTGCAAAGCACTAAAGACGTATTCCTGGACCTGAGGACCTGTAGAGGAAGGGGACCAAGACCCCAAGATTTATGAAAGTGTCCGGGGGGGCAGGAGCCCACTAAGCCAGGGATGAAAGTACAAAATGGCTGCCTCCCGATGGAAGAAGCTGAAGATTCTGCAACAATGAAAGATGCTAGGAACTTCTCCTTTGTGCCACAGAGTGCTGGAGGATGCAGAGTTTTTTCTTTAGCTGCAAGAGTCACGGATGAAGAAGAAGGGTGCTGCCCGGGCCCAGGAAGGACCAGGATGTCACCACTTGGGAGAGGAGACAGAGGGGGCCCTCAGCAACGTAGAGAGCCCATGCACAGGAAGGTAGAACCCACAGAAGCACTTGAACATGGGTTCATGAAGTCTGAACATGGAAGTCATCTCACCACTGCAAAAGAGGGTCCCACAAAGCTGGAGATCAACTCAGGGAGCTGAGCATCACAGGACAGAGTGCTGGGGACCTGGGCTTGGCTGTGCATGAAGGATTTCGTGGAAATGTGCACAGAAGCCCTAGTGGCTGAAGTTTGGTGCCTGCTGGAAGAGTCCGTCAAACCACAGGAGATTTCTTCGTGGCTTCCAGTGCAGGATGAAGGCAGGCAGCCCCCAAATCATGCACCACCAGGAAACAGTTGAGAAAGCTGGCAGGATTAGGCGCTGCAATGTCGCTGGTAGTTTTCTTGCTACTTTGTTGCAGTTTTGCAGGTGTCCTGGAGCAGTCAGCAGTTGATCCTTGTCAGAAGTCGAAGAGAGGGGTGCAGAGGAACTCTGGTGAATTCTTGCAAGTTGTAATCTGAGGAAAAGCCCCCTGGAGACACCCTAAATAGCCCTCAGAGGAGGATTGGCCACCTAGTCAGGTTAGCACCTTTCATGAAGGGACTCTGATGTCAACTGGTGGCACTGGCCACACAGAGGCTTCCAGTGTGCCCTCATACCTCTGGATCCAAGATGGCAGAGGTCTGGGACACACTGGAGGAGCTCTGGGCACCACCCCTGGGGTGGTATGGACTGGGGAGTGGTCACTTCCCTTTCCTTTGTCCCGTTTCACACCAGAACAGGGACTGGGGGTTCCCTAAACCAGTGTAGACTGGCTTATGCAAGGAGGGCACCATCTGTGCCCTTCAAAGCATTTCCAGAGGCTGGGAGAGACTACCCCTTCCCAGCCTGTAACACCTATTTCTACAGGGACAGGGAGTAACACCCTCTCGCAGAGGGAATTCTTTGTTCTGCCTTCCTGGGGCTGGGCTGCCCAGACCCCAGGAGGGCAGAACCCTGTCTGTGGATGGCAACAGCAGTAGCTGCAGAGAAAACTCCAGAGAGCTGCTTTGGCAGTACTGGGAGTCCATAGTGGAGCCCTGGGGATGCATGGAACTGGCACCCCAATACCAGATTTGGCATGGGGTGACAATTCCATTATTTTAGACATGTTACTTGGTCATGTACGGAGTTACCATTGTGAAGCTACATAAAGGTATTGACATATATGTAGTGCACAAGTTCAATGTTGTCCCCGCACTCACAAAGTCTGGGGAAATGGCCCTGAACTATGTGGGGGCACTTTTGCTAGTGCAAGGGTGCCCTCACACTTAGTAACATTGCACCTAACCTTCAGCAAGTGAAGATTAGACATATAGGTGACTTATAAGTTACTTAAGAGCAGTGAAAATGGCTGTGAAATAACATATGCGTTATTTCACTCAAGCTTCAGTGGCAGTCCTGTGTAAGATTTGTCTGAGCTCCCTATGTGTGCAAAAGAAATGCTGCAGCCCATAGGGATCTCCTGGAACCCCAATACCCTGGGTAACTTGGTACCATATACTAGGGAATTATAAGGGTGTTCCATTGTGCCAATTATAATTGGTAAAAATGGTCACTAGCCTATAGTGACAATTTTAAAGGCAGAGAGAGCATAAGCACTGAGGTTCTGATTAGCAGAGCATCAGTGACACAGTTAGTCACTACACAGGTATACATATGGGTGGAGAAATTTACTTACTGTTACTGTATTCTTACTCTCCCAGTGATTCAGCACCCACTACACTTGTCTAGGGGGGATTTGTGATTCACATTCCACTTTTTTTAGTATATGGTTTGTGTTGCGCCAGACCCATTTTCTCCCATTGCATTCTATAAGATTTCCTACTGTTTGCATTGTTCTATGACTATTTACTTGTCTAATGTTGGTTTCTTGTGTATATATTGTGTATAATACTTAACTCCAGAAGGAGTATTGTCTCTAAGATATTTCTGGTACCGGGTCACCCAAATAAATATCTTTCTTTTTGGTTACACTGAGTATTGTCTTTACTTGTGTACAAGTACTGTGTAATTATAAGTGGTATTGCATGAGCTTTGCATGTCTCCTAGTTCAGCCTAAGCTGCTCTGCTATAGCTACCTCTAACAGCCTAAGGGGCTAGAACACTACTACTTCATTAATAAGGGATAACTGGACCTGGTATAAGGTGTAGGTACCCACCACAAACCAGGACGGCCTCCTACTGTTGTGTAGCCATTTTAAGTATAGCTCCATGCACGTTAGTTTAATACACTAGGCCACTGTGCACCTTGACCTAGATATATTTTATTCACATTCGCATTGTTATTTTCACAATAACCAGTTTTAAGGTCTTGTTTTAATTTCTTCTATAAAACTGTTTTGCTTAGTTCAGCACTGTGTTCTCAAACAACGCATTCTTGATCGCCCTGTGCTTCAGTCAAGGCTACAGTCTGGTACATTGCCGGTAAACGTGGTAGGAGTTTAGTATCCAACGTTCGTAGAAAATACACATCCTTACGTAGGGACATTTTCTTAGAACATCTGCTGTGTTAGTTATAAAAAAAATTCTAGTCCTATTACACGTCAAGAGGGAGATTCCAGACAGGGTACCACAACTGTATGCTGAATGCTCTGTTGCAGATGCTGACGCAGATTACAGGCCTTTGCTCAGGTACGAGGGTTGATGTCCTCCCGGGGAACCTGAAAGGCAGGATTAGAGCTTAACATGCTGTACTTGAAATATGATTTAGTTAGGGAATAGTCCATCGGTCCTAGTGACACTATGATAGCATTATTTTTATGCTTCACTCTCATCGTAACTATTTTAATATTGTTGTGTTGTGTAGTTCTGGTTATTGCAGCTCACGCTTTGCTATCCAAAATGCAGTTGTTTTATTAAACCAATCTTTAAAACTTATACTGCTTCTATTGTCATTTATAAATGAGACCGCAATGTGTATGAGAGAACCGGTTGTGACCTGAGTGACCATGACTTCCCTGAGAAGTACCAATATGTCATGCGCTTGGCTGCCCAATCATCTCTACCTTTTGGGAGAGATGAGGCACTGCTAATTAGCCGGAGCAAAGCCCGGATTTGGAGCAACAAGTGTCATCCACCGTGGGTTAGACTCAGTCTCCCACACTGTGGACGATCTTGCTGCTTAAAATCCAGTAGTCTCATTAGAATAATGAGAGCCTACGCGACATGGCGCCGCCAATGTTTGGTCAGGCTCTAATTTTCGGGTCCACCGAAGTATCTCAGTCTCATTTTATATAATGACACCTCAGTGCCGTAAACGGAGACGTCCGTGGTACTGAGGATTTCCACCACAGCTGTATAGGTAATCCTATTACAGCTGGTGGTTGTTCAAGCTTGAACTTTAAAAGGAAAACCCCATTTTGGTGTGCCTTCTCTGAACTCATTGTGCTTCTATCATGGCGAATCCCCAAATTGTACAAATAGCTGTTAACATGAGACAACCTCTCACAGCACACTTATTAGCAAATGGCCTAATGCCCAAGGGAGGTCCAGTCATGTTTGTGGTGGACGCCCACGCAGCTTATAGAACAGAACTTTTTTACTCTTGGGCCACATTTCCAGCAATGGATGGGAACACAAATACATTTCATACATATACAGTTGCGAATGCGCCTGGACAATACAGAGCGTACGCATATTTAGAGATACCTCTATATTATCAGGAACATAATAATTGGCTTGATGGCGCCCTACCCCATACAATCTTACCAGTTAGGTTAGGTCCACTAAGTAATGTTGGTCCTACCTGGCCTTTATTGGCCACATATACACCACATCCTGCGGTTGGGAATTTAGCAGTAGCTGAGGTTCGTCGCTTATACATTGAGTTAATGGCAATATATAGACGATTAGTGCAATTTGTGATGCAAACTTTAAATACAAACCCAGCACGTGCTGCTCCAGCACATCCACATGCAGTAACACCAGGTATAAATTCGGCAACTGTACATTCGATTATGGGTAAAGTACCGGCCAAATGAGAGGAGACTCCATTTTGGCTAGCACAAAAAATAAATACGCTGGAGGCAGTATTTCCCCATATGGGACCTCAGGATAAACATAGAATATTAACGATGTGCTTGCCCTTTGGGATAGTCCCTACAGTAGAAAACGGTAATACATGGGGCACGGTATTTGCCGCGCTCTATAAAACTGCACACAGTACACCGACGGTTGCCAACCTACCGGAAGTGCTCAAACAAATTCAAGATGAATACGGGGCTGCCCCGGCCCTAGATTAGAAGATGCAACTGATAGGCAACTTTGCCACAGTATCTTCAATCATTTTAAGTAATCTTAAAGGGGAAGCAGTTGCACTTGCAGTGCGCATGTGGCTCCGTGACGTTCCGCAACAAGATTAGGAATGAGAGCTGCCTAAAATAATAGCGGAAACATATTCAAGTATCGGTCGAGATAGCCTAGGGGCGATCAGAGCGAAGAACAGAGTACGTGAAACCGAGACAGGAATCACAACGCTCTTCGGAGGTTTCTGTTAAAAAGGAAGAGAAACCTGTCCAACAAAAACACCAATTTAAAAAGAAAAAAGTGGCAGCAGTCGCAGTCCGACATGCCACACAGGAAGAGGGTCCTCTTGAAGAACAAGAACTGGGCTCTAGCATTGCTAGACAGCGCGGCAGAGGTCACAATAGTTCTCCGGAATCTTCAAGAGCATCTGGAGGTGAAAGCAATTGATGACTTTATACAAGTAGAAACAGCGGACATGCGTGTCTCCGAGCCTGATAGGGTGTACAGAGTAACACTGCAATTAGAAGGAGACATTGAACGCACAATACACGCAATCTTTTGGGGTCGCATGGTTAAAGTGTATGGCATCTTGTTGGCTGAATAAGATTGGCCACCTGACTTTGTCCATACCTGCCCATATGGGGAAGATGTCATTAAGCCTTCTTTCTCGCCCCTTGTTCCAGAGGAACTCGCTGAATCGTATTCCACTGAATGGGCTCTTGCACAGGCACCAGCATTATATAGAAATCACGTAGGATGGGAAAAGGAATCCCCCTACCATGTAATCCCATTTAAAAGTGAACCTCAGCCACAACCGCAGTATCCTATAAAACATGAAGCAAAAGCACCAGTGAGAGAAATACTCACGCTATTAGAATACCAGGGTGTGATTGAACCCAGTGTCTCGCCGATGAATAACCCCTTATTTCCTGTAGCTAAACCAGACCATTCATACAGAATAGTCTTAGACTACAAACATTTAAACTGTCATACACGCACATATGCTATACAAAATTCACATAGCACTGCACTAATGAACAACATAGTGCAGACAAAATACAAAACAACTTTAGACATTTCAAATGGGTTCTTCTGCCAGAATATAGCACCTGAAAGCAGGGACTTAACAAGCTTTAGCGCACTAGGCTCTCAGAAAAAGTCTGTTGTTTACCTCAGGGGTATAAGTACAGCCCAGGACTGTTTGCAGCTCGTGTTTCTGCTATTTTATATGAGATTGACTCTGAAGCATTGTCATATGTAGATGATATATATCTCACTGATGATGAGTTGCAACAACATTTAAGATGGGCAGCTCGCGTTGTTGTGGGGTTTGCCGAACTTGGCTACAAATTAAACTTTAAAAAAACAAAAATTGCCTTCCTCAGCGTCCTGTTCCTGGGATATGAGCTGTTGAGTGAAGGGAAGAGCCTAGAGCCACAATTCTTAAAAGAATTTGCACAATTACAACCACCGAATATGATTAAAAAACTCTAATCATTGTTGGGTTTCTTAAATTTTGGCAGAACATACATTCCCGACTATGCTATGCGCATAAAACCTTTATATGACTTAATACGTCCCGATTTTGCAAGTAAATTCTGGACAGTTGAACTTACATGCACTCTTCGAGAGATGCAGACAGACATGCTAGCAGCAAAACAGTTACACACAAGGGACAACAAAACACATTTGGTCACCAGGGTAATAGTAGGGCCATCGGTTTCACCTATGTGACATTCACTGAAGGTGAGACAGTCCCGATTGCATACAAATCACATTTGTATTCAGTAGCTGAACAACGCTTTGCTCCCACAGAGAAAATTCTCACTGCTGTGCAGATGGCTGTTATTAAAGAAAGACCTCTTACCCAAGGAAAACACATTATTGTCGTTTCTCCAATTCCAGCCCTGGGGGCTGTTACAAAAGCTAGCGTTACGAACGTAAAAGCACTACATCCATGATGGATACAATGGGCTACGTCCTTAACAGCCACTGATGTAGATTACATCTTTGATCCAAAGTTACAAACTCAGGAATTTCTACAATATGAAGTAGAATATCCAGTTCCAGCTAATACCTTGCCCATCGATCAATATCATAGAGTCATGTACACCGATGGCTCTGCACAACCGGCGATTGGGACTAAACATCAATACTCTGCTGTTTGCGCAGTCGTGAGCAGCTATATGGAGGGGGAGAAATTCTGTCCCCTACATACCTATACACAGACCTTAGGGGATTGTACAGCACAATTCACTGAGCTAAAAGCTCTGCTGATGGCACTAGAACATACGGATCCGGCACAGCCTACGCTGATTTTTTGTGATTCATATAACTGTGTCCAGTCCTTTAATTAATATTTGCATTATTGGTGCCAGAATGGGTTCAGAGATTCCAAAGGCAACACCATAAAACACAGACTTCTGTGGGGAAAGGTAGCAGACTTTAAAGAGACGCTACCGAAAGTCCATGTTGTGTATACACTTGGACACCAGCGCGTTGGAATACACGTTGCTGGAATTACTTTGGCTGATGAAGCCGCAAAGTCAGCAGTGGCAGTAGCCACTGTAGCTGCAGTGACTCGTTCGAGTTCCAAACCAGGCACATACACTTTGGCTGCTATAAAAGCTACGTCTGATGGTACGCCCAATCCTAAAGGATTCCCTAACAAATATCAATACTATATAGAAAAAACACCAAGGCACATCCCAAGAAGCTGTAATGTTCAGTTTTATTCCTCGTATTGTCTTTGAATAAGAACAATGGCCTCTAAATAGGGGGGTTTCATCTTCGGCGCGCAATTATTATTTGTAGCGCCGTCAACATGACGTAGAGGGAAACGCTTGAAGATATTCGAGGTTTGGGCTCTTTAATTTCCACTCCTATTTCGGCTCCAAATAGAGGGATTTCACCCTCGGCGTGCAATTATTATTTGCAGCACCGTTAATACGATGTAGAGATTAGCACTTTAAGATACTTTAGGCAAGGGCATTTTTGTGATGGTAGTGCGGCGGGATATGCCGGCACCCGATGGTAGCTCTGCGGCTGTTACACTTCGTTTGACAATCTCGTCTAGCCCACACTCGAAATATGCGACATAGCCGGACTCTCATTTTGAGTCTTTTTGCTGATTTTATACGTTGCCTTAATTGTGTCTGCTACTTAATACAGTCTTGTAGAATGCATTTAAACGTAGCGTTTTTTATTTATGGGCTTTTTTCTTTTCTAGTTTTGCCGTAATTCGGCTTCATATCATTAACCATTGTATGAATTATATTTTCATTTTGGTGATTTGCACTTTAACCCCTCGGGCTGTGATCACCACACTAATTACATCTAAATCCATTACATTATGATCTATAATGCCTCAACTTTTATAAGTTGTATAATCACCATATGAAAGGCTCTATATGGCTGTCATGGACCGCCCTTACTAGTTTTATGCTTTTTCATTTTCCAGGCTTATCATGGTCCTCGTATTTTACCTTCTTCAATCGTTTTTTCATCATATACGACATTAATTTGTTTCTAACAATTTGGAATTTCGAGATATTGTCCTTACTATAGGTATGTCGCTCTATTATTGGATTGTTCAATCAATTACATTTTCCATTTCTTTTCCTTGTCTTCCACAATAAAGCTTTTAATGGGACACATCTACTTCCTATCACACTTTTTTTCTTTTACTTTAACACTGTTTTGGGTGATTCATATCACAAATTAATACTGAGAGTCACCACGGCATCTCCAATTCTGGTTCACACATTCATGACTTATAATCGGGCTTCCTTTTTTTCTCTCACTTTTTATTTTTATTTATGTCTCTTCTCTAGTAGTAAACTTCTTTTAGAAAAAAATTATTTTCTAAATTTTGATATGTTATTTCTTTGCGTATATCCACAGCCTTGATAAAGTCTATCTAGACGAAACACGTGTCGGCTGTTTGTATACCATTTGGACTGCTGTCCACGGCTGTTATATATTATTTGGACTTGTACACTTGAACAAGGATTCATGTTTCCATCTTCGATTCTGGTTCCAAGATGTCAGCTTAGGCCACAGGCCATTGTTCTTATTCAAAGACAATACGAGGAATAAAACTGAACATTACAGCTTCTTGGGATGTGCCTTGGTGTTTTTTCTATGCACATTACAACTGTAACCCGATCGGGGTGACAGTTTACGCACTCTGTGGCTGGGTGCATACCTCTTTGAGCACTCCCCCCATCGTTTTACGTCATCATGGACCTTGCAAATGAACAATAGCTTATATTTGGAAAGTGCGCTCTCTCCTGCACACAGTCACTTTTTGCCTATAAATATCAATACTATATGGGAAGTATGCTGAACACTGAAGTTAAAATACCAGGCGTACGCGTACGTGACATCCCTAACAAAGTATAAGACCACAATTGATCAAAGCAGCGCATGAAGGGGTGGCATCTGCACATGCTGGTGTGGTGGCTACAATCTCAATCTTACAGGCCCGTTATTGGTGGCCCGGTCTCTATAAGGAGACCAAGCAGTATGTCCTTTGTTGTGACATCTGTCAACAAATCAAAGTTTCAATGGCCAAGCGCCCGCGCAGACACCCCTCTTAATTTCTAACAAACCGTTACAGTGTGTGTACTTGGAACAATGCGGTCCACTAACACCTGACAGTGCATATAAATACATATTAGTCGCTGTTGACTCATGCTCCAGATTTGTATGGGTATGGCCACAACGCTTGGCTGATGCTCGGACTGTTATTAAAGATTTACAAGTCTTTATCGGTACAGATGCGATTGCAGCGTTCCACTCGGACCAGGGCCCTGCATTTGCCTCAAGGGCATTCAGGGACACCATGGCTTTGTTGGGGGTCCAACTGCAGTACTGGTCTCCATTTCATCCCAAGGGAAATAGTGTTGTGGAGCGAGTTAAACCGCAATTTAAAGCAATCCTTAACAGCCAGAGTCTTAGGTACGGGTCGTAGTTGGTTTAATCACCTGTATGGAGTTCAGAGACCACTAAATAACCTGCCTAGAAGGTTCCTGGGGGGTTGTACTTCATATGAGTGCCTGTTCAGAACTCAAATGTTTGTTCCGGATCTTGATGGTTCTGGCGTGGAGGCAGCAGAAACACCTTTTGACATAAATGAACGTGTCACTGTTTTACAGGAATTACAACAGTTCAGTGAAGATAACTCTTCTAAAAGTGCTGCCTCCACAGGAATTAAGGATGTGCCGGGATGTTGTACGTGAAAAGGTCGCAGTGAAAAAATTATTTGGCCCTTCTTACCGAGCACCAGTCCCTGTACTGGGGATACACGGTACCAGAACTGTTATTCTACCACTCTTGCCAGGTGCCAAAGAAAATAGTTTTGTATCAATTGACAATGTCAAATTACACCATGTGGCCGATCCTACACAGTCGACCAAGAGGAACATCCATTAGTTCCCGAATCCCTCCCACTACAGGAGAAGAAGTTCTGCTACAAGTTGTTTATACCAACACTGATACCTCTCCGAGCCTGGGGAGGGTGGATGATGATCTTGCATTAGTTCCACTAACAACAAACAATTTAGAAACATTTGATCAAGTCAACTCGACTACGAGCCAGACGGATGGTGCTGTCTACAGTGTGCCACCAAAGGAAACACCAACTCCACCAATGACAACGGCTACGCCATTTGCACGAACTGCCTCTGGTTATTTTGCTGTCTTCAACGATGGTTTATCTTACTCATTCGCCTCTTCGACAGCTGACCTGTCAGGTGCACGTAAGCTAATACGTTGGCTTAAAGAAAAATACTTCATTTTTCCATGGAACTATGTATTGCTTTCTTTGACTGTTTTAGCCTTTCTACTTTGGATTGGTTTTGTTATAACCTTTTTCTTGTTAATACATGGTCATTTTCTTCCCGAAAGATCGGCGGTTGAACAGGTGGAGGAGGTTTTGAAACCACATTTTTCATCACATATGATCCGAAGAGACTTGTCTTTTGTGAACATTTCTGCAGTGCCAATTCCTGATGGGATTGTTTGGGACAAAGTAATGTTCGATATATATGGTCCCATGGAAATTATTCAAATACTGTATGTGTTAAAATTATCAATAAATGATATAGTCATACCAGGCATTGTATCTGATGATTGGGACGTGAAAACACTTGATTCTATGATGACAGAATTAAAATGTTATGCTGTCTTTGAAAACGAAGATGTTTACCAATTCAAAGAAAATTAAGTTGATATGTTTTGCTATAATTATTATGGGCATCACTTCATACATAGAGCAAGTAGTACCAAAACGATATTTAATTACATGCAATGGGAACATTGTCCAACTCCACAGCAAGGGAGTTCTAAAACTTATACTCAAAAGTTTGCGTATTTTTCTGGGCATCATAAAAAAATTGCTGAGTCATAATATTTTAAAGTAACTCCTACTAAGGATATACATATGTTATTGACCAATATGAAATTTATATATTCGGATTCCTTTGTTTCCTGGTTATCAATAGAAGGTTATGAATATTGTTCCAAATCTATTGATTTGAAAAGAGTTGGCAGATCAAGGGAAAGGAAACATTGTTTAAAGCCTGTCTCATCCCTGTTCAAATGATTTTTTTTTTAAATGAAACAATGCAACAAACAAGTGGTTTAGGCTTAGCAACAATCAGAGAATTAAACATGCCCAGTATTTCTGCCCCTGCAAAATTTGACAACTGGCAAAAGTATACGAATGCAACTATTGTGGCCCATAGATATCAACGGATGTCATCAACTTTTTATTAACTACTCTGGGGTTTTAGGATGAGTAGGCCAGACCCTCGCTTTATATCACCAGAACATGCAGATATAATTACAACATATAGGTGGTCATTACAACCCTGGCGGACGGTGTGAAAGCAGCAGTAAGACCGCCAACAGGCCGGTGGAAAAAAAATGGAATTGCGACCGTGGGGGAAACGGCCAACAAAGACAGCCATTTTAACACTCCGACCGCCACGGCGGTACAAACAACCAGCATGGCGGTCACCGCCAACAGACAGGCGGAGGACAATGTACCGCCCACAGAATCACAACCTACCAATCCGCCACTTTTCCGGGTGCAGATTCATGCTAACAAAAACACGGCAGAAACAGGACTTCGAAGGGAAAATGTTCACCTCTACACACCCCACGAGGAACCAGGGCGCCATGGAACCAGAGCTGCACATTTTCCCTGCCCTTATCTTCTTGCTCCTCTACCAGGAGCACGAACGCCGGTGGCGAAGACCACGGTGAGTACTGCACCTATGACACAGGGGAGGGGGAGGGGGAGGGGGAGGGGGAGGGAAAAAACAGGGACACACACACGCAACATACAACACCCCACCCCCACCCTCACCCACTACAACACACACACTAATACAGCATAATACATTACAGTTACACCCCCGAAACCCCCCAGAAGAATGCAAAGACAAAAAGAAATGAGTGTAACCATTGTAATGTATTAAAATCCAGTACGCAAAAATATATATACACTATTCACAAATATGTACACCAAGAATAGTAGTCCAGGTATAGCTCCATTGAAGTCCGTGGAACACTGGGCCCACACGGCATGGGCGAGGACCACACTCAATACCCGAACATGAAAGAGAGAACACTGCAGGGGGATCAGATAGCAATAAAACAGGCACCTCAGGGGAAGGGAAAGAGGGGGCACCTCAGCCGGTTGAGTGCACAACACCAATTCCACGGGGGCCCCATGCCCAATGTTCAATACTGGGGAGTGCAAAGCCACAGTCTCTCAAGTCTCTACAGTGGGTGGTTTGCCCACTGTTCGAACCTGGGGAGTGCAAAGCCACAGTCTATCAAGTGGATAACAGTCTCCACTGGTTCTGGAGGCGGCTTTGTGCCCAGAGTGCTTCATCCTGCCAAGGACAGAGGTAGTGGATGCCTTTCTCCACTGGTTCTGGAGGGGGCTTTGTGCCCAGAGTGCTTCATCCTGCCAAGGACAGAGGTAGTGGATGTAAATCCCCACTGGTTCTAGAGGGGGCTTTGTGCCCAGAGTGCTTCATCCTGCCAAGGACAGAGGGAGTAGATGCCTTTCTCCACTGGTTCTGGAGGGGGCTTTGTGCCCAGAGTGCTTCATCCTGCCAAAGACTGAGGTAGTGGATGTAAATCTCCACTGGTTCTAGAGGGGGCTTTGTGCCCAGAGTGCTTCATCCTGCCAAGGACAGAGGTAGTAGATATCTTTCTCCACTGGTTCTGGAGGGGGCTTTGTGCCCAGAGTGCTTCATCCTGCCAAGGACTGAGGTAGTGGATGTAAATCTCCACTGGTTCTGGAGGGGGCTTTGTGCCCAGAGTGCTTCATCCTGCCAAGGACAGAGGTAGTGGATGCCTTTCTCCACTGGTTCTGGAGGGGGCTTTGTGCCCAGAGTGCGTCACCCTGCCAAGGACAGAGGTAGTGGATGTAAATCCCCACTGGTTATGGTGGGGGCTTTGTGCCCAGAGTGCTTCATCCTGCCAAGGACAGAAGTAGTAGATGTCTTTCTCCACTGGTGCCCAGAGTGCTTCACCCTGCCAAGGACAGAGGTAGTGGATGTAAATCCCCACTGGTTATGGAGGGGACTTTGTGCCCAGAGTGCTTCATCCTGCCAAGGACAGAGGTAGTAGATGTCTTTCTCCACTGGTTCTGGCGGGGGCTTTGTGCCCAGAGTGCTTCATCCTGCCAAGGACTGAGGTAGTGGATGTAAATCTCCACTGGTTCTGGAGGGGGCTTTGTGCCCAGAGTGCTTCATCCTGCCAAGGACAGAGGTAGTGGATGTAAATCCCCACTGGTTCTGGAGGGGGCTTTGTGCCCAGAGTGCTTCATCCTGCCCAGGACAGAGGTAGTGGATGTAAATCCCCACTGGTTCTAGAGGGGGCTTTGTGCCCAGAGTGCTTCATCCTGCCAAGGACAGAGGTAGTAGATGCCTTTCTCCACTGGTTCTGGAGGGGGCTTTGTGCCCAGAGTGCTTCATCCTGCCAAGGACTGAGGTAGTGGATGTAAATCTCCACTGGTTCTGGAGGGGGCTTTGTGCCCAGAGTGCTTCATCCTGCCAAGGACAGAGGTAGTAGATGTCTTTCTCCACTGGTTCTGGAGGGGGCTTTGTGCCCAGAGTGCTTCATCCTGCCAAGGACTGAGGTAGTGGATGTAAATCTCCACTGGTTCTGGAGGGGGCTTTGTGCCCAGAGTGCTTCATCCTGCCAAGGACAGAGGTAGTGGATGTAAATCCCCACTGGTCCTGTTCAGCGGTGCTTGTGGCGGCGGTGTCCTGTTCAGCGGTGCTTGTGGCGGGGTCCTTGGCAGCGACTCAGCTGCTGGCGGTCCTTTCTGGACCAGTGGGGCTGTTGGTCCTTTCTGGCCCAGCGGGGCTGGTGCTGGTGGACCTGTCTGGCCCAGCGGGGCTGGTGCTGGCGGTCCTTTCTGGCCCAGCGGGGCTGGTGCTGGCGGTCCTGTCTGGCCCAGCGGGCTGGTGCTGGCGGTCCTTTCTGGCCCAGCGGGGCTGGTGCTGGTGGTCCTTTCTGGCCCAGTGGGCCTGGTGCTGTCAGTCCTGTCTGGCCCAGCGGTCCTTTCTGGCCCAGCGGGGCTGGTGCTGGCAGTCCTTTCTGGCCCAGCGGGGCTGGTGCTGGCGGTCCTGTCTGGCCCAGCGGGGCTGGTGCTGGCGGTCCTTTCTGGCCCAGCTGGGCTGGTGCTGGCGGTCCTGTCTGGCCCAGCGGTGCTGGTACTGGCGGTCCTTTCTGGCCCAGAGGGGCTGGTGCTGGCGGTCATTTCTGGCCCAGCGGGGCTGGTGCTGGCGGTCCTGTCTGGCCCAGCGGGCTGGTGCTGGTGGTCCTTTCTGGCCCAGCGGGGCTGGTGCTGGCGGTCCTGTCTGGCCCAGCGGGGCTGGTGCTGGCGGTCCTTTCTGGCCCAGCTGGGCTGGTGCTGGCGCTCCTTCCTGGCCCAGCGGGGCTGGTGCTGGCGGTCCTGTCTGGCCCAGCGGGGCTGGTGCTGGCGGTCCTTTCTGGCCCAGCGGGGCTGGTGCTGGCGGTCCTGTCTGGCCCAGTGGGGCTGGTGCTTGCAGTCCTTTCTGGCCCAGCGGGGCTGGTGCTGGCGCTCCTTCCTGGCCCAGCGGGGCTAGTGCTGGTGGTCCTGTCTGGCCCAGCGGGGCTGGTGCTAGAAGTCCTTTCTGGCCCAGCGGGGCTGATGGCGGTGGCCTCCTGGCCAGCAGGGATGATGGCGGTGGCCTCCTGGGCAGCGGGGATGATGGCAGTGGCCTCCTGGGCAGCAGTGGCTGGAGTCTTCCCCCTCTCCCACCGGGCACTGGCCAACTTTTGATGTTTGAGAGGTGGGGGACTGTCCGTGCTGTGGCTCCTTACCACACTGGCTGCCCTGCTGCCTGGTGCACTCCAAAATCCGGTGACTACTGGCACCACTGGTCCCGGAGATGTTGTGGCTGAGGTGCTAGGTTGGGACCTGGAGAGTGGGGCCCTAGGAGACTGACGGGGTGGGGGAGGTGAGGGAAAGAGGTCAAAGGTGGACAGGAAAAGTTTCTTGGGAACACTGGGACGGGTAGATGGAGGGGGTTTGGGAGTGGAGGAAGAGGTTGTGGTTGTAGGAGGTGTTTGTTTGGTGACTTTGGGTGAAGGTGCATGCGCTGGAGGCTATCGTGAGGTGGATGGCTGTTGGGTGGGTGTGTGCCTGCATTTGTGTATCTTGGGAGGTGGCGTCACAGACACACTGGGAGAGGACACAGGGGACGTGTGAATGGTAGTGGGGGTGGTGACTGCACGTGAGCGAGGTGTGGTGGTGTGTGTGATGGTGATGGAAGTAGTGGCTGTAGATGTAGTGCATGTAGGTGTGAGTGTAGACGAGACTGGGAGGGAGGAGGGAGACGAGGAGGAGGTGGACACAGTGGAGGCAGTGGATGTTGGTGTGTCTGCATGTGTGTGATGCTTGCGTAAGTGCCTGTGGGAAGTGTGGTGTTTATGTTTGCCAGAGCTTCCCTTGTGTGTTGACGTGTGTGCATGCTGGTCTGATGGTGTGCTTGGGGTAGGCTGAGGTACAGGGGTGTGGGTCTGGGTGGAGGAAGTTGGAGGGGGGAGGCTAGAGACAGGGACAATGGCTGCCATCAGTGCTGAAGCCAGAGTCTGAAAAGCTTGCTGAAGGGCTGCCTGACTAGAATGAATGCCCTCCAGGAATGCATTTGTTTGTTGCAACTGCCTCTCTACACCCTGGATGGCATTCAAAATGGTAGACTGCCCAACAGTGAGGGACCTGAGGAGGTCAATGGCCTCCTCACTAAGGGCAGCAGGGGTGATTGGGGCAGGGCCTGAGGTGCCTGGGGAGAAGTTGATGCCCACCCTCCTGGGTGAGCGGGCAAAGGCTGAGGGGCTTCTGGGAGGGCGGTGCTGGTAGGGGGGTTGGCAGCTGTACCTGTAGATGCGGGGGCACAGATGTGGCCGCCACCACAAGGGGAGCTCCCATCAGAGGACGAGTCCGTATCACTGGTCTCAGCTCCTGTCCCCACTGTGGAGCTCCCTTCACCCTCCGTCCCACTGGTGAATTCCAAGTCTGTAGTCTCACCCTCCAGGGCCATGTGGGATACAGCTCCCTCCTGCTCCAGTGCCACTGCTCCCCCGCCTGATGATGCTAATTCACACAAGAACAAGGAGACCACAAAAAGGGGGGGAACAATAGAAGAAAGACATGTTGAGTGCATGCATTACTGCTACCGTTGGCGGACACGACAGACACAGAAGCCCCCTGCACTACGCTGCGCACTTGGGGTCCACTGTTCAATCCCTGGGACATGGCCCACAAGGCAATGGCCAACATCTGCACACATGGATGTCCCAGGAACCTGACTAGGTGTAGTTGGCACTGTACACAGGTGGGGTGGGGTGGCACAGGATCTGCCAGAGGAAGGGGACCTTACTAGCACACTCGCCCTGGCCTAGGGAAACCCACAGCCCACCTACCCCACCCAGACACCTCCACTGCATGCTGAATCAGCTGAATGAGAGTGTACTCACCCCTTTGTGGCTGCTGTGATGCCCTCAAGCGCCCATCCAACTCCGGGTACGCCACCACCAGGATTCTGAACATCAGGGGGGTCATGGTGCGACGGGCACCCCTCCCACATTGGGAGGCCATCCCCAGCTGGGCCTCCGCCGTCTTCAAGCTCCAACGGCGAATGTCCTCCCATCTCTTACGGCAGTTGGTGCTCCGTCTGTGATAGACCCACAGGGTCCGGACGTCCTTGGCGATGGCACGGCAAACATCCTTCTTCTGGTGGGCGCTGACGTACAGGTATTGTACAGGGGAAAAAGAAAAGTTATTACCAGCTGCACCGTCACAGTCATTGGCCCCCATCCCTACCCTTGCCATGTGGCACATGCACTCACCGTCGTTTTATGCACGCCTCAATTCCCCCCCCATCCTTCATCCACCCCACTCCACACAGGCATAGCCCATACAGCATGATCCCAGTGTACTTATCTGTTTGTCTGGAGGACCGTAGAGTAGCGTGTACTGGGGAGGACCCCATCCATGAGTTTCTCCAACTCCTCCGATGTGAAGGCAGGGGCCCTTTCCCCAGACGCACGAGCCATTGTCTCTTCCAGACTGAGGTCACAGCAGCACTTGCAGTGTAGGTTCTCTCCTGTCGAAGATCAGGTATCGAGTGATTGAACAGATAGAAAATGGCGGTCACATCCACGGCGGTGCGTACCGTCACCTCCGGCGTACATCGTCATTGGCTCCTGGGACCCATAGGGTCCAGTGTTAACCAATGCAGAATTGCACTGCGGTCTTTGACCGCCTACCGCGACGGTGTACAATGCCAGCGCAGTTACCTCACATACCATTGTCCCACTTTACAGGTCAGGCAGCCGCCATTTCAGGGGCCCACATGGCTTCATTTTTAACTGCGTCACACATACATAGGCCTTGCCTCAACACTCATACATGCAAATTTCGGATTATGAATTGTGTTCTGTGTTAGCTGTGGGTACGTACCTCTGAGTTAGTTGACTCTGTGCTCGCTGTTGTCCTTGATAGGCACCGTCCGCTAGGACATGTGAGGAGATGGCGGCACCCTCCAGTGTACAGACTGCTGGTAGACATGTCGACAATGGAGGAAAGACATGTGATCATCACCTACAGGCTTGATCGTCCCACAATCCTGGAACTGTGTGCCCAGTTGGAGCCAGACCTGATGTCAGCTATCCGCCATCCCACAGGAATCCCCCCTCTAGTGCAGGTGCTGTCAGTACTCCATTTCCCTGCAAGTGGGTCATTTCAAACAAAAGTGGCCATAGCATCAGGGATGTCCCAGCCTATGTTTTCCAACGTGTTGTCCAGAGTGTTGTCTGCCCTGCTGAAACACATGCGGAGCTACATCGTTTACCCTCAGGTGGAGGATTTGCCTACAGTGAAAGCAGATTTCTATGCCCTGGGACATATCCCCAACATCATAGGTGGCATTGATGGGACACATGTGGCTTTGGTACCCCCCGCAGGACTGAACAGGTGTACAGAAACTGGAAGAGTTATCATTCGATGAATGTGCAGATGGTATGTTTGGCTGACCAGTACATCTCCCATGTGAATGCCAAATTCCCTGACTCAGTGCATGAGGCTTATATCCTACAGAATAGCAGCATCCCTTATGTGATGGGGCAACTCCAGAGGCACCGTGTGTGGCTATTAGGTGAGCACCTGCAAGCAAATCAGTGGGAATAGTTGTCTGGGTTTGGGGATATCCCTACAGGTTAATGTGTGTCTAACAGTTGTCCCTCGCCATTTGCAGGTGGCTCTGGTTACCCCAACCTGTCATGGCTACTGACCCCAGTGAGGAATCGCAGGACAAGGGCAGAGAAACGCTACAATGAGGCCCATGGGCGAACTTGGAGGATTATAGAGCGGACCTTCGGCCTCCTGAAGGCCAGGTTCAGGTGCCTCCATATGACAGGTGGATCCCTATTCTACTCAACAAAGAAGGTGTGCCAGATCATCGTGGCCTGCTGTATGCTTCACAACGTAGCTTTGCGATGACAGGTGCCTTTTCTGCAGGAGGATGGTCCAGATGGAGGTGTTGTGGCAGCTTTGGAGTCTGTGGACAGTGAAGATGAGGAAGCAGAAGAAGAGGACTTCGACAACAGGAACTCAGTGATCCTGCAATACTTCCAGTGAGACACAGGTAGGAATACAAACCTACCTACTACATGTACTTTAACACTACTACCTCTCTACTGTCTGTCGTTTTCACCCAGTGTATGTTCACTGAGTTGTCACTTTCCCTTACGTTTTCACAGATGTGGGTCCCACTGTGTGACATCTGCTTTGTTTCCTCATGGACTAGAGCTGTGTGACATAGGTATGTTGACATTACAATTGAAAGAGCATTTTGACACTGTAATTGCTAATACACTATTTCAAAATCACAGACAGACTCCAGATTGTTTTGTGCTTTAAGGGTGTTTATTTAAGTGCTCAATATTGGAGGGGGTTGTAAAATGGTGAGGGTTGATGGTGGAGGAATGTCCATGGCAGAGTCCGGTCTATTAGTCTCACAGGTGCATTGCCCAAATGGGCATAGGAAATGGAGCTGGGGCAGTTTGAGGATGGACAGGGTGACAAGGTGGGACAGAAGGATGACAATCAGGGTAGTCTCATTTCTTGGCGGGGGTCTTGGCATCATTCTCTGTCTTTGTCCTGGATCTCAGGGACCGTTTGCAGGGTGGTTCTCCCTCTGTAGGGGGTGGGGCGCTAGTGTGGTGGTCCTGTGGCGGTGCCTCCTGTCCACTAGCGCCGGCAGAGGTGGTGGGCAGTTCATCGTCCAGGCTAGTGTCAGGGGCCCCTTGTAGTGCCACAGTGTCCCTCCTGGTGTTGAGAACTTCCTTCAGCACCCCTATGATGGTGCCCAGGGTGGAATTGATGGATCTGAGTTCCTCCCTGAACCCCAAATACTGTTCCTCCTGCAGCCGCTGGGTCTCCTGAAACTTGGCCAGTACCGTTGCCATCGTCTCCTGGGAATGGTGGTAGGTTCCCATGATGTTGGAGAGGGCCTCGTGGAAAGTGGGTTCCCTGGCCCTGTTCTCCCCCTGTCACACAGCAGCCCTCCCAGTTCCCCTGTGTTCCTGGGCCTCTGTCCCCTGGACCATGTGCCCACTGCCACTGCCCCCAGGTCCCTGTTGTTGTTGGGGTGGTGGGTTATCCTGGGTTCCCTGTAGTGTTGGACACACTGCTGATTGACGTGTCCTGGGGACAGAGGTGTGGGCCCGATGGGTGGGAGCTGTGCTGGTGTTTCCAGAGGGGGGAAGCTCTGTGGTGGCCTGTGCCAGTTTGAGGGGAACCGATTGTCCTGAGGTCCCAGGTGGGCCGGGCTGGTCATCTAGATCCAGTTGGACAGAGCTGCTGTCATTACTGTGGGCCTCTTCTGTTGGTGGTGTGGACATGTGTGGACTCTCCTGTCCGGTGACGTTGGGTAGGGGTCCTGCAGGGGTATAAAAGGATGTTTATTGCATCTGTGTGTGACATGGTGTGCAATGTGTGGGTGACCATGTACCCCAGTGCTTGCATTCCTGTGTGGGACCTTGTGTGATGGTGGTTTAGGGGGGTTTATGGGTATGTGCAGTGGTCATGATTTGGTGATGGGTGTCCATGCTTTGTTGTTGCATGCAGGGCTTGGAGTGATGAGTGTGAGGCCGAGGGTGGGGGTATGTGATGGCATGCAGGTAGGGTGGGGGATGTAATAGTTAAGATTTGACTTACCAGAGTCCATTCCTCCATCTGCTCCTGCGAGGCCCTCAGGATGCAGAATCACCAAGACTTGCTCCTCCCATGTTGTTAGATGTGGGGGAGGATGTGGGGGTCCGCCGCCAGTACGCTGAACCGCAAGGTGGTGTCTTGAGACCACGGAATGCACCTTCCCCCAAAGGTCATTCCACCTCTTCCTGATGTCATCCCTATTTCTTGGGTGCTGTCCCACTGCGTTAACCCTGTCCACTATTCTTCGCCAAAAACTCCATCTTCCTAGCTATGGAGGTGTGCTGCACCTGTGATCCGAATAGCCGTGGCTCTACCCGGACGATTTCCTTCACCATGACCCTGAGCTCCTCCTCAGAGAACCTGGGGTGTCTTTGCCGTGCCATGGGGTGGTGTGGGTGATGTGTGGGGTGGTGTGTGTAGTGATAAGTGGGGTGATATTTAGTGGTGTGTTGTGTGAGGTGTGTGGAAGTTATGTGGGTGATGGTATTGTCTGCCTGTGGATGCTTGGTAGTAGTTTGTAGTGTCTCTCTGGCCTTCTTTCTGTATTTTGGTCGTAGGGGTTTGTGGGTGATATGGGTGTGAGTTTTATATTGTAATGGGTGTGTGGGAGTGGTGTGTGTATGTGTATCAGGTGTGTGTATTTCGAAATGTCCAATGTGGCGGTGTTTGTCAATGTGTGTGTATTTTGAGCGCGGCGATGTGTACCGCCAATGGAATTCCGCGGTTGAAAGACCGCCGCGTGGATTCGTGGGTCGTGATAGTGTGGGCGTATTTCTGTTGCCGTGACGGTGGAGGTTTTGTTTTTGCCAGTTTATCACTGACCTTTGGTGTGGCGGACTTGTGTGGGTGTCTGAATTTTGGCGGATTCCGAGCAGTGGGTCGTGATAGCTGTGTTCGGAATTCCGCGGCCGCGGCGGTGTGTTGGCGGTCTTCTGCACGGCGGTAAGCGGCTTTTACCGCCAATGTTGTAATGAGGGCCATAGTGTGGGAAAATTGTGCCGATAGTGGCTAAAATCATCCTCACTAGATGCGGTTAAAGCACACCTCAGTCTCCTGTCTAACACCACTAACTTACAAGATTACTTGTCAGGCCCCAGGATACCACGTAGGAAGCGTTTCTAATATGCAGTATACAATGAAATATGGAAGCTCTCCCAACAAGATGCTGCAGCGCCGTTAAGGCAAATAGATCAGGAAAATTTTAAAAAGGCATTAGCTGTTGTAGATAATGGGATAAACACCTTGTGCAATCGGATATACACAATAAACAACATTGTATCTTCTGCTATAGACATTATAAAATCTGATATGTCTTCTTTATACCATGGGCAGAGTCAGACCAGGTCCATTATGCAGTTCGGATGGACCCTTCAAACATTGAAGGTGGGTCGCGTTCCATTTCAGCACATCAGTGCCAGGGAAATATTTTTTCCCTTTAATCTAACGCGGCAACAACAACTAATGGCTAAGAAAGAAGCAATTTATGTCATGCTTAACATCGAGAAAATAGAAAGTTTGCCTTTCACTGTGGCCGAGATACCTTCGGCAGAGTGGTTAATACACGGGGTTATCAATCTGCCTATTTTAACACTACAATTCACCTCTTGTTTGAAACACATTCCAGTAGGCAGATATGAAAAGTTGGGAGATAGTTACATCCATGAGGTGTGAGAGCTTCCCTTCTCGTACAAATGCTTCCATGGGATGAAAGAGGTCTTTCTTAGCGGTAGTGATTGCGAGACTTCAGTCAGCCATTCGATGGTTTGTAAGCAGCTGTCCATGCATGGGGCGTGTAACGCCTCTGTTGCAAACTTGGCTTGCTATCTGAAGGAAGTTCCAGTCCCCTTGATTAGACCAACGCTCCAGGTGCTTTTAAACGGCAGCTACATCCTTCTCAATGGTGAAGAATGTTGTGCCATGCAGGCCGGAATAGTTTACGTTGTTTCGTTCTCTAAGGTCGTTACATGCTGCGGGAACGTGCTGTTTCCCCCCACTAAGTTAAAGGAGGTAGCTGTTATCTGGCCTCATATTGCTACTTCAAAGGTGAATTTTGACAAGTTTAGTAGACTCAAGGCTTTATTGTTTCAGAAGCATGTGGCCCTTACATCTGCACGCAAGAACTACACACTTCACGTGGCAAGGTCGTTGGTGGAAATACAGTCCCTGTTAAATACAAACTTTCCGAGACACTTTGGTGAACTCGTGGGACGTATCTATAATGCTTCCAGCACGGCTGGATTAGCACATTTTTTCAAAGCTATTGGTATTGGTTTTGTTCACACCTTCTCCTCTATATTCGGTTTGATACCTTCAGCTATCCACTTAATTTTCGGTGGTATTTTTGGGGGATTTCCGAATACTTTGGCTTTATTAGCCGGCATCTTGCTGTTGCTGTTGTTTTTCTGCAGTGGCTGTGCCGCCGCAACGATGACAAATGAAGGCGCTCCCAACGGCGCAGCTGTGTCGTGAACGTATGATGCAGCATTTTGGAGCAACACTCCTGGAACATTTGGAATGTGACTGGTCTCTGTCATTCAGACAAGTTTTGGATTGTGTGCAGCCCGTGTTTCGGTACCTTTGGTGCTCTTTTGAACATGCACTGGAAGTTTGTCTTTCACAGCAACGCCCCCCAGCAATTGATGTTGATCTGTTGATGTTCTCGTTGAGGGTTCATTACCAGACATGCGCACTGAGTTTGCGTTTGCTACGTGAAGCTGATTACGAGCTACCCTTCCTGGATGAAGTAGCCATCGACTCGTCAACGAGCACTGCTCGGGATGCCGCCTTGGGTGATACTGGAGCTATGGAACACACCTGCTCCTTGATCGTTTTTGGCGTGGACCTTCCGGTTTTGTCATCTGCTGAAGTGGAAGATCTCTTGCTTTCCATGACTCGTGCTTGATTCATAACTACTCTAAATTCACATTTTTCATTGAATTAGGTTCTAAGCCGCTTGCTCATAAATTGTCAAGTAGTATGCTTGTGTGTGCTCTTAACTTGTCAAACTTAAGTAGGGTTTCAAATACATTTTAGGTTGAGATATTTTAGTTTTGGCTTAAACCACTTTCTACCGACAAAGGGAGGGTGTTGTGTAGCCATTTTAAGTATAGCTCCATGCACGTTAGTTTAATACACTAGGCCACTGTGCACCTTGACCTAGATATATTTTATTCAGCTTCGCATTGTTATTTTTACAATAACCAGTTTTACGGTCTTGTTTCAATTTCTTCTGTCAAACTGTTTTGCTTAGTTCAGCACTGTGTTCTCAAACAACGCATTCTTGATCGCCCTGTGCTTCAGCAAAGGCTACAGTCTGGTACATTGCCGGTAAACGTGGTAGAAGTTTAGTCTCCAACATTCGTAGAAAAGACACATCCTTACGTAGGGACATTTTCTTAGAACATCTGCTGTGTTAGTTATAAAACACTTTCTAGTCCTATTACACGTCAAGAGGGAGATTCCAGTCAGGGTACCACAACTGTATGCTGAATGCCCCGTTGCAGATGCTGACGCAGAATACAGGCCTTTGCTCAGGTATGAGGGTTGATGTCCTCCCGGGGAACCTGAAAGGCAGGATTAGAGCTTAACATGCTGTGCTCGAAATACGATATAGATAGGGAATAGTCCATCGATCCTAGTGGCAGTATGATAGCATTATTCTTATGCTTCACTCTCATCATAACCATTTTAATATTGTTGTGTTGTGTAGTTCTGGTTATTGCAGCTCACGCTTTGCTATCCAAAATGCAGTTGTTTTATTAAACCAATCTTTAAAACCTATACTGCTTCTATTGTCATTGATATATGACACCGCACTGTGTATGAGAGAACCGGTTGTGACCTGAGTGATCACAACTTCCCTGAGAAGTACCAATATGACATGCGCTCGGCTGCCAAATCGTCTCTACCTTTTGGGAAAGATGAGGCACTGCTAGTAAGACGGAGCAAAGCCTGGATTTGGAGCAACAAGTGTCATTCACCGTGGGTTAGACTCAGTCTCCCACACTGTGGACGATGATCTTGCTGCTTAAAATCCAGTAGTCTCATTAGAATAATGAGAGCCTACGCGACACTACATTGGTTGTGCAGCGTTGGGATAAGTACTTGCAATTGCTTTACCACTTTGTTACCTGTGCTTTTCACAAGAAAAGCTTGCTCCAGTACTTAGAGCATTTATAATATATACTTAGAAACAATTTTCTAACTTTCTTAAAAGTTCTTTAAACTTTGCAAAAGTTTTTACAAAGTTCTGAAAAGTTTTCTTCTTTTCTCTAAAAAGTTAGCTGTTATTCTACTAACTTTTTACTCACTTTCCTAAACTTTTTTTTCTTTCAATATGTCTTCTGTAGAAGCCACCCCTAGAGCTGTCAAGACTACCTATGACAATTTAAACTATAAAAGTTTGAAGGGGCTCTGCATTGAAAGAAATTTAGGAATTCACAATAAGGAGTACCTCTTAAATCTCCTCCTACAGGAAGATCAGGGAATCAGCACTGAGGCAGAGGTAGAGGATAACCCCAACCAGAAAAGCTCAGAGGAGCAGAATGACAATCCTGGGTCTTTCCACAGACTTATCAGTCAACAAGCCCCCTAGTATAACTGGTAGTGGGAAGGGTTCACACACAAGTAGGGCTCCCTTCACCCCTAAAGGCCAGGTCACTAGAGTGGCCCCTGTTAGAGATAGGTCTGCATCTGCAAACTCTCATGTTACCTCTGTTTCAAAGGCTTCACATAATTCTAACCCTGAGGACCAGTCCCTAGATAGGAGACTCAGAAAGCTGAGGTTAGAGGACGCCAGACTGAAGCTAATGCAGTAGTATTTGGCCTTAGAGAGGGAATCCCCGGCTGTGTAGAAAGAGATGCAGGGTTTGGGGTTAATACCTCATGGTGGCAGCAGCAGTTTTAGAAATACAAATGTGAGGGAACCTTCATTTGATTCTAGGAATCTGCACAAAGTTGTCCCTCCTCACAAGGATAGTGATGACATCAACAAGTGGTTTACTGCACTTGAGAGAGCCTGTAAAGTTCAGAGGGTCCCTCGTGTACAGTGGGCTGCTATCCTTTGGTTATCCTTCTCTGGCAAAGGGAGAGACAGACTGCTTATCGTCAGAGAGGATAATGCAGATAATCACCAAATTCTTAAGAATGCACTCTTGGATGGTCTGAACTTAACCATTGAACAGTATGGACTTAAGTTCAGAGAGACCAGAAAGGAGTCATCACAGGACTGGACAGACTTTGTAGACTGTTCTGTGAAGGCCCTAGAAGGTTGGTTACATGGCAGTAAGGTGACTGATTATGAAAGCCTATATAACTTGATTCTCAGAGAGTATTTCTTGAATAATTGTGTGTCTGATTTGTAACATCAGTATCTTGTGGACTCAGATCTGACCTCTCCCCAAGAATTGGGAAAGAAGGCAGACAAATGGGTCAGAACAAGGGTGAGCAGAAAAGCGCATACAGGGGGTGACAAGGATGGCAAGAAGAAAGATGGTGAAAAATCTCAGGACAAACATGGGGATGAAAGTAAATACAAAGATCCTTCTTCAGGTCAAAACACTCCTCTGGGGGTGGGAATAACACTTCTTCATCTTCTTCAAACACTTCACACAATCAGAAAAAGCCTTGGTGCTATGTGTGTAGAAATAAAGGCCATTGGCCATGGGTTAAGTCCTGTACAGGTAAAGCCCCTGAGCCTACCACCACTAAGACATCAGACTCTAGTGCCCCTAGCAGTAGTGGTAATCATGGTGGGACTACTGGCAATAGTCAAATTAAAGGTGTAGTTGGGTTCACTTTTGGGACCATAATAGAAATTGGGGTGGACAGTCCCAAGACAGTTTCTGTCACATCTGGAGACATTGGCCTTGCCACCTTGGCTGCTTGTCGCCTTGACATGGATAAATACAGGCAGTCAATTTTAATAAATGGTGTTGAGGCCCAGGCCTACAGCGACACAGCGGCCTGTATCACTTTGGTGATTGAAAATCTGGTGTCCCCTGCACAACACCTCCTTGGACAGAAGTACCAAGTTACTGTTGTCAATAGCTCCACTCAGTCTCTCCCCTTAGCTGTAGTTCAACTTAGTTGGGGTGGATTTCCTGGCCCTAAGCAGGTGGTGGTATCACCTAGCTTACCTGTAGATTGTCTCTTACGGAATGACCTAGAGGCCTCAGGTTGAGCTGAGGTAGAGTTTAGTACCCATGCATCCATGCTGGGTATCCCTGGGGAACTGCTTCCTCTCATTTCTGGTGAAATGAAAAAGCAAAGGAGAGAAAAAGGCCTGAAATCTCAGGATTCCTCTCCACCAACAGATAAAAAGGGTAACAAAGTATCTCTTCCCCACCCTGCCACTAAGGATATCATTCCTGTGGTGGGAGAAACCTCTCCTGGGGTGAAACCTGTACCAAAGGAGCCCTCAGCTACCACAGCTGGACTCCCAGAAGGTAAAAATACCTCTCTGTGGAACCACTAAAGCAGATGTGCAAAATTGCTCAATTTTAGTAAATATGGAGCATCCCTCCAACCCTCCCAGAGAAATGCTAGTGCAGCAGCCCTGCATTACCTCTAACCACTTAGGACAGCAGCCCTGTCCTAGTGTGGAGCTTATAGGACAGCAGCCCTGCCCCGCTCTAACTCAAGAGAAACAGCAACCCTGTTCTCTCCTACAGCCATATGGACAAAGTTTTTGCCCAGCTATGGCTTTATTGAGACAGCATCCCTGTCTACCATTTCCTGGATTTGACATAGGCCCAGTGGTCTAATCCCACTGCCCAAATTTAAAAACATACTAAAAGGAACTCTGAGAATTTACACTCACACTGTTGGTTGGGTAAAAATCTCCAAACTGGGTGGTTTACATCGCCAAAGGGAAGTAACCATATAGTGGATGATAAAGGGAGTAACCACTCTATTGTAGATCTACTCTCCACTTATCACTACTTATACAATAAAGTCTCAACTGGCCATGGTTAGCCATATTGTCCTTTGTTTGGAGGGGGGTGGTTGTGTAGGAAAGTAGCCTCTTTCGAGCATGGTTACCCCCACTTTTGGCCTGTTTGTGAGTGTGTATCAGTGTGTTTTTACTGTGTCACTGGGATCCTGCTAGCCAGGACCCCAGTGCTCATAGTTTGTGCCCTAATGTGTATGCCTGTGTAGTGTCGAACTGTGTCACTGAGGCTCTGCTATCAGAACCTCAGTGCCTATGCTCTCTCTGCTTTTAAATGTGTCACTGTAGGCCAGTGACTTCATTTACCAATTTCAATTGGCACACTGGACACCCCTTAAAAGTCCCTAGTATATGGTACCTAGGTACCCAGGGTATTGGGGTTCCAGGAGATCCCTATGGGCTGCAGAATTTATTTTGCTGCCCATAGGGAGCTCAGACAAACCCTAGCACAGGCCTACCATTGAAGCCTGCTTGAAATAACACACAAATTATTTCACAGCCATTTTCACTGTGCTTAAGTAACTTATAAGCCACCTATGTGTCTAACCTTCACTTGCTGAAGGTTAGGTGAAAAGTTAATAAGTGTGAGGGCACCCTTGCATTAGCAAAGGTGCCCCACATACAAGGGGGCCTCACATAGTTCAGGGCCATTTCCCCGGACTTTGTGAGTGCTGGATGCCATTACACGCGTTCACTACAACTAGGTCAATACCAATATGTAGCTTCACAATGGTAACTCCAAATATGGCCATGTAACATGTCTAAGATCAAGGAATTGTCCACCCATTCCAAATCTGGTATTGGGGAGCCAATTCCATGCATCCTGGGTACTCCAACATGGACCCCCAATACTGCCAAACCAGCTCTCTGAGGCTTGCACTGCAGCTACAGCTGCTGACTCTTCACAGACAGGGTTCTGCCCCCCTAGGGTCTGGGCAGCCCTGTCCCTGGAAGGCAGAACAAATCATTTCCTCTGAGAGCTGGTTGTTACAATCTCTCCCTTTGGAAATAGGTGTCACAGGCTGGGGAGGTGTAGCCTCCCCCAGCCTCTGGAAATGCTTTGAAGGGCACAGATGGTGCCCTCCTTGCATAAACCAGTCTACACCAGTTCATGGACCCCTTCTTCCCTGCTCTGGCGGGAAACTGAACAAAGGAAAAGGGAGTGACCACTCCCCTGTCCATCACCACCACAGGGGTGGTGCCAAGAGCTCCTCCAGTGTGTCCCCGACTTCAGCCATCTTGCTTTGCAAGGTGTGGGAGCACTCTGGAGGGCTCTGAGTGGCCAATTCCAGCCGGTGACGTCAGAGACCCTTCCTTATAGGTCCATACCTGATAAGGTAGCCAATCCCCTTCTCAAGGCTATTTAGGGTCTCTCCTGTGGGTTCTCTTCAGATTCTGCTTACAAGATTCCTTCAGGAATCCTCTGCAACAACTTCAGCATCCTCTGACCACAGATCAACCTCAGCCTACTCCAAGAAATGCTGTAACTGCAACAAAGTGTCTACAAGAGACACTTTTCTTCAGCAACCTCAGCTCCAAGTCAGCAAATGCAACAGTTTCCATGATGTACATGCTTTGGGGACTCCCTGTCTTCATCCTGCACCAGAAGGACCGAATAAATCTCTTGTGGAGTGACAGACTCACTCCCCTGCTCCAAGCAGGCACCTTTCAAGGTGACGACCGGTACCCTGGGACTCCTCTCACAGCAACGAGCATGCTCCTAAGGACACAGAGGGTGGCCATCATCAACATAGACTGTCCTGAGGTCCTGCTGACGCAATTTGGAGGGGGTAAGACCTTGTCTTCCCCAAGAACAACGGTACCCCTTTGTTTCATGTCTTCTTCGCCTTCTGAGGCCTCTGTGCACTCTTTGCAAAATTCCTTTGTGCACTTCCTGGCCCAGGTCCACAGCACTCCACCCTGAAACGCTCAACTTGCTGAGTGGTGCTCTGGCAGCGCAGCACCTTCTTTTGTTGTGCGGCATCAACTGTGTTTTGCACCTTCTTTGAACCCGGATCCTATGGCTTCTGGGGATTCTGGCTGGCATCCTGAGGAGTCTCTAAAGTGCTGAGAGCCCCCTCTTATTCTTCACACAGAGTTGAGGCCCCCAGGTCCCTCCTGGGTCCATCCAGTGCCATTTTGATGAAAAATGCACTTTTGCCGTAGCCAAGGCTTGTTGGTGCCTTTCAACACGAAATCTCATCTGCAATGATCTTAACGCCGTGGGACATCTTTTGCATCATGCAGGAACCAGCTGGCATCTTCCTAGGGTGCATTTCTGTAGTCTTCAACTAACCAGGAACTCTTCTTTTGCACACTCTTCTGGGTTGGCAGGGGCTCCTGTCCTTCCTGAAACTTCTTTCGACTTCTGGACTTGGTCCCCTTCCTTTGCAGGTCTTCAGGTCCAATAATCCAGCAGTTGTTCTTTGCAGACTTGGTTGGCTGCTGCAAAATCCCAAAAACGAGGTGTAGTGTGTCCTAAGGAAACTTGCAGTACTTTACTCCTGCTTTTCTGGGCTCTGGTAATTTACTTACCTTTACTGTATTCTTACTCTCCCAGCGATTCTGCACACACTATACTTGTCTAGGGGTGAATTTGTGATTCATATTCCATTTTTTGAGTAAATGGTTTGTGTTGCCCCAGACCCATTACATGCTATAGGATTTCCTACTGTTTGCATTGTTCTATGATTATTTACTTGTCTAATTTTGGGGTCTAGTGTATATATTTTGTATAATACTTACCTCCAGAAGGCGTATGGTCTCTAAGTTATTTTTGGTACTGTGTCACCCAAATAAATATCTTTATTTTTGGTAACACTGAGTATTGTCTTTACTTGTGTATAAGTCATGTGTAACTATAAGTGGTATTGCATGAGCTTTGCATGTCTCCTAGTTGAGCCTAAGCTGCTCTACTATAGCTACCTCTATCAGCCTAAGCTGCTAGAACACTACTACTTCACTAATAAATAAGGGATAACTGGACATGGTGTAAAGTGTAAGTACCCAAGGTACCCACTACAAACCAGGCCAGCCTCCTACACTTGAAATGCCAGCAAGGTTCCAGGAAACAAACTTAATGTGAGTTATGGCATTGGACAAATGGTAACCACTGTCAGACAAGCTTGGAACATTGTTCATGGGTAGATGGATGCCATCGGCTGCAAGGGGCTGCACCATATTGGCTAATATCAGAAAAACTATGGGCATCAGTGATAGCACAAAGTAGCTGGTTCCTACTCCTAATTCCCCCAACCAAGCCGGATCCATAGCACGAGGGAGTCAATCATTAGCATCCAAGTCTGCCAATGTTAAATACCTGATATGGGTAGGAATGGGAGGGACTCCTAGAGCGTTGGCTTGGTAGTCTGGAATCTTTCTCCTTATCAACTGGCTAAAAGGGTTACCTCTATAAAAATATCCTGAAGGAACAATATTAACAGCTTCTCCTTGATTGGCAGGCATATGACCGGATTTAATCAAATGATGGGCCATGCATGGGTGCCTACAATTGATTATCATACAATCCCTTCAATTGATTTAATGATTGACCAATCCATCTTATTCTTCTCACCAATAATTTGTCATCCTACTTGGGGATTGAGAAATCAGTTTTCCACGAAAGCCAGTTCCAAACTTTTTTTTTTAGGCCCTGGTGTGATTCGTCCTTATTGGAGGGGAATGGTAGCACTCCAACTAAGACAGACACATATGGGCAATAGTCAGGTGGCATATGCAAACACAGCTGGGAGTGTGCAGTGAGGAAATGGGCCTTTGGCTCTTGGGATGGGACTTCATTTGGGTAGTCGACCCCATTGTGCCTTTATTGCCCTAGGTTCGCTTGGCCACCACTTGTTGAAGAAGGAGGCCCTCCAGAGCCATATGGGCACTGAAGCAATAAGAGGAGTGGGCAACAATGACCACTGTTTAGCCCTACTATTAATTTTACTGAGGCTAGTGCCTCATTGGAGGAAGCTTGGCCATGGGGGTGCACAGGTGCTAAAGAAGCCAATAAATTTAGCTTAAAAGATAGTTCCCGAATGATCCCTTCCAAAACACACATTCTTTTGACTAAGGGAGTGATTCAAAATGTCACAATCGCTTTGAGTTCATCCATAGCGCTTTCCCAGACCAGATTTTGTGCCCCACCTCTTCCACCGCTAATGGAAGTTGGTGACAACTCAACCTTCAAAAGACTCAAGACTGTTCTACTATATACGCTGGTGGAGGGATGGGTAATAGACCTCCTGCTTCTTGGTAGGGCCTAGAACAGGCTCTTGCTTCGTTTTCCTCTCTTTCCTGGCTAACGGGTCACAAGAACTGGTAATCACAGTCACACCTGTGGGGGACACTCCATTTCCGGTAGGGGTGCTTGATTAGTGGCCTCAGATGTTGGTAAATGAAATCAAATAACTGGGCCACCTCAAGAGAATCTGGCTGAGAAAACATCCCAATCGATTAAAGAGTACTGGGCGCCACCCCCAAGTCAAGAGATAGGCACCTCTCCACCAAGACTATTTCCTTGACAACTACACTCACTGCTGTAGCCAGGAATGAGTCCAATATTGTACCGCTTTGTTGATTAGCAAAGTCATTGTCCTTCCCCCCAGCCAATTTGTCTTTGCACATAGTTTTTAACTGTAATAGTGATGTGAACAATTTCAGCAACCAAAGTGAAGCAGATGGGAACTTCAAAGGATATCGTGAGGTAGTATCATGACATGTAGCACACACACTCAGTCAGTGCACACTATTCGGTTCTGCACTCCCTTTGTACTGTGCTAGAGTGTGAAGGAGAACACACTCTACCAGCACACACACAGTTACCATGTGCTCACAGTTACACATTTCAACCTATGTGTTGTGCATGTCCTTTCAGCCACATGCATTCTGAACGTTTTTTCATGCACACATATTTTGATGAATCATGATGGTGGGCAGAAGTGAACGTAACACACAGCAAAATAATATTTGGGGAGGTGAGTAAGCCAGTAGGCCTCACTCCAGTGACCCATGGTCACATGATCATATTCAGTACTACTGTTCAATAGACGTCATGCTTACAACCCCACTTTAGCTCTGTCGTGCTCCTGGCAAAGTCTGTAGCAGTACATCTACTCTGAGGGCAGGTCTTTGTATGGCTCTCCGGGTCCAAGAAGATTACAATTCATGATACAGACCTGTTATGACATACACTCAATAACTGTATCCCCTTTGGAATGATACAAGGGGGCATATTTACAAGAAAGTGGTGCATCATAGGTGATGTACCACTTTTCTTGCACCCCTACACCTGCACCTAACAACACCATGGTAGACATGTATTTATGATATGGTGCACCATGGGGGTTGTTAGGCCACAGGGTTAAACGTTTTGAAGCCATTGTGGTGCTTTGCTGCACTAGCATCAAAAATGTTGAAGTTAGTGCAACAAAGTGCAAGGAAGCATATATGGGGTCATTATGACCCTGGCGGAAGGCGGAGAAGCGGCGGTTAGACCGCCTACAGGCTGGCGCTCTTTTTTTTGTATTATGACCATCCGCCGCTTCTCCGTTCTGCCCGTCAGGGCAGAGACGACCGCTGGGCTGGAGACCTGGGTCTCCAGCCCGGCGGCCGTCACTATACAGCCGGCGGTATTTGGACCCTGCTGACCGCCATGGATTTCATGCGGTTTTAAACCGCCATGAAATCCATGGCGGTGAGCACTATCAGTGCCAGGGAATTCCTTCCCGACACTGATAGAGGTCTCCCCCACCCACCACCCCCACCCCCGACTCCCTCCCCTAAACCCCCACCACCCCTGCCACACCCCAAAGGTGGCAGGACCCCCCTCCCCACCCCGACCCCCAACATAACATCATTCATACACACACAACACGCATGCAGGCACCACCAACACACATACACGCACACACACCGACATACATACCAACATCCACACACACAGTCAGACACACACACTCACATTCAAACATACACGCACACATCCATACAGACATACCTACAGACATACACGCACTCATTCCCAAACACACAACACCCCCGCAAGCATACATGCACTCACACACCCCATCTACATACACACATGCACATCCCCATGCACGCACACAACACACAACACCCCCCTACCCCTCTCCCCTCACGGACAATCGACTTACCTGGTTCGACGATCCTCCGGGAGGGGACGGGAGTCATGGGGGCTGCTCCGCCGGCACCACACCATCAACAGAACACCGCCATGGTGAATCACAGGACGTGATTCGCTGGGCGATGTTCTGTTGGCGTGTTGGTGGAGGTGGAGCAGCCTCCACTTCCCCGCCTCCCACCACTATGGCTGTAGGCGGTTCTCCATCCGTAAAAGGACGGAGAGCTGCCAACGGTCATAATAGGCCAAGCGGCAAACCGCCACCACTGGAGGTCCCTCAGCGGTCTTGGAAAAAGAGGGCTTCATTTTTATGTCTGCCCTGAGCAAGCGTTAAAAATTATGCCATAGATGGTGCAGTGAAATCTTGTTATTTTCACTGCACTATTTTTGTGGGCCTCCTAGCACCGGAATGCCCTCCTTGCATACATTATGCCTGACACAGGCGTAATGTGGCACAAAGGGTTACGAAGTGGTGTAATGCGTGCATTGCACCACTTTGTAAATATGGTGCAGCAAAAATACCTCCTTAATGCCACATAAGCATAAAACAAATGATGCTAATATGGTGCAAGGAGGTGTTATGGTTTTGTAAATATGCCCCAAGATTTGTGATCCCCTCTACTATGCACTTATGCTCTCAGGTCAGAGTAGACTACTCTTACCATGCAGAGGTAAGTTCTTATCTAGCACCCTCCATTGCACCATATTTAATGAGTTCTTCTTTTACATATACATGTGAATGTGCCTTTTTGAAAGAACACTTCACAATGTTGCCATGTTGTATTCTTCAGGTGATGAGATGTTTGCAAGAACAACTCCATTGTATTATTTTTCTGGATAACGCCACACATTGAAAAGTCATCTTTTCACAGCATTGTGTTACAGGGCTTTTCATCACATTGCATTGCTGTGCAATGCATGGAAAATGATGGAATTGACACTGTGGCCTGATATTTTATACAGGACAGTGTGCCCAGGAATTGAGTCATATGTGTAGTGCTTTGAGGGTCACCATGCATGAATGTATGCCTTCTTTACAATTTACAGTTTTACACTTTCACATAATACTTAACCTTTGTCCATGACAACTGTCACTCATGATCTGTGATAGTATCTACAACAACATTTGTTCCTGCTAAGTGCTGCCATTATACATGCAAATACGTTGGTCAGACATAGTACAATGAGGGATTTGTCTCCAGTATGGGCACATTGGGTGGTTCGTGGTCCAATATTCACTGAGTAGCATGTGAAACACACTTTGCTGCTGCAGTACACAATACGACTGCTAGCTGTGCAATATCGCACTGCTCAAGTATGTGAGAACACATTTAGATGTGGATATGTGGCAAGCCTGATCTGTCCCCGTAATGTAGTTCACTGCATCAGACTGCAATGCTGCATTGGTGGAGTAATTATTTGGTGACATTGCCCCATGTTGCTCTTACTGATAACATGATTGTTGCATGTTGAGGCCTACTTCTAGTTGAGAAGATGTGAGTGACTTAGGGCCAGATGTCAGAAGCGTTTAGCATGGCGCAAACTGCGAAATCGCAGTTTGCGCCATGCAAAACGCGCATGGCGATGCACAATCCCATTTTGCAAGTCGGTTCCAACTCCCAAAATGGGAATGTGACTTGGAAATAGGAAGGGGTGTTCCCTTCCTATTTGCGACTCGCACCGCGATGCAGAATTGCTTTGTGACCACGAAAGCGGTCGCAAAGCAATTCGCAGTTAGTACCCACGTGAAGTGCATACTAACTCATTCGCAAAAGGGAAGGGGTCCCCATGGGACCCCTTCCCCTTTGTGAATGTCGCAAAAAATGTTTTTTCAGACTGCTTACTCTGAAAAAACGAAACCAAATGGTTTCATTTTTTTATTTTGTATTGCAACTCATTTTCATTTAAGGAAAATGGGCTGCAATAAAAAAACAAAAAAAAAAACTGCTTTATTGAAAAAGCAGTCACAGACAATGGAGGTCTGCTGTCTCCAGCAGGCCACCATCCCTGTGAGTGTAGGGAATTGCAAGGGGGTCGCAAATTGCAACCCACCTAATTAACATTAATGAGGTGGGTCTTTGCGACCCCCTTGCGATTCGCAGAAGGTGTCTGAGACACCATTCTGCATATGAATTTGCGAATCGGAAATTGCGAGTCACACCGACTCACAATTTCCAATTCGCAGAATCATTTCTTTCTACATCTGGCCCTTAATGTTTACATTGACTGTGATAAAAGCAACACAATGAGTGAGTTCAAACATTCATTCTCATGTTGAACATTTCAGACATTTGCAGCCAATTTGCCCATCAGGTTCGAAAATTTACGAAAGTGAATTTGCCATAATCTGTTCACTTTGCCACCGACTAGCCACTGTGTGTTGGATATCACCTTCATCATCCTCCTCCTCCTCCTCCTCCATTGGCTCAGTGCCTTCAGGCTCCAAGTCCCACAAGACATTGGTTCACACACATATGTTGTGGATGATCATACATACAAGTGTGATTTTATAAACCATAGGGGCCAGAATAACAATCTTCCCCCTGGCATTTCAAGGCATCGGAACATGGACTTCAATACACCAAATGTCCTTCTACCACATTCCTGGTCTAGATAAATTTCTGTTTATACTGTGTTTCTGCCTCTGTCTGGGGATAAACAATTTAAATTGGGACCCATGACTGAAGGCTATATCATTGGTCAGCTGGAATTAGAAAAAATATTACAGTTAATGATTATGCACATTGTTATAGAGACATGTCTGTCTCCATGTGTGTTATGTGTACTGACTAACTCACAGACATTTCTTACAGTATTTAACAATATGTGTTATATATACTGTGGGTTATTGTTTTACACATATGTCTTTTATTTCTCTGTGTCATTGCAAATGTTGACCATGCCCTGATACTTTGGACATTTCTACATGCTGACTTTAATGCTTAGGCAGTAGAGTACCGTGATAGATATTTTGAAATGCTCTAAATGTACAAAGTGACCGGGTAGTGATCTGATTTTCTGCTGTATATTCATCACTAGGTAGGTTGTGACGGTGCCAACATGTTTGACACTCACACCTACCTATATCCTTTCGGAAACTCTGATGTTGTTGCTTGCCTACATGACATTGACACAGCCTTTAAATCGTTCACTTATTTTAGCATGGGAGTTAGCTGTGTACGTGTGGTGCATTTCCAACATGCAACATGGATAGTTATATTATTTTTGTTAGGCTTCAGCTAAAGCTTTTTGTCAGACAAGTTGTCATGCTGCACTTAGATGAACACAATGGAATTGCAATGTGGGCCATCTTTATGTACAACACACTGATGTTGCTACAAATAGATTTCTACTACAGACCTGGACATTAAATGTTAGGTTTTTACATGTCTGTGTATGATTCTAACTTGTAGGGGGTTCTGTGCTTCTGTGCCTTCATGTGGCTAGAGAGTTTTGAGATTTAGATCCTGAGTACACTGTGATAACTTGTCCAGGTTACATTTTATTCAATGTAAGTTACTGATATATGACAGGTTTGACAGCAGTGTTTGACTTTGTGAGTTTAACATAGATTGGTTCATATGCAGGAAATGTGGCCAAATTACACCATAAAACTGGTGATCGATCACATTGGTTACACGTCATTGTGGCTTGATACCTATGTGTATGTGTGTAGCTAGACTGTCAGTAGGCTGAGACATATGTGTGTTCTGTATTGTTGGTATCACATTCTTACCCAAGATTGACATTTACACATGAATGAGTTCTACACTCACATTGCATAATACAAATGGACTTTACAACTTCTTCTTCCAGTGTTGGTCCAGAAAGTTTGGTTGACATACAAGTATACTGCCATGTGTGACCCTCTTACTTTTGAACACAGGATTTTTATACACACCATTGATTTTGTGGAACTTCAACTGATGCCAAAAATTAGGTACACCATTGAGAAGACACTCATCTCACACTTATGGCCTGATTTAGATTTCAATAGAGGGGTTACTCCATCACAACGGTGACGGACACCTCCTCTGTCGAAACCTAAATCCCACAGGAAACAATGGGATTTAGGTTTCCACAAATGGGATACTCATTACAGTTGTGACGGAGTAACCCCTTCACCGAAATCTAAATTGGGCCCTTAGCTATTATGTACCCTTTGTAATAATATTGACTTGTCTTATGTAGCACATGATTTTTTTCTTGAAAAGTTAACCATTGCAGATGATGTGGTTACGCCCATTCACATAGTGTAAGATGACAAAATACTATACACAGATGTTTTGTTGCTAATGCCATTGGAGGATTAGTGAGGGAATGATAGAATGGGAAATCATTGTCTGTAAGTTGCAGTAACTTGCTCCCACTATGTGCACATGACACTAGCGGCCAGATATTTGTCAAAGTGGCACAGTGCAGCACAGCAAGGTGACTTGCTGTGCTGCACCGCGTCAGTGGGAAAGGGCAGGAATGCACAATATTTAAACCATACAGCCCATTCTTGTCCTTTCACCCTGCACTGGTACGAATGGGCTACCTAGCACAAACACAGGCCCTCTAGGACCATGTTGCAAATGTGACTGTGTTACACAATTGTTTAAATGCAGGAAGGGGCACCTTCTTGCACATAAACAGTCCTCAGAGGCACATTCCTCTACCTATGTGTATCTCAGAATTCAGCACACATAGGCAGCAGAGGTGGCTTGGATGACATACATCATTTATCCTCATTATGCATCACGAAGAGGGGCATATTTATTTTATGCATTCTCAGGTTTAACATGTTTGGTATCATTGGAAGGCATCATAAACCATGGGACTTGCATGGATACGCCCACACAACACCCATGGAATACCACCCTTGCAAACCGCAATGCAACACAGTATTTTGCACTGTTTTGCATCACTTTAAATTTTTGACACCATTCAAAGCCATGCAAGGTGACTATGCATGTTCTCAAATATCTTACTTACTCGCATACACCTAACTCTCTTGGCCTCACAAAGTCTGACAACTTCCTTACATACAAATTCTGATGTCATGTGTTTCCTTCTTCTCCTAGTCATTCTCTATCTCACTCACTCTCCTCTTCCCAATGTCCTCTTCTTACCCAGGGCTCTCCTTCAAAGTCACTCCCCTTGCACTAAAATCCTTGTCTCTCATCCTTCTCTCTCACCTGCCCTACCTCCAATATATCCCCAGGTATCCCAGGTTAACCTTTTCCTACAAAACCATTGTATTACTCTCCCTTCTCTCACATGCCACCTAGCCCCTTACTCTCCCACACATTTAGCTTCTCACTCAGTCTTCTCTCGTTTACATTTTGTCTTGTTTTCACTGTAGTTTGTCACCAGACTACCTACAATAGTTGACCATACAAGCATGCATGCATCAAAAATTGATTCCCAAAAATCTTTTCCTTATGCCAATGATGTTGTGCTGTTGAGCAAGACTCCCATACGTCTCCAGAGACTCATAACATCTTTATTCAGTTATTCCCATACTATTGAAATGAAGATTAACTGGGGCGTGGCCAAGATGGCGGCGAGTGCGGTCGCTTGAATTAGAGCTCCGCACGCGGCCTACAATTATCCTGTAATTCCTCCATCCCCAGGCGCTAAGAATCCCCAGACCTGCATGCTTTATGCTTAATAATATCCCGAGACCCCGAAAATCTGACCCAACCGACGCAGCGGCTCGCCCGGGGCCCGGACGGAGATGAGATGTGGACGCACACCCAGCCTGGAGCCAAACGGCCCAGCGATCGCAGCGGCTGTGCCCTGCATGCAGGTATGAAGGGACGCCAACGAGGTGGGCGGGGACGGCGGAGAGCAGCAGATGCACCCTCGCACGAGTTGATCATTGTGAGGGCGCATGCCACAGGCGCCCAATCTGACTCCGGACGGACAGCTGGGCCCAGTCGCTGAGCACGCGCATGGCGATGCGGCCCGACAACGACCCAGTCACGATCGTGGATGGAACTGCAGCACGGAACAGATGAAGACCGAACTCCTCGGGAACTGCTACTCAATCACACTGAACGCTGGCATGCTGAAGAGAGACCCGGCCGATAGAGAGGTACGAAGTCCGGCAATATAAAAAAAAAAAAAGAAAAGAAAAAAAAAACAGGAGCGCTAGCCATTTCTCACACGAAACACACATCGAAGCTCAGAGGGGAACTCAAACTGCGCTGTGCCCTTTTGAAGGAGCGATTCGGGAGGACCTAGAAGTCAAGCGCTATGTGAGTTAACCACCACACCCACCAACAAAATTGGATACAGTGACATTCTCTAGCTTTGTGTACAGCCCAGGAGCAACGCTGTTTTTTCTTTTTCTCTCTCCATAACATAAAATGCACAAATACGGGTGCTGCAGTGCGCGGTCGCCAACTGCAAACGCCCGGCACATCTCTCTTGCAGGAAGCAAAGTTGTTTTACTCCTAACATAAAACGCACAGACACGGGCGCTGCAGCGCGCGATCATCGACTGCATACACCCGGTGCATACCTCTTGCAGAACGCATCAAGCTCCCACCGATTGGCACACGTTAAATCTTGCCTATTCGTATATAAAGAACCCCAAGGCATAATAAATGTTGTAATCGCACAAACTGGCCACCTCAACCTCAACGCAATACGAAGTGAGCTCAGAACAGGCGCCACTATGGTGAAACCGAACCCGTCGAGGGGCCAACCAGAGACCAGACTTGGGGACCCGTCAACGATAGAGAGCTCAGATCCACTGCACAAAGTGACTGAAATGCTAGCTGCTCACTCTTTACAAATCGACAAGGTACTGCAGGCAATATTAGAAACTAAAACATCCCTGGAAGGAAAGATAGACGCAATAGCAGTGGAAGTTACTGTACTACGCACTGAACACCGGAAGCTAGCAGAAAGAGTAACCACCGTCGAATCAACTCTAGAAACATCTCAACCAAACATAGAGGACATGAAAAACTGAATACAACAACAGGAACCTGAGATAATACAGCTCCAAAGACGTGCGGAGGAAGCGGAGGGCCGCTCACGCCGAAATAACATTAGATTCATGGGATTTCCGGAGCGAATCGAGCTCCCTAACGCAGAGTTATTTCTAGAATGCTAGCTAAAAGACCACATACTGAAACAGGAGGCCTCCCCTTTCCTGACGGTGGAGCGGGCACACCGGATCCCGGCGGTCCTGCTCGCCCAGGGGCACCCCCGCCCATTAATAGCCAGACTGTTGAATTACCGTGACAGAGATCAAATCCTAAAGGGCTTTCGTGCGCTGGGACCCGTCGAAACTGAAAACGCAAAAATCACGGCCTACCCAGACTATACAGCGGAGGTCCAGCGCAGACGAGCCACTTTTACTATATCAAAACAGGTACTACGTGACAAAAACATTCCATACTCCCTCATGTACCCTGCTAGACTACGCGTAGTGGATGGTGATAAAACTCATATTTTTCCGTCCCCAGAGGATGTATGGACTTGGATCCACGCCAAGGGCCTAGCTGATCCCACAGACGAGCACACAGAGCAAAAGGAATGGCTGACACAAAAAAAGCTTAAGAAAAGGAAATTGAAACCCAGAACCGGATCACGTCCTACTGAAAAACAAGCAGCGGACTGGCAAGCTCAAGCATTAAAAGACGTCAATAGGTTTTCGAACATTCGAATACAGCACAACCACGAATATGGCACCACGGACTCGGACTCGATGGAGACCCCGCAAAGCCTACCCACATCCCCACTAATCTTGGGACCGGTGGTCACGCCGTGCACCGCAGACGACCATTAAAAGGAGACACATAGATGCAGCGATCAACCTACTCCGGAAGTCATAAACAATATGCGTGCTCTCCGGCCTATGCGTGCCTGAAGGGGGTGAAAACGACATCTGAATGGGCCGGATTTCACGGCCACCTTGGACCATATACTACACCAGCCCCCTAACCCAGATGGGTTCCCGTATGGACATGAACTGGCTCGAAGCCACTCTAGCACCTGTTGTGCTTGGTTATTCACACTTTTTCTCATTTCCCCCTTTCTTCTATACTTCCCTCTCTCCTGACTCTTCAAGGTATGTACTAGTCACGCCACACTCGAGGGTTGGTCCAACTCTGGAGGGTGAGGGGGTGATGGGTGCGAGGACACTGCGAATCATCCTTAAAACGCTTTAATGACATACAACATTGTAACCTGGCACATAAGGGGTCTAGCTAATCCTACTAAAGGACGCAGAGTACATACATATCTCAGACGCCATAAGGTACATATAGCCATATTACAAGAGACCCATGCTACCACACAAGAATTAAAGGAAATTAACAAGAGCTGGGCTGGCACTGTCTATGGAACTAAAATATCCAAATATGCCAAGGGAGTATTGATCCGGATCGCCTCAGGGGTCCCATACACAGTCCAAGACACATATATAGACACAGATGGAAGATATGTCTGCCTCACTGGAGAGTTGGATGGAAGGCAGCTGACCATAGCTGGTATATATGCCCCAAATTCGGGACAAGGAGAATTTCTGAGGGCCACGTCCGCACAGATCTCACAAGACCCGTCCATACCTATTATCTGGGGAGGAGACTTTAACAGCGTGCTGGACATCTCTATGGACAGATCGCACCCGACAATAAAAAGCGCCCCTAGTAGGCGGGTATCCGAGATGCTAAGGTCCTGGATAATAGTACTCCTTTTACTCACTGGTACACAACCTCCACACACGGATAGATTTACTATTATTACTCAATACATAGCGCCAACTATTTGGCCAAAACCCTATCAGATCACTGCCCCCTAATCGTTACACTGAGATGGGGCACTCAGCCATCACGGGTACCTACTTGGCGCCTTCCACCCACCCTGTTGCGCGACCCGTCATTCCGGGAAGAACTAGCTGATACCATAAAGTCATATTTCACGATCAATAGTCGAACAGCCACAACACGCGCAATCGAGTGGGATGGACACAAGGTGGTAGTCAGGGGCATGTGCATTGGGGCAGCAGGAGGTATTCGATGCACTCTACTCTCAGAACTACATGACACCGAAGAGAAATTGCGCAAGGCGGAATGCGATGCGGCCTTAAATGGTACTACTAACAACAACACGATCACACTCAAAAAGCAATGAAGCGATATTGAAACCCGGTTGCGAAAATTCGACTATCGATATCACACGGCATGACTACATGCCGAGGGCGATAGATCAAGCCGCATGCTGGCCTGGTTAGCGAAAGGGACTCAGCGGCATACTCCCATAAACGCCATCCGCCTAGATACTGGTGTGGTAGTGAATACACAATCAGAAATAAACGGCGCATTTAAGCAGTATTATGAAAGGCTATATCAGGCAGAACCTCCTCCACTCGCACCACAACTAGAAGGCTTTTTCAGGGCCTCCCACATAAATCATCTAACGACTACACAAGCACTAGAGCTAGACAAACCCATAGAAAGTGACGAAATAAAGCAAGCACTGCAACAACTAGCCCACAATAAAGCCCCAGGGGGTGACGGACTACCTATCGAGTACTACCAGACTTTCTCATCACAAACGCTTACTCCATATCTGACTATGTTACAGGAGGCATATGAAACAGGTAGTCTCTCAGATTCACAACGTGAAGCAACGATCGTAGTCCTTCATAAAAAGGGTCGCGACCCACTAGACGTACGCTCTTACCGACCCTTATCACTTTTAAACACGGACTGTAAAATATTAGGTAAGGTACTGTCAAACCGACTTCTCCCAATAATCTCCTCCCTGGTACACCCAGATCAATCCGAATTCATACCGGGCCGCAGCACCTCTATCAACATCAGGAACCTATTGCGCTTGATAGCTGAAACCCCTGATACAGACTACTCTAGGGTGGCGGTCTCACTAGATGTCGAGAAAGCTTTCGACACGCTGGGATGGCCATATTTGATGGCAACTCTGCAGTTAATGGGATTTGGTAAAGCGTTCACACGCTGGATATCTATCCTATACTCAGACCCCATAGCAAGAGTAAAAACGGGCACAATTACCTCAGAAAAATTCAAGATCGGAAGAGGCACTTGCCAGGGATGCCCACTATCACCACTTTTGTTCGCATTGGCCATAGAACCTCTCCGGCTAAATTGCGTAATGAAGCCACAAGATGGGGCATACCGGACGGCAAAGAACACCGCATGGTCTCCTTATACGCAGACGATGCATTAATATACTTACGTAACCACTCCGAATCCCTACCTAACCTGCTACAATCATTGAACTCATTTGGAGACATATCCGGCCTACGCATTAACTGGGCTAAATCATGTCTATTCCCCATGCGCCGATTACCCGACACACAGACCCACACACTCACTGAGCATAACTTACAATGGACTTACAACTCTTTTAAATATCTAGGAGTGCACATATATCATGACAAATCTGACCTTAAGGAGGGCAACCTAGACCGGACGATAAGATCAATAAAAGGACTGTTGCCCTTCTGGTGTGCTCTACCACTATCACCTATGGGCAGAGTTGCATTAATTAAAATGATTGTACTCCCTTGACTACTATATTTTTTCACTGCCCTACCATTGTGGCTCCCTAGCACCATTTTTGCACAGCTGAACAAGCTGTTGATAGATTTGATCTGGAGCACCGGACGTAAACGTGTGGCCTTAGCTAAGATCTGTCTACCACCGGACAGCGGCGGGACGGGAGTACCACAATTCGAACTTTATTACGCAGCTGCTCAGCTGCACTGGATCCTAATTTGGCTACAAGACCCTACTCATTACGAAAGCCACACTGTGAGCACACAATTGGGTGGTTTAAACACACTGGAATGGCTTATAGGGCGTGTGACCCTCCCGCGGCACAGTAATATCCTGTTAAAAGTGGCCGAAAGGGTGTGGCGGCGCTATGTGAATAGGGGACCTGGAAAAACACCATACTCGCCTAAAATCCCATTACTCGCCATCCCAGGTGTGCATAGACTACATGGCCGTATGTGTCTCACCGACTGGGCCACCAAAGGTCTACGTTCGGTGGGAGAATTATTCGCAGAAGGCCAATTTATCCCCTATGAGGTACTTGCGACGACGTACACCCTGGGACAGGGTGGTTTTATTATGTATGGCGCACTACAATCTTTAATACGTAATGCATGGGGACAAGGCAGCAGGGAACCACAATCATCACCCATTCTGCACGAACTGCTCTTAGACACCGGTACACCAACACGAACCTCATGGATCCACAAAGCGCTGCGAGCTAACCCAGAGGAAGTACAATCACAAGCTAAGAACAAACGGGAAAAAGTACTACACACACAATTTACAGCATCGACATGGTCCATGGCCCTCGCATCCACATGCGAGGTATCGCGCAACGCACATTTCAGATATACCCAGCTCAACTACCTACACCAGACATACCTGACTCCACACCGAATACACCGCATGTATCCCCAAGCTAGCCCTGACTGTCCAAGATGTGGTAACACGAAAGCTGATTTCTTACACATGACTTGGAACTGCCCACCACTACTCCGCGTATGGCAAGACATCCCACAACAAACTGCGACATGGCTGGGAATACCCCTGGCACCCACCCCTGAGTCCTGCCTATTGGGTATCCGAAACAAACGCAGCAAAGATAAACAAAAACACAGATGCGCAGATCTAGCATCTGTTATCCTCAAACGACTCATTGCTACGCAATGGAAGTCACCTAGCACCCCAGACTCCCGCCACTGGATAGCTGACGTACAGCGTTGGGTTAATACAGAAATACAAGTATTGCATACATTACGCGACATAGGAGTGGTAGTCAAGCTGGCCGATATATGGGACTCCTTTGCGGATCAGCTACAGGAAAAAGATGATACACGACCTCCCTAGCCTACTAGAACTACAATGATCCGAGACATCATAACCGACATATTTTACATGTGCAACTACTTAGATCTGAAACTTAATTTGTACACACTCGATAAGCATATAGACACACACCCTAGATATACAGCTGCAAAGCTATATTCACAAAGATACCCTCCTCCTATGACAAACACACCCTGCTTGAAATTAATACCTTACACCCTGTTCGCCTCTCGTGCGACCCCCCCCCCACGGTAGCCTTACCCCCTACATAGGACCATCAAACATCAGACGCGCGGACATTTATCAAGCAAATCATAATCTACATACCCCTCTACTATCTATTCCTTTCTCCCACTTTGCTCCTATCTCTCATAAGTATTCAGTTGTATACGCTTTTGTTTATGTCATAAATGCAATAAAAAGATTAAACAACAAAAAGAAATGAAGATTAACTTGGAAAAACAAAAGTAATCTTTTTCAGGAGGAAAATAAAGAAGTTGGGCTGTTGGTATTGAAGGAGCTTTGTGCATTTGAACTTAAATATGCATTATTATTAGTCACACTGCACCTTAATTCACATGTGTATACTGACACTGAGCTACTACAATTGAAACTGAATCATTACAATATGTTAAAGTGTGTTTTGTTATGTATTATGCTAACTAGGCCTCAACCAGGACTCAACACAATTTTATTCATAATGGATGCTGCCTCACAATATTCAGGATCTGTTTATATTTCTCACCTGACACTGTGCAACAAGATGTGGATTGTTAATTTCTGTGTGACATGGTTCTCTCAGAACTCCCTAGACGAATCCCTTTTGCTACAATCACCAATGTTTTTCCTTTTTCCACTCTGCATTGCATTATTTCACAATGGTTCTCCATTATGTATGTAACTAGTTTGTTCTAATACCACTGGCTGATATTAAGTCAGAAAGGGTATATCAATATTCATGTAGTAGGTTAATGCTAAGATGATAGGGTTTTGTGATGTTTTAATATGTGAAAATGTGATTTCCTTGAGCAATGATCATACCATGCTGACTTTCCAGTTCTAATAATTTATATGCAATAAAACTGTATATAAACTCTTGATTTTGGGGAGTAGCCAAATACCCTTTCACAGCCTCTAAGGGTGCTGTCCAATGTCTCATTGATGTTGCTGCATATTTGAGTATTTTTCTACTTCTGATTTTTCCCATTATTATGTACTAATCCTACTGATAGCCTTCATGGCAAATGCCTTGTATGCAATCCAATTAGTTACTGCTGCTCCTGCATTTTATTGATTCTATATTGTACTTTTACATTTTGGAATACACATTCATGGTTTTCTAATTTGTAATCTTGAACACATTTTTGAGTCATTCTGTTCCTATTGATTATGTTTTGAAATGTTTTTTTGAATCTTTTCTCTAGGGACAGATTGCCCAATAGATTTTGAGGTTATCACCCACTAACCCTGATCCACCTAATGTTTGGTTGTGCCACTGTAATGCAGATTTCCTATAGCCCTTAGTACATAAATAAAAGAACAGCTGAAGTAGAATCTGAGTATAAATATCTAAACATCAGCACTCATGGCAGCTTCCATGAGCATTTGTCACTGGTAAAAGACCAAGCCTATTCCTCGTGGTTTGCATTTAAATCTTTATTGAAGAAATAGTGGGACTCATCAATCATGGTTTGAAGGTCATAAGCTGTAAACGACTCCTGGCATTGACATATGCAACTGAGGTTTTAATGTGGAAGAATGCTGCTGAATGTTGTTACTAGCAAGGATTATAGACAGTTATTCCATTGGCCCCGGAACTCTTTACTAGCACAAGTAGAAGTAGAACTTGGCCTAGTGAGACTAGCCTTGGCACAAGGCACCAAGCTGCATATTTGAAACTGGGTCATGGGTTAAGACCACCCCCTTTAAAATGCTCAACAACTTGGAATGGACAGAAACTTTCAAGGCTACTAAAGACCATAGCTGAGTTACTTGGAAACAGACAAAGAAATTCTGGGGGCAGTCGCAAGATCAAGTGAGTTTAAGAAAGCTGGAAATCCTACAAAAATGCATCCCTAGCTCAGGATGCAATTAACCTATAGTAACAATCACATTCATGAATGATCATTAACAGCTATGATATAAACCAATATTAGGCCCTCATTATTACATTGGCAGTAAGTCCAGCTTACTGCCATACAGACTGCTGCCAACATACCGCCGGTGCGGCGGATTACCGTTGCCCATAATATGACACACACACACCAATCTGTCACTATACAGCCACACACACAAGTCCGCCAGCCCAAAGGTCAGTGATAAACTGGCAGTACCAAAACCCACACTGTCACGCCAACAGAACTGCGCCCACAGCATTACGACCCACGAATTACCGTGGCGGACATTCAACAGCAGTAAACCATTGGCGGTACATACCGCCGTGCTCAAAATACACATACTCAAACAAAACAACACTACATTAGACAATTCAAACTACACACACCTGACACACATGCACACACTACACCCACACCACTATAAAACACACACATACACTACCCACAATCCTTTACAACTAATAAAAATTGCCAACTGAGAGACACCAAGAGCACCCACAGAACCAGAGCCACATAACACCATCACCCATACACCATCCACCCACCTTACAGCACACACCCCAACACATCACCCCAAGCCCCCTCGCACACACCACTCACACTACACCTGTGGCACCACAAAGACACCCCAGGTTCTCAGAGGAGGAGCTAATGGTTATGGTGGAGGAAATCATATGGGTAGAGCCACAGCTATTCGGATCACAGGTGCAGCAGACATCCATTGCTAGGAAGATGGAGCTATGGTGGAGAATCTTGGACAGGGTCAACGCCGTGGGACAGCACCCCAGAACAAGGGATGACATCAGGAAGAGGTGGTATGACCTATGGGGGAAGGTGCGTTCCGTGGTAGCAAGACACCAGAAAGCAGTACAGAGGACTGGCGGTGGACCCCCACCTGTTCCCCCACAACTAACAACATGGGAGGAGCAAGTCTTGGCGATCATGCATCCTAAGGGCCTGGCAGGAGTAGCAGGAGGACTGGACTCTGGTAGGTCAACTCTTTACTACTTTCACCCCCTCTACCTCTACCTCTACCTCTACCTGCATGCCATCACATACCCCCACCCCTACCCTCACCCCCATCACTCCACCACCTCACATACACCCCACCATCACAACCCACCCATCCCAATACCAAGCCCTGAACATAGCACCAATGCACAGACCCCCATCATTGACCTGAATGGACATACATCACTAAAGCATGCACACTAGAGACAATCGCCTAGGCCACAACATTACTACTCACACAAGTCAAATCTGACAGGGCAATCGCAACCATAGAGGGCAACACACCCATGCACAAGATGTCACACGCAGAAACAATAGCTCTGCATTTACATTCCCACAGGTCCCCCACCCAACGTCACCGGAGAGGAGGTGCCAACAACAGCCAGTCCCCCCCAGAAGAGGCCCACAGTGATGACAGCAGCTTTGGACGCCTGGATCTGGATGACCAACCTGTCCCATCAGGGATCTCCAGACACTCGCTTACCCAGGCACAGTCCAATACCACCACAGAGCCTCCCCCTCAGGAAACACCACCACAGCACCCACCCAGTGGGTCCCTCAGTCCCCAGGACATGCCAATCAGCAGTGAGTCCACCACTACAGGGACCCCAGGACACCCCACAAACACAGGACAATCAGGGACCTGGGGTCAGTGGCAGTGGGCACATGGTTCAGGGGACAGAGGCACAGGACAACAGGGAAGCTGGGAAGACTGCTGTGAGACAGGGGGAGGACAGGCCCAAGGAACCGACTTTCCAGGAGGCACTTACCAACATCCTGGGATCATACCACCATTCCCAGGAAACAATGGGCCAGATACTGGGCAAGTTGCAGGACACCCAGCGGCTGCAGGAGGGACAGTACCTGGGGATCAGGGAGGACCTTAAGGACATTAACACCACCCTGGTCATCATTGCAGGGGTGCTGGCAGATATGGCCTACACCAGTGGCACACCATCGGGCCCCTGACACTAGCCACACCGATGAACAGCCCTCCACCTCCGCCGCCGCTAGTGGCCAGTAGGCCCTGCCACAGGAAGAACAGGCCACCAGCACCCCTCGCCCTGCAGAAGGAGAACCACCCTGAAAACGGTCCCTGCGATCCAGGCAGAAGCCAGAGAACATTGCCAAGACCTTGCCACGAAATAGGACTCCCCTAATTGTCACCCTTGTGTCCCACTCTGTCACCCTGCCCCCCTTGAACTGCCATTGCTCCAATTCCTATGCCCCCTTGGACAATGCACCTGTGGTACAAATAGGCTGGATTTTATCCTGGACTTTCCTCCACCATCAACCCAGCCCATTACACATACCCCTCTACTTATTGGCAGTTAAATTATCACCATTTAAAAAAATACAAGTATGGAGTCTGTCAAATGATTGAACTGTGTATTTGTTTACCAAGCTTTAAACGCTGCAAAACAACTGTACAGGAATGTATACATAGGAATGACCTGTAGTAGGCTGCAGTCAACACACCAGGTGCCAGAGTGTGGCACAGATATCTGAAAATAGAGATGTCAAAGGGTACAGTAAGTGGCCATAAACTTGGGAGAATCTGCCTGCCATGTACAATGTCCAATACAAAACTGCCAAGTTAAAGTGAAGTTACAGTGTTTTACCTGTGTGTCACTGGAAGTACTGTCGTATTATGGATGTTCTGTTGTACTAATCCTCATTCTCTTCATCCTCATCTTCACTGTCCACATGGTGCACTGCTGCCACCCACCCATCTCCAGCCCCATCCTCCTGCAGAAAAGGCACATGACGTCTCAAGGCAAGGTTATGCAACATGCAGGATGCCACGATTATCTGTCAGACCTTCTTGGGTGAGTAGCACAGGTATCCACCAGTTAGATGGAGGCAACAAAACCTGGCCTTCAGGAGGCCAAAGGTCCTCTTGATAATCCTTCTTGTTCGCCCATGTGCATCATTGTAACGTTCCTCTGCCCTTGTCCTCACTGGGGTCAGTAGCCATGAGAGGTTGGGGTAACCAGAGTCACCGGTAAATATCGAGGGACACCCGTTAGGCACACACTAACCCTTGTGGCCAACACCATACCCATACACCAACATCCAGTGGGTGGGAACCAGGGATCACCTATTAGCCACACCCAGTGCCTCTGGAGTTGAACCATCACATTTGGGATGCTGCTATTCCGCAGGATAAAGGCATCATGCACACACCTAGGATACTTTGCATTGACATGGGAGATGTACTGGTCCGCCAAACACACTATCTGCACATTCATGGAGTGAAAACTCTTTTGATTTCTGAACACCTGTTCATTTCGCCGGGGGGGACAAATGCAATATGTGTACCATCAATAGTCTCAATAATGTTGGGGGTATGTCCCAATGCATAGAATTCAGCTTTCACTGTGGCCAAATCCTACACCTTGGGGAAAACGGTGTAGCTACGCATGTGTTTAATCAGGGCAGACAACACTCTGGTCAGCACTATTGAGAGCATTGTCTGTAACATTCCTGCTGCCAAGCTCACTGTCACTTAGAAGGAGCCAGTTGCCAGGAAATGGAGCACAGATAGGACTTGCACGAGAGGGGGGATCCCAGTGGGGTGATGGATAGCAGATATCAGGTCAGGCTCCAGTTGGGCACGCAGCTCTGTGATTGTGGCCCTGTCCAGTCTACAAGTGAGGATAATGTGCCTGTCCTCCATTATTGCCAAGTCCACCAGGGGTCTGTACATGGGGGGATGCCTCCATCTCCTATTCATCCACAGCGGTTGTAATCTAGGGGGCAAAACGGGGAGCAGCTGGTCAGAATTCCACATTTCCAAACACTACATTGTATGTTGTGACTGTAACACAATATTGTTGGATAGGCCCAATTGCTGCATATGTGTACTGTGACGCAGTTAGATGCTATGGCCTCCCCCCCTCTAAATGTCATCCGCCTGTCCTGTGTGGATGGACATGTGGAAATGAGCTAATTCCGCTGACTTTGTGTGCCGTTGTGGGAGGGGGTCGAGTACCGCCGTACAACTCCTCATAGGTTGTCATTGGACCCTATGGGTTCCAGAGGCCAATGGTGATGTACACTGGCAGTGACGGTATCTGTTCACTCACTTGCTACCTGACCTTCAACAGGAGAGGACCTACACTGCAAGTGCTGCTGTGAACTGTGTCTGGAGCCGACCATGGCTCGTGTCACTGGGAAAAGGGCCCCTGCTTTCACCGCTGCGGAGTTGGAGTGACTGGTGGATGGGGTCCTACCCCAGTACCGAATGCCGTCTGCACCTCCAGACCAACAGGTGAGTACACCTTGAGCAGGATGCATGGGGCATGAATGCATGGAGTGCTGTATGTGAGAGTCTCGTGCAGGGGTGGGGGTTCAGTGGAAGGGTCCTGGGCAGCGTGCTGCATGTATGGTGGGCAATGTCTGTGCATAAGAGGATGTGAGGGCTATGGTGGGCCATGAGTGTAACAGGCAGGATGGTCTGACTGACACCTTTTTCTATGTGTATTTTTCTGCAGGTCAGTGCCCCTCAGAAAAAGGGTATATGGTGTGCCATCGGCAAGGACGTGCAGACCCTGGGGGTCTACAGCAGGTGGAGCACCCACTGTCACAAATGGTGGGAGGAGCTGAGATGCTGGGCAAGGAAGACAGCAAAGGCCCAGCTGGGGATGGCCTCCCAACGAGCAAGGGATGCCTGTTGAACCCTGACCCCCCCCGATGGCCCGTATACTGGCGGTGGCCTATCCGGAGCTGGATGGGTGCTTGAGGGCATCACAGCAGCCACAAGGGGGTGAGTACAGTTTCCCAATATACTATTTGCGCGTGGTGGGGTGGTCTCCGTGTGGGGGATGTGGGCCTGTGGGTGCTCCTGGGGCAGGCCGTGCATTGCAGGGTAGATCCCATGTTGGGTAGGGTCTGATGTACACCACCTCAGACGACGCTAGTAGGCATCCACTACTGGGCAGGGGTCTGTGGGTCTCAGGTATACTGCTAATGAAGTTAGGTATTCCTGTCCATGGCCTGGTGACTAGCATTGCCTAGTGTGTAGGGCTGTTCCCTGTGTGTGTGTGTGTTGTGTACACCAACGGTGGTGTTGGAGCGGCCATTGACATAGTGTATCCTTTGTCTCTTCTCCTCCCTTTTTGTTTTGTCACCCTGTCCTTATGTGCATTAGCATCATCTGGCGGAGGAGCAGAGGCACTGGCGACGGAGGGAGCTGCATCCCACAGGGCCCATGAGGCCAAATCCACCGACAGTGAGGGCAACAGTGGGATGTAGGGCGAGGGCAGCACCATGGCAGATACAGGAGGGGACAGTTCTGACAGTGATACCTCCTCCGATGGAAGCTCCTTGGTTGTGACAGACACCTCTGTGGCCACCCTAACTACAGGTACAGCCCACACCCTGTACCAGCACCGCCTTCCTAGCAGCCCCTCAGTGTGTTTCCCGTGCCTGCTCACCCAGGAGGGTGGGCATCTCCTTCGCCCCAGGCACCTCAGGCCCTGCCCCACTTAGCCCTGCTGCCCTGAGTGAGGAGGCTATTGACCTCTTGCGATCCATCTCTGTTGGACAGTCAACCATAGTGAATGCCATCTAGGGGCTGTCATCCCATTTGCAACAAACAAATGCATTCCTGGAGGGCAGTCACTCTGGCATGGAGGTCCAACAGAGATCAATACAGGCGCTGGCCTCCTTTCTGATGGCAGCCATTGTCCCTGTTTCCACCCTCCCCCCTCCAACTTCCTCTGCCCAGTCCCATTTCACTCAACCCCACACTATACCAAGCACACAGGCAGACCAGCATGCACACAAGACAACACACAGGAGTGGTTCAGGCAAACACAAGAACCACACATCATCCCACAGGCACTCACACAAACACCATCCAGATGCAGACATACCAACATCCACTGCCTCCACTTTGTCCCCTCCTCCTCCTCGTCCACCTCCCTCCCAGTAGCATCACCATTCACACCTGCATGTACTACATCCTCATCCACTACCTCCATCACTATCACGCCTATCACTACACGCCCCTCACTGGCAGTCACCCCCCCACATCCATGCACACGTCCCCTGTGTCCTCTCCCACTATGTCTGTGCCGCCTCCTCCCAAAGTACACAAACGCAAGCACTCAGACACCCAACAGCCATCCACCTCACAACAGAATCCAGCCAATGCACCTTCACAGACGCCTCCTACAACCACTTCCTCTTCCTCCACTCCCAAATCTTCACCACCTTCCCACCCCAATGTCCCTAAGAGGCTTTTCCTCTCTACCGTTGACCTCTTCCCTACCCCTCTCCCCGTCCTTCACGTCAGGCCAAGGTGGTCAGAACCCAGGAGAGCACCTCAGCCAACCAGTCCACGGCCACAGTAGTGTCGGCAGCTACTGCAGGCGGGAGAGGCTCCAGGGAACCAGGCAGCAGCACTGAAAGCGTGCCTGCACCAGGTGTGTCAAGGAAGGGCAAGGAGGCACCCCAAGCTGCCAAAGGGAAGGGCAAGGAGGCACCACCAGCTGCCAAAGGGAAGGGCAAGGGGGCACCCCCAGCTGCCAAAGGGAAGGGCAAGGAGGCACTACCAGCTGCCAAAGGGAATGACAAGGAGTTTGCTCCAGCAGGCAGGATGGACAGGAGGCCTGATGCTGGGACTCATTAGGAGCCCCCACCACCAACGATGGCGGTTCAGTCATCCGAGGCTGCAGGGGATGAGCTGGAGCCTCCCCCCACCACTGCCAGCACCTCCACCAGCACCAATGCCAGCAGCCACAGCCCCAGTGGTCAGCCGTCCCAGGCTGCAGGGGAAGGGCTGGAGCCTCCCCACACCACTGGCAGCACCACCACTAGCACTCCCACCAGCACCACCACCAGCAGCACCTCCAGCAGCAGCAGCCCCAGTGGGCTGCCCTCCGAGGCTGCAGGTGATGGGCTGAAGCCTCCCCCCACCACTGCCAGCACCGTCACCAACACCACTGCCAGCAGCAACAGCCCCAGTGGGCAGCTGTCCCAGGCTGCATGGAAAGGGCTGGAGTCTTCCCCCACCACTGGCAGCACCGCCACCAGCACCACCTCCAGCACCACTGCCAACAGCAGCAGCCCCAGTGGGCAGCCGTCCAAAGCTGCAGGGGATGGGCTGGAGCCTCCCCCACCACTGCCAGCCCCAACACCAGCCCCGCCACTGACACCACTGAGCAGCCTTCACCACCAGCCGGCAGTGTGTAGTCCTGCCTCCATGGGCTATAGTGCGTCCTGGACCCTGCAAATCCTGTAGGTGTGACACACAGGTGAGAGACTGAGACCTTCCACTCCCCAAGATCTGCATCACAGGGCACAAGGCCCCCTCCAGAACCAGTGGAAGAAGCCATCCACTCAGCCCATCCTTGCCAGGGTGAAGCACACTGGGCACAAGGCCCCTTGCAGGACCAGTGGAAGAAGCCATCCACTCAAGAGATTGTGGCCTTGCACTCCCCAGGACCAAGCAGTGGGCAAAACACCCACTTGAGAGACTATGGCCTTGCACACCCCAGGACCAAGCACTGGGCAAACCACCCACTTGAGAGATTGTGGCCTTGTACTCCCCAGGACCATGCAGTGGGCAAACCACCCAGATAAGAGACTGTGGCTTTGCACTCCCCAGGACAGAGCACAGGGCATGTTGCCCCCTCCAGGACCAGTGGCATTGTACATCTTCTGGCTGAGGTGCCCCCCCCATCCCCCTGAGGTGCCTGTGTATTTTTGACCTGATGCCCCTGCGGTGTTCTCTCCGTGTTGTTGCAGGAGTGAGGTGGGGTCTTGGCCTATGTGTTGTGGCCCTGTGACCTACGGACATTGAGGACTGGGCAGTGTCCCTGGCGGTCGGTGTTTTAAAGTGGCTGTCTGTGTGAGCGATTTCCGCTGTGGTCATAATTCCATTTTGTTACCGCCGAGCTGTTGGCGGTATTACCACAGCTTGATCACCGACTGCCAGGGCTTAAGGAGCTCCTTAATCTTGCTTTCATAAACAACTTTCAGTATGTCTTAAATATATACTCATGTTATATTGATTTGAATGATTTCCTTCTAGATATTCAAATCCCCCTTGGATGAAACCCATTTCAAATTGGAAGTGTAGGCTTTGCACCTATAAGGAAGAAGCAATACTGTATCCACTATGCACTTGTCCAGCTCGTTGAAAGGATGCAAAAGACTTAGGGGCTGATGAAAGGAAAGTGGCACTGCACCCAATTCAGCACCACTTTCCTTGCACCCTTTAGCACCCCCTACCACCACCATGTGTGCGCCGTATTTAAAATATGCTGCACCGTTGCGCAGGGTAGGGGATAATTGCGCCATTATTTTTGCTCCTACAGAGCACATAGAGGCTGATTGTATTAACTGGCATGCCCCCTTTTCACTCCTGCTCTGAGCAGGTGTTAAAAGGGCTGAAAAATGTGGCACAAGGGAATCTCTTCGATTTCCTTGCGACATTTTTTCAGCCCCCCTAACGGAGGAACTCCCCGTTTGCATACATTATGCCTGGGGCAGGCATTGTTTTAGCACAAAGGGTTACGTAAATATGGCGCGGCATTTTTGGCCATCTAACTCCACATTAGTGTAAATAAAATGACAAAAATGTGTCATTAGGATGGCACTAGAGGCTCTTAAATCAGCCCCTTAGGGCCTGATTACGAGTTTGGTGATCGGACTGCAACACTTCCATATTGGCAGCCACCAAAGTACCACCATGTTCGCAGTTATACAGACCACCGTATTACAAGTTACATAGGCAGAACCTCCAAAAGCCAGCCAAAACAGCCACACCACCAGTATTGTGGAGGGCGGGAAATAGGCGGTCTGACCAAGAGCCAGCCAACCAACCACCAACTTATTACAAGTCAAAAATCACAGTGGTGGACACCCATGGCAGTCTGAACCACGGAGGTTCATGGTCAAAAATGTAATACACAACACCACATTGGATGGATTTGAAAACAACACAGTTGACATACATTGTCACACCTAATACACCGGCAAAGCACAACATAAAACACACCCTTCACAAACCACAATCCTTTGCATCTACAACACCAAACACCCAGGCCAGAGCACATCAGAAAATTACCAAATCACATATTAGACACCCCCACAACTTTCCATAACCACGTATCCCACACCCTCAACACACTCCTATTTCCAATCACATCCATTTGCACTTCCCAACTCAATTAAATCACCTTCACCTGTTTATTTCCCACTACTTATTTTCTCATCACCACTATGTCAACCCAGAAAAATCCTAGTTTCACTGAAGATGAGTAAAGAGTCATGGTGGATGAAATCATAAGAGTAGAGCCACATTTATTAAGAGATTAAGAGCCCAAGTCCAGCACACTACTATCACCAGGAAAATGGAAATGTAGCAAAGGATAGTCAACAGAGTGAATTCTGTAGTCCCCACCCTACCCACAAAGGACGACACCTGGAAGAGGTGGAACAACCTCAGGGGGAAGGTCTGTTCTATGGCATTCATGCACGAGCTGTAGGTCCAGAAGACTTCTGTCCCCCTCATCCTTTACAACTCACAACCTGGGAGGAGAAGGTTTTTGCCATCCTGCATCCTGAGGGCTTAATAAGTATACCTGGTAAATCACAACACAAAAGTAGGTCACCAAAATGTATTGCCATCCATGCTCACTGCTCACCTTTTGCCACATCCACTGTCATCCCACTCACCAGCCCAGTGTCCACCTGTCCATAGACCACAGTCTGGCATTCCTCAAGTGAAGTAGACTCACCTGAGGGAACAACATCTCTGTATATTCTGTGTAGTACAGGGATTGACAACACTACAATTCCCAGCAGGCACTGTTACACAATTCCAAAAAACAGAATAGTATATTACAAGAGGCTGGCCTGGTTTGTAGTGGGTACCTTGGGTACTTACACTTTATACCAGGTCCAGGTAACCCTTATTAGTCTGATAGAGGTAGCTGTAGCAGAGCAGCTTAGGCTGAACTTGGAGAAATGCAGAGCTCCTGCAATACCACTATAGTTGCACAGTACTGATGCTCAATAAAAGACAATACTCAGTGTTGCCAAAAACATAGGTAGTTTAATTTAGTGACACAAGGCCAAAAATATCGTAGAGGCAATACTCATTCTGGAGGTAAGTATTATATACAATATATAGACTAGACACCAAAATAAGGTAAGTAATTAGTCATAAAAAAGCCCAAACCTAGAATGCAATAGGAAGAAATAGGTCTAGGGGCAACACAAACCATATACTAAGACGGTGGAATATGAACCACAAATTCCCCCCTAGACAAGTGTAGTGTGTAGAGAATCGCTGGGCGAGTAAGAATACAGTAAAGGTAAGTAAATTACCCCACCCCAAACCCCAGGAAAGTAGGAGTAAAGTATGCAAGTTTCCTTAGGACACACTACAAGTCGTGATCAGAGTTATTGCATGAACCAAGCAAGACTGCAAGCAACAAATGGTAGATTTCTGGACCTGAAGGAGACCAAGGGGGTCATTACAACATTGGCGGTAAAAGGCGCTTACCGCCGTGCAGAAGACCGCCAATACACCGCCGCGGCCGCGGAATTCTGCCACAGCTATTATGACACACATCCCGGAATCCGCCGAAATTCAGACACCCACACAACTCCGCCACACCAAAGGTCAGTGATAAACTGGCGATAACAAAACCTCCACCTCCACGCCAACAGAAACACGCCCATGCTATTACGACCCACGAATCCACGCGGCGGTCTTTCAATCGCGGTATTCCATTGGCGGTACACACCGCCGCGCTCAAAATACACACACTTCTACAAAACACCGCCACATTGGACATTTTGAAATACACACACCTGATACACATACAAACACCACTCCCACACACCCAATACCATATAAAACACACACCCACATCACCCACAAACCCCTACGACCAAAAAATCACGAACAAAGGCCAGAGAGATAGCACAGAATAGACAACCCCATCACACAGAGGCACACGACACCATCACCCACATAACATCCACGCACAAAACATCACACACCACTACACTCACCACACTCATCACCACATACACCACCCCACACATCACACACACCACCCCATGTCACGCCAAAGACACCCCCGCTTCTCCGAGGAGGAGCTCAGGGTCATGGTGGAGGAAATAATCTGGGTAGAGCCATAGCTATTTGGCTCACAGGTACAGCACACATCAATAGCCAGGAAGATGGAGTTATGGCGCAGAATAGTGGACAGGGTGAACGCTGTGGGACAGCACCCAAGAAATAGGGAGGACATCAGGAAGAGGTGGAATGACCTACTGGGGAAGGTGCGTTCAACGGTCTCCAGGCACAACATCGCGGTGCAGCGGACTGGTGGCGGACCCCCACCTCCTCCCCCACAACTAAAAACATGGGAGGAGCAAGTCTTGACCATCTTGCATCCTGAGGGCCTCGGAGGAGTCGGTGGAGGATGGGACACTAGTAAGTCAAATCTTAACTATCATATCCCCCACCCTACCTGCATGCTCTCACACCCCCCCACCCTCACACCCTCCCCTATCACTCCAAATCCTCACTAATGTACCCATAACACAAACCACCCATCCCAACACCAAGCCCTGCATGACACAACTAAGCATGGCCACCCCTCACTAAAGCATGCCCACTGCACATACCCAGAACACCCCCCAACCATCATCACACAAACCCACACACAGGAATGTTTGCACTGGGGTACACAAACACCCAAACATTGCACACTATTACACACACACACATGCAATAATCATGCTCTTATGCCCCTGCAGGAACCCGAAGGACCGTCACCACACCAGAGGGTCCAGACAACACCACTCCACCCCCAGAAGAGGCCCAAAGTGATGAAAGCAGCTCTGCCCTACTGGATCCTGATGACCAGCCCGGACCATCGTGGGCCTCGGGACAGTCGGTTCCCCTTGCACAGGCACAGCCCAACACTGACCTTCCACCCTCTGGTAACACCAGCACAGCACCCACCCAGCGGGCCCAAACCTCCCTACCCAGGACAGGTCAATCAGCGGTGTGTCCACCACTACAGGGAACCCAGGGTAACCCACCACCCCAACAAGAACAGGGACCTGGGGGCAGTGGTAGTGGGCACACGGTCCAGGGGACGGAGGCACAGGAACACAGGGGAACTGGGAGGGCTGCTGTGCGACAGGGGGCGGACAGGCCAAGGGAACCCACTCTCCACGAGGCCCTATCCTCCATCATGGGAGAATACCACCACTCCCAGGAGACGATGGCGACGGTCCTGGAAAAGTTGCAGGAGGAACACTATTGGGGTTCAGGGAGGAGCTCAGGACCATCAGCTCCGCCTTGGGCACCATCGTAGGGGTGCTGAAGGACATACAGCACACCATGAGGGACACCGTGGCACTCCAAGGGGCCCCTGACACTAGCCAGGACGATGAACTGCCCACCACCTCTGCCGGCGCTAGTGGACAGGACGCCCGCCACAGGACCACCACACCAGCACCCCACCCCCTGCAGACGGACAACCACCACCCAAGCAGGCCCTGAGATCCAGGAACAGGACAGAGCAAGATGGCAAGACCCCGCCAGGAAATGAGACCACCCTTATTGTCCTCCCACTGTCCCACTTTGTTACTCTGTCCATACTTAAACTGCCCCAGCTCCACGTCCTATGCCCATGTGGGCAGTGCACCTGTGAGACTAATAGACTGGACTCTGCCATGGACATTCCTCCGCCATCACCCATCCTCATTTTACAAACCCCTCACATTTCTGAGCACTTCAATAAACACCCTTGAAACACAAAACAATCTGGAGTCAGTCTGTGATATAGTAAATATGTATTATCAATGACAGTGTCATAATGGGTTTCCCATTGTAAGGCTAACATACCTATGTCACACATCACAAGTCCTTGAAGGATGCAAGCAGTTGACACGTTGGTAACCACACCTGTGAAACAGTAATGGAAGGGTACAACTCAGTTACCAAATAGTGATTGAAATCGACAAATAGGATAGAGGTAGACGTGTGAAAGTTAATGTAATGTTAAACATGAAAATGTTCTCATCTGTGTCTCACTGGAAATATTGCTGTATGACTGACTCCCTGTTGTCGTTGTCTTCTTCATCAGCTTCATCCTCATCACTGTCCCCAGGCTCCACAGACTCCACAGCTGCTACAACACCGTCATCTGGATCATCCTCCTGCAGAAAAGGCACCTGGCGTCGCAAAGCCAAATTATGGAGCATGGAGCAGGCGATGATGATCTCGCACACCTTCTTAGGTGAGTAGAATAGGGATCCACCTGTGATATGGAGGCACCCGAACCCGGCCTTCAGGAGGCCGAAGGTGCGTTCGATCACCCTCCTAGTCTGCCCATGGGCCTCATTGTAGCGTCCCTCTGCCCTGGAATTCCTCACTGGGGTCAATAGCCAGGACAGGTTGGGGTAACCAGAGTCCCCCAATAGCCATACACGGTGCTTCTGGAGTTGACCCATCATATCATGGATGTTGCTATTCCGCAGGATGTAGGCGTCATGAACTGAGCCAGGAAACATAGCATTTACCTGCGAGATGTACTGGTCTGCCAAACAGACCATCTGGACATTCATTTAATGATAACTCTTGCTGTTCCTGTACACCTGTTCACTCCTGTGGGGGGGGACAAGAGCTACATGGGTCCCATCAATGGCACCTATGACATTGGGGATATGTCCAAGGGCATAGAAGTCACCTTTCACTGTAGGCAAATCCTCCACCTGAGGGAAAACGATGTATCTCCTTACGTGTTTCAGCAGGGCAGACAACACTCTGGGCAAGACGTTGGAAAACATAGGCTGGAACAACCCTGATGCCATGGCCACTGTTGTCTGAAAAGACCCACTTGCAAGCAAATGGAGCACTGACAGCACCTGCACGTCAGGGGGGATTGCAGTCGGATGGCGGATTGGTGACATCAGGTCTGGCTCCAACTGGGTTCATAGTTCCTGGATTGTGGCACGGTCAAACCGGTAGGTGACAATGACATGTCTCTCTTCCATTGTCAACAGGTCCACCAGCGGTCAGTACACCGGAGGATTCCGCCATCTTCTCACATGTCCCAGCTGACGGTGCCTACGAAGGACAACAGCGAAGAATCAGTCATTATTCCTCCAGGTATGTACCCACAGTTACACAGAAGACTACACCACTCACAAAACCCTTCCTGTATGTGTGTTGAGTGTAGGCCTAGCTATGTGTGACGCAGAGGTAAATTAAGCCATGTGGGCCCCTGAAATGGTGGCTGCCTGACCTCTAAACTGGGACAATGGGATTGTGGGGTAACTGCGCTGGCGTTGCACACCGTTGCAGTAGGCGGTCGTAGACCGCGGCGCAATGCTGCATTGGTTAACATTGGACCCTATGGGTCCCAGTAGCCAAGGAACAGGTGCGCCGGCGGTGATGATGCGCACCGCCGCGGACGTGACCACCATTTTCTATCTGTTCAATCACTAGATACCTGACCTTTGACAGGAGAGGACCTACACTGCAAGTGCTGCTGTGACCTCGGTCTGGAAGCGACGATGGCTGCTGCGTCTGGGGAAAGGGCCCCTGCCTTCACTGCACAGGTGTTGGAGAAACTGGTAGACGGGGTCCTCCACCAGTACACGCTACTCTACGGTCTTCCAGACCAACAGGTTAGTACACAGGGAGCACGTTGTATGGGCTAGGCCTGGGTGGAGAGGGCTGGTTGGAAGAGGGAAGGGGGCAGAGTTCATAGAACAACAATGCATGGGAATGAATGGGCCACATGGCCAGAGTAGGGAGGGGGCCACTCACAACGACGGTGCAGTTGGTAATGATTGTTCCTCTTCCCTTGTGCATGTCATGTAGGTCAGCGCCCACCAGAAGAGGGACATTTGGCGTGCCATCGCCAAGGAGGTCCGGACCCTGGGGGCCCACCAGAGACGGGGCACCCACTGCCGTAAGAGATGGGAGGACATTCGCCGCTGCAGCAAGAAGATGGCGGAGGCTCAGCTGGGGATGGCCTCCCAACGTGGGAGGGGTGCCCGTCGCACCATGACCCCCCTGATATTCCAGATCCTGGCGGTGGCCTACCCGGAGTTGGATGGGCGCCTGAGGGCATCACAGCAGACACAAGGGGGTGAGTACAACCTCATTCTGCGGACTTTGCGTGCAGTGGAGGTGTCTGGGTGGGGGAGGTGGGCTGTGGGTGTCCCTAGGCCAGGGCGAGTTCGGTAGGCAAGGACCCTCCGTAATGTAGGCCATGTGGCACTCTACCCCACCTCAGCAGAGTGCCAAGTTGAGGTACAGTTGTCCCTGTTGCATCCATGTGCGCAAATGTCCACCATTGCCATTAAGGCCAAATTCCAGAAATTGCATGTGCAGAGGGCAGGATCACAGCATAATGCAGGGGGCTGCTGTGTCTGTCTTGTCCGCCAACGGTAGCGGTAATCCATGCACTAAATCTCTCTTTCTTCTGTCTCCCCCCCTTTTTCTGCTCTCCCTGTCCTTTTGTACATCAGCATCATCAGGCGGAGGTACAGTGGCACCGAAGCACGAGGGAGCTGCATCCCACATGGCCATGGAGGCCCACACCACGGACTCTGAATGCACCAGTAGGACGGAGGGCGAGGGGAGCTTCACGTCAGCCACCGGATCACCAAGCAGGGACACGGACTCATTCGCCGATGGGGGCTCCCTTACCAGCCCCGCCCTCCAAGCAGCCCCTCAGCGTTCGCCCCGTGCCCGCTCACCCAGGAGGGTGGGCATCACCTTCGCCCCGGGCACCTCAGGCCCTGCCCCAGTCACCCCTGCTGCCCTCAGTGAGGAGGCCTTTGACCTCCTCAGGTCCCTCATTGTTGGGCAGTCTACCATTGTGAATGCCATCCAGGGTGTAGAACGAGAGTTGCAACACGGTAATGCATTCCTGGAGGGCATTCATTCTGGTCAGGCTGACCTTCAGCGAACCCTGCAATCTCTGGCCTCAGCACTGATGGCAGCCATTGTCCCTGTGTCTAGCCTCCCCCCTCCAACTTCCTCCACCCAGACCCAATCTCCTGTACCCCAGCCCATCCCAAGCACACCTACAGACCAGCATGCACACAAGTCAGCACACACAAGTAGCTCAAGCAAACATAGGCACCACACACACCACAGGCACTCACGAAAGCCTCACCCACATACAGACACAGAAACATCCACTGCCTCCACTGTGTCCCCCTCCTCCTCTTCTCCCTCCTCCCTCCCAGTCTCGTCTACACACACACCTGCATGCACCACATCTACAGGCACCATGAATCGCACAAGGACACCCAGCACCACAAGCCGCTCACCTGCACTCACCACCTCCACTGCCATTTACACGTCCTCTGTGTCCTCTCCCAGTGTGTCTGTGACGCCCCCTCCCAAAGTACACAAACGCCGGCAATCACTCACCCAACATCCATCCACCTCACGACATCCTTCAGTACCTGCACCTGCACCCAAAACAACTAAAGTGACACCTCCGACAACCACCTCCTCTTCCTCCACTCCCAGACCCCCTCCAGCTATCCATCCCAGTGTTCGTCAGAAACTGTCCCTCTGTAAAGTTGACCTTTTTGCCCCCACCCCCCCTCCAATTCATCAGTCCCGTCGTAGCGCCTCAGCCAAAAAGCCTCCAATACCAGTGGTGACTGTTCAAGGTTTGTGGAGTGCACCGGCCACCAGGGCAGGCAGTATGACCCGGAGCCAAGGCACTGGCAGCCCACCCCCTGTAAAGGCTCTAAAATTGGAGAGTGGACGACGGGACCGTGTGAAGACTCCTGGTGGGAAAACAACTGACATGGGTTCCAAGGGGATTGGAGAGTCAGCTGGGACTCCACCAATGGTGGGGAAGGGCCAGAGGAAGTCTGCCCAGCCTGTTGTGAGTGTCACGGCGGAGAAGTGCGCCATCATTTCCGGTGGTCGAGACACAACCGCCAGCACCGTCGTCACTGGTCCAGAGACCACCGCCGGAGTCACCGCCCAGGAGGGCACAAGTATCGTCACTGGTCAGGAGACCACCGCCGGAGTCACAGCCCAGGAGGGCACAAGTATCGTCACTGGTCAGGAGACCACCGCCGGAGTCACAGCCCAGGAGGGCCCAAGTATCGTCACTGGTCAGGAGACCACCACTGGAGTCATAGCCCAGGAGGGCACAAGTATCGTCACTGGTCCAGAGACCACTGCCGGAGTCACAGCCCAGGAGGGCACAAGTATCGTCACTGGTCAGGAGACCACCGCCGGAGTCACAGCCCAGGAGGGCACAAGTATCGTCACTGGTCCAGAGACCACCGCCTGAATCATTGCCCAGGAGGGCCCAAGTATCGTCACGGGTCAGGAGACCATCGCCGGAGTCACAGCCCAGCAGGGCCCAAGTATCGTCACTGGTCAGGAGACCACCGCCGGAGTCACAGCCTAGGAGGGCACAAGTATCGTCACTGGTCCAGAGACCACCGCCGGAGTCACTGCCCAGGAGGGCCCAAGTATTGTCACTGGTCAGGAGACCACCCCCGGAGTCACAGACCAGGAGGGCTCAAGTATCGTCACTGGTCAGGAGACCACCGCCGGAGTCACAGCCCAGGAGGGCACAAGTATCGTCACTGGTCCAGAGACCACCGCCAGAGTCACAGCCCAGGAGGGCCCAAGTATCATCACTGGTCAGGAGACCACCGCCACCGCCGGAGTCAGTGCCCTGGAGGGCCCTGGCTGCCACAGCCCCGCTGGGCAATGATGGAACGTCATGCCACACACCAATGCCCAGTGTAGAGAACGTCATCCCACACACCAATGCCCAGTGTAGAGAACGTCATGCCACACACCAATGCCCAGTGTAGGGAACGTCATGCCACACACCAATGTCCGTATCAGAACCGCCATGTCAAAGCACCACTGAACAGGGCAAAGACCGCCATGGCAAAGCACCGCTGAACAGTCCTGAACCGCCATGTAAAAGCACCGCTGAACAGGGCAAAGAATGCCATGGCAAAGCACCGCTGAACAGGGCAAAGACCGCCATGTCAAAGCACCGCTGAACAAGGCAAAGACCGCCATGGCAAAGCACCGCTGAACAGGGCAAAGACGGCCATGGCAAAGCACCGCTAAACAGTCCTGAACCGCTATGTCAAAGCACCGCTGAACAGGGCAAAGACCGCCATGGCAAGGCACCGCTGAACAGGGCAAAGTCCGCCATGGCAAAGCACCGCTGAACAGGGCAAAGACCGCCATGGCAAAGCACAGCTGAACAGTCCTGAACCGCCATATCAAAGCACCGCTGAACAGGGCAAAGACCACCATGGCAAAGCACTGCTGAAAAGGGCAAAGACCGCCATGGCAAAGCACCGCTGAACAGGGCAAACACCGCCATGGCAAAGCACCACTGAACAGGGCAAAGACCGCCATGGCAAAGCACCGCTGAACAGGGCAAGCACCGGGTAGGAATGAATGGACCGCCACATCAGGCATCCTTATCCCATGTGCAGCTGGGACAGTGACAGGACAGGAACTTTCACGGGGAGACTCATCCAGTCTGGGCACCAGTCCCCCCCAGTACCAGTGGAGACCTGCATCTACTTGAGAGACTGTGGCTTTGCACTCCCCAGGATGGCACAGTGGGCAAGCCACCCACTGTAGAGACTTGTGAGACTGTGGCTTTGCACTCCCCAGGATGGCACAGTGGGCAAGCCACCCACTATAGAGACTTGTGAGACTGTGGCTTTGAATTCCCCAGGATGGCACAGTGGGCAACCCACCCACTTGTGCGACTTAAGAGACTGTGGCTTTGCACTCCCCAGGATGGCACAGTGGGCAAGCCACCCACTGTAGAGACTTGTGAGACTGTGGCTTTGCACTCCCCAGGATGGCACAGTGGGCAACCCACCCACTGTAGAGACTTGTGAGACTGTGGCTTTGCACTCCCCAGGATGGCACTGTGGGAAACCCACCCACTTGTGCGACTTGAGAGACTGTGGCTTTGCACTCCCCAGGATGGCACGTGGGTAAGCCACCCACTGTAGAGACTTGTGAGACTGTGGCTTTGCACTCCCCAGGATGGCACAGTGGGCAACCCACCCACTGTAGAGACTTGAGAGACTGTGGCTTTGCACTCCCCAGGATACATCAATGGGCATGGAGCCCCGTCGTGGATCTGGCTTTGCAGTCATCCGGCTGAGGTGCCCCCCCTTCCCTTCCCCCTGAGGTGCCTGTAGTATTTCTATCTGATGCCCAGGCAGTGTTCTCTCCGATTGTGGTCAGGTATCCTTTGTGGGCCTCGCCCATGCATTTTTGGACTGTTGATGCACGGACATTGTTATGTACATATCTGCACTACTTCTCGTATTGTATATAATTATGACTGATTTTCATATATATCTGTATATTTTTGTATGACATGTATATTGCCACATTACAATGTTTGACCGAATTTCGCTTTGTCTTTTCATTCTTCCGGGGGGATTGTGGGTTGTTACTGTGATTTTTGTGAATGCATTGGTGTGTATGTTGTAATATGCGAGGGTGGGGGTGTTTCGTGGGTGTCCCCCTAACTTTTGCCTCCACCCTCCCCCGTGTCGTAGGTGCAGTACTTACCGTTGTCTTCGGCGCCTACGTAGCTGTTGGTCGTAGAGGAGCAGAAACACAAGGGCAGGGAGTATTTGGAGTTCTGGCTCCATGGAGTCCTCGTTCCTAGTGGGATGTGTTCAGGTGAGCATTTTCCCATTGGAAAAGCTGTTTCCGCCGTGTTTTTATCCACGGTGAATCCGCCCCGGAAAAGGTGGCGGATTGGCGGGTTGTGATACTATGGGCGGTACATTGTCTCCCACCTGTCTGTTGGCGGTGACCGCCGCGCTGCTTGTCTGTACCACCGTGGCGGGCGGTGTGTTAAAGTGGCTGTCTTAGTTGGCGGTTTCCGCCAGGGTCATAATTTCCTTTTTTTATCCGCCGCCCTGTTTGCGGTATTACCGCAGCTTTAACACTGTCCGCCAGGGTTGTAATGACCACCCAAGTCCAGAAGTCACAGAAGGTTCCAGGAAGGACAGGAGCCCCTGCCAACCCAGAAGATGGTGCAAAAGAGGATTCTCCGGTTGGAAGAAGTCTGCAGAAGAGCACCAAAGAAGATGGCTGCGGGTTCCTGCATGATGCAAAGGATGTCCCACGTGGAGATGTTGGATGCAGGCAAGTTGCAGCGCTGGATTCATCCAACAAGCCTTGGTTCGAGCAATGTTGCGGATTGCGTCAAAATGGCACTGCCTGGACCCAGGAGGGACCTGGGGGCCTTAACTCAGACTGAGGAGGCAGAGGAGCGTCCCAACACTGGAGGGAACCCACAGATGACCAGGTAGCACCCACGGAGGTCCCGGACACGGGGACAAAGAAGGTGCAAATTGTAGTTGTTGCAGCACTACAAAAGAAGGTCCCACGCTGCCAGTGAAAAACTCAGCGAGTTGAGCGTTGCAGGTCAGAGTGCTGGGGACCTAGGTCAGGCTGTGCATGAAGGATTCTTGCAAATAGTGCACAGAGGCCTCAGGAGTTGAATATGAGGTGGTGCACAGGGGTACTGTCTTACCTCCTCTAAATTTGGACAGCAGGACCTTAGGACAGTCTGTGTCGAAGGGGTCCACCACCTGTGTTCCAAGGAGCACACTCGTTGCCAGGAGAGGAATCCAAGAGAACTGGTCATCGCCTTAGAAGGTGCCTGCTGGAGCAAGGAAGTGACTCCATCACTCCACAGGAGATTTCTTCGGTCCTTCTGGTGCAGGGTGAAGACAGGGAGTTCCCAGAGTGTGCACAACGTGGAAACTGTTGCAGTTGCTGGCTGGAGCTGAAGTTGCAGAGTCAAAGTATGGAGCAGTCTGTGTTCGATCCGAGGTCAGAGGATGAAGTAGTTGTTGCAAAGGATTACTGATGGAAACTTGCAAGCAGAATCTGAAGAGAAACCCACAGGAGAAACCCTAAATAGCCCTGAGAGGAGGATTGGCTACCTAACCTGGTATGCACGTATCGGGAGGGGTCTCTGACGTTACCTGCTGGCACTGGCCACTCAGAGGCCTCCAGAGTGTCCCCATACCTTGGAAAACAAGATGGCTGAATTCTAGGACACACTGGAGGAACTCTGGGCACCACCCCTGGGGTGGAGATGGACAGGGGAGTTGTCACTCCCCTTTCCTTTGTCCAGTTTCCCGCCGGAGCAGGGACTCGGGGTCCCTGAACCAGTGTAAGCTGGCTTATGCAAGGAGGGCACCATCTAGGGCCTCAAAGCATTTCCAGAGGCGCTGGGAGGTTAGCCCTCCCAAGCCTGTAACACCTATGTCCAAAGGAAGAGGGTGTAACACCCTCCTCCCAAAGGAACTGCTTTGTTCTGCCTTCCTGGGACTGAGCTGCTCAGACCCCAGGAGGGCAGAACCCTGTCTGTGAGGTGGCAGCAGCTGTAGCTGCAGTGCATAGCCTCAGAGCTGGTTTGGCAGTACTGGGGGTCCATGGTGGAGACCCCACGGATGCATGGAATTGGCTCCCCAATACTAGATTTGGAATGGGGGGACAATTCCATGATCTTAGATGCCTTACATTGCCATATTCGGAGTTACCATTGTGAAGCTACATATAGGTATTGACCTATATGTAGTGCACACGTGTAATGGCATCCCCGCACTCACGAAGTCTGGGGATTTGGCCCTGGACAGCGTGGGGGCACCTTTGCTACTGCAAGGGTGCCCTCACCCTAGTAACTTTGCACCTATTCTTCAGTAAATGAAGGTTAGACAGATAGGTGACTTCTAAGTTACTTAAGTGCAGTGAAAATCGCTGTGATATAGTGTGTGCACTATTTCACGCAGGCTGCAGTGGCAGTAATGTGAAAGGGTTTGTCTGAGCTTCTTATGGGTGGCAAAAGAAATGCTGCAGCCCATAAGGATCTCCTGGAACCACAATGCCTTCGGTACCTAGGTACCATATAATAGGGATTTATAAGGGAGGTCCAGTGTGCCAATTCGAATTGGTAAATGAAGTCACTAGCCTATAATAACAAATTTAGAATCAGAGAGAGCATAAGCACTGAGGTTCTGGTTAACAGAGCCTCAGTGACATAGTTAAGCACTACTGACAACAGACACAATAGGCAACAAACTATGAGCACTGGGGTCCTGACTAGCAGGATCACAGTGAGACAGGCAAAAACATACTGACATACAGGTAAAAATGGGGGTAACATGCCAAGAAAGATGGTACTTTCCTACACAAAACTCCCCATTAGAGTGTACTCACCTGACAGGATGACAATTGTATAGTGTGCATGTAGTACAGGCACTGCCAAGTCTACTAAGGCCAAGAGACACTGCCACTGTCACTCCACTCATCCAACAGAGTGTTCTCTGCTCCAATGACCCTTGTCCATGATCTCACCATGGAAGTGTACTCACCTGGAAGGATGACATCTATATAGTGTGTGTATAGTACAGGCACTGATAGGACTGCTAAGGCCAGGATGCACTGCTACTGTCACTCTACTCAGCCAACACAGGGATCTCTGCTCCAATGGCTCTTGTCCCTAAACTCACCTGGACGAATGACATCTGTATAGTGTGGGTGTGTAGTACAGGCACTGACAGGGCTACTAAGGCCAGGATGCACTGATACTGTCACTACAAATACCATATCAGTGTCTCCTTCCCTGAAGACAACAGTATTTCAAATCACAAAGGATGTGTACTCATTGGGGGAGTTGGCATCTGTCAGATATTGTGAATCGGAGAAAGTGACAGGACTGCAATTCACAGTAGGCACTGCTCCCTCAACTACAAACACCAAATCTGTGTCTTCCCCCAGAATGCAACCTTATACCAAATCATCATTGAAGCGTATTCACCTTGGAGGAAAACATCAGTATAGTGTGTGTAATACAGGGAGTACATGGCTGCAGCTCATAGGAGGCTCCCTTACACTCAATTCCATACATCAGTCCAGTGTACATTTGCCAAAATACCCTTATTTGGGAAATCACACATGAAGTGTACACACCAGGCAGGATGATATATAAAAAGTGCAAAAAGTACAGGGAGTGACATGACTGCCAAGGCCAGGGGGCTCTGTTTCCCCAAATCCAAACTCATGCCTAGTGTACATCTCTTCAAATATCCTTGTTTGCTAACTCACAATGGAAGTGTACTCACCTGATAGGATGAACTATATATACTGTGTATAGTGCGTGGAGTAACATGAGTGTAGATTCCAGGAGAGCCAGTCCATGAAACTCCAATGATCAGGCCAGTGCCCATATGGCATTGTCTTTCTGTCTGTGAACCCACAAATGAAGTTTACCCATCTGGGAGGGACAAAGATATAGATCATGGTACACTCTGTTTTGTGGCTAACCACGTAGATCCATCTTGAGCAGCTAAGCCAAGATGAAACTATTGTGGACAGGAAGGACAGCTCAACCTGTGTGCAAAGAAAACAAGAAAAAATTAAAAGCCTCAAGATGCATCACCTGAATGGTCTTTCACAGCAGACACATTCACAATGCACTGACCACATGATAACTCTAACCACACATATATAACAAAGTTCTGGGTCTACCTGCATAACCGTCAACTAGGTCTTAAAATGTTCTAAACCACATCCTGCCCAACCACTGTTTTTCTTGTGCTGCTGTCAAGATGTAAGTGTATGACCATCCTCCCAAGTGCTAATAAACTCATACATTCTGCAGCTGGTTAACTTAAATGGAATTGGTATGTTACTCAAATGTCAGGTCAATACAGTTGACAGCATGTGTACCTGACACATAAGGAAAATCAGCAAATCCAATGTATACATGGTCTTTGCTAAATGTCACTGTAAACTATTTGAGGTACATGTCACAATACAACCTGTAACATTGTTTCTCTCACATCAACAGGTCCAGCTGCCACTGGGAACACTGAGCCCACTCAAGAGACTGCCACTACGCCCAAGAATGAAGCCCTCGGTGAGGACAACACTCCTGGATGTCTGGATGTTGGGAATGGTTCGGGCCCAACAGGCCAACCCGGTCAGACGACACCAGTGACCTTCTCCGTGACCACAGTTACTCCTCTCAGCCCAGTTACATTTACATTGCAAGCAGCCATTCACTCCCCAACTTGTGTCCCTGGGACAGTGACAACCATCTTGTGCCCCTCAGTCCAGGATCCTGAGTCTCAGCAACCCACCTCCGACAATGATGGCCCCGGAACCAGTGGTAAGAGGCATGCTGTGCCATGGGTGCAGGCATGTGGGGTTAGGATGCCTGTGAGGGATGTTGTGGGCCAATTGCATGAGGCTACTGGAGATGGCCCTGGCAAGGATACCATCAGCCAACTCTTAGGAGCCTACGTGGAATCCCAAAGTGTGATGAGCCAGGTACTTGTCTAACTCAGAGATATCAAGCTGCTACAGAGGGACTTCTATTGTGAGTCTCTGTCAAAGTGGGAGGCGTCCAACACCATCCTGACCTCCCTATCAGGGGTGTTGAGGGAGTTAAGCAGTACCTTGATCAGAACCGTGAGCAAAACCACACCCTTTCCTCTGGCCAAGCAACACCAGTCCCGTCAGCATCTGTGGCAGCCACTGGAAGGGAGGCCTTGTCAGGGGAAAGATCTGCCTCAGACACCCGTGCCTTTGTAGTAGCAGAACCCTACTGCAAGCGGGGACTTCCACCAAAGCATCTAGGAGATGCAGATGTCAAGACACCAAACACTGCAAGCAAGTGACCTCTTCTTGAAGGAACTCCTCTGTGTGCCACATATTCACTCTGTTGACTGTACTTCAACCACCTTCCTTTTTCTATGATAGTAGGGCACTGGACTTTGGACTTCAAATGTTATGGTATCTACTAATATGACTACATCCACCATGACTGGTTCCTCTACTTTAATTTTCTGTTGCATCCTTGCAGGAAAGTACCATCTTGCCTGGCATGTTACCCCCATATTTTACTTATATGTATGTTTGCTTTTGCCTGTGTCACTGGGATCCTGCTAGCCAGGACCCCAGTGCTCATTAAGTGTGTCCTGTATGTGTTCCCTCTGTGGTGCCTAACTGTATCACTGAGGCTCTGCTAACCAGAACCTCAGTGTTTATGCTCTCTCTGCTTTTAAAATTGTCACTGCAGGCTAGTGCCTAATTTTACAATTCTGATTGGAACACTAAAACACCCTTATAATTCCCTAGTATATAGTATCTAGGTACCCAGGGTATTGGGGTTCCAGGAGATCCCTATGGGCTGCAGCATTTCTTTTGCTAACCATAGGGAGCTCAGACAATTCTTACACAGGACTGCCACTGCAGCCTGAGTGATATAACGTCCACGTTATTTCACAGCCATTTTACACTGCATTTAAGTAACTTAAAAGTCACCTATATGTCTAACCCTCACTTAGTGAAGGCTAGGTGCAAAGTTACTAAGTGTGAGGGCACCCTGGCACTAGCCAAGGTGCCCCCACATTGTTCAGGGCAATTTCCCCGGACTTTGGGAGTGCGGGGACACCATTACACGCGTGAACTACATATAGGTCAATACCTATGTGTAGCGTCACAATGGTAACTCCGAACATGGCCACGTAACATGTCTAGGATCATGGAATTGTCAGCCCAATACCTTTCTGGTTTTGGGGGGGACAATTCCATGCATCCCTGGGGCTCCAGCATGGACACTGGGTACTGCCAAACTAGCTCTCTGGAGATTCTCTGCAGCTACCGCTGCTGCCAACCCTCAGACAGGTTTCTGCCCCCCTGGGGCCTGGGCAGCCCAGTCCCAGGAAGGCAGAACAAAGGATTTCCTCTAACAGAGGGTGTTTACCTTTAGAAATAGGTGTTAAGGGCCTGAGAGGAGTAGCCTCTCCTGGCCTCCAGGTGGTGCCCTCCTTGCATAAACCAGTCTACACTGGTTCAGGGATCCTCCAACCCCTGCTCTGGTGCAAAACTGGACAAAGGAAAGGGGAGTGACCACTCCCCTGTCCATCACCACCCCAGGGGTGGTGCCCAGAGCTCCTCCAGTGTGTCCCAGACCTCTGCCATCTTGAATGCAGAGGTGTGAGGGCACAATGGAGACCTCTGAGTGGCCAGTGCCAGCAGGTGACGTCAGAGACCCCTCCTGATAGGCTCTTACCTGGTTAGGTAGCCAATCCTTCTCTGAGGGCTATTTAGGGTCTCTCCTGTGGGTTCCTCACCAGAAAACGAATGCAAGAGCTCACCAGAGTTCCCTTGCACTTGTCTCTTCAACTTCTGCCAAAGATCGACCGCAGACTGCTCCAGGACACCTGCATAACCGCAACAAAGTAGCAAGAGGACTACCAGCAACATTGTAGCGCCTCATCCTGCCGGCTTTATCAACTGTTTCATGGTGGTGCATGCTCTGAAGGCTGTCTGCCTTCACCCTGCACTGGAAGCCAAGAAGAAATCTCCTGTGGGTCGTCGGAATCTTCCCCCTGCTAATGCAGGCACCAAACTTCTGCATCACCGGTCCTCTGGGTCCGCTCTCATCTTGACGAGCGTGGGCCCTGGAACACAGCAGCTGGATCCAAGTGTCCTCGACAGACCAGTGGCCCATCTGTCCAAATGTGGTGGAGGTAAGTCCTTGCCTCCCCACGCCAGACAGTAATCTTGCGTACTGCGTGAACTGCAGCTGCTAGGGCTTCTGTGGACTTTTGCAAGACTTCCTTTGTGCACAGAACAGCCCTGGTCCCCAGCATTCTGCCCTGCATTGCCCAACTCGCTGAGTTGGACTCCGACTTCATGGGACCCTCTTTTGTTGTGTTGAGACGACCACCATGCTCAGATATTCTGAACGCTGGTTCAGGTGCTTCTCTGGGTGCTGCCTGCTTCTGTGTGGGCTCTCTCTGTTGCTGAGTGCTGCCTCTGTTTCCTCCTCCAAGGGGCGACCTCCTGGTCCTTCCTGGGCCCTGGCAGCACCCAAAATCTTCAACCACAACTCTTGCAGCTAGCAAGGCTTGTTTGTGGTCTTTCTACATGGAAACAACTCTGCATCCTCCAGCACGCCGTGGGACATCTTCTGACCAAAGGAGAAGTTCCTGGCACCTTCCGTTGTTGGAGAATCTTTGGCTTCTTCTACCCAGAGGCAGCACTTTTGCACCTTCATCTGGGGTTTAGTGGGCTCCTGCGCCCCTGGACACTTGCGTGACTCTTGGACTTGGCCCCCTTCCTTTGCAGGTCCTCTGGTCCAGGAATCCATCTTCAGTGCTTTGCAGTCAGTTGTTGTCTTTGCAGAATCCCCTATCTTGACTTTACTGTGTTTCTTGGGTGGTAGGGTAACTTTACTCCTACTTTTCAGGGTCTTGGGGTGGGGTATCTTGGACACCCTTAGTGTTTTCTTACACTCCCAGCGACCCTCTACACACTACACTAGGCCTGGGGTCTATTTGTAGTTCACATTCCACTTTTGGAGTATATGGTTTGTGTTGCCCCTAGGCCTATTGTCTCCTATTGCATTCTATTGTGTTCTACAGTGTTTGCACTACTTTTCAAAGTGTTTTACTTACCTGGTTTTGGTTTGTGTGTATATTTTGTGTATTTTACTTACCTCCTAAGGGAGTATATCCGCTGAGATACTTTTGGCATATTGTCACTAAAATAAAGTACCTTTATTTTTAGTAACTCTGAGTATTGTGTTTCTTATGATATAGTGCTATAAGATACAAGTGATATAGTAGGAGCTTTGCATGTCTCCTAGTTCAGCCTAAGATGCTCTGCTATAGCTACCTCTATCAGCCTAAGCTGCTAGAACACTACTAATCTACTAATAAGAGATAACTGGACCTGGCACAAGGTGTAAGTACCACAGGTACCCACTATAAGCCAGGCCAGCCTCCTACAATCCTTCAATTATTTCTTGCACCTATGTCAATAAACTCACCTATCACAAAAGCATTGCCTGCTACCTTCTTTTCCACATTTTCAAATGTTGAGATGTAAGCCCACGTGATGCACATGAGGAAGACACAAGATGACAAAGAAAGAAGGGATATGTCCTAGGTAATGTCATGCTGAGGATTACTAGCAACACAATGATACAAGTGTCTGAGCACATCAAACATTTTACTGCACTATACAGCACATAGGATGTTACAATGTCTGGAATGTCATAGCCAAGAATTGCTGAACCATATTGAGTCAGGATAGATATCTCAAGGTACCGTCCCCCAGGGCACAGAAGAAAGAGCTTTGTCAGACCTCATCCTGTAGAATAGGGCAATAGATTGATGTATGTTGTCACCAACTTCACCCTTCTCATATACCTAAACCAGGTCTGCCAATATAACATAGGTCATGGCATAGGCAGAGAGCAGTACAATAGTCACTGATCATCGGTCTATCATTTTACAATGATCAAGCATCCAGTGGTATGATGCAAACCTATGTCAGTGTTGTGGCATAGGCACTGTGGCCTGCAATGTTCAAACACATCTACATCTATACAAAGGTCATAGAGGATCATTGTCAACACAATGTGAAGGGAGAATGCATGGATTGCACTTGATGGGAACAGATTTCAGGGCCATATGATTACACACATGAGACAATTGGAACAACACACTACATCAAACCAGTGTATTGTGCACTTCAGAATTCCACCCACCCACTGTCCAAGCTGCTTTGGCACAGGACTCATACACCCTAAATCTGTGACCAACAATACCTGGATCAATACATGTCCACTTCATATGTCTGAACAGCATCAGATACTTGCCAATGTCACAACTCTGAAATGCCTACATGAGGATGACATGTTGAAGGTATCTGGTTAAAAACAATACAGGGAGTTTAGGCTGGAAAATGTATAGCTATGACCAAAAGGTAATGTCAAACATCAGTAGATCTACTTACATTGCAATGAAACTGACACACAGAAAGCAGATGATCAAGGAAGTAAAATGTTCAAGTCTGACTCATCAAGCAAACCTTGGCTGTATGCTGCAAAGCATAAGATCCCTAATCTTTGGGAAAAAAACCTTACTCAATACATACTGACAACTACAGTTCCTCATACAGTCAAAATAATCACATAACATTACATACCTACACTCAAGCAACGTAGTGTATGCCCACAAGTCTTCACCTTCCTCTTCATCACTGTCATCCTCACTTGACATTTCAGGATTCTCAGCCAGTAGCACTGGTAGCTTCCCCTTATCTGGAATGTATTGAATATCCCTAGGCTGGGCAATGCTGTGGGGCATGCATGAGGCCACAATGATCTTACAAATTTTTTGGGGTGAGTAGAGGAGGGCTCCACCTGTCTTGTCCAGACACCTAAATCTGGCCTTCAGGAGCCCAACGGCTTCCTCACCTGTGTCAACAACCATGGGCAGCTTGGGTATGCAGAGTCCCTTGTTACATATGAGATATATGTGCAATTATAAGTCTCTCTCATCTGAATTTTTTGCAGCAGACATTGCACACAAACAAACAGGGCAGATGTGACTTACCAACCAGCCAGGCCATCTCTAGGTACAGTCGTGACATCAGCTGGGGGATTGCGCTATTCCATATTACGAAGGCATCATGGACTAAACCTGGATAAAGTTCACAGACCTGTGAAATGTAGAGATCCCCCAAACAAACAACTTGCACATTGATGGAATGGAAGTTCTTTCTATTGCGGTACACTTGTTCATTGTCATGCGTTGGGACCAAGGCAATATGTGTACCATCAATGGCTCCCACCACATGTGGGATGCGTGCCACACCATAGAAGTCAGCCTTGTCATGTGCAAAATCTTCACGTTGAGGACAGCGAATGTATCTGTCCAGGTGTTTCAACATTGTTGAGAGTACATCCATCAAAACAAGTCTGAACATAGGCTGGGACATCCCAGCAGATAGGGCCACTGTATTTTGGAAGTGCCCTGTGACCAGGAATGCAAGACTGCCATAACATGGGCAATGGGTGGTATGCTATTTGGAAGATGATTGGCATGCATCAGATCTGGCTCCAACTGACGACATAGATCCACAATTGTTTGTTGATTCAGATGGTAGATCTGTATGATGTGGTGTTCTTCCATGATCTGAAAGTCTGGCAGTGGATGATAGACAGGAGGTTGTCTGATCCTCATCCTCCATGGGTATGTATTAATGGCAAGATATGATTTTTGCAATCATTCAGTGTGTCCCTTGCCACGTTTATGATGCATGTCAATGACAAACTGTGACAAGGCACGTCGTAAGTTGAGGACATGATACACAGTACACATCACAACTGTTAATCATACAGAAGTAATATGTTAACTCTTTTCTTTACAATACATGTGTATACATCATCTATCTGGTCATCAACAATTTGTGCATGAAATCTGCCACTCGACTATGACTTGATGTCCCTAACTTTAAAACTACCTTTGTCAGGGAGACGATTGTGCCCCAAAGCAAACTGCGGTATGTGCCTAACAATGTACAACAGAGGTGTCTGAGTAGTGTGACCTAAATGACAGAACAAGACAGGCACCTATCATCAGAAAAAAGCAACATTATCAGAGTAGTGACACATTTTTCTGAGCCATATAACGCATTTCAGGCCTCTAAAATGGCAGCTGCCTGACATACTCCACTGGACAGTAGGAACCACCAGCGACCGCCGGAGGACGTTGTCATGGTAGTAGGTGGTTGTAAACACGGTGGACTCAGCCATAGGCTAACATTGTTGCCATTGGTGGTCGTAGGCCAGTGGTTGTGTCCACCAGGGGTGACGGCCATGTATGTGGTGGACGTGACCGCCATGTTCTGCAAGATCCCTCACTTGACTCCTGACACTGCTGCCAGCAAGTCCTCTACCTACTTGAGCCTTGGTGTACCACCTCTGGGAGCAAACATTATGGCATATGCAACAGGTGATTGGGCCCCTGCCCTCTCCCTGGAGGAGCTGGTCACAGAGGTCCTTCCCCTGTATGGACAGATTTCTGTGCACCAGAGGAACAATAAGTGCCTCTTGTCTACATTTTTTTCTCTGTACTTCACCACATATTCCCTCCTCACAGGCTAGATTGTGCCCATTTGTGCCAGAATGTAAAGTCAAGGCCATGGAGGTGCAGTCAATGTAGCATCAATGGGAAAGTCAATGTACATGTATCTGTGTTCAGTGCCAGAAGTTGAGTCCTAATATATTGTTGTGTGTGTATTTTGAGTATACTCTGATCTACCTCATGTTGGATGAACAAAACTAGGTGAGGAGACATTGCAGCCATCCCCATACATCTCTTACAACATGGATGTTGTCATTGTGAGACATGTATTTGCATGACAGCATGAGCGCTGTATGCATGTTGTATATGTGAGGTTTGTGTGTAAAGTGAGTTATGTGTATGTTTCCACTGAGATGTCAAACCACATCTGGGCCTTGCTAAACTGCTGTTTTGAAAGCATATTCTGGCTCACTCTGCCCTTCAGGTTGCCACATACACCCCACATGCCAAATTGTTGTTGGCTACATTATGTACTGTCATGCATGGAAGTGATGTGAAAGGAGTTTCATGTAGGTCCTGTCTGCTCAGCCTACAGAGACCAGGACCAGTCAATGTATCTCCCAATATGGGTCCAAGTCTAGGCTGGTGTTGAATGACTTTTGCCATGAACTGTGGTGCTGTGCCCACTCCCTGTATTCTAGTGGATCGTGCTATGCGGTCAAATTTAGGCTCAGTGCTAATATGCAGCTAATTGAGGCTTTTTCCCTGATGAGTATATAAACAGCTTCAAGGGAGAGTTTTTGATCTGTGACCAATCTGCATTTGGCATCATAATCAATGTGTGTCTCTGACCCCTAACATGTACCTTGCTCACACAGCCCTGTTGTCACCTTCACAAAGGTCAAATTTTTCCTGTGCAGGTTCATTGAATACATTATAGTCTCATAGTGCGGACAGTGTGTTGATTCCTGGGATTCCATGATATGTGACTCAGTAGCTTGGTCACATGGCAGGGAATGGGCAATGGATGCATCTGTTTGTTAAATGTCATCTCTGTGGGATGGACACATAAGCTCGAAAGCATGTTGTGTGGCCCAGATACATGGCACAATATCCTACCCCCTGAGGTGCAGGAGTGTGCATTAGTTAGTCCACATGTCTACACGTGGAGAGAGTAGACACTTTCTGTACCCACCATGCCAGTCCCTTCATTGTTGTCCATGTATAGTGTTTGAGTTTGCACTCTGGCAGTAGTCTGTAGGAACTGTATGCAGTTAATCATTTACTCAGAGTGTGAGTTTTTAAATGTATTCATGCCTAATGGGTCTATCTTCCAGAAAGCACAGAGGTGGAATATGTCCCATAGTTCCTCAGATCTTAGCCAGATTGCTAGAGCATGACCCACAAGATGTCAGTTGACCTACCTAGTCAGTGGAGGGTCTGTGTAGGATGGTGAGTTGGTCAGCAAATTGTGAGGTGTTTGTGGTCATGTCCCTGTATTCAATGGCTAGTATGTGCCACACTTGGGCAGTTTGGGCAAAACAGAATGTTCTTAGCTTTGTGCACTGACGTATGTGGCTCAGCCACTTTGGATGGGACTTGTGGACATCATTTCTGGTATTTTCTTTTGCATACATGCAGGTCAACGCCCATCAGAAGAAAGGGCTATAGAGAGCCATCACCGGAAGGTGCAGACCATGTGGGTCCACAGCCGGCAGAGCGGCCACTGTCGCAAGAGGTAAGAGGACCTGAGATGCTGGGCCTGGAAGACTGCAGTGGCCCAGCTGGGGCTGTCCTCACAATGTGGATGGGGTGCCTGTCGAACCATGACTCCCCCCCCCCTTTATGGCCCGCATTCTGACAGTGGCCTACCCAGAGCTTGATGGGCGTTTGAGGGCAGCACAGAAGCCACAAGGGGGTGCATAAACAGAAAATCCCTGCCTGTACCTTGGCCAGGTGATGGAGTGAAGTACTGACTGCTCTCCAGACAATTAGGGATGGACAGTGTTTCACACTGTAGATGGGAGACTGTTAGTGTTGACATGGCATGTGTATTAAACTGCTGCGCCATACCTTTTGAACATGGGACTTAGTACAAAACTGGGCAGAAAGCTAAAACCTCTTGCTCTGCAGGAACCACAAATGGCTGTGTACAGTGATCATTTGTAGGAAAGTGCCATCCTTCTTGGCATATTACCCCAATTTCTACCTGCTTGTCAGTGTGTTTTTACTGTCTCACTGGGATGCTGCTAGTCAGGACCCCAGTGCTGATGGTTTGTGGCCTATATGTCAGTATGTTTTACTGTGTTGTCAGTGTGCTTGACTGTGTCACCGGAGTCCTGCTAACCAGAACGCCAGTGCTTATCCTCTCTCTGTTTCCAAATTTGTCAATATAGTCTAGTGACTCCATATTCCACTACAGATTGGAATACTGGACCCCCCTTATACGTCCCTAGTATATGGTACCTAGGTACCCAGGACGTTGGGGTTCCAGGAGATCCTTATGGGCTGCAGCATTTCTTTTGACACCTATAAGGAGCTCAGACAAATAATCCTTCAGGGCTACCACTGCAGCCTGAGTGAAATAGTGCAAGCACTATTTCACAGCCATTTTCACTGCACCAGGCAACTTATAAATCACCTATATGTCTAACCTTCAGTTATTGAAGGCTAGGTGCAAAGTTACTATGTGTGAGGGCACCCCTGCACAAGCAGAGGTGCCCCCACATTGTTCAGGACCAATTTCCCAGACTTTGTGAGTGTGGGGACACCATTTTAAACGTGCACTACATATATGTAGCTTCACAATGGTAACTCCGAATATGGCCATGTAAGGTGTCTAAGATTGAGAAATTGTACCCCTAATCTGATTCTGGTATTGTGGGGCCAATCCCATGCACCCCGGGGCCTCCACCATGGACACCCAGTACTTCTAAACCAGCTCTCTGAGGTTTCCACTGCAATCCCAGCTGCTAGCACCTCACAGATAGCTTTCTGCCTTCCTGGGGATTGAGCAGCTCAATCCCAGGAAGGCAGAACAATGCACTTCCTTTAGGAGAGGGGTGTTATACCCTATCCCATTGAAAATAGGTGTTACAGTCATGGGAGGGGTATCCTCCCAGAGCCTCTGGAAAAGCTTTGAAGGGCACAAATGGTGCCCTCCTTGCATAACCGAGTCTACACCATTTGAGGGACCCCCAGTCCCTGCTCTGACACGAAACTGGACGAAGGAAAGGGGAGTGACCACTCCCCTGTCCATCACAACCACAGGTGTGGTGCCCAGAGATCCTCCAGAGTGTCCCTGGGTTCTACCATCTTGTTTTCAGGATGTTCAGGAAACTCTTGGAGCATCTGAGTGGCCAGTGGCAGCGGGTGATGTCAGAGACCGCTCCTGATAGGTGCTTACCTGGTTAGATGACTAATCCCCCTCTCAGGGCTGTTTAGGGTCTCTCCTCTGGGTGTTTCCTCAGATTCGGTTTTGCAAGATTCCTGCAGGACTCCTCTGCAACCTCTGCTTCACCTTCTACCGCTGGATCAATCACAGAACTAGTCCAGGAACTTCATAACTGCAACAAAGTATCCAAGAAGGCTACTGCAACTCTGTAACTCCAGCTCCTGCAAGCAACTGCCACAGTTTCCAGGTTGTGCATGCTCTGAGGACTGCCTGTCTTCATCCTGCACTAGAAGGACCGAAGGAATCTCCAGTGGAGTAAAGGAGTCACTTCCCTGCTTCAGCAGGCACCGTTATGCGGCAACAGCCAGACTCTGGGACTCCTCTCCTGTCAACGAGTGTGATCCCCGGAACACAGGTGGTTGACTGAAGTGATCCTGACTGTCCAAAGGGCAAGCTGTCCAAATTTGGTGGAGGTAAGGGCTTGCCTCACCGAGCCAGACAGTACCCCCGTGCACCACATTTTTTGCATCCCTTAGGGCTTCTGTGTGATTCTTCCAGAAATCCTTTGTGCACAGCATAGTCCCCATACCCAGCACTCTATCCTGCAATGCTCAGCTCCCTGAGTTGTTCTTCAACCTTGGTGTAGTGCTGCAATGACTGTGTTCTGCACCTCCTTTGTCCCTGTGTCATGGGACTCCTGTGGGTGCTGCCTGGTCTTCTGAGGGCTTTCTAAAGTGCTGAGAGCCCCCACTGTCTCCTCAGTTTGAGTTGAGACCCCCACGACCCTCCTGGGCCCAGGTTGCACCTTTTTTCTCCAAATGCAACATTTGCATGAGCCAAGACTTGTTGGCAGAATCCAATGACGAAAACGAGCCTCCATCCAAAGACTCTGTGTGGGACATCTCTTGCACCAAGCAGGAACCTGCAGCTGTCCAAAGGGAGAATCCCCTTTTGCACCTTCATTCGGGTTAGCAGTGGCTCCTGTTCTTCCTGAACTGTTCATCTGTTCTTGGACTTGGTATCCTCTCTCCACAGGTCTTCAGGTCCAGGAATCCATTGTTGATGTCTTGCAGTCTTGCTTGTTTTTTGAGTAATCATTTACCACGACTCCTAGTGTGTTCTGAGGAAACTTGCTGCACTTTACTCCTGTTTTCCTGGGCTCTGAGGTGGGGCACTTTACTGACCTTTTGAGTTTTCTTCCACACTCCCAGCACCCCTCTATACACTACTCTTGCCTAGGTGGGGAACCAACATTCGCATTCTGCTATTTTAGTATATGGTTTGTGTTGCCCCAGGCCCATTCTAGCCTATGGTGATTTTTCACTATTTGCACTATTGTGTGACTGATCATACCTTATTTTGGTTACTAGTATATATTTTATGTGTTTTACTTACCTCCTAAGGGAGTATAGCCTCTAAGATATATTTGGCCTTGTGTCACTAAAATAAAGTACCTTTATTTTTGGTGACATTGAGTATTGTCTTTCTTGTGTGTAAGTATTGTGTGACTACAGTGGTATTGCAAGAGCTTTCATGTCTCCTGGTTCAGCCTTGGCTGCTTTGCCTACAGCTACCTCTAGACAGCCTGGCTTCTAGACGTTGCCTACATTTCACTGATAAGGGATAACTTGACCTGGTGTAAGGTGAAAGTACCCAAGATACCCACTACAAACCAGGCCAGCCTCCTACATCATTCATATACTGTTTGTTTTTGTAATTGATGAGATGGAATTTCTAACCTACAGATCACTACCCCTAAATATAACAGCCCAAAGGTAAGTAAGCTATGGATCACTGCCCTCTGCCATGTGTCTGGGTACATGTGTATGTAGACATCTGCTATCCAGTTGCTAGTTATCTTCATTATATGATGGGTGCTGGTGCATGTAGGAGGCTGGCCTGGCTTATAGTGGGTACCTTGTGGTACTTACACCTTGTGCGAGGTCCAGTTATCCCTTATTAGTAGAATAGAGGTGTTCTAGCAGCTTTGGCTGATAGAGGTAGCTATAGCAGAGCAGTTTAGGCTGACCTAGGAGATATGTGTGATGCTATTAATTGTGTTTGACCAATGACTTTGTGTTTCACCACTGTGCATATTAGTTGCTCAATGTTCACCAGTAGCACATTATGGGGGTCATTACAACATTGGCGGTAAAAGCCGCATATCGCCGTGCAGAAGACCGCCAACACACCGCCGCGGCACCGGAATTCCGCCACAGCTATTATGACCCACATCTGGGAATCCGCCAAAAGTCAGACACCCACACAAGTCCGCCACACCAAAGGTCAGTGATAAACTGGCGATAAGAAAACCTACACAGTCACGCCAACAGAAATACGCCCACACTATCACGACACACAAATTCACGCAGCGGTCTTTCAACCACAGTATTCCATTAGCGGTACATACCGCTGCGCTCAAAATACGCACACTTCTACAAAACATCCCCACATTGGACAATTCAAAATACACACACCTGAAACACATACACACACCACTCCCACACATCCATTACAATATAAAACACACACCCACATTACCCACAAACCCCCACGACAAAAAATTCCAAAAGAAGGCCAGAGAGAGACAGCACCAGCAAGAACCACGGTATCCACAAGCACTCATCACCATCACCCACACAACTTCCACGCACCTCAAACAACACACCACTACATATCACCACACTTATCACCACACACTCCACCCCACACATCACCTACACCACCCCATGGCACGGCAAAGGCACCCCAGGTTCTCGGAGGAGGACCTCAGGATCATGGTGGAGGAAATCATCTGGGTAGAGCCACAGCAATTCAGAACACAGGTGCAGCACACCTCAATTGCAAGGAAGATGAAGCTATGGCGAAGAATAGTGGACAGGGTCAACGCAGTGGGACAACACCCAAGAAATCGGGAGGACATCAGGAAAAGGTGGAACGACCTACAGGGGAAGCTGCGTTCCGTGGTCTCAAGACACCACCTGGCGGTTCAGCGGACTGGCGGTGGACCCCCACCTCGTCACCCACAACTAACAACATGGGAGGAGCAGGTCTTGGCGATTCTGCATCCTGAGGGCCTCGCAGGAGTAGGTGAAGGAATGGACTCTGGTAAGTCAAAGCTTTACTATTACATCCCCCACCCTACCTGCATGCTATCACATACCCCGACCCTCGCCCTCACCCCCATCACTCCAACTCCTCACAAATGTCCCAATATCACAAACCACCCATCCCAACACCAAGCCCTGCATGCAACACCAAAGCATGAACACCCATCACCAAAGCATGCCCACTGCACATAGTCATACACCCCCATAAACCATTATCATAGAAGGTCCCACACAAGAATGGAAGCACTGGGGTACAGGGTGACCCACCCATTGCACACCATGGCACACACAGATGCAATAATCATGCCTTTCCACCCCTGCAGGACCCCTACCCAACGTCACCAGACAGGAGGGTCCAGACATGTCCACTCCACCCAGGGGACGGAGGCCCAGGAACACAGGGGAACTGGGAGGGCTGCTGTGCAACAGGGGGCGGACAGGCCAAGGGAACCCACTCTCCATGAGGCCCTTTCCTCCATCATGGGAGCATACCACCACTCCCAGGAGACGATGGCAACAGTACTGGCCAAGTTTCAGGAGACCCAGCGCATGCAGGAGGAACAGTATATGGGCTTCAGGGAGGAACTCAGAACCATCAGCTCAACCCTGGGCACCATCGTAGGGGTGCTGAAGTAAGTACTCAACACCAGGAGGGATACTGTGGCACTACAAGGGGCCCCTGACACTAGCATGGATGATGAACTGCCCACAACCTCCGCCGGCGCTAGTGGACTGGACGCCCCGCCACAGGACCACCACAACAGCACCCCACCCCCTGCAGACGGAGAACCACCCCACAAACAGTCCCTGAGGTCCAGGAACAAGACAGAGAACAATGCCAAGACCCCCGCCAAGAAATGAGACCACCCTGATTGTCATCCTACTGTCCCACTTTGTCACCCTGTCCATAATTAAACTGCCCCAGCTCCACTTCCTATGCCCATATGGGCAATGCACTTGTGAGACTAAAAGACTGGACTCTGCCATGGACACTCCTCCGCCATCACCCCTCACCATTGAACTTCCCCTCCAATATTTTGCATTTAAATAAACACACCTAAAGCACAAAATGATCTGGAGTCTGTCTGTGATTTCGAAATAGTGTATTTGCAATTACAGTGACAAAATGTTTTTGAAATAGTAATGTCAACATACCTATGTCACACAGCTCTAGTCCATGAGGAATTTAAGCAGATGTCACACGGTGGGACCCACATCTGTGAAACCGTAAGGGAAAGTGACAACTCAGTGACCATACACTGGGTGAAAACGACAGACAGGAGAGAGGTAGTAGTGTAAAAGTACATGTAGTAGGCAGGATTGTATTCTTACCTGTGTTTCACTGGAAATATTGCTGGATCACTGAGTCCCTGTTCTGCATGTCTTCTTCCTCTGCTTCATCCTCATCACTGTCCACAGGCTCCACAGCTGCCACAACACCGCCATCTAGGCCATCCTCTTACAGAAAAGGCACCTGTCATCGCAAAGCCAAGTTGTGAAGCATACAGCAGGCCACGATGATCTGGCACACCTTCTTTGGTGAGTAGAATAAGGAACCACCTGTCATGTGGAGGCACCTGAACCTGGCCTTCAGGAGGCCGAAGGTCCGCTCGATCACCCTCCTAGTTCGCCCATGGGCCTCATTGTAGCATTCCTCTGCCCTGGTCCTGGGATTCCTCACTGGGGCAGTAGCCATGACAGGTTGGGGTAACCAGAGTCACCTGCAAATGGCGAGGGACAACTGTTAGACACACACTAACCTGGAGGGATACACCCAGACAACCATTCCCACTGTCTTGCTTCCAGGTGCTCACCTAATAGCCACACACGGTACCTCTGGAGTTGACCCATCACAAAAGGGATGCTGCTATTCCGCAGGATGTAGGCATCATGCACTGAGCCAGGGAACATGGCATTCACATTGGAGATGTACCGGTCTGCCAAACATACCATCTGTACATTCATAGAATGATAAATCTTCCGGTTTCTGTACACCTGTTCACTCCTGTGGGGGGGGGACCTCCCCCAGTACACGCTACTCTACGGTCCTCCAGACAAACAGGTAAGTACACAGGGAGCATGTTGTATGGGCTATGCCTGTGTGGAGAGGGTTGGATGTAAGAAGGAAGGGGGCAGAGTGCTGCATGCATGAAAGATGGTGAATGCATGTGCCACATGGCAAGGGTAGGGATGGGGGCCAATCACTTTGACGGTGCAGTTGGTAATGACTTCTCTTCTTCCCCTGTACATTTCATGTAGGTCAGCGCCCACCAGAAGAAGAAAGATATATGGCGTGCCATTGCCAAGGACGTCCGGACCCTGGGGGTCTACCACAGACAGAGCACCCACTGCCAGAAAAGATGGGAGGACATTTGCCGCTGGAGCAAGAAGACGGCGGAGGCTCAGCTGGGGATGGCCTCCCAACATGGGAGGGGCGCACCATGACCCCCCTGATGTTCAGGATCCTGGCGTTGGCCTACTCGGAGTTGGATTGGTGCTTGAGGGCATCACAGCAGACACAAGAGGGTGAGTACACTCTTATTCTGCTGACTTTGCGCGCAGTGGAGGTGTCTGGGTGGGGGAGGTGGTATGTGGGTTTCCCTAGGCCAGGGCGAGTTCCGTAGGCAACGCCCCTCCGTAAGGCAGGCCATGTGGCACCCCAGCCCACCTCTGTAGACTGCCAAGTACAGCTATTCATGCCCCTGTGTCATCTATGTGTGCAGATGTCGTCCATAGGTTTGTAGACCATTTCCCTGTAATTGAACAGTGGAGCCCAAGAGCGCGGCATAGTGCAGGGGGCTTCTGTTTCTGTCTTGTCCGCCAACGGTAGCGTTAATCCATGCACTCAACATGTCTTTCTTCTGTCGTCCCCCCCCTCCTTTTTGTGTTCTCCCTGTTCTTGTGTGCATTAGCATCATCAGGCGGAGGAGCAGTGGCAACGGAGCACGAGGGAGCTGCATCCCACATGGCCCTGGAGGGCAAGACTACAGACTCGGAATTCACCAGTGGGACGGAAGGCGAGGGTAGCTTCACGGCGGGGACAGGAGCTGACACCAGCGGCACGGACACGTCCTCTGATGGGAGCTCCCTTGTGGTGGCGGCAACATCTGTGCCTCCCACACATACAGGAACAGCTGCCACCCCTCTTACCAGCACCGCCCTCCCAGCAGCCCCTCTGCCTTCACCCCGTGCCCGCTCACCCAGGAGGGTGGGCATCACCTTCGCCCCAGGCACCTCAGCCCCTGCCCCTGTCATCCCTGTTTCCCTCAGTGAGGAGGCCATTGACGTCCTCAGGTCCCTCACTGTTGGGCAGTCTACCATTTTGAATGCCATCCAGGGTGTAGAAAGGCAGTTGCAAAAAACTAATGCATTCCTGGAGGGCATTCATTCTGGTCAGGCGGCCCTTCACCAAGCTTTTCAAACTCTGGCCTCAGCACTGATGGCAGCCATTGTCCCCGTCTCTAGCCTCCCCCCTCCAACTATACCAAGCACACCATCAGACCAGCATGCACACACCTCACCACACAAGGGAAGCTCAGGCAAACATAAGCACCACATATCCCACAGGCACTCACGCAAGCAACACACACATGCAGACACACCAACATCCACTGCCTCCACTGTATCCCCCTCCTCGTCGTCTCCCTTCTCCCTCCCAGTCTCGTCTACACTCACAACCTCTACAGCCACTACATCCCTCACCAGCACACCCAACAGCACACCCCGCTCACGTGCAGTCACCACCCCCACTACCATTCTCACTCCTCTCCCAGTGTGTCTGTGACGCCCCCTCCCAAGGTACACAAACGCAGCCACACACCCACCCAACAGTCATCCACCTCGTGACAGCCTCCAGCACGTGCACCTGCACCCAAAGTCACCAAACGTACACCTCCTACTACCACCACCTCTTCATCCACTCCTAAACCCCCTCCAGCTACCCGTCCCAGTGTGTCCAAGAAACTTTTTCTGTCCACCCTTGACCTCTTTCCCACACCTCCCCCACCCCGTCCATCTCATAGGTCCCGAAGTAGCACCTCAGTCACAACATCTCCGGGACCAGTGGTGCCTGTAGTCACCGGTATGTGGAGTGCACCATCCACCAGGACTGCCAGTGTGGCACAGAGCCACAGCACAGCCAGTCCCCCACCTGTGAAGCATCAGAAGTTGGCCAGTGCCCGGCAGGAGAGGGGGATGATTGCAGCCACCAAAGCCGCTCCCAGGGGTCCCGGTGGGAGTGTGGAGTCAGCTGTGACACCTTCCAAGGTGGGGAAGGGTCACAAGAAACCCGGCAAGTCTGGGAAGAGCTGCACGGCGGAGAAGACCGCCATCATCCCCGCTGCCCAGGAGGTCACCGCAGCCCCAGCCCAGCTGCCCAGGAGGCAACCGCAGCCCCAGGCCACCTGCCCAGGAGGGCGCAGCTTGCCCCAGCCCAGCTGCCCAGGAGGACACCGCCAGCCCCAGCCCAGCTGCCCAGGAGGCCACTGCCAGCCCCAGCCCAGCTGCCCAGGAGGGCGCCGCCAGCCCCAGACCCAGCCCAGCTGCCCAGGAGGCCACTACCAGCCTCAGCCCAGCTGCCCAGGAGGCCACCGGCAGCCCCAGCCCAGCTGCCCAGGAGGCCACCACCTGCCCCAGCCCAGCTGATCCGTGAAGGACTGCCAGCACAAGCACCGCTGGGCCATGAAGGACCGCCAGAACAAGCACCGCTGAACAGGGCACCGCCAGCACAAGCACGCTAAACAGGGCATCGCCGGCACATGTCCCGCTGGGCCATGAAGGACCGCCAACTCAAGCACCGCTGGGCCATGAAGGACCGCCAGCCCCAGCCCAGCTGATCCGATAAGGGCCGCCAGCACAAGCACCGCTGAACAGGGCACCGCCAGCACAAGCCACGCTGGGCCATGAAGGACCGCCAACTCAAGCACCGCTGGGCCATGAAGGACCGCCAGCCCCAGCCTAGCTGATCCGCGAAGGACCGCCAGCACAAGCACCGCTGAACAGGGCACCGCCAGCACAAGCACCGTTGAACAGGGCACCGCCAGCATAAGCCCCGCTGGGCCATGAAGGACCGCCAACTCAAGCACCGCTGAGCCATGAAGGACCGCCAGCCCCAGCCCAACTGATCCGCGAAGGACCGCCAGCACAAGCACCGTTGAACAGGGCACCGCCAGCACAAGCACCGCTGAACAGGGCACCGCCAGCACAAGCCCCGCTGGGCCATGAAGGACCGCCAACTCAAGCACCGCTGGGCCATGAAGGACCGCCAGCATAAGCACCGCTGAACAGGGCACCACCAGCACAAGCACCGCTGAACAGGGCACCACCAGCACAAGCACCACTGAACAGGGCACTGCCAGCACAAGCCCCGCTGGGCCATGAAGGACCGCCAACTCAAGCCCCGCTGGGCCATGAAGGACCGCCAGCACATGCATCGCTGGGCCATGAAAGACCGCCAACTCAAGCACCGCTAGCCCATGAACAGCAGGGGCACTGACGCAACTGGGTCCGTCACGGGGTGAGTGATGCACTCTGGGCAACAGTCCCCCTCCAGAACCAGTGGAGAGATCCATCCACTACCTCTGTCCTTCTCAGGATGAAGCACTCTGGGCACCAGTCCCCCTCCAGAACCAGTGGAGACATCCATCCACTACCTCTGTCCTTCACAGGATGAAGCACTCTGGGCACCAGTCCCCCTCCAGAACCAGTGGAGACTGTTATCCACTTGAGAGACTGTGGCTTTGCACTCCCCAGGATTGAACAGTGGGCAAACCACCCACTTGAGAGACTTGAGAGACTGTGGCTTTGTACTCCCCAGGATGTAACAGTGGGCAACCCACCCACTGTATAGACTTGAGAGACTGTGGCTTTGCACTCCCCAGCATTGAACAGTGGGCAACCCACCCACTGTAGAGACTTGAGAGATTGTGGCTTTGCACTCCCCAGGATTGAACAGTGGGCATTGAGCCCCCTCGTGGACCTGGCGTCGTACACTCATCCGGCTGAGGTGCCCACCCTTCCCTTCCCCCTGAGGTGCCTGTTGTATTTCTATCTGATGCCCCTGCAGTGTTCTCTCTGTTTTGATTGGGTATCGAGTGTGGGCCTCGCCCATGCATTTTGGGCCCAGTGGTCCACGGACTATAAGTGGTGCAATACCTGGACTTGTATTATTGGTGTATATATTTGTTTATGGTGTATATATATTTTGGAGTACTGGATTTTAATAGAATACAATTGTTACTATCATTTCCTTTTGTCTTTGCATTCTTCCCGAGGGCTTGGGGGGTGTAACTGTAATGTATCAACATGTATTAGTGTGTGTGTTGTAGTGGGTGAGGGTGGGGGTGGGGGTGTTGCGTATTGCGTGTGTGTGTCCCTGTTTCTTCCCTCCCCCCTCCCCTGTGTCGTAGGTGCAGTACTCACCGTGGTCTTTGCCACCGGCGTTCATGCTCCTGGTAGAGGAGCAGGAAGACTATTGCAGGTAGAATTTGGAGTTCCGGTTCCATGGTGTCCTCGTTCCTCGTGGGGTATGTAGAGGTGAGCGTTTTCCCTTTGGGATTCCTGTTTCCGCCGTGTTTTCATCCGTGGTGAATCCGCCACGGAAAAGGTGGCGGATTGGCCTGTCATAATAGTGTGGGCGGTACATTGTCTCCCGCCTGTCTGTTGGCGGTGACCGCCGCTCTGTTTGTTTGTACCGCCGTGGCGGTCTGAGTGTTAAAGTGGCTGTCTTTGTTGGCGGTTTCCGCCATGGTCGTAATTGCAAATTTTTTACCTCCGGCCTGTTGGCGGTCTTACCGCCGCTTTAACATCGTCTGCCAGGGTTGTAATGAGGGCCTATATGTTTTGTTCAGTTTAGCTGCCTATTGGCTTTGACATGGCATTAGCCATTACATTCTGTATTCAGTTTAGCTGCCTACTGGCTTTGACATGACATTAGACATTAGATTTGATATTTAGGTTAGCTCCCAATTGGCTCTTACGTGGGGTTAGACATTGCAGTTGAGACATTGCAGATGAGCTGTGTTTTTCCAAGCTGTGTTTTTCCACAAGATGGACCAAGCTGTTTTCTTCACACCAGACCTTAGCTGATAAGAGCATGTAGATTTTGTGTTTACCTCGCAATCCAGTCTAAGAGTGAGGGAGCTCAGGAGAATTGGTCACTCTCCAGGGTCCTTCGGTTCTCACACTGAGTTTGCTTTTAAGGGTGACTCTGGGCTACAGCAGGGGTAGATTGAATCTGCTTTGACTTCATACAGGAGCTAGACGTCAGTTGCCTGTCTCCCGTTTTGGTAGAAAATCTCTTTCTCGCAGTTGACCGGAGTCATCAACTTGCAGACCCCAGAAAGATGAAGCTGAATATAGGCCCTACAGCCTTGCCTATACTGTGATGAATTTTGACTTTTATGCTTTGCTTTGAAGTTAAGCTATGATATAATCACCTATATTTGCTGTGTACATTGCAACTGAGAAGTACTTTGATATATTTTGCTTTCATTGCTGCAACTACTTTTGAACGTGTGCTTCCAATCTACTAATTTCACCTCTCAGGAACCTTGCGGTGAAGAAATAATAACATTAAGGGGGTCATTCCGACCCTGGCGGTCCATGACCGCCAGGGCCGGGGACCACGGAAGCACCGCCAACAGGCTGGCGGTGCTTCCAGGGCTATTCTGACCACGGCGGTAAAGCCGCGGTCAGAAAAGGGGAACCGGCGGTTTCCCGCCGGTTTTCCCCTGGCCCAGGGAATCCTCCATGGCGGCGCTGCTTGCAGCGCCGCCATGGGGATTCCGACCCCCTTCCCGCCAGCCTGTTTCTGGCGGTTTTCACCGCCAGAACCAGGATGGCGGGAACGGGTGTCGTGGGCACCCTGGGGGCCCCTGCACTGCCCATGCCACTGGCATGGGCAGTGCAGGGGCCCCCTAACAGGGCCCCATACAGATTTTCACTGTCTGCTTGGCAGACAGTGAAAATCGCGACGGGTGCCACTGCACCCGTCGCACCCCTGCAACTCCGCCGGCTCCATTCGGAGCCGGCATCCTCGTTGCAGGGGCTTTCCCACTGGGCCGGCGGGCGGCCTTTTGGTGGTCACCCACCTGCCCAGCGGGAAAGCCAGAATGGCCGCCGCGGTCTCCTGACCGCGGAGCGGTCATTCGGCGGTAACCGGTCAGAATGACCGCCTAAATGTCTTCTTTAAACTCAGAAGTGCATTCCAGAGAGGTTCTTTAAGCTCAGTTATGAGATAAGGGCAGGAAAGCAGAACGTTTTGGCTTAGTCGTCAGTTATCAGAGTCGGAAATTGGAGTTTCGAAGTGCACTATTTAAAAGTGTAATTGTTTTTTGTTGTTTAGAGAAGTACAGAAGCACGGCAGGCCATGTTTGAAAATGCATGTGAAGTTAAACTGCCTTATGGTGCTGTGAGAAACATGTTTTCTTGTTTAACAGGACTGGATGAGTGCTGTGATAAAGCATATTTAGAAAATGTGCCTTTTGAAAGAAATGATGTTCCTTTTGTTCTTGACAGAAGGGTTTGGATACTTTTATCTGCTTACAGAAAAATGCAGGAGAGATGTAGGCAGTTAGAACATGAAAATGAGAATTTACGTGAGCAAATTAGCCAGAACACATTAATGCAAGATAATGCTGAAATCTATAAAACTGCTGTTTTAGAAGAATCTGGCTTTTCCCATTCCAGTAATGAGGCGGTTAAGACAGCTGTTAGCCAGTCTGAGCCTCTGTGTGAACAGAGCATAGAGCAAAACACCCCGAATTCCTTAACAGATAAAACTGAGAACAGAGCTCAGAATGTTATTTACAGACCGCTTCTGCAAAGAAAAATTTATTCGGACATGGCAGAGGAACCGTCGCAAAATCTGCAGTTACTGGCACAAGTAAAACAAAAGATTTTAGAGTTTCTTATTGTTTGCACTGAGCAACAGACACTGAGTTGCATGAGAAAAAAAATTGGCAGCTGCGCGCTTTTAATTTGGCAAATGAAATAATTCAGACTTCAGGTTTCTGTGCAGTGCAAGAGGTAAACACCGATTTATATGTAAATAAGGAACATGGGAGGACAAGAGTGCCCCTGGAACTTTGAAGTATGGAAACTGAAATATCAAGCATGCAGTGGGTGATGAATTCACCTAAATCTCACAGTTTAGGACAGGTACAGAAAGCTAATATCATACACTGGATCTGGTACATGCAAGACAGGGCTAGAGTCACTGCAGCCCTACATGAACAGGTGTCACAAGCCACTTTTCAGGATGTGGAGAGGGTGCAGGGAGTACCACAGGTAAAAGAGTCACCAGTGAAATTGAGTGCACCATTTGAATTTGTTTCCCCTGAGGATAAAAAGCATGTTTGTTTGACTAATGATTCATTGACTGAAAAGTGGTTTTCTAGCACAGGAGAAGGAACAGCGTTGTACAATGTGTGTCAGACTTTAAAGCAAGAGCTGCTTGAGATGTGTCATTTTTACACTGATTCTTGGTTCACTGCCAATGGTGTAGCCATTTGGTTTACCACATGGCTTATACATAACTGGTTGAATTCCCTTGCAGATGTTAAAGAGAAACATTCAGGCCCATATTTATATTTTTTGACGCAAAACTGCGCTAATGCAGTTTTACGTCAAAAAAATTAGCACCGGCTAACGCCATTCTGAAGCGCCATGCGGGCTCCGTATTTATTGAATGACGTTAGCCGGCGTTAGCCGCCGGCGCCGTCTGGTGTGCGTTAAAAAAAACGACGTACACCAGGCAGCGCCGGCGTAGGGGGATATGGGGCTTGGGCGTCAAGAAATGGGGCAAGTCAGGTTGAGGCAATTTTTTCACCTCAACCCAATTTGCGCCATTTTTTTTCACTCCCAACCCCCATAGAAATGACTCCTGTCTTAGCAAAGACAGGAGTCATGCCCCCTTGCCCAATGGCCATGCCCAGGGGACTTATGTCCCCTGGGCATGGTCATTGGGCATAGTGGCATGTAGGGGGGCACAAATCAGGACCCCCTATGCCACACAAAAAAAAAAAAAAAAACACTTACCTGAACTTACCTTAATGTCCCTGGGATGGGTCCCTCCAGCCTTGGGTGTCCTCCTGGGGTGGGCATGGGTGACAGGGGGTGTCCCTGGGGGCATGGGAGGGCACCTCTGGGCTCCTTCAGAGCCCACAGGTCCCTTAACGCCTGCCTTTTGCAGGCGCTAAAAAAACGGTGCAAAAGTGGCCGTACGTCATTTTATTTGACCCGCCCACTCCCGGGCGTGAATTTTGCCCGGGAGTATAAATCCGACGCACATGCCTCGGAGTCGATTTTTTAGACGGGAACGCCTACCTTGCATATAATTAACGCAAAGTAGGTGTCCACGCAAAAAAATGACGCTAACTCCATGGACTTTGGCGCTAGACGCGTCTAACGTCAAAGTATAAATATGGAGTTAGTTTTGCGTCAAAATTGCGTCAAAAAAACGATGCAATTCCGGCGCAAACAGAGTATAAATATGCCCCTCAGAGTCTGAAGTGTCCACCCAGGATTCTGACTTAGTGGGGATGGCTAAGTGGGTGCACCAGAAATGTGGACAGCTGGGAGAAAAAGCCACTTACAGGTGGGCAGAGATGAGAGAGATGCACATTCCCCTAGATTTGATAAAAAACTGTGCAGCACGCACAAGAGCAATCTGGCCCACAAACAGTCAAAGATCAGTTGGAGAGAAGAAAGTTACCAGGACAGATATGGCAAATTGATCAGGTTTTAGGGGGAGTGATTGCTACAGATTACCAAGGAGAAATCAAAATGATGCTGATAACTAGAAAATAATCTGATTCATTCATACAAATTGGAGACAGAATGGCCCACCTTGTCAAAAGTGCAGTGAATGGAGGTTTGGTAAAGAAGGAGTCTGCCCCAGCCCTTCTGACAGTGCAAGAAAAGGGAAGCTGTGGTGCAGCAGATACAAACCTCAGTGCTGAGGTGTGGGTTGAAGCCCCAGATGACCCTCCAGAACCTGCAGAAATCATAACAAAGGGCCCCAAAAACGTCCTGCTGATTATGAAACAAAGAAAGGAAGAGGAAGGGCACATTTCAGATAACAAATGTTATTTGCAAGGAAAGTCATACTTTTTTCTTTTGCAGATCCTACCTTGTTTTGCCACTGACCATGAGTGTGCTGTGTGGTTTCCCTTCGGGTGTGTGCGTGGGGGTCGGGGAAGGGACCGAACCCCCAAACTGAACCTGATTGAGTAAAGTACAGACCCCATAGATCCATTTTGCGCAACTGGCGCCTTCAGTTCAAGTTCAACTTGTTTGATTACATTCTTCCACTGGAACCAAGCAACCTTAACAGTTAACTGTCTGTGTTTTTTCGTGTGGAACTCTGACTTTCGCCAGCAAACCTTTCAGTTGGACCGTGCACCTTTACATGAGTAGAACTCATGCTACATTAAATTGCTATTTTAGAAACACTGTTCTGTGTAAATGTATCTGATGTGAAAGATTATGAGATCAATATGTTAATCCACTTCCACGGCTTTACAGTGATTGCTTTTATCATTCAAATCTGATTTGCTTATAATGTTTTTTTTGTTGATGTTTTTTGTTTTTGTTTGAAATAGGAGGTATGAAACAAAAATTCATTGGTCATAGGGTGGAATGTGATGCTATTAATTGTGTTTGACCAATGACTTTGTGTTTCACCACTGCGCATATTAGTTGCTCAATGTTCACCAGTAGCACATTATGGGGGTCATTCTGACCCCAGGTCCTTCGGCGGTAGCACCGCCAACAGGCTGGCGGTGCTCCGCCAGGCATTCTGACCACGGCGGTACAGCCGTGGCCAGAAACGGAAAGTCGGCGGTGTACCGCCGACTTTCTGCTGCCCATGGGAATCCGCCATGGCGGCGCAGCTTGCTGCGCCGCCATGGGGTTCCGACCCCCTCTCCGCCATCATGTTCCTGGCGGTTCCGCCCGCCAGGAGCAGGATGGTGGTGAGGGGTGTCGTGGGGCCCCTGGGAGCCACTGCAGTGCCCATGCCAATGGCATGGGCACTGCAGGGGCCCCCGTAAGAGGGCCCCACTTTGAATTTCAGTGTCTGCTCAGCAGACACTGAAATTCGCGACGGGTTCTACTGCACCCGTCGCACATCCTCCACTCCGCCGGCTCCATTCGGAGCCGGCATCCTCATGGAGGGGTGTTTCCCACTGGGCTGGCGGGCGGCCTTTTGGCGGTCGCCCGCCAGCCCAGTGGGAAACCCAGAATAACCGCGGCGGTCTTTTGACCGCGCAGCGGTATTCTGGCGGTTCCCTCCAGGCGGGCGGCTCACGCCGCCCGCCGGGGTCAGAATGACCCCCTATATGTTTTGTTCAGTTTAGCTGTCTATTGGCTTTGACATGGCATTAGCCATTCCATTCTGTGTTCAGTTTAGCTGCCTATTGGCTTTGACATGGCATTAGACATTACATTCTGTATTCAGCTTAGCTGTCTATTGGCGTTGACATGACATTAGACATTACATTTGATATTCAGGTTAGCTGCCTATTGGCTTTAACGTGGGGTTAGGCATTGCAGTTGAGACATTGCAGATGAGCTGTGTTTTTCCAAGCTGTGTTTTTCCACAAGATGGACCAAGCTGTTTTCTTCACACCAGACCTTAGCTGATAAGAGCACATAGATTTGATGTTTACCTCGCAGTCCAGTCTGAGAGTGAGGGAGCTCGGGAGAACTGACCATTCTCCAGGGTCCTTCGGTTCTCACACTGAGTTTGCTTTTAAGGATGACTCTGGGCTACAGCAGGGGTAGATTGAATCTGGTTTGACTTCAGAAAGGAGCTAGACGTCAGTTGCCTGTCTCCCGTCTGGGTAAAAAATCTCTTTCTCGCAGTTGACCGGAGTCATCAACTTGCAGACCCCAGAAAGATCAAGCTGAATATAGGCCCTACAGCCTTGCCCATACGGTGATGAATTTAGACTTTTATGCTTTGCTTTGAAGTTATGCTATGATATAATCACCTATATTTTCTGTGTACATTGCAACTGAGAAGTACTTTGATATATTTTGCTTTCATTGCTGCGACTACTTTTGAACGTGTGCTTGCAATCTACTAATTTCGCCTCTCAGGAACCTTGCAGTGAAGAAATAATAACAATAAATGTCTTCTTTAAACTCAGAAATGCATTCCAGAGAGGTTCTGTAAGCTCAGGTATGAGATAAGGGCAGGAAAGCAGAACAACATGCAAAGCTCCTACTATACAACTTATATCATATAGCACTATATCATAAGAAAACACAATACTCAGAGTTACTAAAAATAAAGGTACTTTATTTTAGTGACAATATAGCCAAAGGTATCTCGGAAAATATACTCCCTTAGGAGGTAAGTAAAATACACAAAATATATAGACACAAACCAAAATCAGGTAAGTAACAGTTTGAAAAGTAGTGCAAACAATGTAGAACACAATAGAATGCAATAGGGAGAAATAGGCCTAGGGGCAACACAAACCATATACTCCAAAAGTGGAATGCGAACCACGAAGGGACCGCAGGCCTAGTGTAGTGTGTAGAGGCTTACTGGGGGTGTAAGAAAACACTAAGGGTGTCCAAGATACCCCAACCCAAGACCCTGAAAAGTAGGAGTAAAATTACCCTGCTGCCCCAGAAAGACAGTAAAGTCGAGATAGAGGATTCTGCAAAGACAACAACTGACTGCAAAACACTGAAGACGGATTCCTGGACCTGAGGACCTGTAAAGTAAGGGGACCAAGTCCAAGACTCACGCAAGTTTCCAGGAGGGGCAGGAGCCCACTAAACCCCGGATGAAGGTGCAAAAGGGCTGCCTCTGGGCAGAAAGTCCCAAAGATTCTGCAACAACGGAAGATGGCAGGAACTTCTCCTTTGGTCAGAAAATGTCCCACCGCGTAGTGGAGGATGCAGAGTTGCTCCACACAGAAAGACGGCAAACAAGCCTTGCTAGCTGCAAGAGTCGCAGTTGAGGATTTTGGGTGATGGTAGGGCCCAGGAAGGACCAGGAGGTCGCCCCTTGGAGGAGGAGGCAGAGGGGGCACTCAGCAATACAGAGAGCCCACGCAGAAGCAGGAAGCACCCACAGAAGCACCTGAACAGGCACTTAGAAGATCTGAGGATGGTGGTTGACTCAGAGTCACGAAAGAGGGTCCCACGACATCAGAGTCCAACTCAGCGGGTTGGGCAATGCAGGAAAGAGTGCAGGGGACCTGGGCTAGGCTGTGCACAAAGGAAGTCTTGCAAAAGTGTACAGAAGCCCGAGCAGCTGCAGTTCACGCAGTACACAGGATTACTGTCTGGCGTGGGGAGGCAAGGACTTACCTCCACCAAATTTGGACAGAAGGGTTTCTGGACTGTTGAAGACACTTGACCCAGCTCCTGTGTTCCAGGGACCACGCTCGTCAGGATGAGAGGGGACCCAGAGGACCGGTGATGCAGAAGTTTGGTGCCTGCGTTAGCAGGGAGAAGATTCCGTCGACCCACAGGAGATTTCTTCTTGGCTTCCAGTGCAGGGTGAAGGCAGACAGCCCTCAGAGCATGCACCACCAGGAAACAGTCGAGAAAGCCAACAGGATGAGGCGCTACAATGTTGATGGTAGTCTTCTTGCTACTTTGTTGCGGTTATGCAGGAATTCTGGAGCAGTTAGTGGTTGATTCTTGGCAGAGGTCGAAGAGGGAAGTGCAGAGGAACTCTGGTGAGCTCTTGCATTAGTTATCTGGTTAGATGCCGACAGGAGAGACCCTAAATAGCCCACAGAGGAGGATTGGCTACTGAGAAAGGTAAACACCTATCAGGAGGGGTCTCTGACGTCACCTGCTGGCACTGGCCACTCAGAGCTGTCCATTGTGCCCTCACACCTCTGCATCCAAGATTGCAGAGGTCTGGGACACACTGGAGGAGCTCTGGGCACCTCCCATGGGAGGTGCTGGTCAGGGGAGTGGTCACTCCCCTTTCATTTTTTTCGCGCCAGAGCAGGGCTGGGGGATCCCTGAACCGGTGTAGACTGGCTTATGGAGAGAGCGCACCATCTGTGCCCTCCAAAGCATTTCCAGAGGCCAGGAGAGGCTACTCCTCCCAGGCCCTTCACACCTATTTCCAAAGGGAGAGGGTGTAACACCCTCTCTCAGAGGAAATCCTTTCTTCTGCCTTCCTGGGACTGGACTGCCCAGGCCCCAGGGGGGCAGAAACCTGTCTGAGGGGTCGGCAGCAGCAGTAGCTGCAGTGGAGACCCCGGAAAGTTAGTTTGGCAGTACCCAGGCTCTGTGCTGAAGACCCTGGGATGCATGGAATTGTCCCCCCAATACCATAATGGTATTGGGGTGACAATTCCATGATCCTAGACATGTTACATGGCATTATTCGGAGTTACCATTGTGAAGCTACATATAGATATTGACCTATATGTAGTGCACACATGTAATGGTGTCCCCTCACTCACAAAGTCCAAGGAAATGGCCCTGAAGTATGTGGGGGCACCTTTGCTAGTGCCAGGGTGCCCTCACACTTAGTAACTTTGCACCTAACCTTCAGCGAGGGAAGGTTAGACATATAGGTGACTTATAAGTTACTTAAGTGCAGTGAGAATGGCTGTGAAATAACGTGTGCATTATTTCACTCAGGCTGCAGTGGTAGTCCTGTGCAAAGATTTGTCTGAGCTCCCTATGGGTGGCAAAAGAAATGCTGCAGCCCATAGGGATCTCCTGGAACCCCAATACCCTAGGTAGTTAGGTACCGTATACTAGGTGTTAGAAATGGGGTTTTTGCTTGGCAGTCAGGTTGCCCTCTGTCCAAGCAAGAACCCTCACTCTAGTCAGGGTAAGTCACACACAATCCAAAATCAGCCTGTGCTCACCCTCCGGTAGCTTGGCACGAGCAGTCAGGCTTAACTTAGAAGGCAATGTGTAAAGCATTTGTGCACTAAATCATACAACACCATAGCATAACACCACAAAAATACACCACACAGTGTTTAGAAAAATATATAATATTTATCTGGGTATCTTCAGGTCAAAACGATCAAAGTTGCAATATGAATTTGTAAAGATATCACTGAAAAATGATATAAAGTGTCTTAAGTCTTTAGAAAGTAAACAGAGTCTCTCTCAAACACAAAGTACCTGGTTTCTGGTGGAAAATCTCCTCAGAGGGCCACAAAGGAAGAGATGCGTGGAAAAAGGGTGTGTGCGTCGATTTCTCCCCAGCACACACGGACTTGCGTCGTTATTTTCCACGCGGGGAAGTCGAGCGTCGTTTTCCGGCGCGCGGACAGTCTCTTTCTGTGGGTCGCGGGGATTACCAGATGTCCCGGGTCTGTGCGTGGATTTTCCTGCTTGTTTTCCGGCTGCACGTCGTTCTGCGGGGCTGTGCGTCGAAGTTTCGATCTCACGGCAGGCGTTGCGTCGATTTCTCCTGCGGAGTCGGGCGGCGTTGTCCTTGCGAGGCCGTGCGTCAAAGTTTTGATCTCACGGCAGGCGGCGTGTCGATTTCTCCTGCGGAGTCGGCCGGCGTTGTCCTTGCGAGGCCGTGCGTCAAAGTTTTGATCTCACGGCAGGCGTCGCGTCGATTTCTCCCGGGGAGTCGGGCGGCGTTGTCCTTGCGAGGCCGTGAGTCAAAGTTTCGGTCGTCCCGAAGGCGTCGCGTTGATCAGCATCGGTGTGCGGCATTTTTCTTGCCGCGGAACAAGCTGTGCGTCGAAAAGTTCGGCGCACGGAGCGTAAAAGAGGAAGAGTGAAGTCTTTTTGGTCCTGAGACTTCAGGGAACAGGAGGCAAGCTCTATCCAAGCCCTTGGAGAGAACTTTCACAGCCAGGCAAGGGTTCAGCAAGGCAGCAGGCCAACAGCAAGGCAGCAGTCCTTTGTAGAAAAGCAGACAGGTGAGTCCTTTGAGCAGCCAGGCAGTTCTTCTTGGCAGGATGTAGTTTTTGGTTCAGGTTTCTTCCCCAGCAAGTGTCTGATGAGGTAGGGCAGAGGCCCTGTTTTATACTAAGTTGTGCCTTTGAAGTGGGGGTGACTTCAAAGAGTCTCTAAGAAATGCACCAAGCCCCCTTTCAGTTCAATCCTGTCTGCCAGAATCCCAGTAGGGGTTGTGGCAGTCCTCTGTGTGAGGGCAGGCCCTCCACCCTCCCAGCCCAGGAAGACCCATTCAAAATGCAGATGTATGCAAGTGAGGCTGAGTACCCTGTGTTTGGGGTGTGTCTGAGTGAATGCACAAGGAGCTGTCAACTAAACCTAGCCAGACGTGGATTGAAGGGCGCAACAAGATTTTAGTGCAAAGAAATGCTCACTTTCTAAAAGTGGCATTTCTAGAATAGTAATATTAAATCCGACTTCACCAGTCAGCAGGATTTTTTATTACCATTCTGGCCATACTAAATATGACCTTCCTGCTCCTTTCAGATCAGCAGCTGCCACTTCAACAGTGTATGAGGGCAGCCCCAATGTTAGCCTATGAAAGGAGCAGGCCTCACAGTAGTGTAAAAACGAATTTAGGAGTTTTACACTACCAGGACATATAACTACACAGGTACATGTCCTGCCTTTTACCTACACAGCACCCTGCTCTAGGGGTTACCTAGGACAACATTAGAGACGACTTATATGTAGTAAAAGGGGAGTTCTAGGCTTGGCAAGTACTTTTAAATGCCAAGTCGAAGTGGCAGTGAAACTGCACACACAGGCCTTTCAATGGTAGGCCTGAGACAGGGTTAAGGGGCTACTGAGGTGGGTGGCACAACCAGTGCTGCAGGCCCACTAGTAACATTTAATCTACCTGCCCTAGGCACATGTAGTGCACTCTACCAGGGACTTACAAGTAAATTGAATAGTCAATCATGGATAAACCAATCAGTAGTACAATTTACCCAGAGAGCATATGCACTTTAGCACTGGTTAGCAGTGGTAAAGTGCCCAGAGGTCAAAAGCCAACAACAACAGGTCAGAAAAAATAGGAGGAAGGAGGCAAAAAGTTTGGGGATGTCCCTGTCAAAAAGCCAGGTCCAACATGACCCCCTACCAGCCTAAATCCAGGGGAGAACAATCACTTTCCTGATGTACTTCCCTGGTTGAAGCGACAGAACAAGGACCCAGGCCCACAACAGCAGGGGCATGCTCCAGTTCTTCGCCTTCCTGACTCCAATTGGATCACTCTGTCCATAATCTCAGGGCCCACTAAGCCAACCCAGGGGGAACCTTTCTCCTTACCTGCGGATCCCATCTGTGCAGCACCTAACCTTACTTTGCTCACAGATGTATCCCAGGAGCAGGATAGTACCACCATGATCACCACCCTGAAGTTGAACAATTGCCTGGCTCAGCAGGACTTTCTGGGAAGCACACCTACCTCCCACCAGGTCAGAGTTTAACCTCTGAGCCTGGTTCCCCAACCCAGGGTCACCACCCTGAGGTTGGGCAATTACCTGGCACGCCAGGACTTTCTGGGGGGCACACCTACCCCCCACCAGGTCAGAGTTTAACCTCTGAATCTGGTCATCCAACCCAGAGTCAACACCCTGTGGTTGGACAATTGCCTGGCACAGCAGGACTTTCTGGGGGGCACACCTACCCCCCACCAGGTCAGAGTTTAACCTCAGAACCCGGTTATCCAACCCAGAGTCAGCACTCTGAGGTTGAACAATTGCCTGGCACGCCAGGACTTTCTGGGGGTCACACCTACCTCCCACCAGGTCAGAGTTTAACCTCTGAACCCGGTTATCCAACCCAGAGTCAGCACTCTGAGGTTGGACCACTGCCTGGTACACCAGGACTCTCTGGGGGGCACGCCTACCCCCCAACAGGTCAGAGCTTATCCCCTGAACCTGGTTAGCCAACCCAGAGTCACCACCCTGAGGTTGAACCATTGCCTGGCAGGCCAGGACTTCCAGGGAGGCACACCTACCTCCCACCAGGTCAGAGTTTAACCTCTGAGCCTGGTTCCCCAACCCAGAGTCACCACCCTGAGGTTGGGCAATTTCCTGGCACGCCAGGATTTTCTGGGGGGCACACCTGCCCCCCACCAGGTCAGAGTTTAACCTCTGAACCTGGTCATCCAACCCAGAGTCAACACCCTGAGGTTGGACAATTGCCTGGCACAGCAGGACTTCTTGGGTGGCACATCTCCCCCCACCAGGTCAGAGTTTAACCTCTGAAACTGGGTATCCAACCCAGAGTCACCACCCTGAGGTTGAATCTTTGTCTGGCATGCCAGGACTTCCTGGGGGGCACTCTCACCCCCCACAAGGGACACACCGCCCCCAAGGGCCACACAAGAGTCTGGTTGGCGCAGGTCTGCTGACCTCTGCCCATCCGGCAGAGTCTGGGTTTCCCCCAAACCAGAAACGGTTTCACCTGGGTCATTCCTGGGGGGCTCTGCTCTCAGTGCTGTCCCCTGACTCTCAAGGTCCTCCACTGGGGTCTGCAACCCCCTCTCAACCCTAGGTCTGGACTTCTGCACCCCCTCACTAGGAGGGGTACTGCCAGACACCAGAACTGTTGGGATACTGGCTACAGTCACCCCCCCAAGTTCTTCTGACACTGCGGGGCTTCCCTCAAAAGGTGGCCCTACGGTACAGGCTAGGCTTCCCTCCTGGTGTTCCCTCAAGGAACCCTCTAGGACCTGGGACCTACCTGGGACACTACAATCCTTTCCCACCACACTCGGTTGGGAACCACCTAGACCACTCCCTTCAGGAGCACCCCCAAATGCCTCTTCAGACTCTCTGGTACTCACTCAGAAGTCTGCCTCCATTGTAAGTTCCCTGGGGTCAGAGAACTCCCACTCCACCTGGTGTTGGCGTAGCTCTGGAAAATAAGGACCAGACATATGCTCTCCAGCAATTACATCACTCTGCCCTTCACATGTATTAACCACAGTACCCTTCACCCAACCATCCAGTAACTCAACCTTGGAAAAGCACTCTACTTCACCCTCCTGAGACTGGTGAGACAGTATCTGTCTGTCCCTGACACTCAACCCATACTCTTCTGGGATGTCTCTACACTCTATATCCAGGACGTCCACCAGGGGGGAACCCTTTTCTCTGTCACTCTCTGCTAGAGTCAGTAAAGTGTCCCTCCCCCCAGTAGGAATATGACTCCCTGTGCCAGTCCCCCAATCCTTCTCAGGGACCCTGTGCATAACGGGAACTACCTCATACCCTTGAACCGCCTGGGGTGTGTCAACTCCCTTCTTCAAGTTGGGCACCACATCTCTGGGCTTGTGCCCTCCTTCAGCAGTACTAGATGCAAGATTTTTGCTGCCACCATCTGAACTGGACTCAGCCCTTCCGGCCTCCAGTTTCAGCTCTTTACAGCTCAGCTCTTGAGCTGCAATCTTTTCTTCTTCCAGGGCTAAGAGTCTTTTTGCCTCAACCTCTGCAAGATACTCCTCTAATTGTTGCTCCTGTCGCCTTTGACCTCGGAGCCATTCATCTGTTTCTGGGTCACTGTCCAACTCTGAGTAGTCTTCCTCCTCATGTGAGAAGTCTTCCTCCTCTTGTGCGTAGTCCTCCTCCTCATCTGAGGGGTACTTAGTCATTTGGTTTCTTGCTGCCTCTCTCTCTGCCCATCTTTCCTCCGCCCAGACTATGTAGTGATGGAGCATCTCCGCCTTAGTAGATCTCCTTGCTACAGGAAGGCCCCATTTTCTGCAAAGCTCCCTTAGGTCAGCCTTAGTGAGGTGGTCAGTACGAACAAAGAATGAGTAGGTAAGCAATCCCATTCTGATAAGATCTTATCAGCAAAAACCAAAATCCAAAGTTCAAAATATGAATAGTATATGCAGGAGGACATCAGAGAACCAAAAGCCAAAAAAGATGAAAAATCAAGTTGACCTTCAACTGTGGGTAGGTAGTGAAATACTTAGCTACTGTATGTCACTGCACAAACACAAGTCCTATCCTCACCGCTGATCACCAATGTTAGAAATGGGTTTTTTGGTTGGCAGTCAGGTTGCCCTCTGTCCAAGCAAGAACCCTCACTCTAGTCAGGGTAAGTCACACACAATCCAAAATCAGCCTGTGCTCACCCTCCGGTAGCTTGGCACGAGCAGTCAGGCTTAACTTAAAAGGCAATGTGTAAAGCATTTGTGCAATAAATCATACAACACAATAGCATAACACCACAAAAACACACCACACAGTGTTTAGAAAAATATATAATATTTATCTGGGTATCTTCAGGTCAAAACGATCAAAGTTGCAATATGAATTTGTAAAGATATCACTGAAAAATGATAGAAAGTGTCTTAAGTCTTTAGAAAGTAAACAGAGTCTCTTTCAAACACAAAGTACCTGGTTTCTGGTGGAAAATCTCCTCAGAGGGCCAAAAAGGAAGAGATGCGTGGAAAAAGGGTGTGTGCGTCGATTTCTCCCCAGCACACACGGACTTGCGTCGTTATTTTCCACGCGGGGAAGTCGAGCGTCGTTTTCCGGCGCGCGGACAGTCTCTTTCTGTGGGTCGCGGGGATTACCATATGTCCCGGGTCTGTGCGTGGATTTTCCTGCTTGTTTTCCGGCTGCGCGTCGTTCTGCGGGGCTGTGCGTCGAAGTTTCGATCTCACGGTAGGCGTCGCGTCGATTTCTCCTGCGGAGTCGGGCGGCGTTGTCCTTGCGAGGCCGTGCGTCAAAGTTTTGATCTCACGGCAGGCGTCGCGTCGATTTCTCCTGCGGAGTCGTGCGGCGTTGTCCTTGCGAGGCCGTGCGTCAAAGCCCAGTGGGAAACCCAGAATAACCGCAGCGGTCTTTTGACCGCTCAGCGGTATTCTGGCGGTTCCCTCCAGGCGGGCGGCTTCCGCCGCCCGCCGGGGTCAGAATGACCCCCTATATGTTTTGTTCAGTTTAGCTGCCTATTGGCTTTGACATGGCATTAGCCATTACATTCTGTGTTCAGTTTAGCTGCCTATTGGCTTTGACATGGCATTAGACATTACATTCTGTATTCAGCTTAGCTGTCTATTGGCGTTGACATGACATTAGACATTACATTTGATATTCAGGTTAGCTGCCTATTGGCTTTAACGTGGGGTTAGGCATTGCAGTTGAGACATTGCAGATGAGCTGTGTTTTTCCCAGCTGTGTTTTTCCACAAGATGGACCAAGCTGTTTTCTTCACACCAGACCTTAGCTGATAAGAGCACATAGATTTGGTGTTTACCTCGCAGTCCAGTCTGAGAGAGAGGGAGCTCAGGAGAACTGGCCATTCTCCAGGGTCCTTCGGTTCTCACACTGAGTTTGCTTTTAAGGATGACTCTGGGCTACAGCAGGGGTAGATTGAATCTGGTTTGACTTCAGAAAGGAGCTAGACGTCAGTTGCCTGTCTCCCGTCTGGGTAAAAAAATCTCTTTCTCGCAGTTGACCGGAGTCATCAACTTGCAGACCCCAGAAAGATCAAGCTGAATATAGGCCCTACAGCCTTGCCCATACGGTGATGAATTTTGACTTTTATGCTTTGCTTTGAAGTTATGCTATGATATAATCACCTATATTTTCTGTGTACATTGCAACTGAGAAGTACTTTGATATATTTTGCTTTCATTGCTGCGACTACTTTTGAACGTGTGCTTGCAATCTACTAATTTCGCCTCTCAGGAACCTTGCAGTGAAGAAATAATAACAATAAGGCCCATATTTATACTTTTTGACGCTAAACTGCGCTAACGCAGTTTAGCGTCAAAAAATTTAGCGCCGTCTAACGCCATTCTGAAGCGCCATGCGGGCGCCGTATTTATGGAATGGCGTTAGCCGGCGCTAGCAGACCGGCGCTGCCTGGTGTGCGTGGAAAAAAACCACGTAGACCAGGCAGCGCCGGCGTAGGGGGAAAATGGCGTTAGGGCGTCTTAAAATGGGGCAAGTCAGGTTGAGGCAAAAAAATCGCCTCAACCCGATTTGCGCCATTTTTTTCGATGCCCAGACGCCATTTAAATGACTCCTGTCTTAGTAAAGACAGGAGTCATGCCCCCTTGCCCAATGGCCATGCCCAGGGGACTTATGTCCCCTGGGCATGGTCATTGGGCATAGTGGCATGTAGGGGGGCACAAATAAGGCCCCCCTATGCCACCAAAAAAAATTAAAAATATAAAAAAGAATACTTACCTGAACTTACCTGAATGTCCCTGGGGTGGGTCCCTCCATCCTTGGGTGTCCTCCTGGGGTGGGCAGGGGTGGCAGGGGGGGTCCCTGGGGGCAGGGGAGGGCACCTGTGGGCTAATTTTGAGCCCACAGGCCCCTTAACGCCTACCCTGACCCAGGCGTTAAATAGTGGCGCAAATGCAGGGTTTTTTGACCCGCCAACTCCCGGGCGTGATTTTTGCCCGGGAGTATAAATACGACGCATTTGCGTCGCCGTCATTTTTTTAGGCGGGAATGCCTTCCTTGCATCTCATTAACGCAAGGAAGGCGTTCACGCCAAAAAATGACGCTATTTGCCCATACTTTGGCGCTAGACGCGTCTAACGCCAAAGTATAAATATGGCGTTAGTTTTGCGCCGAATTTGCGTCGAAAAAAACGATGCTAATTCGGCGCAAACGGAGTATAAATACGGGCCTAAATGTCTTCTTTAAACTCAGAAGTGCATTCCAGAGAGGTTCTGTAAGCTCAGTTATGAGATAAGGGCAGGAAAGCAGAACAACATGCAAAGCTCCTACTATACAACTTATATCATATAGCACTATATCATAAGAAAACACAATACTCAGAGTTACTAAAAATAAAGGTACTTTATTTTAGTGACAATATAGCCAAAGGTATCTCGGAAAATATACTCCCTTAGGAGGTAAGTAAAATACACAAAATATATAGACACAAACCAAAATCAGGTAAGTAACAGTTTGAAAAGTAGTGCAAACAATGTAGAACACAATAGAATGCAATAGGGAGAAATAGGCCTAGGGGCAACACAAACCATATACTCCAAAAGTGGAATGCGAACCACGAAGGGACCGCAGGCCTAGTGTAGTGTGTAGAGGCTTACTGGGGGTGTAAGAAAACACTAAGGGTGTCCAAGATACCCCAACCCAAGACCCTGAAAAGTAGGAGTAAAATTACCCTGCTGCCCCAGAAAGACAGTAAAGTCGAGATAGAGGATTCTGCAAAGACAACAACTGACTGCAAAACACTGAAGACGGATTCCTGGACCTGAGGACCTGTAAAGTAAGGGGACCAAGTCCAAGACTCACGCAAGTTTCCAGGGGGGGCAGGAGCGCACTAAACCCCGGATGAAGGTGCAAAAGGGCTGCCTCTGGGCAGAAAGTCCCAAAGATTCTGCAACAACAGAAGATGGCAGGAACTTCTCCTTTGGTCAGAAAATGTCCCACCACGTAGTGGAGGATGCAGGTTGTTCCACACAGAAAGACGGCAAACAAGCCTTGCTAGCTGCAAGAGTCGCAGTTGAGGATTTTGGGTGATGGTAGGGCCCAGGAAGGACCAGGAGGTCGCCCCTTGGAGGAGGAGGCAGAGGGGGCACTCAGCAATACAGAGAGCCCACGCAGAAGCAGGAAGCACCCATAGAAGCACCTGAACAGGCACTTAGAAGATCTGAGGATGATGGTTGACTCAGAGTCACGAAAGAGGGTCCCACGACATCAGAGTCCAACTCAGCGGGTTGGGCAATGCAGGAAAGAGTGCAGGGGACCTGGGCTAGGCTGTGCACAAAGGAAGTCTTGCAAAAGTGTACAGAAGCCTGAGCAGCTGCAGTTCACGCAGTACACAGGATTACTGTCTGGCGTGGGGAGGCAAGGACTTACCTCCACCAAATTTGGACAGAAGGGTTTCTGGACTGTTGAAGACACTTGACCCAGCTCCTGTGTTCCAGGGACCACGCTCGTCAGGATGAGAGGGGACCCAGAGGACCGGTGATGCAGAAGTTTGGTGCCTGCGTTAGCAGGGAGAAGATTCCGTCGACCCACAGGAGATTTCTTCTTGGCTTCCAGTGCAGGGTGAAGGCAGACAGCCCTCAGAGCATGCACCACCAGGAAACAGTCGAGAAAGCCAACAGGATGAGGCGCTACAATGTTGATGGTAGTCTTCTTGCTACTTTGTTGCGGTTATGCAGGAATTCTGGAGCAGTTAGTGGTTGATTCTTGGCAGAGGTCGAAGAGGGAAGTGCAGAGGAACTCTGGTGAGCTCTTGCATTAGTTATCTGGTTAGATGCCGACAGGAGAGACCCTAAATAGCCCACAGAGGAGGATTGGCTACTGAGAAAGGTAAACACCTATCAGGAGGGGTCTCTGACGTCACCTGCTGCCACTGGCCACTCAGAGCTGTCCATTGTGCCCTCACACCTCTGCATCCAAGATTGCAGAGGTCTGGGACACACTGGAGGAGCTCTGGGCACCTCCCATGGGAGGTGCTGGTCAGGGGAGTGGTCACTCCCCTTTCCTTTTTTTCGCGCCAGAGCAGGGCTGGGGGATCCCTGAACCGGTGTAGACTGGCTTATGGAGAGAGCGCACCATCTGTGCCCTCCAAAGCATTTCCAGAGGCCAGGAGAGGCTACTCCTCCCAGGCCCTTCACACCTATTTCCAAAGGGAGAGGGTGTAACACCCTCTCTCAGAGGAAATCCTTTCTTCTGCCTTCCTGGGACTGGACTGCCCAGGCCCCAGGGGGGCAGAAACCTGTCTGAGGGGTCGGCAGCAGCAGTAGCTGCAGTGGAGACCCCGGAAAGTTAGTTTGGCAGTACCCAGGCTCTGTGCTGAAGACCCTGGGATGCATGGAATTGTCCCCCCAATACCATAATGGTATTGGGGTGACAATTCCATGATCCTAGACATGTTACATGGCATTATTCGGAGTTACCATTGTGAAGCTACATATAGATTTTGACCTATATGTAGTGCACACATGTAATGGTGTCCCCGCACTCACAAAGTCCAAGGAAATGGCCCTGAAGTATGTGGGGGCACCTTTGCTAGTGCCAGGGTGCCCTCACACTTAGTAACTTTGCACCTAACCTTCAGCGAGGGAAGGTTAGACATATAGGTGACTTATAAGTTACTTAAGTGCAGTGAGAATGGCTGTGAAATAACGTGTGCATTATTTCACTCAGGCTGCAGTGGTAGTCCTGTGCAAAGATTTGTCTGAGCTCCCTATGGGTGGCAAAAGAAATGCTGCAGCCCATAGGGATCTCCTGGAACCCCAATACCCTAGGTACTTAGGTACCATATACTAGGTGTTAGAAATGGGGTTTTTGGTTGGCAGTCAGGTTGCCCTCTGTCCAAGCAAGAACCCTCACTCTAGTCAGGGTAAGTCACACACAATCCAAAATCAGCCTGTGCTCACCCTCCGGTAGCTTGGCACGAGCAGTCAGGCTTAACTTAGAAGGCAATGTGTAAAGCATTTGTGCAATAAATCATACAACACCATAGCATAACACCACAAAAATACACCACACAGTGTTTAGAAAAATATATAATATTTATCTGGGTATCTTCAGGTCAAAACGATCAAAGTTGCAGTATGAATTTGTAAAGATATCACTGAAAAATGATATAAAGTGTCTTAAGTCTTTAGAAAGTAAACAGAGTCTCTCTCAAACACAAAGTACCTGGTTTTTGGTGGAAAATCTCCTCAGAGGGCCACAAAGGAAGAGATGCGTGGAAAAAGGGTGGGTGCGTCGATTTCTCCCCAGCACACACGGACTTGCTTCGTTATTTTCCACGCGGGGAAGTCGAGCGTCGTTTTCCGGCGCGCGGACAGTCTCTTTCTGTGGGTCGCGGGGATTACCAGATGTCCCGGTCTGTGCGTGGATTTTCCTGCTTGTTTTCCGGCTGCGCATCGTTCTGCGGGGCTGTGCGTCGAAGTTTCGATCTGACGGTAGGCGTCGCGTCGATTTCTCCTGCGGAGTCGGGCGGCGTTGTCCTTGCGAGGCCGTGCGTCAAAGTTTTGATCTCACGGCAGGCGTCGCGTCGATTTCTCCTGCGGAGTCGGGCAACGTTGTCCTTGCGAGGCCGTGCGTCAAAGTTCTGATCTCACGGCAGGCGTCGCGTCGATTTCTCCCGGGAAGTCGGGCGGCGTTGTCCTTGCGAGGCCGTGCGTCAAAGTTTCGGTCGCCGTGAAGGCGTCGCGTTGATCAGCGTCGGTGTGCGGCGTTTTTCTTGCCGCGGAACAAGCTGTGCGTCGAAAAGTTCGGCGCACGGAGCGTCCAAGAGGAAGAGTGAAGTCTTTTTGGTCCTGAGACTTCAGGGAACAGGAGGCAAGCTCTATCCAAGCCCTTGGAGAGCACTTTCACAGCCAGGCAAGAGTTCAGCAAGGCAGCAGGCCAACAGCAAGGCAGCAGTCCTTTGTAGAAAAGCAGACAGGTGAGTCCTTTGAGCAGCCAGGCAGTTCTTCTTGGCAGGATGTAGTTTCTGGTTCAGGTTTCTTCTCCAGCAAGTGTCTGATGAGGTAGGGCAGAGGCCCTGTTTTATACTAAGTTGTGCCTTTGAAGTGGGGGTGACTTCAAAGAGTCTCTAAGAAATGCACCAAGCCCCCTTTCAGTTCAATCCTGTCTGCCAGAATCCCAGTAGGGGGTGTGGCAGTCCTTTGTGTGAGGGCAGGCCCTCCACCCTCCCAGCCCAGGAAGACCCATTCAAAATGCAGATGTATGCAAGTGAGGCTGAGTACCCTGTGTTTGGGGTGTGTCTGAGTGAATGCACAAGGAGCTGTCAACTAAACCTAGCCAGACGTGGATTGAAGGGCACAAGATTTTAGTGCAAAGAAATGCTCACTTTCTAAAAGTGGCATTTCTAGAATAGTAATATTAAATCCGACTTCACCAGTCAGCAGGATTTTTTATTACCATTCTGGCCATACTAAATATGACCTTCCTGCTCCTTTCAGATCAGCAGCTGCCACTTCAACAGTGTATGAGGGCAGCCCCAATGTTAGCCTATGAAAGGAGCAGGCCTCACAGTAGTGTAAAAACGAATTTAGGAGTTTTACACTACCAGGACATATAACTACACAGGTACATGTCCTGCCTTTTACCTACACAGCACCCTGCTCTAGGGGTTACCTAGGGCAACATTAGGGATGACTTATATGTAGTAAAAGGGGAGTTCTAGGCTTGGCAAGTACTTTTAAATGCCAAGTCGAAGTGGCAGTGAAACTGCACACACAGGCCTTGCAATGGTAGGCCTGAGACAGGGTTAAGGGGCTACTGAGGTGGGTGGCACAACCAGTGCTGCAGGCCCACTGGTAGCATTTAATCTACCTGCCCTAGGCACATGTAGTGCACTCTACCAGGGACTTACAAGTAAATTAAATAGTCAATCATGGATAAACCAATCAGTAGTACAATTTACCCAGAGAGCATATGCACTTTAGCACTGGTTAGCAGTGGTAAAGTGCCCAAAGGTCAAAAGCCAACAACAACAGGTCAGAAAAAATAGGAGGAAGGAGGCAAAAAGTTTGGGGATGTCCCTGTCAAAAAGCCAGGTCCAACACTAGGGAATTATAAGGGTGTTCCAGTGTGGCAATTAGAATTGGTAAAATTAGTCACTAGCCTGCAGTGACAATTTGAAAAGCAGAAAGAGCATAAACACTGAGGTTCTGGTTAGCAGAGCCTCAGTGACACAGTTAAGCACTACACAGGCATACACATTTAGACCACAAACTATGAACACTGGGGTCCTGGCTAGCAAGATCCTAGTGAGACAGGCAAAACACACTGACAAATAGGGTTTTCACTATGAGCACTGGGGCCCGGGCTAGCAGGATCCCAGTGAGACAGTGAAAACACACTGACATATACTCACAAACAGGCCAAAAGTGGAGGTAACAATGCTAGAAAGAGGCTACCTTCTCACATCATGCAATTTGTTTTCTGGCTTTATGATGTTCCTGAGATACTTTGGTTGTGTGCCTCCAGCTATGTGAGTTTGTGCCTGCTTGATTCTGCATGTGCTGTTGTTTGCAGTATGTGGGTTTGTGTGCAGTGCTGTTGTCTCTCAAGAGAAGGGTAGATGTTGTATGTATGGAGATGTGTGTGTTAATGCAATGGTGGTGTCATGGCATTGTGTACTGTTTTGTATGGTAAGTATTTCATATTGTGTTGTCCAATGTGGGCATGTATGGTGTTAGACTTGTCCCCCTGATATGGCTTACATATACATGTGATGTGTGGTATCTGGAGTTTTGTTAGTGCAGGTATGGAGTGTGTTAAATTGTGCTAGCTGTGTTTGCATTTTCCTGGACATGTGTCCAATTTGGTGTGTGTCCCTTGCAGCCAGTTCTTGGAGAGGTCTGTGCCATGCAGTAGTACTGGTATGTGCTTTGTTGACTTCCTCTTCCCCATTGTGCAGATGTGCATGACATTTGGTTTTGGTATTGTTTGTCCCTGAGACCCATGTAGGGCCATTTTATATGCACATGATGTTTGAGGGGCCTGTTCAAAGTGTTATACATCTCCGTGCAGTCTCTTTCACTGGGTGTCCCAGATGGCCCCATCTCAATTGTTTTGGTATAGTTGTAAAGTGGTTCTTGGCATATTTGTCTGTCTGTGTTTTGTGCATGCCTTTGTCCTTCCGTTGTGCTGTTATGTGTGTGATGTATGAGTCCATCGCAGGGTTGTTTACTGTTGTTGTTGTTTGTGTTGTATGCCACATCGATACACATATGTGTTATGTGGAAGGACAGTCCCTGGCCAGTGGTGAATGTGAATGTGTGAGTTGTATTTGCATATGTGCTGTAGGTGTGTTGTTGTTGATGTGTGTTATGTAGCCTTCAGTCTCCCTGTGCCTAAGCTGTGTGGTTGTGTGTATTTGTGTAGTGTTGCAGTGCAGTTTAAGTGTGCTGGCCAAAGTTTGTTTTGTGACTGTGTTTGTGTCCATGTTGATGTATGTTTGTGAGGTGCGTTGTTTGAGATGTGTACCTGCTGCCCACAGCATGACCCCCTATGGTGAGTTTGTCAGTGCTACAAGCTGTTTTTTAGGTTGGTGATGCATGTAGGTGTGTGTAGTTACGGTTCTTGGCGTCCACTGCAATATATACTTTCTTGTCTATTGATGACCATCAGCAGCAGCATGACATTTGTGAATGGCTTCATGGCAGCACCATACATGCGAGGCTGCCTACAGGTGCGTGTCTCCCTTTATAATGTCCATTTCTGCCTTCTGATAAGTGGTGGTTGGACAGTCACGGTCACATTGGTGGTGTGCAACCTCGTAATGAATCTGACAGAAACACAGGATCCACCGGCCTGTTTGTGCTTCCTTGTGACGACTGGCAGTGTTTTGTTTGTACGACTGTCAAGCTTGTAATACAGCTGTCAAATCTGGCAGACCGATGATGGTCGGACCCAGGACCACCAAACTCGTAAAGAGGCCCTCATTTAAACCCCTCTTTATCACAGGAAGATCCACATTTGCGGCCATGCTCTCATCATATGTTCACATAGAAACAATGCTTTGTTAAATACAAATGGCCTTATTATGAGTGTGGCAGTCCTCGGACCGCCACACTCGCAGTGGCTGTTGAACCACAATGGTTGTGTTGGTCCAACCAACACATTACTACGTTGGCATCCAGCCCTGACAACCTACCTCTGACTCCGCTGGGATCTTCGATCCCAATGTGCTGAAAGGGGTGGAGGTCAGAACAAGGCAGGGCGGTGCTGAAATCAGCACCGCCCTGCTGATTACAATCTGGTTCTCTGCCAACCTTTTCATGTTTGGTTTACTGTCATTAAAATGCTGGCAGAGAACAGGAGCAGGGAGCCATGGGGTGGGGGGCCTGCACTGCCCATGCATTTGCCATGGTCAGTGCAGGGTTTCCCCTGCCCAGCACTATCGCAATGCTCACTGTCTGCTGTGCAGACAGTGAGCACTGCGAGGGTGCTGGTGCCCCCTGATTGAGGCAGCATTGTTGCTGGCTCGATTAGAAGCAGGCAACAATGCTGCTTCCACTTTCCCACTAAGCTGATAGGTAGAAACCCTGTCAGCCCAGCGGGAAAGTCGTAATGGAAGTTCGGCAGACAGGTCATCCCGAACTCGTAATCAGGCCTAAAATTTGTAAACTTTATGATAGGTGCAGAAAAGAAAATTAAAATGGCAGGGCAGTACTATTTGGTTTAAGTCTAAAAATCTCATAAAACCGAATCATTTATACTTTATTCCTTGTGAAACATCTATGAGGCTAAAAGAAAACTTTGGTTAATTAGAAGTAAATATGCACTTTTCTCACTAACCTGTAAAATGTAAACAGTTGTCAGTTTTTATAATTTGCCCGTACTTTTATTTTTACATCATCTAGGTCAGTCAAATTGAAAGACAAGAAAAATACATTTATTTTATCCATTCAATTAGTGCAATAGCTATAACTGATAAATCATCAAATATGTGTAGTTTTCTATTGTGGGACTATTTGAGCAAGAAAGCCTCAAAACCTGACCTACGTATTTTGAGTTAGCGTGCATTTTATTCCCATTGGAACTGTGGCGAGGGCATCACTACAAGCCAGACTCGTTGTGGTGGTCGGACTGCCAACACCTGGTGGTCCGATCTCCAAATTGTTACCCTGGCTGTTGGACTGCCAGGTGACCATCACTACCACCAGGAACAAGGTTCCTGATGGCGTGGTGTTAATCAGAGTCATGTCAAGCCATGATGGTTCTGAGTTCAGCACCACCGTGCTGATCACGAGTCCAGTTTCTCCCAGCCTTTTCATGCAGGGACCACGCTATGAGAAGGCTGGCAGAAACTCAGTGCTGGGAGCCACAAGGGGGCCTCCGCACTGCCCACGACCATGTCTTGGGCAGTGCACGGGTCTCCCTGCCCAGCACCCTTGGAATGCACACTATCTGCTATGTTCTCCTGTCCACAAGTCTTGGGGTCCCAGTTTCGGACCGCCAGACTCGCAGTGAGGCCCTAAGGCCCATATTTATGGGCCAGATTAGCATAATTTGTTTGATGCAAATCCGGTTCAAACTTAACTCCATATTTATATTTTGGCTCTAGACATGCCTAGTGTCAAAAATATGGAATTTGCGTCATTTTAAGGATGCTTGAAACTGCCTTGTGTCAATGAGATGCAAGGTAGGCATTCCTGTCCAAAAAATTACTCAAACACCTTAGCGCCATATTTATCCAACAGGACAAGAATGACGCAGAGGTATGATGCGGACCCGAAAAATTACGCAAAGCCCGTTTTGCGTCAAATTGTAACACCTGGGTCAGGGCAGGTGTTAAAATGAGGCAAACACACCACTACTTAAGGAAAACACACACAAGCAACATTATTGCTCTATAAGGACAACATGGAGGTGCTACTGATGCAGCATGCCAGAGGATGCAGAGCACAGGACCAACAGCAGCAGCCACTACCACCCTAACGTGGCCCCAAAGGCAACGCATAAGGCAGGGAAAGGTCTCCAGGACCACGACAACCATCCAGGGCCTCAGGGAACAGCATATCATCCAGAGGTATAGACTCAACTGGCAAGCCATACAGCAGCTGCTGCGCCAAATTGAGCCACAAATAACAGCCAGCCTGCAGACACCACACAGTATACCACCGGAGACCAAGCTGCTAGCTGTCCTGCACATGTTGACAAGTGGCTCCTTCCAAACAAAGGGGGCCCTGGTCGCTGGTGTATCACAGCCACATCAGCTTCCCTAACACCCAGCAGAAGCAGCAAGAGATCAAACAGAGGTTTTACCAAATATATGGCTTGTTGCAATTGACTGCACCCATGTCCGTATTGTACCACCTGCAGCAACAGAGCATCTATACCAGAACAGAAAGCACACCCCCTTCATAAATGTGCAGGCCATAGTTGACCACCAGGGATTATTTACCAACATCATGGCCAAGTATCCTGGGAGTGTACATGATTCCTTCATCTTTTGCCACAGCACCATCAATCAGCACTTCCAGGACGACGATATAGAAATGGCCTTCTTGTCGGTATGCCCATAAACCTAGCAATATACACATGGCACATCAACCCTGTAGGACACACAATACATACACCACTACATTGAAATTTGGGCAGGAAGACACTGAGGTGTGACACAGGTAGTTATGTTGTACACCCTGACACAATGGGATACACACCTATGGACAATTGACGGCTGACAATAACAATAGATGCCACTCTAGAGCTGCAAGGGACTAATGTCAAAGCACACAGTGACAATGACATGGCCTGCACTGGTTGTACAACTTGGACGATGAACCATTTGCTATTGCATTAGGCCACATAGTCAATCCCACACCCTCCCAAGCAATACGTACTGTGGAAGGGGTGTGCAATGTGTGTTGCTGCAGGTCAAACACCATGAGACACATAGTAATGATGATGCTGACTCACATGTAGGTGGCACGGAAATACTGAGGCAGTCCCAACATCATACATCACTCCTGGGGTGCCATTGTCAGGTAGCAATAAAGAAGAGGACTATGCTATGAACATATATTGATGTGCCACTAATGCAAACTGCACACTGCTGCACACACTGAAAGAGCCAATTGTCCATCAAAATAGCAGATGTACAGGGAAATGGCCCTTCCTGCACAGATACATCCACCTCCACAAGGCAGTTAGCCAGGTTACCTGGAGCAAGTTTGATAGTGTAGGTGCACGGTTGCACATGAGCCACTTGCAGAGAGAACTACAAAAATTTGCCTAGAACCAAGTCACACATGGGACAATTGTGCATTGTCAATACTGAACACCTCAGTGTTGCAAACATATGGAGATGTGTTGTGCATTGTCACCAAGCCAAATCAAAGGGCCTCACTGTTGCATTTCATTTGCAGTAACATATGTCTAATTGGATGGGATGTTCAGGCATGTAGTACAACCATGTTACCACCACATCGAAATCTATTGTGAGTGTGGAAGTATTATGTCCTCTCCAGTAAAAGCACATTAAAACATGTTGCTCACTACACAACGCATGGTGCATATATACTGACCAGCAGTTCGGAAACAAACTCATAGATATCAGGTCAATGAACCAAACACAAGTGGTCAAGTCAAACAACCCACTGCAGAAAAAACCTCACAGAAGCCCAGGATCTCACACAATACCACAAACACATATGAGTCACAGACGACACAAGATATCAACTGCCATGCTACATGACATTCCTGTTGCAAGCACTAACAAAATACTCACTCCTATTTTCTTTTTCAGCTGATCAGGGTTACAGGATCCAAACATGGATCATGACCCCATTCCCCAACCCAAGCACAGCAGCAGAGAGTGCCTATAATGAGGCACATCGGAGGACGTGCACCATTGTTGAAAAGACCTTTGGCATCCTGAACTCCAGATTCAGGTGCCTGGACATCACAGGAGGCAGCCTCCTATATGCCCCAGAAATGGTCTGAAAGATCATATTGACTTGTGCCATCCTGCTTAACATTTGTGTGAAGAGGAACATCCCCCTATATTAACCCGAGCAAGAGCTGCCTGAGGAGGAGGAGGAGGATGGGTGCCAGGAAAAATGAGGAGGAACATCCAAACACAGCTGCAGGAATGCGCTGCAGACAGCAGATTATTCAAAACCTTTTTCATCAATATTCACTCTAAACACAATGTTAGGATATGTAATTAAACACCTCACTTTATCACACAATCCTGCTCTGATTACTTATTTCTCCATCACATGTTCTTTAGGAATGTGAGTATTACCTCAGGGAGCATGTCACAAAGACAAATCTGACTACTTCTGATGCAACATCACATGTGATGCATATGATTGTACAGCAAACATCACACACATATAAAAAAATCATCTTTTGAATTTCACATATGAAGAACAAAATCATACGACCACAGCAAATGACACACATCCACGTTGCCAAAATGGTCTACTGTAGCACCTGACACACAACTAGGCCATCTCCAATTATAAGGTAAATAAGCGCCTCATACATGAGGCAGTGGATGTGAAATATCAGTGGTCACAGGAATGTATGAACAGACCCCTGACATTAGTAAGTGTGACATTTGCTAGCTCTGCAAGAAGTTTGTGTGACAAGAGGTGCATCATTTCTGAAAATGGATAGCATGAGTTTCTCAGGTATGACAAGCAATGATCACAACACATGCCCTGCTCAGTCTATCCCTGGTAATAAGTCCTGCCACTGCCATGTGTTAAGTCTCTGCCCTCCCATATCTAGGGGGCGCTGTAAATGGACTACCTGTACCCTGGGAATCATCATTAACACTCACCCAGACTCCCATTCTGACTCCTGTTTGCTTCCCTTTTCCATATAGCATGCTATAGAAGAACTACATTAGCCTGAATGGACTTCAGGTCTCATAATGCACTCCCTGGTAGTCGGTAAGACTTTTAGGCCCTCATTAAAACGGCCGCCCGTTAACAATGCAGTCCTGAGCTTTGCTGAGTCATGTCCGACCATTAATTAGGGCCACATGTACCAAGCTATTTATAATTCTCACAAATGGCCTAGTTTTCAGATTTTTTGTGTTCACGTCAGGAAAAATATTTATTCAAATGCACACCCCCAATTTTGCCATTCTGCTATCACATTGCCCAATCACAAAACAGGGTTTGCTAGTGGTATTTAGGAAGGGGTGTTCCTATCCTATTATCAAGTTGCAGTCCCCTGATTGATTCTTTCTTGTGCACAAATGCTGGCACTAATCAATTGCAGTTACCATCCGTTTCAAGTTTGTGCTAACCCATTTGCAAAAGGGGAGGGGTGCCCATGGGATCCCTTCCCCTTTGTGAATGCATGCCCAAAAATTGTTTCTGAGCGGGAAGTTGTCCCACGGACCACTGACTGCTTCCAAAAAATAATTTCAGTCATAATATTGATTTTTGAAATACTTTCTGTTTACCCCTGCTGAAATAAAGCTGCAATTAAACGAACATTTACATCCCTATTTGAAAGCAGTTACAGACATGGTGGTCTGCTGAGCCCAGCAGGCTAGCCTCCCTATGAGCACCGCCATTCCCAAGGGGTTCACAAAATGAGAGCTACCTCATAAAAATTCATGAGGTAGGTCATTTGCTACCCCATTTGTGAATTGCAAACAGTGTCATTGACAGTGTTGTACCTCAGATCATCCTACTTGCTAATTGCTAGTTGCTAATTCTCATAAAGTGTGACTCACAAAACCTGATCTTGGTACATGTGGCCCTAAATAACACATTTCAGGTGCAATGACAACACCTGTGCTCATGCATTCTGTCGATGATCAGGTAAGACACTGTTAGTATACCACATTTCACTGTTTTGGGACAGCAAAGTGGGCTATCCATATTTAGCACTACATTGTCGTCATTACACACACATGATCCTTGCCATCATGTTGGCAAAGGGGACATATACGGCTTAGGGGACACTGCCAAAGGGACATTGGTTACCTACATACAACTGTGCCACATCTGTTATGGACCACTGAATGCATGATGATTGCTGACTTCAAATGTACCCACACGTCCATCACACAGTTAATCATTGTCCCTTGATGCACAAGCCACAATACCTGAGTCACTTGTATTGCAGTGCACCAGGGAAGTGCCATTGAAATTGTCACCCAGTTACAAATCATGACATGGAGTACCATCTGAAATAGATTTGCCACAAATCTTTGTAGTCAGGTTTAGCATCACATGATTGTTAGGCCCAGTGCATGTGTGCATATGTGTGTCTATCACTCACTGGAGTGTCAGTGTCAATGCGAGTTTGCAGTGATATGTCTGTTGGAGTGTCAAAATGCAGGATCAGCAGCTCAGTCATATAAAATGTTACACACTGTGATGTGTTGCCAACACATTTGTACATTGCTCAGACATTGAGCACATATTTCCTTTCGATGTCTTACAGGTGGACTGGCCCACTATACCATCGGGGAAGCGGCTTGATTTGAGGACCCAGACATATCCAGTAAGTGTGAAAATGTCTGTCCTGTGTACTGATTGCAGCTTTTGTGTGAGTGAGTCTTGTGTGTTGCACTCTTTGCAAGATATGATGAGCTGGCACGTGATCTAATATATTACTTGGCTGGAGTTTGACATAGTGTTTCATGCAAGGATTAGATATTCACAGGCAGGGAGTTATATCCTGGGAGACTTCTGCTGCGCAATAGGCAGCAGCATGTGAACAAGGTGATTAGTAGCCAATTGTAGGCCCATATTTGACTTGGAAGTGCTCCATGGTCAGAACATTGTCAGCAAATCATACCCTCATTTTCACAAGACAGTGATGCATCAGTTTTCCACACAAAATTGTGCATCCCTGTATTGTAATGCACATCTTGGACTGTATGGATAACTGTCCCCCATCATCTAGCCCCATATGTTGTACTCCATTTACGTGACACTTATGTGGTATGTAATAGTCGTGCCTGCAGGTCAAGGCCAGACGTGCGCTGTCATCAATGTGGGTGATTTTGGAAATGTGTTGGCAGATCATGTGTTGATGGTTGTCCACAAATTTAAACATGACTGTAGATGTGATTGACCAATGGATACCTCATTCCTACGTGGCATTCCTCCTCAGAAGTGTTCCACTCACTAAATCTATGTACAGGTGGACATGGCTTCGTAGATGTCCTCGACAGTTTTGATGATGTATTGCATGCCCATCCCCCCTGAGGCACAGGGGTAGGGGTAGAATATATATGTAGGTAGATGTGATGGTCACAGTGTAGATGACAGTCATCTCATTCAAGCATGCATGTATCCCAAACAACACTGACATCTTATGATTAGCAAGGGCATACCATCCTGCCAATTACATATACAAATCCCTGGTCTGCGGTGCCCTGAAATTGACTCAGATGATAAGGATTAGTTGGCCTGGCCCATGTTAAGTACTTGCTGCATTTGCATTGTGACACATTGCGATACATCAATGCACAGATCACTTTATTTGGTACACCTCTTGTTGTGCTTTGCTGTGCTGTTAAATACTTGATGGTTAGGCAGCGTTGCCATTTCATTCCTCAGGGACAATATATCATCTGCACTGTGATTTGGACTGCATGTGGAATTTGAGGGAGAGTGTTAGATTATCAGCTGTACATGCATCACACAATGATGACACTGATGGTTGCCTGTCTCATTTTTACAGCTGCGAACATGAATGAAGCGGAGATCAGGGATTTCCAGAGGCGGGCAGTGAGGTACAGACACATCTTGGATGTAGAGTCTGGGTTCCGGAGGATGGCAAGATCCTATCCGAGAGAGAGAGCCACAGGAGAATGGCAGGCTTTCAGCCAAGGGGGACCGGCATTGGCCACAACAGGTGGAGCTACCACCACAACTGCAGCGAGTAGCACAGCTGCCACCAGAACATCAGCCCCACATGCTGCACCGTCAACCTCGGGACCAACACCCACCACACCTGCTGCACCTTCCATTTCAGCACCACCAACTACCATACCTGCAGGAGCAACTACGTCTGGAACACAGACCACCACATCTGCTGCTTTGGACATGGCCGCCATTTCCCAGCTCCAGAGGGGCATGCAGAAAGTCATGAAAAAGCTTGACACTCTCCAGCGGGTTGTGGACAGAAATAGCCGTAGGCTGAAATCTATTAAGAAAACTCTGAAGAGGGCAAACCTCTGAACTCCTGCCTTCCCTCACCCTAATTCTGTCCCCTCCCTACTCTTTCCTTATCCAGTCTTTTAGTGGGTTTAGGGGGTTTAGTGATAGGTTAGAGTAGGGTAGTAGTTCAGATAGGATAAGTAGGTGGGGGTTTCATATTATTACATGTTTGTTTGTTGGTGGGTGGGGATAGATGTTAGGGCTTTTGTTTATTATAATTAAACAATATATATCAAACTTTAAAAAAATATAAAAATATATATTTGTTTAGTATTAGTTAGTATCTGTTTAGGTTAGTATATGTTGTCCTACATGGGTCTCTTCATATTAGGGGTGTGGGGGGCAAATTTTTAGAGTGTGATGTTAAATGTGGTAAGTAAGCTTAGCATAGGGTAGTTAGGATCAGTTGTGGATAATGTATAGTTAGGATAGATTAGGTTAGTATAGGTGTGTGAAATAATTTTAAGTTCGGTTTTGTACATAGTTATTCAAGTTTTAGGTACTCCCTTACGGCATGTGCCAAATGCTTGGGGATCTGGGTCAATTTTCTGTTGGCCTGTATATTCCATCCTGCATCCACATCCCACTCTTGACATGTTAATTCCCACTTCCAACTGAGCTGTCATATTGGCAGCTACAACAAATCTAAATCACAATGCATCTGCCATCCATTGTACCCACCACTCACCGTGACTATGGTTCCCATGTATTGGACTGGTAGGTGTGGTTTTAAAGCTATCATCGTTTGGGTCCTGTGTTGGAATGTTGGGCACTCTGGGACATCGGCCTGCAGCCTGATGTTCATGTGAACACTGCTAAACAGAGTAGTATAAATTTCTGATGAGGTCAAGTATACAAAATTCACGCCTATGTATTTTAATTGTACTGCCAGCTGACGTTTTTGGCCAAACACTCATACACAGCCATTCCTGCTGTATGTGGGAGTTAGGAATGTATGTTTTGAAGCAAATGTCACAAACACAATTACTTTCTTGTAGGGCTCTGGCCAGCATTGAGTTTCATCTTGTAGATACCTTAGGCCAGAAATATACTATGATTACACTGCATTTGCCTAATTTTTTAACGCAACAGCAATGCAAACTTACAAATCACAATTATATTTTGTAAGTCTGTGCTGCTTTTACTTTAAAAATGAGGCAAAAGCAGCACAGAAGAATAAGAAGTCATGGCCCTTGTGCGTAAATATCTGCCCACATTGTTTCTGCACTCTGGTATTGACACTCTGTGACCAATGACATGTTACTTGCATCACAAATCTCCAGCAAAGTAGATGTGTCACATTACACAGAGACAAAGTGGTTGTGTGGGTGCTGTTTATTTTAAAGTGCTGTAGTGCAATATTTACATAGTCAAGGTTTGTGAGCCCATTAGTTTAAAGCATTCTATTGTGCGCAACGTAAGTGCAGGGTTGAGGGACATGTCATTGGGCATGCTGAGATGAAGTGTCATTCAGTGAAGAGGAACATGGATTGCCAATTGAGTAGTGAGAAACAATTGCAGTTCATAGTGGTAAGGTTAACAGTATGTCAGTGAAGAGTGCATGTCACCAACTGTAGCAACACTGGCATGCTGTCAAGCCCGGGACAAAGGAAAATCAGTGCCCATGAGGCATGCGCTGTTGTCACCGGGTACTCCTATGGGTGAATATGATCTGTTCCACATCTTCATCCTCTGATGTGTGGGTCGTCTCCTCTGCCCTTGATGGTGGTGGTGAGTTTGAGGGGACAACACACTGAGGGGACTTCAGTGGTTGGAGAAGTGGACTCCAAATTCCTGGGAGCTGCCATCTGCAGAACCAGATATGGTATCACTGCAGCAAGGAGGAGCTGCTGATTATTGAGTATGGCAGCAACCTCCCTGTGGTAGACAGCCATGTCTGCCCTGAGGGAGTCCAGCTTGTTGTCATGCATGCAGCTGCAAGATTGGGAGGGAAGATGTTGTGGCAACTTCCTCACAGCAGTGGTGAGGTCCCTCACACAATGTTGGACTCCTTGCAGTACAGATTGTGTGACTTGTATGGCTGCTGACTGTTCTGCGGACATCATCATGCACACACACATCCCCTCAAGGCTGGCTGCCATATTTTGCATCCCCACCCGCACCTCCTTGGCCAGCTCCCACTGTACTTCCACTATTGTCCTCTCAAAAGTGGTCTCAGTGTCATCAGAGTCCTCAGCTGTGTTTGAGCTGGCAGGTCGTACTATTGGGGTGGTGGTCCTCTTGGATGGCTGCTACATGTGTGCTCCTCCTTATGACTGGAGGTGGTGTCTGGAGCGTTACCAGGACATCTTGGTAGGTTTCCGGACTGATGGTTGTCACCTGGTCATCCAGGTCATCAGGGTAGTCCAGGACAGACAGATCCACAGGAGAGCCATCGTCCTCTGCAATGAGATATTGTACAATTAGTGTGTCTGTGTTGTGGCAGTTGTAATGTGATGTCACTGACTCCTATTGGTGGTACTTTGTCATCTTGGTTCCCATGCTTTGTTCCTGAGTCTCTCAGGCCTATGCCCCATCTTCATGTCACATGTAGTGGGGACAGTTTGGGTAATTCTCTGCGTCACATCTTCTAAGTGTGGGTTCTATCAAAATTGTGGCTTGCCACCTTCTTGTCCTCATCAATCCTCCCTCTGCTTCCATTTGCATGGTGAGGCCTTGCAATGATTGTTGGTGTGCTGATGGCACATGCACCGCACATAACAATATGGCCCTGTCCCAGTCTATCATTTTTCACATAGATCTATACGGCGCTGAGACCCAGCACCATACCATGTCTTGCATTTCCATGAAACAATACAGGTGTCACCATTGGTAGTCTCTCAAGTTGATGTTTGCATATGTGTGTTATATTGCACTGCACTGACGGGCCTGGCAGAGTTCCATTTTCTCTTATGACTGTGCAGGTGTGTTTGCCTAGCTACACACACATATGTCCTCCCCCTCAATGCTGTTGTCTTGGCACTATGACACCTGAGATGTTGCATGGTGGCATTGCAGCTATGGGACACAGGCACAGGCGTAGACCCAGGAATGGGAAGCAAGGGTATGAGATTACTGCTGTGTACTTCATAATGTATGTGACAGTGCCTGATGTTTATTGAGTCTATGGACATGAGCAGTTGACAGGAGTTGCACTTGGATAGGGGTTGATGGGGATTGATCAAGTAGTCATACTAATCCCTCATTTTGAGTGTGTTTGTGCCATGGGCACCTAACTGCCATTTTCTAATTGACCAGCACACACAGCATAGATAGTAGTGGCAACTGTTGTCAATGGTAAATGTCACTTGAGCTAATAGCCTGAGACTGAGCATTGTCCTCTAGTTTATATTCTGAAAATAGCAGCTGACCTGTGACAGACAAGTTTTACGTTCTACCCTACCCTCCTGGTCTGCTTCAGCATTTCCAGCAGCCTTGTCATGGCAGTGTACCCCCATGCAAAGGTTGGTGTTGTGTTGTGCTGTGCCCCTGGATGCCCCTGCACAGCCCATGCACCCGTGCCATACCCCTTTGCCCTTTCCACTGCCTGATTTTCAGGGCTGACATGCATTGTGTAGTAGGTATGTGCCTCCCTATTCTTGCACTTGACATTTAGGTATTTTTGTCCCCCATGCAACTTATCCTCCATATGTGTTATTTCCTTGTAGTCTGCACTGACCTGTCCTGCGATACCAGTGACTATTTCCTCCGGAATGACGGCTGCAACCATCTCCTCCATCTCGTCCAGGTCCTCTTGCAGTGCTGGACTCCCACCTCCAGTCTGCAGTGCTGCCTTCCTGTTCCTTGCCATTTTCTCCTTTGTCCTGTGTTACCATCATGCCAATGTTTCTTGCACTCATTGACAGTTCTCCTGACCTCTGCCACACTGTTAATCTTGTCCACAATCTGTTGCCAAATTGCCTCTCTCCTCCCAGTTGGCAACTTAGAGGTGATGAATAGTTGATGCTGGTGCTCCGTCACCTCTCTGACTAGAATTTTATGCTCCTCTGCACTGAATGCACACTTCCTCTTCTTCTTGTCTCTCACCTGGGTCTTGTGCGGGTCCTCCTGGCTGGTTCCTGGTTGTGTGGAGTCTCCTTGGGCTCTCTCCTGGCTCCTGGTTCCATTTAGGGGCTCCTTGGCACTGTTTGCTGCGTTTGCGTCTTTTTTTGATGCTATTGCTGTGAAAAATGGCGCATATCCGTTTTGCAATGTTTTTCCATGTCGCAAACCGGATTAGAGTAATTTTTCCTGCGTTAACGTGAGTTTGCCTTACTACAAGGCTCAATGGTTATCGTCAGGAAAATGACTCTAACCTGTTCTTAGCACCACCGTGCGTCAAAGTATAAATATGACACACGGGTGGTGTTAAGAAATTACGCTATCTAGGGCTAAAAATTTTGATGCAAAACTGCGTTTGCGCATGTTTGCGTCAATATAAATCTGGCCCTTAATTTTTAGTACTTAACACATTTTATAATTTTTGTATTACTGAGCATTTGTGCATTCTTTTTTCTGAGGCAGCAAAACAAGACACAAAAACATCAAGTTGTTTGTTATGTAAAATAGGACTCTCAAAATATTAAAATGAAAAGTTAAAAATGAATGGTTAATAATATGATTAATATCTGTCGCATATTGGTAATTAAAACATTTTCAAATTCCTATTCTATATTTTTATAAGCTGTATATTGTATAAGTTGTATACATATTTTAATTAACCTCACACCAAAGAACTGAATTTGAAACGGATTTCACTTAATATGCTTCATGTACAGACCTTCTGAAGGCCAAAGTGAAATTAAGCATTTTGGGCAAAGTAAACATGTAGGGATTTTTAGGAATCTGGCACTTTTGCTTTCTGTTGCTTGACAAACACCCCCCTTGCCATGATCTGATCTACATCATACTCCTTGCTAAAAGGTTTACACAGTGTCGTAAAGTATGGCCAGTACACAGCCTGATTTCCTAATCGAAGAATGTTCACCTATGGGAATGAGAGGTAGGCAGCAATTTGTATGTGCAATACAGAGAGTCCGATGAAGTCAAGAAAAGTTGTCTGTCTCAGTGAAGACCAAATATTCCGTAGTACATTTAACTAGTAGGTGGACATTAGAAATTTTTGCCTGCAAGCAGCACATATTTATGAAGGTATTTTTGTATTTCAATGAATTACAAAAGTAATTGATGACGTTATTTTGTATGTTATGATGAATACGTTTTTAAGGGACTCAAAATAAAATAAATGAATTAAGTGAAGACCTTAGGGTCTGTCCACACTGTGATTGATTTATTTAGTCAGGGGGGTATTTCTTTTTGATGCTGAGTATTGTAAAGTCATAACACAGCTACGTGACAGAACACTTATTGTACTTTGACATTTCAGATAGTTTATTTGTTTTACACAATACCTCTAACCAGCTTTTATGATTGAACAATGACAACTACAATATGGTATTTGGAATAACTAAAGACTTGAAGTTACTGTTTGCAGCTTGACTCACTGCTTGCAGTTATTGCTTGCAGGTTGACTTACCTCTAACTCAACTCGACTAACGTTGACTTCCATATACGTTGGCCTTTATATCAATTTCAAATCATGATTCGTGACTTTTAATAAACTACTGACTCGCAGTAGGTGTATAAAGCACAGGATGATAATAGAGTACATCCTGCATTTGTTAATATGTGACTCTTTAGTGTACTCGACTGGGGAAAAGGTAAAATATTGCAGAATCTTAATAGTTATTGATGGCTACAGTGTCAGAATTAGCCTGTGTTAGGAAGAGGTGGGTACTTGGAATGGCCCAAACTGATTCAGAGTAAAGGCAATTCAGGCATAGAGACACTGAAGGCTACACAACAAAGTCACACACAGCAACAACAGACCTACAGCACATATACATATGCAAATCACACACTCACATTCAACACTGGCCAGGAATTGTCCACACATGCAACACACATATCTATCAATGTTGCATGGAATACATACAAAACCACCATGAAACAACCCTGCAACAGATACACATCTCACACATCACACCACAATGGAAGCACAATGGCATACACAATAGACAGAGAGACAACTAGATAAAAAAGACAAAGTGCCCCATACCATGAATACCTGCATAGATGGGATGTGACCATCAGGAGCATATATAGAAGGAGGCTGCATTAGGACACATGTCTGGTTGAACAGCCCCCTCAAACAACATGCACACAGGAAATGGCCCTACATGGATCTCAGGGACAAACAATATAAAAAACAATGGTCATTCACAGCTAAACACTTGGGAAGGACATGTCAACAAAGCACATATACCTCCAAAACCATGGGAACTAGCTGCAAGGCACACACACTTAAATGAACACATCTACACCCAAATGCTAAGGCATCTAGCACAACTTAACATACTCAATGTCTGCAATAACAAAACTCAAAAATACACACATCACATGTATGCAATAGCCATATCAGGGGGACAAGTCCAACACCATACATACCCACATTGGACATTGGATGTTTGTGAGTTTGCTGGGGTGGTGTCTGTGGGTAGGATGGGTATGGTGGCTGTGTCTGTGACTATTGTGGTGGTGTCTGTAGGTAGTCTTGATGTTGTGTGTGATGCTGGGGCTGGTGGGGGTCAGGGAAAGTAGTGACTGTTGCTGTGTCTGCGGGTGGATGTTGTTTGTGTGCACGCCAGTGGTGTGTCTTGTGGTGCTTATGTTTGAGTGTGCTACCTTTGTCTGTTGAGGTAGATGCCTGAGGATCTGTTTGTGTGCTTTGGGTACATAAGGGAAGGGGGTATTTGGACTGGGAAGAGGGAGGTGGAGAGGGACAGAAGGTGGGGGAGACTATCTGTCGTCAGTGTGGAGGACAGAGCATGAAAAGATCTATGTAGGCCAACCATTGCATCATGAATGCCTTCCAGGAAAGCATTAGTCTGTTGGAGTTGACCTGCCAAACCCTGGATGGCATTCACAATTCACAAGGTAGACTGACCCACAGAGATACTTCTTTGGAGGTCAATAGCTCCTCGCAGAGGGCAGCAGGGATAACAGAGGCTGGGGCAGAGGTACCTATAGCAAAGAGATGCTCACCCTCTTGGGTGAGCGGGCACAGCCAACTGGGAGGGGAGCAACAGTCAGGGCGCTGATAGAACGGGGAGTAGTGGGCAAGGATGGTATTGGGGGGTCCCTGAAGGGTCTGCTACCACTGTGAAGTGGCCACTTGAAGAAGAATCTGATGATGATAAAGAATATTTGGTCTCCCCTGTGGCACCCCCTCGCCCTCCAGGCCACTGGGTCCCTCTATGTCTATGGTATCTTGACCCAAGGTCCCAAGGCCAGATGCTTCCTCACTCGGCTGTGGCTTCGCTTACCGGTGCTGATGCTACAAAAAAAAGAGAAATAGGGTCACAACATGTACTTGATAACTCTTCAAACACAACTCTGAGTGACAAAGAATACCATCAGGTCAAGTAGGCCTCAGCAAAAACTTACACCTAAGAGGCACATACATGTGCCATACCATATGTTTGCATGCCATCTGGATTTCCCCAAGTTACGCACAAGAAAATCAGGATGTCAGACTACTACAAGTGCATGGATGAAGTCTGGCAAACCCCATAACCATACTGCAAATAGGTGACCGCTCCATCCCCAATGCTGTGCCACATGCGGGCAGACTCCAGTTAACTTGTAGCCACCAAAGGTATCCTATTGTAAAGTACACACCCATTTTTCATACACAAGTCTGAGCACGCATCCATTTTGCACTTTCATGATGTAATAACAATTTGTGATGAAGCCAATGACACATACCTGACTCTGATGCAAAAGTGCAATATCCTAGAATATCTGAAATGGAAATACCCATGTCATAATGGACACATGTCAACAATGCACAGATCTACAAGTGACACCTGTCACAATGGAGTCAAGGAGGTACTATCAGTGTCACATAGAGAGACCTTACATGTATCAATGTAAGAAAAACCATTAACATTCGGTTCAATATGTCAGGGAGTAATGTCTCAAAGTTACACACAACAAAAAATCAGTAAGCCCCAGGATAGTCACCCCACTAATGTCTGACACCCATGACAAAGAGAACATCTGATTGTGTCAGTAGAACACATCTGTCCCTTGAATGTTGTAGAGATACAGAACTCTCAGTCACAGATGGAAGGACTCCAACCAGTTGTCCAATGAGAAGCAACATCACTATCCACATCTTGGACATGCCAAGCATGGTAGCTATCTATGGATGAATGCATGAACCCAAACACATGTGATGTCAATATCAATGCAAGACACTCCATGATGCATGACAATAGTCAGCAAAGAGTCCTCAATCAATACATGTATGCAGTAAACTGTTCAACTTGATGTCACATCAAGGGCATAGATAAACAAAGGTGGTCCCACAATCTTGGGCCCCTGTCATATCCTTCATTGCTACAGCAGTTCTACATGGCAATGACATAATATGACACATGAAGGCATCTGTCAAACAATACACAATGCCAACACAGTCCTGTCTGTGTGCACAGTAGAGAATGCACCACTATTGTAAATGTATCATTCCATTAACAATTTTCCTAGCACATGTATGTGAGAGGATACAAACATCAGGCCATCAACATGACTAAGACGTGCCTAAAATTTTAGAAAATGAACATTTCCTAAAGGAAAAAGGACACATGCTGACATGTTGGCACAATGAATGTTGGGAAAAGTCATGGGACATGATTCATGGCAATGGACATTAAGGCCCTCATCATGACATTGGCAGTGAATCCCACTTACCATCACGCTGACTGACGCCAACTTACCGCCGCTGAGGCGGATATCTGTTTACCACATTATGACACACACACACCAATCAATCAGGATTCAGCCACATACACAAATCAGCCAGTCCAAAGGTCAGTGATAAAGTGGTGGTATCAAAACCTACATCGTTAGGCCAACAGAACAATGCCCATCACATTATGACCCACGAATCACTACAACAGACATTCTACGGCGGTAAAACATCTGCAAAACTCACAATGGACACCCACATACAAAACAACACTACATTGGACAATTTAAATAAAACACACCTGACACCCATACACACACCACACCCACACAACTATAAAACATACACCCACATTACCCACAAACCATTGCCAGCAGAGAAACAATAAGACCACTGACACAACTAGAGCCACACACTATTCACACCTATACACCACTCACGCACCCCACATCACAAACCCCAACACATTACCCAACACACCCTAACCAACACACCTCACACATCACCCAGGGCACCACAAAGACACCCCTGTTTCACAGAGGAGGACTTAAAGGTCATGGTGGAGGAAATTATCAGGGTAGAGCAACAGTTATTTGGAGCATAGGTGCATCAGATATCGATCGCTAGGAAAGTGGAGCTATGGTGGAGAATCGTGGACAGGGTCAACGCCGTGGGACAGCACCCAAGAACTAGGGATGACATCAGGAAAGGGTGGAACGACCTACGGGGGAAGGTACGTTGCATTGCAACAAGACACCAGCTCGCTGTACAGAGGACTGGCGGTGGACCCCCACCTCCTCCCCCACAACTCATAGCATGGGATGAGCAAGTCTTGGCAATCCTGCATCCTGAGGGCCGGAGTAGGACGAGGACTGGACTCTGGTAAGTCAACTCTCTACCACTACTACCCCCTACCTGCACGCCATAACATACCCCCACCCTCACTCCCATCACTCCACTCATCCCACACACCCCACCATCACATCTCACTCATCCCAATGCCAAGCCCTGAATGCTGTACTAATGCATGGACACCACTCACAGCCCTGCATGGGCACTCATCACTAAAGCATGCACACTATAGAGAACTAACTATCCCACCATACACCAACGTACACAAGTGAAAGCTGCCAGGGCAAATCCAACCAAAGAGGGCAAGCCACGGATGCACAATATGTCAGACACCAAAACCATAACACATCATTTACATCCCCACAGGTATCCCAGCCAATGTCACTGGAGAGGAGGTGCCAGCACTATCCAGTCACCCAACTGAAGAAGCCCGCAGTGATGAAAGCAACTTTTGTCTTCAGGATCTGGATGACCTACCTGACCCATCAGGGACCTCTGTACAGCAGATTATCCAGGCCCAGTTATACACCACCACAGAGCCTCCTCCATTAAGAAACACCAACACAGCACCCACCCAACGTACCCACACCTCTGTCCCCAGGACATGTCAATCAGCAGTGTGTCCACCTCTACAGGGACACCAGGCCACACCTTATACCCAAGACAATCAGGGACCTGGGGTCAGTGGCAGTGGGCACATGGTTCAGGGGAAAAGGCACAGGCCAACAGGGAAACTGGGAGGAGCGCTGTGCCCCGGGTGGAGGACAGGCCCAGGCAACCGACTCTCCAGGAGTTCCTGGGAGCCTATCAACATTCCCAGGAAATGATGGGCCAGATCCTTGACAATGTGCAGGAGAACAGGCGGCTGCAGGAGGGACAGTACCAGGGGATCAGGGAGGACTTGCAAGCCGGCAACAACACCGTGATCTCCAAAGCAGGGGTGCTGGCAGACATGGCCAATATTATGAGGGAGGCAGTCTCACACCAGCGGGCCTCTGTCACTAGCCAGACATCTGAAAAGCCTTCCACTTCCGCTGCCGCTAGTGACCAGAAGGCCCCGCCAGAGGACTCACAGGCCACCAGCACCCCCCCACGCAAAAGGAGAATCACCCCACAAACGTTCCCTTCAATCCTGCCAATACTCCCCTTCCTATGTCCCCTTGGACAATGCACCTGTGCGACAAACAGACTGGAAAAATACCCTGGACTTTCCTCCATCATCACCTCATCCCATTGCACTTGCCCCTCGATATTTTAGCACTTCAGTAAACACCCTTGGAAAAAAAATAAGTTGGGAATATGTCATGTATATCAAATATGTATTCAAAAGGTACAAACATTGCAAATCAACTGTACAGAAAACGAGCATAGATTAATGACCTGTAGCTAGCTGCAGTGATCACACCAGGAGTATATGTGAGGTCACCAACATCTGCAAAATTAATTGCCAGAGGAATCAGTAAGGGAGCATAGAAGTGGGAAATATCAGCATGCAATTTCCACACAAATTCAAACAAATGTTATTAAAATGTGAAGTAACACTGTCCTACCTGTGTGTCATTGGAAGTATTGTCGGATCACAGATGTTCTGTTGTCCTCATACTCGTCCTCTGCCTCCTCATAGTCCACAGGGTCCACTCCTGCCACGCTGTAGGAAAGTATCATCTTGCCTGGCATGTTACACCCATATTTCACTGTATATATGTTGTTTTAGTCTATGTGTCACTGGGACCCTGCCAGGCAGGGCCCCAGTGCTCATAAGTATGTGCCCTGTATGTGTTCCCTGTGTGATGCCTAACTCTCTCACTGAGGCTCTGCTAACCAGAACCTCAGTGGTTATGCTCTCTCTGCTTTCCAAATTTGTCACTAACAGGCTAGTGACTAAATTTACCAATTTACATTGGCATACTGGTACACCCATACAATTCCCTAGTATATGGTACTGAGGTACCCAGGGTATTGGGGTTCCAGGAGATCCCTATGGGGTGCAGCATTTCTTTTGCCACCCATAGGGAGCTCTGACAATTCTTACACAGGCCTGCCACCGCAGCCTGAGTGAAATAACGTCCACGTTATTTCACAGCCATTTACCACTGCACTTCAGTAACTTATAAGTCACCTATAAGTCTAACCTTCACCTGGTGAAGGTTAGGTGCAAAGTTACTCAGTGTGTGGGCACCCTAGCATTAGCCAAGGTGCCCCCACATTGTTAAGGGCAAATTCCCCAGACTTTGTGAGTGCGGGGACACCATTACACGCGTGCACTGTACATAGGTCACTACCTATGTACAACGTCACAGTGGTAACTCCGAACATGGCCATGTAACATGTCTAAGATCATGGAATTCTCACCCCAATGCCATTCTGGCATTGGGGGGACAATTCCATGATCCCCCGGGTCTCTAGCACAGAACCCGGGTACTGCCGAACTGCCTTTCCGGGGTCTCCACTGCAGTTGCTGCCAACCCCTCAGACAGGTTTCTGCCCTCCTGGGGTCCAGGCAGCCCTGGCCCAGGAAGGCAGAACAAAGGACTTCCTCTGAGAGAGGGTGTAACACCCTCTCCCTTTGAAAATACGTGTGAAGGCTGGGGAGGAGTAGCCTCCCCCAGCCTCTGGAAATGCTTTGATGGGCACAGATGGTGCCCATCTCTGCTTAAGCCAGTCTACACCGGTTCAGGGATCCCCCAGCCCTGCTCTGGCGTGAAACTGGACAAAGCAAAGGGGAGTGACCACTCCCCTGACCTGCACCTCCCAGGGGAGGTGCCCAGAGCTCCTCCAGTATGTCCCAGACCTCTGCCATCTTGGAAACAGAGGTGTTTGTGGCACACTGGACTGCTCTGAGTGGCCAGTGCCAGCAGGTGACGTCAGAGGCTCCTTCTGATAGGCTCTTACCTCTCTTGGTAGCCAATCCTCCTTCCTTGGTAGCCAAACCTCCTTTTCTGGCTATTAAGGGTCCCTGCAATGGGGAAATCTTCAGATAACAAATGCAAGAGCTCACCAGAGTTCCTCTGCATCTCCCTCTTCACCTTCTGCCAAAGGATCGATCGCTGACTACTCAGGACACCTGCAAAACCGCAACAAAGTAGCAAGACGACTACTAGCAACCTTGTATTGCCTCATCCTGCCGGCTTTCTCGACTTTTTCCAGGTGGTGCATGCTCTGGGGGTAGCCTGCCTCCTCCCCGCATCAGGATGTCTGAAGAAATCTCCCATGGGTCGACGGAATCATCCCCCTGCAACCGCAGGCACCAAAAGACTGCATCACTGGTCCTCTGGGTACCCTCTCAGCACGACAAGCGTGGTCCCTGGAACTCAGCAACTCTGTCCAAGTGCCTCCCACAGTCCAGTGACTCTTCGGTCCTAGTTTGGTGGAGGTAAGTCCCTGCCTCCCCTCGCTAGACTGCATTGATGGGTACCGCATGATTTGCGGCTGCTCCGGCTCCTGTGCACTCTTCCAGGATTTCCTTCATGCACAGCCAAGCTTGGTCCCCAACACTCTAACCTGCAGTGCACAACCTTCTGAGTTGTCCTCTGGCATCGTGGGACTCCCTTTTGTGACTGTGGGTGGACTCCGGTTCACTTTTCTTCCAAGTGCCTGTTCAGGTACTTCTGTGGGTGCTGCCTGCTTCTATGAAGGCTCTCTGACTTGCTGGGCGCCCCCTCTGTCTCCTCCTCCAAGTGGCGACATCCTGGTCCCTCCTGGACCACAGCAGCACCCAAAAACCTCTACAGCAACCCTTGCAGCTAGCAAGACTTGTTTGTGGTCTTTCTGCATGGGAACACCTCTGCAAGCTTCATCGCGACGTGGGACATCCATCCTCAAAAGGGGAAGTTCCTATTTCTCTTCTTCCTTGCAGAACTCCAAGCTTCTTCCAACAGGTGGCAGCTTCCTTGCACCCTCAGCTGGCATTTCCTGGGCTCCTGCCCACTCTCGACACTGTCACGACTATTGGACTTGGTCCCCTTGTCTTACAGGTACTCAGGTCCGGAAATCCACTTTTGTTGCATTGCTGGTGTTTGTTCTTCCTGCAGAATCCCCCTATCACGACTTCTGTGCTCTCTGGGGGCAGTAGGTGCACTTTACACCTACCTCTCAGGGTCTTGGGGTGGGCTATTTTTCTAACCCTCACTGTTTTCTTACAGTCCCAGCGACCCTCTACAAGCTCACATAGGTTTGGGGTCCATTCGTGGTTCGCATTCCACTTTTGGAGTATATGGTTTGTGTTGCCCCTACACCTATGTGCTCCTATTGCAATCTATTGTATCTTTACACTGCTTGCATTACTTTTCTTGCTATTACCTGCATAATTTTGGTTTGTGTACATATATCTTGTGTATATAACTTATCCTCATACTGAGGGTACTCACTGGGATACTTTTGGCATATTGTCATAAAAATAAAGTACCTTTATTTTTCGTACATCTTTGTAATGTGTTTTCTTATGATATTGTGCATTTGACACCAGTGGTATAGTAGGAGCTTTACATGTCTCCTAGTTCAGCCTAAGCTGCTTTGCCATAGCTACCTTCTATCAGCCTAAGCTGCTAGAAACACCTCTTCTACACTAATAAGGGATAACTGGACCTGGCACAAGGTGTAAGTACCTCTGGTACCCACTACAAGCCAGGCAAGCCTCCTATATCATTGCACACTGGAACACCCTTATAATTCCCTAGTATGTGTACCTAGGTACCCAGAGTATTGGGGTTCCAGGAGATCCCTATGGGCAGCAGCATTTCTTTTGCCACCCATAGGGAGCTCAGACAATTCTTACACAAGACTGCCACTGCATCCTGAGTGAAATAACGTCCACGTTATTTCACAGCCAGTTTACACTGCACTTAAGTAACTTATAAGTCACCTATATGTCTAACCCTCACTTGATTAAGGTTAGGTGCAAAGTTACTTAGTGTGTGGGCACCCTGGCACTAGCCAAGGTGCCCCCACATTGTTCAGGGCAAATTCCCTGGACTTTGTGAGTGCGGGGACACCATTACAAGTGTGCACTACATATAGGTCATTACCTATATGTAGCGTCACAATGGTAACTCCGAACATGGTCATGTAACATGTCTAGGATCATGGAATTGTCGCCCCAATACCATTCTGGTATTGGGGGGACAATTCCATGCATCCCCGGGTCTCCAGCATAGAGCCTAAGCTGCTAGAAACACCTCTTCTACACTAATAAGGGATAACTGGACCTGGCACAAGGTGTAAGTACCTCTGGTACCCACTACAAGCCAGGCAAGCCTCCTATATCATTGAACACTGGAACACCCTTATAATTCCCTAGTATATGGTACCTAGGTACCCAGACTATTGGGGTTCCAGGAGATCCCTATGGGCAGCAGCATTTCTTTTGCCACCCATAGGGAGCTCAGACAATTCTTACACAGGACTGCCACTGCAGCCTGAGTGAAATAACGTCCACGTTATTTCACAGCCAGTTTACACTGCACTTAAGTAACTTATAAGTCACCTACATGTCTAACCCTCACTTGATGAAGGTTAGGTGCAAAGTTACTTAGTGTGTGGGCACCCTGGCACTAGCCAAGGTGCCCCCACATTGTTCAGGGCAAATTCCCTGGACTTTGTGAGTGCGGGGACACGATTACAAGCGTGCACTACATATAGGTCATTACCTATATGTAGCGTCACAATGGTAACTCCGAACATGGTCATGTAACATGTCTAGGATCATGGAATTGTCGCCCCAATACCATTCTGGTATTGGGGGGACAATTCCATGCATCCCCGGGTCTCCAGCATAGAGCCTGGGTACTGGCAAACTAACTTTCCCGGGTCTCATCTGCAGCTACCGCTGCTGCCAACCCCTCAGACAGGTTTCTGCCCCCCTGGGGCCTGGGCAGCCAGGGCCCAGGAAGGCAGAACAAAGGATTTCCTCTGAGAGGGGTGTTACACCCTCTCCCTTTGGAAATAGGTGTGAAGGGCCTGGGAGGAGTAGCCTCTCCTGGCCTCTGGAAATGCTTTAAAGGGCACAGATGGTGCCCTCCTTGCATAAGCCAGTCTACACCGGTTCAGGGATCCCCCCAGCCCTGCTCTGGCACGAAACTGGACAAAGGAAAGGGGAGTGACCACTCCCCTGACCAGCACCTCCCAGGGGAGGTGCCCAGAACTCCTCCAGAGTGTCCCAGACCTCTGCTATGCAGAGGTGTGAGGGCACAATGGACAGCTCTGAGTGGCCAGTGCCAGCAGGTGACATCAGAGACCCCTCCTGCTAGGTGCTTAACTTTCTCTGTAGCCAATTCTCCTCTGTGGGCTATTTAGGGTCTCTCCTGTGGGTATCTCACCAGATAACGAATGCAAGAGCTCACCAGAATTCCTCTGCACTTCCCTCTTCGACTGCTGCCAAGGATCGACCGCTGACTGCTCCAGGACACCTGCATAACCGCAACAAAGTAGCCAGAAGACTACCAGCAACATTTTAACGCCTCATCCTGCCAGCTTTCTCAACTGTTTCCTGGCTGTGCATGTTCTGAGGGCTGTCTGCCTTCACCCTGCACTGGAAGCCAAGAAGAAATCTTCCGTGGGTCGACGGAATCTTCCCCCTGCCAACGCAGGCACCAAACTTCTGCATCACCGGTCCTCTGGGTCCCCTCTCATCCTGACGAGCGAGGTCGCTGGAACACAGGAGCTGAGTCCAAGTGTCTTCAACAGTCCAGTGGCCCTTCTGTCCAAATTTAGTGGAGGTAAGTCCTTGCCTCCCCACGCCAAAAAGTAATCCTGTGTACTGCGTGAACTGTAGCTGCTTGGGCTTCTGTGCACTTTTGCAAGACTTCCTTCGCGCACAGCCTAGCCCAGGTCCCCAGCACTCCATCCTGCATTTCCCAACTCGCTGCATTGGACTCCGATGTCGTGGGACCCTCTTTTATTGCTCTGAGTCGACCGTCATCCCCAGATCTTCTAAGTGCCTGTTCAGGTGCTTCTCTGGGTGCTGCCTGCTTCTACCTGGCTCTCTGAGTTGCTGAGCGCCCCCTCTGTCTCCTCCTCCAAGGGGTGACCTCCTGGTCCTTCCTGGACCCTAGCAGCACCCGAAATCCTCAACCGTGACTCTTGCAGCTAGCAAGGCTTGTTTGTGGTCTTTCTGCGTGGAAACAACTCTGGATCCTCCAGCATGCTGTGGGACATCTTCTGACCAAAGGAAAAGTTCCTGGCCCCTTCCGTTGTTGCAGAATCTTTGGCTTCTTCCACCCGGAGGCAGCCCTTTGCACCTTCATCTGGGGTTTAGTGGGCTCCTGCCCTCCCGGACACTTGTGTGACTCTTAGACTTGGTCCCCTTCCTTTACGGGTCCTCAGGTCCAGGAATCCATCTACAGTGTTTTGCAGTCAGTTGTTGTCCTTGCAGAATCCCCTATTTCGACTTTACTGTCTTTCTAGTTTAGTAGGGTAACTTTACTCCTACTTTTCAGGGTCTTGAGGTGGGGTATCTTGGACACCCTTAGTGTTTTCTTACACTCCTAGCGACCCTCTACACACTACACTAGGCCTGGGTCCATTTGTGGTTCACATTCCACTTTTGGAGTACATGGTTTGTGTTGCCCTTGGCTTAGCTCTCCCTATTGCATTCTATTGTGTGCTACATAGTTTGCACTACTTTTCTAACCGTTACTTACCTGATTTTGGTTTGTGTCTATATATTTTGTGTATATTACTTACCTCCTAAGGGAGTATATCCTCTGAGATACTTTTGGCATATTGTCACTCAAATAAATTACCTTTATTTTTAGTAACTCTGAGTATTGTCTTTTCTTATGACATAGTGCTATATGATATAAGTGGCATGGTAGGAGCTTTGCATGCTCCTAGTTCAGCCTAAGTTGCTCTGCTATAGCTACCTCTATGAGCCTAAGCTGCTAGAACACCTCTATTCTACTAATAAGGGATAACCGGACCTGGCACAAGGTGTAAGTACCACAAGGTACCCACCATAAGCCAGGCCAGTCTCCTACACCATGCCACTAGGTACACTGAAGCCATCCCCTTAAGGACCACTACAGCTCCTGCAGTGGCAAAGGCCCTCCTGGGAATCTTTTCCAGAGTGGGTTTCCCTAAGGAAGTGGTGACAGACAGAGGTAGTAACTTCATGTCTGCATACCTCAAAGCAATGTGGAAGGAACTTACAAGTTTACCACCCCTTACCATCCACAAACAAATGGTCTGGTTTGATAATGGGACTATCTGATAAACTCAGAAGGAGATGGGATGTCCTCTTACCTTGCCTCCTTTTTGCTTACAGGGAAGTACCCAAAAAAGGAGTGGGATTTAACCCCTTTGAACTCCTCTTTGGGCACTCTGTGAGAGGTCCCCTTGCTCTTGTTAAGGAGGATTGGGAACAACCTTTAAAAGCTCCTAAACAGGACATTGTGGACTATGTACTTGGCCTAAGATCAAGAATGGCTGTGTATGTGAAAAAGGCCACTAAAAACCTTCAGGTCAGCCAGGAGCTGCAAAAGCAATGGCATAACCAGAAGGCTGTCCTGACTCAGTACCACCCAGGTCAGAAGGTGTGGGTATTGGAGCCTGTGGCCCCAAGAGCACTACAGGACAAATGGAGTGGACCCCATGTAATTGTTGAGAAAACGGTTGAGGTTACCTATTTGTAGACCTTGGCACTGCCAGAAGTCCCCTTAGGGTGCTCCATGTCAACCGCCTGAAACCCTACTATGACAGGGCTGATCTCACCCTGCTCATGGCAACTGATGAGGGACAGGAAGCAGAGAGTGATCCTCTCCCTGATCTCTTCTCCACCACTGAAGCTGATGACTTAGTGAAGGGAGTAGTACTTGCAGATTGTCTTACTGCAGAGCAGAAAGATAACTGTATAAATCTTTTAAGTCAATTTTCTGAACTCTTCTCACTGATACCAGGTACCACTACTTGGTGTGAGCATACAATTGATACTGGAGACAGTTTACCTGTCAAAAGTAAGATTTACAGGCAGCCTGACCATGTCAGGGACTGCATTAAACAAGAGGTTCAGAAAATGCTAGACTTAGGAGTGATAAGCCTTCAGAAACCCTATGGGCTAGCCCAGTGGTGCTTGTCCCTAAACCTCACAGTAAAGATGGAAAAAGAGAGATGAGGTTTTGTGTTCACTATAGAGGGCTCAACCAAGTAACCAAGACAGATGCTCACCCTATACCCAGGCCAGGTGAGCTCATAGATACATTGGCTTCTGCCAAGTATTTAAGCACTTTTGATCTAACTGCAGGGTATTGGCAGATTAGGTTATCAGAAGATGCTAAACCAAACACTGCATTCCCAACCATTGGAGGGCATTATCAATTCACAGTAATGCCCTTTGGTCTGAAAAATGCACCTGCCACTTTTCAAAGGTTGGTGAACAGTCCTGCAAGGGTTAGAAGCTTTTAGTGCAGCATATCTAGATGATATAGCTCTCTTTAGCTCAACCTGGGATGATCACCTGGTCCACCTAAGGAAAGTTGTGGAGGCCCTGCAAAAACCAGGCCTCACTATCAAGGCCTCAAATTGCCAGATAGGACAGGGGAAAGTGGTTTACCTGGGCCACCTGGTAGGTGGGGAACAGATTGTACCACTGCAGGGGAAGACCCAGACCATTATGGAATGGACTCCCCCTACAACTCGAACCCAGGTGAGAGCCTTTTTAGGCCTCACAGGGTACTATGAGAGATTCATCAAGAATGATGGCTCCATAGCAGCCCCTCTTAATGATCTCACTAGCAAAAAGATGCCTAAAAAGGTATTGTGGACAGCTAGCTGTCAAAAAGCTTTTGATGAGCTCAAACAGGCCATGTGCTCTGCACCTGTCCTGAAAAGCCCTTGCAACTCCAAGAAATTCATAGTCCAGGCTGATGCTTCTGAATTAGGGGCTGGGGCAGTTCTATCACAGCTGAATACTGAGGGCCAGGATCAACCTGTTGCTTTTATCAGCAGGAGGTTGACCCCTAGAGAAAAGCGTTTGGTCTGCCATAGAGAGGGAGGCCTTTGCTGAGGTCTGGGCACTGAAAACGTTGACACCATACCTATTTGGGACTCACTTTTTTGTTCAGACAGACCACAAACCTCTACTTTGGCTAAAACAAATGAAAGGTGAAACCCCTAAATTATTGAGGTGGTCCATATCCCTACAGGGAATGGACTATGCAGTGGAACATAGACCTGGGAGTGCCCACTCCAATGCAGATGGACTCTCCAGATATTTCCACTTAGACAATGAAGACTCATCTGGGTAAGGTTATCCTTATTGTCCCTAGTGTGAGGGGGGGGGGTTGTGTAGGAAAGTACCATCTTGCCTGGCATGTTACACTCATTTTCACTGTGTGCATGTTTGTTTTTGCCTATGTGTCACTGGGATCCTGCTAGTCAGGACCCCAGTGCTTATAAAGTATGCCCTGTATGTGTTCCCTGTGTGGTGCCTAACTGTATCACTGAGGCTCTGCTAACCAGAACCTCAGTGTTTATGCTCTCTCTGCTTTTAAAATTGCCACTGCAGGCTAGTGACTAATTTTACCAATTCTTATTGGCACACTGGAACACCCTTATAATTCCCTTGTAGGTCAATACCTATAAGTAGAATCACAATGGTAACTCCGAACATGGCCATGTAACATGTCTAGGATCATGGAATTGTCACCATTGACAATTCCATGCATCCCCGGTTCTCCAGCACAGAGCCAGGGTACTGCCAAACTAACTTTCTGGGTTCTTCACTGCGGCTACTGCTGCTGCCAACCCCTCAGACAGGTTTCTGCCCCCCTGGGGCCTGGGCATCCTGGTCCCAGGAAGGCAGAACTGCACCTGTACAGACATTGTCAAGCTGCGTCACTTCTACAGACATTTTCCACAAACCAGACTCCCAACCCACCTATGGATGAAGCCCGCAGTGATGTCCAAACTCCTGGACATGTGGATGTGGATGCCATCAGCCAAGTATTGAGGTTTATCATGAGTCGTAAGGGGTGATGAGCCAGATGCTAACTGAACTCCAGGAAATCAAGCAGATGCAGAGGGACATGAATCAACATATGGAGGCCTATAACTCCAGCATGGGTATCTTAGCAAGTGTGCTGAGGGACATCAACATAACTCTGAGCAGGGCTTTTCCCCAAACATAAACCCCTTCCTGTGGGCCAACTACATCAAGCCCAAGTACATCTGTGGCAGACATAGGAAGGGATGCCCTGTCAGAGGACCAGACACCCTCAAACACCCCTGCCTCCGCAGTAGTTGAACCCCCTTGTCATCACAAGCAGGGACGTAAATGTAAAAACCCAGGGGGTGCGGATGGCAAGGCACCCACTTCTGCCAGCAAGAAAACTCAGGTCAGATATACAAGAAGTGGCACAGAACAGCTGCTGCGCCAAAATTAGCAGCGCCGTGCTGCATCACTTCTAAAATACAGGGATGCGCTATAATTTCAATAATACGGTACCCCCTGTGTTTCCGCCTGCGCTGGCACTAAAGTTGCTGGTGAGTGCCAAAGGAGCCACCCTTACACCATAGTGCAAGGATGGGTGTGTTGAGGGGGAGATGTTTTTTTGTCCAGGAACAGACCCCTTCCTGCTCAAAAGCAATCTTCTATGGTGATTTGCTCTTTCTATGTGTGCAGTAGAATGCAGCACAAATAGAAACAGCAAAAATAAGGAGAAATGAAAGCATTTCTCCTCGTTGCACCATGCTAACACCACCCGTGGGGTGGTGTTAGATTTTGGTGCTCCCTCAGGTTTGCGATTTCTTGTTAATCTGGGGCAGCATCAAAATGCAAAGGACGCTGCGTGTGAAGGGGCTGTATTTACAAGGTGGTGTGAAGCCACAAAAAGTGGCTTAACACCACCTTGTAAATACAGCACACTGCACAGCACCACCGGATAGACACAAAAAGTGACGCTTTGGTGGCTCTAAGTCCTTGTAAGTCTGGCCCCTCATCTTTAATGTCCTCCTTTGTGTGTCACACATTTTCACTCTGTGAACTGATCCTGACCCCATTTCATTTCTGATGGGAGGTGTACTCTGGACTTTGTTCTGATGGTGTGGCATCTACTCCTATGATTTTATTCACATGACCGACCCCTTAACTTTTCAATTATGTTGCTTTTTGCCACAAGTTTGTTTTTACCCTCAGCATTGTAATAAATTCACAAGTCACAAACAGAATGTATGTTGTTTTCAATTTCACCTTTAGCAACATAAATTTGTAAGAAGATGTGAACCATACATGGGGAAAACAAGCTACTTGTGGAAGTTGCCTATACACAATGTCCAATGTTACAAACATTCCACACAAACACATACATACAAGTGTCTTGTCAAAGAAGAAAATGTATTACATTTTTCAGCTCATAGGTTGTCAACTGGAACTTAGAATTTATAAATGATTGAATCAGACTGGGTAAATGATCAAATTTACAGATACAGACATCCAGACCACGGAAGGAAGAGATATATCAGACATTGTACAGTAGAACAGGCAAACATGACATTGGTTGATGTGATCATATGGAGCCACAATGCCTATCTCACAAAAAGAATCCAACATCATATAATGCAAGACTCAGACAGATGGCAGACCAACAGTTTTTGATCACAGGGTCATTCCAATCTAGTGCTTCTGCACTTGTTGGCATAGCACAAACAAATGTCTATTGTGTGCCACAGGTACTTTGGCCCGCAATGATGAAACACATCAATAGCTAAATGCAGTTCATGGAAAAGGAGGATTTAGCCAATGTGAGGGAAACTAACATGAATTCAGCCTAGGACTACATATTATCTGACCACAGAATGACATATGTGATGTATCAGGTCCACCAAACAACAAGGAATAAGTCCAACAGAGTCCTCCAAACTTTAATCGTATCATTGGCAAGCTGTCTTGGCACAGGTTTTGTACACCCAAAGTCTGTGACCCACATTTCCAGGGACTATCCATGTCCACTTCATCTGTCCGAACAGCATCAAATGCCTGCTAGTGTCACAACTCGGAAATGTCCCAATGAAGATGTCATCCGAACAAACGCAAAAAAACAGTATAGTTATGAAACCATATATATGACACCATTCATATAGCAAACGTCTGGAGAACGCAGTCCATTTTATAAATCTCACACAAACAAAGCGTCAAAAAGCTTCCTCATCAGACACACTTTACCAGTACTTGCTAGACCTTCAGCTACAGGACTAGATACTTCTCACATCATCACAGCAAGAGATCATTGTACAGTCAAAGTCATGACATCTCATGACATATTTACACTCATGAGAAGAAGCTGGTGATGAGATATTGTTGCAAGTCAACTCCTTCTTCTCCACCACTATCATCTTCATGTGGCATTTCCGGATTTTCACCTGGTGGCACAAAAGGCTCCCCCTCCTTTGGGATGTTAGGGATTTTGTTTCTCAAGGCGATTTTATGGAGCATGCACCACACCACAGTGATTTGACACACCTTCCAGGGTAAATAAAGAAAGTTTATCCCAGTCTTTGCCAGCCACAAAATCTGGCCTTCAGGAACCCAAAATCCCCCTCAACTGGCTGCTGTGTTTTTCCGTGGGCCTCATTGAAGCTGACTTCCCCTGGCGTAGTTGGATTCCTCAGCGGTGTTAACAACCAAGGACAATTAGGATATGCTGAGTCTCTTGTTTTATAATAAGACATAAGTGCCAAAATGAGTCATGCACTTCTTGATTGTAGCACCTGACATTGTATACACAAGCTTTGGACAGATGTAACTTACCAACAAGACAGGCCTTCTCCGAATGCATTTGTAACATCAGCAGGGATATGGTGCTGTTCCGCATTACAAAGGAATCATGGGGTGATCCTGGGAACTGGGCACAGACGTTTGAAATGTACATATCTGACAAGCAGACAACTTGCACGTTGATAGAATGGAAGTGTTTTCTGTTGCTATAGACTTGTTTACTGGGATGCAGTGTCATCAATGCAATATGGGTACCATCAATGGCCCCCACGACATGTGGTAAGAGACCAAATCCATGGAAGTCAAACTTCACATTGGCTAAATCCTCATGTCCGGGGAACCTGATATAGCTGTTAATGTGTTTCACTGTTGCTGTTAGCACATCTATTAAAACACCACTGAACCTACATTGTGACATACTACCAGATATAGCCACTGCATGCTGAAATGACCCTGTGGTCAGGAAGTGTAATACTGCCATGACTCTCACAATGGTTGGTATACATGTCGGATTAGTGTTTTGAGGCATGAGGTCTGGCTCCAACTGACAACATAGATCTTGGATTGTATGCATATTCAGACGGAACTGCTTCATTATGTCACGTTCTTCCATAGTCTGGAGGTCTGGAAAGGAATGGTACACTGGAGGTTGTCACATCCTCCCTCTCCCAGAGTACTGATTGTGGAATGAAATGAGTTGGAGCATTAGTTACTGTAGCCAGACCAACATATCTGATGATTAAGACCTAAGTCATGTGATAAACATTACTGACTGGAAATACATTCCACCCATTACAAAGCAAAAATGTCTACAACTCAAGGTCCAGCTATGATCCCCATTGTTATCTAGACATGTGTCAACTACACATATGTTTACATAACGCACCTATCTGCTCATCTTGTGCCCCTTGATATTGTGAAGTATGTTCCCACCACCAAAATACCGTCACTGTCAAGGTACATTAGAAATGGGGACTGAGGTACCCACTTGACCTAGCACTTATTTTCATTGACCCTAATTGTCGATGTGTGTCATTGCCTAATGACAGGCCCATTAACCCCATGCGTCTGTTGTCACCTTTCAGAAGTCATGTTTGTGCAGTACAGGCCTAATGCACAAGTAAAAAACCCACAGTGAAGATGGTTGATGCAAGTTGAGATCATGACATGTGAATCACTACCTTTGTTACATGTAACCAACAAGACCAAATCTACCTTGGTATTGTTGAATGTCATCTTTGCAGGAGTGCCACATATGGTTAGAGGTGTCTCCTGTGATACCCGTATATACCTCACAAACCCACTCAGAATTGGGATGAGACTACATTATGTAGACCACATTTCCACACATCCACAGAGAAGAAGCTTCCAGTCACACCCATGCCAGCCCTTTAATTGTCATGTAAGTCTTACAGTGTCATCTGTACCATGGTAGTTGCCTGTATGGACCATATGCAACAAGTCAATGTGTCTGGATGTAAAGGTTTTGGTACAGTCATGAGCAAGTAGTTTACCCTTCCGAAGGCCACAGTGGTGCTTTGTGTTTCCTAGTGGCTCACATCACAGTCTATGTTGCTTGGCCCTGGGCTACAGTATGTCAGTGGGCTTGCTTAGTCAGTGTAGGCCATGACCAGGTTTGTGGATAGTCCCAAGATGACTCGAAAAGTGTGCATTTATGTCCCTGTACTTATCATCATGTGTGCTTTACACATGTTGTGTGTTGACAATTGTAAACCTCTTGTGTTAGGTGTTTCAAAATTGTCTGTTACACAACCAGTTACCATCAGTAAGTGCAATTATGACCTCTTTATTTGTCTATTGAATCTGTACAGGTCAATAACCACCAGAAGCAAGGGATTTGGAGATTCATCACTGAGAAGGTGAGGACACTGGGGATCTATCGTCGGTGGAGGGTCCACTGTCAAAAAAAGTGGGAGTAATTGAGACATTGGGCCTCGCAAATTGTGGAGGTCCAGCTGGGGCTGTCCTCCCAATGTGGGCATGGCCTACGTCGGAACCTGACCCACACTGGCAGTAGCCTACCCTGAGCTTAATGCGCACTTGAGGGGAGTAAAACAGCTACAAGGGGGTAAATCCTGAGGATATTCATAGCTGTTACATTAACAGGTTGATGTGTGAGAGGCAGCCATCTCCCCATGAATAATGGAGATAATCAATGAGTAATACACAAGGTGAGTTATTGTTTGTGTAGGTATGGTAGCTGGTTCATGGTGATGTCGCTTGACTACTCCTAGTGACCAAGGAAACAACATACTACAGTCCACTAACAATATACTCACTTGAGCAGACACATGGATAAGTGCAGTGGCCAATCATCTCATGTTATTTCATGTTGTGGGTGTCATTTGTACCCAACAGTCCACTTGTCTTCAGTGTGTCATCCTCAACATCAAACAGCGTGAGGTAATAGATTACTGTACTTAGCCATGTGTCAGGTCAAGGCAGTATATTGGAATCCAACAGGCCACATGCCTTCAGTTTGTCAAGAGTGCTGGTGCCTTACTATTGTCTCTCATGCGGTGGTGACCATCATACATGTGACATAGCAGACATTGTCCTTTGTGTGCAGTCACTGAGCAATCTATTCCCCTCGTAATTAGGGAATGTAAAGTTAAATGATCTGTGTAACATCACTGTTGGCATCAGCATTTGTGACTGTATCCTAGCATGTGTACCTTGCACTTTTGTAATATCATTTCCACTACTTTTTCATACGTGATCAACCTGTCTTCATTGGATACTGACTGCTTACAACACATATGGGTACATGCCAAAATCTCTTATTAATTAGTTTCATATGATGGGTATACATTTCATGTGGTGCCACCTACAGGAATGTGTCAACATTGTTTGTTGGGTCACACATAGCCTAACCCATTACTCCATGTCATTTACCATGAACAATTGAAGAGCAATGAATAACATGGCAGATAGACCTACAGTACTCACAATGTACATTTCCACTCCATTGATGTTAAGTCATTTGGCTAAGTGCTCTGCACACGTCAATTGTTGATGGTTCATTACTTGACTGCTAACATGCATCAGGGAATGACAAGCAGAAATTTTGGAATTGTATGTTAATGTGCACACTCAGTAATCCAGTGGAATCTGTGCTTGCATGACATAAAGGTACAGAGATGTCCCTTTTTATTGAGAGACATGTTAAAGGCCATCTTTAGATTTTGGAGATTCCCTGAGCCACAACAACATTTAATGCTCTATTGCCTTTTGGTAATGGCATTTTAGAAGGGTGTTCTTAGCAGTACTATTTGAAACAGATGAATTCCGTAAGCATAGCTGATTCATTCTGCTATGGATATTTTTCGGCAAATCTCTCAGACATTTTGACCAGATTGTCTCTAAGGTACTTTTCTGTGTAAGACGTGTTATCCAGCAAAGCAACATTAGTACAATTGCCATCACACTATTTTGGCAATGTACATATTGTGAAATTAACATTGGTGACTGTTTACAGTGCAACATGTGTGTTTCCATGTCACCTTCTTTTGGGCTACTGTACTTCTTACTGCAGCATATCTAGATGATTTGCCCATCATTTCAACCTGATTTAATATTTTGAATTTGAACATTTGCTGATTGTAGAACCTAGTGTGGAATCTGTGACAATGTCCTTAGCATTGCCATTATATTTGATGCCAACAGGTTAGTGAGGGGTGCTACAATAGCCAAACCATTCAAGGTTACAAGGTCTCCTATTTGATCAAAGGGCATTGTGAATGGACAACTTCACTCATGCAATTGAAGTTGTCTGTGATTCTGATTTTCCTGTTGGTAATTGTTTGTAGTACCCAAGAGGGTAGCCGTCTCCTTCGTGCCAGGCACATCACCCCTGCACCTGTTAACCCTTCCTCCCTGAATGAGGAGGCAATTGACCTCCTGAGGTGCATCTCTGTGGGTCCGACTGCCATTCTGAATGCCATCCAGGTGCAGGGCACCAAGCTCCAATAGATAGTTGCATACCTGGAAGGCATTAACAGGGCTGTGTTACCCTACATAGATCTTTTCAGGCTCTGGTCTCCTCCCTCAAGACAGCCTTCCATCCCCCACAGTCCCCCACCCCACCACCTTCCTCTTCCCCATCCAATTTCCCTATTCCCACACCTGTCCAAAGCACATTCACACATATGCATGCACACATCTCAACAACCACGAGTAGCACACATAAACACAAATGCCACAAAACACACAAACATGCAAGCACTCCACTGTCACTCACCCCACTCACAACCACCACCACATCCACCTTACCCCAGACACCACCCCAACACCCATATACACAACCACCACATACACCACACCCCCAAACACCACCCCAACACCCACAGACATAACCACTACATCTGCCATATCCCCAGACACCACTCCCACACCCACAAACACAGCAACAATACCCTCAATACCCCTAGACACCACCCCAACACCCACAGATATAGCTACTACATCCACCATACCTCCAGATACCTCCCACTCCCACAAAGAAGCATCCACCACTCCCACCAAACCCATCACATCCACATCACAGTTCATCTAGAGATGCAAACATCCACACTCACACATGCAACAGACACTTACTAAACACAAACATACTTCAAACACACACACCAGCACCAACAACACCCAAAACCACACCTGACACAGGCACTTCCTCAACCCCCAACCCCTAATCCCTCCTGTACACTCTCACCATTTCCCCCAGATAAAGTTTTACATTTGCCCTTACCTCTGTGGAAGCCGCCCCCTGAAGAGAAAAGGACCCCAACCTCACCCCAACCCATTTCCTCCACTTCCAAGTCCTCCTCTGTTGCACCTGCCCCCTCAGCCCCCTGCAACCCACCTAAACCAAGAAGAAGCAACCCTTCCCAATGTGAGGTCTACCCTTCAAAAGACCAAACCCACCCATCAAAAACCTAGCCCACCCCACCCAAGGGTGATTATTGAGGTGCCGGGAATGGCAATAAATGCCTTTTCCTGTGGAGGTTTCTGTGGCAGTGATCTGCGAAGCAAGTTGTGGGGCACAGCAGTGTGCTCAGCATACCTTTTACCAAGTGTTAGTAGTTAGCCCCTTCTCCGTTTTTGGAGGCTTGCAAATAAAGTTCAGTTGTTTGTTTTGCTATACATTGGTCCTGCTATTACTTTTCTACCTTTTTGATGTTCATGAATAATATTTGAGGTATGACTTGTGTTTGTTTTACCAGGATTGATGATCCATTTGCTGAGGTTGGTAATATCTGACTTTGAAACCAGTGCTAAAGTCACCCAGGACAAGGCTAAATGTTGTATGGAAGGATAAGTAAGAGGTGATCCAATTGGGTTGGCATTGCATTGGGTGTTGTTTCATATAAATATTTAATATGGGCTTTAACACTGTCAACACCTATGTAGATTGGACATTTGTTTAATGTGTGCAAGCTGGAGGTTTGTCTATGCATGGAGGGTGTTTGATTGTCCTGCCTTCCTATGTAATTGAATGGACATGTTTACATTTTAATGTGTGTAACTTACACCAACTTTGTCTAAATGTGTAACCCACTCTGTTACTGGTGTATTTGCTTTCTAGACTTACACTTACACATTTGCCACATGGGCATGGCATATGGTTATGCTGTTGATTGTCCCTGGTACTCATCAGGCCACAGTTCCTGTGCAAATAGTGTTTTTGGAGCCATGTACAAAGTGAAATGTGTCCTAGGGTAGCAGCCTTCCTGTGGTCCCCCTGATTCAACCATACCTATTCTGCAGGGATTGTTTATATTGTGTGCTTTGGATGTGTGTCACATAAATTATTATGCATACCATTTCCCTTACATTCTCTTGCAATGTGGGTGACGTTTGTGTCCATCACATGGACTTTGCAGGGAAGCTGTGTTTGGGTTCAATGACACATCCATACAGATGTATATGTTCTGTCACGATGGGCCATGGCAATGTGAAGGTGTCACTTCAATTTGCAGGTGTGATATTAATGTGAATTTGTTGTTGTGTGGCACAATATTATGAACACATCACTATTCTTGAAACTGGGATGTGCATACATACCAGGTTTTGTAGAGTGTGGTGGTGCAGTGTCAGTCACCTGGCCAAAGGGGGCACCATAGGACTGTTTTGGGACGTATGTTGTGTTCAGCTCCAAACCGGGGCACACAAAATATATTTAGGGCATAGAGCACAGCTCATTTATCATGTCAATGGCAGTCATTGAAGTTGCTGTGGAGTTGGGGTAAACGGGTATGTGTTTGACTTCCATCTGTTGTGTCCACAACACCATCCATTTTGAGTGCCATCAAGCAGCACAAGCATCTGCAGAACATGTAGGATCAGCTCCACGGCAGCACCGGATGTGTGAGGCTGCCTACAGGTGAGTTCTGGCCTTATGTCCCTCTATTTCCACCACCTCAAATGTGGTGGTTGGGACAGTGACTGTACTTGTGGTTTGTCCTCCAATAGATGCATTGGCCTATCTTGCCAACATCGCGATTTAGATTTGCTGGTGGTCTGGGCAGGACTGTGGTGGTCTTTTGTCTATGTAACCGCATGTATCATAATACGGCGGTCAGATCACCAATACTGCTGTGGTCGTACCGCTGCTGCGACCATGGTCGGTCCCTGGTCTGTCAAGCTCATAATCAGTCCCCTATATTGGAGTGAGAATAGAAAATGTCACCCTTTAGTGTCCATCACCTTCCCTAAATTAGTGTAGATTGTAGCATGAATAGTAAATGTCACCCCTTTAGTGTTCAACACCTTCCCCAAATTGGTTTAGATTAGAGTGGGAATAGTACATGTCACCCATTTGGTGTCCAACACCATTCCTAAATTTGTTTAAGTTGGAGTGGGAAAAGTAAATGTCACCCCTTTAGTTTCAGCACTCTTCCCAAAATGGTTTAGATTGGAGTGGGAATAGTAAATTTCACCCTTTTAGTGTTCAATATATTCTCCAAATTGGCTTAAATTGGAGTTGGAATAGTAAATGTAACCCATTTACTATCCACCACCTTCCTCAAATTGGTTGAGATTGGATTGTAAATAATATTTGTCACCCCTTTAGTACCCAGCACCTTTTATAAATTGGTTTATATTGGAGTGGGAATAGTAATTATCACCTATTTAGTGTACAACATCTTCCTTAAATGTCTTTAGATTGAGGTAAGAATAGGAAATGCCACCCCTTTAGTGTCCAACACCTTCCCCAAATTTTATTAATTTAGAGTGTGAATGATTAATGTCACCCTTTCTGTGTCTAACACCTTCTCCAAACTGGCTCACGTAGGAGTGGGAGTAGTAAATATAACCCCTTTAGTGCCCAACATCTTCTCTAGATTTGGTTAGATTGTTTATTGTCCAACACTTTCTTCAAAATGGTTTACATGGGAGTGTGATTATTTAATTTAATATTTTTAGTGCAAAATACCTATGTAAGTTGTTTTTCTATATAGTAGTAATAGCTTATATAATTGAATAAGTATTGTCTGTGTTTATAAAGATAATTAAACAAGTAGTTAGTTATATATTTGTAATAAATAGCATTATTATTGATATATTATTTACATATGTTCATAGAATAAAGACATAACACATTTTTCAAATTTTATTTATTTTTTCAAAGTTTATTTAATGCATATTTTGACATTTTTAAAAATATGTATTTATAGTTAAACATTTATATACTGATTAGTAAAACAATTCTTACTACATTTTAACTATCTACCATGCACTTTCAATTTTCAATTAAATTCTTTATTTATTCGGTTATGTAATAATAACCATAAATCTCATAAATACATAGTACTTTACATACAAACATACAAAAAAAATGTAAACACTGGCATATTTAAAATCTTAAGAATTTCCCCTTTCATTTACACTTAAAAATATTTAAGAATCATAAAGGTTTACACTGTTTCACAAATTAATAGCCCCTTTTAAGATCTCACCGCCCGGCACACCATCTCATCAGGGACCATATGTAACCACATGTAGGCTGGGCGATACTGCACAAAACCCTTTTTTCTCAATACGTGAAGTAAAAATCTTTGTCTAAAAGGTGCATAAAAATCACAAAACATGGTAAAATGGATTGAAGACTCTAAAGACACCCCATCACACGGACAAATTTGTATGGATTTCAAATCATACTGGCCAAGCGGGAAGCACAGATTAATTCTAATTACTCCTAATCGAAAGCGGGTAATGAGTGACCTTTCCCAAACTTTTTGTACCGCCAGAAAATTCAATTCCGGACCAGCCTGCAGCTTTAGCATTAAAAAATTCCTCACCATTTGTATCCTTAAATCCTCTGCCTCCCTTTTGCTCCCAACATTTTAAAAACATTATCTTTTGCCCAACTTTTATTGATACCTGATAAACATTGTGGGGCACTGAACATTTCTGGCCGGCCGAGGGATGTGTTGGTTTCTTTTATGTATGCCAGCCAGGGGCTATTCAAGGCTTGATCACATGTCAGACAATCACACAGCATTTCCCTAATTAGGGAGGCAAAGTCATTTGACCAAACGGAAATCCACAGCAGAAGGGACGCAAACTTAACACCATCCTCCACACATTCAAGATTCTCTTCCTCATGAAGGCAAAACCCGGAAATATTTTGTTCCACGCCCAGTAACCTTCTACAGAAGTGATTTTCTTCTATCTGGGGCTCCAAACTACCTGAACAACTCCAGAGTGCTGCCCCATATGTAAGAACTGGAAGGCGTTTACATCTGTATACCTCAAGCAGAGGCTTTATAGGCTTATTCCCTACTCTTGAAGCAAACTCAAGAGTCGCTCCTACAGCAGCATTGCCTCAAGATGCAGGATTTCCATATTCCTTTGTCATCACAAGTTACTCTTTGATAGGAAATCTCCTGCACACGGCTGATGATTTGACCATTAATCTTGAAAGCACCCACTTTTTTCATTGGCTTGCCACAGACCATAAAGTGGGACTTGCTGCTGTTAACCTCTAAATCTAAATCAGAGCAAAAATCACCATACTCCTTACCCACCTCGCAGAGATTATTCATAATATATGCAATAAGTACTACATCATCCACGTATATCAAAGTCGGGATACTCTTACCATTTATTTAAGGAACATCTTTACAACTTTCCACCAAATAATTGTGCGAGCCATTTGAGTATAAAAGAAACAAAATGGGGGCCAAAACACACTGCTGTCTCCCGCCTCTTTTTATTTTAAAAGATTCCTTGCATTCCCCATGAGTTCCATATCTCACGGATGCCCTTGTCCACGAGAGTAGATACCGGATCAGTTCCACAATTTGGGGCTCCATGCCTGTCAAGGTTAAACTTTCCCATAGCTTTCTGCGATTTACTTTATGAACTTTATCAAAGGCACAGCTGAGGCCCATAATAGCAAGATACAAAGTACCCTTCTTCGCCTGCATATATTTACCAATCAACATGAGAAAATTCAGACATTGCTCCTTAGTTCCCAGCCCTTCCCTAAAACCATACTGCACCTTACTCAACACATTCAGCTTTGTCATCCATTCCTCAATACGCCGTAGAACAATTTGACCCAGTATTTTCAACGAGGAGTCTAAGAGTGAAATTGGGCGATAAGATTTGGGATCACTCCGATTTCCCTTTTTGAAAACAGGTATAATACACGTGGATTTTCATGAGGAAGGGATTCCTGCACTCATTGCAGCATTTAAAACATTTAGCACTATAGGTGCCCACATCTGAGGATGACGTTTGTGTAGGTCCATTGGAATTGCATCAGGGACCGGCACTTTGTGGCTGGAGCTCTCCTGCATAGCCACAAACACCTCATCTAGTCTGAATCTGATGGCCACATTTGGGATATCACCTGATATCTCTTCCGTTACCTCCCCTTGAGTTCTACCCGGGAAAATCCCACTAAAGTGACTGACCCACATGTCAGGGGGAATATTGCAAACACGCCCATCAGAAGTTTCTGTCTCAAAGGAAACCCTATCTACTATCTTCCAGAACAAGCTTGAGTTTTTGGTGGTCGACACCTGCTCCAGATCCTCCCAATCCTATTCCTTCATCTGCTGTTTTCTTACCTTCAGAAGACATTTATGGAGGAGGCTGGCCTGGCTTATAGTGGGTACCTTGTGGTACTTACACCTGGTGCCAGGTCCAGTTATCACTTATTAGTAAATTAGAGGTGTTCTAGCAGCTTAGGCTGATAGAGGTAGCTATAGCAGAGAACCTTAGGCTGAACTAGGAGACATGCAAAGCTCCTACTATACCACTTATATCACTTAGCACTATATCATAAGAACACACAATACTCAGAATACTAAAAATAAAGGTACTTTATTTTAGTGACAATATGCCAAAAATATCTCAGAGGATATACTCCCTTGGGAGGTAAGTAATGTACACAAAATATATGCACACAAAGCAAATCAGGCAAGTAAACAGTTGGAAAAGTAGTGCAAACAATAACACAATAGAATGCAATAGGGAGAAATAGGCCTAGGGGCAACACAAACCATATACTCCAAAAGTGGAATGCGAACCACGAATAAACACCAGGCCTAGTGTAGTGTGTAGAGGGTCGCTGGGAGTGTAAGAAAACACTAAAGGTGTCCAAGATACCCAACCCCAAGACCCTGAAAAGTAAGAGTAAAGTTACCCTACTACCCCAGAAAGATAGTAAAGTCGAGATAGGGGACTCTGCAAGGACAACAACTGACTGCCAAACACTGAAGACGGATTACTGGACCTGAGGACCTGTAAACGAAGAAGACCAAGTCCAAGAGTCACGCAAGTGTCCCGGGTGGGGCAGGAGCCCACTAAACCCCGAATGAAGGTGCAAAAGGGCTGCCTCCAGGTGGAAGAAGCCAAAGATTTGGTGCCTGCGTTAGCAGGGGGAAGATTCCATTGACCCACAGGAGATTTATTCTTGGCTTCCACTGCAGGGTGAAGGCAGACAGCCCTCAGAGCATGCACCACCAGGAAACAGTTGAGAAAGCTGTCAGGATGAGGCGCTACAATGTTGCTGGTAGTCTTCTTGATACTTTGTTGCGATTATGCCGGCGTCCGGTCGATCCTTGGCAGAAGTCGAAGAGGGAAGTGCAGAGGAACTCTGGTGAGCTCCTGCATTCGTTATCTGGTGAGATACCCACAGGAGAGACCCTAAATAGCCCACAGAGGAGGACTGGCTACAGAGACAGGTAAGCACCTATCAGGAGGGGTCTCTGACATCACCTGCTGGCACTGGCCACTCAGAGCTGTCCATTGTGCCCTCACACCTCTGCATCCAAGATGGCAGAGGTCTGGGACACACTGGAGGAGCTCTGGGCACCTCCCCTGGGAGGTGCTGGTCAGGGGAGTGGCCACTCCCCTTTCCTTTGTCCAGTTTCACACCAGAGCAGGGCTGGGGGGATCCCTGAACCAGTGTAGACTGGCTTATGCAAGGAGCGCACCATCTCCTCCCAGGCCCTTCACACCTATTTCCAAAGGGAGACGGTGTTACACCCTCTCTCAGAGTAAATCCTTTGTTCTGCCTTCCTGAGACTGGGCTGCCCAGGCCCCAGGGGGGCAGAAACCTGTCTGAGGGGTTGGCAGCAGTGGTAGCTGCAGAGGAAACCCCAGAAAGTTAGTTTGGCAGTACCCAGGCTCTATGCTGGAGACCCGAGGATGCATGGAATTGTCCCCCCAATCCCAGAATGGGATTGGGGGGGAAAATTCCATGATCCTAGACATCTTACATGGCCATGTTTGGAAATTACCATTGTGACGCTGCATATAGGTATTGATCTATGTGTAGTGCACACGTGTAATGGTGTCCCTGCACTCACAAAGTCCAGGGAATTTGCCCTGAACAATGTGCTGCCATCTTGGCTAGTGCCAGGGTGCCCACACACTAAGTATCTTTGCACCTAACCTTCACCAAGTGAGGGTTAGACATGTAGGTGACTTATAAGTTACTTTACTGCAGTGTAAAATGGCTGTGAAATAACGTGGATGTTATTTCACTCAGGCTGCAGTGGCAGTCCTGTGTAAGATTTGTCTGAGCTCCCTATGGGTGGCAAAAGAAATACTGCAGCCCCTAGGGATCTCCTGGAACCCCAATACCCTGGGTACCTGGTGAACCATATACTAGGGAATTATCAGGGTGTTCCAGTGTGCCAATCAGAATTGGTAAAATTTGTCACTAGCCTGCAGGGACAATTTTAAAAGCAGAGAGAGCATAAACACTGAGGTTCTGGTTTGCAGAGCCTCAGTAATACAGTTAGGCACCACACAGGGAACACATACAGGGCATACTTTATGAGCCCTGGGGTCCTGGCTAGCAGGATCCCAGTGACACAGGCAAAAACAAACATACATACAGTAAAAATGGAGGTAACATGCCAGGCAAGATGGTACTTTCCTACAGTTTAAACTGAGCCCGCACTCTACACACATAGACCTTATCTATGGGCTGGACCTTTAATGCCCTCTACAGCGTTTTCCTCACCACGAATAGAAGGTTTGTGAACCATCCTCCCTGACTCTAAGGAATAACCTCTTCATTTTTGATCATGGATTCCTTGATGGCGTAATTTACTATATTTACAGCCTTAATCACTTTCCCCGGTGGTGGGTATTCGGCCAAAAGAATCTCAATTATCAGATTAAAGTTTGATTTACTGCCCCCTTCACTACCTGTGGGTGGAGACACAGAGTTTGCGTTGGGGGAAGGCTGCAATGCTCCTGCAGCTCTCCCTGTCCATGGACACTTTGTGGGTAGTGGGCCCATCTTCCTGGGGCCACCATAAGCTGAAAACAGATCTGGAGAGAGTGTGGTGCCTCACAAGGCATTGTGGTGCAAGCTGCATATTAGATGAGCGGGGAGAGCCACTTACCTTTTTTTCATTGGTTTCTTCCTGCAGTCCCACCCCACATTCCTCTGTGTGTGGGGGTGTCCGGTCCCACCCCGATACCCCTATGAGGCTGCCTCATCTGAGAACGGCTCGGCAAGCCCACCCCTGGTTGCCCTCGTGTTCGGGGTGTCCGGTCCCACTCAGACACCCCTGTGATGCTGCCTCATCGTCAGAGAGCAGCATGGGTAGCCCACCCCAGACTGCCCTCGTTTCCAGGGGGGTCCAGTCCCACCCCGTGAGGTAAGTAGCATGGTGCTGCCACAGGAGCTGGCCCTTTGGTTGGTTTCTGCCTGCTCTTGCAGGCAGATGTGTGAGCTGCGGACAGATGGGTTGCCTCGGGTGAGTGCAGCGGTACTTCCCCTCCTCCTTTGGCACCATTGGGACCCCGGGATGAGGTCCGGGGCTGTCCTCGCCTTTGCAGGGAACACAACAGTGCTCTTCACCTTTCTCCTTTTCACTGGGCAATAGGATGTGCTCCTGGGCCCCTTGGTGATTTTCACGGGGGAGAGCAACGCCACTCCCCAGCTTTGTCTTTGGCCACAGAACCATCCTTCAGGCGGTGGTCATCTTTGCGGGGGACACATCAGTGCCCTCCAGTTTTGCTTCTTGGCAGGGCCCCATTGCATGTTCAAATTTAGCTCAATGGCACCCCTGGCTTAACTTTGGGCCGCATCCCAGCACATAATTGCGGGGAGTGTGACAGCGCTCCCTGGATTTGCTTCTTTTTGGGGTTAGCCCATGGGCCATGGCCCACCGCAGGGGCATCGACGGAGCAGTGGCAGAGCCCCACATGCTTCGCTGCTTGCTCGTAAAAGGGAAAAGTTTGCAGATCTTTTTCTTGTGATATCTCGGGCCCCCAAGGGCTGATTATGATGATCTTGGTGTTGTTTTGCTCCTGGTGGTAAGCCCTTGCCACCAGGAGCACTTTTGTTAGGCCACTTGGCCTGGAAAATCCCCAAATGGTAGGGAGAGGGTCTTCCGTCAGCACGCTCTCCTTGTGCCAGCTCAGTCTTTCCCCCTATTGGTCCTCAGGGTGGCTAAGGGGCCTAGCTTGCTTGGACCTAGCATGCACCTGGCTGGGTCTGAATTAATTTGGGGGCAGAGTCCCTGCCCCAGGGGGCAGTCAGGGCATTTTCTTCCAGTTGTCCATAACGCCCGTCTTCAGCCACAGTGTCCTGCAGGGAAGCACAGCCAAGAGAGAGAACTTTTCCCTGTGCAAGGCCTTTTAAGTGGGGGTGGAAGTGCCCAGCAGGCTTACACCTCTGGCCAATCCAGATGTGCCACATCACCTCCTTGCCCCTGTCCCCTCCTTCCTGCAGACTTCTGGGATAGCTCAAAATGATGTTGTCCAAGATCTAGTGCCACACATGCTCTGAAACTCCCAGCCCCTCCTCCCTGAAATTCCTTCCAGGACCTTTACACCCATTTCCTGGCACGGATGACAGCTGTCTGATTGATGCAAGGCACTGCTCAGGCAGCTGGACAAAGCAGTAATTAGCCCTATTCCTGAGCTGAGTCACAGAAAGCTGACATTCCTGGATGACCCATAAGTTGTGCAACTATGCTTTTGTAACCTACTGCATTATTCTTTTCATATTGGTTACAGTGTACATTGGTGTGACACTGGTCTCTGTGGACCCTAGGGGACCTGAGTTGAGCCCTAGGCCATGCTTTCCTATTGATATTTAATGAAGTGTCCACACAGTGAAGACAGTAAGCAAACTGACATTGACAATTAATGTAGTGTTCCTACAGTGAAAAGACAGCAAGTACACAAACTATCCCTCACATGTGAACACTCATCTCATGAGGCCTACTCCAAATCACCACCCACTCTGCATAGTTCCTTCTGTGCAAGGCTGCTGAAGCGGAGGTTTTGGGTTGCAAATGCCAGGAATCCTCCCCATGCAACCCTTACACAGGAGTACTCATGTGTGCACAAGTAACCAGCCCGGGGCATCCTACTCTTGCTGCGCCACCACAGCGTTTCCCTTAGCAAGGCGGCACTGGTAGTAACCACACAAATTCCATTTCACCATGAGTTTACTGTGGGTGAGTCCTCAAATATGAGGCTCCCTCACAGTAAAAGGTAAAAAACCAGGTGATGCAAAAGTTAAAAATCGGGGCAGACCAGATCAGAACCATCTTCTCATATATATATATATATATATATATATATATATGGCTATGAATTCATTTGTTCAAATAAGATTAACAAAGTAATACAAAACCCTAATCTGAAACTTCATGGAGACTAACAGAGAAATTCACACTAACACACGAGGTCCGTTTTTTGTCATTAACAAATATCCCTCAAACATTAATAAACAAATCCCTAAGAGAACAACAATACATCTAGAATAAAAATGAAAAGATCAATATCATAGGAGTTATCCACTACCCCACGTGTACTTCCATCTCCTCATCCGTATTTAATCCAAATGGGAATTTAATATGCAGATCAAGGATATATCTGGACTCCAATATTCTTAATTGTCTGACCCTGTTGCCACCCTGCACATTTTATTCCACCCAGTCTAAAGCAAAAAATCCCAAAAGTGACGCATCTTTATTATGTTTTAAAGAAAAATGTCTTGTCAAAGGGTAAGTAAAATCTGAATTACGGGTTGCCCCTTGATGTTCCAATATAGGCTTCCGCAATGGAAAAATAGTGCTACTCACGTATAAAAGGTGGCACGGACAGTAGAGCATGTAAGCATAAAAATCAGATGCACATGTAAGTTTCTGAATATCTTACACTTATGTCCCTCCAAAGTAAAGAAATCAATTGTGTTACCAATATACTTGCATGCCTTACAATGGATCCAGCAAAAAATGTTTTCTTTTTGTCAACCATGTGGTAACTGTTCATGCCTAATGGTAGCTGTGTGTCAAATAGTCTCCTAACATCCTACCTGTTCTATATTTAATTGCTGGATAGCTAGTTATGTACGCACCAATTACTGAATTTGTTTTGAGAATAGCCCAATGTTTAGACAATATTTTTGTAATTTCACCTGAGGCAACACTAAGGCCCTCATTATAACCCTGGCGGTAAATGCCGCCTACCGGCGTGCTGGCAGCCGCCAAGATACTGTGACCATGGCGGAAATCCGCCACGGGTATTATGACCCACACAGAGAATCCTGCCACAATACAGACACCCACAGAAGTCCGCCACGCCAAAGGTCAGTGATAAACTGGCAATAGCAAAACCCACACCATTACGCCAACAAGAATACACCCACAGTATCACGACCCACAAATCAACGTGGCAGTCATTCAACCGCAGTAATCCATTGCGGGTACATACCATTGCGCTCAAAATACACACACACTTACAAAACCACACTACATTGGACAATTAAAAAAAAACACACCTGACACACATGCAAACACCACACCCTCACACTCATACCACTATAAAACACTCACCCATATTACCCACAACCCCTTACAAGGAAAAAAAAGAGACCAAGCACAGAGAGACAAGCAAAGAGCACCCACTCAATCAGAGGCACAGAACCCCATCAGCCATACACCATCCACGCACATCACAGTATACACCCCAACACATCACCCCACACATCACTGCACACATCCTAACACATATCACTCACACCACATCTGTGGCACCCCAAAGACACCCCAGGTTTTCAGAGGAGGAGCTAAGGGTCATAGTGAAGGAAACCATCCAGGTAGAGCAACAGCTATTCGGATCACAGGTGCAGCAGACATCCATTGCAAGGAAGATGGAGCTATGGTGGAGAATTGTGGATAGGGTCAACGCCGTGGGACAACACCCAAGAACAAGGGATGACATCAGGAAGAGGTGGAACGACCTACGGGGGAAGGTACGTTCCGTGGTTTCAAGATACCAGATTTCTGGTGGTGGACCCCCACCTCCTCCCCCGCAACTAACAACATGGGAGGAGCAAGTCTTGGCAATAATGCATCCTGAGGGCCTCGCAGGAGTAGCAGGAGGACTGGACTCTGGTAAGTCAAATCTTTACTATGATATCCCGAACCCTACCTGCTTGCCATCACATAGCCCCACCCTTTCCCTCACTCCTATCACTCCACCAACTCACATATATCCCACTATCATAACCCACCCATCCCAATACCAAGCCCTGCAAGCAACAACAATGCATGGACCCCCATCACAGACCTGCATGGACACCCATCAACACAGCATGATCACCCAGCCCACAAAATCACCACTCACACAAGGCCAAGCCAACAGGGAAAGCCCAATCATACAGGTAAACGTACCCATTGCATAAGATGGTACACACAGATACATTAACAATTAATTTGCATCCCAACAGGACCCCTACCGAACGTCACCGGAGAGGAGGTGCCAGCTACATTCAGCCGCCCCCCCCAGAAGAGGCCCACATTGATGACAGCAGTTCTGCACGCCTGGATCTGGATGACCAACCTGGCCCAGCAGGGACCTCTGGACAGTCGGTTACCGTGCCACACTCCCAAACCACCACAGAGCATCCCCCCTCAGGAAACACCACCACAACACCCACCCAGCGGGCCCATACCTCTGTTCCCAGGACACCTCAATCAGCAGTGTGTCCATCACTACAGGGACCCCAGGCAACCCCACAAACCCAGGACGATCAGGAACCTGGGGTCAGTGGCAGTGGGCATACGGTTCAGGGGACAGAAACACAGGACAGCAGGGAAGCTGGGAGGACTTCTGTGCGACAGGGGGAGGGCAGGCCCAGGGAACTGACCCTCCACGAGGCACACTCAAACATCATGGGAGCATACCACCATTCTCAGGAGACCATGGGTCAGGTTCTGGCCAAGTTACAGGAGACCCAGGGGCCGCAGGAGGGACAGTACCTGGGGATCAGGGAGGACCTAACTAAAGTATACACCATCCTGGTCACTATTGCAGGAGTGCTGGCCGACATGGCAACACCATGAGGGACGCAGTTGCACAACAAAGGGCCCCTGACACTAGCCAAACCAAAGAACAGCCTTCCACCTCCGCCGGCGCTAGAGGACAGGAGCCACCACCACAGGACCAACAGGATACCAGCACCGCACCCCAACCCCCACCCCCTGCAGAAGGAGAACCACCCCGCAAACGGTCCCTGCAATCCAGGCAGAAGACAGAGAACATTGCCAAGACCCCCAACAGGAAATGAGCCACTCCTGATTGTCACCCTTTTGTCCCACTATGTCACCCTGTCCACCTTGAACTGCCATTGCTCCCCTTCAAATGCCCCATTGGACAATGCATCTGTGATACCAATAGACTGGACTCTAACTGGACATTCCTCCACCATCACCCCAGCCCCTTGCACTTACCCCATACTAATTTGCACAAAAAATAAACACTCTTGAAACAGAAACCATACTAGAGTCAGTGTAATGATTAGAAAGATGTATTATTACCACATTATCAAAGCATTGCAACGTCTATGTGCAGCAAAATATACCACAGGATGACCTTTGGTGGGCAGCAGTACATATAGCAGTAGCCAGAATGGGGTACACAGATCTGAAAATAGAAAATCCAAAGGGAACAGTCGGTGTCCATACACAGAGGGTAAGAGGCTGCCATGTACAATGTCCCAAAGTTTACTGTAATGTAAATTTGAGTTACAGTCTCTTACCTGTGTGTCACAGGAAGTACTGCTGTATAATGTTTGTTCTGTTGTCCGCATCTTCTTCATCTGCCTCCTCTTCCTCACTGTCCACAGGCTCCACCGCTGCCACAAGACCATCTCCAGGCTCATTCTCTTGCAGAAAAGGCACCTGGCATCTCAAGGCCAGGTTTTGCAACATACAGCATGCCATGATGATCTGGCACACCTTCTTGGGTGAGTAGTACAGGGATCCAGCTGTCAGATGGAGGCACCAGAACTTAGCCTTCAGGAGGCTGAAGGTTCTCTCAATTATCCTTCTTGTACGCCCATCTGCCTCATTGTAACGTTCCTCTGCCCTTGTCCTGGCATTCCTCACTGGGGTCAGTAGCCATGAGAGGTTGGGGTAACCAGAGCCACCTGCAAATATCGAGGGGCAACTGTTAAGACATACACTACCCCTTAGGGACAACCCCATACTCAGACCCCAACTTATACTGCGTGGGGACATTGGGCTCACCTATTAGCCACACCCGGTGCCTCTGGATTTGCCCCATCACATAAGGGATGCTGCTATTCCTCAATATATAGGCGTCATGCACTGAGCCAGGATATTTGGCATTCGCATGGGAGATGTACTGGTCCGCCAAACACACCATTTGCACATTTATTGAGTGATAGCTTTTTCTATTCCTTTAGAGCTGTTCATTTGTGCGGGGGGGGGACAAATGCCACATGTGTACCATCAATGGCACCAATGATGTTGGGGATATGTCCCAGGGCATAGAAGTCAGCTTTCACTGTGGCCAAATCATCCATTTGGGGGAAAACAATGTAGCTGTGCATGTGCTTCAGCAGGGCACACAACACTCTGATCAACACGTTGGCAAAACGTTGGCTGAGACATCCCTGATGCCATAGCCACTGTAGCTTGAAAGGAACCACTTTGCCAAAAAATGGAGCACTGACAGAACCTGCACTGGAGGGGGTATTCCTGTGGGCTGACGGATAGCTGACATCAGGTCTGGCTCCAATTGTGCACACAGTTCTTGGATTGTGGCACAATCAAGTCTGTATGTGATGATAATGTGTCTGTCCTCCTCGGTCGACAAGTCCACCAGGGGTCTGTACACCGGAGGATGCCGCCATCTCATCATCTGCCTCAGGGGTTGTAGTCTATGGAGAAGAACGGTGACCAGAAGGTAATTTTCCACATAGATGACCCAACTGTTTTTGAATTAATGTCACAGAAGCAGTGTGTGAATTCGAGTCAGTAGATGTGTCAATATGTGCTGTGACGCAGCTAGGTGCCATGCCATGTGCCCCCCTGAAATGGCGGCTGCCTGACCTGTGAGGAGGGACAAGGGTAAATAAGGTAATTGCGCTGGAGTTGTGCTGCGTCGCGGTAGGCGGTCGATGACCGCCGCACAGCTCCGCATTGGTTATCATTGGGCCCTATGGGTCCCAGGAGCCAATGGCGATGTTTGCCGGTGGTGACGCTATGCAGTGCTGTGGATGTCACCGACATTTTCTAGCTATTCACTCACTTGCTATCTGACCATCAACAGGAGAGGACCTACACTGCAAGTGCTGCTGTGACATGAGTCTGGAAGCAACAATGGCTAGAGTGTCTGGGGAAAGGGCCCCTGCCTTCACTGCGGAGGAGTTGGAGAAACTGGTGGATGGGGTCCTACCCCGGTACATGTTACTCTATGGTCCTCCAGACAAACAGGTGAGTACACTGTGAGCATGATGTGTGGGCAATGCCTGTTTGGAGTAGTGTGGATGTAAGCCACATGTTGGGGGGTGTTAAGGCTTCCTGGCCAGAGTGCTGCATGAGAGGTGGTCAGTTATTGTGTGTCAGTGCATGGGTGGGAACTGGTGGGCAATGATTATGATGGTCGGGACGGGTGAGTAATTACATTTTCTGCTGTCTTTTCCCTCCAGGTCAGCGCCCACCAGAAAAAGGGTATTTGGCGTGCCATCGCTAAGGAGGTGTGGTCCCTGGGGTCTATGACAGGCGGAGCACTTACTGCCACAAGAGATGGGATGACCTGCACCCTGGAGGAAGAAAACTGCGGAGGCCCAGCTGGGGCTGGCCTCCCAACGTGGAAGGGTGCCATGACCCCCCTGATGTTCTGCATCCTGGCGGTGGCCTATCCGGAGTTGGATGGGTGCTTGAGGGCATCACACCAGCCACAAGGGGATGAGTACAGATTCAGAAAGCTGACTTTGCGCGCTTTGGGAGCTGGCACGGTGGGGGATGGGGCAGTGGGTGCCCCTAGGCCAGGGCGTTCATGGCAGGGTATGTCCCTTGTGTGCAGGCTCTTAAGCACTCCTACCCCAATGGTACAAGTGGCCAACTACTACTGGGCAGGGTCTTGTGGGTGGCAGGTGTGCAGATGCTGGCATTAGGCATCGTACCCCATGGGCTGGTGACTACCTTAGTGACTGGTTGGGTGTGGCCTAGTGCATAGGGCTGCTCCCTGTGTGTGGTGTCCGCCAACGGTAGTGTTGTTACTGGCATTGACCAAGTGTATCCTCTGTCTCTCCCCCCCTTTTTGTTTTGTTACCCTGTCCTTGTGTGCATGAGCATCATCTGGCGGAGGAGCAGAGGCACCGGCAACGGAGGGAGCTGCATCCCACATGGGCCTGGAGGCTGAATCCACCGAGGGTGAAGGCACTAGTGGGAAGGAGGGCGAGGGGAGCTCCATGACGGCGACAGGAGGGGAGACCAGTGACTGCGAATCCTCCTCCGATGGAAGCTCCCTGGCGGTGGCAGACACCTCTGTGCCCACCCCAACTACAGGTACAGCCGCCACCCACCCTACCAGCACTGCCCTCCCAGCAGCCCCTAGAGTGTGTTTCCCGTGCCCGCTCACCCAGGAGGGTGGGCATCTCCTTCGCCCCAGGCACCTCAGGCCCTGCCCCAGTCAGCCCTGCTGCCCTCAGTGAGGAGGGTATTGACCTCCTAAGATCCAAATCCGTTGGGCAGTCAACCATTCTGAATGCCATCCAGGGTGTTGAGAGGCATTTGCAACAAACAAATGCATACCTGGAGGGCATTCATTCAGGCGTGGCGGCCCAACAGATAGCATTTCAGGCTCTGGCCTCAGCACTGATGGCAGCCATTGTCCCTGTGTCCAGCCTCCCCCCTCCAACTTCCACTACCCAGACCCAATCCCCTCTACTTCAGCCTATGCCAAGCACACCTTCAGACCAGCATGCACACAAATCTACACACAAAAGTGGCTCAGGAAAACATAAGCATCACACATAATCTCACAGGCACTCACACAAGCACTATACCCTTGCAAACCTACCAACATCCACTTCCTCCACTGTGTCTCCCTCCTCCTCTTTATCCACCTCCCTCCCAGTAGCGTCTCCACTCACACCTGCATGCACTACATCATCAGTCACTAGCTCCAGCACGCCCATCAGTACATACCCCTCACGGCCAGTCACCACCCCCACAACCATGCACACATCCCCTGTGTCCTCTCCCAGTGTGTCTGTGAGCCCTCCTCCCAAAGTACACAAATGCAGGCACACACCCACTCAACAGCCATCCACCTCACAACAGCATCCAGCCCATGCACCTTCACCCAAACTCAGCAGAAGTACACCTCTTACAACCACTACCACTTCCTCCACTCCCAAAACTCCTCCATCTTCCCGTCCCAGTCTGTCTAAAAAACCTTTCCTGGCTAACATTGACCTCTTCCCTACGCCACCCCCATCCTTCCCTTTGGGTCAGGGTGTCAAGATCCCAGGCCAGCACTTCAGCCACCAACTCGGTGTCTGCTGTGGTACATGCAAGCCCCAGGGGATCAAAGGGGTCACCCGTCAGGGCTGGTAGTGTGCCACCGAACAATGCAAAGGACCAACCGATTCCGCCACCTGCCAAGGTGAAGAAGGGGCCAGCATACAACATGGACAAGATGCACGATCCACCCAGCAAGGCCTCATCCAAAACTCCAGAGTATAGTGCCAAGGTCCCAGCAGCATCTGCCAAGGTTGGGAAGGAAAAAAAAACAAAGGCAAGGCACTTCAGGGCTCGGAGCCTCCAGGTGAGGGACTGGTGACCACCATTAGTCCTGACAGCCCAGCAACCTGTACCGCAGAAAGCACTGCCGGAAGCATTGCCACCTGCACTGCCATCTGCACCGCCACCTGCACCGCCATCTGTACCGCCACCTGTTCCGCCGCTGCCACAACAACAGTCAGCAGCATCATCCCTAGTGAGCAGCCTTCCGAGGCTGCTGGAGATGGCCTGGTGTCTCCCTCCACTACTACCAGCACCTGCACCACTGCCTGCACCAGCAGCATCTCCGCCGCAGGCACCGCCACTTGCACCACCATATGCACCACCACATGCACAGCCAGTGCCACTACATCTGTCATCAGCAGCATCCCCAGTGGGCAGCCCTCCGAGGCTGCAGGAGACGGCCTGGACCTTGTACCCACCACTTGAAGCATCACCACCAGCACTGGCACTACCAGCAGTTTGCAGCCTAAGTTGCAGCAGGATGGAGTCTGGCTCTGCCTCCATGGAGTATCATGCTACCTGTTCCCTGTACATCTTGTACCTCAGACACCCAGGTGAGGGAATGTAAACTGCCACACCCCAGGTGCAGCATCATTGGGCACAAAGCCCCTCCAGAACCAGTGGAGATATGCATCCACTGCCCCTATCCTTGGCAGGATGAAGCAGACTGGGCACAAGGCCCCCTCCAGAACCAGTAGAGGTATGCATACACTTCCCCTACCCTTGGCAGGATGAAGCAGACTGGGCACAAGGCCCCATCAAGAACCAGTGGAACATGTCACCCACTTGAGAGACTGTGGCTTTGCACTCCCCAGGACCAAGCAGTGGGATAACCACCCACTTGAGAGACTGTGGCTTTGAACTCCCCAGGACCAAGCAGTGGGCAAACCACCCACTTGAGAGACACAAACAGTTAGGAGCGCACCTGCCTGACATCCCAGCAATTAATCTGCCCCATTGCATCATGGTAGATGTAGTATCTTCAAAAAACGAACTCCATTCATTTTTAAATATTTCACCTTTAAGTAGGTACAGCCTTTACTGTGCATCTCTGGACACATGTGTTTCTGGGTTAGTCCCTTCTTCAGCAGAGAACATATTTGCGGGGTGCTGGGAATGCTGCCATAAATCACCCGGTTTCAGTACCTCTTCCCTGGCCTGCTGGTGCCTGCTCCAGAGCTCGTCAGCCCAATAGCTCAAGGGAGCCTTTAAAGTCACAAACAGTTAGGAGCGCACCTGCCTGACATCCCAGCAATTAATCTGCCCCATTGCATCATGGTAGATGTAGTATCTTCAAAAAACGAACTCCATTCATTTTTAAATATTTCACCTTTAAGTAGGTACAGCCTTTACTGTGCATCTCTGGACACATGTGTTTCTGGGTTAGTCCCTTCTTCAGCAGAGAACATATTTGCGGGGTGCTGGGAATGCTGCCATAAATCACCCGGTTTCAGTACCTCTTCCCTGGCCTGCTGGTGCCTGCTCCAGAGCTCGTCAGCCCAATAGCTCAAGGGAGCCTTTAAAGTCACAAACAGTTAGGAGCGCACCTGCCTGACATCCCAGCAATTAATCTGCCCCATTGCATCATGGTAGATGTAGTATCTTCAAAAAACGAACTCCATTCATTTTTAAATATTTCACCTTTAAGTAGGTACAGCCTTTACTGTGCATCTCTGGACACATGTGTTTCTGGGTTAGTCCCTTCTTCAGCAGAGAACATATTTGCGGGGTGCTGGGAATGCTGCCATAAATCACCCGGTTTCAGTACCTCTTCCCTGGCCTGCTGGTGCCTGCTCCAGAGCTCGTCAGCCCAATAGCTCAAGGGAGCCTTTAAAGTCACAAACAGTTAGGAGCGCACCTGCCTGACATCCCAGCAATTAATCTGCCCCATTGCATCATGGTAGATGTAGTATCTTCAAAAAACGAACTCCATTCATTTTTAAATATTTCACCTTTAAGTAGGTACAGCCTTTACTGTGCATCTCTGGACACATGTGTTTCTGGGTTAGTCCCTTCTTCAGCAGAGAACATATTTGCGGGGTGCTGGGAATGCTGCCATAAATCACCCGGTTTCAGTACCTCTTCCCTGGCCTGCTGGTGCCTGCTCCAGAGCTCGTCAGCCCAATAGCTCAAGGGAGCCTTTAAAGTCACAAACAGTTAGGAGCGCACCTGCCTGACATCCCAGCAATTAATCTGCCCCATTGCATCATGGTAGATGTAGTATCTTCAAAAAACGAACTCCATTCATTTTTAAATATTTCACCTTTAAGTAGGTACAGCCTTTACTGTGCATCTCTGGACACATGTGTTTCTGGGTTAGTCCCTTCTTCAGCAGAGAACATATTTGCGGGGTGCTGGGAATGCTGCCATAAATCACCCGGTTTCAGTACCTCTTCCCTGGCCTGCTGGTGCCTGCTCCAGAGCTCGTCAGCCCAATAGCTCAAGGGAGCCTTTAAAGTCACAAACAGTTAGGAGCGCACCTGCCTGACATCCCAGCAATTAATCTGCCCCATTGCATCATGGTAGATGTAGTATCTTCAAAAAACGAACTCCATTCATTTTTAAATATTTCACCTTTAAGTAGGTACAGCCTTTACTGTGCATCTCTGGACACATGTGTTTCTGGGTTAGTCCCTTCTTCAGCAGAGAACATATTTGCGGGGTGCTGGGAATGCTGCCATAAATCACCCGGTTTCAGTACCTCTTCCCTGGCCTGCTGGTGCCTGCTCCAGAGCTCGTCAGCCCAATAGCTCAAGGGAGCCTTTAAAGTCACAAACAGTTAGGAGCGCACCTGCCTGACATCCCAGCAATTAATCTGCCCCATTGCATCATGGTAGATGTAGTATCTTCAAAAAACGAACTCCATTCATTTTTAAATATTTCACCTTTAAGTAGGTACAGCCTTTACTGTGCATCTCTGGACACATGTGTGTCAGGCAGGTGCGCTCCTAACTGTTTGTGACTTTAAAGGCTCCCTTGAGCTACTGGGCTGACGAGCTCTGGAGCAGGCACCAGCATGCCAGGAAAGAGGTACTGAAACCGGGGGATTTATGGCAGCATTCCCAGCACCCCGCAAATATGTTCTCTGCTGAAGAAGGGACTAACCCAGAAACACATGTGTCCAGAGATGCACAGTAAAGGCTGTACCTACTTAAAGGTGAAATATTTAAAAAGTAATGGAGTTCGTTTTTTGAAGATACTACATCTACCATGATGCAATGGGGCAGATTAATTGCTGGGATGTCAGGCAGGTGCGCTCCTAACTGTTTGTGACTTTAAAGGCTCCCTTGAGCTACTGGGCTGACGAGCTCTGGAGCAGGCACCAGCATGCCAGGAAAGAGGTACTGAAACCGGGGGATTTATGGCAGCATTCCCAGCACCCCGCAAATATGTTCTCTGCTGAAGAAGGGACTAACCCAGAAACACATGTGTCCAGAGATGCACAGTAAAGGCTGTACCTACTTAAAGGTGAAATATTTAAAAAGTAATGGAGTTCGTTTTTTGAAGATACTACATCTACCATGATGCAATGGGGCAGATTAATTGCTGGGATGTCAGGCAGGTGCGCTCCTAACTGTTTGTGACTTTAAAGGCTCCCTTGAGCTACTGGGCTGACGAGCTCTGGAGCAGGCACCAGCATGCCAGGAAAGAGGTACTGAAACCGGGGGATTTATGGCAGCATTCCCAGCACCCCGCAAATATGTTCTCTGCTGAAGAAGGGACTAACCCAGAAACACATGTGTCCAGAGATGCACAGTAAAGGCTGTACCTACTTAAAGGTGAAATATTTAAAAAGTAATGGAGTTCGTTTTTTGAAGATACTACATCTACCATGATGCAATGGGGCAGATTAATTGCTGGGATGTCAGGCAGGTGCGCTCCTAACTGTTTGTGACTTTAAAGGCTCCCTTGAGCTACTGGGCTGACGAGCTCTGGAGCAGGCACCAGCATGCCAGGAAAGAGGTACTGAAACCGGGGGATTTATGGCAGCATTCCCAGCACCCCGCAAATATGTTCTCTGCTGAAGAAGGGACTAACCCAGAAACACATGTGTCCAGAGATGCACAGTAAAGGCTGTACCTACTTAAAGGTGAAATATTTAAAAAGTAATGGAGTTCGTTTTTTGAAGATACTACATCTACCATGATGCAATGGGGCAGATTAATTGCTGGGATGTCAGGCAGGTGCGCTCCTAACTGTTTGTGACTTTAAAGGCTCCCTTGAGCTACTGGGCTGACGAGCTCTGGAGCAGGCACCAGCATGCCAGGAAAGAGGTACTGAAACCGGGGGATTTATGGCAGCATTCCCAGCACCCCGCAAATATGTTCTCTGCTGAAGAAGGGACTAACCCAGAAACACATGTGTCCAGAGATGCACAGTAAAGGCTGTACCTACTTAAAGGTGAAATATTTAAAAAGTAATGGAGTTCGTTTTTTGAAGATACTACATCTACCATGATGCAATGGGGCAGATTAATTGCTGGGATGTCAGGCAGGTGCGCTCCTAACTGTTTGTGACTTTAAAGGCTCCCTTGAGCTACTGGGCTGACGAGCTCTGGAGCAGGCACCAGCATGCCAGGAAAGAGGTACTGAAACCGGGGGATTTATGGCAGCATTCCCAGCACCCCGCAAATATGTTCTCTGCTGAAGAAGGGACTAACCCAGAAACACATGTGTCCAGAGATGCACAGTAAAGGCTGTACCTACTTAAAGGTGAAATATTTAAAAAGTAATGGAGTTCGTTTTTTGAAGATACTACATCTACCATGATGCAATGGGGCAGATTAATTGCTGGGATGTCAGGCAGGTGCGCTCCTAACTGTTTGTGACTTTAAAGGCTCCCTTGAGCTACTGGGCTGACGAGCTCTGGAGCAGGCACCAGCATGCCAGGAAAGAGGTACTGAAACCGGGGGATTTATGGCAGCATTCCCAGCACCCCGCAAATATGTTCTCTGCTGAAGAAGGGACTAACCCAGAAACACATGTGTCCAGAGATGCACAGTAAAGGCTGTACCTACTTAAAGGTGAAATATTTAAAAAGTAATGGAGTTCGTTTTTTGAAGATACTACATCTACCATGATGCAATGGGGCAGATTAATTGCTGGGATGTCAGGCAGGTGCGCTCCTAACTGTTTGTGACTTTAAAGGCTCCCTTGAGCTACTGGGCTGACGAGCTCTGGAGCAGGCACCAGCATGCCAGGAAAGAGGTACTGAAACCGGGGGATTTATGGCAGCATTCCCAGCACCCCGCAAATATGTTCTCTGCTGAAGAAGGGACTAACCCAGAAACACATGTGTCCAGAGATGCACAGTAAAGGCTGTACCTACTTAAAGGTGAAATATTTAAAAAGTAATGGAGTTCGTTTTTTGAAGATACTACATCTACCATGATGCAATGGGGCAGATTAATTGCTGGGATGTCAGGCAGGTGCGCTCCTAACTGTTTGTGACTTTAAAGGCTCCCTTGAGCTACTGGGCTGACGAGCTCTGGAGCAGGCACCAGCATGCCAGGAAAGAGGTACTGAAACCGGGTGATTTATGGCAGCATTCCCAGCACCCCGCAAATATGTTCTCTGCTGAAGAAGGGACTAACCCAGAAACACATGTGTCCAGAGATGCACAGTAAAGGCTGTACCTACTTAAAGGTGAAATATTTAAAAAGTAATGGAGTTCGTTTTTTGAAGATACTACATCTACCATGATGCAATGGGGCAGATTAATTGCTGGGATGTCAGGCAGGTGCGCTCCTAACTGTTTGTGACTTTAAAGGCTCCCTTGAGCTACTGGGCTGACGAGCTCTGGAGCAGGCACCAGCATGCCAGGAAAGAGGTACTGAAACCGGGGGATTTATGGCAGCATTCCCAGCACCCCGCAAATATGTTCTCTGCTGAAGAAGGGACTAACCCAGAAACACATGTGTCCAGAGATGCACAGTAAAGGCTGTACCTACTTAAAGGTGAAATATTTAAAAAGTAATGGAGTTCGTTTTTTGAAGATACTACATCTACCATGATGCAATGGGGCAGATTAATTGCTGGGATGTCAGGCAGGTGCGCTCCTAACTGTTTGTGACTTTAAAGGCTCCCTTGAGCTACTGGGCTGACGAGCTCTGGAGCAGGCACCAGCATGCCAGGAAAGAGGTACTGAAACCGGGGGATTTATGGCAGCATTCCCAGCACCCCGCAAATATGTTCTCTGCTGAAGAAGGGACTAACCCAGAAACACATGTGTCCAGAGATGCACAGTAAAGGCTGTACCTACTTAAAGGTGAAATATTTAAAAAGTAATGGAGTTCGTTTTTTGAAGATACTACATCTACCATGATGCAATGGGGCAGATTAATTGCTGGGATGTCAGGCAGGTGCGCTCCTAACTGTTTGTGACTTTAAAGGCTCCCTTGAGCTACTGGGCTGACGAGCTCTGGAGCAGGCACCAGCATGCCAGGAAAGAGGTACTGAAACCGGGGGATTTATGGCAGCATTCCCAGCACCCCGCAAATATGTTCTCTGCTGAAGAAGGGACTAACCCAGAAACACATGTGTCCAGAGATGCACAGTAAAGGCTGTACCTACTTAAAGGTGAAATATTTAAAAAGTAATGGAGTTCGTTTTTTGAAGATACTACATCTACCATGATGCAATGGGGCAGATTAATTGCTGGGATGTCAGGCAGGTGCGCTCCTAACTGTTTGTGACTTTAAAGGCTCCCTTGAGCTACTGGGCTGACGAGCTCTGGAGCAGGCACCAGAATGCCAGGAAAGAGGTACTGAAACCGGGGGATTTATGGCAGCATTCCCAGCACCCCGCAAATATGTTCTCTGCTGAAGAAGGGACTAACCCAGAAACACATGTGTCCAGAGATGCACAGTAAAGGCTGTACCTACTTAAAGGTGAAATATTTAAAAAGTAATGGAGTTCGTTTTTTGAAGATACTACATCTACCATGATGCAATGGGGCAGATTAATTGCTGGGATGTCAGGCAGGTGCGCTCCTAACTGTTTGTGACTTTAAAGGCTCCCTTGAGCTACTGGGCTGACGAGCTCTGGAGCAGGCACCAGCATGCCAGGAAAGAGGTACTGAAACCGGGGGATTTATGGCAGCATTCCCAGCACCCCGCAAATATGTTCTCTGCTGAAGAAGGGACTAACCCAGAAACACATGTGTCCAGAGATGCACAGTAAAGGCTGTACCTACTTAAAGGTGAAATATTTAAAAAGTAATGGAGTTCGTTTTTTGAAGATACTACATCTACCATGATGCAATGGGGCAGATTAATTGCTGGGATGTCAGGCAGGTGCGCTCCTAACTGTTTGTGACTTTAAAGGCTCCCTTGAGCTACTGGGCTGACGAGCTCTGGAGCAGGCACCAGCATGCCAGGAAAGAGGTACTGAAACCGGGGGATTTATGGCAGCATTCCCAGCACCCCGCAAATATGTTCTCTGCTGAAGAAGGGACTAACCCAGAAACACATGTGTCCAGAGATGCACAGTAAAGGCTGTACCTACTTAAAGGTGAAATATTTAAAAAGTAATGGAGTTCGTTTTTTGAAGATACTACATCTACCATGATGCAATGGGGCAGATTAATTGCTGGGATGTCAGGCAGGTGCGCTCCTAACTGTTTGTGACTTTAAAGGCTCCCTTGAGCTACTGGGCTGACGAGCTCTGGAGCAGGCACCAGCATGCCAGGAAAGAGGTACTGAAACCGGGGGATTTATGGCAGCATTCCCAGCACCCCGCAAATATGTTCTCTGCTGAAGAAGGGACTAACCCAGAAACACATGTGTCCAGAGATGCACAGTAAAGGCTGTACCTACTTAAAGGTGAAATATTTAAAAAGTAATGGAGTTCGTTTTTTGAAGATACTACATCTACCATGATGCAATGGGGCAGATTAATTGCTGGGATGTCAGGCAGGTGCGCTCCTAACTGTTTGTGACTTTAAAGGCTCCCTTGAGCTACTGGGCTGACGAGCTCTGGAGCAGGCACCAGCATGCCAGGAAAGAGGTACTGAAACCGGGGGATTTATGGCAGCATTCCCAGCACCCCGCAAATATGTTCTCTGCTGAAGAAGGGACTAACCCAGAAACACATGTGTCCAGAGATGCACAGTAAAGGCTGTACCTACTTAAAGGTGAAATATTTAAAAAGTAATGGAGTTCGTTTTTTGAAGATACTACATCTACCATGATGCAATGGGGCAGATTAATTGCTGGGATGTCAGGCAGGTGCGCTCCTAACTGTTTGTGACTTTAAAGGCTCCCTTGAGCTACTGGGCTGACGAGCTCTGGAGCAGGCACCAGCATGCCAGGAAAGAGGTACTGAAACCGGGGGATTTATGGCAGCATTCCCAGCACCCCGCAAATATGTTCTCTGCTGAAGAAGGGACTAACCCAGAAACACATGTGTCCAGAGATGCACAGTAAAGCCTGTACCTACTTAAAGGTGAAATATTTAAAAAGTAATGGAGTTCGTTTTTTGAAGATACTACATCTACCATGATGCAATGGGGCAGATTAATTGCTGGGATGTCAGGCAGGTGCGCTCCTAACTGTTTGTCACCCACTTGAGAGACTTGAGAGACGGTGGCTTTGAACTCCCCAGGACCAAGCAGTGGGCAAACCACCCACTTGAGAGGCTTGAGAGACGGTGGCTTTGAACTCCCCAGGACCAAGCAGTGGGCAAACCACCCACTTGAGAGACTTGAAAGACTGTGGCTTTGCACTCCCCAGGACCAGGCAATGGGCAAACTACTCACTTGAGAGACTTGAGAGACTGTGGCTTTGCCCCTCCCAGGACCAGACAGTGGGCAAACCACCCACATGAGAGACTTGAGAGACTGTGGCTTTGCACTCCCCAGGACAAGGCAGTAGGCAAACCACCCACTTGAGAGACTGTAGCTTTGCACTCCCCAGGAGCAAGTAGTGGGCAAACCACCCATTTGAGAGACTGTGGCTTTGCACTCCCAGGGGCATTGCTGTGGGCATGTTGCCCCCTCTAGGAGCAGTGCCTTAGTACCATCTTCCAGCTGAGGTGCCCCCTCTCCCCTTCCCCCAGAGGTGCCTGTGTGTTTTCGCCCTGATCCCCCTGCAGTGTTCTCTCCATTTTGAGGCAGGAGTCAAGTGTGGGCTTCCCCCATGTTTTTTTGGCCCACTGGTCCACGGACATTTGCAAAGGACAGTGTACGGTCCTCTGTACATATTGTAAATATTTGTATATACTGTTGTTTACAATCGTTAACTTTGTCTGCATTTTCTAAATATCACTTATTTCACTCAATTCCTTTTGTCCTTGTGTTCTTCCAGGGGGTTACGGGGTGTAAATGTAATGTTGCTGGGTGGGGGTGCTGCGTGTTGCTTGTGTGAGTCACTCTCTTTTTACGCCCCCCCTAACCTGTGTGCTAGGTGCAGTACTCACTGTGGTCATCGCCACCGCCTTCTTTGATATTCCTGGTGTATTAGCAGATACACCAGCATCGGTAGGACCTGTAGTTCAGGCTCCATGGCGTCCTGGTTCTTCGTTGAGTGTCGAAAAGTGGTTCCACGTCATTGTAGTGTTTATGCCATGCTTTTGATGTCGTTGGTACCGCCCCGGAAAATCTGGTGGATTGGTGCCTTGTAATAGTGTGGGCGGTACATTGTCTTCCGCCTTTCTGTTGGCTGTGACTGCCGCAGTGTTTGTTGCTACCGCCGTGGCAGTCGGAGTGTTAAAGTGGCTGTCTATGTTGGCGGTTTCCGCCGTGGACGGTATCCCATTTTTTTTACCGCTGCCCTGTTGGAGGTATTACCGCCGCTTTATCACCGACCGCCTGGGTTGTAATGAGGGCTTAAATGTTGTAATAAGTCGAATACCGATTGTCTTCTTTTGGGAACTTCTATTAGGATTTAACAATTGTTCCCACATCATGGAATTTACTTTCTTTTCAGACTTGTTGAGAATTTTTGGTCTGTATCCCCTACAGCACTATGGGGGTCATTACAACCTTGGCAGTCTTTTAAGAAAACCGCTGAGGGACCGTCGTGCGGAAGACCGCCAGTAGTGGCGGTTTCCCGCGCTGCGTATTATGACCGTTGGCTGCCTTCCGTCGTTTGTCCGACGGAGAGCCACCAACAGCCATACTTGCGGGCGGCGGGGAAGTGGAGTTTGCTCCACCTCCACCGCCACGCCAACAGAACACTGCTGAGCTAATCACATCATGTGATTCTGCGCGGCAGTGTTCTGTTGGCGGTGTGGTGTTGGCGGAGCTGCCCCCATGGCTCCCGTACCCTCCAGGAGGATCGACGGGACAGGTAAGTCGATCGTCCCTTAGGGGAGGGGGTGGGGGGTGTTGTGTGTTGTGTGGGTGCATGGGGGTGTGAGTCTGTGTATGTAGGGGGGGTGTGTGAGTGCGTGTATGCTTGCGGGGGTGATGCGTGTTTCGGAAATGTGTGCGTGTATGTCTGTATGTATGTCTGTATGGATGTGTGCGTGAATGTGTGAATGTGGGTGTACGTATCTGAGTGTGTGTGTGGATGTTGGCATCTATGTCGGTGTGTGTGCGTGTATGTGTGTTGGTGGTGCCTGCGTGCGTGTCAGGTGTGTGTCAGTAATTGTTATGTTGGGGGTCGGGGTGGGGAGGGGGGCCCTGCCACCTTTGGGGGGTGGCAGGGGTGGTGGGGGGTGTAGGGGAGGAAGTGGAGGTGGGGGTGAGGGGTGGAGGACACCCCTATCAGTGCCAGGGAAGGAATTCCCTGGCACTGATAGTGCTTACCGCCATGGATTTCATGGCGGGTCCTACCGCTGGAAATCCACGGCGGTAAGCCGGGTCACAATACCGGCGGCGGTATTGTCACGGCCGCCGGGCTGGAGACCCAGGTCTCCAGCCCAGCGGTCATCTCCGCCCTGGCGGGCGGAACGGGAAAGCGGCGGATGGCCATGGCGGTAACCGCCATGGTCATAATACTGAAAAAAAGACCGCCAGCCTGTTGGCGGTCTTACCGCCGCTTTAACACCGTCCGCCAGGGTCGTAATGACCCCCTATATCTTTTTCATTTGTGTCAGTTGATTCCCAAATTCCTCTGCTGTGCTACATACTCACTGAAAAAGTCATATCTCCCCATAAGGAATATTGTTTTTGAGGACTTGAGTGTGATGACTACTATATACAAAATGCTGTTCCCAGCTGTGGTTTTACAAAAAATGGTCATCTGTAATTTTCCCCTCTTCACCACAATCTCACATCTAATAAATTGATTACACTATTACTGATTGTGGTGGTAAACTTCAAATTATGGGGATTGCCATTCAATTCTTGTATAATGGAGTCAGCTTTTTATCTGGGACCATTTCATAGTATAAGCAAGACATCAATATATCTTGTCCATATTAGGACATGTTGCATATATTAGAAAGTCCCCTCTGCCCAAGTTGTCTGCTCCTCCCACTAGCACATCACGAGATTCGCGAAGCTAGGAACAAAGCAGGTTCCCATTGCGGTTCCATTCTTCTGGCGATACAAGATACCATCATGAACAAAAATATTTTCCCTAAGACAGATTCTTATCATCTCCACAAGTGTCCGATTATGTTAAAAAAAAACTCATAGATCTTGTACAAAATGCTCACAGGCACCCATCCCAAGTTCATGGTCTATGCAAGTGTTTAATGTCACCACATCCATGGCAATCATGAGGAATGTGTTCTGCAATAGAGATCATATATTTTAGTTGAAAAATCACCACTACCTCGACAATACGATGGCAAGGCTTTGCCAAGAGGGGACTAAAAATTATCAGTATACATAGCTGTAGTTTCCAGGAGACTTTAATTTGAGAAAACAATGGGGCACCCAGGGGGGTCTACTAAACACTTATGAGCCTTGGGTAGGACATAAAATTCGGGCAACCTGGGGTGGTCTTTCCAAAGAAAGGCGTATTCTTCATCCTCCAAAATACTCCCATCTCTTCAATCTATAAATAAGTCGGAATAAGTAGAGATTCTCTTCTTGCAACTATCATAAGACACAATTTCATCTTTCTTGGACACTCAAGATTTTTCCATCGCTTAGCTCCCCACTGGCTTCTCTTTGTAAAGATCCCAACACCATCAAGCACTCCACATCTGCTATCAAAAATGTTTTAATGGGGGCCCTAGGAATACTCTGTGTCATTTCATTTTCTTTGAAAGCTCGTGCAATTTCTTAACTGTTCATATTCTTTTAAGCAAAAACACATCAATCCTAGGTAGTGCATATTCCCAAGTCATAGTGGGGCAAAAAGACATTCCCAATTCTAGGAGTGAGGTCTCTGCTTCTGTTAATTCATGGCTTCCAGCAGGCAGGTTGCTCCTCGCGCAGCCGGCCCGCGCCGCCTCCACTTTGCCGGTTGCATCTTTTCTTTTTTCTTTTCCTTTTTAAATCCCCTGCTGCTGCATCCCCGTAGCCTCTCCCCCCTCCCCCCACCTCCTCTCCGTCCAGTTTTTCCTTTTTAAATCCCCTGCCGCTGCTTCCCCGCGGCCCCTCCCCCACCTCCTCTACGTCCGTTTTTTACTTTATAAATCCTCTGCCGCTGCTAATCCCTGGGGCCCCACCCCCCAGCCTTCCCATTCGCCCAACCCTCCCTCATACCAGCTGCCACTCCCTCCCTCCTCCCCATTTATGGCAGACACGGTGCGGACGCGTGCAGCGTCTGCGCCCGTCCGCGCCAAGACCGCGCCCAGCACCAGTCCCCCTTGCCCCCTCAGACAAATCTACTCCCCCCTCACCCTACACTCACTCAACCCAGGCCCTCGCCCCACCTGCAGCCTTTCCAGACCCACACACACTCATGGCCCCTGCGCCTGCTACACCTGTAAATTCTCCTGCTCCTCATCCCTCACACCACACACCAACCATAGTGACCCCCCTACAACAAAACACAACACCCCCAATGCAATACTCACCTGCTCTGCCCCACCCCAACCGACCAGAGCTGCCCAACACTACCCCACAACCAGAACACACCCCGCAACAACACCCTCATGCACTACACCAACACCACCCACCACAACCACCTCAACTGCCTGCTCCTCAACACCCGCTCCCTTCACAAACATGCCATTGAACTCTGGGACCTCATCACATCACACTCACCTGACATTGCTTTCCTCACTGAAACCTGGACCAACCCCTCCTGGGAACCCAATATAGCCATCGCCACCCCCAAGGGATACAAGCTCCAACGCAAAGATTGCCTCAACAGGCCAGGTGGTGGCATCGCCATCCTACACAGGGACACCATCAAAGTCACCACCAGCTCCCAAGACACTATCGACAACACAAAACACATGTACTTCCTAATCCACATTAACAACAACTCCACCCTCAGAGGTACACTAATCTACAGACCACCAGGACCACGCCCCGCCTTCTGCGACACCATCGCGGACACCATCAGCTCACACGCCCTCACCTCCACAGACTACATCCTCCTCGGTGATTTCAACTTTCACTTGGAGAACCTTCAAGACCACAACTCAACCTCCCTCATAGACAACCTCACCAACCTCGGACTCAAACAACTGGTCACTGCATCCACCCACTCAGCAGGAAACACGCTTGATGCAATTTTCACCTCAAGCCAACACATAGCCCACACCCACACCACCGAACTCCACTGGACTGACCACCACTGCGTCCACTTCTCCTTCACCAAACCTCCCACACACCACCATCAACACACCACACCCTACCGCATGTGGTGACAAGAGCCCCACAGAATTCCTGAACTCCCAACTGGCTCACAACCTCCCCCCCCACACCAACGACCCCAACGCAGGAGCACACAACCTCTCTAAATGGATCACTATCTGAACAGACACACTAGCCCCCCTCAGAAAACACATCGCCACCCGCAACATCAAGAACGCCCCATGGTTCACCCCCGAACTCCAAGACTCCAATCGCAAATGTCGCCAAGCGGAGAAAATATGGCAACATGAACCCTCTACAACCAACTTCTCTACCCTCAAAACTACCATTCACACCCATCACCAACTCATACGCACAACCAAAAGAGATCACTACAAGACACGCCTTGACAACAACTCCCAAAACAGCAAAGAACTCTTCACCATCATTAAAGAGCTAGCCAAACCCAAAGCCAGCAACATAGACCCCACACACACACAGCCCCTATCCAACCACTTTCAACCACTTCCACTGCAAAATCCTGGACATCCACAACAGCTTCATACCACACCCACCCACCACACACACCCCTCACTCACCCAACTCAACCCCCACTCATGACCCCCCCACCACACTCACCACCTGGGCCCCCACCACACATGAAGAAACCAAAAAAAACATGAACTCCATCCACTAAGGATCCCCCTCTGACCCCTGTCTTCATCACATCTACAACAAAGCCAGCCCAACCATCTCCCCCATACTTCGCGACATAATCAACTCCTCTTTTGACTCCGCCACCTACCCAGACCCCTGGAAGCACGCAGAAATCACCGCTCTCCTAAAAAAAAACGAAGCCGACCCGGAGGTCCTCTCCAACTATCGCCCCATCTCCCCCCTCCCTTTCCCCACCAAGGTTGCCGAGAAACTAGTCAACGCCCGCCTATCCCACTTTCTCAAAGAAAACAACACTCTTGACCCCTCACAATCCGGGTTCTGCAAGAACCACAGCACGGAAACCGCCCTCAGGACCAAAGTTGACAAAGGCGAGACTTTCACACTCATCCTCCTAGACCTCTCCGCAGCCTTTGACACTGTCTGCCACCACACACTCCGCACATGCCTCCAAAACACAGGAAGCCACAAAGCCTTAGACTGGCTCACCTCCTTCCTCACCGACCAGACCCAAAGAGTCCGCCTTCCACCTTTCCACTCCACCCCTACCAAGATCATATGCAGAGTCCCCCAAGGGTCCTCCCTCAGCCCGACACTCTTCAACATTTACATGATCCCCCTAGCCAACATCCTCCAACCACACGGAATCACAATCCTCTCCTACGCAGACGACACCCAACTCATCATCTCCCTCACCCGCAACCCCACCACCGCCAAAACCAACCTACACGGTGCTCTCCTCGACACCGCCAACTGGATGACAACTAACCACCTCAAGCTTAACTCCAACAAAACCGAGATCATCATCTTCGGCCCCAACAAAACCATATGGGACGACACCTGGTGGCCCACCACCCTAGGACCCGCACTTACCCCCGCAACCCACGCACACAACCTCAGCATCATCCTGGACCCCTCCCTCTCCATGACACAGCAAATCAATGCACTAACCTCCTCCTGCTTCCACACACTCCGCACTCTAAGGAAATCCTTCAAATGGATTCCCCCAGAGACCAGGAAGACAGTCACCCATTAACTCATAAGCAGCAGACTAGACTACGGTAACACCCTCTACGCCAGCACCACACTCAAACTCAAACTCCAGAGAATCCAGAACACAGCTGCACGCCTCGTCCTTGACCTCCCCGCCACAAACGAATCTCACCACACCTCAAATCCCTTCACTGGCTCCCCATAGACAAGAGAATCATTTTCAAGATCATCATCCATGCACACAAATCCCTCCACAACACCGGCCCGACCTACCTCAATGAAAGAGTGAACTTCCACACTCCCACCCGCAACCTCCGATCAGCCGACCTCGCACTAGCTACAGTCCCCCGCATCCAACGAACCACCACAGGAGGCAGGGCCTTCTCTTACCTTGCCCCCACAACATGGAATTCCCTCCCCACCAACCTCCACAAAACCAAAGACCTCCTACTCTTCAGAAAAAACCTCAAGACATGGTTGTTCGAACAGTAATCACCCCTCACCCCCCCACAAGTGCCTTGAGACCCTCACGGGTGAGTAGTGCGCTCTATAATTTTTTTTGATTGATTGACAGATTCAAAACTCTCAATTTGGGTGTTATTTCTTCCTGTTTCCGTAGGGGAGTTTGCTTCCCTGCCTGCCCCTCCCCTTCTTCTTGCCATTCTCCTTTGTTTTTGCTTTTTCCTGCTCCTGTTCCTCTGCTCCTTTAAGATTTTTTCTGTCTTATCTACTTTCTGCAGCCATCATATTTTCTGGCAAAGGTCAACATTCTCCCTTCAGCGTAATCACATTTATTGTGTTGAAACTTTTGTTTTTATATATATATATATATATATATGAGAAAACAGTTCTGACTATCTGGTTTGCAATGATTTTTTGCTTTTTGATCACCTGATCTTTGACCTTTTACTGTGAGAGAGCCTCTAGTCGTCCCTAGGTAGTTATATTTAGAACCTAGGGGCATATTTATACTCTGTTTGCGCCGGATTTGCGTCGTTTTTTTTTACGCAAATCCGACGCAAAACTAACTCCATATTTATACTTTGGCGTTAGACCCGTCTAGCGCCAAAGATCTTGGAGTTTGCGTCATTTTTTAACGTGGACACCTTCAAGCGGAGACTGAGAAATAGTGGGGTTGCAAAACATGTTTTTTGCCATGTTAATTATTATTGGGATTTTGAACAGGAATAACAACTGAACCACTGGACAGATTTATACCAAATATGCAGAATGCTAGTTCTTGGACCAGAAAGCAACCTTTTTGTGATTTGGTTTAAACCTGTTCAGTAGTTTTCTAATTCTAAGATCTCCCATGGATCCTCTGCGATTCAGGGGAAAAGCAAGGCCCTGATTGGCTGGCCACAACCTGACAGAAAGCAGCTCTTGCTGGGAGCAATGTTGGCTCCTGCAGAAGTTAGAAGCTGGCTAGGGCCGCAGCGGCCTTGAGGCTCCCCGCAGTCCCCATAGCCATTTACTCACCGTTCTTTATGCTGCTGTAGTGTAGGAGATGCACTATAAATCTACCTAAGATGTAGCACTCACTAATAAGCTAGTAGAAAGTCTTTCATTTGGGTAGACATTTTGCACAAAATGGTGGCCTGGTCTTGTATAAATACACATGGTAGGACTCATTCTGATACGATGCTAACTTTACAGAAATTAAACCTCAGAGGCCTGTAGAACAAAACAGGTGCCCATGTTGAAGCTCCACTTCTGTAAAGTACTAATCAGCCTAACTTTGCACGAATGACCAAGGCAAAGCAAGTGTCTTTTTTATCCTCATTTCCACCTTGAAAAGTTATCTGTAATATTTGATGGAGGTGGAGTGGATTCTTCCCTGTCAACTGCTTCTGAGAACCAACCCTTGTTGTGCATGGTCAAAGGCCGTGCGCAACGCGGGGTTGGGTGATTATAGGGGATTGGCCACAGGGACTGGCTGCAGGCCAGCCCCTGCGGCCAACCCCTGTGGTGCGCAGCCGAAGGCCACGGGCAATACGGGATTGGTTGATTATGGGGGTTTGGCCATAGGGACTGGCCTACCCCACTGCGCACGGCTGAAGGCAGTGGTTGAATTAACCTATAGTAATTAAAATTACTTTATGTTAAAAAAAACATTGAAATTTACTAAAAAAATAGAGGTTACGGGGACTTTGTAGTTAGGAAATAGAATGAAAAAAACTGTGAAATTCACTTAAAAAACAAAAGGTTACAGACACGTTATAGTTAGGCTCACATTTTAAACGTGCAAAACCATAGAAATTCACCTGTTATAGTTAGAGTTGTCTGAAGCAACTATATCCTGTGCCGTGAGGTAACTATAACTTGTGTGATTAAAAAAAGGAAAGGGGCCAGGGTAGGGACACCCCCGAGCAAAAAGGCATTTTTAAATTTTTTGGCAGGAGTCGTGATAGATCCGCAGATCTAACAAAAACTCATCAAACAAACAAACCCTTGTTTAAATAAATCCCAGAGTGGCCCAGATCCTGGCGGCATGGTAAAAATAAGGAGGTGGTGCATGGGGCCTCTGTCCTGAGCTTACTGAAGCCCAGGGGGTCATCACCTCCCCGGGACAATTATAACATCAGATGCAGGGGGGCGCTTGGCCCCCGCACCCTGGGGACTACCACCTCCCCTGGGGCAACATTATTTTATCAGGGTCCTGCATACCTCCATGTGCCCCAGGGATGGCCACCTCCCCACTGCAAACATGCAAAGAAATGTGGGGGGCCAGGGCAGAAACACCCCAGAGCAAGAACGCACTGTAAAAAAAAATTTGGTGGGAGTCGCAACAGATTTTTGGATCTGCCATTAATTCATGAAAAAAACAAATGCTTGTTTAAATGAAACCCCCAAGTGGGGCAGGTCCTGGGGGCATGTAAAAAATATGGTGGGGGTGCATGGGCAGCCATCCTGAGCTTACTGAAGCCCTGGGGATTGCTGCCTCCCTGGGGTGATTATAACATTGAATGCAGGGGGATGTGTGCTCCCCCCACACCCTGGGAACCACCACCTCCCTGGGGCAAAATTATTTTATTTAAATAGGGGGGGGGGGGGTCCTGCATACCCCCCATCCCAGGGATGATCAGGGCAAACATGCAAAAAATGCAAGGGCTGCCTATCCCCCTCCCCCCACACACACACAGCCCCAGGGACCACTACCACCCCAGGGCCAAAGATTTAAGTTAAAAAAAAAGAAGCAGGCAGGGTAGGATTAACCTGATCCCCTAGGCATGTTGGTAGGGTTCCAGGGCAAAAATAAAACACTTTTTAAAAAATGTTTGTTGCAAAGATTATGTGGTTCCTCAAATCTCCACAAAAATTATTAAAAAATAAAACAAAAACAAGAGCAGCCTCCTGGCCATGTTTATACTGGTCACTTCGGGAGACGTCCGATCCGGGCAAGAGTCATTATCTGTGGTCCTTCAGAAGCCAGCACATGACCCTTTGAAACTACAGACAATGACAAGGCCCTGAAAAGGCTCCAGATCCCATGCGCCTGTCTCTTAGGCTCAGCCTATGCCAAGACATAAAAGAGACGGGTAATATGAAATCTGAGCCCCCTCCCTGCCACACCCAGCCTATCCTGGCCTACAATGCTCCCCTCATTTCACAAAAGCAATGTGTCCTCTGATGAAATATCTCATTACTGCTTTATCCAGAGCACACATAGGGACTCCTAAACTGTGCCCCCGCATATGCTAGTACATGCAGAGCATGCTCCAGTGTGAACCCCGGCCAGGCCCGTATGCCCACACAATCCGCTAATGAACGATGTGTGCCATGGCAGTTAGCTAACACAGTTGCTGAAATTAACAATGACCTAACATGCAATTCTCCATGTGCAGACATGTAGGCCCGTAGTTATGCTTTTTTTGTGCCGCATTTGCGTTGTTTTTTGACGCAAAAACGGCGCAAACTTGCAAAATGCCATTGTATTTTGTAGGTTTGCGCCGTTTTGCGTAAAAAAGCGGCGCAAATGCGGCGCTAAAAAAAGTATAAATACGGGCCGTAATCCTTTATTCTTCCTGTAGCCCTTGAATGCTGATTGTCTACATACAGCTTCTGGGCCTGCATTAAGCACAGCTTTCCTTACTCAGCTTACATGTTCAACAGGCAGCATATGTGTTGGTTAATCAGTACATGTCAAGTTGTGTCTGCACAAGGGGGTGTGTGTGCTAGTGCCCATATGTTAATGTCTTAGTTTATGTCTTCATTGGTTTCCATATAGTTGTCAGATTACCAGCGTGCTCCTGCATTGAGGTGTGTGTGTGTGTGTTTGAGTGTGTGTGTTTTGATCAGAGATCACATCTTAAGAGTTGGTATCTGTTCATTTACATCTTCATTTGTATGAATTGTATGCATTAAGGTGTGTGAATCTGTGTATATCTAGGTCAATGTCCATATGTTAGGTAGTGGCTGTATGAGTCAGTATGTGTTAATTTACATCTGCGTTGTTTTCTGCGCAGCTGTCAGTATTCCATGGTATGTCTGTATTAAGGTGTGTGTGTGTTTATCTAGCTCGGTGACCACATTTTAGGTGATGGCTGCACAAGTGGGTGTGTTGGTTAACATCTGCATTAATGTGTGTATATTATGTTAGTGGGGCGCGCCAGTGTTCCATGATATTTTCGACTAAGGGTGTTTGTGAGTATGTGTGTCTGTGGAAATGTTAATATCCCAGAATGGAGCATTAAATGTACATATTGTTCATAGTGTGTGTACTCACCAGTGTGTGTGTGTGTGTGTGTGTGTGAATGTGTGCATCACTTTGTGGATATCAGTGTACTAGGACATGTCATCAACTTGTATGTGTCAGTCACTATGTGAGTGCATTAGTATGTATATATATCAGTGTGTGTGTTAACATGCCTTGTGCTTTGTCATCAATCATCATCTTCTGGTGCTAAATAACTGTGCGAGCAGTGCAGCCTATCTATTTCTGCCTGTTACATACAGCTTCTGGGTGATGGATGGAATGCTTAAATTAATCTGATCGACTAGCAATCACTTTGGCCCCATCCCTATCCATCATTTTGTGCTCACTGTGCCACCTTAATTTGGACCCAGCCATATACAAATCAGTCTTGACCCTCCTCCTTATGAGAACAGTCCAGCCCGAACTGCCAGGCTAGGTCGTCCCTGAGCGTAAGATAGTAAAATATTACCTAATATTTTTAAAAAACTAGAAATTCTCTGAGAAAACCAAAGGTTACAAGGACGTTATAGTTAGGAAAGAGAATTAAAAAACCCTTAGAAATTCAGTTAAAAAAAAATCAAAGGTTACAGGGACTTTATAGTTAGGTGTAGATTTTACCCCCATAAAACGCTAGAAATTCAACAGTTGTAGTTATACTTACCTCAAGAAACTAACTTGTGCCCTAAGGTAACTTTAACTTTTGCCCTCACCAGGCACTGCTAGTTACCCCACATATTACATCATTAATGACCTTTTCTATGACAGCATACATAATATAACTGCAACATTTGCAATAAAATTATTGATGAGAAAACTGTGCATAGCTGGGCACAAATTGTAGATACCTTAGGGCGCGAGTTATAGTTTCTTGAGATAAGTATAACTATGACAGCCGCACTGCTGTGAGGGGTGACTCCACTGACTTCCTGGCCAGCGTCTGTTGCCCTCCCCAGCTGCTCCTACCTCAGGGAACGAACTGAGAGTCTGCCTGACTCTCAGTTCAAGGCCATCCCCCACCCACAGGCTCCTGCCTGCGCCTCATCCCTGGTGGTCTTGTGCCATCTACAAGTATCTTCTGTCATTCTGTCTCTCCTTACTCCTGCCTTTATACTTCTGCCTTTACCTCTATTTTTTTTTTTCTGTCTCTTTTTCCTTTTCTTTCTGTCCTCAGCTCCCATCTCCCTCCGGCACTGCTGCCGCTCCTGTGCCCCACCTCCCCCTAGGAAGCACTTTTACCACCCTCCCTCCTCCCAGCTGACCAGAACCTATGCCTACCTCCTCTTCTTAATGGCAAGTCCGTCTGCATCCATCTGCGCCCGTCCATGCCTGGACCACACCCAGAGCCAGGAACCCTGAATCTCCAATGACTCATTCCCTGGCCACCCTCCATTATGATGCCAAGACCCTCTACCGCATTAACACTGGACGTCTCAGCGCTTGCTGCACCACCTCTCCTAAGGACACCCACAGACCTTTTTCCTGTCAGAGCTGCAACCTCAGTTTCAGCCACAATGGACAACGAGCGAACCCAAACCTGAAACCACCAACATCCACCACAACCTCATCAACTGCCTCCTTCTGAATATATGCTCCCTCCATAAGCACACCACCGAACTTTGGAACTGAATCAACTCTTCCCGTCCAGACATCACCTTCTTAACTGAGACCTGGACCATCCCTACCTCCGGACCAGACATCGCCTTCACAATCCTGGACTACTGCAACTTCCTAAGGAAGGATCAACCCTCCCATCCGGGCAGAGGACTGGCCATCATACACAAGTCCTCACTCCGCATCACGATCAACAGGAAGGAACATTGCACCACAATGGAACACCTACACTTCCTGATCCATGCCACTCACAACTCCTCCCTCCGAGGCACCCTGATCTACAGACCGCCTGTCCCCCACCCAGCCTTCATCGACGCCATTGTAAACACCACCAGCCCACACCCTATGGCCTCCATCAACTACCTCCTCCTGTGCGACTTGAATTTCCACCTCCATGACCACAATGACCGAAACACCATTTCCCTACTCAACAATCTTGCCACCCTCAGCCTCAGGCAGCTAATCACCATGCCAACCCTTGCCGCAGGACACACACTAGACCCCATATTTACCTCAGGCAACCGGATCACCATCAAGAATACCTCCACCCCGGACTGGACCGACCATCAACTCCTGGATCAATGAATGTGCCAACTCCTTAGCCCCCCTCCGATCAACTTCGGTCAAGCGTGTCCCAAAAAAAGCCAGCTGTTTCACCACCGAACTCCAAGAATCCAAACCCACCTGCAGGTACCTAAAGAAGAAATGGAAGGCAGTAAAACCAGCGATGACCTTGCCTCCTTCAGAGGCGCCATTGCCACCATCACCAATGCATCAACAAGCTGCACTCTGTGAATGGATCAACACCTCCCCTCACAACACAAGAGAACTATTCCTCGTAATCAACAAATTCACCAATCCTCCATCCAAAGCCACCAATATCCCCGTCACAAGACCTCTGTGGTAAACTAGTCACTTTCTTCCACCACACGATTAAGGACAACTATGACAGCTTTCTCCGCAGAACCCACCCAGCATCGGAACCCATGACCGACCCAGCACCCTAGAACCCACCCAAGCCGTCTACAGCTGGTCCACTCTCACCACAGAAAAGACCAAAATCATCATGAACAGCATTCACTCTGGAGCTCCAACAGACCCCTGTCCTCACCACATATACAACAGAGCCAGTGCATCCATCGCCCCCGAACTCCGCAAGACGCTGAACTTCTCCATCAAAATAGCCACCTTCCCCCAAAGATTGCTAACATGCCTGTGAGAAGGTAGCCTCTTTCTAGCCTTGTTACCCCCACTTTTGGCCTGTTTGTGAGTGTATGTCAGGGTGTTTGTCACTGTTTTCACTGTCTCACTGGGATCCTGATAGCCAGGCCTCAGTGCTCATAGTGAAAACACTATGTTTTCAGTATGGTTGTTATGTGTCACTGGGATCCTGCTGGTCAGGACCCCAGTGCTCATAGGTTTGTGGCCTATATGTATGTGTCACTGGGACCCTGTCACACAGGGCCCCAGTGCTCATAGGTGTGCATGTATATGTTCCCTGTGTGGTGCCTAACTGTCTCACTGAGGCTCTGCTAACCAGAACCTCAGTGGTTATGCTCTCTCATTACTTTCAAATTGTCACTAACAGGCTAGTGACCAATTTTACCAATTTACATTGGCTTACTGGAACACCCTTATAATTCCCTAGTATATGGTACTGAGGTACCCAGGGTATTGAGGTTCCAGGAGATCCCTATGGGCTGCAGCATTTCTTTTGCCACCCATAGGGAGCTCTGACAATTCTTACACAGGCCTGCCACTGCAGCCTGAGTGAAATAACGTCCACGTTATTTCACAGCCATTTTACACTGCACTTAAGTAACTTATAAGTCACCTATATGTCTAACCTTTACCTGGTAAAGGTTAGGTGCAAAGTTACTTAGTGTGAGGGCACCCTGGCACTAGCCAAGGTGCCCCCACATTGTTCAGAGCCAATTCACTGAACTTTGTGAGTGCGGGGACACCATTACACGCGTGCACTACATATAGGTCACTACCTATATGTAGCTTCACCATGGTAACTCCGAATATGGCCATGTAACATGTCTATGATCATGGAATTGCCCCCTCTATGCCATCCTGGCATTGTTGGTACAATTCCATGATCCCAGTGGTCTGTAGCACAGACCCTGGTACTGCCAGACTGCCCTTCCTGGGGTTTCACTGCAGCTGCTGCTGCTGCCAACCCCTCAGACAGGCAGCTGCCCTCCTGGGGTCCAGCCAGGCCTGGCCCAGGATGGCAGAACAAAGAACTTCCTCTGAGAGAGGGTGTGACACCCTCTCCCTTTGGAAAATGGTGTGAAGGCAGGGGAGGAGTAGCCTCCCCCAGCCTCTGGAAATGCTTTGTTGGGCACAGATGTGCCCAATTCTGCATAAGCCAGTCTACACCGGTTCAGGGACCCCTTAGCCCCTGCTCTGGCGCGAAACTGGACAAAGGAAAGGGGAGTGACCACTCCCCTGACCTGCACCTCCCCTGGGAGGTGTCCAGAGCTCCTCCAGTGTGCTCCAGACCTCTGCCATCTTGGAAACAGAGGTGCTGCTGGCACACTGGACTGCTCTGAGTGGCCAGTGCCACCAGGTGACGTCAGAGACTCCTGCTGATAGGCTCCTTCAGGTGTTAGTAGCCTTTCCTCTCTCCTAGGTAGCCAAACCCTCTTTTCTGGCTATTTAGGGTCTCTGTCTCTGGGGAAACTTGAGATAACGAATGCATGAGCTCAGCCGAGTTCCTCTGCATCTCCCTCTTCACCTTCTGATAAGGAATCGACCGCTGACCGCGCTGGAAGCCTGCAAACCTGCAACATAGTAGCAAAGACGACTACTGCAACTCTGTAACGCTGATCCTGCTGCCTTCTCGACTGTTTTCCTGCTTGTGCATGCTGTGGGGGTAGTCTGCCTCCTCTCTGCACCAGAAGCTCCGAAGAAATCTCCCGTGGGTCGACGGAATCTTCCCCCTGCAACCGCAGGCACCAAAAAGCTGCATTACCGGTCCCTTGGGTCTCCTCTCAGCACGACGAGCGAGGTCCCTCGAATCCAGCGACACCGTCCAAGTGACCCCCACAGTCCAGTGACTCTTCAGCCCAAGTTTGGTGGAGGTAAGTCCTTGCCTCACCGCGCTGGGCTGCATTGCTGGGAACTGCGACTTTGCAAGCTACTCCGGCCCCTGTGCACTTTCGGCAGAAATCCTTCGTGCACAGCCAAGCCTGGGTCCACGGCACTCTAACCTGCATTGCACGACTTTCTAAGTTGGTCTCCGGCGACGTGGGACTCCTTTGTGCAACTTCGGCGAGCACTGTTTCACGCATCCTCGTAGTGCTTGTTTCTGGCACTTCTCCGGGTGCTACCTGCTTCAGTGAGGGCTCTTTGTCTTGCTCGACGTCCCCTCTCTTTGCAGGTCCAATTTGCGACCTCCTGGTCCCTCCTGAGCCCCAGCAGCGTCCAAAAACGCCAAACGCATGATTTGCGTGTAGCAAGGCTTGTTGGCATCTATCCGGCGGGAAATTACTTCTGCACGACTCTCCAAGGCGTGGGGGATCCATCCTCCAAAGGGGAAGTCTCTAGCCCTTGTCGTTCCTGCAGTATTCACAGTTCTTCAGCCTAGTAAGAGCTTCTTTGCACCAACCGCTGGCATTTCTTGGGCATTTGCCCATCTCCGAGTTGCTTGTGACTTTTGGACTTGGTCCCCTTGCTCCACAGGTACCCTCAGTCAGGAATCCATCATTGTTGCATTGGTGATTTGTGTTTTCCTTGCATTTTCCCTCTAACACGACTATTTTGTCCTTAGGGGAACTTTGGTGCACTTTGCACTCACTTTTCAGGGTCTTGGGGAGGGTTATTTTTCTAACTCTCACTATTTTCTAATAGTCCCAGCGACCCTCTACAAGGTCACATAGGTTTGGGGTCCATTCGTGGTTCACATTCCACTTTTGGAGTATATGGTTTGTGTTGCCCCTATCCCTATGTTTCCCCATTGCATCCTATTGTAACTATACATTGTTTGCACTGTTTTCTAAGACTATACTGCATATTTTTGCTATTGTGTATATATATATCTTGTGTATATTTCCTATCCTCTCACTGAGGGTACACTCTAAGATACTTTGGCATATTGTCATAAAAATAAAGTACCTTTATTTTTAGTATAACTGTGTATTGTGTTTTCTTATGATATTGTACATATGACACTAGGTGGTACTGTAGTAGCTTCACACGTCTCCTAGTTCAGCCTAAGCTGCTCTGCTAAGCTACCATTATCTATCAGCCTAAGCTGCTAGACACCCTATACACTAATAAGGGATAACTGGGCCTGGTGCAAGGTGCAAGTACCCCTTGGTACTCACTACAAGCCAGTCCAGCCTCCTACATTGGTTGTGCAGTGGTGGGATAAGTGCTTGAGACTACTTACCACTCTTGTCATTGTACTTTTCATAAGAGAAAAATATACAAAACAAGGTCAGTGTATATACACATAGCCAAAAAGTTTTGCATTTCCTCTTTTCACTCTTTTCTAAGTGCTGAAAAGTACTTCTAAAACTTTCAAAAAGTTCTTAAAAGTTTAAAAAGTTTTTTCTGTCTTTCCAAAAAGTTCTGAAAACTTTCTTCACTTTTTCTATCACTTTAACTCTCTCTAAAAATGTCTGGCACAGGCCAAAATTTTGAACTGTCCAAACTTGCATATGATCACCTTAGCTGGAAAGGAGCAAGGAGTCTCTGCATAGAGAGAGGTTTGAGTGTAGGGAAGAATCCTTCCTTAGAACTGTTAATTAATATGCTTAGAGTACAGGATAAGGCCATAAGTGCCCAATCTGGTGAAAAAGTAGCTAATGGTTCTCAATCTGATCCAGGGACTCCCCCAGGAAAAGGTTCAGGAAAGAAACTTCTCAGCCTGCCCATTACTAGACAGTCTAGCATAGTTGGTACAGAGGTTGAATCACACCATACTGATGGTGTGCTCTCACATTATACTGGTAGCCAAGCTGTTAGGGTGCCCTCTGTAAGGGACAGGTCTCCTTCTGTTCATTCCCATCATACCTCTGTATCTAGAAATGTCCCTCCCACCCACCCTGATGACAGATTGTTAGAAAGGGAGCTCAATAGATTGAGAGTGGAACAAACCAGACTGAAGCTCAAGAAGCAACAGCTGGATTTGGATAGACAGTCTTTAGAATTAGAGAAGGAAAGACAGAAGTTGGGTTTAGATACCCATGGTGGCAGCAGCAGTATTCCCCATAGTCATCCTGCAAAAGAGCATGATTCCAGGAATCTGCACAAGATAGTTCCCCCTTATAAGGAGGGGGATGACATTAACAAGTGGTTTGCTGCACTTGAGAGGGCCTGTGCTGTACAGGATGTCCCTCAAAAGCAGTGGGCTGCTATCCTATGGCTATCATTTAGTGAAAAGGTAGGGATAGGCTCCTTACTGTGAAAGAAAATGATGCCAATAATTTTACAGTTCTTAAGAATGCACTCCTGGATGGTTATGGCTTAACCACTGAACAGTACAGGATAAAGTTCAGAGAGACCAAAAAGGAGTCTTCACAAGACTGGGTTGATTTCATTGACCATTCAGTGAAGGCCTTGGAGGGGTGGTTACATGGCAGTAAAGTTACTGATTATGAAAGCCTGTATAACACAATCCTGAGAGAGCATATACTTAATAATTGTGTGTCTGATTTGTTGCACCAGTACCTGGTAGACTCTGATCTGACCTCTCCCCAAGAATTGGGAAAGAAGGCAGACAAATGGGTCAGAACAAGGGTGAACAGAAAAGTTCATACAGGGGGTGACAAAGATGGCAATAAGAAGAAAGATGGTGAAAAATCTCAAGATAAGCATGGGGATAAGGGTAAAACCAAAGATCCCACTTCAAATCTTAAACACTCTTCAGAGGGTGGGGATAAAACAAATTCTTCCTCTTCTTCCCAACCTGCACACATTAAAAAGCCTTGGTGCTTTGTGTGTAAAAATAGAGTCCATAGGCCAGGGGATAAGTCCTGTCCAGGTAAACCCCCTGAGCCTACCACCACTAATACATCAAGCTCTAGTGCCCCTAGCAGTAGTGGTACTAGTGGTGGGACTGCTGGCAACAGTCAAGCAAAGGGTGTAGTTGGGTTCACTTATGGGTCCATAGTGGAAACTGATGTCATCAGTCCCAAGACAGTTTCTGTCACACCTAGTGGCACTGGCCTTGCCACACTGGCTGCTTGTCCCCTTACAATGGATAAGTACAGGCAGACAGTTTCAATAAATGGTGTTGAGGCCTTGGCCTACAGGGACACAGGTGCCAGTTTCACTTTGGTGACTGAAAACCTAGGCCCATATTTATACTTTTTGACGCTAAACTGCGCTAACGCAGTTTAGCGTCAAAAACTTTTGCGCCGTCTAACGCCATTCTGAAGCGCCATGCGGGCGCCGTATTTATGGAATGGCGTTAGACGGCGCAATCAGACCGGCGCTGCCTGGTTTGCGTGGGAAAAAACCACGTAGACCAGACAGCGCCGGCGTAGGGGGAAAATGGCGTATGGGCGTCTTAAAATGGGGCAAGTCAGGTTACGTCGAAAAAATCGTCGTAACCCGACTTGCGCCATTTTTTTTCGACGCCCATCCCCCATCAACATGACTCCTATCATTGTAAAGATAGGAGTCATGCCCCCTTGCCCAATGGCCATGCCCAGGGGACTTCTGTCCCCTGGGCATGGTCATTGGGCATAGTGGCATGTAGGGGGGCACAAATCAGGCCCCCCTATGCCACAAAAAATAAAAAAAAAAATACTTACCTGAACTTACCTTAATGTCCATGGGATGGGTCCCTCCGTCCTTGGGTGTCCTCCTGGGGTGGCCAAGGGTGGCAGGGGGGGTCCCTGGGGGCAGGGGAGGGCACTCTGGGCTCATTTTGAGCCCACTTGTCCCTTAACGCCATGCCTGACCCAGGCGTTAAAAAGCGGCGCAAATGCGCAGTTTTTAGCCACGCCCACTCCCGGGCGTCTCTTTTGCCCGGGAGTATAAATACCACGTAAAGGCCTGGGAGTCATTTTTAAGACGGGAACGCCTCCCTTGCATATCATTAACGCAAGGAAGGGGTTCACGCTAAAAAATGACGCACATTCCGGGAACTTTGGCGCTAGACGCCTCTAACGCCATAGTATAAATATGGCGTTAGTTGGCGTTAGTTTAGCGTCGAATTTGCGTCGAAAAAAACGACGCAAATTCGGCGCAAACGGAGTATAAATACGGCCCCTAGTGCCTCCTGAACAACACATCATTGGACAACAGTATAAGATTATTGATGTCCATAACTCCACTAAGTTTCTTCCCTTAGCTATAATTCAGTTTAGTTGGGGTGGAGTTACTGGCCCTAAGCAGGTGGTGGTATCACCTAGCTTTCCTGTAGACTGTCTCTTAGGTAATGACCTAGAGGCCTCAGGTTGGGCTGATGTAGAGTTTTATGCCCATGGAGCCATGCTGGGCATCCCTGAGGAATTGTTCCCTCTCATTTCAAGTGAAATGAAAAAGCAAAGGAGAGAAGGCCTGAAAACTCAGGATCCCTCTCCATCAACAGGTAAAAAGGGTATCACAGTATCCCCTAACCACCCTACCATTCAGGATACTATTCCTGTGGTGGGAGAAACCTCTCCTGGGGTGGCACCTGTTCCAAGGGAATCATCAGCTGGCAAAGCTGGACTCCCTGAGGTGGAAGTACCTCTCTGTGGGATAACTAACATTGGTGAGAAAAACAGCACCATTTTAGTTAACATGGAGCATCCCTCCAACCCTCCCAGAGAAACTTTAGTGCAGAAACCCTGCACTACCTCACAACACTTAGGACAGCATCCCTGCCCTAGTGTGGAGCTCATAGGACATCATCCCTGCCCTGCTCCAACTCAAGAGAAACAGCATCCCTGTTCTCTCTTCCAGCCAGATGGACAAAGTTTTTGCCCAGCTATGGCTTTTCTGAGACAGCATCCCTGTCTGGCATTTCCATCACTACAAATAGGTTCAGTGGACAATTCCCACTGCTCTAAACTAAAACTTACTGATAGAAATTCTGAAAATACATCTTCACATTGTTGCTTAGCTAAAAAACTTCAAACAGGGTGGTTTACATCCCCACAGGGAGGTAACCATATAGTGGATGATAAAGGGAGTAACCAGTCTATGGCAGAGCTACTCTCTACTTATCACCACTTAGACAATAAAGTCTCAACTGGCCAAGGTTAGCCTTATTGTCCTTCATTTGGGGGGGGTTGTGTGAGAAGGTAGCCTCTTTCTAGCCTTGTTACCCCCACTTTTGGCCTGTTTGTGAGTGTATGTCAGGGTGTTTGTCACTGTTTTCACTGTCTCACTGGGATCCTGATAGCCAGGCCTCAGTGCTCATAGTGAAAACACTATGTTTTCAGTATGGTTGTTATGTGTCACTGGGATCCTGCTGGTCAGGACCCCAGTGCTCATAGGTTTGTGGCCTATATGTATGTGTCACTGGGACCCTGTCACACAGGGCCCCAGTGCTCATAGGTGTGCATGTATATGTTCCCTGTGTGGTGCCTAACTGTCTCACTGAGGCTCTGCTAACCAGAACCTCAGTGGTTATGCTCTCTCATTACTTTCAAATTGTCACTAACAGGCTAGTGACCAATTTTACCAATTTACATTGGCTTACTGGAACACCCTTATAATTCCCTAGTATATGGTACTGAGGTACCCAGGGTATTGAGGTTCCAGGAGATCCCTATGGGCTGCACAATTTCTTTTGCCACCCATAGGGAGCTCTGACAATTCTTACACAGGCCTGCCACTGCAGCCTGAGTGAAATAACGTCCATGTTATTTCACAGCCATTTTACACTGCACTTAAGTAACTTATAAGTCACCTATATGTCTAACCTTTACCTGGTAAAGGTTAGGTGCAAAGTTACTTAGTGTGAGGGCACCCTGGCACTAGCCAAGGTGCCCCCACATTGTTCAGAGCCAATTCACTGAACTTTGTGAGTGCGGGGACACCATTACACGCGTGCACTACATATAGGTCACTACCTATATGTAGCTTCACCATGGTAACTCCGAATATGGCCATGTAACATGTCTATGATCATGGAATTGCCCCCTCTATGCCATCCTGGCATTGTTGGTACAATTCCATGATCCCAGTGGTCTGTAGCACAGACCCTGGTACTGCCAGACTGCCCTTCCTGGGGTTTCACTGCAGCTGCTGCTGCTGCCAACCCCTCAGACAGGCAGCTGCCCTCCTGGGGTCCAGCCAGGCCTGGCCCAGGATGGCAGAACAAAGAACTTCCTCTGAGAGAGGGTGTGACACCCTCTCCCTTTGGAAAATGGTGTGAAGGCAGGGGAGGAGTAGCCTCCCCCAGCCTCTGGAAATGCTTTGTTGGGCACAGATGTGCCCAATTCTGCATAAGCCAGTCTACACCGGTTCAGGGACCCCTTAGCCCCTGCTCTGGCGCGAAACTGGACAAAGGAAAGGGGAGTGACCACTCCCCTGACCTGCACCTCCCCTGGGAGGTGTACAGAGCTCCTCCAGTGTGCTCCAGACCTCTGCCATCTTGGAAACAGAGGTGCTGCTGGCACACTGGACTGCTCTGAGTGGCCAGTGCCACCAGGTGACGTCAGAGACTCCTGCTGATAGGCTCCTTCAGGTGTTAGTAGCCTTTCCTCTCTCCTAGGTAGCCAAACCCTCTTTTCTGGCTATTTAGGGTCTCTGTCTCTGGGGAAACTTGAGATAACGAATGCATGAGCTCAGCCGAGTTCCTCTGCATCTCCCTCTTCACCTCCTGATAAGGAATCGACCCCCACAGTCCAGTGACTCTTCAGCCCAAGTTTGGTGGAGGTAAGTCCTTGCCTCACCTCGCTGGGCTGCATTGCTGGGAACCGCGACTTTGCAAGCTACTCCGGTAGGTGGTACTGTAGTAGCTTCACACGTCTCCTAGTTCAGCCTAAGCTGCTCTGCTAAGCTACCATTATCTATCAGCCTAAGCTGCTAGACACCCTATACACTAATAAGGGATAACTGGGCCTGGTGCAAGGTGCAAGTACCCCTTGGTACTCACTACAAGCCAGTCCAGCCTCCTACAATGCCAAAGTCCGCTCCCTTTTGAAGAAACCCACAGCCGACGAATCAGAGCTTAAGAATTTCCGACCCATATCGCTGCTACCCTACCAAGCTAAAATCCTAGAAAAGACCATAAGCTCAGAGCTGTGACAATTCCTCAAGGACAACAACTCTCTGGACACCTCTCAGTCTGGAACCCACCTCAACCACAGCACAGAGACAGCCTTCTTGCAAAAGACGATTACATCCGCACACTCCTTCACCGCAGACACATCGCAGCACTCATGCCCCTCGACCTCACAGCAGCCTTCGACACGGTCTCCCACAGCACCTTACGAACCAGACTCCATGGCGCAGGAATCCGCGGAAAAGCCTTGCAATTAATCCACTCCTTCCTCTCTGGAAGAACACAGAGAGTCAGGCTCCCACCCTTAATATCCAAACCAACAGAAGTCAGCTGCAAAGACCCTCAGGGATCCTCCCTGAGCTCAACACTCTTCAACATATACATGGCCCCACTTGCAGCCATCATCAGAGACCATGAAATGAACATCGTGTTTACTTCGATGACACACAACTCATCATATTCCTCACTGAAGACCCAGAAAAAGCTAAGAGGAACTTTCATACCAGTATGAAAGCCGTTGCCACCTGGATGAGGAAGAGCTGCCTCAAGCTCAACTCAGACAGGACCAAGCTCATGATCTTCGAAAACTCCACCTCAGCCTGGGACGACTCATGGTGGCCCACATTGGTCAGTACACCACCTACTCCAACAGACCAAACCCGCAACCTAGGAAATATCCTCAACTCTTTCCTATCAATGACCTGACAGGTAAACGCAGTTACCTCTTTCTGCTGGCACACCCTAAGCCAACTCTGCAAAATCTTCAAATGGATCCCGGTTGCCTGCTGCAAAATAATCAACCAAGCTCTAGTCAAAAGCAAGCTCAACAATGTCAATGCACTCTACGCCGGCACCACAACAAAGAACATCAGAAAAATACAACTCATCCAAAACACCCCTACCAGACTCGTCCTAAACCTCCCCTGCCAGAAACACATATCTCAAAACCTGAGGACCCTTCATTGGCCCCCAGTAGAGAAGCAAATCAACCTCAAACTACTCACCCATACCTACAAGCCCTTCACAACATCAGACCAGCCTACTATTGCATCTCTTTCCATAATCCCCCAGATGCCCCTGCTCTGCCCAGCAGTTGTTAGCTACCATCCCATGCATCCGTAAAACCACAGCTGGAGGAAGACCTTTTGCATACCTCGCAGCTAAGAGCTGGAAAAACCTGCCCATGCACCTCAGACAAAGCCATCTCTCACCATTTTCAGGAAGAACCTCAAAACATGGCTATTCGAATGAGGCCCAGACCCACCACTAGCGCCTTGAGACCCTCACAGGTGAGTAGTTGTGCTGTATAAAAACTGATTGATTGATAGATTGAACTATAACTTTTGAATTTCTATGGTTTTGTGCATGTAAAATCTGAACCTAACTATAATGTCTTATTTATTTTTTAGTGAGTTTTCAAGATTGCCTACGGGTTGTCGCTAGTAGGTAGTTATAATTAGGACGTAGTTTCCATAGAAAAAGCGTTTTATGACTTGTCCGTATCTTTGGCGCTATTTGAAGAATCTTCACAAAATTACCCCCAAAAAAGTATCAAGTTGGTTCTTTTTATGAATGGAAAGTTTTGCAATGATCCCTCAAGCGGTGGCCAAGGAAAAGGGGGATAAAAAAGTGTGTTTCTCATATTAATTCCCATTAGAACGACTACAGCCTGAATTGCTTAATGGAATTACACAAAATTTGGCAGAAAGGTAGCTTTTGTTCCGCAGATCACCCTTTTTGTCATTTGGTGTGAGTCTATTCATTAGATGGTGGGATATTAAAGGACATCCAAATGTGTATATCTGGACAGAGCCTAACCACAGATCTCATGGTGCGACCTGATTGACTGTCAGCACTTCAATCAGAAAGTGATGGCAGCCATATTGGGACCTATATGAATTATAGAATCCATTGAAATGCATTGTAGTGAATGGCACATTTTGAAGGTCCCAAAAAGGAGAATGTATAAAGGGTGATAACACATTTATTTACAGTATAAGTCATTTCTTGATGGTACCATACTAATTTTAGGAATTGTGGTATATTCTGAGGTGCTTTTACCCTGCTAGGACTTCATGGATCATGTTTGAGAGAAAACTGTTTTCTTATGATTTTCCCCTAGAGGTTATGAAAGGTATTCCAGAGCCCAAATGAGAGCATATGTATGTAAAAATCACACTCTTTTTCCCAGCCATATGAGTATGAAGTCTGTCATTCACAGTAAAACATTAACTTCCAACAGGAGCTGTCAGTTGTTCCCTTGTGTTCTACTGCAGCCTTCCAGAGTGTTCTAAAGAACACATAGAGCACAAGCAATCTTACTTATGACAAAAGTGTGACATACCGTAAGCCATCATGATTGAATCAAACTGGTAAAATGTAAAATATTTAGGGCCAGATTTAAGAAAAGTGGAGCTGCACCAAGTGCAGCGCTACTTTTGTTGTGCCCTTTAGAGCCCACCTAACTCCACCATGTGTGCACTGATTCTAAGATACAGTGCAGCAAGGTGGTAGCTAGAGAACTAGCATCAGAATTTTTGATGCTAGTTCAGAGCTTTGCAGAATTAGCGTACAAAACGCTGACGCTAATCCCCCAAAGCCCATTGAGGCCCTTTGTAAACAATGGTGTGTCTCCTTTTTACACGTGCTTTGAGCAGGCGTTAAAAGAGCCAAAAAAATGAAGCAAAGAAATCTCTTTTATTTCTATGTGTCATTCCCCCCCCCCTTAACAAGGAAACACACCCTTTGCCCACATTATGCCTGGTGCAGTCATAATGTAACACAAAGTGTTACAAAGTGGTGCAATGCATGGATTGCGCCACTTTGTAAAATTGGCACAGCAATTTTGGCCTTGTTGGACCACATTAATATTAAAATATTACGCTACTTTGGCGCAATGAGGCACTAGGGGCTCTTAAATCTGCCCCTAAATTTAGAAAGGAACAAAATGTGGGGGTTAATTTTGCCATAGAAATTATAGTTACTGCTGTAGAAATAAAAATTAGGACACATTTTAAGTGAGTTCTCAATAAATCTTCCTCTTGTATTTCATCAAAACATCCTGCCATGCAGACTGAAACGTGTACTTTCAATACCAGCACTAGCCTCCAGTTAACTCCCTGATGAACAGCAGTTTTACTACAATTTTCTAAAGCGCATCTAGTGTGCTAACATTCTGAATTTATGTCAAAGTGTGACACATCTGAACACCATCTTCATGGAATCAATATTGAAAACTGAAAGCATTTTCTGCTAAGAATACTTCATTAACAAATAACAAATACGTCTCTCAATAGGGCCACCGGAAAAAAAAGACCCCAAATGTAGCACAAATGTCACCCATGTGTAGCCCAAGTATAGCCCAAAGGGCAGAAGTATACAAAACACTTAGGGCCTCATTATGAATTTGGTGACCCCATCGCAGTGTTGGTGTTCCGACAGCCTTATTACAATGCATGCGGCTACATAGGTGAAAGAACACTGCGGTCCTGCCACCACTGCCAGCAAATTTAGACTGCAGCATTGGCGAGAAAGGTCAATGCGTCTGTCAGAGGTGGGACTTTCTGCTGACATGACTGTGGTGGTCTAACCACCACATTTGAGCTGGCAAAAAGGAAGGCATACAAGGCTGAAACTCACATGTACTCAGCTTTGCACATCCATGGAGCAGATCACACTGACACTTCCACTGCTTCTGCTGCAAGATGACACCCAAAACCGATGCCGTTGTGGATCCAAGCTACATTAAGCCAAACACTTACCCATATCTATCAACTCAACAGCAAAACATTGGCCCACATGGACCTGGCATGGTGTACGCAGTCCGTGAACCAAACAAGTTTGTGCCCCAATCACAACCCTACGATACCCTCTTTGGCCAGGTCACTGACACTCCAGAGGCACACTTTTCTGAATTGCAAATGTGTGCACAACCAATATTCAAGGATAGTGATGTGTCTATAACATTGTGTCACACAACAGCAACTTCTCCTTAATACCCCACCTACAAATCTATGTGACATCCTCAAATTGCTCACATACAATTGCTTGTTGTGATATCAAAGATACATCTGTATGGATTTATCATTGAACTGAAACACACTTTTCTGCTAAATCTCTATAATGGACTTCCACATATCACCCACAATTCAAGATAGAGCAAGGTACATGGGATGCAACATAATCAGTACCATATGAAACAGCACCCAATGCAATGTACCTTTAATCTCCCTGTTCCCTCTCTTATCATTTATATTAGTACAGCAGCTTAGCTGTGGGACTTCTTTGACTCCGAAGTGGAATATTTGTCTTGTATGTTCTCCGAATATGGATGACTTTCAGGGTCTAAGCTTTGATGACGAGGTGGTGTCAGCTATATTACAGACCCCCTCCATCCTCAATAGCGATGGATCCGGCCCCTCAGGCAATCTTAAAGAGGATTGGGATAGATTATCCTACTTGAAACGGGAATGGATCAAAACCATCATGCACGGTACCATAATGACTGAATATTTCAGAGCCAATATTGCTCCTAATGGGCTATTGGTATCTAACATGCCCCGTATCTTCCTTCAAGATTTAACGTTCAGGAAGGTTTGGGCACAGATTGCATGGAAGTGTGCAAGGGACTGGTTGGTCCTCATCATTAACACATCTAAACAGTTAGGTGAATCAATTATAGTCCAGATCAATTTTGTAGAAAGTACTATTAAGACAACAGTCACTTTGGCAGCATTTAAAAGCCGTCTCATTGAAAGCAACTCTGGACTCAATGAGACAAAAGAATTTTTGAACCGACAGAAGATCTCAAAACTACAGAAGGACATTAAGAAATTTGACAAAGAAAAGGTGTATCCCTACATCAAAGAGGACTTTGAGACTGATGTCCAATCCCGGTCCTCTGATGACTCCACCTCTTCGTACAAAAAAACACGGAATTACAGTTGTAGTTCCTCCTCTGATGGGTGGAGCATGGCTGATAATATGTCACAAACCTATTTCAACCCTCCACAGTATCCTGTCAATCAACCATTGATTTGGCAGCCTCCATACCACTTCTTCCAACCACGCCTCATGTTGCCTTAAGTGCTTTTTTTAGGCTGTGGCCGGGGCAGAGGAAGAGGCAGAAAGAGAGGAAGAGGCAGGATTCATTGGGACCGAGAGGAACCGCAGATGGCCACTCGGAGTCAGGGCAGAAACCCACCACTGAGGACCTAGTGGTCAATTTATCTAAAATACATCTTTCCCTTGATGAAACCAAAGCCCTTAACAGAGGCATAGGCATTGTTCCTACACCAACTGAAGACCTTTTCCGCTTGAAGTGTGAACTTTCCCAATTTTTTAGGAAAATACTTTTGCATTTCTTTTTTAAGGACAAACCAACAGTCCACCAGATTGAGGATGATGGTTTAAAAAAAACATCCTCTTTTGTTCCCCCTCCACAATCAATACCCTGTGAGGTTCTTGCTTTTGAAAAAGCGGTCCTATCGGATCTCAACAAGCTACGTCCCAAACATTCATTCATCAATATACCAACAGCCGAATGGGAACGCACTAAAAGCTTTGGCATCCGATCAATCCATAATGATCAAACCAGCTGACAAGGGCGGGGCCATAGTCATTATGAATTCTGATGACTATAGACAAGAATGTATTCGCCTTTTGAGTGACACCACCTACTATGCTCCCACTCTTCATGATCCAACTGAGAGTTTACAGACTCAGATTAGGAGTATGATTGAGGAAGCCCGTAATAATGCATGGATTTCACACAGAGAAGCTGAATTTCTCGATACGAACTACCCATGAACACCATACTTCCACTGCCTCCCTAAAATACACAAGGGCAAGGTTCCCCCCCCAGGACGCCCCATAGTGACCGGCACTGGTTCAATTTTAGAACCTCTTTCAGTTTGTTGTGACCACTTTCTCCAACCTTTGGTGAGGGAGTGAAGCACATTCCTGAGAGACACCCAATATGTCCTTAATCTGATAGAAACAATTAACTCTACAGTAGAGGTCCATGCTCTTATCACCTTGGATGCAGAGGCCCTCTATACCAATATACCCCAAGATGCTACTCTACAAGTGGTGGAGAATGCTCTCCTACAATGCCCTTGGAATTCACCAACCCCAGTACATTTCATTATGCAGTGCGCTACTCTAGCTATGACAAGAAACCTTTTTCAATTTGAGGATTCTCTCTATCATCAGATTCTGGGCACTTCCATGGGTAGTACCTTTGCTCCAAGCTTAGCTTGCCTCTACATGTATGAATTTGAAAAATGGTTCATTTTATCTACCACTAATCCCTTTCATGACCAAATCAAACTGTGGCAGAGATATATTGATGACATCCTGATTGTGTGGCACGGAACCCTTGGAGATGTTGATCCCTTTATAGAATGGGTAAATACTCTTGACCCATTTCTAAATTTCACTGCTCACGTTTCAGTGTCCCATGTCTCCTTCTTGGACCTCTTGATCAGGATTGATAATGGCAAATTGACTTCTGGTACATACCATAAGAATACTGACGCAATAGTCTATTGCTTTATGAAAGTCACCATCCGAAGGCTCTGTGCGACAATCTACCCTTTGATCAGTTTCTTAAACTACACCGCAATTGCAGTTCTACACAGTCTTTCAAAACTCAGGCAAGTGACCTCAAGGCTAAACTATATGAGAGATACTACCCACAGCATGTCATTAACTTTGCTTATAAGAGGGCTCGCAACAACCACAGAGATGCATTCTTGATGTCTACTGTGAAGGAGCCAGAGACCCGATTGACGTGTGTCTCAACATATACTCCCTTGTCTAACACCGTGAAGAAATTGATTAATAAAAGATGGGCAATCCTATTGAGTGGCGGCACACAGGTTCAAAACCCCTTATTTGCATTTAAAAGGACTGCAAATATTAGGGATTTGGTGGCACACGCCCGCCCATGTAGAAGCCAAGATTTGCCTCAACAGACTACCATATGGAACCTTCCCCCTGTCACTGGTCACTTTCCATGTGGTGCATGAAATGTTTGCTCTTTAACCAAACATTTAGAGAAATTGGAACTGGACCCAATAGGCATGTGGCACCTTAACAGGCATACCAACTGCAACACACGCAATTGTATCTATATGATCACTTGCCCGTGCGAGCTACAGTACGTGGGTATGACCACCAGACCGGTCAAAAATAGGATTAACGAACACTGCAGTAATATTAGGTGTGCCCGCACAACCACCAAATTAAGTGTACATTTTTTGGAAGCACAACATGGCCCTGACGATCTATGGTGGGTGGTACCACAAGCACGGCAATTTTCAAACCATGATTCCAGGACCCTCTTCAGGATCGAACAACGCTGGGTCTTTAGACTGAAGACGCATATCTTGGGTCTCAATGATGACATTCCTTGGGGCAACATAACATCCTGACTGGACGCACTCACCATGACACTTTAGTGTACATGTACTGTTACCCTTTGGGGAAAGTTTCCCTTTTTATATTTCTTTTTCATCTAGGCTCTGTTTGCCTTTTGTTGCCTGTATTGTGACATTTACGTAATTTCCATTTGTTGCCCCTTTTTAGCTCCATGTCATAACGTGTAATTGACCATCTTTTGACCATTTATTTTATTTGATATTTTTCATTGCTGGTCACTTGCCCCCTTTCACTCTAAGGGAGATATCACTTTGCTCATGGTTATTTTTCCAGCTACAAGCATGCCTTTTTCTATTTCTATTGCCCCCCTTACCACATGACTGTGCACGGCCCATAGGAACGCCGTCGCCCTGCTCATGGACATGTTTCCGACTACGAGCAGGCCTTTTTCTATTTCTATGTTCTCCTTGGCTACATGGTTGTGCACGGCCAATAGGAATACCAGAACTATTTCCTGATTCTGCACGCTATCACGGTCATTCCGTGTTAAAAATGCCGAGGTCGCGTTCTACTGCTGTATGCAGGAACGCGGCCCCCGGGTAGGTCCCCGGCCAGAACCAGGAGCACCGCTAGTGAGTATCCACATGCTACTGACCCTTTCTCTTTGCTATGTGGACCACTGTGATTCTCTACACTTTATTAGCAGTGTTGTGTTATTTAGTTGTGTGCCTGCCAACCAGCCAAACTAATTTTGCTGTCGTCAGGGTATTTGCCCTGTTTTGCACAGTCAACTGATACTTGCTTCTTTATAAAATTCTGTGTTCCTTTTGGGGTGAGATATTATTCTTTTATACTATTGCGACTTGTTCTAACTCAACCTATTACCTTAGCATTTTTCCATGTGACTATATCATGGGTACTTTATTTGATATTGAGGATATGTGTGGGTCATGATTTCCAACATCATATGACTACCTGCTCTACACGTATATGTTTAACAAACTATTGTTTATTGTGTATTATTTTGTTCAGTTCCGCATACCTGTTTCTGGGCACGTGCATTCCTATGGAGCCTGTGCTTTAATTTGGGATGGTAAGCCTACCTTTCCCTTGATTGCTTTCACATGGGTCATTTACGAGCATAGTAGTTGCTTAGTGCTTGCCACGTTTTATTTAAATCACCTTTTGATGCACAACTTGTTCATTAGAATGTGTATTATTGCCTTTATGTTTCACAGGGTGACTTGTTGACTAGACTGGCCATGACGCGCAGTTGGTATGAGTAAGTGACCAGATATTATCTGCTTTATTGTATCCTAATTGGGTCTAGGTAATTTTATCAGGTGAAGTTATGTTGTTGGTCCTGAAGAAGCGTCACTGGATCCTATGTGACCACTCAAATGCAAAACATGTCGACCTAGTATTATAGGAATTTGGATAGTGTTCATCTTCCTCTACCCAAATGGAATGAGAGTGCGGCTGAGCATCATCTCCATAAGCACTCCCCATAACTGTTTTAACCTTGGCCTAAACCACTTTCTGAATTATTAAATGTGATGGTTACGGTTTAGAGCCAATTTTATGCTTCACTTTTTTTCTCTCCTGTATACACCTATAGTTTGTGTTCATTACAGGCACATCTATCATTGGTAGTAAGATCTCTGGCTAAGAGCTACCTCCTTCTCTTAAAGAGGTAGCCCGTCAGACATTGCAGTGCCAGTCTGATGAGGAGCTTGCCCAGTGATGAAGCTTGACATCCTATTGGGTATGTGAGGGCTTTTCTGCTCCTGGCTATCAAGTTCCCCTGTGTATTAGTTGTGTCTCTTTTTCATATATTTTTTGTGGAACAGTGTACTTTATAATTGTTATAGGATATATTCGGGAGACTGTACACTGGACTGTTAATCTCCCTATTCCCTCTCTTGTCATTCAGATTATACCAACCGCATCAAATGGATCATCAATCAGGGAGAAACAAACACAAATGTAGTCATACATCCCAAAGTATACATGAACATTAAAACGGCAAAAAAGTAATTACAGGACTAATGTGTATGAAAACTACCAACTTATGTTTCTTAGAAATAAATGAAGATGTAGTAAATGCCAATGGCCAGTTAAATTGTCCAAATGTGGCTCAGCACAGTGCTGTGCCGCTAAACCTGCCTCACTGAATACTTTCATGGGAACCTCCCCAAGAAGAGACATCTAGTAGTCAGTCCAGAAAACTCACATTACATGCTTTGGGAAGGGTGGGGTTAGTTTTGGGATGGTTGGGTTTGGTTTTGCAAGTGGTGGGCCTGACTGTGTGAGAGGTGTCCCTTTTTGGGTTTCTTTGGGGTATGGTTGGGTTCAGTGGAAGGAATCAGGTGTCACATGGGAGGACATGTATGTGAAGGTATAGGTGGGTTGTGAATGTGGTCCCTTTAGCTTTGGGAGGATGTGTTTTTACAGGGGTAAAGGCAAGGGCAAACATTAAACTTTCTTTTGGGAAATGAGTAGGGTGTCCAGGAGGGATTTGGGGTTGGGAAGTTGAGGGAGTGAAAGCGTCAGGTGTGGGTGTGTGTGTTGGTGTTGCTGTCTGTGTACCTGAAGTATGATATTTGTGTTTTGTGGGTGTCTGCTGTGTGGGTGAGTGTGTGTGTTTGCGTTTCTCTGTGGAGTGTGATATGGATGTGCTGAGTATGCTGGGAGTAGAAGATGTGTCTATTGGTGTGGGTGTGGTGCCTGCATCTGTGGGTGTGAGTGTGGTATCTGAGGGTATGGTGGGAGTTGTGTGTGGTTCTGTGGGGGTGCTGTCTTTGGGTAGGGTGGGAGCAGTGGGTGGGTCTATGGATGTGAGTGTGATATCTGGGGTATGATGGAGTGGTGGTGATTATGAGTAGGGTGAGAGTCTGGTGGGTGGTTGCATGCTTGTGTGTTTTGTGGTATTTCTTTTTCGGTGTGTTGCTTGACGCTGTTGGGGTGCATGCATCCTTATGTGTGAGTGTGCTTGGGACAGGTATGGGCATAGAGAAATCGGATGGGGAAGAAATAGATGGTAGAGTGGAAGCATGGGATGGATAGGAGACTGTGATGAGAAAGGAGGCCTGAGCCTGACAATACCTCTGTAGGGCAGACATAAAACTGTGAATGTCTTCCAGGTAGGCCACAATCTGTTGTAGATGGCTTCCCTGCACTTGGATGGCATCCAGTAGTATCATCCGACAACAGAGATGTTTCTCAGGAGGTCAATAGCCTCCTCACTCAGGCCAGCAGGAGGTGAGGTGCCTAAAACAAAGGAGATGACTCTCCTCTTGGGTGGCTGGGTGTGGAGAAACAGGGAGGGTGTATATGGCAGTGGGGGTGGTGGACAACGATGATGTAGGAACTGGTACTTTATATCCCGCCACCACTAGGGAGTGTCCCTTTGAGCTGTACTCAGGTGATGACGATGTAGTGTCCTGCATGGCACTCCCTTCACCCTCTGGGCCACTAGGACCCTTCTTCTCTGCAGAGTTATGACCGGAGGTACCAGTGTCAGCTGCTTCCCCACAGATGTCGACCCTGTCTCCTCCACTTGTCAGGGATGATGCTGAAATGACAAATACAAATAGGGTCATTGCATGCGCCAGAATACATTTGAACAGCAATTTGACTCACAGAACATTACTATAATGTATAGTGGACCCCAGCTACAAGATTCACTAAAGTGGCTCCAATATTTGCAAGGGCACATGCATGCATGCATGCTACATGAACTGTAAACAGTTGCCAACAGTAGTGTCAGAATCACAGACAACTCCTATCGCATTAGTGAAGTTGTAAAATCACGATACCCATGTATCAAGTAGGAGACCTTGTCAGTCTGAATGGTTTGCCTCTTGTAGCATACCTCAGTGACCTGCTGTCATCAAATAGTATAGCAATGCCAAATGTATTCCTACAGACTCCACACAAGGCCCTGCAGTCAGCAAATGTTCGTATACCTAATACCACATCACGAAGAAATGATTGTCAACTAATACAGCTAGGGTGTAGCAAGATCTACAGCAGCTGGAAGAAGGTGACAGGAAAAACTCATGCCACAATGTAGAAACTTCCCAATAGTAACTTTCTAATATGTCCACTGTCAAAATAGTCTCATGAATGTTGACTAATGTAGCTTCGCTATATAAAACATGTTGCACAGAAAAGTACACTGGAGACAATCTGGTCAAAATGACTGGAAGATTTGTCAACAAATATCCACAGCATAGTGAGTCAGCTAGGCAAATCACCAGTCATGATTGGAACTGGTGAGAACACCATTCTAACATTGCATAACTAAAAGCTGTGAGCCAATTGAATGTTGTTGAGGCTAAGAAAATCTTAAATACCTGAAGAGGTTGTTTAATCTGTTTCTCAATGGGAAGACACATCACTGCCCCTTTTTTATGCAAACACAAACTCCATTGTATTTCTGAGTGTGCACACTCACATATGTATCCCACATTTCTATGTCACTTTCTTATGCATTTCAACAGTCAGAAAATTAATCTTCACCAACAAACATGTGCAAATCACCCAACTTCATAATTCCATATCAATTGCATGGAAATGCACATTGTGAATAATTACTGTAGGTCTACCTGTCATGCCCTTCATTGCTCCTGGAATTGGACATGACAAATGACACTGAGGGGGTTATTCTAACTTTGGAGGAGTGTTAATCCGTCCCAAAAGTGACGGTAAAGTGACGGATATACCACCAGCCGTATTACGAGTTCCATAGGATGTAATGGACTCGTAATACGGCTGGTGGTAAATCCGTCACTTTTCCGTCACTTTTGGGACGGATTAACACCTCCTCCAAAGTTAGAATAACCCCCTTAGTGATGGATTAGGGTATGTGTGACTTACAAACCAATGTTTACACACTTCTGTCTGTGGTAACACATGAACTATATACCCATCACATATAACTATTCTCCAATACATGTGTGCATGCACACATGGGACGGCATCAGATATCATATAGTGAAGGCAGGCTGATCATGTGTGAAGCAGTAGTGTACATGATACTACAAAAGTGAAAAGTATACATGCCAACATGTAGGCACAAATGCTGTTGGCAACAGTGATGCTAGCCAACTCATGTAACTGTACATTCCCCAATTACCAAGGGAAAGTATTGCTCTGTGACTGCACCCAAAGTGCACTATCTGCTATGTCACATGTATGAGGACCACCATAACATGAGACACAGCAGTGATTTACCAGCACTCATAACACTCTGGAGACAGGTGGCCTGTTGGATACAAATGCCAATATACTTTCTTGAGCAGACACATGGCTGAGTACAGTGATTAATCAGCTCATATTGTTTAATGTTGTGGGTGACATACCGAAGACAAATGGCCTGTTGGCTACAAATGTCACTCACAACATCAAACAATATTAGCTGACTGATCATTGTGCTTAGTCATGTGTCTGCTAAAGAGGTATATTGGTAGTGGATTGTACTCTGTTGTATACCTGGTAATTTGGACAATAGGCAAGGCACATCAGCATGCACATACTACCAGACTTAGACAAACAGTATCTCTTCCTGTGTGTCACACATGGGCCACCTCCAATATTCAAGGGGAGATGGCTGATTCTTACACATAAAGGTGGCAATGTAACATGTATGAATCTGCCCAGGACTTACCTTCTTGAAGTTGCTTTGATTCCCTCAAACGCCCATCAAGCTCTGGGTAGGCCACCACCAGTATGCAGGCCATTAGCAGGGTCAGGGTCTGGCGTGTGCCCTGTCCATGTTGGGCGGACAGCCCCAGCTGGACCTCCATGATTTTCTGAGCCCAGCATCTCAGGTCCTCCCACCCTTTATGACAATGGATGCTGTATTGGTGATAGACCCTTAGGGTCTACACCTTCCAGATGATGGCTCTCAAAATGGCTTGCTTATGATGGGTGTTGATCTGTATGAATACAATAGATGAATGAAGAGATCATAATTGCACAATTTAGGATACCTGTTTGGTCAACACACATTTTGTAGACACGTAGCAAAAGCATAATTGAATTAAGACACTACATGGGGAAATTTCACATGCTGATAAGTACAGGGACATACATACACACTTTTATAGTCATCTGGTGACTATCCACAACCCTGGTCATGACCCACACTGACTAAGCCAGACCACTAACATCATATAGCCCAGAGACAACTGACATTTACTGTGATGTGAGCCACTATAATACACAACACATCATGTTGACCTTCTGAAGGGTAAACTACATGTGCTTGACTGTACAGACATCTTTACATCCAAGCAAATTGATTTATTGCATATGGTCCATACAGGATACTACTATAGTATAGACTACACCACAAGACTTAAGTAACAATGAAAGGGCTGGCATTGCTGTTTGTAAGAGCTTGTTCTCTGTGGATGTGTGGACATGTGGACCACTGAATGGAATCTAATGCTACATCTGATTGAGTTTGTGTGGTATGTATTGTTATCACAGAGCACACCTGTTGGAAAATGGGTTATTGGTAGGGCAGGTAGGTACCTACACCTAGCAACAAGCCACTAACCTCCACATAGGTACAGTTAGGTCTCAGTAAATTAATCCCAGCTCAACCCTTGGTAGCTTGGCAACGAGCGTCAAGGCTTAACTTAGGAGACAAAGTGTAAAGCATTCAAATATCACAAAACAGTAATTAAATAAAACACAGGAAACAGTTAAAAAATCCAAAACCAATTTATAAAAATAGTTTATATTTTTATCTTTAAAATGACACAAATACGATTAAAATCGGTTCAGGGGAACCGGAGATATGAATTTTTAAAGAATTATTACTTTTCTAGCGCTTAGAAACAAAAAGCGCCAATCGGGTCATCTGGTTGCACCTCGACCGGGGCAAAGTCAAACTTTCAGGCCGACCGCGATGGAGCCCTGCTCGGCTACAGGTCGCGGGAGGCCTCGGTTAAAAAGTTACCTTCTGACGTAGTCTTTATTTTGAAGTTTTTCTTCACCGGGACGAACCTGCCAGTTGAATCCGACCTCCTGGAGCCCTTGTCCGGATACGCGATGTGGGTTTCCTCGGTGGAGACTTTTACCTTCGGACTTAGTCGTTTTTTCGAGATGAAAATCCTTCGACCGGGGTAAACCTGGATCTTGATCCGACGTCCATGGAGCCCTTCTCGGATACGATGGCTGGGAGGTCCCGGTCAACTTTTTAAGTTCGGACTTAGTCTCTTTTTTGGATGTTTTTCTTTACCGGGACGAACCACGAAGTCAGGCCGGGTCACGGTTGAGGCAAGCCGGCTAGAATTTCTGCAGCGGGTCGGTCCCTCTCTGGAGCTTTTTTCCAAAAATTCTCAAATCTTTTCCAAACTTCTGGGGCTTCACCCAGATGTTCTTTTTAGGTTCTTTTGGGGTCCACAGCTCACACCAAGGGTCCAGAAGTTCTGTGATGGTCCTTGGGGGGTGCAGACTTCAACTCCCAGAATGCACCTGGCGCAAACTCCTTTTTGGCCACTGGACAGTGGTCAGCTGGTCGCTTTCTTCAGGAGTTGGTGCAGGGGACTCTGGTTTAGCAATTTTTCACCTGTAGCAAACAGGGAGTCCCTCCTTGAACCAGTTGAAGCCAGGCAAAGTCCTTCTTGTGGTGAAGCCCAAGTGTGCAGCTGGTGCAGTCCTTCTGAGTGCAGGGTCCAGGTGCAGGCCAGGGGTCCAGCAGGGCAGTCTTTCTTCTTCTTTAGTTCCTTTCTTGTTGAATTCTGGAGGGGATCTGAGGTGTGGGTGCAGGTGTGCCAGTTTTATCCTTGCTCCTGGGTGAAAAGCAGGGGGGCCCTGGTTCTCCAATCAGGGACAGGGTCATCCCCCTGTGATGACCACTTCCTGGGAAGTGTGACAAAAATCCATCCCAGAAGGCAACAGTCTCTAAAAATCCAACATGGATGAATCTGATTTTTGGAGGTTACATCTGGCTGAGCCCACCCACTGGTGTGGCTAAAAATCATAAACACACCCCTCTCCTGCCCTCTCCTAATCTAATCAAGGGGGCACCTAGCTGTCTGGGGTTGCAGGATGTGGGGGTGTTGCTGGGTGCTGCAAATGTCCTTCTCTGCCTTTGAAGACCAGTTTGGCAGCCCTCCCCCTTCCTGCCTCACCATCTGCTGAGGGGAGATTCTCTCCCCCAAGCACATTCCTTTGTGTGAAGCCTGGCCACTTCACACCTCATCAAGGCAGCCTGGCAGAAGCTGCTGCAGGCTGGCCAATCAGAGCACAGCAGCAAAAACAATGCAGAGCTGAAATTGGCAACTTTTTAGGTAAAGTCTAAACTTTTTACCTGAACTAGTTATATTAAATCCAACAACTGGAAGTTGTAGGATTTATTACAACAATTAGTTTGATACCAAATTCTTGGTATGCAACATTTAAGGAGACTTTAAAATTTAAAATAAAGTCTGCCCATTCTAGCCTATGAAGGCCATTTACTTCAATGAGGGAAAAACGAATTTGGCTGTTTTTACCTCACCAGGGCTTATAAATCTATTTTTATAAAGTCCCTGCTTATAGTTACATGGCACCCAGCCCTAGGGGCACATAGGGCACACCTTAGGGGTGACTTATATGTAAAAATAAGGTAGTTTAAGACTTTGGAAGTACGTTTAATTCCAAAGTCGAATTTGCATATAACTTTAATTTAAAAGCAGCCAGCAAGGCAGGCTTGCTTTTAAAATGACACTGGGCACCTCAGCAGTGCACCTAGGTGTGCACCACCTATGCTGTGGTCCCTAAACCTACATGCCCTACCATATACTAGGGACTTATAGGTAGGTTAACTTAGCCAATTATAATTAGCCTAATTTGCATATCCATTTTACACAGAGCACAGGCCCTGGGACTGGTTAGCAGTACCCAGGGCACCATCAAAGTCAGGGAAACACCAGCAAAAAGAGGAAAATGGGGGCAAAAAGTTATGGGGCCTCTGCAATCAGCCCTGTTTTCTCACACAACCCCCCCCCAGCCCACACGCCCAGGAGACTCAGCCCAACCCTGGGAGAGTCTTCCTGGCTTGTTAGGCGAGGAAGACAGTGAAGAAAACTGGCTGTCCCTTTGCAGGGCCTACTCTGCCTTATATCCTCCTGTCAGGGTCACTCCCTATGGGTAGTGAAGCCATCCCAACAGTAAAAGGACCCAACTCAAACTGAAACTTTCCTCTAGGGGGGTCTTCCTCCTTTCTCTCTGCCAACTTGGGTAGTGAGGTGCCCACCTCCCCTACTCCAAACTTTGCTAGGGCAACACCTAGCTTACCCAAAGAGGTCACCCAACACTTGAGCAACCCCACCATGACCAATAGGGTCAGGGGGCCTACTTTGCTATTGGCCCTGGGGTCTGCCTCCCAGGCCAAGAACAGTGCTGCCAGGAAGGCTAGCACCCAGCAGAGGCTACTGACAGCTGTCAGTACCCAGAACCACACCCTAAGCTCTCCACTGACAGGTGGCTGAGCTGCTTTAGGGGCATCTTTGGGGTCCTGGCACCCCTCTTGCTGTCTAGAGTGGGGGGCTACCACCTCCTGTGGCAGACACCCTCCTTCCACTCTCCCTTCTGTCAGTGCAGGGGCAACACCTTGCATCTGGACAGCTGCCTGACTACTCAGGACTTCCTTGGGGTCAGGTGAGGCCTCACCAGTGCCAACTCTGGGCTCCCCCACTACTGGGGCAGAAGGCCCTTGGCTCCCTGGAACTCTCTTTAAGAGTGGCCTACCCTTCCTTTTCTTCTTTCCTTTTCTTGGGGACCCCTGTCTCCTAACTGTAGGGACTGACTCCCCAGGACTTTGGGTTGGGGGGGCGCCCTGGGCGACCACCCCATCTGTGACCAGACTCACCTCTGGGAGGTCATTGCCCAGGATACAATCTAGGGGAAGGTCAGCACTGACTACCACTCTAATCCAGTCAAGGATACCCTCCCTCTCTAGGGGCACTATGGCTACAGGTTTGGAGGTGACCTACCCAGTGGCTATCCTGACTTTCTTTGTCTTTCCTGGGACATACATGTCTGGGGTCACTAACCGGTCACTCACTATAGTGTGACAGGCACAGGTGTCCCTCAGGCCAGTGGTAGGGATCCCATTCACTTGAATGTGGTGGAAGTGCCTACTCCCACCCTCAGAGATCACCAGCTTACCATCTGGTCCTGTCTCCCAGCACAATGCTAGGAGGACTTCATCATCTGAGGAATCCTCCTCTATGGCTACACTGGACAGCCCAGTGCTAACCACCTTCCTTGGACAGGCTGCATCTCCTCTGAAGTGACCTGTCTGCCGACAGTCAAAGCAAGCCCTACTGTCCAAGAGTTTTTTTAACCCTGGGTCTCCCTGTCTCTGCTTGTCAGAGTGGGAGTGGGATTTACTCTCCTCCTTCTTAGGGTTCTGGGGTACAGAGGGAGTCTCTGTGGTGGGCTTACCACCTCCCTCCTTAGGTTTTTGGAGACCTGTCCCCCCCTTCTTGGAGTCTCCCCCCTGGGACTTGACAACCACCCTGGTTCTCAACCACTCATCAGCTGCCTCCCCTAGCTCTCTAGGGTTGGTCTGCTTAGAGTCCACTAGATGCTGGCGTAACCTTTCTTGGATACAATTGGTCAAGATGTGCTCTCTCATGATCAGATTGTATAACCCCTCATAAGTATCTACTTTGTTACCAATAATTCAGCCCTCTAGTGCCTTTAGTGAAATGTCCACAAAGTCAACCCAAGACTGGGTACTGACCTTCTGGGTGTCCCTGAACTTCATTCTATATTGCTCTGGGGTCAGACCAAACTTCTTGGCTAAGCACCTCTTCATACTAGGGTATGAATCTGCCTCCTCCCCCCTTAAGGTCAGAAGCCTATCCCTCCCCGAGTTGGGGACCAACTCCCACAAAAGGGAACCCCAGTATTGAGGCCTAACCCTTCTCATTTGGAGTGCCCTCTCAAAGGCCCCCAGCCACTTATCTATGTCATCCCCCTCTACATAAGCAGGAACTACCCCCTTGGGTAATCTGGGGCAAACTCCCCCACCCATGGACACCTCAGCTTCTTTATTGCTGCTTCCATCTCTTTTCTCTTTGTATGCCCACTTTTTCTTTTCTAGGGCCAGCTTCTCTGCTTCCAAAGCTATGTATGCTAGCTGGGCCTCCAGCTCTCTTTCTCTGATGGATGGGTTCTCTCCTCCTGAAAGGACCCCCTTCCCACCACTAGCTTTAGATCTGCCCCTAGTGACTGTATTTACTGAGGACCGTTCTTCCTCATCCTCACTTGGGCTCAGATGCCTTCCCTCCCCTGAGTGGTTAGAGCTTGCATCCTCCCTTCTTTCTCCCTCCTCTGGAGCTTCTTCTGACTCTACCTCTTGGGCCTCAGCCCATGCTGTCAGGGATGTGATCAGGATTTGCTTCCTGAGATCAGTGGTTGCAGGCAACCCTCTTTCAATACACAACCCCCTAAGCTGGACTACTGTCAGTGTGGGTAGGCTAGCCAGATCAAGCTCCATGGTTCCCTAGTTTTGTGTCAACAAAAACTTTTTGCAAAAATTGGAAACAAGAATTTAGAAAAATTACAAAAATTCAATAATTGAAATTAATCCAAATTAAAAATTAAAAACAATTTTTGCACTAGGACAATTTAAAGGATTTTTAATTTGTTTTACCTAAAACTGTAACGTGATATTGAACACAAGTACAGGATCCCGTCGCTGCTTCCAATTATGTTGGAAAATGGGTTATTGGTAGGGCAGGTAGGTACCTACACCTAGCAACAAGCCACTAACCTCCACATAGGTACAGTTAGGTCTCAGTAAATTAATCCCAGCTCAACCCTTGGTAGCTTGGCAACGAGCGTCAAGGCTTAACTTAGGAGACAAAGTGTAAAGCATTCAAATATCACAAAACAGTAATTAAATAAAACACAGGAAACAGTTTAAAAATCCAAAACCAATTTATAAAAATAGTTTATATTTTTATCTTTAAAATGACACAAAAACGATTAAAATCGGTTCAGGGGAACCGGAGATATGAATTTTTAAAGAATTATTACTTTTCTAGCGCTTAGAAACAAAAAGCGCCAATCGGGTCATCTGGTTGCACCTCGACCGGGGCAAAGTCAAACTTTCAGGCCGAGCGCGATGGAGCCCTGCTCGGCTACAGGTCGCGGGAGGCCTCGGTTAAAAAGTTACCTTCTGACTTAGGCCCTCATTCTGACCCTGGCGGTCGGTGATAAAGCGGCGGCCAACCCGCCAACAGGCCGGCGGTCCAAAATATGCAATTCTGACCCTGGCGGGAACCGCCAACACAGCCCGCCGCATTAACACTCCGCCCGCCACGGCCGAACAAACAAGCAGCGCGGCGGTCCCCGCCAACAGCCAGGCGGCAGACAATGTACCGCCCACCCTATCACGACCCACCAATCCGCCACCTTTTCCGGGGCGGGAGCACCGCCGATAAAAACACGGCGGAAACAGACTACGAACGGGAAAACGCTCACCTCCACATACTCCACGCGAGATTCCGGCAGTATGGAACCCGAGTTGCAGGTCATCCCCGTACTCCTATACCTGCTCCTGTACCAGGAGCACGCCCGGCGGCGCGGAAGACATCGGTGAGTACTGCACCTACGACACAGGGGAGGGAAAAGATTACCGGCACACACCCACCCACCCACACCCACTACAACACACACATCAATGCATTCCCACAGATCACTGTCACAACCCACAAACCCCCCTCTCCGAAATAATGCAAAGACCAAAAGAAGAGATCTTAAACGGGCAGATATATTGAAAAATGGACAGCAGTAATCCAAATAAATAAATAAACTATGTACAAAATATATACATCTACTAAATGTAGTCCAACCACTGTCCGTGGACCACAGGGGTCCTGAGCAAAGGGGCAGGGCCCAGTCCCACGACAAGAACTCCACGGAGAGAACACTGCAGGGGCATCAGAAAGAAAAAAGGACAGGCACCTCAGGGGGAAGGGAAGGGGGGGCACCTCAGCCACTTGAGTACACGACGCCAGATCCACGAGGGGACTCCATGACCACTGGCCCATCCTGGGGAGTGCAATGCCACAGTCCAAACAGTCCATACAGTGGGTGGCCTGCCCACTGGGCCATCCTGGGGAGTGCAAAGCCACAGTCCATACAGTCCGTACAGTGGGTGGCCTGCCCACTGGGCCATCCTGGGGAGAGCAAAGCCACAGTCCATACAGTCCATACAGTGGGTGGCCTGCCCACTGGGCCATCCTGGGGAGTGCAAAGCCACAGTCCAAACAGTCCATACAGTGGGTGGCCTGCCCACTGGGCCATCCTGGGGAGAGCAAAGCCACAGTCCATACAGTCCATACAGTGGGTGGCCTGCCCACTAGGCCATCCGGGGGAGAGCAAAGCCACAGTCCATACAGTCCATACAGTGGGTGGCCTGCCCACTGGGCCATCCTGGGGAGAGCAAAGCCACAGTTAAAACAGTCCATACAGTGGGTGGCCTGCCCACTGGGCCATCCTGGGGAGTGCAAAGCCACAGTCCATACAGTCCATACAGTGGGTGGCCTGCCCACTGGGCCTTCCTGGGGAGTGCAATGCCACAGTCCAAACAGTCCATAACATACTCCACTGCCACTGGAGGAGGCATGTTGGCCAGAGGACATCCTGCAGCCCTGCCCGAGACAGATCCTGCCCTGCCACGTCTGCCAAAGGGCCAGCGGTTCCTGGCTGGAAGGGCCCAGTTCAGCGGTTCTTGCCTTGAAGGGCCCAGTTCAGCGGTTTTTGCCTTGAAGGGCCCAGTTCAGCGGTCCTTGCCTTGAAGGGCCCAGTTCAGCGGTTCTTGCCTTGAAGGGCCCAGTTCAGCGGTCCTTGCCTTGAAGGGCCCAGTTCAGCAGTTCTTGCCTTGAAGGGCCCAGTTCAGCGGTTCTTGAGACGGCGGTCCCCAGCAGAGCGGTGCTGGAGACGGCGGGCCCAGTTCAGCGGTCCTTGCCTTGAAGGGCCCAGTTCAGCGGTCCTTGCCTTGAAGGGCCCAGTTCAGCGGTTCATGAGATGGCGGTCCCCAGCGGAGCGGTGCTGGAGACGGCGGGGCCCAGTTCAGCGGTCCTTGCCTTGAAGGGCCCAGTTCAGCGGTTCTTGAGACGGCGGTCCCCAGCGGAGCGGTGCTGGAGACGGCGGGGCCCAGTTCAGCGGTTCTTGCCTTGAAGGGCCCAGTTCAACGGTTCTTGAGACGGCGGTCCCCAGCGGAGCGGTGCTGGAGACGGCGGGGCCCAGTTCAGCGGTTCTTGCCTTGAAGGGCCCAGTTCAGCGGTCCTTGCCTTGAAGGGCCCAGTTCAGCGGTTCTTGAGACGGCGGTCCCCAGCGGAGCGGTGCTGGAGACGGCGGGGCCCAGTTCAGCGGTCCTTGCCTTGAAGGGCCCAGTTCAGCAGTTCTTGAGACGGCGGTCCCCAGCGGAGCGGTGCTGGAGACGGCGGGGCCCAGTTCAGCGGTTCTTGCCTTGAAGGGCCCAGTTCAGCGGTTCTTGAGACGGCGGTCCCCAGCGGAGCGGTGCTGGAGACGGCGGGGCCCAGTTCAGCGGTTCTTGCCTTGAAGGGCCCAGTTCAGCGGCCCTTGCCTTGAAGGGCCCAGTTCAGCGGTTCTTGCCTTGAAGGGCCCAGTTCAGCGGTCCTTGCCTTGAAGGGCCCAGTTCAGCGGTTCTTGCCTTGAAGGGCCCAGTTCAGCGGTTCTTGAGACGGCGGTCCCCAGCGGAGCGGTGCTGGAGACGGCGGGGCCCAGTTCAGCGGTTCTTGCCTTGAAGGGCCCAGTTCAGCGGTTCTTGCCTTGAAGGGCCCAGTTCAGCGGTCCTTGCCTTGAAGGGCCCAGTTCAGCGGTTCTTGCCTTGAAGGGCCCAGTTCAGCGGTCCTTGCCTTGAAGGGCCAAGTTCAGCGGTTCTTGCCTTGAAGGGCCCAGTTCAGCGGTTCTTGAGACGGCGGTCCCCAGCGGAGCGGTGCTGGAGACGGCGGGCCCAGTTCAGCGGTCCTTGCCTTGAAGGGCCCAGTTCAGCGGTCCTTGCCTTGAAGGGCCCAGTTCAGCGGTTCTTGAGACGGCGGTCCCCAGCGGAGCGGTGCTGGAGACGGCGGGGCCCAGTTCAGCGGTCCTTGCCTTGAAGGGCCCAGTTCAGCGGTTCTTGCCTTGAAGGGCCCAGTTCAGCGGTCCTTGCCTTGAAGGGCCCAGTTCAGCGGTTCTTGAGACGGCGGTCCCCAGCGGAGCGGTGCTGGAGACGGCGGGGCCCAGTTCAGCGGTTCTTGCCTTGAAGGGCCCAGTTCAGCGGTTCTTGAGACGGCGGTCCCCAGCGGAGCGGTGCTGGAGACGGCGGCCATTCTATGGCCAACTGCTCATTGCCTGGTGGTGCCCTCCTGGGCAGCGGGGATGGTGCTCCTTCAATGCCCACCTGGGCTGTGGGTGGTGGGGCCCTCCTGGGCAGCTGGGCTGGGTCCTCCCTGGGCAGCGGCTATGGGGGTGGTGGGCTCTCCCGGGGCAGCTGTGCCGGTTCCTCCCTGGGCAGCGGCTATGGGGGTTGCGGGCTCCTCCTGGGCAGCTGTGACGGGTCCCCCATGGGCAGCAGGCCTGCTGCCTGACTTCTCCGCCTTGCTGCCCTTGCCCTCCTTAGTCGGGAGTCTGTGGCCCTTTCCTCCCTTTGGAGCTGTGGCTGTTGACGGTGGCTGGCTAGTGTCCTGGGGGGATATAGAACCCGGGCTCCGGCGGCGGCCCTTCCGCCTTCTGCTCCTCTTCCCAGGGGGTGGGCTGGCTGTCCCCTTGCTGCTGGGCGAAGATCCAGACCTGCGGGCTGGTGGGCTCCAATACCCCTGCACCCTTGTCAAGGGGGCTGCAGGGCTGGTGGTGGCTGAGGTGCTCTTCTTACCCCGACGGGAAGGAGGGGGGGCTCAGGGTCAGGAAAGAAGGTAGCAGTAGAGAGATAGAGTTTCCTGGGACAATGGATAGTGGTAGGTACAGTGGGTATGGGAGTGGAGGGAGAGGATGTGGTTGTAGGCGAGACAAGTTTGCTGTCTTTGGGTGCAGGTGCAGGAGCGGGAGGCTGTCGTGAGGTGGATGGCTGTTGGGTGGGTGGGTGGCTGCGTTTGTGTGGTGTGGAAGAGGGGGTGACAGACACAGTGGGAGAGGACACAGGGGACGTGTAAATGGCAGTGGGGGTGGTGACTGCACGTGTGCGGACTGTACTGGAGGGTGTGCTGGTGATGGAAACACTGGCTGATGGTGAGGTGAATGAAGGTGTGAGTGTAGACGTCACAGGGAGGGAGGAGGGAGACGAGGAGGTGGGGGTCACAGAGGTGGTAGTGACTGTAGGCATGTCTGCATCGGAATGTTGCTTGTGTGAATGTCTGCGTGATCTGTGGTGCTTATGTTTGGATGAGCTGCTCTTGGGTGTTGAGGTGTGTGCAGGCTGGTCTGATGGTGTGGGTGGGACAGGCAGAGGAACAGGAGACTGGGAGGAGGGAGTTAGTAGAGGGAGGCAGGAGACAGGGACAATGGCTGCCGTCAGTGCTGAGGCCAGAGCCTGGAACGATCGCTGATGGGCAGCCTGACCCGAATGAATGCCCTCCAGGTACGCATTGCTGCGATGAACCTCCCTCTCCACCCCCTGGATGGCATTCAAAAGGGTAGTCTGCCCAACAATGAGCGTTCGGAGGAGGTCAATGACCTCCTCACTGAGGGCAGCCGGGGTAACAGGGGCAGGGCCTGAGGTGCCTGGGGCGAAGGAGATGCCCGGCTTCCTGGCAGAGCGGGCACGGGGCGAACGCTGAGGGGCTGCTGGGAGGGCGGAGATGGTGCGCTGGATGGCGGCTGTACCTGTAATGGCGGGGGGCACGGATGGTGCCACCCCCGCAAGGGAGCTCCCTTCCGAGGACGTGTCCGTGTCGCTGCAGGGTCCAGTCGTCCCCGTTGTGGAGCTCCCCTCGCCCTCCGTCTCACTGGTCCAGTCAGACTCTGTGGCATGGCCCTCCTGGGCCATGTGAGATGCAGCTCCCTCCTGCCCCGATGCCACTTCTCCTCCGCCTGATGATGCTGATGCACACAAGCACAGAAAGACAAACAAAAAGGGGGGGGGAGAGAGAAATAAAGAGATTTTGAGTACATGGATCATCGGTACAGTTAGTGGACATGACAGACACAGATGCCCCCTGCACTAAGTTGCGCACTTGGGGTCCGCTACGCCTTCCGTGGAACATGCCCTTCACGCCTAGAGTTGACAACTGCACCCATGGATGACACTGCCCAGGGATGGCTGTACTGGCACACTACTGAGGGTGGTGGCTGGGGACACAGGGGCTTACGGGGGTGCCCAGCCTACAGATATCGCCCTGGCCTAGGGGGACCCACACCCCTCCTCCCCCACCCAGACACCTCCACTGCGCGACAACAGAGTAGATTATGCTTGTACTCACCCCCTTGTGTCTGCTGTGCTGCCCTCACGCGCCCATCCAAATCAGGGTAGGCCACCGCCAGGATCCGGAACATCAGGGGGGTCAGTTGACGGCAGGCACCCCGCCTACGTTGGGAGGCCATCCCCAGCAGAGACTCGGCGGTCTTCTTGGTCCCGCGGCGGATGTCCTCCCACCTCTTGCGGCAGTGGGTGCCCCGTCGATGGTGGACCCCCAGGGTCCGGACTTCCTTGGCGATGGCACGCCAAATCCCAATCTTCTCATGGGCGCGGACCTATGTGACACGTACAGGGAGGGAGAAATACCACGTTCAAGTTTGTCTGCATTTTCGTTGCCAGTGGCCCAACGCCCCCCATACCCGCCAGGCCCCCCGCCATGCCCCCCGCCAGGCCCAACATGCCCCCCATACCCGCCAGGCCCCCCGCCATGCCCCCCGCCAGGCCCAACATGCCCCCCATCCCCGCCAGGCCCCCCGCCAGGCCCAACATGCCCCCCATCCCCGCCAGGCCCCCTGCCAGGCCCCCCGCCAGGCCCAACATGCCCCCCATCCCCGCCAGGCCCCCCGCCAGGCCCAACATGCCCCCCATCCCCGCCAGGCCCCCCGCCATGCCCCCCATCCCCGCCAGGCCCCCCGCCATGCCCCCCGCCAGGCCCAACATGCCCCCCATCCCGCCAGGCCCAACATACCCCCCATCCCCGCCAGGCCCCCCGCCATGCCCCCCGCCAGGCCCAACATGCCCCCCATCCCCGCCAGGCCCCCCGCCATGCCCCCGCCAGGCCCAACATGCCCCCCATCCCCGCCAGGCCCCCCGCCATGCCCCCCGCCAGGCCCAACATGCCCCCATCCCCGCCAGGCCCAACATGCCCCCCATCCCCGCCAGGCCCCCCGCCAGGCCCCCCGCCAGGCCCCCCGCCAGGCCCAACATGCCCCCCATCCCCGCCAGGCCCCCCGCCAGGCCCCCCGCCAGGCCCAACATGCCCCCCATCCCCGCCAGGCCCCCTGCCAGGCCCCCAAGCCAGCCAGTGGCCCCAAATCCGTATTGAATTAAACTCACTTGTTGGTCTGGAGGACCGTAGAGCAGCGCATACTGGGGGAGGACCCCATCCACAAGTTTCTCCAACTCTTCTCCAGTGAAGGCAGGGGCCCTTTCCCCAGGCGCAGCAGCCATTGTCCCTTCCAGACCGAGCTCACAGCAACACTTGCAGTATAGGTCCTCTCCTGTGAAAGTTCAAGTCGCAAGTGAATAAGTAGATAGAAAATGGCGGTCACGTCCGCGGCGGTGCGTACCGCCACTGCCGCCGCCCTTCGCCATAGGCTCCTGAAACCCATAGGCTTCAATGTTAACCAATGCGGCTTCGCGCCGCGGTCTTCGACCGCCGACCGCCGCGGTGTGCCACGCCAGCGCATTGACCTCACATCCCATTGTCACACTTCACAGGTCAGGCAGCCGCCATTTCGAGGGTCCACATGGCTCAATTTCAACTGCGTCACACAGGCCTAGGCCTTGCATAGCCACTCAGACACGCCATTCACTGCATAGAGAATCGTTTACTGTGCAAGCTGTGAGTACGTACCTGTGGGTTGCTTGACTGTGTGCTCCATGTTGTCCTTCCTAGGCACCGTCCGCTGGGTTTGGCGAGGAGACGGATGAATCCTCCCGTGTACAGGCCGCTGGTGGACCTGTCGACAATGGAAGCACGCCACATTATCCTGACCTACCGGCTTGACCGTGCCACTATACATGAACTGTGTGCCCAGCTGGAGCCCGACCTGATGTCCCCCATCCGCCAACCCACAGGGATTCCCCCTCTGGTGCAGGTCCTGGCAGTACTCCACTTCTTGGCAAGTGGGTCATTTCAGACAACAGTGGGAATTGCTTCTGGGATGTCTCAGCCCATGTTTTCGAAGGTGTTATCCAGAGTGTTGTCTGCCCTGATGAAATACATGAGGAGCTACATCCTTTTCCCTGAGGTGGGCGAATTGGCTGCAGTGAAGGGGGATTTCTATGCCCTTGGACATATTCCCAACGTCATTGGTGCCATTGATGGGACCCATGTGGCTTTGGTTCCCCCAAGAGACAGGGAGCAGGTGTACAGGAACAGAAAAAGTTACCATTCCATGAACATCCAGGTGGTGTGTTTGGCTGACCAGTACATCTCGCATGTAAATGCCAAATTCCCAGGGTCAGTGCATGACGCCTACATCCTAAGGAATAGCAGCATCCCTTACGTGATGGAACAGCTAGAGAGACACCGTGTATGGCTATTGGGGGACTCTGGGTACCCCAACCTGTCGTGGCTACTGACCCCAGTAAGGAATCCCCGGACCAGGGCAGAGGAACGGTACAATGAGGCCCATGGGCGTACTAGGAGGGTGATCGAGCGGACTTTCGGCCTCCTGAAGGCCAGGTTTAGGTGCCTGCATATGACAGGTGGATCCCTAATGTACTCACCTAAGAAGGTGTGTCACATCATCGTGGCCTGCTGCATGCTTCACAACCTGGCTTTGCGCCGCCAGGTGCCTTTCCTGCAGGAGGATGGTCCAGATGGTGGTGTTGTGGCAGCTGTGGAACCTGTGGAGAGTGAAGAGGAGGAAGACGACGGGGCTGAAACAGACAACAGGGACAGAATCATTGCACAGTACTTCCAATAGGACACAGGTAACAATTCAAACATAATTTAGTAAATGTAAACTACTCTCCAGCATCTCTGCTGCCTGTCTATTTGCCCCAGTGTATGATGACTGAGTTGTTGCTTTTCCCTCCCTATTTCAGATCTGGGGTCCCCACTACGAGTCCTGTGCTTCGTTTCCCCATGGACTACAGCTTTGTGGCTGCTGTTTGTTGACTTCACTAGGTACAAGGACATATTTGCACTGTCATGTCAATTACAATATTTAGAAATCACAGCCAGACTCCAGATAGTTTTGTGCAAAATAGGTGTTTATTTCAGTGCTCAAAATGGGATGGGTGGTTTCAAGTGGGTGGGGGCTATGGTGAAGGAATGTCCATGGCAGAGTCCAGAGTAGCAGTCACACAGGTGCATTGTCCATAGGCCTGTGGAGAGATGGAGCATGGGCAGTTCAAGGATGGACAGGGTGACAATGTGGGACAGTGGGATGACATCAGGTAGTATCCTTTGCTGGCGGGGGTCTTGACATCCTACTCTGTCTTCTTGCGAGATCTCAGGGCCCTCTTGCGGGGTGGTTCTTCTCCTGCAGGAGGTGGGGGTCTGGTGGGCTGCTGTTGTGCGGGGGCCTCCTGTCCACTAGCGCCGGCGGAGGTGGTTGGCTGTTCTTGGTCCAGGCTAGTGGCAGGGGCCCTTTGTTGTTGTTGAGTGTCCGTCCTGGTGTTGATGAGTTCCTGCAGCAGCCCTACCATGGTAACCAGGGTGAAGGTGAGGGCTCTGATGTCCTCCCTGTACCCCCGATAGTGTTCCTCCTGCAGTACCTGGATCTCCTGGAACCGGGCCAGTACCGTCGCCATCGTCTCCTGGGAGCGGTTGTATGCTCCCATGATGGTGGTGAGGGCCTCGTGGAGAGTGGGTTCCCTGGGCCCGTCCCCCCCCTGTCGCACAGCTGCCCTCCGAGTTGCCCTGTTTCCCTGGGCCTCTGCCCCCTGGCCGATGTGCCCACTACCACTGCCCCCAGGTCCCTGTTGTTGTTGGGGTGGTGGGTTATCCTGGGTGCCCTGTAGTGGTAGACACACCGCAGATTGACACGCCCTGGAGACAGAGGCATGGGCCCGCTGGGTGGGAGCTGTGCTGGTGTTCCCAGAGGGGTTTGGGTCTGTAGTGGCCTGTGCCTGTGTGAGGGGAACCGACTGTCCAGAGGTCCCCGATGGTCCGGGCTGGTCATCAGTGTCCAGGTCGACAGAGCTGCTGTCATCGCTGACGGCCTCTTGGGTGGGGGGTGTGGAGAATTCTGGGCCCTCCGTGGCGGTGTGTTGGCGGTCGGGTCCTGCAGGGGTATAGAGGTATGGTTATAGTTTCAATGTGTGGCATATGGGTGTATCTGTGGGTTCCCGTGTCCCCAAGTGCTGGCATTCGTGTGTGGGGGCTTTGGTGAGGGTGGCTTGTGGGGGGGATGTGTATATGCATTGGGCATGCTTTGGTGATGGGTGTCCATGCTTAGTGGACGCATGCAGGCCTAGGTTTTGGGATGTGTGGGTTGTGATGGTGAGACATTGGCAGGGAATAGGTGTGCTGGCGGTGGGGGTGAGGATGGTGGTGGGGGTGAGGGTGGGGGTGGGGATGGGGGTGGGGGTGAGGGTGGGGTTCGAGGATGGGGGTGAGGTTTGGGGTATGATTTGGCATGCAGGTGGGGGGGAAGCAGTATTGAAGCTTCAACTTACCAGAATCCATTCCTCCGCCGACTCCTGCGAGGCCGTCAGGATGCAGGATGTTCAAGACTTCCTCCTCCCATGTTGTAAATTGTGGGGGTTGAGGTGGGGGTCCTCCGCCAGTCTTCTGCACGGCGATGTTGTGCCTGGATACCATGGAACGCACCTTCCCCCGTAGGTCGTTCCATCGCTTCCTGATGTCTTCCCGATTTCTGGGGTGCTGTCCCACAGCATTGACCCTGTCGACAATCCTCTGCCATAGCTCCGTCCTCCGGGCAATGCTGGTGTATTGGACCTGTGTGCCGAAGAGCTGGGGCTCTACCCGAACGATTTCCTCCACCATGACCCTGAGTTCTTCGTCTGAGAAGCAGGGGTGTCTTTGGGGTGCCATGGAGTGGTGTGTATGATGGGTGGGGTGGAGTATGTGTAGTTTAGTGTGTTGAGTGTGGTGGTGTGTGTTGTTTTGTGTGTGGATATTGTGTGGGTGATGGTGTAGTGTGCCTCTGTGTGATGGTGTTCTGTGATCGCTGCTGTGTCTCTCAGTGCTTCTTTTTGGATTTTGGTCGAAGGGGTTTGTGGGTGATGTGGGTGTGTGTTTTATATTGTATTGTGTGTGTGGGAGTGGTGTGTGTATGTGTATCAGGTGTGTGGAATTCAAATCGTCCAATGTGGCTGAGTTTTGTTCGTTTGTGTGTATTCTGACCGCGGCGGTGTGTACAGCCAATGGAAAACCGCGTTTGAAAGACCGCCGCGTGGATTCGTGGGTCGTAATGGCATGGGCGTATTTCTGTTGGCGTGACGGTGGAGGTTTGGTCACCTCCACTTTTCCGCCGACCGCTGGTCTGGCCGTCTGTTGTGGCTGTCGGATTTTCGGAGGTTTGGCTGCTGCGGGTCAGAATGACCGTGGCGGGTTACCGCGACCGCGGCGGAATTATGGAGGATTTCTGACCGGCGGTAGGCGCCTTTTACCGCCGAGGTCAGAATGACCCCCTTAGTCTCTTTTTTGGATGTTTTTCTTTACCGGGACGAACCACGAAGTCAGGCCGGGTCGCGGTTGAGGCAAGCCGGCTAGAATTTCCGCGGCGGGTCGGTCCCTCTCTGGAGCTTTTTTCCAAAAATATCTCAAATCTTTTCCAAACTTCTGGGGCTTCACCCAGATTTTCTTTTAAGGTTCTTTTGGGGTCCACAGCTCACCCCAAGGGTCCAGAAGTTCTGTGATGGTCCTTGGGGGGTGCGGACTTCAACTCCCAGAATGCACCTGGCGCAAACTCCTTTTTGGCCACTGGACAGTGGTCAGCTGGTCGCTTTCTTCAGGAGTTGGTGCAGGGGACTCTGGTTTAGCAATTTTTCACCTGTAGCAAACAGGGAGTCCCTCCTTGAACCAGTTGAAGCCAGGCAAAGTCCTTCTTGTGGTGAAGCCCAAGTGTGCAGCTGGTGCAGTCCTTCTGAGTGCAGGGTCCAGGTGCAGGCCAGGGGTCCAGCAGGGCAGTCCTTCTTCTTCTTTAGTTCCTTTCTTGTTGAATTCTGGAGGGGATCTGAGGTGTGGGTGCAGGTCTGCCAGTTTTATCCTTGCTCCTGGGTGAAAAGCAGGGGGGCCCTGGTTCTCCAATCAGGGACAGGGTCGTCCCCCTGTGATGACCACTTCCTGGGAAGTGTGGCAAAAATCTATCCCAGAAGGCAACAGTCTCTAAAAATCCAACATGGATGAATCTGATTTTTGGAGGTTACATCTGGCTGAGCCCACCCACTGGTGTGGCTAAAAATCATAAACACACCCCTCTCCTGCCCTCTCCTAATCTAATCAAGGGGGCACCTAGCTGTCTGGGGTTGCAGGATGTGGGGGTGTTGCTGGGTGCTTCTAATGTCCTTCTCTGCCTTTGAAGACCAGTTTGGCAGCCCTCCCCCTTCCTGCCTCACCATCTGCTGAGGGGAGATTCTCTCCCCCAAGCACATTCCTTTTTGTGAAGCCTGGCCACTTCACACCTCATCAAGGCAGCCTGGCAGAAGCTGCTGCAGGCTGGCCAATCAGAGCACAGCAGCAAAAACAATGCAGAGCTGAAATTGGCAACTTTTTAGGTAAAGTCTAAACTTTTTACCTCAACTAGTTATATTAAATCCAACAACTGGAAGTTGTAGGATTTATTACAACAATTAGTTTGATACCAAATTCTTGGTATGCAACATTTAAGGAGACTTTAAAATTTAAAATAAAGTCTGCCCATTCTAGCCTATGAAGGCCATTTACTTCAATGAGGGAAAAACAAATTTGGCTGTTTTTACCTCACCAGGGCTTATAAATCAATTGTTATAAAGTCCCTGCTTATAGTTACATGGCACCCAGCCCTAGGGGCACATAGGGCACACCTTAGGGGTGACTTATATGTAAAAATAAGGTAGTTTAAAACTTTGGAAGTACGTTTAATTCCAAAGTCGAATTTGCATATAACTTTAATTTAAAAGCAGCCAGCAAGGCAGGCTTGCTTTTAAAATGACACTGGGCACCTCAGCAGTGCACCTAGGTGTGCACCACCTATGCTGTGGTCCCTAAACCTACATGCCCTACCATATACTAGGGACTTATAGGTAGGTTAACTTAGCCAATTATAATTAGCCTAATTTGCATATCCATTTTACACAGAGCACAGGCCCTGGGACTGGTTAGCAGTACCCAGGGCACCATCAAAGTCAGGGAAACACCAGCAAAAAGAGGAAAATGGGGGCAAAAAGTTATGGGGCCTCTGCAATCAGCCCTGTTTTCTCACAACACCTTTTAAACATATGTGGTACTTTTTCAGAGATGACATTAAACATTCCAAGGTATGCTTGGTTTAACTGGTCGAATGTAACAAAGCAAGTGATTCACATGTAATGATCTCCCCAGAATTAACCAACTATCTGCCCGAGTGAGGACATGAAGATGCTACTCGCGAATACCGTTTGTGAATTCCCAAAGTCGTAAACTTAGGTGTTTGGTCTAAGTTTGAATCAAACGTCTAAGTATACTTTGTGAATCAGGCCCTGTAAAAGCTGTTGATGTATTTCAAGTGCCTATGACATATCACTGACATTTGTATGTGCCATATCACCAGATACGGAAGAACTGGATTATAATGACTCTGTGATTAGGAACTGCTGTACTGCCGTCTGTCTGAATCTTGCATTATATGATGTTGGATTCCTCTTTTGAGGTAGGTGATATGGCTCCAGCTGATGATAAACCAAATGTGTTTTTGGCTATTCTACAGGACAATCTCTGATATATCCCTTCCTTCCATGTTATGTAGGTCTGTACCTGTAAATTTGATCACCTACACAGCATGATTCAATCATGTTTGATTTTATTGACATCCTATGTGTTACGTACTGCGCTGGACTTCTCACCTCTGGATTCCGGGTTGGAGAATACTCCAAGTCTTCTACAGGTTCTGGATAGTCCCAGATAAGGGCGACCCCTTCTAGTAGCCACGGTGCCGCTTGACAGGCTATGCCAAAGCAGACCGTACCCTCCAGAAGGAGTCCCAGAGGGAAAAAACCCCAACACTGGGGAAAAAACCTCAAACAGGAACTCCTGAAGAAAAACAAGAAAAAACAGGACTAAACAACAGGAAACAAAAATAGGCAAAAATCTCCCAAGGCAAAAAGCAGGAACAAAGAACAGGAGCAAACAGCACAACCAGAAGGAAGTGTTTGCAACGCAAGGTGGAACAAGACTGACTGACTTAAATACTGAGAAAAGGGAAGTGACATCACAGGAAAAGGAAAGGACACCATCTTGAATTGAGAAGAGCCCATAGATCAGTATAGGAAAAAGAAAGTAGTATAAAAGAAAAACAGAGCATGCTGGGACAAAAACACGAAGAAGACAAGATGGACACAACATGGACAAAGACAGGTAAAAAGACCAGACAAACCCACCAAAAACAAAAAGAAGAAAAAAGGGCTACAGGTAAGTGTAGCGTGACCGGGAGCAAAAAATATGCTTCCCAGAATGTGTAGTCAAAAAACACGGGGAACGGCGCTCCGAGTATCGGTAGCGCGTTCCATCCGCGAGGACAGAAAGAGACGCCGCGTCTGAGCGCGGCGTTACACTATGATTTGTATAATGTAAGAAAATCTTCTTAGACAAGACACTTGTATGTAGGTGCTGGTGTGGCATGGTAGTGATCCGGAGCTAAACATTGTGTACATGCAACATATCCATGCTTCCACAAGTAGCTTGTTTTGTCATTGTATAGTTCACATTGTCATACATATCTACATTGCTAAATGTGAAATTTACTATAGCAAACAATGAGTTTGTGACTTGTGAATTTATTACAGTGTTAAAGGTGAAGACATACTTGGTGCAAAAACAAACATGAATGAAAAGTGAAGTAGTCAATCATGGTGAATGAAACCATAGATGTAGATGTCAAATCATCTGAATTCCAAAGTCCAGATAGCCCCTCTCATCAGAAATGAAATAGTGTCCAGAGCTTGTCCACAGAGTGAATGTGTGACACACAAAGGAGGTCATTAAGGTTGAGGTTTCTTGCTGGCAGTGCTGGGTGTCTTGCTATCCACACCTCCTTGATATATACATGGATGTCCCTGCTTGGTGGGGTGGGGATTTCAGCTGCAGCAGAGGCAGGGGTGCCTGACGGTGTTTCTTCCTCTGGCAGGGCCTACCTTCCTCTGGCTGTTACAGATGTGGATGGGCTTGATGTAGTTACACCACAGGAATAGGCAGATGGTGATAGAAAAGCCCTGCTCAGGGTTGATAGCTGTCCATCGGCACCACTGTTAGGGTGTCTATGTTGGAGTTATGGGCCTCCATCTGTTGGTACATGTCCCTCTGTAGCTGCTTAATTTCCCAGAGTTTGATAACTACCTGGACCGTCATGCCTTGGGATTCTTGATAGCCCCCAAAAGCTTGGCTGATGGTGTCCTGGTCATCAATAGCCCCAATGGCCTCACTCTGCTTGCCCACAGCATCTCTCCCACAGACCCTACCCCCACAAGCCTGTGCCCTTTGTCCAGTGTGCACTCTCCCACTGGGTCCTGGTCCATTTGTGTCAGGGCTGCTGACACAGAGGGACCGGAAGTGCAATTCCAGATTTGCACTTCTGGATCTAGGACTGGAGGGGCACAGGAATTTACTAACTGTGATAGGTACACAGGTTGGGGGTATGTTATTGGCTGAGATGTTGTAGCAGCTGGGGTGGGGGGTGTTGATGTGGGCACAGTGAGACTCACTGTTGCCGTCTGGCCGGGCTGACCAGATGTGCCAGGTCTGTCATCCACGTCCACACATCCAGGAGTGTTGTCATTCCTGAGGGCTTCATCCGAGGGTGGATTGGGAGTCTGTTCGGTGGGCAGTCTGCCCAGGTACAGTGCCAGTTCGACCTGTTGAGAAATACAGTACATTGTTATTGGTGGAAGTGTGGAATCTGCATCCGAATGCTTTGTGTCACAGTTAGCAGGTTCTAGGAAAATGAAAATAGGTAGGGCTTCCTATTGCGATACAATTCCATGGTATTTAAGTTGTTGACAAGACATTTGTAGAGGTTGCGAAAACGATTATGATTTAGCAGCTTATTAGATGTGCTGATAAGTTGCATTTTGGATTAAGGAATGAACATGACATCTAACAAACAGTTAAGCCAACACTGTGGAGAAGTAACATATGTATTTGACCTTTCTAAGGCCTAGTTGTGTAAGATACAGGCAAACACACAACTTTGTTGAATGTGTAGCAATAGACATTATGTGAGCTTTGCATAGCCAATTGGTTACCTGCCACTTACAATTGGCAGAAGCAGCTTCATGCCTTACAACTACTTGATATGCACACTTGGGAAGGTGTAATTCATGGCATTAATAGAATTATTTTGGGATGTCCAGGACAACATCAAGCTAGATAGGCAGACACATATCAGAATTAATCAGTATATGTAGATTGCTCAATCTGTGTTGAGTAAATATCAGTTGTGACATGGCAAACCAGTGTCTTTTGACAACAGCATAATGGCCTCTTGTTTTGTGTTATAGAAACAGGGAATCATGGAATTTGTAGTCATGTCACTTTCTAAATCCCAAATCTAGACAAATGCTAAGCTCCATGATGAGTGAACATCAGTTGTGACCTGGCTAACAAGTGTCTATGGACAAGGGCATAATGGCCTCTTGTTTTGAGTTACAGAAATAGGGCCTTATGGTAGTTGTAGTCATGTCACTTTCTAACTCCCCACACCATAAAAATGACTAACTCTATGATGAGAGAACATCAGTTGTAATATGGCTAACAAGTGTCTTTGTGCAGGAGCACAATGGTTGTTGTAATATGGCTAACAAGTGTCTTTGTGCAGGAGCACAATCGTTTCTTGTTTTGAGTTACAGAAACAGGACATCATGGTAGTTGTAGTCATGTCACTATTTCTACTTCTCAAAACTTGACAAATGTTTAGTCTGACATACCTGTTGCCACACTGCAGTTAGGTTGGACTATACATTTACATGTTGACACATTCCATAGGTCCTGGAAGGATCTTTTGCTAGTAAAACACTTACAGACCCCATTCCAACATATGGCATGTAATTGAGGTTGATACATGTGATGTCATGTATGATAATACATATTGACAATCTACTTTCTCTGATACTCTCGGTATTGAATGTTAGGAAAGTAGATGAACAACACAATGGCAAAAACTAAGATGTGAGCAGACAGACTTGTAATGGAGTGCTGGGAGGACCACCACCAGTCTTCTGGGACTCCATGTGTTGTCTGGAGTCCAGGGAATGCACCTTTTCCCTCAGGTCAAACCACCTCTTCCTAATATCCTCCTTTGTGTGGAAGGTGGCGCCTACAGCATTCACTCAGTCGACTATCCTTTGACAGATTTCCATTTCCTACTGAGAGGAGTATGTTGGGCAATGGGTCCAAGCAATTGTGGGTCTTCTCTTGTGATTTCATTCACCACGACTTTCAATTTATCCTCACAAAAAAGTGAATTTTTGGGCTGCGATATGACTGTAAATTAAAGTGGGTGACAGTGACTAACTAAACAAGACAAGTGATATTGGTGAAAAAAACAGTGTGTGACAGGGTAAAATGGGACTAGAAAAAAGGACTGCCTTAAGTCCCAAAAATGAAAAAATGATGAGTGGTCTCTGTCTTGCTGTGCTGCAGTGGAGAGTTTAAGGATCATGGTCTGGGATGGGATGTGTTTTATGTGATTTGCAGGTGTGCCCACTTCGCCAAAAGATGTCAGCTGTGTTGTTTATTAATCCATCCAATGGATACTTTTCTGATGCTTTGCTGAGAGCGTACTGCGATGGCTGAATGCCGTCAGCTAACAGCTGCAAGGGGGCTTCTATGTCAAAAGTGGTTTTGTAATTGACTCTGCAGTTGGCCGCAGCCATGATGGCAATGGAGCCTGCACCACCAACACTGCAGCTTGCCGTGCCGGTTGTGGGCAGCAAGATGTTGATTCGGTCAGCAGTTCAACCAGGCAACATCAAAATACGGTGGACAGGAGTTGCGGGTGCAGCGATCTTCTTGGGACCATCACAGTGGTGGACTGGTGGTCTGACTGCCAAACTCATAGACGGGCCCATCATTTCTTTGTTTTTTTCAGTTTTATATAGTGCAGACCTGATCCGAAGGTACTGGAGTGCTCTATATGGGCTCAGTTACATTAAACAAGGACACATTCATTTTGGTTTTAGGCATGGGGAGATTAAGGAGAAGTGCTTTGTCATTGTTTGGGAACTCAGACAATATGTCCTCATGTTCATTTTTTAGAGGACTAATCATGATTTCTATGGGAATAAGACCCTCTCATTTTTGTAATTTCTAAAGGAAATGCTTTAGGTATTACAGTTTTGATTACATCAAGATGATGTCAGGCGTGTCACACTTTTGTAATAAATATAGAATGTTAGTTGTTAATTGGAATACTGTGGGGAGGCAGAGGTCGGGGGCACAAACTCAAACAATTGAGGGCAGGAAGGAGGGTGCAGAGGCAACAAGTTGACCACAATAGGCATTCGGGAGGCGCAGTGGCATCACAACAAACCATGGAGGGCAGGGGAATGAGGGGGCAGAGCTAACAAACCAACCATGCACAATAGGAAAGAGAGGCTGTGGCAATACAACAGACCACTGGGGGCAGAAACATACACGTCAGCATACACAATTCAGACAGGAGACTCCTGAAGTTTTTAAGCCCAAAAGGGATTTATTTTTTCTGTCTCCTGCCTACATTTCCTCTTTTTCAATGTAAGTCAATAAGGAAAATAATTTCCCCAGGTTGCATTGGATCACGGAGGGCAGGAGTAATGGGGTTCGGACATGGATGTGGATAGCAGAGAGTAGAAGGGAGATGGTCAGAGGCACCAAACTGACCTTACAGGCAAGGTTTCAGAGGTTACAGCAACACAATATACCACATTGAACCAGTGGGATGGCAGTGCAGCACAGCAGACCCTGGAAAGAAATAGAGAGGGGACAGGGCCACGCACATGAATATTAGAGAGCAGAGGAGTAAGAGGCAAGGGCAGGAAGCTGACCATACTGCACAGACAGGAGGGACAATTGAAGTTTAACGGACCATGAAGGGCAGGAGGGAGAGAGCAGGGACACGACAACGGGCCAGACAAGGCAGGAGGGAGGTGATAGGGTCCTGCACATGGGAAATGGAGGGCATTGGACAAGGGGGCAGGAGCAGCAAGCTGACCGTGGAAGGCAGGTGGGATTGGTACTGGAAGTACAACACACCTTGGTGGGCAGCAGTGAGACTATGATGGCATACATGCAGACAACTGGCAGAAGGTGGGATGGGGTCAGAGGCAGCAAGCTGACCACACAGGACATGTGGGAGGGGTTGTAGCAGCACAATGGCCATGGTGCACAAGAGGTAGCAGGCAGGGGCATGCACAAAGGACCATGGAGGAGAGAAGGGAGGTATAGGGGCTAAACACAGACAAGAGAGTGTAGAGAAGGGGACTTCACAACAGCCCACCCAGGGCTTGCAGGAGGAGAAGTTGCAGCACAATAGAGCATGGAGGGCAAAAGGGAGTGGCGGCAAAATGGACCCTGAAGGGCAGGAGGGAGGGGCTAGGGCATGGAATTCGTACGTGCAGGGTAGAGGTGGCAGGGACAGGTGGCAGCCATCTGACCAGCTAGGCAGGTAGGAGGGGCAGTGGCAGCTCAAAAGAACACTCGGAACAGATAAAAGGAGCAGTGGCAGGTCCATGGAACATGGGGCCAGATGTATGAATGCATTTTGTCATGTAACAAAGCAAAATGGGACTCAGTAACTTGTTTACCAAATCACATTTTGCTTTTAATTCGGTATTAGGAAGGGGCGTGTTTAGGGCATCCCTTCCTAAAACCTATGAGTACTGGCATGCATGAATGTTTTGCGACTGTTTATGCGGTCGCAAAACATTCTCAGTTACCACCAACTTTGAGTTGGTGGTAACCATTTGCAAACGGGAAGGGGTCCCCTGGGGACCCCTTCCCCTTTGTGAATGGGGGCTCAAGCCATTTTCCAGAGCTGGTAGTGGTGCCATGGACTTTTCTTCTTTTTGTTGTAATGCATCCCATTTTCCTTTAAGGAAAATGGCCCACATTAGAAAAAAACCTAAGGTTCAAGCTGTGTAAAGTAAATAGGAAACTCACTCACAAAACACATTAAATTCCCAAAACATTACACTAAATCATCATAAAATAAGTAACGTAACACAATGTAACATAAAGATATATTGCTAAAATAGTGTACAAAAAGCCAAAAGTAAACACTCACAAAACAATACTACTTTAATAATACTAAATGTCTAAAAGGCCTACAAACAACAATAAGGGCCTTACTTTGACATTGCAGTGACAGTCGCACCGCCACATTACAACCCTGCCAGTGGGACCACCACTGGCCCACTGGCCCTGCCAGTAACATGGTTGCCGATGAGCTGACGGTAGTCAGACTTTTGCTCAGCCACAGTGGTGCTGAGTTCAGCACATCCATGCTGACCATGACTCCCCTTTCTGCCAGGCTTTCCATGGCGGTTCAACCGCCATGGAAAGGCTGGCAGAAAGGCTGTACTGGGTCCACATGGGGTCCCCTTCACTGCTCAAGACCATGCATGTAGGAGGTGCTGCCCCCCCCCACTCAGCACCCTCAGAATACGCACTCTCTGCTTTGCAGATGAGGCGAATTCTGAGGGTGCTATGTTGCTACGATATTGGCCTTAAGGATGCTGAGACCGATACCATAGCACTGTTCCTGCTGGGCAGGCGGAACATCATAATATGATGTTCCCACCGGTCAGCCCAGCTGGAATATTGTAATACATCGTAATACAACTGGGGACGCAGCCGGTATGGTGGCTGCTTCCTCCCCATTGGCTTTGGCAGTCGCGTTATTTGAACCGCGTAATACTAACCTCAAGAAATCCCACCTAAAGTACCTATACCCTCAAAACACTTTAACAAAAAGTTAAAAAAGGACATACCTGTTCCCACAAATAGCAGCACCTTACCGCAACCTTCATGCCTGAAAAGGTATCTGTACAAAAATGGCTGGTAAATGAAACTAAAAAAAGACTATCTCCCTAAAGAAATAAACAGGACATAATTTACAAATGTTAAATAAATGTTCAAAAAAATGCTAGAAAATATTAAACATGTAAAATATGTCAAAAGATATTGCATAAATTAAATAGTAGCATACATATATACAATTAGGTAATACAAACTGAAAAATACTTATGTTAAAATGATGGTGAAAATATGTATGTAATACAATTTAAGAATTTTTTTTAAATGTTGGATAATGGAAAAAAGTAGAAAGTGGACAATATACATTACTATTTATGTATGATTTATGTTTTTGTGCAATAATAATGAACATGTATAACATTTTTTATTTTTAAGTTGAAATATTACATTAAATACACTTTGAAAGCATAAATAAATTAAGACAGAAGTGTTACATGTCTTTATTCTATAAAATGTATAATTATTAATATTATTTATTACAAACACACAACTATTTTTTATGACATTTGTTAAAACTGACAATGCTAATTCAATAATACAAACTATTTTTATTACATTCAAATACAATTTAAACAAAGTATTTCACACTAAAATTATGCAATTAAATAATCTCACTTCAATGTAAACCATTTTAAGACGCTGTTGGACACCAAAGGGGTGAAATGTGCTATTCCCACTCAAATCTAAACCAATTTGAAGAAGGTTTTGGACACCAATGGGGTGACATTTACTATTCCCACTCCAAACTATACCAAGTTGGATAAGGTGTTGGACACTAAAAGGTGACATTTACTGTCCCCACTCTAATCTAAAACAATTTGAGAAAGGTGTTGGACAATAAGAGAGTAACAATTTCTAGTCCCACTCCAATCTATACCAATTTGGAGGTGCTGGACACTGAAGAGTCTTACATTTACTATTCCCACACAATTCTAAAGCAATTTGTGGAAAGCGTTGCACACTAAAAGGGTGCGATTTACTACTTTCACTCCAAGCTAAACCATGTTTTGGAAGGTGTCACTATTAAAGGGATGACATTTATTATTCACATTGCAATCTAACAAATTTGAGGAAGGTGTTTGACACTAAAGTGGTAAAATTGACTATGCCCAATCCAATCTAAAACAATATGAGGAAGATGTTGGGAACTAAGCGAGTGACTTTTTTCTACTGCTACTCCAATCTATACCAATTTGGAGAAGGTGTTGAGTACTAAAGTGGTTATATTTACTATTCCCATTCCAATCTAACCACATTTGGAGATGGTGTTGGACAGTAAAAGTGTGACACTTACTGATCCCACTCCAATTTAAACCAATTAGGAGAACGTGGTGTACACTAAAGGGGTGACATTTAACATTCCTACTCCAATCATACAAATTTGGAGAAGGTGTTGGACACTAAAGGGCTGATATTTACTATTCCCACTCCTATTTAAATCAAATTTACAGAAGGTATTGCACTCTAAAGGGGTGACATTTAGTATCCCACTCTAAAGTAAACTATTTTGAAGAAAGTGTTGGACACTATAGAGATGACATTTAGTTTTCCCACTGTACTCCATACCAATATGGGAAGGCGCTGGGAACTAAAAGTTTGAGATTTACCAATGCCAGTCCAATTTAAAACAGGTTGGGAAAGTGTTGGACACTAAAATTGTGGCATGTACTATTCCCACTTCAATTTAAACAATTTGGGGAAGATTTTGGACACTGAATGGATGACATTTACTATTCCCATTCCAATCTATCAATTTGGGGGAAGTTATTGGACACTAAAAGGATGACATTTACTATTCCTACTCCAGTCTAAACCAATTTGGAGAAGGTATTGGGCACAAAAAGTGTGACATTTACCATTTTCACTCCAACCTAAATGAACTTACAGAGGGTTTTAGACACCAAGGGGTTGAAAATTACAATTCCCACTCCAAAGCAAACTATTTGAAGAACGTTTTGAACACTAAAGGGGTGACAATTACTATTCTCACTTGAATCTATAACAATTCTGGGAAGGGAAGGTATTGGGCACTAAAAGGGTTAGATTTACTATTCCCACTCCAATCTAGCCAAATTGGGTGAAGTATTGGACACTAAAGGGTTGACATTTACCATTCCCACTCCACTTTAACCCAATTGGGAAAAAAGTGTTGGACACTAAAGGGATGACATGTACTATTTTCACTGAAATCTAAAGCATTTTATGCAAGGTACTTTAATCTAAAAATCAATGCTCCATACTCACACATTTTTTGATCTATAAAAGAAAATCAAATTTACTTCAAAAACACACTAACCAAAACTACAACCCTATATATTTATTTTTAAATATTAGCATATAAGAGAATATTTTATTGGTATTATTAATTGATATAGTAAAATTTGTAAAGCATTTACCACCATTCTTAAACTTTAAATGATAAAATATAAAAATAAAGTCATAATCCAAAATTAACAATTATAAAAATGAAACAGCATAGAAATACATTTTTACATATATATTTTTACAATGAGATGATAATTTTCACCGTAAAAAAATGCAAATAGTTTTATCATTTTTTCTATAAAAATTTATAAAGAAATTTTTTAACAAAAGTTCTAAGATGTTATCTAATTATTTTTATGTTTTATACATTTTTCATTTTTTAAGCATTTTAATTTTAATATTGATTTTAATCTAATATAATTATAACATAGTAAATTATTTATACATTATTGTTTAAATGTAACCTGAATTTTAAAAATGTGCAATAATAATTTGCACATCACTATTTTTATACACTAATACAACTCAAAAAACAAATTTCAACAAATGTATAATCCAGAAATTCAAACACAAATAAAAAATGAGTAAATTCATAGATTCGAAAATACTACAACAAAATACATACAGAATAACACAACTGATATTACATAAAACAATATTTTCTAAATTGATATTTTTTACAAAAAATTAACGACACTTAAAACAATATTTTTCCTTTGACTTTTCCTGTTGAAGTAATTTTTTGCATCCGTATATTCTTGAAACAATGTTTTCATATCATGATCGATTTCATTCACTATTTTATCCAAACTCCACAGGGGAAATGGACTTGTATGTGGAGCATTCACATTGAGTCTTCTCTGGAGTTATGCATCTCCCAAAAGACATTTCTAGAAATCTGCAGGAATTTGTAACTCCCCATATAGGTGTGTTTGTAATCAGGATCAAACAAGTGGTTTGCAGATTTTTCCAACTCTCTGCCAGACACATAATAGAAAGACCTCTGAATCAATAGTTTCCTCTTTCTACTATTCTTGTAGTTTTCCTTCTGACAACAAAAGTAAGCCCCTGGCCTTCCTCTATTGCTGAACCTAACCTGACCCTCGTATGGAGATCAGCCCTGTCTCCCTTACCTATATTAGCCCCAACTTTACCAACATCACCCTGGAATTTCATTGGTGCCTACTCATCAATTCCAGTCTATTAAGTAAGATAGTTTATCAAATCTACTCCCTGGTCTGTGGGAAGTAGGCAAACTAGCTATTGAACAGGTGACACTAAATGTTGCAAGTTTGATTATACTGACTGTCATTCAATCAAAGTGTGTTTTGGATGGCTGATGTACACCTTCTAGTGGTTTTACAAAAAAGTGAGATATCCCAGGTTCTTAGGACCTGTATAACAACTTTGTTCAGATCAAAAATAAATCAAATGTATTTATCTCCAAAAGTACATTAGAATAGTCAAATCCTTTATCTACAGTGACTGATGGCCTAGTAACAATGCAATGTGATTTTCTCAGACATTCTCACCAAGTGAAGTGATCTTTGTAATGTGGTCTTTTATTCAGAAAATACACAAGTAACATATTTTATAATTGGGAAAGAGCACACATTACAATAGAAATGAACCTCAGGTTATTTAGAAACATACAAAAGAAAATGCTTGTTAATATGCACTCACTAGTTGTATAAGCATTCAAAACCAAGACATCTGATATGTAGGAATGTATATTTGGTAGATGGATTAAAACATTTTACAGTGTTTCAATTCCTTTCTTTGTGAATGTGTAAACATTGCATTAATAAGCTTAAAAAATGAGATCAAATAGATTAGTATGACAATATACTGACTCGCTAATGTATAGTGAGTGCAGGGATACTTATTTAATAATGATAGTCAGTCTTTCAAATACATTAGGTAATTCAAGATGTTATAAACGGGAAACACCCAGAACAACAAGTCCTTAACCACGAAGTCGTGGAAAATGAAAGCGAAACAACGCTTTTGTTTTCCATGACTTCCTTGATTTAGGGCCTGAACCACGCATGTGTGAACCACGTACATGTGTGGTTAAGGCACAGAAGAAGGGAGTCGACGCGATGAAGGAGTAGGTAAGTTGGGCTGGGAATTGGGCTGTTTTTTGGGGGATGGGGTGGGGGCTTGGGGTGATTAGGGTTTAGGGGCGGGGAGAGGAGGTCAGGGTTTAGGTTTTAGGGGTGGGTTGGGGATTTGGAATGCTTTAGGTTTTAGGGACTGGGTGGGGACTCAGGGTATTTTTAGTTTTTGGGGGTGGGGTGGTGGCTCGAGTTGATTAGGGTTTAGTGGCGGGGCAAGGGTGTCAGGCTTTAGGTTTTAGGGGTGGGTTGCGGGTTTGGGGTGCTTTAGGTTTTGGAGGTGGAGACTCTGGGTATTTTTAGTTTTTAGGGGTGGGATAGGGGTTTGGGGGTGATTAGGGTTTAGGGGCGGGGGAGTGGGGGTCAGGGTTTAGGTTTTAGGGGTGGGTTTGGGGGTTGGGGTGAGTTGGCAGGGAGGACGCATGATGATCACTAATGCCTTTACCAGGAATGCCTTTAGAATGAAAAATCATTGTTAAGGCATTCGTGGTAAAGGCATTAGTGATAACAACAAGGTCGTTGTTCCGACCCTCGTTGTTCAGGCATGGGTGGTTTAAGCACTCGTTGTTTCAACATATAGCCGTTATAAACATATCTAATTGTATGTTTTTCATTTTGAATAAGCTATTCGCGGCCTCAAAACATTGATATGAATTAATTGTTCAGCCCCAGCTCAGTGGGATTGTGAGATACTGCTACATTTTCTACAGGCAACACAGTCCTCCATAATGGCTCATCATCTGACTACTAGCTCATGATAAAAAATGCATTCCAAAAAGAAAGCAGGAGTCTCAGCATCATAGTTGAAGGCTTAGTGCCATCCTGAATGTGAATTTCTCATCATAAAGATCAACATGAACCCATACAACCATGTCCAAGTTTTTCCTCAAACAAAGAGCACACCTCACACATCACCATTGTGCCCAAATCATTCTATGATCATTCTATGATTCCATTAATCTGATTCTCCTCAAACACCCTAGGCTAAAGAGTGTCTGGATTTCAACATATGCTATCGAAGGACTGAACTTGCCTTAGCTAGAATCCCTAATAAAAGAAGGACGATCAGTAGCTTGATCAACTTACAACTGAACCACCCCACTCAGCTGGGCAAGTGTCACCATTAATTTTTACTGACCATATCAGGGCAGCTGTCTGCCTTCTATATATATACTTTCATAGAGTGACCACTACATTCACATGTAAAAGTAGTTACTCCCATCACAATTTACAAACCTTTACACCTTTCAAGAACTCCCAGTACCAGAAGAAGCTATCTAGTCATATTGGGTGGTTTTCTTCTAATGCATCACCATAGTGGTGGACAAACTCACCTACTTGATAACAGCTATCTTGTTTTTTGATAAACATTTCCTTGATGCCTTCAGTACTTTAGAACAGCTCAAACCCACACTCATATTAAAAAGGTGAATTTGCCATCCTTCTAGCCACAAACCCATTTCTTGTGTGAAGACATTGTAACAGACTGATGGACAATTCCACATTGACTGTTCATTTAATGCAGGGAAATAATACAGGGAGACAAGAAATGTTACTTAGGCTCATGTCTCAGGCTCATCTTTTGTTCCTCCAAATCACTCTTCGAGGTCATTTCATTTATTAGAAAACCAAGATTCTGATCCAGAAATGTACGTTCTCCCAACAACCACGTGGCCCACTGCTATTAGTTAAAAAAAAGCTTGCAGCTTGGACACCAACCTCACCAGCAATATCCACTTCTATGGCCTCACCCTTCACTTCAAGGCTCATATTTAATAACAGTTCCCTCCTCTCAACTTACAAATGCCAATGTCTTGCCTTCCAAAGTCAAACGTCTTGTCACTTTATACCAAATTTCTGGATCCTGAGTTAGACTCTCACTCTGTTAACGAAAATCCTGAGTTTGACTTCTGTGGTTGCCCTGATTACAATTATCCTTAAATCATCATTTCAATCAGGAATCTTCACTGGGGATTTAAAAGACTTCTAAGGTGAACCTTCACTGAAGAAGCCAAGTTTTGAAATGAAAGTCACAGGCAAATATAGATCCATTGCCAAGGGGCATTTCATACATTGGCTAGCTGAAAGAGAGGCCTAGCTTAATGTGATGGATCCACTGAAAAACTTTTCATCTCACTTATGTGCAAATGTTCTTTAGTCTATTCCTTGACATCTTTCTTAACATCACCTGGAATTACCTCAAACTCGGAGCGGAAGAACTTATTTCAGGCATGCTCATCACATTATTAGCCTTAGATGTGGTGCCATATTCCATTCAGTCTTTGTAGCCATTAAGTTATAAACACGGTAATCATTTTACTGGGTCTCGTCTTTTGTCTTTGACCTAGAGAAAACAGTCTTTCTCTAAACTTACCTTTCTTCCCTCACCCTAATCATTTTGAGGTTTCTGCAGGATTACATCATAGCCCATCTTCTGTCTGGTATCTACCACAGCTACCTCCTTCCTGTCTTCCAGAACCATTGTCTTAACTATTACAACTATTCAGACAACAGACAAATTCTTCATGCTGGTTAGGACTTCGCCTACTTCCATTTGATGAATGAATAACCAAAAAACATTTCAAAGAGAATGGCAGCAAGAATGGAATCTGAAATGCAGTAATTGCTCCATCCTCAAGTGACCCTAAGTTGTCCTACAGAGATTAGCCCTTTCCTACCATAACTAAATGTGAACCTGGACTCTGACATCATCTTGAACTCATCGGTCCAGCGTGCCTTCTGTCTTCTCAAGTGACTTCTTCCTTTCCTGGTAGTGCACTGGTTGCAGGCCACCATAGCCAATGTACATTTTCAAGTGGGCTGCACTAACAGAGTTTACATCAACACAAGACGCTTTCCAAATCTCTAAAGTGGGACCACATATTTCAGGTCTTCCAAACACTCAACTTCCTTCTGGTCAACTTGGAAAGCCTAGCAGATGACCCCTTCATTGCACACAAAGCTCTATGAGGAATTTAAGAAATGTTTTGACATTAGATAGTTTGAATCCTCTGCAAAGCCTATACCAATGGTACCTGAGCAGTTTTGATACTGCAGGTGTTGGCCAGTTTATCAGTTCACTAAAGACAAAGGGTCTTATTAGGAGTTCGGTGGACGGTTTGCACCATCCACTGAACTTCCGACAAGGAGGTTGCCGCCACACTGCTTTCCTCCCATTGAGCCCATTACGAGTTTCTCACTGGGCAGGCGGGCAGAAACCTTGGTTTCAGCCCACCCGCCAGCCCAGAGAGTAACTGGTGGCAGCATTGTCTCTGGTTCAAAATCTAGCTTGCAGCAATGCTGCTGCTGCAGGGTGCACCGGCACCTTCGCAATGCTCACTGAACATTGTGATGGTGCTGGGCAGGGGGACCCCTGCACTGCCCATGCCAAGTGCATGGACAGTGCAGGGGCCCCCAAGTGGCTCCCTGCATTTGTTCTCTGCCAGCATTTTCATGGTGGTAAAACCACAGTGAAAAGGCTGGCAGGGAATGAGGTCGTAATCAGCAGGGGTGCTGCATGCAGCGCCGCCCTGGCTGATCGCAATCTCCCCCTACTGTCAACTTATAGAGATCACTGATCCCGGTGGAGATGGTGGAACCCTGGCAGTCTGACTGCCATGGTTATAATGTGGAGGTTGGACCGATGCTGCAACGGCAGTCCTGACCGCCACCATGAGGCTGGCAGCCTTAAGACTGCCAGCCTCTTAATGAGACAATAAGGGTTTTCAAAAATAAAACTTTATTTGTTTTTTAAAAGAAATATAAGCAGTTGATTAGCAGATGTCCAACATCAAAGAGTATATTTGACAAAACATTACATGTTGCATAGCAAACATGCAAAGGCCTCTTGATTTTTACCTTTCAGAATTAACTCCTTCCATATTATCTGAAGATGCTACAGGATCCTGAAACCTTAGTTCCTGCAGATTTGCAGATATTTAACAAAGGGCCATACACTGAATGCACTCTAGGCATGGATGCTTGCATGGTTGTCCTGATAAGACTGCACCATGTTCCTGCATGACATGTAATGTTGCAAACTACTCTCTAGGAGTCATGCTACCACCTATTCCTCACCCATCCAACGCAGGTGCCGAAGGTCAGGTGACCCTGCAGATAAAACGGGCAGGGCGCAACTGACCTGGGCCAGTTTACTAACCACACATTCTGACTCAGTGTTCTCATTTATCTTTACATGTGGTCCTAAGCACAGGCCTCTACAGGCACAAAGTTAAATACTGTTCTATTGCCACTTGTCTACACCTAAAGAAGAGGTTTCTTGTTAATGTAATTGGTGCTGGTGAGTTAGCTTCTTGTTAGGCCAGTCTTCAAAATGGTGGAATTATCTACCAGAAACTTTATAGGATAACCCCCTGCTAAGGAAAATTTAATAAACATGTGTTTTTCTTTTCTCCTTTAACACCTGATGCACCCAGTCTTCACCGAGTGTGCTTCCTAAAAATGTAAGTTACATTTGGAACCCTCTTTAAATTTTGTCCCACCTTCCCACTTCCAGAGCAAACCACCTTAGTCATCAATAATAAAACCTGAATAACTATTATGTCTCACCAAAGAATGCTGCAAGGTTTCACTGTTGCGAATCAAAATGAAAGCTACCACTAAAATCTCATGCACATCTCTGAAACTCATACATATCTAGCATCAATGTGAAATAGCTCATGACATTATAGGAGGCAACTGTGACAAGAGGTTAGTAAAGTGCCTTCCATATCAGCTTCAGCGGGGATGGCACTGAAGTAGATGAAATTGTTATTATTAGTGAAGGTCACAAGACAGATGCAGTACTTAAAAAGTACTACAAGAAAGCAAAATGCAATGTCACCTCATCTGCTTGATGGGGCACAGAAGTAGGGACAGCAAAGAAGCAAAACAGGAATGACAAAAAGAAATGATTGAAATGACAAAGAAAAATGAGTCACAATGGAATGAAAGAAGACAAAGAAGGAACGGAAGACACAGGTAAAGAAGAAACACCAAATGAAAGGAAGTGGGATAGGATAAAAATAAGGTGCAAACAAAGATTGAAAAGAAGGAAGGGAAGCAAAGAAAGAAAGAAAGAAAGATAAATGAAAATAGTCTGATGCTTGGAAAATAAAAAACTGACTGAAAAGGAATGGGAGATTTAAGCATTGACATTGAAAACAATGAAAGAATGTAAAAAAATAGTTAAAGACGGGAAGGAATAGGAATAACCATGTCCATTCAGGATCACTCACATTACTGATTCATTTAATGCCATATGGGTCAAAGTGGAAGTGGGGGGTTCTTTGTTTTTCTGATTATGCCGTACTATGATGCTCACCACACCAACTATGCCTACTGAGCACACCCTTCTGTCATGCACTCTTCCAATCATCTATGCATAATTTGGCCTGCCATCACTCTTATAAGGTAAGCAAGCTACAATACTGTTGGACTTGGCCCTTTCTGCAGGGCCATCCCAAACCTTTTTGCCTTCCCCTCCCGTTTATTGAACCGGTTTTTGATGGCTTTATGACTCAATGCACTTTACTTCTGCTAACTAATGCTGAAGTGTTTGTGCTTGTGCTTTCTCCTTTACATGGTAAAAATTGGGTTATACCCAATTGACTCATTTATTTTACTTGTAAGTCCCTAGTGAAGCATGACTACATGTGCCCAGGACCTGTAAATTAAATGCTACTAGTGTGCCTGTAGTACTGATTGTGACACCCATTTAAGAAGCTTTCTGAAACATTTTCAGGCCTACCATTGTAGCCGGTGTGTGCATTTTTCAAACTATAATTTTGACCTTGCAAAATAAACCCTTTGCCTGGCCCAAGCCTTGCTTTTTAATATATTTAATGCTCCCATAGGTTAGACCCTGAACAGTTCAGAGATCAGGGTGCAGTGTATTTAAAAAGTAGGACATGCACTTTTAAGTTTTACATGTACTGGTAGTGAAAAATGCTTAAACCTTTTTTGTCCCTACTGCGATGCTTGCCTCTCCCATATGATAACAATGGATTTACCTTACTAAATTTAATAAGCTGTAATTTCCAATTGGAAGCGGGTAGACAAGTTGAGTTTGGTGTCTAAAGAATTGTAATCAAAAGCCCTCTTTATTGGTAAAGTCGGATTTTTAGTCACATTCTGACAATACCACTTTTAGAAAGCTGCCATTGTCTTGTCCACACAGTTTGATGCCTGCAGCCTTATTATGAGTCACGTTACTAGGTGAAGATGTCATATGGTCTTTGTGTCTTGCTCCCAGACAATGAGTTAAAGGAAAGATGGGTGTTGGCAGGATTGACTACTCTGAGTTAAAAGGGGAATGAACTATCACCTACCACACTTGCCCATCACAAAGGCTCCGCCTGAGCACCCTCCTAAAGGATTGTTACTTGTCTTTTGTGACCCCAGACAACCGGGGGCAGGACAAGGAAGAAGGGGTTATGCCTGCAACCAGGGCTGTGGAAACCTCTAGAAGATTCTCCCATGTGAGAATGGGCACCAGGGATAAATAATGGAACATTAGACCAAACTGTTCAATATACTTCTGGACCTGTGGACTCTGCCAGAAGAAGTACTGCTGTGCTGCTGAAAGAACTGCCGCTCTGCCAGACTGTTGCTCTAAAGGACCATTGTCCTACTATGCTGACCTGCAGCCCTGCTGCCCTCTTGCCTGGGTGACAAGAACTGAATATGCATCTCTATCGCCAGTACCATAGAGTGACTCAAAGGGCTAGTTCACAGGCTTCCTGTAGGAGGCTGGCTCGGTTTGTAGTGGGTACCTTTTGCAGTTACACCTTATACCATGTCCAGTTAATCCTTATTAGTGAAATGTAGGCAGTGTTTAGAAGTCAGGCTCTCTAGAGGTAACTGTATCTGAGCAGCCAGGGCTTATCCAGGAAAAATGCAAAGCTCATGCAATACCACTGTAGTCACACATTACTCACAAACAAGAAATAAAATACTCAGTGTTACAACAATAAAGGTACTTTATTTTGGTGACACAAATGCCAAAAATACCATAGAGACTATGCTCCCTTTTCTTTGTCCATTTTCATGCCACAGCAGGGACTGGGGGTCCTTGAAGAGGTGTAGACTGGATTATGCAAGGAGGGCACCAAATATGCCCTTCAAAGCATTTTTAGTGGCTTAGGGGGGCTACCCCTCCCAAGCATGTAACACCTATTTCCAAAGTGAGAGGGTGTAACATCCCTCTTCCAAGGAAAGTCTCTGTTCTGTCTTCCTGGGTTTGAGCTGCTCAAGCAACAAGAGGGCAGGAACCTGTCTGAGAAGTGGCAGCAGCTGGGGCTGCCTGCAAAACCTCAGAAGGCTGGAATGGCAATACTGTGGGGTCCTCTAAGGAGCCCCCAGATTGCATGGAATCATTCAACCAATGCTTGCAAAAGCCTTGGCGTATGATTCCAATATGTTTGATACCAAACATGCCTCTGTTAGGAATTACCATTATGTAGCTGGACATACATAGTAAACTATATCTAGTACATGAGTAAAATGGTGTCCCCGCACTCACAACGTCTGGGAAAATGGTCCTGGATGTCGTGGGGGCACCTCTGCTAGTGCAGGGGTGCCCTCACACACAGGTACTTTGCACCCTGCCCTTAGGGCTTGAGGGCCTGCCATCAGGGTGACTTATAAGTCACCTGGAGCAGTGTAAATGGTAGTGAAAGGGTGCATGCACCTTTTCATACAGGCTGCAACGGCAGTCCTGCAGACGCCTTTGCATGGTCGCCCTATGGGTGGCAAAAGACATGCTGCAGTCCATAGGGATCCCCTGGAACCCCAATGCCCTGGAAACCTAAGTACCATATACTAGGGACTTATAAGGGGGCACCAGTATGTCAATTGTGGGTGAAATACTGGGTTACCAGTATGCAATAACCATATTTTAAGGGAGAGCACATAACTACTGGGGTCCAGATTAGCAGGATCCCAGTAGACACAGTCAAACACACTGCAAACAGGCCAAAAGTGGGGGTAACCAAGCTAGAAAGAGGCTACTTTTCTACACCTTCTCTTCAGAAACCTGAGGGACATAACAGGATTTCAAAAACCTGGAACCCAAAACCTGGATTCTGCAATCTGAGAGTCCTGCCCTCCCAAGTGGTACTACCATAGTCCTGGACCCATGGAAGTGGGCCTGAAGGTACTCTGCCAAGCCATCCGTGAATACAGCAGAACTGATACATTTCCTTTGTTCTGTGGCACATTTCCTGCAGAAACAGAGCACTGCCTTTGCTGTTTGACACATCACCCTAAGAATTGGTGCATCATCTGCTGCACAGACTTCCCAGAGACAAGGACTTTGCATCCCCCCTCACAGCACTTTGGAGCCAATGAATCCTCACTCAAGGATATCACCTCGCCGACTGCAGCCCATCAAAATCGCCAGTGCAAGATGCATCTCAAATACACGGACATTGCTGCGCACTTCACAGCTCATAAGGAACAGCATCTGCATTAGGCATTCCCTCGCCTGGACCTCGCATCTCCTCTGCTGCGTGACACATCCTTGACAAGGGGGCTCCGCATCTCTTTGTAAACAGAATTTAAATACTTTTGTTTAGTGGGCCTAACAGGGTGCCTGTAGTAGGCCGGCACTCCAACTCAGTTGGCTTGAACTTATGACTTTGATCTATTATGGCACGACTACATATCCACTGTTGCCACTTTTTGGTGCTATTTTCAATGAAATCTTTTAACTTGCAGATCTCTGGTTGTACTGATTGGATATTTGTCATGTTGGTCTCTATTTAGTTGTTAGAAATGGGGTTTCTGGTTGGCTAGGGTATGCACCTCAGCCAGGCAGAACTTACCCACTCTAGTCAGGGCAAGGGAGTTACACGTCCAAGATAACCCCTGCTTACTCCCATGGTAGCTTGGCACGAGCAGTCAGGCTTAACCCGGAGGCAATGAGTAAAGCGTTTGCACAACACACACACACATGTGACGCAATATCCCCACCACAAAGGAAACACACCAGATTATATGAAAATATACTGTATTGTACACAACGTAATTATTAGACCAAACATGACATATCAGTACTATCCTGCTACCTTAGCAGTTGTCAGAACGTTACACATTAGTTGCTCTGCAAACTAGCAGTAGTCACACATAACACACAGGTTACTCAGTTTTCTGCAACATAAGCAGTAGTCAGGACACACGTTATCACATTAGAACACTTGTCATAAGAATATCATAAAACGCCCATAGTAGGAACATTAGAAAATCTATGGCAAGTTAGGGAAACATTTTAGCAAGTTATGCCCATAAAAGGAACATTTGCACATATACGTAAAAGCATCATAGAACAGGTAGGCAATATATCATAATTAGCAAAGTCTGTAGAAAGAACTTCAATTATAGTTATATTGGTCCCTTTCGGAAGTACCTGTCTTGATGAAGAGGCACTTCCAGTGTCTAAACGACCAATGGGGCCCCCGGCGCTCCTCTGCGCAAAAACGGGGGCCTCCCTGATCTCCTGGGGTCAGAGGAGGGCGGCACGCACCTCCTCAATGCCAAGAACGGGCCCCTCTGGGGACCGTAAACACTGGGGGCCCCCCTAGGCCTCCACCGGCCCTCTCGAGGGGGGGCCCAGGTCAGGGAAATCTCTGAAGGGGAAGGGGGGCGCCACGCACCCCCTCCTGGTTGAAAAATGGGCCCCTCCGGGGACCCGCTAACTCCTAGGGTCTCCCCGGGCCTCTACTGGCCCTTACACGGGGAAGACGCCCAAACAAAATGCCACTGGCCCACGAGGGGGCCAACAAGGGAGCCGGCGGCCAGGGTGAGCCTCCGGCGAGGCTGCCGCCTGGCCCGTAGTGGCAGGAGAATCCTCCGGGACTCCCGCAAGCGAGGGTGAGGCGTCCTCTCCCTCGGAGTCCCAATGACGTTGTGGCCCAAGGTGGGGCCTGCCGGTGCCCCGGGGGCGCTCCTCAGAGTGATCCCTACCCCGGGGGCACCGCTAGGAGCGCGCTGCCTCCTGATGAAAGAAAGAAGGTTGTCTTCGTGCCCTGGGGGCACCAGTAAGCGCGTAATACTCGTGCTCCAACGCACAGCTTTCCCGGTGTTGCGGCGGTGATCTTTGGGCACCTTTAAAGGCAGCGCGCTTAGGAAAGCGCGAGGGCTCGTTTACAAGCCCGGGCTGCGGCGGTGATTTCAGGGCTCCAAATAAAGAGCTCTTCACAGCGCTAAGGCCAAATCTGAGGCCCGGGCTGCGGCGGTGATCCTCTGCAGCAGCTATAAGAAAGAGCGCTTTTCCTAAGCGCTAAGGCCATGCTGTAGAAGATCGGTGCAGGGGTCAGGGGCGACAGCTCCCTGCCCCTGGGAACAATCAGCAAGGAAAAGGTACAGGGCTGGTGGGCCCAGCTACAGGCCAGCACAAGGGGTGAAGATGGTGGCAGTTCCTCCTAGTGACCAGGCAGGTCACAGGTCAGCACAGCAGCAGCAGTCCAAGGCGGTTTCCTGGTGAGTCCATTCATCAGCGTTCTGTGTCCAGTTTCAAGTTAAAAGAATGTTCAAATTGTGGGGAAAATTCCCTGTACTTATAGTCCGTTTTTACAGTGTTTTACAATGATAGGGAGAGGAGGTTCCAGACAGTTACAACTGGTTCTGGGAGTGCCCCCTCTCTCCTTTCAGCACAGGCTCCAAACATCAGTGGGGGGTTAACGACCCTATTGTGTGAGGCCAGGGCACAGCCTTTACAACTGTAGGTGTGCCCCACCTCTCCCTTTTCTCAGCCCAGGAAGACTATTCAGTATGCAGATGCACCTCAGTGACACCTCCACCCTCCCTGTGTACAGGCTGTCTGAAAAGTATGCACAAAGCCCCAACTGTCACTCTGCTCAGACGTGGATTGGAGTCAAGCTGCAAAACACCAGAGCCATAAGCACAGATAAATGCACACTTTCTAGAAGTGGCATTTCTGTGATAGTAATAAAAAATACACCCACACCAGTAAGCAGCATTTATTATCACCATCACAACCATACCAAACACACCTACGCTACCCCTCATAAATCAGACAATACCCCTTACACATAAGGCAGGGCATTTCTAATGCAATCCTATGAGAAGGCAGCACTCAGAGTAGTGAGACACCAGTTAGGCTGTTTGTCACTACCAGGACAGGCCATGCAATATAGCACATGTCCTGCCTTTTTACATACATGGCACCCCGCCCATAGGGCTAGCTGGGGCGTACCTTAGGGGTGACTTACATGTAGTAAAAGGGGAGTTCTGGGCCTGGCAAGTAAGTTTAGATGCCAGGTCCCTGTGGCAGAGAACTGCGCACACAGGCCCTGCGCTAGCAGGCCTGAGACAGGTTTGAAAGTCTACTTCAGTGGGTGGCGCAAGCAGCGCTGCAGGCCCACTAGTAGTATTTAATTTACAGGCCCTGGGTATAGAGATACCACTGTACAAGGGACTTATAGGTAAATTAAATATGCCAATTAGGTATAAGCCAATCATACCAACTTTAGATGGGAGAGCACCTGCACTTTAGCACTGGTCAGCAGTGATAAAGTGCTCAGAGTCCTAGAGCCAACAGCGAGAGGTCAGAAAAACCAGGAGGAAGAAGGCAAAAAGACTAGGGATGACCATGCGTATGGCCAAAAGTCAACCATTAGTTATAAAAATTACTCTGTTATCCTAAACTGGTGCAGTATTTTTCTGGTGATGTGTTTTCATGTTATTACTGCTTGAAGTGCTGCATAAATGCTTTACACGTTTCTTCAAAATTAAGCTGCCCTGCTCTGTGCCAAACTATCAAAGAGTTGAGCACACATTAAGCGTGTGTTAATTTGGAGTTTGCTTATGACTTCACCCTGACAAGGATTGTGGTAACTGCCTGAGTAAGGTTTCACACCCTCTCAGCCAGTAACCCAATTTCTTACAGAGACAATAACAGTGACAGGTGTGCATTACACAAAAAGTTGAAAGATTACCTTCTGTCAAGAGACCCTGACTGCTAAAATCTCGTTTTGGTCAGTTCTACGAATGTCCGCAATAGTCACAAATTATTAGGGCTTAGATAACACGGGGGTGTACCATTTTTGTGATGGTTTTCTACTACATCTATGCATAATGCGTGTTTTATAACCCTCAAAATGAATCCTCAGAATACAGTTCAGGTGGCAGTCTAGATCGTTTCTAAAAACTTCTAAAGTGTGCAAACCTAATAATTAGCAATGTACTAATGAATTCCACAAACAGATCAACACCCTTTTAAGGCTTAATGATTCCATTTAAAAAGCCGTTCTGATGTGAAAATTAGCATTTAAAAGAACAAGTTCCTTCATCTTTCCCCATTAAAAGCAGGTCCTAATTCATAGGTGCCATTTTTCTCTATGCTGGATTCCACCAGAGCACATTAGGTTTGATGTATGGCTAATAATAGCTATTCCGATTCCCAGCGAATTTAATCCTGCTTTAAGCCTTTCTTAAATTAGACCCGAGTCATTAAAAGATTGCTGGGTACTGAATGATAGTTAATCAATGTGTTAAAGTCGTTCCCACTATTTCTTTGATACGTCTGCTCCGTGGGGACTATTAATCACTTTTTCTCCCATCGGCGAGTCGCCGGAGAGAATTGAGGAGAAGAATGCATATGTCGTTTTCAAAACTGTTTGGAAATATTGTCCTGCTGTTTACACATTGACTCGTGTACAATTTGTTTTCAACATTGTCACCCATGGTATTTCCTATCTGCCTTGCATCCACCACAGGCCTGGCACTCTTCCCTCTTGTATTCACTTTTCGCCTATGCGATTAAAACGCAACTTTCCATATGAAATAGTGTTGTCATTGTTTTAGGGTCTCACAAAATGTAAATAGCGTAGTTGCCACTTTATCTATTTAATGAACAGCACATTGTGATGTGAAACTCGTAGTTTCATTTTTTGCGAGGTAAGTATTGGTTAAGAAATCCAAGAATTCAATCATCTGTCTGTAAAACGCAAGGACTGAGTGACGTGTCACGCATGCCAAGGGGTGATTTGGCAGCCATGACGTTGTACCTCATTTTGGTGGTTGCCCTCCATGTCAAGGTCACATAGCCATTTGTGGATATAAGTTGTTATTACTAGTACTTGGATAATGCACATTATGCCATTAGTATTGCATCTCACTTGTATGCCTTGCACATGCAAAGGCTGTGTTCCCAAATGCAAGGAAGTCAAGAAAATAAAACCTAACAATTACTAACACATCCACTCATGCTTGATTTTGCACCACAGTGGTGTAACTTGATGAGAGAAGAAATCCATGCAGTGTACAGTATCCATTTCAAGGCGTGATATGCCTGCTCAGTTTGTGAACACCCTCGAACAGAGCAAGCTTCGGGCCAGATTTACGACCACTTTCAACGGTCTCAAATGCAGAATCAGCATTTTGCTAGTGCTAAAAAGAGTTGTAGCACATATCAACCCTATTTTGCGAGTCTGTAACCTGTTACTGACTCGCAACATAGTGTTTGCAGGTCTCTATTAGGAAGGGGTGTGCAAAGGGCATTCCTTTCTAGTAGCGAGTTGCAGGGGGATGTACAATTGTGTTGCACCCGGCATTCGGTCGTAAAACAATCGCATTTTACTGCTTACTTCAAGTAGGTGGTAAGCCAGTTGCAAACAGGACAGGGTCCACAGGGGAATCCTTCCCTTTTGTGATTGGCAGTGAAAATGCTTTTTAATCCCAGGCACTGGTCCCACGGACCACTGACAAATCATAAAAAATGAAACTGAAATGTTTCATTTTTATTTTTAAAATGCGTCCCATTTTCATTCAAGGAAAACAAGCTGCTAAAAAAAAACGGTTTATTTAAAAAGCAGTCACAGACATAGTGGTCTACAGACCCCAGCAGGCTACCATCCCTGTGAATGCCGACTATTCCCAATGGATCGGAAATTGTGACCCACCTCATGAATATTGATGAGGCTAGTGCCTTGCAACCCACTTGGGATCAAAAACAGTGTCTGAGATATTGTTGTACAGCAGCTTTTGCGATGTGCAAATTGCGAGTTGCTAAAAATTGCAATTTGTGAATCACAAAAGATGACCGTTGTACACCGGGTCTGTAATCAGGGCTGGCTTTAGGGAGGTGCGGCTGCACCAGGTGCTGACATGGATTGGGGGATGCTGACCACAGGGGGGCTCTGTGTTTAGCAATAACTTAGGTCCTTGTGCGTCCAGCCTTCAGGAAGCAATTAAAATGTCACGATACCTCATGTGATTAATGTTCCTGCTAGGGAGAGAGATGGACGTTTTGTCTAGTGGCAGTTTTGACTCACCATAAAGTAGCACAGTGGATGAATATGCCAGCTGCATAGAACAGAATTATATTTTCTGTGGATAGCTGAGTGGATTAGTAAAGCCAGCCTTTACAAGCGCTTTAAAACAAATGAGTGTATGTGAAAGGGGGGCAATGGAGAGTTGCAGGGCACATTTACTGGGTCGTAGTGAGGGAATTCGAGGAGGTGGTCATGGGGTGGGGCACCAAAAAAGACTGTTGGATAGGTGGCCACCAGTGCTAAAGCTGACCCTGCCCGTAATAATGTATTTTGCACCATTACACGGCGGAAATGCCAATTCACAAGACTTTACAAAACTATTTATGCAATGCATCTTGAAAGTTGTGACTGGCACAGCTTTCCAAGTGGAATTTGGCAAGAAGTCATGAATCTACGTGAGAGGTCAGAGACATCTAAGTGTGAAAATTTGCCACTTTTGTTTTCCACCTCCGCACAAAAGTGTGCAATGTAGTAAGTTAACGATTTCAAAGTCGCAAAAGTCAGCAAAGTTCCTAACGTTTTCTAGCAAATATTGCAAATTTGTGATGCTTTTCACTTCAGAAATATCGCCTGTGAAACTGAGATTCTGTGGGACAAATAGGAACAAAGAAGAATTGAGCTCTGCAAGAACTAGTTTTTATTTTTCTCTAATAATGATTAATTTCAAATATTTTTGAATGTAAATAATAATATATGAAAATAATTCATTTGGAAGAGTTTCCTGGACTACCGTATAATCTCACTTCTGGGAAAGTTCATTTACGAATTATGCTGCAACTAAACTAAACGTTTCAAACGCCGCTGAGAAGTGGCACCTGTTATAACTTCCCTGTTTTTCAACAATGCTGTTACCATGCTGCAAGTGCTCTGATCCAGGAACTGGTGTGGACCGCAGCTGTTATTGACATTACGGAAGTCAATGACCACTGTTGGTCCTTGGCCTCATATTTATGTTGGATTATTCTCATTTTATTATGGAAGATTTTTACTTTTTGTCATGTTGTCAACCTGCCTGCCATTAAGATTACCCTGTTGACAAAGATTTCCAAACGAGGAATGTTTGTACCGACTCATGCATGTACAGTGTTGTTAGACCTGACATGCTTGACATGGTATTCCACAAACTTTTTTCCTTCACTCACTTACGCTGCTGAACTTGTATTTGTTGGAATTGGCAATCCCTGGCAACCAGAGCTAAATTGACTGTGCTCTGGTTTAAAACATGGCAAAACTGGCCTACACTTAATTGGCACATTTAATTTTCTTGTCAGTCCATAACAAATCCTATTTATGACATGATTTAGCTGTAGCTTTAAGTGATCTTTATAACGTATTCTTAATGGGATAGCATTTTGTTTAACAGAGACGTGGGTTTACTAAAGAAACTATTATCTATTTAGTGCAGCTGGGAGGTGGGTTGGAGGGGTGAGGGGGGAGTAGAGTCTATTAACATCTGGGGCTCTGTTTCCATTTCTGAGCTTTAATGTAAATACCCAATGTGTTCTGACAAAGCTATGACTTGCTTACACCTAGACACACCTGGTTGCAGTGATTTGTGGGTTGAAAACCTAGGACGAGAAACAATGTTGTGATTACATGTTGAGGTGTTTTGTTCATCCTGTGTCGGTAATAAGCTGACAATATAAAAATCTAATGGTCATGGTCTGCAGGTAAGGCTATTTTACATTACAGTAGACTGAGTTACTGATATCAAGGAATGCAATATTTGCACAGTGAGGGGCTCCTGTACATGGGGTTGTAACTCTGAGAATGGTAAAAAAAAACAAGCATTTGCAATACAACAGGTCTCGCATTTCTCTGAGTTAGAGCTATTAGCAGTTGTAAACTCCCAACCGGAATTTTCTTGCTACATTAAACCTATCGGCAAAAGTGCAACTATCCATGTAACAGGCAAAAGTGCAATTAACTATGTAACAGGGTTGATGTCATGCAAAGTGCTCGACTTTTGCCAAGAGAGATCGCACTCCGAAAAAAGATAAAAAGTAGTCCACAAACCGGACGGAAAACAGCGAGCCTCGCATGTTTTCAGTACCTGGTCGCTGCGCTCGAGGAGGGCTAACCACCGGAAAAGGCATGACGTATGCGTGCCTTCCACTAATAAAAGCAAGCAGATTTTGAAAGGCAAGCCCACGAACCAATGAAAGACACTGATGTGACATGGGCGGTGCTCCGAGCCTTTTTCTATCTACTAATGCGTCTTGCAAGCGAAACGCATGTGCAAGCGCATGCAACGCAGGCTCGACCCTAAAAATGGTGTTCCATGTGGGTTGGGGCATTGGGCCTCTGACTTCCCAAGGGGAGCCTGTGCAGGTGTGATTAAAAGCAGCAGGCTCCGGGCGGTGGGCTTGGTGAGAAGAGAGCTAAAACTGCACCTTTTCTTTGCCTATGTTCATACCACCCTGAATGTGACCGATCTCGGAAATTAAGCAGGGTCGGGCCTGGTTAGTACTTGGATGGGAGACCGCCTGGGAATACCAGGTGCTGTAGGCATTTTGCCTCTCGCAGACACTAGGTGCTGCACGTCTTAGCTCAATTACACAGCTTCCTCGCTAATTTCATTTTCCACTTATTATTTCCTGCACTCTTTTTTTCCTGTCTTAAAAAAAGAAATAAAAAAGAACAGCAATAACAATCAAAAAACACACTTTCCAAAGGAAACCTTAAATTATTCTGCACTTTACACTCGGCCCAAGCTGAAGAAAACATTTGCTCCACTACGGGCAAAGGGATCCCTAGCTAAGGCTTTACTTTCTTGCGGTAAGCATATGCGTGAGGTCTTAAGACCAGATCTCACTTCTTGTGATGTAATTTCCTGTCAGGTCATGGGTTGTGATGCCACTACATGTGATTCCAGGTGCGATTTCACAAGCTGTGGTGTCATGTGTCGTGATGTCACTTGCATAGTGTCTAACTTGGTCAGTCCCCCCACTTATTTCCTTTAAGACTTGTGCCATGAATAAGCCTTAGCCTCCAAGAAATAGTGATTGAGCCCACTATTGGCAACCAAATGGAAAAAATCAGCACAGCGTGTCGGCAATGTGATAAAAGGATGATAATGTATTCGGTGTGGAAGAATGAAATGAGTTGCAGACACTAGTGTAACAGTGTCCAAAAGCAGAGCATTCCAGAAACGGAATAAAAAGAGGAAAGGTGCATACAATGTGAGTTGTTGTAAAAGTATTCCAAAGCACTTTCTGGCATTTCATGGCACTGTAACAGGTGTCATTAACTCAACGATCCATTTATGGACCACAGAAAGAATAGGTGAGCAGGGTGTGTGCAGACTAAAACCTGTTCAACATAGGAAAACATCCCAGCAGAGAGCACATTACTCACTGTTGCGTCCTAAGCATTAAACTCCAGACCTCTGTCTCTTTCAGTTTCACTTGTATTGTAAGAAGGGGCATTATTTTGCATGTTGTTTGAGAAAGGATTCCATGATGAAAGATCTGATTTTTCCAACAACTACTAAATACTTTTTGTGGGACCCTGGTTTGACAAAAGTAAAGAAAAGACTGGCCATCCTCTGCCTGTAAGGCATGGCGAATAGGTTGCAGATGGCACTTACAGAGTGACAGAGCCTCTCCATTAAGTGAAAAAAGTGCAAGAAGAGGTAAGTCATTGGCTTGCCTTCCCGTTTATTTCTGGATTTGTTAAGGTAGTGTAGAAGAGATATTTCTCCCGGCCAGAGTGAATGGAGGTGTCGCCACTCAGTGGGATAATGAAGAGAGAACCCCTGCATAGCAGCAACTAATCGTCCTTGTGAGGGGGGAATGAACGCTGCTGTTCAGAAGCAGCCTCTCCCCTGGTGACTCCTCCTTGTCATGCCCTAAGGAGGGGTCCAAGGAGGCGCAGAACATGCTGTGTCAGGTCAGGGTTGTCCATTGTAATTGAGTGTGTGAGAGGGGCCGTCTGATAGTCGTGCTAGGTTGGGGAGGGGCTGCTGCAGCGTGTGAAGATGAGAGAATCAGACGTAACCCAGAGCATTTCAAATAGAGGAGTTAATGAGCATTTTCAATGCAACGGTTCACGTATTTGCTTGAGTTAGAGCTATTACCGTTGTAAACTCCTAATTGGACTTTTCTTGCCACACAAATGAACAGAAAAAAAAACGCAACACAGTCACGCTGGGGTTTACATAGCGTGATTGCGCTGCGTTTTTTTTCTTCATTTGTGTGACAAGAAAGGTTCGGTTAGGAGATTACAAAGCTGAGGGTGGGGTGGGCGTGTCATGGCAAAGGGAGATTAATTGAACTGGAAGATGTGCTGTGCACAAAGGGTGAAGCTGAAACTGAACACGAGCAACTGAGATCAGCGACGGGCGCCGAATGAGCAGGAAACAAAAAAAAAAATGACAAGCATTTGGGATGTAATGCTCTTGTGTTTGCTTGAGTTAGAGCTCCTAGCGTTGTAAATTACTGAGTAGACTTTCCTTGCCACACAGACTGAAAATAAAGAGAGCGAGGGTGAGCTGGCCCTGGAAAAGGCCCCCTCTGCTGGTGGTTTATGTTGAACTGTTGAGGTAAAACAGGCAAATGCCAAAACAAGTCCCTTACAGAAGAGATAAACAGGACATAGCGCAATTATACAGTACTTTGTGCTGCTCCCAAAGTGAAAAAAGGCAGGACAAAGAGGCAGAACTGACCACTGGTAAGCAAGGATTTTTGACACTGCAACCAACAAATCAAAGCGCTGGAACTCACTCTATTGTATACTTTAGTATACAGCAGGCTGAACGCTAACGCTTGACCTAAAAACTCTGGCAGTGCTTAATTTGTGCTTGTTGTTTCTGGTGCTGAGCACCTGCGCTTACTTTTGAGGGCTGGTGCTTAGTCTTCTGCCTCAAGCATTTGCTGCGAGCAAAAGACACATTTGGGAAAGACGGAGAAAGAGAAAAACGAAAAAGCGTCACAATGAGAGAAAGCAGAAAGCTGCAGGTGTGAGCTGAAGGGGCAGGAAGTGGATTTAAATGGACTGAAGAGGTCCGAGATGGCTTCGGGATTACGCTGCCTCAGTATTCAATGTTTGCAGATTTAATTGCAGCAGCCGCATGTTTAAGAGGAGGGCTTTAGGCACAGGCACCTTTTTATTTACAAATTGAGCCCTGCCCTCTGGAATTTGTTTTTTTACAACTATTCCTGCATGTTTTTCACAAATCCATACAATTGCGCATTTCTCATCAAACCATCAGCCCTACCAACTGGGAAAATATATGCCACCAATAAATCCTTCACGAAGGTAGGGTGCCTTCGGTTTGTATAAAAATACATCCTTTCAGGAAACACATCATACTTGCAATATGGATTGTGTGGCCAGTCCTTCCTCCTGTTTTAATTCAGTGCATACACACAGGAGAGAAATCTGCAGACGAGGCAATGAAACAGGAAAGGCTCAGTGCCCCAGAATATGAACTGTCAATACTGACATGAGTCAGTGGACAACCATATGCAAAGCCATTGTATTGATTGGAAACGGCTCATCTACAAGTTCTTGTGTCACGTCAGACACCGCCCAGCCTTTTAATGTTTCTCCCCACTGGGAGGAAAAAACATGCTGTTGCCTGGCCAATGAGTAGGAAGGGAGTTATATGAACAGCTTAAGCCCCTAGGTTCCTTTACGCCTCTCCACAAGCTCGTGAGAGGATAGCGAAAGGAAATGTTTATGTTTGGAATCACCTTCTTATGCTGAGAGAAAAAGGTCACATTACACCCTAAATTTTGGGTCATTCTACTTCACAGGTGAGTCATAGATCTGACACAGGACTTCGAAATCCTCTTTTCTGGATGCCTTTTAGGGTGGAAAATTGCAGCAATTGTGTCTGCAGGGCTACTGCCACAGTAAGGAGATCAGCCAGCATAAAACTGCACGACTCCCCCTCCCACTCCGAACGAGGCCCCCAGGGATACTCCTCTTAGAGGATTGTGCGTACTTCCAGAGAGTGAAGAGTGTGCTTGGGTCCATATAAGTGTACCCTGATGGATGGGCAAGCATCTCTAACAGCCAAAAGTATTGCTAAGTAAAACATTATTAATAACTTAATAATAGGTACATACCTTAATACTATTAATGGTTAGACAAATGATACAGAGTACATTGCACAACACACTATGGGGGTCATTCCGACCCTGGCGGTCCATGACCGCTAGGGCCGGGGACCGCGGAAGCACCGCCAACAGGCTGGCGGTGCTTCCTGGGCCATTCTGACCGCGGCGGTAAAGCCGCGGTCAGAAAAGGGCAACCAGCGGTTTCCCGCCGGTTTACCCCTGGCCCAAGGAATCCGCCATAGCGCCGCCATGGGGATTCCGACCCCCTTCCCGCCATCCTGGTCCTGGCGGTAAATACCACCAGGAACAGGATGGCGGGAACGGGTGTCGTGGGCCCCCTAACAGGGCCCCTCAAAGATTTTCAGTGTCTGCTTTGCAGACACTGAAAATCGCGACGGGTGCCACTGCACCCGTCGCACCCCTTCAACTCCGCAGGCTCCATTCAGAGCCGGTTTCATTGTTGAAGGGGCTTTCCCGCTGGGCCGGCGGGCGGCCTTCTGGCGGTCGCCCGCCGGCCCAGCGGGAAAGTCAGAATGACCGCCGCGGTCATTTGACCGCGGTATGGTCTTCTGGCGGTGTCCGCCGGGGTCGGAATGACCCCCTATATGAGACACAAAGTGAAGCAATGGCATGAAACAATATTACAGAAAACCAGGGCCCCTTATTAAGTTCACTATATTACGTTTGTTACCACTAGATGGGTTCTGTATACTGGCACAACCCTGCAATGAAAATCACAATATGCTGATATTGAGACATTGAGCAGGTTAAGCTATGTTCACAAACACTAGATGATAAAGATTTCAAGCTAAATGCGAACACTACACTTCAAATGGAGGATTCAAAAAATGTACAACAAAGTGACAACTTGATGCAAAACCAGGAGCGGCTCGAAGGATGGAAAAGGGGCGGCGCATGGCGGGGGAGGGGTGGGAGGAATGACGGGGGGGACAAAAATAAATAAATACACTGCACTCAGGCACAGTCTCCCAGCCTGCCCTGCGTCCAATCCTAACGCTGCTTTCATGCTGCTGGCATGTGTTAAGATTGGATGGACCGCCCAGCCAGGGCACTCAAGGCAGACTAAAAGCCTTTGCCTGCTGTCTCCAACCGAACAACGCAGTGCCTGCTGGGTTTGAGAGAGCTCTGTGCGCATGTGTTTTTGGCCAGCCTGAGATGACCAGCCAAACATACATGTGTACTGAGGGGGAGTGCTGTGCACTTCCACCCGTCCCCGTCACAGTCCCAAGATCCCACCCCTTTTACTATAAAACAATAATAAATGATCCTTAAACTCCCCTTTTTCTACATATGTCACCCCTAAGGTAGGCCCTAGGTAACCCATAGGGCAGGGTGCTATATAAGAGTAGAAGGCAGGACATGTAGCTATGTGTTTTACATGTTCTGGTAGTGAATAACTCATAAATTCGGTTTCCTCTACTGTGAGGCCTGCTCCTGATATAGACTAGCATTAGAACTGCCTTCATATACTTTTAAGTGGTTGATTCTGACCTGGAAGGAGTAGCCCTGTCATGTCTGGTATTGCCAGAATGGTAATAGGAAATCCTACTTACTGGTGAAGTTGAATTTAATATTACTATTTTAGAAATGCCACTTTTAGAAAGTGATCATTTCTATTCACTTACTGCCATCTATGCCTTTCAGCCCTGTCCCCAATCCATGTCTGGCCTGTGCTGGTTGACAGCTTCCCTTGTGCATTACACCCAGATAAACACAAACACAGGACACTCAGTCACATCTGCATTCATGTGCACACTGAATGAATATTCCTAGGCAGGAAGGATGGAGGGGCTCTCACGTACACTTCAAAGGCCAGTGGCCTGCCCTCACACAAAGAACTGATAACCCCCCGGCAGACAGGACTGGGCTGAAAGGGGAACTTGTGCACTTCACAACCACTCTTTGACGTTTTCCCCACTTCAAAGGCATTTTGGGGTGTGTAAACTGGGTTTCTGACCCCAGAAAATCAGACACTTCTAGGCCTACACCTGGACACCGCCAAAAAGACTGCCTGGCTGCCCGAAAGACTCATCTGGACTGCCTTGCTGAAGGACTACTTTCCTGCTTGTTGCTCTCCTTCCTGGGGCTCCTGACTCTGCTGGAAGGACTCTGCCTTCCTCCGAAAGTGCTCTCCAAGGGCTTGGATTGAGCTTACCTCCTGTTTCGGAACTCTCAAGGCCAACACCTCTTGTGTCATAAAATCAATGCAATGCCTACAGAAATCGATTCAGCACCTGCATCACGGCTGAAAAATCACTTCACCACCTGCCGTAAGGATGCAACGTGGGCTTCGCAACCCAAAATCGGACACAGTGCCTGACTCGTGGCTGAAATTTCACAGCATCACCAACTGGGTCAACACTGCACCTGCTACTTTTCCCAGCGCATCAAGGATTTTCAATGCATCATTCCAGGGCGTCAAAATATTCCAGCATCGCAGTAAGGAACCAAGGCTACATCCCCGAAATTGACGCATCACCTTGCAGCGTGGAAAGAAACAACGCATCATCGATGCTGCGCCGGGAAATCCGATGCAACCCTTATTTTTCCACGCATCTGTGCAGTCCATGTGCCTCATTGAAAATTTACGCACTCCCTCCTGATTTTTTTAACGGGGAGGTTGAGTCCGCCCAGGTGGCACTGTCCTACCTGGGTGGGGCTAGGTGGTCAAATGATGAAACATGACACTATATAGTGTGTGAGACCACCTAGTCCGTAAAGGAAACACCCCCCACCATCACCACAGGACCCTCCACAGCACTTAACACAATCAACTCATTAAGTGAGTTTAAGGAGCACCAGGAAACCTTCCTCTGTGTGCGGGTCATTATTATAAGTGAACCCCATACTCTTTTGTGTTTCTGGTTCTATATATTGGATGAAAGTATGGGTTGATTACTTCTGGTCTGTTCTATTTGTTCGCTCCCTGACTCTCTGTGTTATGATATGTATTGAGACTTACCCTGACTAGGATTGTGGTCCCTACTTGGACAAGGGTTTATACCCCTGCCAACTATAGACACCATTTCTATCAAAGAGCATTCTGTGATTCCTCAAAATGGAGAATCAAATGAGGGTCTGCAATACCTCTTTTCTGACTCTGGCTCCTAAACTAACTGACACTTCAAAATGTTTACTTCCTTCCAATTCTTTAAAGGGGACCACGGGCATGACCATCTATACCTCCTCTGATTTTTATGTGAAAAAGAAATGCCCATACTTGTCAGAGACTGACAACAAATCATCTTATGCAGGTTCCTTCCCTGCCATCTTCCTCTTCCAGGAGAGAAGTCTAACCCTCCCAATTGGTCTTTAGCTCTAATGAAGGTGTTGAGCTGCCAGCTTCACAGCAGTGCTGTATGTTGATCCAGAGGAATAGTTCAGAATCCAAACCTTATTACAGTTGACTGAAGGAAACACTACAAAACTCAAAATTCATCAAGACATACATGTTGGTCACAAATAACACTTTAAATGTTTTTGTGACGGAGGAAAACATAAAAAAGGTATGCCACTGTGTTCTTTACTGTAAGTAAATCCTAAATCCCATTACATTTTTAACAGTTTTCTCCTAAAGCATGTGCACAGTTAAGCCCTGCAGGCCGAGATGATAGACAAAAAAACAGATAATTTCGTTTTGGCTTCCCAAAAATGAAGTAAATTACATGTTGGGACATGTGACTTTTTCAATAAAATGCATAATTCCTACATCAGCAGTTGCCACTCAAAGAATGTAAACACATCAGTGCCCTGGCTGTCATTATTTAAACAGTCTCTAGGGAATTGCACGGCATTCAGTTTTGGCAATGTAACCAACTATACATCTAGGGAGTGGTTTTAAAAGAACAGAATAGGATGCATAATGAATTACCGTAAAGATACTCTCTGATGTGAAGCTTGGGCTACTACCAAAAATCAAATTGTATATTGATATGTTTGCAATATAGATACTTGAAACTTATTTTGAAGGTGATCATAGGGCACAATACAGTGACAAATGTGCATACGTTTTTCTGAGCAGGGCTTTAATCAGAGACAAACATGTTATGACATGTGGTTGCCAAACAGAGGGGTGCTGGTAAGCAGAAGCCTTTTTACGTTATGAAACCTTCATATCAGTAAAGGGAAGCACCTTTCCCCAAGAATGAATTGAATGTGAGCGATTCACATTACTTGTGAACTGCAGAGGGTTCAGTCAGAGGCAGAGGATTACAATCACCTAGACGGAATATGTTTTCTTAAATGCAAAAATATTCCAACATTACAAATGTTATGCTTTTGACACATGAAGTAAAACTCCATTTGACTAATGAGTTTTATTATCATTAATTTCTTAAACACACAATAATACATTTGTTGTTTTTTTCCCAATCAAAAATTTACACAGTCCTAGTAACTGATCTGTTTTTTAACATCTTTTGGAGGAAATCATGACCACTCATTCCCCATTCATTCACATTATAACTGCCAGTGACACAGACAAAGATCAGAGCGATCAAACAATAGAAAGTGAGACAATATCGAAGAAGAGACTAAAGTCTTGCCAGGTTTCCGTATCTCAAGACATCCGAGTTCACGGTGAACAACACCTATTCTGCTTTGCCTAGGTTCTTACAATGTAGTTACTGTGCCATATGCAAGACGTTAACAAGCAAACAACATGTGTAACAACCTGCATACACCTCTGATTTGTGCTTAACACCCTACTGGTTCCTATGAGCACTACTATGTTTTTTTGGGGGCATGTGTTCTCTGGGAATGTTGCTGTGCAACTAACTTAAACTATAAACATAAATACGTAAATCGGATGGGAATTATCACATTCTATAAATGATCTAATAGTTGCTAATGGTCAACATTAAATCCAAACACAGTTCTGATGCATAGGCATCCATTCACCTCTTTACCGTGGAACCTTTAGTGTGGATTTTGCATGTTTCTTATACATTTTTTCCACTTTGCAGGAGGCTATTGACCATTAGAATCATGGTTTATGGAAATCTTGCAATTGATGCCTATGCTGAATTATGTTTTGAATATCTATTCAGTTGATGTGGGTTAAAACAAATTGTAGCTGCATGCAGATTGTGTGCAAAAAGATGAAGTACTATAAACAATCTGTTCTCTATTATTGTATACTGTATTGTGCATTGTCACCTATCTGATTCATTTACTTTTCTGCTATGTCATTTTGAGTGCTTGGAGCCCGAAACTACCAGGGGTAGAAGGAACCTGCACAGTGCTTTGGGCACGAAACATGGGGGAACTTGAGGGCTGTGCAGTGTTTTGATGTGGGGCCTGGCACTTAATGGTTGGATATAAGCAGGGAGTTGGATGTCATGACAGCTTTAAATAGGTTGCCTTATGAAACTACATATTTAAAGTAGGCAACTTCATTTGTAGCACAGTATTTAGCGGATACTGATGACTTCAAAATGTATTGATGCCTAGATGGCATAGTTGCTTGGCTACTGCCCATCTCTTGTGATAGATTGGTCTTAAGTTGCTGTTGTGAAAATAATGACTTCAGGCTCACATTAGGAATTTAATATTTTCACACATTTTCATAGTAAACATACAAAGATACTAATTGAACGGCCAAACATGTTGCCATATTTTTTATAGAAATGCACATCGAATTAGGAGCATATAGGTTTTTCCTCACTGTCCAGAAGTCAAAAACACCACCTATCCGACCTCACAAAAACAGAATGTCTGGGGAAACCTAATTGTTAGCTAATAACTTTCAGCATTTTCTGGATCACACTGTCTGCGTTTGTGTTGCATGCATACTGTACAAAACCTTAGGTGGAAATTTGTCTGTAAGGAACATTAAAGTTTTTTCACCCACAAACCTTAGTGTAGTTTTCATAGTCACAAGTTTTGTCTTCTCCGCTGGTTTCAAAACTTCTTTCTTTTACACAGAAAAACTATATGATGTCTGCAGAGCATATCTTCCACAGGACCATTTCTATCATTAACCTGTGATATATGCAACATAAATAGTCAACAAGTAAAGATTTTCATTTTAATGTCTTAAAATGAAAATACATTGCAGAAGTGTGAATATGAAGAATTGGTATCTTTTGAATCAAGGAAATTAGAGGGACAAGAAGGACCCAAATAGGTGTCCCTTCACTTGCTTCTGGCACTCTGACTTCACAAATTGTGTGGTGGTTGCAAATAGAGCTACCGACAATGGCACTCACAATGTGGCACAAAGGCTTTGAAATAATATGAACAGCCTTAAACTAACACTGACTTACAGGATCTAAAGATAGCACAACATCACATACCGGCATACAGCTTGTTTTAACAATATGCTTGGGGCTAGATAACAAACACAGAGAAAGTGTAACACCCTAAGAACCTCATGTACAAAGAATGTATTAGGTAAAAAAAAATGTGCACTGGCCTTTACCGGATGAATTCGTATTTTACAAACCTCTCTATGTATTATTGGGTAGGTTCACAAAATACTTCGTCATACAGGGTCGCTATTCGAACTTCTCCATGAATATTAATGAGGTAGGTTGCGAATTTGTGAACTGCTTAGATTGGCTACAAAGGCAAGGTGGCCTGCTTGATTAAGCAGACCATCATGTAATTATGATCATAATTATAAATTGTATTTGTATAGTCCTTACCACCCCAGGGCTTGAAATGTTTCGAGCTGAGTAGCACACTACTCTGGAACCCAAGATCTGAGTTAAATAGTTAGTAAATTAGTAATATGTGCTTCCTTTTTTCTTTGTGGATTAGTTGCAGTAAGTTTGTGCTCTCGAGTTTGCATGTGTTTAGAAGTGTATTGAGTAAGGACAGAATTTTGGAAGTGGATTACAAAAGGGAATTTGTGAGTTATTATTGGGAGCAGTGAATATGTGTTCCTGTCAGCTGGCAAATTGAATAAAATGGAGATGGAAGTTTGAAAAGGATGGTTTGGGAAGAGGTAGAGACAGGAGAGAGTGAACAAGGGTGGAAGGAAATTATTTTTTTTAAACAAATAACTGAAATGTGCATAAACATGCAAAAAGATATACCACACCTTTACATATGTAGTGATATACATGCATATACATATGAATGATATTTAGTAAAGTTTTAGTATCAAGCATAAGTTCCTCTATTTATACACATACATATGTACATAGAAGCAGCAATATTTACATGGTCTGACATGCACATATATGTCGTGACTCATCATACATTTTTATATTTTTTGCAGTGTGACTTCTTATTCTTGTTTTCCAATGAATATAAGATGGTAAAGTGTATGCAGTGTTCAAGAATTGGACACAAGGGCACACCACCACTGCATTTAAGCCAACGCCTACAATATCTCACAGGCAGTGATGGTATGCATCTACAATCATGTGAAGCAGACACTGGATCTCGGCATTGCTAGATCCTTGGCATCTTTGCAATATATAGTGGGTCTAGGAGAGAAATATTCACCTACTGATTTCAGTTGGAGTTAGCAGAACAAACTGGCGCTCAGAAGTGCAAACCTTTTGAATAGTGATTTCCGAATTCCAATTTTTACAGAGACACTATTTGGTAATCACTATTCTAAATGGCTTAAGGTGATTTTTCCTCAATTTGAGACGTGGTATGATTCCCTTTCACAATTTTGTGATTTCCTGATGTGGCACTGTAAAATACCAAATTGGTATTAGGAAATCGTAAATTTCAAAAGTCAAGTTTGGAAGCAGCTGGATGACCTCATATTAAGGACGTATTTAAATTAATGTTCATCCCAGCATTCTGTAACACAAAGGAAGTGAGGGAATGTAAGAAAATGTAAGGAAATGTCTCATTTTGCATGTTCACCCCAACATTTCAGGACTGTTGCTGCTGTTTTTTTTACTCTAAGGCCCTGATTTATACTTTTTTTGTGCCGCATTTGTGTCGGTTTTTGATGCAAAAGCAGCGTAAACGTACAAAATACAATTGTATTTTGTAAGTTTGCACTGCTTTTGCGTCAAATAATTACAATTGCGGTTCTAAAAAAGTATAAATTGGGACCTAAAAGTGTAATGAGGCCTGCTATCCAGACCTCTCTCTGTGCCTCTGTCTTAAGCCCATACAAATTACATGTCAAATTGAATACACCTAATTGGCAAGGCCTGACTTACTTATAAGTTCCTAGTATATGGTACCCATGGTTGCAGCTCTGGTTGTGCCACCTTTCATGTGACAATGTTCAAAATGGCTTCCAGCCTACCTCTGCAGCCTGGAAGGGCAATGCTTGCACTACCAGTTCCCCTTTGCCAGTTGAACTTATGGCAAAGCCATCCTATCCCTTAACATTATATGTACGTCTAACTGTTTCAAACTTTTCCAAAGTTTCCAACCTTTTTGCTGGTCAATGCTTGTTTGCGGTTGATTTAAAAGTTATTTATTGCTTCTAAAGTATGCATCTATGGAACATTGCAGTATAAGGCCCTCATTATGACTTTGGCGGTCTCAAAGCAAGACCGCCAAGGCCCTGGGCGCCAGAATCTTCCGCCCGCCATAATATGGTTACTGCTGGATTTCTGCCATATTTAGGGTGGAAATCCGGCTGTAGCCATGCTGGCGGATGAGGCGCCTGGGTGGTGCTATCATCTGCACCAGCCCGCCAGTAGGATACCGCCAGACGTATTTTGACCGTACAGATGGCCTGGCAATGTACTGCTGGCAGGGCGCTGCTGTCGGTAGCAGCACCCATTCCCGCTCCCTGCTGGAAGACCTCCTCGCTGATCATGGTAAGTCGGCATGGGATGGGGGGGTGGGGTGGATGTAGTGTGTGAGTGTGTGGTGTCTGTGTGTGTATAAATGTGTGTGCCCGTGTGTGTATGTGTCTGCGAGTGTTGTGGTGTATGCGTGGTTGTATGTGCGTGTATGAATGTTACAGTGAGTGCGTGTCTGCATGTCAGTGTGTATGAGTGTGAGTATGTGTGAGAGAATCCGTGTATGGATGAGTGTGAGTGAATGCGTGTATGTAAGTGGTGGTGCACGGGTGCCTGGTGCATGTGGGTGTGTGTGTGCATGATTGCGGGGAGGGGTGGAGGGTGGGGGAGTTTCGGGGGCGTTGTGATTCTAGGGGGTTGGGGGTTGGGAGGGTGCTGTGATTCTAGGAGTTTAGGGGATTGGGGGGCGCTGTAATTCTAGGGGGGTGGAAGGCGGGTGGTGGATGGATTCGATTTTTGCTGGGGGGGGTGGGGGAATTCTCTGTCACCGGTAGCCCTACCACCAGGGTTGTCGTGGCAATGCTACCGCTGTGGAAAGCATGCCAGTAGGCCGGCTTATAATACAGCTGGTGGTCATGTGTGGACTGCCGGGATGGCTGCGGCCAACCCCCAACACACTCATAATGTGGCAGTATACACCACCAGCCTGCTGGATGTGATACCACCACATTAACCCTGGTGGTCAAAAGACTTCTAGGGTCAAAATGAGGGCCTACGTCTCTAAACATTCATACATACAAGCTCTATTTTTATAAATTGATATCTTGTTTCTTTCATACCTTGTGACTTTATTTTTAGTGTTTGGTACTGATAAATGCTTTACACATTGTTCCTTTGCTAAACCTTACTACTCGCAGCCACAGCTACCCAGGGTTGAGCTTAAGGTTAAGGGAATGTACCTGACTGAGCCCAAGATGGTATTTGGGAGAGTACTGCACGGTAAGGCTACCCAGCCATATCATAGAATGCACCCAAATCCTCAAAGGGATTGATTACAGAGCTCAGTAGGAGGCTGTATTTGTTTTGGAAACCCACAACTACTAAGAATGTCCAGAAGAGAATCAGAGAAGGACATGGGTGGCATAAAGTGCATTTTAAAAGTCAGCTAGTAGGAGCTGCAGGAGTTGACAGCAGTGTGTATGAGTGACAATGACAAGCTATTTGAATGTCCCAGAGCGAAACAAAGGAAATGTGTGGAGAATCTTTTGAATAAAATAAGTTTCTGTGAAGTAACACTGCACACCATTACAGAAATTCACAAAAGGTGGTATGACCGGCAACCCGGAACATATGAGAAGGTAGAACATTGTCTTGCTTGGGTGCTTGGTACAGGCAGGGACCCTCACAACAGCCACCACCAATACCCATGAAAACTCTTATTGAGTCACCACCTTGCACCAAGACCATATTAATTAAACGCCCAGATATCATAAGTATTTGTTGAGTTTAGATTAATTTATCAGGTCAGGTACCTTTCTGGCATAGGACACAACTACTTTATCACAGATAACTGTCAATATCCACACAGAGATGGGAAACTGTTGTAGGAATGGGGCATTTGACTTAGATCACATTGCCACAGCACAAGAACAAATTAAAAGTAGCAACATTTCAGGACCTACTGATATAGGGGGTAGCTGAAAAAGAAGAGGCTTCAAGACTTTGGGGTCATTACAAGTATGGCTGTCTTTTGACAAGACCGTTGTGGTGGCGGCCGCAAAAAGACCTCCATGTTGCAGGTAATCCGAATGCCATATTACTACTCCCACTGTGAAGTCTGCCAAAGAGCAGCCAATTTTTAGAAACTGCCAGGACACTGGAGGACATAAAAGAGGCAGTTCCACCACCAGCACTACCAGCCTGACAAAAATCCTTCCATCAGGTTACGATCTACAAATCACGACAGCAGTTCTTTCATGGTGGAAAACCATTGGCGGTGCGAACTGCATCGCTCTCAAATCATATCACACTGAACACAACAACACATTGGATAGTTTGAAAATCCAGCACCTGACACACATCCACACACTCAACACACCTACACACTCCACTATATAACATACCCCTACATCACCCACAATCCTTTGCAAACAAAATGCCACACACAGCCACAGAGGAACAATAACCAACACAGACTTCTTAAAACAACTTCTGGTACCTACACACATTTCACCACACATACATCACACACCTGCACAACACACAATATACTCTTAACCACAACACACAGCATCTGTCACCCACTCACATCACAGCACCTAAATCTCATCACTTACATTTATTTAGCCTCTTTACTTTTAACACTACCTAACTGTCTTTATCACCACTATCATGTCCCACAAAACACCCATGTTTGACTGATGATGAGTTGAGGGTCATAGTGGACGAGCACAGGTCTAGCAAACATCAATAGCCAGGAAAATAGAGTTGTGGCAAAGGATAGTCCACAGGGTCAAAGCTGTAGGCACCTATCCACGCACAAGGGAGGACAACAAGAAGAGGTGGAACAACCTCCAGGGGAAGGTGCATGCCATGGCATCCAGGCACCAGCTGGCGGTACTGAAGACTGGCGGTGGGCCCCCACCTCCTCTCCCTACTTTCACATTTTGGGAGGAAAAGGTATTGTGCATGTTGTATCCTGAGGGCCTGACAGGAATACCTGGGTGAGTGGAGTGTGGTAGGTGCCAACAAAATATGTCACCAAAATGTTTTGTTCTGCATGCACCCTCACCAACTTACACCAACTCAATTAACAAACCACCCACACCCCTCTGTCCAAATACCGTAATACCCCTCATTGGCATCTCACATGTCCTCTTAAACCATCTCTCACCACAGTCCTTGGGAATGGCATGTAAAGTACTGGGAACTGATAGCACTACAACTCCCAGAAGGCAACATCCCACCATTAAGAAAACCTGAACAGTGCACCAAAAGTGAGGTGTCATGAATGCGAAACTAACTACCAATATAACTTACCATGAATGTCCAACTGTGAAACCATTTATGGCAATGAAAGCAATGCAAAGGCCCACTCCCACTATAAGTACAAGCAAAACATAGCTACAGCTGAGTGCCCCATCAAACTGCCCTCAGAAAAATGATTCCTAAGAATATAATCTACTCACCTGGGCTGGAAACATAGATGCCAAAGTGGCTGCACATGCAGTACATCCAGATAGAGTTCAATGTCTATTGCTTACTTCCATACTGGGTCAGTACTCTGACACTATTGTGCATTGTTCAGCTTTTCTTGTTCCATGTATCATGTCAGACACTTCAATGGGCAACAAAGGTGAACACTCATGTCAATAGTAAGATAACTTAAGATGGTATTAGCAGTCTAATGACTACCAACATATGTTGACATCGGTAAGCATGGCGTATGGTATTGAAATTACAGAGTATCATGTTGCACTGAGTCAGATTTTGCAGCAGCTGTCATTGTCGTTTCTGGGCATCATGTTAAGGCACTGTGTGCATCCCACATAATATCACTAATACTCTAAATGAAACATCACTTCTTGTATCACTTACTGCAACTCTGTGTTCCACCTCTCCCAAAGTTAACCTTGCCATTGCCGCCATGGAGAGGATACCAGAGACTGCCACTGCCCCACTGGATGAAGGCCCCTCTGAAGACAACACCCCAGGAATCTGGCCCGTCAGGGGCACCTGCTCAATCAACAATTGTCAGCCTCACCCTGCCCACAGCAACTCCTCCCACCCTGTTGCATCAACATAACAGGTAACCATTCACCCCCAAACCTGTGTCCCAAGGACTGTTTCATCCATTGTGTGCCCCCCAGTACAGGTTCCTAAGTCTCATCTTGTCACCCTTGATGATGATGGTCGTGCCATCACTGGGAGTGGGCACATTGTTGCAGGGGCACAGGCATGTGGGGACAGGGTGTGTGGGAGGGGTGGTGAGGGCCAGAGGGTGGGGGCTCCAAGGGACAATACTGACAAGGAAACCATCTCCCAAGTCTTGGGAGACTACCAAAATTCCCAAGGCATGATGGACCAGGTAGTCACCATGATGGAGGAAATCCAACAGCTGCAGAGGAACAACCACCAGAAAGTTATGCAGCAGTGGCAAGCACAAAATGCCATCCTAGCTTCCATTGCTGAGGTACTGAGGGGCATTAAAACTACCCTGAGTAGGTCTTCCCCACAACATCAGGCCTCTTCCACTAGTAATGGCTCTTCAGTCCCTTCAACATCTGTGGCTGCTAGTGGAATGGAGGACCTGTCAGGGGAAGGATATGCCTCAGTCACCCCCCCCCCCTTTGTAGCAAAGGAACCCCGCCCAAACATGACCATCCACCAAGACATCCAGGTGGAGCAAATGCCAAGACAAAACCCACTGCCAGGAGAGGTTTACTTCCTCTTGTGTGCCACAGATAGACCCTGTTGACTGTTTGGAAACCTAACTCCATTTAAATGTGGTGCAAGGACAATGAACTTGTGTTTCCTATTGGTGTACCAGCTAACCTGATGATTCCAGCCACCATGGCTAAACACTTCATTGTTTAATTTGTGTTTTTTGGTTACTATTCACACATATTGTTATGTACTACCCAATAAATAACACTTTATCAACCATGTACAAATGTCATGTATGCCAACTATAGTATCAATATGTCCCTCTGTATTGTACAACCTTCGTAATGGGCATCACATGTGTACTCTATCACCAGGAGACTCAATTCATTGGGATTGTCACGTAGGTGGAAGACAATACAGCTGTATTCTACATCTCCACATATTTATTTCTAGATTTGCAAACAACAGATATAATCGTACTGCTAGTGACTAATGATTGCCAGCTTAAGTGCCATGCACTACTAACCCACAGGAAACAGAAGTTTGGGACATGTCAGTCTTCTTACAAGCAAGGAGGCATACGTATTGGTCCTTTGTAAAACCATGTAAAGCCTTATTACATACCCATACCTTAGCTTCCTAACCATACCCCATGATACAGACAGAGATCAGTACTGATGTCCCCAGTCCAGGGACCTTTCACTTACATTGGTCACATACCTGTAGGCTCACCTATGTCAGTCCACAGAAACATGCACATTGGTCCGCAAAGTAGGAACACACTGACAGCTATGTTAATGGTAGGTCATATACCACAGAAACCATAATGATGATAGAGGCTCTGGTTCAACATTTTCACATGTGTCAGACACATATGGACACACACATGACACCATTTGACAACCTCCAGTAGCAAACAGATCTACTTGTTGGGAAAACACATTTCCACCATGGTGTCCTGACAGTATGGCCATATTACGTACACTCCACATACTCATGGCAATAAAGTACCTGTTTCATCCATGTCCACTTCTCATGTTTGCCTACAATTTCCATCTGCCTCTGACACTGTCCGTGACTTGTCAATGATGAAGAGCCAAACGGAAACTCAGCAAATCTGTGATTGACAAAGATAATGGATAGGACATAACTGTAAACATACATCAATTCTAACAAGTCGTTTTCACAAGTATGACTTTGCATGTGCAGTAACAAATCAGGACACTGTATACCAATCTGTTCTGTACAAAATACCAAATTACAAACTGCACGCACAACTGACTAATTGGCATTGGAGCTACCTAACACCTCAGGGACGATGGTACATAGGAGGTGACATGCCAGCCATTGATTCTATGTTACAAAATGAAATCTCACCACTTACAAGACATCACATACCTTGAGTCAGTTGAAGTACTGATTGATGAGATCTGCTCTAAACTCTCCAGCTTCATCTTCATTTGGCTCATCTTGACTTGGAAAATCTGCATTTCCACCCACAGGTTCTGCTGCCCTCCCCTCATCTTGTACGAATATCTAACATTTCAGGGTGTCTCGTAGGCTCTCATTATTCTAATGAGACTACTGGATTTTGAGCAGCAAGATCATCCACGGTGTGGGAGACTGAGTCTGACCCGCTATGGGTGACATTGTCGCTCCAAATCCGGGTTTTGCTCCGGCTAACTAGCAGTGCCTCGTCTCTCCCAAAAGGTAGAGCTGATTGGGCAGCCGAGCGCATGGCATATCATACTTCTCAGGGAAGTCGTGGTCACTCAGGTCACATCCGGTTCTCTCATTCACAATTCGGTCTCATATATAAATGATAATAAGAAGCAGTATGAGTTTTAAAGACTGGTTTAATAAAACAACTGCATTTTAGATAGCAAAGCGTGAGCTGCAATAACCAGGATGACACAACATGACAATGTTAAAATGGTGATGAGGAGAGTGAAGCATAAGAACGCTACCATATTGTCACTAGAATCTATGGACTATTTCCTATCTAAGTCATAATCTGAGCACAGCATGTTAAGCTCTAATTCTGCCTTTCTGGTTCCCCCGGGAGGACATCAACCCTCATACCTGAGCAAAGGCCTGTAGTCTGCATTAGCATCTGCAGCGAAGCATTAAGCACTCAGCATACAGTCGTGGTTCCCTGGCTGGAATCTCCCTCTTAATGTGAAATGGCACTAAGAAGTGTTTTAATAATAACACAGCTGATGTTCTAAGAAAATGTCCCTACGTAAGGATGTGTATTTTCTACGAATGTCGGAGACTAAACTTCTACCACATTCACCGGCAATGTACCAAACTGTAGCCTTCACTGAAGCACAAAGTGATCAAGAATGTCTTGTTTGAGAACACAGTGCTGGGCTAAGCAAAAACAGTTAGATAGATGAAATTAAAACAAGGCCATAAAACTGGTTATTGTAAAAATAACAATGCAAAGCTGAATAAAATATATCTAGGTCAAAGTGCACAGTGGCCTAGTGTGTTAAGTTAACGTGCATGGAGCCATAACTAAAATGGCTACACAATATCCTCCCTTTGTCGGTTGAAAGTGGTTCAAGCCAAAACTAAAATTTCATTTCTAAAAGCTCAACCTAAGATATATATAAAACCCTAGTCAATTTTGACAAGTTAAAAGGACAAACAAGCATACAACGAGACAATTTAAAACACGACCATGTGACTTATAACCGAATTCTAAGACATGTCAATTTAGAAAAGTTCCTAACTAAGGGCCTTATTTATACTTTTTGGTGCAAAACTGCACTAAGGTAGTTTTTTTGCCCCAAAAAGTTTTGCACCGGCTTGCACCATTTTTTAGCACCAGATGGGCACCATATTTATGGAATGGTGCAAGCCGGTGCAAAGGGTAGGCTAGCTTTAAAAAAAATGACGTTAGGCAGTTTTGAGTCAAAATAAATGATTCTGACCAGATTAGCATCATTTTTTGACGCTAAGGGGCATATTTATACTCTGTTTGCACTGAATTAGCGTAATTTTTTAAAAACTCTAATTCAGTGCAAAACTAACTCCATATTTATACTTTGGTGCTAGACCCGTCTAGCACCACATTTATGGAGTTAAAGTCATTTTTTGGAAGTGGAAACCTACCTTGCCTTAATGAGATGCAAGGCAGGCGTTCCCGTGTAAAAAAAATTACTCTATGGCCTTAACACCATATTTATACTCCCATGTAAAAATGGTGCAAGGGAGGGAGGAGGGGTCAAAAAATGGGGCAAAGCTTGCTTTGCCCCATTTTTTAAGACCTGGGTCAGGGCAGGCATTAGGGGACCTGTGACCCTATTTCCATGGTGGAACACCATGGAATAAGCCCAGAGGTGCCCTCCCTAGGACCTAGGGGCACCCCCATCCACAATAGAGGGACTGCGAGGATGGGGGACCCCATCCCAGGTAAGTATAGGAAAGTGCATTTTATTTTTTAAAGTGCCATAGGGGGCCCTGAAATGGGCCCCCATACATGGCACAGGGTTCAATGGCCATGCCCAGGGGACCCCTGTCCTCTGTGCTGGCCACTGGGGTGGTAGGCATGACTCCTGCCTTTTCTAAGGCAGGAGTCATGTGGCATGGTAGGTTTAGCACCATAAAGTGACGCTAATCTGGTTAGAGTCATTTTTTTTTTTACTCTAACCTGCCTAAAGCCATTTTTGGGTGCTAAACCCTCTTCTTCTATACTGCCAGCCCCACCCGACTAAAGTCGTTTTTTTAAACTCTAGCCTACCCTTTGCACCGGCTTGCACCATTCCATAAATATGGTGCCCGGCTGGTGCACAGAAATGGTGCAAGCCGGTGCTAAACTTTTTGGTGCAAAACTGAGTTAGTGCAGTTTTGCAGCAAAAAGTATAAATAGGGGCCAATATTTTGTAAGTTTGCACCACTTTTGTGTCATAAAATGACATTAATGCGGTGCAAAAAAAGTTTAAATCAGGGCCTTGGTGCTAGATGGGTCTAGCACCAAAGTATAAATATGGAGTTAGTTTTGCACCGAATTAGAGTAAAAAAAAATGACACTAATTCGGTGCAAACAGAGTATAAATATGCCGCAGAGTATAAATATGCCCCTAAATATGGCGTTAAGGCCATAGAGTCATATTTTTCTGGGTAACGCCTACCTTGCATCTCATTAAGGCAAAGTAGGTCTCCACTTTCAAAAAATGACTTTAACTCCATAAAGTTGGTGCTAGAGGGGTCTAGCACCAAAGTATAAATATGGAGTTAGTTTTGCACCGAATTAGAGTAAAAGAAAATGACACTAATTCGGTGCAAACAGAGTATAAATATGCCCCTAAGTATGAGTCACGGAGAACAGGAGATCTTCCACTTCGGCAGGTGTCAGGACCGGAAAGTCTGCACCAAAAATGATCAAGGAGCAAGTGTGTTCCATAGCCTCAGTGATAACCAAGGCGGCATCCCGTGGAGTGCCTATCAATGAGTTGTCAGCAACTTTCTCCAGGAAGGGTAATTCATATTTAGCTTCACGTAGCAAACGCAACCTCAGTGCACATGTCTGATAATGAACCCACAACGAGAACATCAACAGATCAGCATCTATTGCTGCGGGTCGCTGCTGTGAAAGACAAACTTCCAGTGCATGTTCGAATGCGCACCAGAGGGACCGAAACACGGGCTGCACACATTGCAAAACTGGTCTGAATGACAAAGACCAGTCACACTCCAATTGCTCCAGGAGTGTTGCTCCAAAATGCTGCATCATACGTTCACGACACAGCTGCGCTGATGGGAGCACCGTCATTTCTCCTCGTTTCGGCGGGACAGCCATTGCGCATAAACAACAGCAACAGCAGGACGCCAGCTAATAAAGCCAAAGTTATTGGAAATCCCCCAAAAATACGACCGAACATTGAGCGGCTAGCTGAAGGTATCAAACCGAATATGGAGGAGAAGGTGTGAACAAAACCAGAACCAACAGCTTTGAAAAAATGTGCGATTCCAGTCATGCTTGACGCATTAAATATTTGTCCCACGAGTTCACCAAAGTGTCTTGGAAAGTTTGTATTTAACAGGGACTGTATTTCTGCTGATGACCTTGCCACTTAAAGTGCATAGGTCTCGCGCACAGATGTAAGGGCCACATGCTTTTGAAACAGTAAAGCCTTGAGTCTACTCAACTTGTCAAAATTCACATTTGAAGTGGCAATGTAAGGCCAAATATCAGCAACCTCCTTAAATTAAGTGGGGGTAAACAGTACGTTCTCGCAGCATGTAACGACCTTATAGACCGAAACAACGTAAACTATTCCGGCCCGCATGCCACAGCAGCCTTCACTATTGAGAAGGACGTAGCTGCTGTTTGAAAGCACCTGGGACTCCCTTAAGATAACAAGCCACGTTTGCAACCGAGGCGTTACACGCCCCTTGCAAGGACAGCTGTTTACAAATCAAGGAATGGCTGACTGAAGTCTCGCATTCACTACCACTAAGAAATACCTCTTACATGCCACTGAAGCATTTGTATGAGAAGGAAAGCTCCCACACCTCATGTATGTAACTATCTCCCAGCTTTTCATATCTGCCTACTGGAATGTGCTTTAAACAGGAGGTGAATTGTAGTGTGGGAATAGGCAGATTATTAACCCCATGTATTAACCACTCAGCTGATGGTATTTCGGCTATGGTAAAAGACAGTTTTTCTAATTTCTCAATGTTAAGCATGACATACATTGCTTCTTTCTTAGCCATTAGTTGTTGTTGTTGTGTTAAATTAAAGAAAGAAAATATCTCCCTTGCACTGACGTGCTGCCATGAGACGCGACCCGCCTTCAATGTTTGAAGCGTCCAACCCAACCGCATAATGGACCTGATCTGCCTCTGCCCATGGTGTAAGGAAGACATATCAGATTGTATAATGTCTATAGCAGAAGAGACAATGGGCCAGATGTAGCAAACGATTGCGACTCGCAAACGGGCCGAATCGCAATTTGCGACAGTGCAAAATCGGAAATGGGATGCAAAAAGGCCATTTCCGGCTCGCAAAAAGCGATGGGACCCGTTTGCGAGTCGCATCCGGTGCGACCCCATTTTGCGACCCGCAAATTGCAAGTCGCAATTTGCGAGTCGCAACCCATATGCAATTGCAACTCGCAAATTGCGACTAGTCGCAAAAAGCCCAGTTTGCATGTCCCATTTACCACTAACTCAGAGCAGGTTGTAACCATTACCAAAGTATAAAAGGGGACCCAGAAGGCATCTGGGTTACTCAATATGGCGGAGATATACCTGATAGCAGTGAGGAGGAGAGTCTACGCAGCCCAGCAGAGGAGGAGGAGGGGCCACAGACAGGAGAAGATATATAGAACCAGGCAGACTCTTTTTCAGCAAACTGAAGAGGAGATCTATGACAAATACCGCCTTAGCAGCACAGCCATTATAGAATTAATAGATTTACTGAAACCACAGCTAGAACACAAGACTCTGCGTGGCTGCGCCATCCCTACGCATGTGCAAGTACTATGCGCACTGCACCTCTTGGCCTCAGGGAGCTATCAGGGGGTCATTGCCGTGGCAGGTGGGGTATCCCAAAGTGCAGTGTCAAGGTTCCTCAGGGCATTCCTAGAAGCCTTAGTCACGCACATGTCTCACTTCATATACTTACCAAGGAATGAGGCAGAAATTAACAGCACCAAGCTGGACTTTTACCGCATTGCCCACTTTCCTCATGTCATAGGGTGTGTAGATGGGACACACATTCAAATATGCCCCCCTGCTAATCTGGAACACATTTTCCGCAACAGGAAGTGTACCCACTCACTCAACATACAGGTTGTTTGTGATGCCCATTATGTCATCACGGACATCGTAGCTAAGTTTCCTGGCAGTACCCATGACTCATACATTTTTAGGCATAGTGGGATACATCAACGCCTGGAACGTGGGGATTTTGGAGACGGTTACCTCCTAGGTAGAGCCACAGACACTTGCAGACATACACACAGGTCACTGTGCACGACAATCTGGACTTCCTAACCGTGTACTTTTGTGCCCAACAGGTGACAGTGCATATGCTCTCAGGCCTTGGATCATGACTCCGTTTTTAACACCCAGAACTGAATCAGAGAGGCAATACAACAGTGCGCATAAGAGGACCAGGAACCTGATCGAGCGCACCTTCGGACTGCTGAAGGCAAGATTCAGATGCCTCCACCGCAGTGGAGGCGCCCTCCAATACACCCCCATTACCGCATTCAAAATTGTGGTCGCATGCGCCATCCTCCACAACATAGCCACCCGACGTGGGCTACCTCTCACCCCTGCAGACCCAGATCCTGATGATGAAGAGCAAGAACAACCACATCACCATCATGGGGATAGGAGTCTAGCTAATCAAGGCAGACTGAGACGGGACCACATTGCAACGCAATATTTTGGACGGTACGTGTCAACTCCCACCATACTCACCTATTAACCATTTGTTCAGTGGAACAAAAATAACTGTTTTATTAATGTCATGAAGAAACTATATACAAGTTGAAATTGTCCATGGGCAGGAAAATGTCAACCAGTCATGTGGCACATTAACGCCATGTGCCACATTAATCTGTCCTGGCTGTTATCTATGATCTCCTGCCCCTCCTGCCAGCCTGGCTGGTCCCTGCTGCGTCCATGGTGCTGTGCCTACCACTCCTCAGCACCCTACTGTCAGTGGCAGAGACACTGCTCACTGTTGAGCCCTCCTCCCAGGTGTATTTGTTAACTTCCTGGCTGTGATGTCATCATCATGTGCCAGGAAGTGTTTCCAGAGTGTTCTGGTATGCTTTCTGGAGTGTTCTGCTGCACCTGCAAGCAATTTTGAAGGTAATCGCAATTTGCAACACCCACTCGCTAATTGCGAGTTCGTTTTTTGCACACTCGCAAACAGCGACCTCGCAAACTGCGGACTCGCACACAGCGTTGCGAGTCCCGCTGCGAGTCGCAAAATCGGATCGCTTTTTTTTCTGACATTCCAATTTGCGACTCGCATTTTGCGAGTCGCATCAACTCGCAAAATGCGAGTCGCAATTTTTATTTTTGCTACATCTGGCCCAATGTTATTAATGGTATATATCCGATCGGACAGCGTGTTAATCCCATTATCTATAACAGCTGATGCCTTTTTTACGTTTTCCTGATCTATTTACCTTAATTGGGCAGCAGCATCATGTTGGGAAAGTTTCCAAATCTCATTGTATACTGCATATAAAAAACGCTTCTTACGTCGTGTTCTTGGGCCTGACATGAAATCTTGTAAGTCAGTGGGGTTAGACAGGAGATTGAGGTGTTCTCTAACCGCATTCAGTGAGGATGATTTTAGCCACTGTTGGCATAATTTTCCCACACTATATGTTGTAATTATATCTCCATGCTCTGGTGATATATAGCGAGGGTCTGGCCTACTCGTTCTAAAACCCCCTGAGGAGTTAATAAAACATTGTTGACGCCCATTGGTATCTACTGGCCACAATAACCACCAGCCTGAACGTGTCAGTGAAGCATTGAATGTACCATTCTGGACCCACTCATCGAGCTCATCTTCAGTTGCATTCGTATATTTTTGCCATTTGTAAAATTTTGCCGGGACAGGTATACTGGGCCCGTTTAATTCCCTGATTGTTAACAAGCCTAAACAACTCGTTTGTTGCACTGTTTCATTTAAATAGATCATTTGAACAGGAATAAGACATGCTCTACACAATGTTTCTTTTCCCTTAATTTGCCAATTTTTTGTTCTCCAGACACTTTTCAGAACAACTGATTTGGACCAATATTAATAGCCTTTTATCACTACCCGGGAAACAAAGGATTCCAAATATATATATTTTGTATTGGTCAATAACATGTGTATATCCTTAGTAGGTGGTACCTTAAAATAATTTGACTCAACATTCTTTTGATTGTGCCCAGAAATGTATGCAAACTTTTCAAAATATGTTTTTGAACTCCCTTGCAGTGGAGTTGGGCAATGTTTCCATTGCGTGTAATTAAATACAGTTTTGGGACTGCTCGCTCTATGTATGAAATGGTGCCCATAGTAATTATAGCAAAACATATCAACATAATTTTCTTTAAATTGGTAAACATCTTCGTTTTCAAAGACAGTAGAATACTGCAATTCAGTCATCACAGAATCAACTGTTTTCACATCCCAATCATCAGATACAATGTCTGCTATCACTATATCATTCATTGATAATTTGAACACATATGGTATTTGAATACTTTCCGTGGGACCATATATATCAAACATTACTTTGTCCCAAACAATCCCATCAGGGATTGGCACTGCGGAAATGTTCACAAAGGATAAGTCTCTGTGGACTTTGTGTGATGAAAAATGTGGTTTCAAAACCTCCTCCACCAGTTCAACTGTTGATCTTTCCAGAAGAGAATGACCATGTATTAATAAGAAAAAGGTAATGACAAAACCAATCCAAAGTAGAAAGGCTAGAACAGTCAAAGAGAGCCGTAGATAGTTCCATGGAAAAACAAAATATGTTTCTTTAAGCCAGTTTGTTAGCTTACATGCACTTGACAAATCAGATGTCGAAGAGGCGAATGAGTCTGAGAAATCATCGTTGAAGTCGGCAAAATAACCAGAAGCAGTTCATGCAAATGGCGGAGCCGTTGTCGGTGGTGGAGTTGGTGTTTCCTGTGGTGGCACACTATAGACAGCACCATCCGTTTGGCTTAAAGTCAAGTTGACTTGATCAAATGTTTCTAAGTTAGTTGACGTTAGTGGAACTAATGCAAGATCATCTTCCACCCTCCTGATGTTCGGTGAGGTGTCGGTGTTAGTGTAAACAACTTATAGAGGAACTTCTTCGCCAGTAGTGAGAGGGATTCGGGAACTACTGGATGTTCCTCTTGGTCGGCTGTGCAGGATCGGCCACATGGTGTACTTTGACATTGTCAATAGAGACAAAATGATTTTCTTTGGCACCTGCCAACGGTGGTAGAATAACAGTTCCGGTACCGTGTATCCCTAGAACAGGGACTGGTGCTCGATAAGAAGGGCCAAATTCCTTTTTCACGTACATGGTCCCCAACTCTGGGAATCCAGCAGGTAGATGTTACAGGCACATCCTTAATTCCTGTGGAGGGGGCAGTTTTGGAAGAATTATCATCATAGAACTGTTGCAATTCCTGTAAGACAGTAACAAGTTCATTTATGTCAAAAGGTGTTTCTGCTGCCTCCACGCCAGGACCATCAAGATCCGGGACATACATTTGAGTTCTGAACAGGCACTCATATGAAGTATGACCCCCCCAGGGACCTTCTAGGCAGATTATTTAGTGCTCTTTGGACTCCATACAGGTGATTAATCTAACTACAACCTGTACTTAAGACTCTGGCTGTTAAGGATTGCTTTAAATCATGGTTTAATCGCTCCACAACACTATTTCCTTCGGGATGACATGGAGACGAGTACTGGAGTTGGACCCCCAATGAAGCCATGGTGTCCATGAATGCCCTTGAGGCAAAAGCAGGGCCTTGGTTCGAATGGAAAGCCGCAACAGCATATGTACCGATAAATATTTGCAAATCTTTAATAACAGTCCGAGCATCAGCCGAGCGTTGTGGCCACACCCATACAAATCTACAGCATGAATCCACAGCGACTAAGATAGATTTGTGTGCACTATTAGGTGTTAAGGGACCACAATGGTCTGACTACACATTTTGTAATGGTTAGTTTGAAATTAAGAGGGGTGACTGCGGGGGCCGCTTGGCAGTGGAAACCTTGATTTGTTGACAGATGTCACAACAAAGGACATACTGCTTAGTCTGTTTGTAGAGACCTGACCACTAATAACGGGCCTGCAAGATCAAAATTGTAGCTGCCACACCAGCATGGGCAGATGCCACCTCCTCATACGCTGCTTTATTCAATTGTGATCTTATGTCTTTGTTTTGGAAGTCTTGTACACCTACGCCTGGTATCTTAACTTCAGCGTTCAGCATACTTCCCATATGATAATGATATTTGTTTGGAAATCCTTTAGGATAAGGCTTACCATCAGCCGTAGCTTTCACTGCAGCCCAAATGTCTGCGTCCGGTTTGGAACTCGAGCGAGCCACTGCAGCTACAGTGGCTACTGCCACTGCTGACTTTGCGGCTTCATCAGCCAGTGTATTTCCAGCAACGTGTATTCCAACGTGCTGGTGTCCAAGTGTATGTACAACATGAACATTCAGTAGCGTCTCTTATAGGTCATCCGCTTTCCCCCACAGTAGTCTGTGTTTAATGGTGTTGCCTTTGGAATCTCTGAACTCATTCTGGCGCCAATAATGCAGGTATTCATTAAAGTACTGGACACAGTAATATGAATCACAAACAATCAGTGCAGGCTGTGCCGGATCCGTGTGTTCTAGTGCCATCAGCAGAGTTTTTAGCTCAGCCAATTGTGCTGTACAATCCCCTAGGGTCTGTGTAAAGCTATGTAGAGGACAGAATTTGTCCCCTTCCATATAGCCACTTACGACTGCACAAGAAGCAGAATATTGATGTTTAGTTCCAATTGCAGGTTGTGCAGAACCATCGGTGTACATAACTCTATGATACTGATCAATGGCAAAGTATTTGCTTGAACTGGATATTCTACTTCATATTGTAGTAATTCCTGAGTTTGTAGCTTTGGGTAAAAAATGTAGTCTACATCAGTGGCTGTCAGAGACGTAGCCCATTACATCCAACGTTGATGTAATGCTTTTGCATTTGGAACGCTAGCTTTTGTAACAGCCTCTAGGGCTGCGATTGGAGAAAGGACAATAATGCGTTTTCCTTGGGCAAGAGGTCTTTCTTTAATGACAGCCATCTGTACAGCAGTGAGAATTTTCTCTGTGGGAGCAAAGCGTTGTTCAGCTGCTGAGTACAAATGCGATTTGTACGCAATCGGGACTGTCTCACCTTCATTGAATGTCACATAGTTGAAACCGATGGCCCCAGCTATTACTCTGATGACCAAATGTGTCTTGTTGTCCCTTGTGTGTAAATATTGTGCTGTAAGCATGTCTGTCTGCAATTCTCGAACAATACGTGTATGTTCAACTGTCCAGAATTTAATTGAAAAATCGGGACATATTAGGTCATATAAAGGTTTTATGCGTGTAGCATAATCTGGAATGTAGGTTCTACCAAAATTTAAGAAACCCAATAATGATTGGAGTTTTTTAATTGTATTCGGTGGTTGTAACTGTGCGCACTTTTCTAAGAATTGTGGCGCTAGGCTCTTCCCTTCACTTGACAGCTCATATCATAGAAACATGACGCTGAGGAAGGCTATTTTTGTTTTTTTTTTAAAGTAAAATTTGTAGCCTAATTCGCAAACCCTACGCCCAATGCGGGCTACCCGTCTTAAATGTTGTAGTAGTTCATCATCCATGAGATATATATCATCTATATAGGACAATGCTTCAGGGTCAATCTCGTGCAATATAGCAGTGACACGAGCTGCGAACAGTCCTGGGCTGTTCTTATACCCTTGAGGTACACAAAATATTTTTTTCTGGGCGCCTAGTGTGCTGAAACTTGTTAAGTCTCTACTCTCAGGTGCTATATTCTGTCAGAAGAACCCATTGGAAATGTCTAGTGTTGTTTTGTATTTTTTACGCACTATGTTGCTCATTCGTGCTGTGCTATGTGAATTTCAGATAGCATAGGTGCGTGTATGACTGTTTAAATGTCTGTAGTCTAAGACTATTCTGTATGAATGGTCTGGTTTGGCTACTGGGAACAATGGGTTATTCAATGGTGTGAAACAGGGTTCAATCACACCCTGGTACTCTAATTGCGTGAGTATTTCTCTCACTGGTGCTTTTGCTTCATGTTTTATAGGATACTGCGGTTGTGGGTGAGAGTCACTTTTAATTGGAATTACATGGTAGGGGGATTCTTTACCCCATCCTACGTGATTTCTATATAATGCGGGTGCCTATGCTAGAGCCCATTCAGTGGAATAGGATTCAGCGAGTTCCTCTGGAACAAGGGGCGAGAAAGAAGGTTTAATGACATCTTCTCCATATGGGCAGGTACGGACAAAGTCAGGCGGCCAATCTTGTTCGGCCAACAAGACATCATAAACCTTTACTATGCGATCCCAAAAGATTGCGTCTATTGTGCGTTCAATGTCTCCTTCTAACTGTAGCGTTACTTTGTACACCCTATCAGGCTTGGAGACACGCATGTCCGTAGTTTTTACTTGTATAAAGTCATCAATTGCTTTCACCTCCAGATGCTCTAGAAGATCCAGGTGAACTATTGGGACCTCTGCCGCGCTGTCTAGCAAGGCTAGAGCCCAATTCTTGTTCTTCAAGAGGACCCTCTTCCTGTGTGGCATGTCGGACTGCGACTGCTGCCACTTTTTTCTTTTTAAATTGTTGTTTTTGTTGGGCAGGTTTCTCTTCCTTTTTAACAGAAACCTTCGAAGAGCGTTGTGATTCCTGTCTCGGTTTCACGTACTCTGTTCTTTGCTCTGATCGCCCACCTCTCTCATTTCTTTTTTCCAATGAGTCCTGAAAGGAACGAGATTGGCGTGTATCAGTATATTGATATCTAACACGCGTTTTTCTATGATCTCTGTTTCTGAGATTATGCCTATTTTGTGGGGTCTCCATACGCGGAGATTCTCCCCTTTCTTTCTTAGGAGTTTGTTGTTTTTTATCCCAGCGTTTCTTATTACCCTCAAGTGCTTGCTTTGGGGTATCTTTGTTTGATTTACCCTGAAATTGAGGTTTTTGTGGTCTGGACCCTAGGCTATCTCAAAAGATACTTGAATAGGGCTCTGCTATTATTTTAGGCAGCTCTCGTTCTTGATTTTGTTGTGGAACGTCTCGAAGCCGCATGCGCACTACAAGTGCGACTGCTTCCCCTTTAAGGTTACTTAAAATGATTGAGGACACTGTGGCAAAATTGCCCATCAATTGCATCCCCAAATCTAGGGCCGGGGCAGCTCCATATTCATCTTGAATTTGTTTCATCACTTCCGGTAAATTGGCAAGTGTCGGTGTACCGTGTGCGGTTGTGTAGAGCGCAGCAAATACCGTGCCCCAGGTATTACAGTTTTCTACTGTAGGGACCATCCCGAAGGGCAAGCACATCGTTAATATTCCATGTTTATCCTGAGGTCCCGCATGGGGAAATACTGCCTCCAGCGTATTAATTTTCTGTGCAAACCAAAATGAGTTTCCTCTCATTTGGCGGGTACTTTACCGAAAATCGAATGTGCAGTCGCAGGATGTATACCTGGTGTTACTGCCTGTGGATGTGCTGGAGCAGCACGTGCTGGGTTTGTATTTAGTGTTTGCATCACAAATTGTACTAATCATCTATATATTGCTATTAACTCAATATATAAACGACGAACCTCAGCTACTGCTAAATTTGCTACAGCAGGATGTTGTGTATAGGTGGCCAATAAAGGCCAGGTAGGACCGTCATTACTTAGTGGACCTAACCTTACTGGTAATATTGTGTGGGGTAGAGCGCCATCAAGCCAATTATTATGTTCTTGATAAGATAGAGGTATCTCTAAATATGGGTACGCTTTGTATTGTCCAGGGGCATTCGCAGGTGTATACTGATGAAATGTATTTGTGTTCAACTGCTGGAAATGTGACCCAAGAGTAAAAGAGTTCTGTTCTATAAGCTGCATGGGCATCCACCACAAATGTGACTGGACCTCCCTGGGCCGTTAGGCCATTTGCTAGTAACTGTGTTGTTAGTGGTTGTCTCATATTAACAGCTATTTGTACCTCCAGTTGTAGTAGGCTTACCTACACAGCTGTGGTGGAAATCCTCAGCACCACGGACGTCTCCGCATACGGCATTGAGGTGTCATTATATATAATGAGACAGAGATACCCCCTAGGACTCGAAAATTTGAGCCTGACCAAACGCTGGTGGTGCCATGTCGCGTAGGCTCTCATTATTCTAATGAGACTACTGATTTTGAGCAGCAAGATCGTCCATGGTGTGGGAGACTGAGTCTGACCCACTATGTGTGACACCTGTCACTCTAAATCCCGGTTTTGCTCTGGCAAACTAGCAGTGCCTCGTCTCTCCCAAGAGATAGAGATGATTGGGCAGCCAAGCACATGACCTATCATACTTCTCAGGCAAGGCGTGGTCACTCAGGTCACATCCAGTTCTCTCATTCACAATTCATTTTCATTTATAAATTGCATTAAGAAGCAGTATGAGTTTTTAAGACTGGTTTCATAAAACAACTGCATTTTAGATTGCAAAGCGTGAGCTGAAATAACCAGGACAACACAACATAACAATATTAAAATGGTGACGAGGAGAGTGAAGCATAAGAATAACGCTATCATATTGTCACTAGAAACTATCGACTATTTCCTATCTAAGTCATAATCTGAACACAGCATGTTAAACTCTAATTCTGCCTTTCAGGTTCCCCCAGGAGGACATCAACCCTCATACCTGAGCAAAGGCCTGTAGTCTGCATTAGCATCTGCAGCAAAGCATTAAGCAATCAGCATTCAGTCATGGTTCCCTGGCTAGAATCTCCCTCTTAATGTGTGATTGGACTTAGAAGTGTTTTTATAATAACAGAGCTGATGTTCTAAGAAAATATCCCTACATAAGGATGTGTATTTTCTACGAATGTCGGAAACTAAACTTCTACCATGTTCACTTGACTGAAGCACAAAATGATCAAGAATGTCTTGTTTGAGAACACAGTGCTGGGCTAAGCAAAAACAGTTAGATAGATGAAATTAAAACAAGACTGTAAAACTGATTATTGTAAAAATGACAATGCGAAGCTGAATAAAATATATCTAGGTCAAAGTGCACAGTGGCCTAGTGTGTTAAGTTAACGTGCATGGAGCTATAACTAAAATGGCTATACAACTAGGGAAAGGTTGGGGCGCATGCAGCAGGCAACAATTATTTGACATACCTCGTTGGTTGAGTAGAGGAGGGCTCATCCAGATATGTACAGGCAGTGAAATCTTGCCTTCAGGAGTCCAAATGTCCGCTCAATGAGATGCCTTATAATTCCGTGAGCCTCATTGTAGCGTACTTCCCCTGGCATGGTTGGGCACTTCACCGATGTCAACAAACAAGGATGGTTTGGACAGCCTGAGTGCCCTTTAAGGGATAGGTATAACGACACAAACATATATCTAGGACATGCACACTTGTGATAGCAAGAGATAAACTTAGCATATACATATGACAAATGTGACTTACCAACCAGCCAGACCCTCTCTGTGTAGATTTGTGTCGTAGCAGTGGGCTATTACTGTTGCACATGATGAAGGAATGGACTGAGCCTAAACTTGTAAAATGTATAGGTCAATCGTACAGACCACTTGGACGTTTATGGAGTGGAAGTTTTTCCTGTTCCTATGTGCCTGTTCATTGGCACTGGGGGGTACCAAAGCACCATGGGTGCCATCTTTGGCTCTACCCACATGTGGAATGTGTCCCATTGCATAAATCTCTGCCTTCACATAAGCCAAATTTGCACTTTGGGGAAACCTGATGTAGCTTTCAGGTGTTCCAACAATGCACACAGGACATCCTTCAAAACTAGACTGAACATGGGCTGAGACATCCCTGCAGTTAGGGCTACTGTATTCTGAAAAGACCCAGTGGCTGGGAAATGTAGCACTGACATGACTTGAATAATGGGAGGTATGCCATTGGGATTACAAATGGCAGGCATCAGATCTGGCTGCAGCTGATCACAAAGATCCATGACTGTCTGCCTATTCAGGATATAGATCTGTATTATATGTCTGTCCTTCATGGTGTGCAGGTCCACTGGTGGGTGGTACGGTACACTGGAGAGTGTCTTTCTCTCCTCATGCTGAGGGTAACTATGTGGGAAAACAATTTGATTATAGGTGACCTTAACAATGTACACATGATGAATATGTCCATGTACATGGCTGACATATCTGCTGCTGATGTCAGATACAACATATGACATCTGAAGTACATTTTGCTATGCATCCTATGACTCTCCCCTTGGTTCATATTCCCTGAATCCTCTAATGTTCTATACATTCTGATTTCTCTGTGACTGTCAGTGTTTGATAATCCAACTTAGTGTACATGTGACACATAGTTGTTGCACCTATGCTACATTACCTACGCACACAGGATGTTGAGAATAGATGTACATTTCTATTTATACCACTCCCTCTGTCACACAGCTTTCACTACTCATATGCACAATTACACTACTAAACATGAACACAGCACTCACTGATATTTCGCACAACATAGGAAACTGTTAATGATGCAGATTTCAATACTTCATAAATACATATAATTACATCAAAATGACAGCTGCCTGACCTACTGTACTAGACATGAAGAAGTGACCTCACTCTTCCAGCAGATGTCGTCATGGCCGTAGGCGGTCACAACTGCGGTAAACATTGCCATTGGAACACATTGCTGCCTTTGGTGGACTTGGGCCAATGGCGATGTCTGCCAGAAGTGACGGCCCTGTTTGTGGTGAACATGACCGCCATCTTCTGCAGTATTGGTCACTTGACTTCTGGCACTGCTGCCGGCATGAACTCCACTACCTGAGCTGCTGTGTACTGCCTCTGGGAGCTATCATGCAACGTCCTGCAGGTGACAGGGCCCCAGCCTTCACCCCAGAAGAGCTGGACAAGCTTGTGGAGGAGGACCTACCCCATGTATGAACAGCTATATTGTGCAACTGAGGAGCATGTGAGTCCAATGGTATACCAATGTGTGAAAGTTGGAGTGTATGACGGTGTACATGAATTCTGAATAAGTGAAGGTTTCGCCACTCATGTCTGAGTGTGTGGATATGTGCATATGTGCATAGGCAGGCATACAGTAGTGTTGCATGGTAGGTAGTGTTTAATGTCACTTCCTTCATACACAGCATAGATTGCAGCATGGACAACAGTGATGGTATGATAATTACTCCACGTTATGGACAATTATGTGCCCTGGTCATATGTGTGTAGTCAATACCATGTACTGATCATGCATGTTGTATGGGACATTCCACTTCGCACATGGACTGCCTGTAGATTCTAAATTGTGAAGGAGTTAGAACTTAGAGGATAGGAATGTTTGCCTTCTTGCTGTGCCATCAGTGTTTAACCACTTGTGCTGGTATGGTGCATGTGGACATGACTTTCTCCTTTTATCGTTGTCATCCATGCAGGTCAATGTCCATCAAAAAAAGGGAATCTAGCTTGCCATCACCAAGCAAGTGCAGCCCCTGGGTGTCCACAGCGGTGGAGCACCCACTGTAGGAAGTGGTGGGAGGACCTGAGATGCTGGGCCTGGAAGACTGCTGAGTCCCAGCTTGCAATGTCCTCCTAACAAGGAGAGGTGCCCAATGGACCTTGACTCCCCCCCAGTGTCCTAGCCTGAGTTGGATGGGCATTTGAGGGCAGCACAGCCGCCACAAGTGGGTAAGTATTGACTGCAGACATTTAAATCCCTCTGTCAGTTCAGTGTGTCATGTGTAAGTATCTAAACTGTAACGATGAGGTAAAGGTAAAGGGTGTCCTAGGAACACACAGAAGTACAGTTGGTACCATTGATACGCAGGTGTGGACAAGGTATAGTGTACAGGGAAATATAGCTCACCAATGTTCAGCCTATTGTATGACAACATGTGGTGAGGCACGTGACTGTGTCATAGGTGTACATCTACAGAGCAATACATATGTGTAACCTGCTGTATCATTCTTCCCACCTACTGATCCATAGTCCAGAAATCATGTTGGTAAGTTGTCCAGCTCTTTGGTCTCAGTCTGTTCCTATTCCACTGGTTCTAGCTCTGTGTGAAGCATATGGTCTCACATGTGAGAAACAGGCCAAATATTCCTGAGTTTTGAAGGGTCTTATCTCATTCAGATAATTCACATGGCTAACTTGCTACACTTACTCAGAGGTGTGAGGAGGTGTCACCATTGTTAAGTGTGGACTGTACATTGGCAAATGTGATATTTGATCAGGGTGGACATCATACATGATGAAAAGCATGGTGGTAATCATACATTCCTAGTGCAAGACATATCATAGAGATGTGAGTTCAGACTATCTGTACCATGTGTGTGTTATTGTGAAGGCAAGCGGCTAGCCTGCTATTCACTTAGCCAGTTTATTTTGCCCATGCTACAAAGGGCAGGGCATCTCCAATGTAGGTACAATGTCCACTGTTTTTTTCCAACATATTGTTTACATTGATACGTCTTGCCATTTTTAAGATTTAGGTTTGGCATACTTACTTTTGCTATTCTGAATATGTTTGGAAGTATTTTAGTATGGATAAGCTCATTTAACCATGACTACATAGTGTTGAAGTTAGCAGTTGACAGTTGCATGTTGGTGGAATGGTATATGTTGTCAGTCAAATTGCTGGACTCTAGGTGTATGTGTCAATCATGGTTACTTTAGAAGTGGTTTATGTCAGTGTCACTGTACTGCAAAGCTGTAAGGTGACTCATGTCTGAATTGTTGATGGTGATGTTGGTCAGTTGATCTGGTTAGCTTGAGGTTGCTACTCAGCATGATTACTGGAATTGTATGTGCCCTTCATGCACACAACAGGTTTCCATTGGATTGAAGGTGTTGGTATGCTCCCTTGGGATGTCTGGGGGTGTATCCTGTACGCTAAGTAGACTCCTATTGCTGTACATGACAGTTTTCCATGTGAGAATGACCGAGTATGTCCTGAATGTCTGTGCAACCCTTTGCAAAAACACAGTTGATACATGTGTTGGAGACATGGTTTGGGTGTCACTTCAAAATTGGATATGCCAGATGGTGTAGATGCATCTGAGTTATTTGCCATTGTGAATGTTTTAGACACAGTTACATATTAGAGATGTGATAGCTAGGCAAAATGCTGTCTTCTAATTAGAATGTGATGAGGTAGCTTTCATAGAACTTGACATCTGGCAATGGACTGAGCAAGTGTAGATTTGGAGTTGGGATGAATTCATAATCAAAGTGAACACTGATTTCCATTGATGGTTTGTTGTTTTACATTGATGCTCTGTAAAGGGTCACATTTTTTATGTTGACAAATCATCTTGTGCAGGAATAGTTTGTGTTTCAGCTGTACTGATAGGATGGTGATGTAGAAGTCAGATAGTAGGCTTTGGTTTGGTGTGACATTGTTGTCACACAAGGTTGTGGGAAGTATGTTGTTGTGACATGATGTTGGCTCAAAATGGTTCCTTCCTGGGGTGTCATACATATAGATGTGATGTTATTGTTGTGTATGGTGAAATGTATGTGTATGTAAAGATTGCGATGAGCCTACCTCTCTCTCTGTTTCTCAGCTTCAGCAGGTGAATGAGATGGGGCACACCTGAGTTGGGAAGCTGCTGGTCACAGGACCCGAAGTGCTGATACTACAGACACTGAGGGTCCCAGTGGCTGGGAGGGCAAGGGGAGTGCCATGGGAGAGACAGAATCCACATCTTCGTCATCGGAATCCTCTTCCAGTGGACACTCCCTGGTGTTGGCGCATCCAACAGGGACTACACTAGCACCATTTCAGTCTGCCACCCTCTTGCTACCACCGCCTTCCTGTAGCTCCCTACCCAGTTGGCTGTGCCTGCTCACTCAAGAGGGTGGGCGTCTTCTTTGCTGCAGGCACCTCTGCCCCTACCAGCCCTGCTGCCCGCAGTGAGCAGGCTATTGACCTGATGAGGTCTATCTCTGTTGGTCAGTCAACCATTGTGAATGCCATCCAGGGACTAACAACTCAGATCCAACAGAGTAATATGTTCCTGGAGGGCATTCACAGTGCACTAACTGGCCTACAGAGACCCTTTCAGACTGTGGCCTCCACACTGACAGCAGCCAGTCACCCTTAGTCTCCTGTCCCCCCTCCACCTTCCTCTTCCCAATCCCAAACCCTTCTTTCCCGACCCGGCCAAAGCACACAGACATACAGGCATGCATCCACCTCAACATCCAAAGGTAGCTCAGACAAACACAAGCACCACAAGATACACCACCAGAATGTACACAAGCAACATCCAGATGCCCACACAGCAACATTGACAACCTGCCCTGACAACCCCACACACCCCCAGCATCACTGAAAGCACACCTGACATACCTGCAGACACCACCCCAAGATTCACTGATCCAACCACCACATCAATTCTACCACAGGCAGCACCAAAGCAGACCCTAGGACATCCACCCAAGTCACCACACCCACAGACACCATAAACACTACCATACCTACATGCAGCACATCCACCAGACCTGCAGTCAGCAACCCAAGAAACAGTCCCCCACCCACAGTGGCATCCTCTAGCACCTCCACCCCCCAATCCAAGGACACATAAATGCCCGCAGTCATCCAGCCGACAGCCACCCACAAACATACCTTGCACAAACATGCACCCATTACATCCACAACAACACCTCAGACAACCACTCCCACTCCCTCCACTCCCAAAACCTTTTGCTATGACCTCCCTCTGTGTCTAAAAAAGCTTTATTTTTGGAGTTTGTCCTTTTCCCTACTCCTCTCCCAACCCACAATACCCCTAGATGTTCTGTGTCCCTACCCAAGTCTGTCCATACCACTTACAATACCTCGCCTACCCCACCTGCAAGAACCCATGCCCCTCACCCTGCCAAAAAGTTTACTCCTCCTAAGACAAAACAACACTCCCCTAAACCTAAGATTAAGCCAAGAGCCCAAGACCCCCAAACCAGATCCCAAAGGCCCCCTCTAAAACCTAAACACAACCACACCCCTTCCAGATAACTCCCAAGGTGCCTGCTTGCCTGCCTTATAGATGCCCCTACCTGTGGAGGATACATGTAGTCAAGAGTCAAGTTTGGGGCACACATATCTGCACTGTGTGCATTTGGATGGTTATTTATGGCCTGGCCTATTGCCTTTGTTTTTCCAATTTATTGGAATTTAATAATAATTTGAGCGAACCTGTTGTTGGCATCCTGCTTAAATCTTTATCATGCATTTCTTTCACTAGTATGGAGGTGTTCCTGGCTGACAGTAGTTGTGTTTCTGTATGTGTGTGGTGTGTGCTACTTGGGCTACCTGTGTTGTTTAGTCAGTATGTGAGGTTGTGTGCAGTGCTTTTGTCTGAAAGTGGGAGGGTGTGTGTTGTGTGATGGACAATTCTGTGCTCAAGCTTTTTTGTAGTGTTGAGATTGAGTGTTGTTTGTGTTAAGATGTGTTTATTGGCTTGTGGCTTTGTGTGCTTTGACAGTGTGCATGTGTAAGGAAATGGCTCCCTGTTGCAGTTACCCCCGACTTTTTGTCTGATACTGATGCTGACTTGACTGAGAAGTGTGCTGGGACCCTGCTAACCAGGCCCCAGCACCAGTGTTCTTTCACCTAAAATGTACCATTGTCTCCACAATTGGCACAACCCTGGCACCCATGTAAGTCCCTTGTAACTGGTACCCCTGGTACTAAGGGCCCTGATGCCAGGGAAGGTCTCTAAGGGCTGCAGCATGTCTTATGCCACCCTAGGGACCCCTCACTCAGCACAGACACACTGCTTGCCAGCTTGTGTGTGCTGGTGGGGAGAAAATTACTAAGTCGACATGACACTCCCCTCAGGGTGCCATGCCAACCTCACACTGCCTATGGCATAGGTAAGTCACCCCTCTAGCAGGCCTTACAGCCCTAAGGCAGGGTGCACTATACCACAGGTGAGGGCGCAGGTGCATGAGCACTATGCCCCTACAGTGTCTAAGCAAAACCTTAGACATTGTAAGTGCAGGGTAGCCATAAGAGTATATGGTCTGGGAGTCTGTCAAAAACGAACTCCACAGCTCCATAATGGCTACACTGAATACTGGGAAGTTTGGTATCAAACTTCTCAGAATAATAAAACCACACTGATGCCAGTGTTGGATTTATTAAAAAATGCACACAGAAGGCATCTTAGAGATGCCCCCTTTATTTTACCCAATTGTTCAGTGCAGGACTGACTGGTCTCTGCTAGCCTGCTGCTGAGAGACGAGTTTCTGACCCCATGTGGTGAGGGCCTTTGTGCTCTCTGAGGACAGAAACAAAAGCCGGCTCTGGGTGGAGGTGCTTCACACCTCCCCCCTGAAGGAACTGTAACACCTAGCAGAGAGCCTCAAAGGCTCAGGCTTCGTGTTACAATGCCCATGGGCACTCCAGCTAGTGGAGATGCCCGGCCCCTGGACACAGCCCCCACTTTTGGCGGCAAGTCCAGGGGAGATAATGAGAAAAACAAGGAGGAGTCACACACCAGCCAGGACAGCCCCTAAGGTGTCCTGAGCTGTGGTGGCCCCTGCCTTTAGAAATCCTCCTTCTTGATTTTGGAGGATTCCACCAATAGGAATAGGGATGTGCCCCCTCCCCTCAGGGAGGAGGCACAAAGAGGGTGTAGCCAACCTCAAGGACAGTAGCCATTGGCTACTACCCTCCCAGACCTAAACACACCCCTAAATTCAGTATTTAGGGGCACCCCAGAACCTAGGAAAGCAGATTCCTGCAACCTAAGATGAAGAAGGACTGCTGAGCTGAAAAAACTGCAGAGAAGACGGAGACACCAACTGCTTTGGCCCCAGCTCTACCGGCTTGTCTCCCCACTTCAAAAGAACTGCTCCAGCGACGCGTTCCACAGGGTCCAGAGACCTCTGAAGCCTCAGAGGACTACCCTGCATCTAAAAGGACCAAAAACTCCAGAGGACAGCGGCTCTGCTTTAAGAAAGAAGCATCTTTGCAACAAAGAAGAAACTTTGAAAGAACACACGTTTCCCGCCGGAAGCGTGAGACTTTGCACTCTGCACCCGACGCCCCCGGCTCGACTTGTGGAGAACAAACCCTACAGGGAGGACTCCCCGGTGACTGCAAGCCCGTGAGTAGCCAGAGTTGACCCCCCTGAGCCCCCACAGCGACGCCTGCAGAGGGAATCCAGAGGCTACCCCTGACCGCGACTGCCTGCTGCAAAGACACAACGCCTGGTAAGGACACTGCACCCACAGCCCCCAGGACCTGAAGGATCCGACCTCCAGTACAGGAGCGACCCCCAGGTGGCCCTCTCCCTTGCCCAGGTGGTGGCTACCCCGAGGAGCCCCCCACTTGCCTGCCTGCATCGCTGCAAAGACCCCTAGGTCTCCCATTGGATTACATTGCAAACCCGATGCCTGTTTGCACACTGCACCCGGCCGCCCCCGTGCCGCTGAGGGTGTACTTTTTGAGCTGACTTGTGTCCCCCCCGGTGCCCTACAAAACCCCCCTGGTCTGCCCTCCGACAACGAGGGTACTTACCTGCTGGCAGACTGGAACCGGGGCACCCCCTTCTCCATTGAAGCCTATGCGTTTTGGGCACCACTTTGACCTCTGCACCTGACCGGCCCTGAGCTGCTGGTGTGGTAACTTTGGATTTGGTCTGAACCTCCAACGGTAGGCTACCTTGGACCCAACTTTGAACCCTGTAGGTGGTTTACTTACCTGCAAAACTAACAAACACTTACCTCCCCCAGGAACTGTTGAAAATTGCACTGTGTCCAGTTTTAAAATAGCTTATTGCCATTTGTGTGAAAACTGTATATGCTATTTTGCTAATTCAAAGTTCCTAAAGTTCCTAAGTGAAATACCTTTCATTTAAAGTATTGTTTGTAAATCTTGAACCTGTGGTTCTTAAAATAAACTAAGAAAATATATTTTTCTATATAAAAACCTATTGGCCTGGAATTGTCTTTGAGTGTGTGTTTCTCATTTATTACCTGTGTATGTACAACAAATGCTTAACACTACCCTCTGATAAGCCTACTGCTCGACCACACTACCACAAAATAGAGCATTTGAATTATCTCTTTTTGCCACTATCTTACCTCTAAGGGGAACCCTTGGACTCTGTGCATGCTATTTCTTACTTTGAAATAGTACATACAGAGCCAACTTCCTACATTGGTGGATCAGCGGTGGGGTACAAGACTTTGCATTTGCTGGACTACTCAGCCAATACCTTAACACATGACTAAATTCCAAAAATTGTCATTAGAAACTGATTTTTGAAATTTGAGCTATTTTTCTAAATTTTTAAAAGTCCTGCTAGGGCCTTGTGTTAGTCCCTGTTAGCATTTCTTTTAGATTTTAAAAGTTTTGTAAAAGTTTGAATTAAGTTCTAGAGATAGTTTTAGATTCTTAAAAAGTATTCCATCTTTTAGAAACATAGGCCCTCATTACAACATTGGCGGTAAAAGGCGTTTACCGCCGTGCAGAAGACCGCCAAAACACTGCCGCAGCCGCGGAATTCTGCCACAGCTATTACGACACACATCTCGGAATCCGCAGAAATTCAGACACCCACACAACTCCGCCACACCAAAGGTCAGTGATAAACTGGCGAAAAAAAAAAAACCTCCACCGTCACGCAAACAGAAACACGCCCATGCTATCACGACCCACGAATCCACGCGGCGGTCTTTCAACCGCGGTATTCCATTGGTGGTACACACCGGCGCGCTCAAAATACAAACACATCTCCAAAACACCGCCACATTGGACAATTCCAAATACACACACCTGACACACATACAAACACCACTCCCACACACCCAACACAATATAAAACACGCACCCACATCACCCACAAACCCCTACGACCACAATTCACGGACGAAGGCCAGATAGACAGAGAGCACAGCAACTGAGAACCCCGCCACACAGAGGCACACAACTCCATCACCCATACAACATTACACGCACAAAACACCACACACCACTACACATCAACACACACATCAACACTTCCACCACCCCACACATCACCCACACCACCCCATGTCACACCAAAGACACCCCCGGTTTTCCGAGGAGGAGCTCAGGGTAATGGTGGAGGAAATCCTACGGGTAGAGCCACAGCTATTTGGCTCACAGGTGCAGCACACATCCATAGCCAGGAAGATGGAGCTATGGCAAAGAATCGTGGACAGGGTCAACGCTGTGGGACAGCATCCAAGAAATCGGGAGGACATCAGGAAGAGGTGGAACGACCTATGGGGGAAGGTGCGTTCAGTGGTCTCCAGGCACAACATCGCGGTACAGCGGACTGGCGGCGGACCCCCACCTCCTCCCCCACAACTAACAACATGGGAGGAGCAAGTCTTGACCATCTTGCATCCAGAGGGCCTCGGAGGAGTCGGTGGAGGAATGGACACTGGTAAGTTAAATCTCAACTATCATATCCCCCACCCTACCTGCATGCTATCACACACCCCCACCCTCACCCCCTCCCCTAACACTCAAACTCCTCACTAATGTCCTAATAACACAAACCACTCATCCCAACACCAAGCCCTGCATGACACAACTAAGCATGGTCACCCCTCACCAAAGCATGCTCACTGCACATACACAGAACAACCCCCTAACCATCATCACACAAACCCACACACAGGAATGCTTGCACTGGGGTACACAAAAACCCACCCATTGCACACCATTACACACACACATGCAATAATCATGCTTTTATATCCCTGCAGGACCACTAAGGAACGTCACCACACCGGAGGGTCCAGACAACTCCACTCCACCCACTGAAGAGGCCCACAGTGACGACAGCAGCTCTGCCCTACTGGATCCTGATGACCAGCCCGGACCATCGTGGGCCTCGGGACAGTCGGTTCCCCTTGCACAGGCACAGCCCAACACTGACTTTCCACCCTCTGGTAACACCAGCACAGCACCCACCCAGCGGGCCCATACCTCCGTACCCAGGACACATCAATCAGCAGTGTGTCCACCACTACAGGGAACCCAGGATAACCCACCACCCCAACAACAACAGGGACCTGTGGGCAGTGGTAGTGGGCACACAGTCCAGGGGACTGAGGCACAGGAACACAGGGGAACTGGAAGGGCTTCTGTGCGACAGGGGGCGGACAGGCCAAGGGAACCCACTCTCTACGAGGCCCTATCCTCCATCATGGGAGCATACCACCACTCCCAGGAGACGATGGCGACGGTCCTGGCCAAGTTTCAGGAGACCCAGCACCTGCAGGAGGAGCAGTATTTGGGGTTCAGGGAAGAGCTCAGAACCATCAGCTCTGCCCTGGGCACCATTGTAGGGGTGCTGAAGGACATACAAAAGACCATGAGGGACACCGTGGCACTCCAAGGGGCCCCTGACACTAGCATGGACGATGAACTGCCCACCATCTCCGCCGGCGCTAGTGGACAGGACGCCCCGCCACAGGACCACTACACCAGCACCACACCCCCTGCAGACGGACAACCACCACGCAAGCGGTACCTGAGATCCAGGAACAGGACAGAGCAAGATGGCAAGACCCCCGCCGGAAATTAGACCACCCTGATTGTCCTCCCACTGTCCCACTTTTTTACCCTGTCCATACTGAAACTGCCCCAGCTCCACTTCCTATGCCCATATGGGCAGTGCACCTGTGTGACCAATGGACTGGACTCTGCCATGGGCATTCCTTCACCATCCCCCATCACCATATTACTATCCCCCTCCATTTTTGAGCACTTAAATAAACACCCTTGAACCACAAAACAATCTGTGATTTGGTAAATATGTATTATCAATGACAGTGTCAAAATGCGTTTCCAATTGTAAAGCCAACATACCTATGTCACACATCACAAGTCCTTGAAGGATGCAAGCAGATGACACATGTTGCTAGCCACACCTGTGAAACCATAATGGAAAGGTACAACTCAGTGACCAAATACTGCTATGAAATGACAGACAGGATAGAGGTAGAAGTGTGAAAGTGAATGTAATGGTAAAAAGAAAACTTTTCTCACCTGTGTCACTGGAAATATTGCTGTATGACTGACTCCCTGTTGTCTATGTATTCTTCCTCAGCATCCTTATCATCACTGTCCACAGGCTCCACAGCTGCCACAACACCGCCATCTGGACCATCCTCATGCAGAAAAGGCAACTGGTGTTGCAAAGCAAGATTGTGAAGCATCGAGCAGGCGATGATGATCTGGCACACCTTCTTCAGTGAGTAGAATAGGGAACCACCTGTCATATGGAGGCACCTGAACCTGGCCTTCAGGAGGCCGAAGGTGCGTTTGATCACCCTCCTAGTTCGCCCATGGGCCTCATTGTAGCGTTCCTCTGCCCTGGTCCTGGGATTCCTCACTGGGGTCAATAACCAGGACAGGTTGGGGTAACCAGAGTCCCCTAATAGCCACACATGGTGCCTCTGGAGTTGACCCATCATACAAGGGATGCTGCTATTGCGCAGGATGTAGGCGTCATGCACTGAGCCAGGGAACATAGCATTTACCTGCGAGATGTACTGGTCTGCCTAACATACCATCTGTACATTCATCGAATGATAACTCTTCCTGTTCCTGTACACCTGTTCACTCCTGTGGGGGGGGGACCAGAGCTACATTGGTCCCATCAATAGCACCTATGATGTTGGGGATATGTCCAAGGGCATAGAAGTCCCCTTTCACTGTAGCCAAATCCTCCACCTGAGGGAAAACGATGTAGCTCCTTACGTGTTTCAGCAGGGCAGCCAACACTCTGGACAACACGTTGGAAAACATAGGCTGGGACATCTCTGATGCCATGGCCACTGTTGTCTGAAAAGACCCACTTGCAAGGAAATGGAGCACTGACAGCACCTGCACTAGAGGGGGGATTCCTGTGGGATGGCAGATTGGTGACATCAGGTCTGGCTCCAACTGGGTACATAGTTCCTGGATAGTGGCACAGTCAAACCTGTAGGTGATGATTAAATGTTGCTCCTCCATTGTCAACAGGTCCACCAGCGGTCGGTACACTGGAGGATTCCGCCATCTTCTCAAATGTCCCAGCTGACAGTGCCTAGGAAGGACAACAGCGACCACAGAGTCAACAAAATCCCAGGTATGTACCCACAGATACACAGAACACGACACCATAGACAAAAATCTTCCTGTATGTGTGTACTCCACACACATACAGGAAGATTTTTGTCTATGGTGTCGTGTTCTGTGTATCTGTGGGTACATACCTGGTACCAATTACAATTACCTAGGCCTACACTCCGTAGGCCTAGGTAATTGTAATTGTAATTGTAATTGTAATCGTATTTATATAGCGCTTACTACCCCTGACGAGGCGTCGAAGCGCTTTTCAATGAGTAGCACGCTACTCCGGTACCCAACAAGAATTAGTGATGGATTAGTATAATTTAATAAGGAGTACAGTTTTAGTATTATTATGAGTTAATTTGAGTTGCGGATATGAGAGTTTGTTAGTTAGATTGACTGGAGTAATGGAGGGGTGGAGGAGGAAAGAAATCCAGAAGTGTTAATTGGGAGTTTATCCTTCATTTGCTCAATCCAAAGGCTTGAGATGAATAAAAGGGGGGCGGAGGGGAAAGAGGACGTGGAAGGGTTAGGGAGAGCATAGTAGCAGGGTGAGATGAATGCAGGAGAATTTAGTAGGGTTGTGTGGGAGGTCACAGAGGTAGAGTTAGGTTTGGTGAGTTAGATGTGGGGGTGGAGGGATGAGCTTAGGCAGAGATATTTAGGAGATGGAAGTGGTCGAAGGGATTTGGGATGAGTCCGAGTGAGAATGGAGGATAGTTTGATAGAGACATGACATAAGAGCGATGAGTAGATAAGTGTGGTAAAAAGAGAGCAGAAATTCATAGAAACATGCCAGGCACAGAAACAACATATACACATATATATATATATATTTATACACACACACACACATGACTATACACACACATCTGCACATACAATACATAATTAGAAACATGGGTAAAAAATACTTAGTCGTCCATCCATCATCCTGGTAAAAAGGCGGGAACTCCCCCACCTACCTCGAGGGTGGACGGGGCGTGGCCCAGCGGGCGGAGCCCACAGGTGCTCCACAAAGGGAGAAACCCTCCACTCTGTGTCTCCAGCAGAGGAAGACAGAAACCGCGCGTCCCAGTCAGACACAGACCACGCTCCAGCACATCATCAGCTCACCTCCAGGAAGGATTCCAGATCCCCTCCGCCATGGGATCTCTGAGCGCACAGCCCCGCCCCGCCCCATCCCTGCTAAGCCCAAGAGCCAGGGTGGGCCGTCCTTTCCAGAAGGTGAGCTTCAACCGCGGCATCTGCCGCGTCCACATTGTACACTAGGGTACGTGATGGGCCACGGGGGCAAAACGTCTTCAGCAACCTTGTGTGCCCCCGGCAATGTCATTGCCATTAGTGCGTCCCCGCGGAGATGTCCTCGCGCCCCTGCGCATCAACGACGCACCACGCGAGTCGGCGGCAAACGCAGTGGGGTCGCCTTGGAAAGCTGTCCATCATTCTGGCAAGAGGTGGGAATTCCGCCAACCTATTTCGAGGGTTGACGGGGCGTGGCTCAGCGGGCGGAGCTTACAGGTGCTTCATAAAGGGGGAACCTTCTACTCTGTGTCTCCAGGAGAGGAAGATAGAAACCGCGCGTCACAGTCAGATACAGATTATGCTCCAGTACATCATCAGTTAACCTCCAGGAAGGATTCTGGATCTTCCTCTGCTATGGGATCTCTGAGCGCACAGCCTTGCTTTATCTTTGCCAAGCCCGCGAGTTAGGGTGGCTTGTCCTTTCCAGAAGCTGAGCTTCGACTGCGGCACCTGCTACGTTTATATTGGTAAGTGCTTCCTTTGAGGTTTAGTTTCTGTAAAATGAGCATCGTGGCCTACACAACCGGAGTATTTTCTACGAGTATGTCAGTAAGCGTTACCTGGCATGTTTTATATACCCTGTTTATATTGTACAATAGGGGTACGTGATGGGCCACGGGGTAAACGTCTCCAGCAACCTTGTGTGCCTTTGGCAATGTTATTGTTACTAGTGCGTCTTTGTGGAGATGTCCTCGTGCTTCTGCGCATCAACAACACACCACCGGAATCGGCGGTAAAACGCAGTGGGGTCGTTTTGGAAAGCTGTCCGTCATCCTGGCAAGAGGCGGGAATTCCCTACCTACTTCGAGGGTGGACGGGGCGTGGCTCAGCGGGCGGAGCTTACAGGTGCTTCACAAAGGGAGAACCTTCTACTCTGTGCCTCCAGGAGAGGAAGATAGAACCCGCGCGTCACAGTCAGATACAGATTACGCTCTAGTACATCATCAGTTCACCTCCAGGAAGGATTCTGGATCTTTTTTTGCTATGGGATCTCTGAGCGCACAGCCTTGCTTTATCTTTGCCAAGCCCGAGAGTTAGGGTGGCTTGTCCTTTCCAGAAGCTGAGCTTCAACTGGGGCACCTGCTACGTTTATATTGGTAAGTGTTTCCTGTTGAGGTTTAGTTTCTGTAAAAATGAGCATCGTGACCGAACCAACCGGAGTATTTTCTACGAGTATGTCAGTAAGCGTTACCTAGCATGTTTTATACGCCCCGTTTATATTGTACACTAGGGGTACCTGACGGGCCACGGGGTAAACATCTCCAGCAACCTTGTGTGCCTTTGGCAATGTTATTGTTACTAGTGTGTCTCTGTGGAGATGTCCTCGTGCTTCTGTGCATCAACAACGCACCACCGGAATCGGCGGTAAACGCAGTGGGGTCGTTTTGGAAAGCTGTCCGTCATCCTGGTAAAAAGCGGGAATTCCTTTACCTACATTCGAGGGTGGACGGGGCGTGGCTCAGCGGGCGGAGCTTACAGGTGCTTCATAAAGGGAGACCTTCTACTCTGTGTCTCCAGGAGAGGAAGATAGAACCCGCGCGTCACAGTCAGATACAGACTACGCTCCAGCACATCATCAGTTCACCTCCAGGAAGGATTCTGGATCTTTTTTTGCTATGGGATCTCTGAGCGCACAGCCTTGCTTTATCTTTGCCAAGCCCGAGAGTTAGGGTGGCTTGTCCTTTCCAGAAGCTGAGCTTCAACTGGGGCACCTGCTACGTTTATATTGGTAAGTGTTTCCTGTTGAGGTTTAGTTTCAGTAAAAATGAGCATCGTGACCGAACCAACCAGAGTATTTTCTACGAGTATGTCAGTAAGCGTTACCTAGCATGTTTTATACGCCCCATTTATTTTGTACACTAGGGGTACCTGATGGGCCACGGGGTAAACGTCTCCAGCAACCTTGTGTGCCTTTGGCAATGTTATTGTTACTAGTGTGTCTCTGTGGGGATGTCCTCGTGCTTCTGTGCATCAACAACGCACCACCGGAATCGGCGGTAAACGCAGTGGGGTCGTTTTGGAAAGCTGTCCTTCATCCTGGTAAAAAGCGGGAATTCCTATACCTACATTCGAGGGTGGACGGGGCGTGGCTCAGCGGGCGGAGCTTACAGGTGCTTCATAAAGGGAGAACCTTCTACTCTGTGTCTCCAGGAGAGGAAGATAGAACCCGCGCGTCACAGTCAGATACAGATTACGCTCTAGTACATCATCAGTTCACCTCCAGGAAGGATTCTGGATCTTTTTTTGCTATGGGATCTCTGAGCGCACAGCCTTGCTTTATCTTTGCCAAGCCCGAGAGTTAGGGTGGCTTGTCCTTTCCAGAAGCTGAGCTTCAACTGGGGCACCTGCTACGTTTATATTGGTAAGTGTTTCCTGTTGAGGTTTAGTTTCTGTAAAAATGAGCATCGTGACCGAACCAACCGGAGTATTTTCTACGAGTATGTCAGTAAGCGTTACCTAGCATGTTTTATACGCCCTGTTTATATTGTACACTAGGGGTACCTGATGGGCCACGGGGTAAACGTCTCCAGCAACCTTGTGTGCCTTTGGCAATGTTATTGTTACTAGTGTGTCTCTGTGGAGATGTCCTCGTGCTTCTGTGCATCAACAACGCACCACCGGAATCGGCGGTAAACGCAGTGGGGTCGTTTTGGAAAGCTGTCCGTCATCCTGGTAAAAAGCGGGAATTCCTTTACCTACATTCGAGGGTGGACGGGGCGTGGCTCAGCGGGCGGAGCTTACAGGTGCTTCATAAAGGGAGACCTTCTACTCTGTGTCTCCAGGAGAGGAAGATAGAACCCGCGCGTCACAGTCAGATACAGATTACGCTCTAGTACATCATCAGTTCACCTCCAGGAAGGATTCTGGATCTTTTTTGCTATGGGATCTCTGAGCGCACAGCCTTGCTTTATCTTTGCCAAGCCCGAGAGTTAGGGTGGCTTGTCCTTTCCAGAAGCTGAGCTTCAACTGGGGCACCTGCTACGTTTATATTGGTAAGTGTTTCCTGTTGAGGTTTAGTTTCTGTAAAAATGAGCATCGTGACCGAACCAACCGGAGTATTTTCTACGAGTATGTCAGAAAGCGTTACCTAGCATGTTTTATACGCCCCGTTTATATTGTACACTAGGGGTACCTGATGGGCCACGGGGTAAACGTCTCCAGCAACCTTGTGTGCCTTTGGCAATGTTATTGTTACTAGTGTGTCTCTGTGGGGATGTCCTCGTGCTTCTGTGCATCAACAACGCACCACCGGAATCGGCGGTAAACGCAGTGGGGTCGTTTTGGAAAGCTGTCCGTCATCCTGGTAAAAAGCGGGAATTCCTTTACCTACATTCGAGGGTGGACGGGGCGTGGCTCAGCGGGCGGAGCTTACAGGTGCTTCATAAAGGGAGAACCTTCTACTCTGTGTCTCCAGGAGAGGAAGATAGAACCCGCGCGTCACAGTCAGATACAGATTACGCTCTAGTACATCATCAGTTCACCTCCAGGAAGGATTCTGGATCTTTTTTTGCTATGGGATCTCTGAGCGCACAGCCTTGCTTTATCTTTGCCAAGCCCGAGAGTTAGGGTGGCTTGTCCTTTCCAGAAGCTGAGCTTCAACTGGGGCACCTGCTACGTTTATATTGGTAAGTGTTTCCTGTTGAGGTTTAGTTTCTGTAAAAATGAGCATCGTGACCGAACCAACCGGAGTATTTTCTACGAGTATGTCAGTAATCGTTACCTAGCATGTTTTATACGCCCCGTTTATATTGTACACTAGGGGTACCTGATGGGCCACGGGGTAAACGTCTCCAGCAACCTTGTGTGCCATTGGCAATGTTATTGTTACTAGTGTGTCTCTGTGGAGATGTCCTCGTGCTTCTGTGCATCAACAACGCACCACCGGAATCGGCGGTAAACGCAGTGGGGTCGTTTTGGAAAGCTGTCCTTCATCCTGGTAAAAAGGCGGGAATTCCTTTACCTACTTCGAGGGTGGACGGGGCGTGGCTCAGCGGGCGGAGCTTACAGGTGCTTCATAAAGGGAGAACCTTCTACTCTGTGCCTCCAGGAGAGGAAGATAGAACCCGCGCGTCACAGTCAGATACAGATTACGCTCTAGTACATCATCAGTTCACCTCCAGGAAGGATTCTGGATCTTTTTTTGCTATGGGATCTCTGAGCGCACAGCCTTGCTTTATCTTTGCCAAGCCCGAGAGTTAGGGTGGCTTGTCCTTTCCAGAAGCTGAGCTTCAACTGGGGCACCTGCTACGTTTATATTGGTAAGTGTTTCCTGTTGAGGTTTAGTTTCTGTAAAAATGAGCATCGTGACCGAACCAACCGGAGTATTTTCTACGAGTATGTCAGTAAGCGTTACCTAGCATGTTTTATACGCCCCGTTTATATTGTACACTAGGGGTACCTGATGGGCCACGGGGTAAACGTCTCCAGCAACCTTGTGTGCCTTTGGCAATGTTATTGTTACTAGTGTGTCTCTGTGGAGATGTCCTCGTGCTTCTGTGCATCAACAACGCACCACCGGAATCGGCGGTAAACGCAGTGGGGTCGTTTTGGAAAGCTGTCCGTCATCCTGGTAAAAGGCGGGAATTCCTTTACCTACTTCGAGGGTGGACGGGGCGTGGCTCAGCGGGCGGAGCTTACAGGTGCTTCATAAAGGGAGAACCTTCTACTCTGTGTCTCCAGGAGAGGGAGATAGAACCTGCGCGTCACAGTCAGATACAGATTACGCTCTAGTACATCATCAGTTCACCTCCAGGAAGGATTCTAGATCTTTTTCTGCTATGGGATCTCTGGGCGCACAGCCTTGCTTTAGTTTCCAAAGAAACTATAAATCAATAGAAATATACATATAATCTGAAAAAAAGAATTATCCCCATAGGCATATGCAGTTCATAGTTGTTTGAAAAAGGTGGTTATGAAGGAAAGAGCCAACTCTTGAGTAGTTTCCTGAAAACAAGAAAGTTATCTGTGGCTCTTATAGTTGGGGGTAATGAATTCCATAGTTTGGCTGCTTGGACGGAGAAGGATGTACCACCTACAGTCTTTTTCTTGTATGGTGGTGTTCTAAGTCGGGGTGCCAGTCTTGAGCGGAGGGTTCTTTGTTGGATGTATTTGGTAATTTTCTTTCTGATGAAAAGCGGTCCTGTTCCATGTATAGCTTTGTGGGTGATACAAAGCAGCTTGAAAGTGCATCTTCTGGCAACGGGTAGCCAGTGTAGTGCTCTCAAGGCAGGGGAGATGTGGGCTTGCGGCTTTATATGTAGTAGTAGCCTGGCTGCGGAATTCTGGATACGTTGTAGTTTTTTCATAACAGATAGAGATGATCCATGGTAGAGGCTATTGGCATAATCGAGTTTGGATAATACAAGTGAGATAGTAGCTTGCACCTTGTGTGGAAATCCGAGGTGAGGGAAAATGCGTCGTAAAGTCTTTAAGGTGATGAAGCTTGTGCGTGCTAATTTGTCTACTTGGGCATTCAAAGTTAGTTTGGAATCCATGGTGATTCCTAGGTTTTTCACTTCCTTGGATAATTGAGGAGGTGGTCCGAGATCGTCAGGCCAGCCGCACAGAGGGTCATAATGTTTCCAGTCACCACATGTGAGTATTTCAGTTTTGGAGGTATTTAGTTTGAGATGGCTCCAGGTCATCCACTGATCAACGGCTCTGAGGCAACTGAAGATTTGAGAGTTTTCAATGTTTTTGGGGTCTTCTAATTGAAGTAGTATTTGTGTGTCATCTGCATAGTTGTAGCATGTGAGATGGAAATCATTGATCAGTTCTGGTAAAGATATCATGTAGATGTTAAAAAGCAAAGGTGAGATGATTGACCCTTGGGGGACCCCTGTTTTTGTGAGGTAGGGTTCGGATGAGAAGGGGGGTGAGTGGATGATATTTGTTCTTTTTTGGAGATAGGAAGTAATCCAGTCGAGGGCAATCCCTTGTATGCCGGCTTCGTGGAGTCTTTGAGTTAGGGTGTCATGGTCAACTGTATCAAAGGCAGCTGAGAGGTCCAAGAGAAGTAGTGCAGCAACTCCATTTCGGTCAACTGTGTTTTTAAGATCGTCCCAGATTGCCATGAGTGCCGATTCAGTGCTTCTTCCTTGGCGGAATCCAGTTTGGAAGTCTGAAAGTATAGAGTTGTCTTCAATGAATTGTGACATCTGGGCGAATGCTGCTCTTTCTATCAATTTGCCCAGGAAAGGTCCATTTGTGATAGGTCTGTAGTTGTTTGGGTCTTGCGGGTCTAGATTTGTTTTCTTTAATAATGGTCGTATGTATGCCTTTTTCAGGTCTGTAGGAAAAGTTCCTGAAGTTAAAGAGTTGTTGATGATTCTTCTTACAGGTGTGGCAGCGGAAGTAGATAGCAGGATGTTCTTGAAGATCTGTGGTGGGCAAGGGTCAGAAGGGCAACCAGAAGGTCTGCTTGCTTTGACCAAATCCATAAATTCATCCTGGGATATTTGTTTGAAGGACTGTAGAGGTTGGGATGGTTTATTCTTAAAGGGTATTTTAGTAAAGGGGTTGGTGCTGATGGTTTTCTTCTGTTTTAAATAGGAGTCCAGTGTGTCTGCCTTGGTTGTGTAGTGAGTTGCCAATTTGTTTGTGAAATCTTGAGTGGTGGGATGACTTCCTTCCATGCATGTGGGTTTTCGAAATTCATTGAGAATTTTGTAAAATTCCTTGGTTGTAGATTGAGCATTTAGAATTCTGTCTGAGTAGTATCTTTTTTTAGCTTTTTTGATTGATGATTTGTATATCCTGTTAAGTTTGTGTAGCTGCAGTTTGTCTTGACTGTTGTTTGTTTTGAGCCAGGTCCGCTGCAACTTTCTGATTTGTTTTTTAATCTTTTTAAGTTCTGTGTTTCTCCAAGGTGTTGGTTTTCTTTTGTCATGTTTAGATTTTCTGAGTGGTATTAGGACATCAAAAGCTTCCTGTAGCCACTCATAAAGTTTAGGTACAGAATTGATTGTATCTAGATCTGTCTTTGCTGTTAGTTGTGTTTCTAAGTGATCCAAATTGAGTTTTCTCCATGGTCGATAGGTGTATGTATGTAGGTGGTTGTGGGGTGTGTTGATTTGTGGAGTTGTCTGTCGGAAAGTTATCAGATGGTGGTCTGACCAGGTGGTTGGTGTGATGCTATGAATAGTAACAAGTTCAGGCTTAGCAAAAATGACATCTAGGATGTGACCAGCGATGTGTGTGGGATTGTGTACAATCTGATGTAGATTCAATGCGAGTAGGCCAGTGGTGATAGCTTTTGGATGGGGCATATTGGGTTTGTCAAACCAAATGTTTAGATCCCCAAGAATGCATAGATTGGAGTATAGTGTAATAAGGTTTGAGACTATGTCAAGAAAGGCATCTGGGAAAGTGGAGTTGTTAGGTGGAGGTCTGTAAAGGAGGAGAAAGTTACAGGTGGAAGTTGGAGTAGGGTGGCATCTGGTAAGGAGGGCTTCACAACCTTGTATGGAGATGTTGTCTGTTTTACTGAGGTTTATTGCCTGTTTGAATATAATAGCTAGTCCACCTCCTCTCTTGCCTATACGGTTTTGTGTGATGGTTTGATAGCCTGGAGGAAGGGCTTCGTGCAATACTGGTGCCATGTCATCTCCCAACCAGGTTTCCGTAATGAATAGTAAGTCAGGTTGTGTGTCTGTGAGCAGGTCGTAGATGTGGTGCTTGTTTTTTGAGAGTGATCGAGCATTTATGAGCTGGCAGTTTAGATAGGGTGTGTTAGTGGTAGTGTTGTTTTGTTTAGTAGAAGGGTAAGTAGTATAATGTGAGCTTGAAGCAGGAGTGTTGCTAGTTGTGTTGACTGTTTGAGGCTCACAATAGTCTTGCTTTTCAACATAGTGTTCCTCTTCCAGCAGGTTTAGGAGGCATTTTGTTGGGTCTGTGTGTGTGGGTGGTGAACTTGGTGGCTGAGAGAGCCATGAGGAGTGTAGTGTTTTTTGTAGGGTAGTTTTATTATGAAACAAACAAGGGGATGCGAGGTTGCTATGAGTGGCATGTTTTTTATTATGTTTGCGTTTGTTTAGTGTGGAAGGAGTATGGGTTAGGGGTGGGGGAGGAGCATGTGGATCATGATGTAAGGCTCTAAATTGTGCAATGGAGGAGAGGCGACTGAATGAAGGTTGCTGGGATGGGGTGCTTGTGGTAGGTGTTTGTGAAGAGTGGGGGGGTAGGGGTGGAGATAGGGTGGAATTTGTATCCTGTGTGTAGTCTTGGGGGTGAGATTGGGTATGATGAAGAGTGTAATGTAAGTTTGTGTTGCTTTGATGTGCTGATGTTTGTGGTTGGTATTGTTTTTGTGGAATAATGAGAGGGGTTATTGGTGTAGTTGTTTTTGGTGAGGGACTTGTATGCAAGTTAGTGCTGTTAAGTGGAATTTGAGTGTTAGATGGGGTGTTGATGTGTTTTGGAGATGAATGTATGAGGTGTATATGAGGTGATGGATGTGTGTCAGGGAGATAAGTATTAGTTGAGATTACTGGAAGAGGTCATATGTGTGGTGGAGTGAAATGTGGGAATTGTATGGTTGTGTGTAATTGGTGAGCAGAGGGGAAGAGTGTGTGTAGATGATGTGTTTGAAGGCAGGGTTTTGGCATTGTTATGAGTTCAGGCGGTCTGTGTGAAGCGAACAGCGGATAGTGTTTTTGGTTAGTATGTGTAGAGAGTGTGTATCTGGGAGACTGAAACGGAGAGAGTTGTATGTTGTAGTTTTGTATTGTGTGGGCGGTGGCAGGTAGTGTTAGTGGGAGGGGATAGAGTAGTGTTTGCTGTGAGTATGAAGGTGTTTGACTGTAATAGTTATGGGGTGTATGTGTATATGTGTTGTATGTAGGGTATTGTGTTGGGTGGTGGGGCAATGCATTATGTCTGTAATCAGTTTGTGATGCATGAGTTGGATATCTTTGCAGATAATGTGTTTGCATGTTGAGGGATGTGTTGGGGCAGAAACCATTTCTGGTGGAATGAGAATGGGAATTGGGCAGCATTTCTGGCCCTAGTCCCTAGTCCCTACCTGTCCCGAACAGACCCAAACAGACAGCTGCCCTTGTCCTCTCCGCCCTTTGCCTCGACGCCCGGGCTCAGACGCCCTGAATCCTAGCCTTTTATAGCCCTACTGGCCAATAAGAAGCTGGTCCTAACCCTAGCCAATCCAATTTGTAAACCCTAATTTAGCCAATTAGTGGGAGACCCAGCCCTAATCACCAGTCACAGCCCTATTTCCTGACCCCCAATCACAGCCCCAGCCCTAGAACCAACAGCCAATCAGAATCCTAGCCCTATCCACCAATCACAGCCCTAGAACCAACAGCCAATCAGAATCCTAGCCCTATCCACCAATCACAGCCCTAGAACCAACAGCCAATCAGAATCCCAGCCCTATCCACCAATCACAGCCCTAGAACCAACAACCAATCAGAATCCTAGCCCTATCCACCAATCACAGCCCTAGAACCAACAGCCAATCAGAATCCCAGGCCTATCCACCAATCACAGCCCTAGAACCAACAGCCAATCAGAATCCCAGCCCTATCCACCAATCACAGCCCTAGAACCAACAGCCAATCAGAATCCTAGCCCTATCCACCAATCACAGCCCTAGAACCAACAGCCAATCAGAATCCCAGGCCTATCCACCAATCACAGCCCTAGAACCAACAGCCAATCAGAATCCCAGCCCTATCCACCAATCACAGCCCTAGAACCAACAGCCAATCAGAATCCCAGCCCTATCCACCAATCACAGCCCTAGAACCAACAGCCAATCAGAATCCCAGCCCTATCCACCAATCACAGCCCTAGAACCAACAGCCAATCAGAATCCCAGCCCTATCCACCAATCACAGCCCTAGAACCAACAGCCAATCAGAATCCCAGCCCTATCCACCAATCACAGCCCTAGAAACAAACAGCCAATCAGAAAACCCAGCCCTATCCACCAATCACAGCCCTAGAACCAACAGCCAATCAGAATCCCAGCCCTATCCACCAATCACAGCCCTAGAACCAACAGCCAATCAGAATCCCAGCCCTATCCACCAATCACAGCCCTAGAAACAAACAGCCAATCAGAAAACCCAGCCCTATCCACCAATCACAGCCCTAGAACCAACAGCCAATCAGAATCCCAGCCCTATCCACCAATCACAGCCCTAGAACCAACAGCCAATCAGAATCCCAGCCCTATCCACCAATCACAGCCCTAGAAACAAACAGCCAATCAGAAAACCCAGCCCTATCCACCAATCACAGCCCTAGAACCAACAGCCAATCAGAATCCCAGCCCTATCCACCAATCACAGCCCTAGAACCAACAGCCAATCAGAATCCCAGCCCTATCCACCAATCACAGCCCTAGAAACAAACAGCCAATCAGAATCCCAGCCCTATCCACCAATCATAAATGCATCCCTGGAGCTAGCAACCAATGAAACACCATCTCCCAAAAGAACCTATCATAACAGCATGTGCAACAACCACGAGGAACAAATATAAGGGGCAAGTTAACTAAAGTCCAGTCCCTGGGGCCTGGGGGAGGCTACTGGTGCTCTATTCAGTATCTCCTTGGATACAGACAGGCTGAATCCACACTTTCAAGCTAGCAGAGTCTACTTTTCAGGTAAGGGGGAGATTGTTTAAGAGACAAACACTGCAATAGTTCTGGGCGCACACTCTAAAAATCGGGCTTTTTAAGGCAAAAAAGACAGGGGGGCAGACAGCTTGTAAGCACAATTTAAATCACACAAACAGATTAAAAAACAGTCTCCTAAAACCACACTCTGAAAGGTCTATGTAGTCTTTTTACTAAGAATAGGGGTGAAAAAAAGAGGGGCGGGGGGGGGAGCCACTAAACTAGCAAGGGAATTCACACAGTCACAGCAAAAAAACGATTTTGAAAGAAACACCACTTTAAAAGAGGCCAAGCTGCCTGAAAAACACAGAGAGTCCACAGTAAAACAAACACTGTTTGAACAATTAATACTATTGGACTAGAAAATATCTTTGGGCTCCTTACCTAGGTCTCTTTGCAATCCTTGAACACTGGGCTGTATCAGGACACAGGAGAGAATGCACAGAGGAACACAAAATGGAGGTGCCTGTCTTTGGCCTTCGCTCCACAAACTTAAGGAGCCAGAGCAGGTGGGGGGGGGGCGGGCCTCAGGTGCAGCAGAGACTCAGGGAGCCAATCAGCTAAGTCCAGTCCCTGGGGCCTGGGGGGGCTACTGGTGCTCTATTCAGTATCTCCTTGGATACAGACAGGCTGAATCCACACTTTCAAGCTAGCAGAGTCTACTTTTCAGGTAAGGGGGAGATTGTTTAAGAGACAAACACTGCAATAGTTCTGGGCGCACACTCTAAAAATCGGGCTTTTTAAGGCAAAAAAGACAGGGGGGCAGACAGCTTGTAAGCACAATTTAAATCACACAAACAGATTAAAAAACAGTCTCCTAAAACCACACTCTGAAAGGTCTATGTAGTCTTTTTACTAAGAATAGGGGTGAAAAAAAGGGGGGTAGGGGGGGGGGAGCCACTAAACTAGCAAGGGAATTCACACAGTCACAGCAAAAAAACGATTTTGAAACAAACACCACTTTAAAAGAGGCCAAGCTGCCTGAAAAACACAGAGAGTCCACAGTAAAACAAACACTGTTTGAACAATTAATACTATTTGACTAGAAAATATCTGTGGGCTCCTTACCTAGGTCTCTTTGCAATCCTTGAACACTGGGCTGTATCAGGACACAGGAGAGAATGCACAGAGGAACACAAAATGGAGGTGCCTGTCTTTGGCCTTCCCTCCACAAACTTAAGGAGCCAGAGCAGGTGGGGGGGGGCGGGCCTCAGGTGCAGCAGAGACTCAGGGAGCCAATCAGCTAAGTCCAGTCCCTGGGGCCTGGGGGGGCTACTGGTGCTCTATTCAGTATCTCCTTGGATACAGACAGGCTGAATCCACACTTTCAAGCTAGCAGAGTCTACTTTTCAGGTAAGGGGGAGATTGTTTAAGAGACAAACACTGCAATAGTTCTGGGCGCACACTCTAAAAATCGGGCTTTTTAAGGCAAAAAAGACAGGGGGGCAGACAGATTTAAATCACACACACAGATTAAAAAAACAGTCTCCTAAAACCACACTCTGAAAGGTCTATGTAGTCTTTTTACTAAGAATAGGGGTGAAAAAAAGGGGGGCAGAGGGGGGGGAGCCACTAAACTAGCAAGGGAATTCACACAGTCACAGCAAAAAAAACGATTTTGAAACAAACACCACTTTAAAAGAGGCCAAGCTGCCTGAAAAACACAGAGAGTCCACAGTAAAACAAACACTGTTTGAACAATTAATACTATTTGACTAGAAAATATCTTTGGGCTCCTTACCTAGGTCTCTTTGCAATCCTTGAACACTGGGCTGTATCAGGACACAGGAGAGAATGCACAGAGGAACACAAAATGGAGGTGCCTGTCTTTGGCCTTCGCTCCACAAACTTAAGGAGCCAGAGCAGGTGGGGGGGGGGGGCGGGCCTCAGGTGCAGCAGAGACTCAGGGAGCCAATCAGCTAAGTCCAGTCCCTGGGGCCTGGGGGAGGCTAATGGTGCTCTATTCAGTATCTCCTTGGATACAGACAGGCTGAATCCACACTTTCAAGCTAGCAGAGTCTACTTTTCAGGTAAGGGGGAGATTGTTTAAGAGACAAACACTGCAATAGTTCTGGGCGCACACTCTAAAAATCGGGCTTTTTAAGGCAAAAAAGACAGGGGGGCAGACAGCTTGTAAGCACAATTTAAATCACACAAACAGATTAAAAAAACAGTCTCCTAAAACCACACTCTGAAAGGTCTATGTAGTCTTTTTACTAAGAATAGGGGTGAAAAAAGGGGGGCGGGGGGGGGGTGAGCCACTAAACTAGCAAGGGAATTCACACAGTCACAGCAAAAAAAGATTTTGAAACAAACACCACTTTAAAAGAGGCCAAGCTGCCTAAAAAACACAGAGAGTCCACAGTAAAACAAACACTGTTTGAACAATTAATACTATTTGACTAGAAAATATCTTTGGGCTCCTTACCTAGGTCTCTTTGCAATCCTTGAACACTGGGCTGTATCAGGACACAGGAGAGAATGCACAGAGGAACACAAAATGGAGGTGCCTGTCTTTGGCCTTCCCTCCACAAACTTAAGGAGCCAGAGCAGGTGGGGGGGGGGGGGCGGGCCTCAGGTGCAGCAGAGACTCAGGGAGCCAATCAGCTAAGTCCAGTCCCTGGGGCCTGGGGGGGCTACTGGTGCTCTATTCAGTATCTCCTTGGATACAGACAGGCTGAATCCACACTTTCAAGCTAGCAGAGTCTATTTTTCAGGTAAGGGGGAGATTGTTTAAGAGACAAACACTGCAATAGTTCTGGGCGCACACTCTAAAAATCGGGCTTTTTAAGGCAAAAAAGACAGGGGGGCAGACAGCTTGTAAGCACAATTTAAATCACACAAACAGATTAAAAAAACAGTCTCCTAAAACCACACTCTGAAAGGTCTATGTAGTCTTTTTACTAAGAATAGGGGTGAAAAAAAGGGGGGCAGGGGGGGGGAGCCACTAAACTAGCAAGGGAATTCACAATCACAGCAAAAAAACGATTTTGAAACAAACACCACTTTAAAAGAGGCCAAGCTGCCTGAAAAACACAGAGAGTCCACAGTAAAACAAACACTGTTTGAACAATTAATACTATTTGACTAGAAAATATCTTTGGGCTCCTTACCTAGGTCTCTTTGCAATCCTTGAACACTGGGCTGTATCAGGACACAGGAGAGAATGCACAGAGGAACACAAAATGGAGGTGCCTGTCTTTGGCCTTCCCTCCACAAACTTAAGGAGCCAGAGCAGGTGGGGGGGGGGGGGGCCTCAGGTGCAGCAGAGACTCAGGGAGCCAATCAGCTAAGTCCAGTCCCTGGGGCCTGGGGGAGGCTAATGGTGCTCTATTCAGTATCTCCTTGGATACAGACAGGCTGAATCCACACTTTCAAGCTAGCAGAGTCTACTTTTCAGGTAAGGGGGAGATTGTTTAAGAGACAAACACTGCAATAGATCTGGGCGCACACTCTAAAAATCGGGCTTTTTAAGGCAAAAAAGACAGGGGGGCAGACAGCTTGTAAGCACAATTTAAATCACACAAACAGATTAAAAAACAGTCTCCTAAAACCACACTCTGAAAGATCTATGTAGTCTTTTTACTAAGAATAGGGGTGAAAAAAAGGGGGGCAGGGGGGGGGAGCCACTAAACTAGCAAGGGAATTCACACAGTCACAGCAAAAAAACGATTTTGAAACAAACACCACTTTAAAAGAGGCCAAGCTGCCTGAAAAACACAGAGAGTCCACAGTAAAACAAACACTGTTTGAACAATTAATACTATTTGACTAGAAAATATCTTTGGGCTCCTTACCTAGGTCTCTTTGCAATCCTTGAACACTGGGCTGTATCAGGACACAGGAGAGAATGCACAGAGGAACACAAAATGGAATGTGTGACGCAGTAGTAAATGAAGCCATGTGGGCCCCTGAAATGGCGGCTGCCTGACCTCTAAACTGGGACAATGGGATGTGAGGTATCTGCGCTGGCCTTGTACACCGTCGCGGTAGGCGGTCGTAGACCGCGGCGCAATGCTGCATTGGTTAACATTGGACCCTATGGGTCCCAGGAGCCAATGATGAAGTGCGCCGGGGGTGATGATACGCACCGCCGCGGACGTCACCGCCGTGGACGTGACTGCCATTTTCTATCTGTTCAATCACTCGATACCTGATCTTCGACAGGAGAGGACCTACACTGTAAAGTGCTGCTGTGACCTCGGTCTGGAAGAGACAATGGCTGCTGCGTCTGGGGAAAGGGCCCCTGCCTTCACTGCTCAGGAGTTGGAGAAGCTAGTAGACGGGGTCCTCCCCCAGTACACGCTACTCTACGGTCCTCCAGACCAACAGGAAAGTACACACGGAGCACGTTGTATGGGCTATGCCTGGGTGGAGAGGGCTGGTTGTAAGAGGGAAGGGGGCAGAGTTCAGGGAACATGAATGAGTGTGAATGCATGTGCCACATGGCAAGGACAGGGATGTGGGCCACTCACTTCGACGGTTCAGTTGGTAATGACTTCTCTTCTTCCCCTGTGCATATCATGTAGGTCAGCGCGCACCAGAAGAAGGACATTTGGCGTGCCATCGCCAAGGACGTACGGACCCTGAGGGTCCACCAGAGACGGGGCACCCACTGCCGGAAAAGATGGGAGTACATTCGCCGCTGGAGCAAGAAGACCGCGGAGGCTCAGCTGGGGATGGGCTCCCAACGTGGGAGGGGTGCCCGTCGCCCCATGACCCCCCTGATGTTACGGATCCTGGCAGTGGCCTACCTGGAGTTGGATGGGCGCTTGAGGGCATCACAGCAGACACAAGGAGGTGAGTACACCCTCATTCTGGGTACTTTGCGTGCAGTTGAGGGGTCTGGGTGTGGGAGGAGGGCTGTGGGTTTCCCTAGGCCAGGGCAACTTCCGTAGGCTAGGCCCCTCCGTAATGCAGGCCATGTGCCACTCCACCCCACCTCAGTAGAGTGCCAAGTACAGGTATACATGCCCCTGTGGCATCCATGTGTGCAGATGTCCACCATAGCTATGTAGGCCATATCCCAGGGATTGCATATGTAGAGGACAAGAGCACAGCGTAGTGCAGGGGGCTGCTGTGTCTGTATTGTCCGCCAACGATAGCGGTAAGCCATGCACTCAACCTGTCTTTCTTCTGCCTTCCCCCCCCTTTTTCTGCTCTCCCTGTTCTTTTGTGCATCAGCATCATCAGGCGGAGGTACAGTGGCACCGGAGCACGAGGGAGCTGCATCCCACATGGCCATGGAGGGCCACACCACGGACTCAGAATGCACCATTGGGACGGAGGGCGAGGGGAGCTACACGACAGTCACCGGATCACCAACCAGCGACACGGACTCGTCCGTCGATGGGAGCTCCCTTGTGGTGGCGGCACCATCTGTGCCCCCCACTTCTACAGGTACAGCCGCCACCTCCCCTACCAGCATCGCCCTCCCAGCAGCCCCCCAGCATTCGCCTGTGCCTGGTCACCCAGGAGGGTGGGCATCACCTTTGCCCCAGGCACCTCAGGCCCTGCCCCTGTCACCCCTGCTGCCCTCAGTGAGGAGGCCATTGACCTCCTCAGGTCACTCACTGTTGGGCAGTCTACCATTGTGAATGCCATCCAGGGTGTAGAAAGGGAGTTGCAACACACTAATGCATTCCTGGAGGGCATTAATTCTGATAAGGCTGCCCGTCATCGAACCCTGCAATCTCTGGCCTCAGCACTGATGGCAGCCATTGTCCCTGTGTCTAGCCTCCCCCCTCCAACTTCCTCCACCCAGACCCAATCCCCTGTACCCCAGCCTATCCCAAGCACACCATCAGACAAGCATGCATACACCTCAACACACAAAAGTAGCTCAGGCAAACATAGGCACCACATATCCCACAGGCACTCACACAAGCATCACACACATACAGACACAGCAACATCCACTGCCTTCACTGTGTCCCCCTCCTCGTCATCTCCCTCCTCCCTCTCAGTCTCGTCTACACTCTCACCTGCATGCAGTACATCTACAGGCACTAGGACTCGCACCAGAACACCCAGCACCACACCCCGCTCACCTGCACTCACCACCCCCACTACCATTTACACATCCCCTGTGTCCTCTCCCAGTGTGTCTGTGACGCCCCCTCCCAAAGTACACAAACGCGGGCACCCACACACCCAACATCCATCCACCTCACGACAGCCTCCAGTACCTGCACCTGCACCCAAAACGCCTAAAGTGACACCTCCTACAACCACCTCCTCTTCCTCCACTCCCAGACCCCCTCCAGCTACCCATCCCAGAGTTCATCAGAAACTCTCCCTCAGCAACGTTGACCTCTTTGCCCCCACCCCCACCCCCACACCTCCAATTCATAAGTCACGTAGTAGCACCTCAGCCAAAAAGACTCCAGTACCAGTGGTCCGTGTTACAGGTGTGTGGAGTGTGCCGGCCACCAGGGCAGGCAGTGTGACACGGAGCCAAAGCACGGCCAGTCCACCCCCTGTAAAGCATCTCAAGTTGGAAAGTGGCCCACGGGACAGGGTGAAGACTCCTGGCGGCAAAACTGCTCACAAGGGTCCCACGGGGATTGCAGAGTCAGCTGTGACTCCTCCAAAAGTGGTGAAGTGCCAGAAGAAGTTTGCACAGTCTGGTAAGAGCAGCACGGCGGAGAAGGACGCCATCCTCCCCGGTGGCCGGGACGCCACCGCCAGCACCGTCGTCACTGGTCAGTAGACCACCGCCAGAGTCATTGCCCATGAGAGCAGCAGTATCGTCACTGGTCAGGAGACCACCGCCGGAGTCATTGCCCAGGAGGGCAGCAATATCATCACTGGTCAGGAGACCACCGCCGGAGTCATTGCCCAGGAGGGCAGGAGTATCGTCACTGGTCAGGAGACCACTGCCGGAGTCATTGCCCAAGAGGGCAGGAGTATCGTCACTGGTCAGGAGACCACTGCCGGAGTCAGTGCCCATGAGGGCAGGAGTATCGTCACTGGTCAGGAGACCACCGCCGGAGTCAGTGACCAGGAGGGCCCCGGCTGCCACACACCAATGCACAGGTCAGAGACCGCCATGGCAAAGCACCGCTGAACAAGGAACTCACCGCCATGGTGAAGACCGCTGAACAGGGCAAAGCACCGCTGAACAGGGCAGAGAACCGCTGAACAGGGCAGAGACCGCCATGGCAAAGCACCGCTGCACAAGGAAATCACCGCCATGGTGAAGACCACTGAACAGGGCAAAGCACCGCTAAACAGGGCAAAGCACCGCTGAACAGGGCAGAGCACCACTGAAGAAGGAAAACACCGCCACATCAAGCATCGTAATCCCATGTACAGCTGGGACAGTGACGGAACAGGAACCGTCACGGGGAGCCTAATGCAGTGTGGGCACCATTCCCCCTCCAGAACCAGTGGAGACATGCATCCACTCCGTCTGTCCTTAACAAGATGAAGAACTCTGGGCACTAGTCCCCCTCCAGAACCAGTGGAGACTGTTATCCACTTGAGAGACTGTGGCTTTGCACTCCCCAGGATGGAACAGTGGGCAAACCACCCACTGCAGAGACTTGAGAGACTGTGGCTTTGCACTCCCCAGGATTGAACAGTGGGCAAACCACCACTGTAGAGACTTGAGAGACTGTGGCTTTGCACTCCCCAGAATGGAACAGTGGGCATGGAGCCCTGTCGTGGATCTGGTTTGGTGTTGTCATCCGGCTGAGGTGCCCCCCCCTTCCCTTCCCCCTGAGGTGCCTGTTGTATTTCTATCTGATGCCCCAGCAGTGTTCTCTCCGTTTGTGGACAGGTATCTACTGTGGGCCTCGCCCATGCATTTTTGGCCTAGTGGTGCACGGACATTGATATGTGCATACCTGCACTACTTCTCGTAATGTATAAAATCCGGAATGTGTATATATATCTGTATATATTTGGTAACTGTATTTTGATACATTACAATTTTTGAACTGATTTCCTTTGATCTTTGCATTCTTCCGGGGGGGTTGTGGGTTGTTCCAGTGATGTTTGGAAATGCATTGGTGTGTGTGTTGTAATGTGCAAGGGTGAGGGTGGGGGTGTTGCGTATGTGTGTCCCCCTGACTTTTGCCTCCCCCTCCCCTATGTCATAGGTGCAGTACTCACCGTTGTCTTCGCCGCCGCCGTTGCTGGTGTTCGTAAATGAGCAGGAAGATAAGGGCAGGTAGGATTCGTAATTCCTGCTCCATGGTGTCCTCCTTCCTCTTGGGATGTGTAGAAGGTGAGCTTTTTCCCATTACAAAAGCTGTTTCCGCTGTGTTTTTATCCACGTTGAATCCGCCCCGGAAACGGTGGCGGATTGGCGGGTTGTGATACTGTGGGCGGTACATTGTCTCCCGCCTGTCTGTTGGCGGTGACCGCCGCGCTGCATGTTTGTACCGCCGCGGTGGTCGGAGTGTTAAAGTGACTGTCTATGTTGCCGGTTTCCGCCACGGTCATGATTCCCTTTTTTTGTCCGCCGGCCTGTTTGCGGTATTACCTCACCTTTAACACCGTCCGCCAGGGTTGTAATGACCCCCTTAATGTCTAATGCAGAAGAGATAGTGATGGAACTCAACGTCACCCCTTACCTGCATCTTAGGATGTCAGAGTTAAGGTCTCTCTGCAAACTAAAAAAGATTAAAACTGGTTCAAACCCTACCAAAGTACAGCTCCAGGAGCTTTTGGCAGAGTTTGCTAAAAACAAACCCTCTGATGATGGCCTCACAGAGGGGGACCCTAGTGACATAGAGGATTTCCCACCTCCAGTTCTAGATAGGGAGCCCAGGGTCTCTCAAACCCTGACTCCAAATGTAATAGTCAGAGATGCTGCTTCTCTCACAGGAGAGTCCAGCAACTCTGGAAGCATTGAGGGCAGCCTCAATGAAGAGGACCTCCTGCTAGCCAGGATGGCCAAAAGATTGGCTTTAGAGAGATAGCTCCTAGCCATAGAAAGGGAAAGACAAGAGATGGGTTTTGGTCCCATCAATGGTGGCAGCAACATAAATAGGGTCAGAGATTCTCCTGACATGCTCATGATCCCTAAAGGGATTGTAACTAAATATGAGGATGGTGATGACATCACCAAATGGTTCACAGCTTTTGAGAGGGCTTGTGCAACCAGAAAAGTAAACAAATCTCACTGGGGTGCTCTCCTTTGGGAAATGTTCACTGGAAAGTGTAGGGATAGACTCCTCACACTCTCTGGAAAAGATGCAGAATCCTATGACCTCATGAAGGTTACCCTGATTGAGGGCTTTGGATTCTCCACTGAGGAGTACAGGATTAGGTTCAGGGGGACTCAAAAATCCTCGAGCCAGACCTGGGTTGATTTTGTAGACTACTCAGTGAAAACACTGGATGGTTTGGTAACTGGAAATGAAGTGCATGACTATGTTGGGCTTTATAATTTGTTTATGAAAGAACACATTTTAAGTAACTGCTTCAATGAAAAGTTGCATCAGTATCTGGTAGACCTAGGTCCAATTTCTCCCCAAGAATTACGAAAGAAGGCAGACCACTGGGTCAAGACTAGGGTACCAAAACTTCCACTGGGGGTGACCAAAAGAAAGGGGTTACAAAGCCTCCCCAGGAGAAAGTGGGTGACACTAGAAATAAAGAAAAGGAGTCCTCTGTAGGCCCCCAAAAACCAGACCAGGTGGGTGGGCCCCGAGACACAACCCAAAACAAAGGTGGGTACCAGGGAAAGAACTGGGATGCCACTAAGGCATGGTGCCAAAACTGTAGACAGACAGGGCACCACACCAAGGACACTTCTTGTCCCAAAAACAAACCCCCTAGCAAAATCCCAGGGGTGACCAGTGTAGCCATTTGGGATGACTCCTCAGATGAGGAGGTCTTCATAGCCCTCAACTGGAAAAAGGGCCCAACGGGTGAGTTGGAGATTCCAGAGGGAAGTAGACACTTCCACAACCTACTGGTGAATGGAATCCCAGCCACTGCCCTGAGAGACACTTGTGCCAGTCACACTATTGTGCATGACAGGCTGGTGTTCGCAAACCAGTACATCCCAGGTTAGACTGCCAGAGTAAGAGTTAGCCAAGACAGGGTCACTGATAGGCCTGTGGCTTTTGTGCCCATAGAAGTGGGTGGGACTTTTAGTTGGAGAAGAGTGGTAGTCAGTACAGACCTCCCCCTTGATTGTCTCCTTGGAAATGACTACCCAGAGGTTAGTCAGAGCCCAAGAGAGGAACTGGTCCAGTGCCAGTCCTCTCCCAAGGATTCTGGAGGTGCTACCCCTGCAGGAACTGCAAGTAGGCCCCAGAAGAAAAAGAAAAGAAAACAGTGTAGGAAGGGTGGACAACCTTTAGCCAAGGTTCCAGCAAGCCAAGGAGATTCTGCTCCAGTAGGGGAGAACTCCAAAAGTGGCACTGGTAAAGTCCAACCTGACCCACAAGAAGTCCTGGCTAGTCAGGCAACTGTTAAGCCTGAGTGGGTGGCTGCTCAGCTAACAGAAGAAAGAGTGGAAGAAGGGTGTTTACTACAAGATGTAGTAACCCCCCACTCTAATACAGCAGACAGGCACCCTGAACCCAATGAAGCCTGTAACTTAGCCCCTTCCCTTGTAGGTGAAGAGCTAAAGGTGTGGTTCTGGGCACTGACAGCTGTCAGTGGCCTCTGCTGGGTGTTAGCCTTTATGGCTGCACTATCCTTGGCATGGTGCTCTGACCCCATGCCACATAGCAAGTTAGGCCCCCTGACTCTGTTAGTCATGGTGGGGTTACTCCAACTCTGGGTAACCGCTTTGGGTAAGCTAGGGGTGACCCTGGCTAAGATAAGATTAGCAGAGGTGGATACCTCCAACCCAAAAATAGAGAGAATGGGTGAAGACATTAAAGGCACAGACAAGAGGCAATTCAAACTAGGTCCTATCACTGTGGAAGTGGGTCAGTTCCCCAGAGGGAATGACCTGAACAGGTGGATGTAAGGCAGAGTAGGCCCTGCAACAAACCAGCCTATTTCCTCTACTCTTCCTCGCCTGACAGACTAGGAAGACTCTCCTAGCTTTGGCTGAGTCTCCTGGTCTGTGGGCTTGGGGGGGTGGGGCTTGTGTAAGGAAATGGCTCCCTGTTGCAGTTACCCCTCACTTTTTGACTGATACTGATGCTGACTTGACTGTGAAGTGTGCTGGGACCCTGCTAACCAAGCCCCAGCACCAGTGCTCTTTCACCTAAAATGTACCATTGTCTCCACAATTGGCACAACCCTGGCACCCATGTAAGTCCCTTGTAACTGGTACCCCTGGTACTAAGGGCCCTGAGTCCAGGGAAGGTCTCTAAGGGCTGCAGCATGTCTTATGCCACCCTAGGGACCCCTCACTCAGCACAGACACACTGCTAGCCAGCTTGTGTGTGCTGGTAGGGAGAAAATGACTAAGTCGACATGACGTTCCCCTCAGGGTGCCATGCCAACCTCACACTGCCTATGGCATAGGTAAGTCACCCCTCTAGCAGGCCTTACAGCCCTAAGGCAGGGTGCACTATACCACAGATGAGGGCACAGATGCATGAGCACTATGCCCCTACAGTGTCTATGCAAAACCTTGGACCTTGTAAGTGCAGGGTAGCCATAAGAGTATATGGTCTGGGAGTCTGTCAAAAACGAACTCCACAGCTCCATAATGGCTACACTGAATACTGGGAAGTTTGGTATCAAACTTCTCAGAATAATAAACCCACACTGATGCCAGTGTTGCATTTTTAATAAAAAGGGACACAGAAGGCATCTTAGAGATGCCCCCTGTATTTTACCCAATTGTTCAGTGCAGGACTGACTGATCTGTGCCAGCCTGCTGCTGAGAGACGAGTTTCTGACCCCATGTGGTGAGGGCCTTTGTGTTCTCTGAGGACAGAAACAAAAGCTTGCTCTGGGTGGAGGTGCTTCACACCTCCCCCTGCAGGAACTGTAACACATAGCAGAGAGCCTCAAAGGCTCAGGCTTCATCTTACAATGCCCCAGGGCACTCCAGCTAGTGGAAATGCCTGCCCCCTGGACACAGCCCCCACTTTTGGCGGCAAGTCCAGGGGAGATAATGAGAAAAACAAGGAGGAGTCACCCACCAGCCAGGACAGCCCCTAAGGTGTCCTGAGCTGAGGTGACCCCTGCCTTTAGAAATCCTCCATCTTGATTTTGGAGGATTCCCCCAATAGGAATAGGGATGTGCCCCCCTCCCCTCAGGGAGGAGGCACAAAGAGGGTGTAGCCACCCTCAAGGGCAGTAGCCTCCCAGACCTAAACACACCCCTAAATTCAGTATTTAGGGGCACCCCAGAACCTAGGAAAGCAGATTCCTGCAACCTAAGATGAAGAAGGACTGCTGAGCTGAAAAACCTGCAGAGAAGACACCAACTGCTTTGGCCCCAGCTCTACCGGCCTGTCTCCCCACTTCAAAAGAACTGCTCCAGCGATGCGTTCCACAGGGTCCAGCGACCTCTGAAGCCTCAGAGGACTACCCTGCATCTAAAAGGACCAAGAACTCCTGAGGACAGCGGCTCTGCTCCAAGAAAGAAGCATCTTTGCAACAAAGAAGCAACTTTGAAAGAACACACGTTTCCCGCCGGAAGCGTGAGACTTTGCACTCTGCACCCGACGCCACCGGCTCGACTTGTGGAGAACAAACACTACAGGGAGGACTCCCCGGTGACTGCGAGCCCGTGAGTAGCCAGAGTTGACCCCCCTGAGCCCCCACAGCGACGCCTGCAGGGGGAATCCAGAGGCTCCCCTGACCGCGACTTCCTGCTGCAAAGACCCGACGCCTGGTAAGGACACTGCACCCGCAGCCCCCAGGACCTGAAGGATCTGACCTCCAGTGCAGGAGCGACCCCCAGGTGGCCCTCTCCCTTGCCCAGGTGGTGGCTAGCCCAAGGAGCCCCCCCCTTGCCTGCCTGCATTGCTGAAGAGACCCCTAGGTCTCCCATTGGATTACATTTCAAACCCGACGCCTGTTTGCACACTGCACCCGGCTGCCCCTGTGCCGCTGAGGGTGTACTTTTTGTGCTGACTTGTGTCCCCCCCAGGTGCCCTAAAAAACCCCCCTGGTCTGCCCTCCGAAGACGCGGGTACTTACCTGCTGGCAGACTGGAACCAGGGCACCCCCTTCTCCATTGAAGCATATGCGTTTTGGGCACCACTTTGACCTCAGCACCTGACTGGCCCTGAGCTGCTAGTGTGGTAACTTTGGGGTTGCCCTGAACCCCCAACGGTGGGCTACCTTGGACCCAACTTTGAACCCTGTAGGTGGTTTACTTACCTGCAAAACTAACAAACACTTACCTCCCCCAGGAACTGTTGAAAATTGCAGTGTCCAGTTTTAAAATAGCTTATTGCCATTTGTGTGAAAACTGTATAGGCTATTTTGCTAATTCAAAGTTCCTAAAGTTCCTAAGTGAAATACCTTTCATTTAAAGTATTGTTTGTAAATCTTGAACCTGTGGTTATTAAAATAAACTAAGAAAACATATTTTTCTTTATAAAAACCTATTGGCCTGAAATTGTCTTTGAGTGTGTGTTCCTCATTTATTGCCTGTGTGTGTACAACAAATGCTTAACACTACCCTCTGATAAGCCTACTGCTCGACCACACTACCACAAAATAGAGCATTAGAATTATCTCTTTTTGCCACTATCTTACCTCTAATGGGAACCCTTGGACTCTGTGCATGCTATTTCTTACTTTGAAATAGTACATACAGAGCCAACTTCCTACAGCATGTGTGTGTTTTGTGCATGTATTTTAAATATGATGTTCTGTATAAGTCGATCGGTAAGTAGCATGGTTGTGAATTCAGGTGTATTTTTTAATTCTTGGTGTTACGTTGTGTTGTATGTGTGATGATTAGCTGGGTAGTGTCCCCTGTGGGTCCCTGCCATGTGATTGGAGATGATGCAGTGGTTTAGTGGCTTTGACGTGTTGTGGTGTTATGGGTTACTGTGTGAGTGTGGGCCCGTGCAGTGTTTCCATGCATACCGGTGTGTGTTTGTGACATGTGTATGTGTGTGTGTGCATGTGTGTTGGCCATAGCATGGTTGTTGTGTATATGTGAGTGTCTGTGGCTGTATGTGAGTGTGCATGTTAGCGTGCTGTTACATGTGAGTGTCACCCTTACACTTCCTTCCCAATGTATGTTGTGTGAGTGCACAAAATTGACAATCTACAACAGTACCATATAAGTGGTTGTTCTTGTTGTTGTCGTCGCAGGTTCCGTTGTCGTTGGGTGAGCAGGAGCAGCGGGAAGACTTCTAGTTCAGGTTCCATGGTGGCTCCAGACAAGTATGGCTTCCTGAAGGTGAGTGTCTCCTTTTATGCAGTTGGTTTCTGCCTGGGTTTCTGTAGTGGTGTGACCACAGGGGAAACCTTGGCAGTGTGTAACCTCGAAAGTCTCTCCCGACCTTCAGGTGGCTACCATCTTCCGTGGATTCAAGACTGCAGTGGCTGTGCTGGTGGTGCTTTGACTGTTTTCTGTACTGAATGCTGTCAAAGTCATAATTTGGCAGTCTTGTCTGCCAGCCTGTTGGTGGTACAACAGCCACCACCAACATGGCGGGCCTGAGGTCACCAAACTCGTAATTATGCCCTTTGTAGCCAATCTATCCCAGAATCAAACAGTATTAGGTGCACACACAGACATGCATCAGGTACTGATGTATCAGATATTCACAGATTCCTACTACAGAGAAACTAGTGTGAGTTGATGCAGAAGAAATCACTGATTTTGTTGGCTAGTGGCAATATTTTTCATTTCTTTTGTTAACGTAACCTATCACTAATATGATGTTATACTTTGCCAAATTCTCTTCATGAAAGAAATAGGACAATGTTGTTTTGAGTTTAAATTACATACATTTCAATACCTGCACAACATGCTTTGCCTTTCATAGCACAATGGGCATCCTGTCGTATTTGGGGAAGTAGCATTTCATTCTTTGGATATGAATCAGATTCAATTTCAACTTTAAAGAGACCCCTTCTTAGAGCAGTATTATGCAGCACTGTGCATGTTGCAATTATTTTACAGCAACTGCCTGGCTGGTAATGGAGAGCTCTACAACTCTTCAACTATTATGTAGACACCTGAATCATCATTTGAGGATGCCAAAGTTGTGCTCTATTACTGAGTGTGTCTAGTGTGAGCTTGGTTATACCTGCTCTCACTTCTGGTATTTGGGTTTAAATAGGGTGTCATGATGAAAGGACGTTATGCATAAGCATTATCACCTAAAGAGTATAACAAACTTACATTACCATAAGCAAGTTGGTTGCACATATACATATACATGTGTGTATGCAGTGTCGTAGTTAGACTCTTGCTCTAGGCAAGACTGCTGGTTTAAGGATGACAGCACTTTTGTTATAGGCGACTAAGCCAGTCCTACAACAATTCACATCTGTCCGTCCAACCCTCCCAGCTGACAATCAGTACCTCACCGAAAACCTAAATAGTGAAAGGTGATTTCTTGCAGCCTCAACGCATGGCCTCAAGAGTGCGACATCTCAGGGAAGTCGTGGTTAAACGAAGATTACCCTTTTCTCACATGAGCAACAAGTCTCAGTCACACACAGGCAATGAAGGAGATGCAGTAAAGTTTTCACTAGGTTTAATTAACAAGACAGCAATCTACTGTAAAATGCATGGTCTGCAATGATTAGGATAATAAACAATGCAAAAAACAGAATTGAAAAATTGAGAGTCGTGGATATAAAGACCCACATCATCTTGCAATAACATGACATGTGAAATAGACCCTAATGCCCTAGCATAATGAATCTAATCTCTAACCTAAAAAGAGCTAGGTGTGTTAAACCTAATCTGCCAGTAGCATTTCCATGAGAAGAACCCCCCAATCCTCATTACCTTGAAATGAGGTCTCTAGATCACACTCCATGGGGACAGAAAGACTGGGTCTGCATGAAGGCGACATGCAGCAAAGATAGCGTTGATGTCATCACGTATGATTCCCTCTGATAACCTTGTCTGCTCCCAAACAATAGATGAGAAGGCATGTCAACAAGCAATGGATAAGAAGGCGTGATTGGGGCATCAATTATATAAACAATTCCCTCCAAAAGTACATTATGCTCCTGACATGATGTGAATTTCTACATCTATCACTTGTCTTTGACACTAATAGTGCCACCTTCACAGAGTGACACTGATAACATGAAATCAAAACATCTTCCTAACTATAAACATAGCAGCCATTTTGGAAGAAATAATTAAATAAATGTGCAAAAATAGAGCAGGCTAAGTAGGTTAAAAGTCAATATGTGACGGGGCACAGGCCTGCATGGCAGAAGGCTAAGCTATCTCCTGGTTCCCAATAAACTAAATAGGATCCACTGCAGCAGTATTTCACACCATTACCCGCCAAAAATCTGGCCCCAAAATCACCTCAACATAGCCAACTATACATCTCACTGTGGCAGAACATATAACAGTCATGTGTGCTGCCAGGAAATTAGGCAACAAGGTCTGTTATTACACAGGATGCATCACAAACAACATGGGTATTTATGGATTGGGTTTGTTTGTGATTGTGAAAAAATAACTCATTAGTTCATGGTGAACATATTGCAATATGATTTCCATCAATACGACCTATAACATGAGGGAATTGTGAAATATGATATATATGAAGTTTAGTCTGTTATGAGTTCTATTATTATGCTGGAAAGATAACATAGAGCATCAAAAGTAAGATGATTGATGGAATGCTCAAATTTATTGCAAATACTGCCAATCGCCCAAGCCACATCCCAGTCTGTTATTTTTCTACAATCATGCCACCTCAGTTGAAATCCAGCCATATGCAAATCAGTATTGACCCTGCTCCAATGATAATAGTCCAGGCCGACGTGTCAGGTCCTACTTGAACTGAAACAATAGCAACTCTGGACTGGTTTCACACTGGTTAGATCTTATCAGTAAGACAGAGCTTTTTTCCAATGGCACTGTGAGCACACAAATCAGGTCTGGACATATTCATCATATTTAGGGCATCAAAAATAAGATGATGGATGGAATGCTTGAAGTAATCTCAGCCACAGGCAATCAATTGGGCTGTATTCCAATCCATCTTTTTTCACCCACCATGCAACCTCACCTTGGACCCAGCCACATGCAAGTCAGTCTTGACCCTGTTCCAAAGAGAACAATCCAGCTCGAACTGGCAGGGCAGGATTTTGCATAAGCAAACAGCCCAATTTTGATTTTTGTTTTTTAAATTTGTACACACAAATGCGTTCATACACCTGGCCTAAGAGCAGTACTGTCTACATGCTAAGCGCTAAAGACATCCTGAACCGGCAAGGTTTAGTGACAGCATAACTACATTTATTCTAATCTGAGGTAGTGGCAAATAGTCGTTATTGGGGAAAAAAACGTTATTTTCTATAATTTCCCCAATATTATGAGACTGCCCACCAATAGATAATGAACAGTTCACTTCCCTTGCTCCAATATCATCCTCCTAAGCATCTTCTCAATGCTATAATAGCAACTTCATGGTCCCAGACTGTTCTTAGTGGACTAAGATGAGTACTCTCTGCCCCCCTCCATTTTCTGTACACTGGCTCAAACACCTGATCTAGGTCTTTGATTGCTTTTAAATAAGCAGTCTTTTTTTGTTTTAAATGTAGCCCCTTTTCTGAAATGAAAACAAGATGCACTGAAAAAGGAATATAAAAATGTTTACAAACGTTTTATTAAGATTAGGCAGTGATTCATGGGAGCGCTGTCTCCTTTAAAAAAACGTTTTCTTACTAGTCAGAAAGAAGGGGGTCCTTTGGGGATCCCGCCCCTTTTTTCAAATGGATTACCTCCTTCTTTGATTGGGTGGTAAATAATATTAATGTTTTGCTACCGGATTTCATTCACAAAACATTTGTACATACCTTATGGAATTGTTATTTGGAAGAAACACCCTCAAAATGCCCTTTCCAAATAGTGATTCCTTAACTTTTCCTGTACCCATTGTTTTAGCAGTCGCTAACCCTTAGGTTTACTGAATCCGATGGTTTGCAATTAGAAAAATACTTTCAGGCTCATTTATGAGAAAAGTGCGCAGCGCGGCGTCGCAAGCAGTTTTGCTGTTCGGAGCTGATTAATTTCCAAAACACAGGGATGCACGTATTTACCAGAATATGGCTCATCCCTATGTTTTCCTCTATGCCGGGGCTAAATCTACTTGCCTTGACCCAACGCGGAGCCCTTGCACCATGGTGCAAGAATGCCTGCATTGCAGGGGTGAATGATTATAAGCAGAAAGGGACACCTTTCTTCGCAAAAACAATTAATGGTGATTTGCTCCTTCTATTTGTGCTGCACACATAGAAAGAGGAAAACGCAAGGAGAAGTAAAAGTTTTTCTCCTCACTGCAACACTCAAATGCCACCCCTGGGGAGGCGTTAGTGTTTAGCGCTGCCTTAGGTGTACATTTCCTTGTAAGTCGGGACAGTTTCAAAAAGCAATGTGTGGTACGTGGGTATGCCCACAGCAACACCCATTGCACGCAACTTTGCGGCAGAAAACTGCATCAGGCGTTCCATATTTACAAGTCTGCGTTAAGCCACGAAAGGTGACTGAACACCACCTTGTAATTATGAAGCAGGGCACAGTGCCACCGGAGCCATGCAAAACGCGATGCTCCGGTGGTGCCAGGGGCTTGTAAATGAGCCTTTTTATAAATAAGGACCTCAAAGCTTAGAACATTAAATATTCACAAATCTCCTTCCATGTATCGCTACTGTCAGAATATCCTTCTCCATAACCTTATCAATGATGTCAATGAAAAAGTATGCATTCATACATGGGAAGCCTTTTGATGAACACCCCGCAGAAGTCCAAAAACATCTATAGTGGATGATTTTTTAATGAAGGGTAATAGGGCCACCAAGGCCACTTTTCACCTCTCATAACTCATTTTGCAAATGCAAAAATCAAGCATTTTTTCCATTGTTATGTTATGTTATGTTATGTTACCAATACTTGAAAAGCCAAGTCTACAGAGCCTTTCTGAAACTTAATAAGGAAGAGGCAAGCCGTAAAGAACAATGAAGCTTGTATCAGAGTTTAGCCACTATTAAAGAAAATGTGTAGCTACCTGAGCAAGAGCATTGAATCCCAGACACATTCAACCATTTTACCCCCAAGGAGCAAAGGTAGTGTGAAGGAATATAATTACAAAACTTCTGAACCAAGTAATCTGACCAACTATGGTGAACCTCTTCAAATATGAACTAAAGGGACCTACAAATAACCCACTCTTCCACAGGAAGCCAGTGCAGGTATTTGAGGGCCTCAGAGGTGAAAAAAAGTGTGGGAGCCCTAATGCAGGCCTGGGCACAGCATTACGTAACTCTTGCAACTTCTTTTGGACACCCCCATTCAGCCCCAGAAAAAGAGTTACAGTAGTCAAAGTAAATAAGCATACTCCACTGGACCACGACTCAATCAACAGCCTTTTGCAAATAGGGTAAGATCTTCCTAAGAAGCTTTAACAAGAAAAAGCAAGTAGCTGCAATGTGCTTTGTTTGTCCCACTAATTAAAGTACTGCTTAAGGCAGATCCCAAGATTGTTTACCATCTTACCTGGAGCTGGGGAGGCTAATCAGATGGTAGATCAAAATCCAGTGGCAATTGGATACAAAAGTGTTTTATCCACAGCCATTTGAGCAAGTTTTGCCACCTTTCCCAAACCGCTGGCATGCAGAGATGGAAAGGTTCCGAATGGGTAGCACCTGATTAAATGAGTATCATCTGCAAAGTTGATGCACTGAAGGCCAAATGATTTCTTGAGCTTCACCAGTGTATGTGTGCAAATATTGAAGAAAGGGCTAAGTGCTGATCCCTGAGGAACTCCTTGTCTCAGGGTCTTGTACTCTGACATAAACTGAGGTAAATACTCTGACATAAACATAGGTAAATAAACTGCCTGAACCATGTCAGTTAGGTAAGATCGACACAAATCCAGTGAATAGAATGACACATGATAAATCTAAAACTACCAGGACAGCTGTCAGCTTTCAAATGTCATATACCATGGCTAGCAGAGAGGCATCTGTGCAAGGTAGTGGACAAAACCCTGACTCAGCCAAGTCAAGGATTTGTTTTTGAGCCATCCGCTGCAAAAAGAGCTGGTTGACATGTTTCCACTATCTTCCCAGCAAATGGCAACATAGAGATTGGTTGAAGATTGAAGAAAATGGCAGGAACAGCATTAGCATTTTAGTAAAGTCACTATCAGAACTTTTGTCCACTCTACTGTAACCAATCTACTCTGCAAAACACTGTCACAGTTCTCCAATAATGGGTGGCCAAGAACTTCTGAACCTACTTCCAAATGGGAGGAGGTAAGGGATCTAATGTAGATCCTAATTTTAAAACAGAACTAAGGGACAAAAAACAAGCATCCTGGGGCCTGTTTTGGAGTATCTACCCAACCTTCAGCAAGGCTATCTTGAATCCAGTGGCACAGTGAGGAGCAAAGAACACATGTCTGGGCATACCCTGGCCACTTAGCTCAACTTTAACAACACCAAAGGATGATGGACGGATTGCCAAAACTTTTCAAACAATCATCCCCAGTCACAGATCTGGGTTAAATCCATTGTTCTTTTGAATGTTTGACAATGTTCAGCATTCCGTATATCTTCTTTTTGTGCTGCATTTTCACTCCATTTGGGAGTGGTATACCAAGATGTGAGTCCCGTGCTCGCTAGACCACCAGTTTCAGGTTAGCCTGGCTGATGAGGGTTGATACCTTAAAACCAGTCACAGGATGCTTGTTTTTCGGTTGACCGAGGACCTGGCCTGGCAGTTCGAGCTGGACTGCTCAGATGCGGAGCAGTATGAAAGCTGATTTGCATGTGGGCTGGGTCCAAACTGGAATGGTGTGGTGAGCATAATAACGATGAATTACAACCAGAACTGTGACTGGGGATGAATGTTTGACAATGTTGAGCATTCTGTCCATCATCTATTTGTGTTGCGTTTTTTCCCTAAGTTGGAAGGGTATGCCCAGACATGGGCCCGTGCTCGCTACACTACTGGTTTTGAGTTAGCCTGGCTCATGACGGGTGGTATGCCAAAACCAGTCCCAGGATTCTTGCTTTCCGTTCCAGGAAAGACCTGGCCTGGCAGTTTGGGCTTGACTGTTCACATGGGGAGCATGGTTAAGACTGATTTGCATATGGCTGGGTCCAAACTAGAATGGAGTGACAAGCAAAATAACAATGGATTAAACCCAGATCTGTGAGAGAGGGTGAATGTTTGATGATGTTCAGCATTCTGTACATCATCTTTTTGCATTGCATATTCTTCTATGTATAGAATAAAGTATTTCCAAAGTCAAAGTCTCTCAACCATACCTAAGCTACTTCGTATGGCCTCATAGACATGGAGTAAGACAAAGCAGCACAAGTTGCTGCATTACCTTGCCCTGCACCAGGTAGGCGTTCCATGGGCTTTGCAGTGAGGTTTCCCACACAACACCCATGGATTTTGATGCTGCCCCAATTTTAGTTAATCTTGTAAACCTGGGGAAGCATCAAAACCTTACACCTCCCTGGGGCAAGCATTACGAAAATAAATATTTTCATTCTTTCAGTGTGTCCTGCATTCCTCATATTTGCCCTATGTGAGAGATAGGCCTTGCAATAGTGAAATGTAAGTTTCACAGTATTTCACTATTAGGCTAGATAAAGCACACCAGGACATGTCCTACCTTTTAAATATACTTCACCCTGCCCATGGGGCTGCCTTTGGGCTACCTTAGGGCTGACCTAAATGTAGCAAAAGGAGAGGTTTGGGCCTAGCAATGGAGTGCTCTTGCCAGGTCAAAATGGTAGTTAAAAACTGCACATGCAGACACTGCAGTGGCAGGCCTGAGGCATGCTTACATGGCTACTCATCTGGGTGGCACAATCAGCTTTTGATTTACAGGCCTTGGGCACACCTCCTGCACTATACTAGGGACTTACTAGTAAATCAAAAATGCTATCATGAATAAACAACCAATCACCAATACAGTTTAGACAGGGACCACTTGCATTTCAGCACTTGCCACCAGTGGTAAAGTGCCCAGAGTCAGCAAAAACAAAATCCGGCACAGGATCAAAACAGGAGATCACAGGCAAAAGCACAGGGGATATCACGCCAAGAGCTGACAGGCTCTAAATGTTTCTAAATGACATGATGCATAATTAACTGAACGGTGCTTTAGTGCTATTTACTCAAGGCTTAATTTGTATTTCCAAGTGTTCCCTTAATAGACAAAGATGTTAAAAGAGGAAGGCAATGATTACATCTTTGTGTTTGTTTTTTTGGCAGTGCTTCAACAGATCTGGCGTACAAATACAGGATTGAGGGGCATATTTATACTTGTTTTGCACCAAATTTGCATCATTTTTTGTATGCAAATTAGGTGCAAAACTAACTCCATATTTATAATTTGGCGCTAGACCCGTCAAAGCTTGCTTTTCACCATTTCTTAACGCCTGGGTCGAAGCAGGCAGTAGGGGGCCTGTGGGCCTATTTCCATGGTGAAACACCATGGAATAAGCCCTCAAGTGCCCTCCCCAGGCCCCAGGCCCCAGGAACACCCCCACCCACACCAGAGGGACAGCGGAGGATGGGGGACCCCATCCCAGGTAAGTATAGGTGAGTACAGGTAAGCATTTTTTTTTTAAAGTGCCACTGAGGTCCCTGAAATGGGCCCCCACTACATGGCACTGAGTGCAGTGGCCATGCTCAGGACACCCTGGTACCCTGTGCTAGCCATTAGGGTGGTGGGTCAGGTGGTATGGATGGTTTTGCACCAGAAAATGACTCTAGGCAGGTATGAGTCATTTTTTTATACTGTCTAACTTACTGTTTGGTGCAAAACCCCCTTCTTCCATACCCCCAGTGCCACACGACGATTGTTTTTTTTTTTTTTACGCTAGCCTACCCTTTGTACTGGCTTGCATAAATATGGTGCCCGGCTGGTGCATAGAAATGGTGCAAGCCGGTGCTAAATCTTTTGGTGCAAAACTGCGTTAGTGCAGTTTTGCACCAAAAAGTATAAATCTGGGCCTAGGAATGATTGGTAGAATAGTACCGAAGCAGTAGCGCTCCCGGGTCTGAAAACAACGTTACACAGCACGTCTTAAAGCAGTCGTTAGTAGCGGCTCTGTTGAGGTAGTTGCATCTAGCAACAAATGTCAGGTTCGAAGCTCAGCACAAGCTATAGCACGTTTATCGGTATTATATCACCTGCATTTTCATTTCATCATTATCATTAGTATTATTCTACTTTTCTTATTTGTTGCCATCTCTATGCATTCCCTTTCTCAATTGCAATTATTGCCATTTTACTTAATAAGAAATATGTTGGCAGAAAATCTTCCACCAAATATACACTTCAATTTACGTCGCACTTTTTGTTCAGTGAAATCTGCTCTGAAATCGACCATAATCTTAAATTTGGTTCCGTGGTTCATGCACAAGCAGCAAAGTGATGGGTGCGATTGACACCATGGTGACCCACCCGCACATCTCGCAGTCCGAGATGAAGTGCGCATTGCTCAGTTGGCTCTTACTTAAACTGCTTCAAACCGTACAGCCTCGTGAAATTAAGGAATGTTTAGCAATTTATAACATTGGATAATCAATACTATTGCAGAGCTGTGCGATGCAGATTGTGCTGGAACCTTTTCAGTCACATTAGGATAGCAGTTCCTTTAATTTCTTCTTTCAGGTCTCTGTGCATGTGAGGTACCGAGAGCAGCCCTTGTAGAAAGATAAATTCACAGCTTTCCAACAATCCCATTCCTGGATCATTTCTACTATTTATGGGTCCGATTTCCATGGCTGGTTTTATCTTCTCCTATATTTGATTTCACTTTGTGATTTATTAAGGTGCTTTGGAGAGAATGTCATTGCACCCAGTGCTGCTTTCTTGTTTTATGATGTGTTGCCCATATGTTCACTGCCGTTTCATAACTGTAAATCTAAGCAATGGTCTCAAAATGGAATTTCCTTCAGTTATGGCATTTGCCAATAAATAAATCTATTGTCCTACGCCAGTCTGTCATCCTTTGTTTTAGTTACTGCTCGTTTCTGAGTGAATTTCAGCAGCTATCATACAATGCCGCAATCTGTGGTGCCCTCTGCTAATTGGAGAAAATCACTCATCGGTATCTCAAATAATTCCAGGACTCTCCGATTATGAAATGTTGCTGCCAGTAGCCACCAAAGCATGAAACAAGGAAATCATTTGTCGCTTCTGAACTGATCGAAACATTAGCCTTTGTCAGATCCTGAAGAGCTAGACTACCTGGAAGGCTTTGGATGTACTAGAACCATATGCACTATGCAACATATTGCACCTGGTGGTTATGAAAAGGTTAATTGGAGGAGGTGGCTACTGAAAATTATTTAAAAAAAACACATCATTCTTCAAATTAGAAAAAATAGACGCTGTACTTGATAATGCATCTTGTTGAGGCTCCTCATATAGTGCGTCTCTTCATGCTGGAGGTTAGAAACGTTGCCTTCTGTTTACAAAAGCTACATTTCACATGATTCTTTTCTAAAATAGAGGCAACGTTAGAATTCTTCAATGCCTGTTTGTCTCAAACCAGGAAGCCTTCTAACTGGCACACGTAGGTCCATAATCACAAAGGTAAATATATATGTGCAGATTTACTCGATTTATATTTAATAGTACTCCTGGAAAAAATTTACGTTTTTTCGCTATTCATCAAAATGAAGAATAAAGTTACTCTTAGGTGTAGACTTACATGTTTCTGTCCATGTTGAAGTATCCTAAACCTGGATCCATGGGCTTTATTCACAAAGGTAAACTTACTCTTTTGAGGAAGATAAAATTGTTTTAATGTTCACAAATTCCGATTAAATAGTAAGTTAATGACTATGGAGACTCCGTAGTCGGGCGGAGAACTCTTCATATAAAAAGATAGTCCTGTCCTATATTTTTATGTGAAGATTATCTGCCCTGACCATGGCGTCTGCACAGTTGAAAACTTACTATTATTTCATAGTTTGTGACAAAAGATAAACTTACACAAAATGACGAAAAAACTATTTTACAAACTGCATGCAGGGAGTCTTCGGTGTTGTTAATCTTTCATTTATAGGCTTGGTAATGAGGAAATCATATAGGATAATAATGGGATAACTCCTCTGGTGATTAAAGATTATATTAGAAAATTATCTAGAAAGAATGGGCTGAATATTTAAATTAGCCACATTTCTATAAACTCAAATTCAATTTCCTGGCAACCTGGCGTCAGTTTCTCATGTTTTTCACAGTAGGCATGCCAACTGCTTGAAAGTGTTATGTTTGTATCCTTTAGCAAAGATTTCAGGTTTAATGTCTCTCTATGTTTCTCATCTCTCCGTCTCCATAGTTGGTTATGATGCTAAATATGTTCACTTAGTGTCTTCTTTCTGTCTAAAGTGTGACACGGCTTTGCTCCGAGTATAGACTTAGGCGGTCATTCTGACCGCGGCGGGCGGCGGTAGCTGCCCGCCATGCGGTCACCGCCATATGGCCGCTCCGCGGTCAAAAGACCGCGGAGGCCATTCTGGCTTTCCCGCTGGGCCGGCGGGCGCCCGCCAAAGGAGCTCCCGCTGGCCCAGCGGGAAAGGCCCTGCAACATAGAAGCCGGCTCCGAATGGAGCCGGCGGAGTTGCAGGGGTGCGACGGGTGCCGTTGCACCCGTCGCGATTTTCACTGTCTGCTATGCAGACAGTAAAAATCATGCTGGGGCCCTGTTAGGGGGCCCCTGCACTGCCCATGCCAGTGGCATGGGCAGTGCAGGGGCCCCCAGGGGCCCCACGACACCCGTTCCCGCCATCCTGTTCCTGGCGGTAAAAACCACCAGAAACAGAGTGGCGGGAAGGGGGTCGGAATCTCCATGGCGGCGCTGCTTGCAGCGCCGCCATGGAGATTCAGCCCAGACAGGGGAAATCCGGCGGGAAACCGCCGGATCCCCTTTTCTGACCGCGGCTTTACCGCCGCGGTCAGAATGGGCAGGGAAGCACCGCCAGCCTGTTGGCGATGCTTCCGTGGTCCTCCACCCTGGCGGTCGATGACCGCCAGGGTTGGAATGACCCCCTTAATGCCTAATTACGTGTCTGGCCGTCAACAGACTGCCAGACTCACGGTGGCGGTCGGACAGCCACAGTTGTGGCAGTCTGTCTACCACATTATGAGGTTGGCGGGCAGAACGGCAAAACTACTACTGTCTCCACTAGGATGTCCGGTCCCGACAGCATGACGGCGGTGCAGGTTGTAATCAGCCAGGGAGGCGCTCAAGTCAGCGCTGCCCTGCTGATCACAACCTTGTTTTCCACTAGCCTTTTCATGGCGGTACAACCGCCATGAACAGGCTGTCGGAGAACAAGTGCAGGGAGCCCCTCTGGCCAGCACCCTCGAAATTCCAAGGGTGCTCGTGCCACCTGCATGTGGCAGCATTGCCAATGGCTCTAATATGAAGCAGTGGCAATGTTGCTGCTGCACCTTTTCCACTGGGTTGAAGGACGGGATCCTTGGTTCCGGTCCGTCAGCCTAGTGGGAAAGTCGTAATTGGGCCAGTGGGTAGACCATCACCTGAATGGCAAAGTTTTGGTTGTCGACTTTGCTATTTATTAAATCTTTTTGTGCTGTGGTATTGAGAACAATTATCTCAAAATCCAAAAAAATAATGGATATCTTGCTGATTATCTGGAGCAATTGTCAGCCAAACTGAAGTTCCAAATGTCATGAAGTCAAGATTGCATTCCATTGAGGATTTTTGATCACCTTGGTAAAATATGATTTACAGGATTAATCAATTAATCACAGGATTGCTTGTAAAACTGGAAACCTACGTCAAAACCTATCAGCAACATGACAGGGGTGGCATTTGACATGCTGAGCAGCCCATTGTGAATAAGGCTGAATTTTTTATGGGTCTCATTATGAAGTCACAATTATCTCCTCCAGTAACAGTGCTCCCAAAACTGGGGGCAGCAGTAATTTTGGAGGATGGTGGAGTTCCTGGACGTCACAAGTGGGAAACCAGAGCTCCATTTAGAAACTGGAATTTATCAGGAAATCAGTAATTGTTGCCCCAATTTCCCAAGCCACCTGCCTTCAGAAATAGGGGGTCACCAATGAGGCAATTTTATTTAATCTGCTGATGGTATTTCTTCTCTGCTGATTGTAGTTGTATAAGAATAGGTGAAATATTAATGTTAATATACTGTGCCATAGTTTTGGTGGTTTTGAAATAATCATTCTACATAGTGAAAGGTGTTCACAAATTCTAACATTTTCAAATTAGGTAGTGGTGATTTTAACTTTCGTTAATATCTCAATGTGCAATTTTGGTGCCATTAGTTTAGGGTCATTTTTCAGGAATTTGAAGTTCACACCACTGTTACAATGTTGTCAACTTTGTATGTCTTACAAATTACATTCTATGGACATTAGTTCCAGTTTTGAATATTTGGGACGTTTTCTAAAAAAAGCAGCAGGTGTCCTGTCAGTCCTATATAGAGTGCGTAAAGGTCCCATACACTCTAGATAGGGTGGACAGAGCATCTGCCACTTTTTGGCAGATGTGTTGCATCTGCCAAACTCTATAAGCCCGATTTATGAAAAGTGGCACTACATTACATGTAGCACCACTTTTCTTAAGGCCCCTTGCTCCCACTACCTCCACCATGTGTGTGCTGTATTTAAAATACGGCACATCATGGCACAGGGTAGGGGCAAGAGTGTCAGCACTTCTGACGTTATTGATGTACTGTTCAGAGTTAGCACCAATATTGTGACACTAACACTGAACAGTACAGAGGGGCCCATTGCATACAATGGTGTGCCCCCTTTTAACGCCTGCTCTGAGCAGGCATTAAAAGTGTAGAAAACAATTACACAAATACATCTTTTAGATTTCTTTGCGCCATTTTTTCAGCCCCCTAATGGGGGAATGCCCCTTTTGCATACATTATGCCTGGCCCAGCCTTAATGTAGAGAAAAGTGTTACAAAGTGGCGTAATGCATGCATTGCGCCACTTTGTAAATATGGCACGAGGAAAAGGCCACCTTAGCATAAAAAAAATATGCTAAGTTGCCACTAAGGTGGCGCTAGGCCCTCTTAAAGCATGTTTTTGTGGGACTTTATTGACAAGTGTGTTCTCTGGCCATTTTGTTAAGCTTACTGGCAAGAGAACAGGTACAGACTCATTTCTGTATTTCATTTGCTATTTTTAATGTTAAGAAAACAATTACCTCAGATTTATACAATAGTTTTTGAGGTGTTTGTCTGATTACCTTGAGTTGAGCTGAGGCATGTCATGTGTCCACTCTCCCATATCACCACTGCTCAACCAAACGGTGGGTGCTGTATATTCTCAGCCACCTGACCAGGGTATCCTAATGAAATATCAACTCAAAAACAGTGTGTGACCATAATAAAATGGTCAAAAGTTTGTGACTTCAAAAGTAACGTGAGAAAATATAAAGGTAACTATACTGTTTCTAAACAGTTTTCCTATTTAATTTTTATAATATTGTTTGCTTTAAAATTGTTTTGCATGATGGTGTTTTATTGCATTGTTTAATGGTGTTAGTTTATTGTAAAATGATCATTTATTAGATAATATTGCTATTATTCAAGTATTTTTGGGGTTGTTGGATTTATTGAGCGATTTCTAGGGTAGGTTCTGTAGGTATATACTAAATAATGATTATTAATGTTAATTATATTCTTAAATATTTAATACATGTTTAATTATGTCTTTGTTTTGAGAGTGGTTAAATCTACTTGAGGTTTTGTGAGGATACAGTTTTTTAAAGACTCAATAATGACAAACAATTCATTTATTAACTATTTCTATATTTTATGTGTTATTTCTTTCTTTAATATGTTACTGAATTTTGCATTTTAGTAACACACTTTAAGTTTTGTTTGTGTTGTTTGGTGGGGGATAGGGTGGATAATGTTTTTTAAATAAATATGAATTATCGTATATTATTTAATTTGTTCACTATTTCATGTAGTTGACTTGTTATGTATGTGTTGAATTTATTATTACATTTTAAATATTAATATATATGTATAACATGTTAAGTTTGGCTTGTGGGATTTCATGACAAATTAGCTGGCTGTTATTAATATAATATTTGTTACTTGATATTAATTGATTAATGTATCAATTGCGATTATTTGTATTTTGAATATCTTTAATTGTATTTTTAAATACAATTTAATTCTGTGTGACATTTTGTTGGTGTGACTATGTTTTTAAAGTTGGTTTGTTAACATTTTAATTTATTTATATTTGTTAAGTTTTAAAATAAAAGTAATGAATATGTTAATTTTTAACTTATGAGTGCATTTGTTAATGTTCATGTATTTTATGGAAAGTTTCAGTTGTACTGGTAACTCTAAGATATATTCTTTTTTATTTATATTTAAACATGATTTACCTTTTTTTTTTTTAAGTGTAATGGTATTTAGTTTATTTAGCTTGTAACATTTTAAATAAACATTGCATTATTTGGGTGTAGTCATTGTAACTCATAATATGATCCAATGATTATTGGATCAGAACTAGAATAGTAAGTCTGATCTCCTCAATGTTTGCACTTTTTTAAACGTGTGTTAGACTGGAGTTACAAAAGTAAATCTGACCCTCATGCATGAATTTTTAGAGGTTTGTGTTACACTGGAATTAGAACATCACATCTGAACTTCTTAATATATAATTATTCCCCAGTTAAACCATAGTTAGAATGGTAAATCTGGCCCTATCAAATCGTGCACTTCACCCGATTTTTGTTTGACTGAGTTGGAATAGTTTATTTGACTCCCAATATATGTAGATGTTAAAATCTGTTAGAATGGATTTAGAATAGTATTCTTTCTGGTGATTGTTTGATTAAACTAGTGCAGGAAGTGGCGGTGGGTATGGGACCTGAGCTATCTGTCTTCCTCCCTTTGAAGACCAGGTTGGCTTCCCAGCCCCCTCCTGTTCTGGCATCTGTAGCAGCAGGTCTCCTCCCACTAGACGGCCCCTTTGTTTCAGCCCAGGCCCACCTCATCAGAGCAGCTTGGCTCAGTCTGTCAAAGGCTGAACAATGAATAGAGGCTGCTACAGAGCTGTTTTAGGAGCCTTTTGAAAAGCAGTTCTAAAACTGCTTACCTGTAATACTTATAATAAATCTAACGTTGGTAATTTGTTGTATTTATTGTAAATATCATTGTTATACTTTGAATCACCGTTCTAGCTCATCTCTGTTTAAAGTTACACTTTATTAAAGCTTGATAAAGCCTACAGTGTTAGCCTATGGAGCTAGCAGGGCTACAATGGGGACAAATGAAATGGGCAGGTTTTATCTCACCAGGGTATATGAAACATAGTTTATAATGTTGTTGCTTTTAATTACCATGCCTCTACCCTTGGGGCACCTAGAACAAACCGTAGGGGTGACTTATATGTAAGTAAAAGGTAGTTTTCGACATTGAAAGTACTTTTAATTCCAAAGTCAAATTTGCACATAGTTTGATTTTAAAAGCTGCCTGCAAAGCAGGGCTTGCTTTAAAATGACAGCAGACACCACAGCAGTGTGCACTTAAGTGCATTAACTCTATTGGAGTCTCTAAACTTACATGTCCTACCATATCCTAAGGTCTTACAGGTAGGTTTTCAGAACCAATTGTCATTACACCTAATTACTATCTACCTTTTAAACAGAGCAGTAGCCCTGGGCCTGGTTAGCAGGGCATAGTTAGAGTCAGTAAACCAACATCTAGTAGTCTAAATGGGGGCAAAAAGTAGGGGTACATCTGCAAAAAAACCTGGTTTCTTACATACTGTCTAGAGTTCCTGAATGGCAAACTCCAGAGGTGTCCTCCTGATTGTTCCTGCTGATCAACTTCTATGCTATTGCCTAAAATGCAACTTTTTGTGCTAAAACAGTGGGCAGTTGGCCATTTAGTATACAAAACCCAGCTTTGCAATTCCCTCCCTGAAAGTCTTAAAAAGATAAAGGGAGCAATTTTAATTGGCAAAAAGGTAAACACTTAAGGCCTCATTATGAGTTTGGCGGTCTGTGTACTGCCATGGTGGCAGTGGTGGTCCAACGGGCACCTGATTGGCGGTCCTACCACTGTATTACCATGTTGGCGGTCCCAGAGAGCAAAGACCGCCTTGGTCCCAAAGGCACCATCAATCAGCGCAGACTACCTTGGTGATGAGGCAGGACACATAGACCAACAGAGCCATTGTTTCCGTGGAACACATGATGTGGCACACCACCAATGTGACCATGGCTGTCTACGCACCACGTATCAGCAGGCAGAATCAAAGAGTATAAAGAGAACAACTCACCCACAGGTAGTGTTACACGTCCTGTGCCGCCATGGAACCCATCACACATGTTCTGCCTTTACTGCTGCTCATCGAAGGTGCCCAAAATCCACTTCACTCAGGACTCGACCAACGGTGTGTGCACACGACTACCTTTTTCATTAAGCCAAGCAACAGATCTTCGGGCCGTCATCCACATGATATTGGGATCATTCTACTCGCACTATACTTGTTATCCTGTCCACAGTCTGAGTCATTCACAAAGAATGGCACATTCACAGCCTGAAAACACCCCCTTTGGCACGTCACGGAAACTACACTGCAGCACTCCACAAAAACACACGTCTGACTATCTCAGGCACAGGGACAGTGAAGTGTACACAACATTGTGTCATACAAAAACCCACACCACAGCAATATCACATCTGACAATTCAACTGACACCCTCACATTGCACACATGCTGTAGACTGTTGTCAGATTGAACACACATATGGATGGATGTGTCATAGAACACCTCTGCCATGAAACAGCACTGCAATGGGCCCACCCATCACGCACATTGCAACACAATGGAAGGTCAATGGGCTGTCCAACAGTTTGCGAGGCAACTATCCAAAGCTCACAATGTAAACAGTACCTGCCCAGTAGGGATGGGGGCATCAGGGACACATTACACTTTGCACATGCCCCTAAAACAAGATTTGCGCAGGATCTGGCCCTTCAGGTATCTCAGGGACAAATAACAGTAGAGCCAAGTGACATGCCTATCTGCATAATGTATGAGTGCAAGTCAAGAAAGCAAATACAACAGCAACAGCATGGCTCATACATCTGGGTGAAGTAGCTGCAAGGTGCACACATCAGAATGAACACATACTCAGTCAAATGCAAAGGAAGGTAGCACATTTGAACACCCTCCATGTGTGGACAAACCAAACTCAAGGTTCCACATATGAGACAAATGTACAATCCATACCAGGGGGACATGTTTTAACACCATACACGCTGACATTGGACAACACAAGATGAAATACTTACCATACCAAACAAAACCCAATGCTGTGACACCCCATTTGGATTAACATCCACATATCCATACAGTCAATATCTGTCTTTTTCTTAGATGACACCAGCACTGCACACAAATTCAGATACTGCAAACAACAGCAAATGGATCAGCAAGCAGGGCAAAACACACACAACTGTAGACATACAACACAAGTTACTCAGGAACAACATAAAGGTAGAAAAGTGGTTGCAGGATAAATGTGTAACCAAAAAACAAAACAACAATTTGGGTTTACTAACTCAAAAGAATTAAGAACAAAGATCATTGGCCACTCCAATTAGAAAGGCTATGCACATTACTGTGCCCACACTTGACTCCAATCACTGCCAGGGACCTGCCACAGGAAGGGGCATCAAATAGGCAGGCAGGCACATCAGGGTTCATACTTGAGTGGTTTGGGGTCAGATTTGGGATGGGTGGGTTTGGGTGTGGGAGGAGGGTCTTTTTCTTTAGAAGGGCGGGCTTCCTCTTGAGGGGAAGGGTATCGGTACTTGCATGGGGCAGGTGTGACCGGGAGGACTTTGAGGTGGAAGGGTTGTGGGACGGGGTTGGGTCGGTCCACTTATGGAGCTTTTTCCAAAGTTGCTCCAAACTTCTCCAAACTTCTGGACCTTCTTCCAGAAGTATGTTTAAGGTTCTTTAGGTATTCACAACTTACCCCAAGGTTCCAGAAGCTCTGAGTTGCTCCTTGGGGGTTAGGACTCCAACTCTCAGAATTGCATCTGGTTGGAATCAAAAAATGACTATTGGTCAGCTGGTTAATTTCAGCAGGGCTTGAAGCAGAGGACTCTGGTCAGCTCTTTTATACCTGTGCTCTACAGGGAGCACCTTCTTGAAGTAGTGGAAGCCAGATAGAGGGGTATATTTATACTTGTTTTGTGCCGAATTTGCATCATTTTCTTTGATGCAAATTCGGTGCAAAACTAACTCCATATTTTTACTCTGGCGATAGACCCGTCTAGTGCCAAATTTATGGAGTTAAAGTCATTTCTTGGATGTGGAAACCTACTTTGCATCAATGAAATGCAAAGTAGGCATTCCGTGCAAAAAGTGACTCTTTGGCCTTAGTGCCATATTTATCCCCCCATGCTAAAATCATGCACAGGAGGGAGGAGGGGTCACAAAATGGTGCAAAGCTTGCTTTGAACCATTTTTTAACACCTGGGTCAGGGAAGGCATTAGGGGACCTGTGGGCCTATTTCCATGGTAGAACACCATGGAATAAGACCAGAGTTGCCCTCCCCAGACCCCAGGGACACCCCCATAAACACCAGAGGGACAGCAGAGGATGGGGGACTCCATCCTAGGTAAGTATAGCTAAGTACAGGTATGTATTTATTTTTTAAGACCCATTGGGGGCCTAAATGTGCCCCCCTACATGGCACTGGGTGCAATGGCCATGCCCAGGGGTCCCTGGTCACCTGTGCTGGCCATTGGGGTGGTGGCCATGACTCCTGTCTTTTCTGAGACAATAGTCATGTGGTATGGATGGTTTTGCATCAGAAAATGACTCTAGGCAGGTTAGAGTCATATTTCTTTTTTACCCTACCCTACCTAAAATCAGTTTTTGGTGCAAAACCCCCTTCTTCCATACTGCCAGCCCCACCCGACTAACGTCATTTTTTTAACACTAGCCTACCCTCTGCATTGGCTTGCACCATTCTATAAATATGGTGCCCTGCTGGTGCACAGAAATGGTGCAAGCCGGTGCTAAACTTTTCGATGCAAAACTGTGTTAGTGCAGTTTTGCACCAAAAAGTATAAATCAGGGCCAAAGTCCTTTTCTTGATGAAGCCCAAAGTGTGCAGTGGGCGCAGGCCAAGGGTCCAGCAGGGCAGTCCTTCTTCTTCAAGTCTTGTTCCAGTAAGGATCTGAAGTGGGATGCAGTTCTGACAAATTGATCCTTGCTCCAGGGGTGGCAAGCAGGGAGGTGCCTCTGTCCAATCATGTACAGGCCACCACCCTCTTGAGTGACCACTTCCTGGGAAGTGTGGCAAAAATCAATCCCAAGGAGTAACTTTCCTCCTAAATCCAAGATGGCAAAAATTCAATCTTGGAGTTTAGATCTGGCTGAGTCCACCCACTGGTGTGGCTAGGTTTCCATTAACACACCCCTTTCCAGCCCTTATCTAATCAGGGAGCACCTTGCTGTCTGGGTTTGGAAGAAACAGGGGAGGTACAGTGTCTGTCTCAAATGTCTTTCCCTCCTTCAAAGTCCAGTTTGGCTGTTCTCTCCCATCCTGTTCTACTCCATCTGCGTAAGCAGATCTCCTCCCAACAGATGCTTCCTTTGTTTCAGCCCACGCCACTTTACACCTCATCGAGGCAGCCTGGCTTAGGCTGCCAGAGGCTGACACATCAGAGAAGGCCTCTATAGGGCTGAAGTTGGGAACTTTTAGCAAGAGTTCTGCAAGGTGCAAGTTCTATTAAATTCAACAGTGGCAAGTGGTTGGATTTTATAGAACTTTTAGCTTGATACTAAACTTGCCATATTTAGCTAATTCTATGTTGGGGTCTCTAAACATACATGCGCTACCATAAATTAGGGACTGAAAGGTAGGTTGGCACAGCCAATTATTAATAGCTTAATTTGCATATTCCATTTTACACAGAGCATTGGCCCTGGGACTGGCTAGCAGTACCCAGGGCACAGTCAGAGTCAGTAACCATCAGAATCAGTCAAAAGGTTTGGGGGTGACGAAGGCAAAAAGGAGAAGTTTCCTACACCTCCCCCCCAGATGAAAGGTGATGGCTACTAATCTACACCCTGGTAGTCCTCATCAGCTAAGTGGAAAAACCTGGAAAGACCATCTGCATTGGCATGGAAAGTCACAGGTCTATGCTCCACTGTACAGTCCACCCCCTGCAAGGAAATGGACCACCTCAATAGTTTTGGGTTGTCCCCGCCTCATCCACACGAACCACCTGAGAGGTCTGTGGTCAGTTTGAACATGGAAGTGAGTGCCAAACAGGTACAGTATAGCCTTAACATCTTCAGAGACCAGACCACAGCAAAGGCCTCCCTCTCAAAGGCACTCCATTTTGCTCTCTGGGAAGTAGTCACCTGCTGATGAAGGCAACCAGTTGATCCTGGCTTTCTTCATATAATTGTGCCAACACTGCCCAAATCCCTTTCTCTGAAGCATCTGTTTGTGCAATAAATCCTTTATTGTAGTCAGGAGCCAGTAGCACTGGTGCTGAACACATAGCCTTCTTCAGAATGTCAAAGGCCTTTTGACACTCTGGGGTCCAAATGATTTTCTTGGGCTGTTACTTGGAGGTGAGCTCTGTCAGAGGGGCCACAATGGCCCCACAATTCCGGACACCCCTCCTGTAGTACCCAGAAAGGCCCTTACCTGAGTCTGGGTTTTAAGAGCCTTCTTATCCAGGATGGTCTGGATTTTGGACTGGAGAGGGTGTACATGGCCTCCACCTACAAGGTGGCCCAGATACACCACTGAGTGCTACCCTATCTGGCATTTGCTTGCCTTGATGACAGGCCTGCCTAGAGCAGGGCCTGAAGCACTTCCCTCAGATCGACCTGGTGATCCTCCCAGATGGAACTGAATAGAGCTATATCATCAAGATAAGCTGCACTAAAAGATTTCAACCCAGGCACAACTCTGTTCACCAACCTTTGGAAGGTGGCAGGAGCGTTTTTCAAACCAAAGGGCATCACTCTGGATTGAAAGTGGTAATCTGGGGTGGAAAATCCAGACCTCTCCTTAGCCTCTGGATTTAGGGCAATCTGTCAATATGTACTCAGGAACTTATCAGCCCTCAACCTGTCAATAAGCTCATCAGCTCTAGGGACTGGGTGAGCATCAGTCTTAGTGACTGCATTCAAACCTATTCAGTCTACACAGAATCTTAACTCCTTTATTTTCTCCTTGGGGATTAGGTTTGGGTACCAGCATCACTGGATTGGCCCAAGGATTATCAGAGGGCTCAATTACAATTAACTCCAGCTTCTTAGGTACCTCAGCTTTGATGTTGGCTCTGACCTGGTCTGACAACCCGTACAGCTTCTGTCTGACAGGTAGGCTGTCACCAGTATCAATGTAATGGACACACCAAGAGGTGAGTCCAGGGGTCAAGGAGAACAGCCTAGCAAATTGCTCCAACACTTGGCTTCAGTCTTGTTGCTGCTGTGTTGTCAGCTTGGGGAAGAGTATTACTCCCTCCACTGACCCATCTTGCACATTGGTAGAAAGGAGGTCTGGCAGAGGTTCACATGCCTCCATTTCCTCATCTGTGACCATAAGCATGGTCATATCTGCCCTGTCTTGGTGGGGTTTAAGTCTGTTGACATGCAGGATCCATTGGGGATTCCTAGGGGAATCAAGGTCCATCAGATAGGTGACCTCACCCTTTTTCTCCAGAATGGGGTAGGGCCCAGCCCACATGGCCTATAGGGCCCTAGGAGACAGAGGCTCCAAAACCCATTCCAACTGAACTGGATGGTACTCAGGCATTGTAGCCTCTGTTCACCCCAAAGCTTCAGGAGCTCTTGGCTGGCCTCCAGGTTGCTGTTTTCCTTCTTCATGTACTTTGCCATGCATAACTGCAGGCCTAGCACATAGTCAAGCACATTCTGCTAGCACTCTTTCAGAGGCTTCTCCCAAGGCTCTATCAGCATACACAATGGGTCTCTTACAGAAGCTCAAACGGGATGAAGCCAACCCCCTTTTGGGGTACCTCCATTTAAGCAAACAGCAGGCATGGGATGAGACCATCCCATTTCCTCCTGAATTTGTCAGACAAACCCAGGATCATGCCCTTCAGAGTCTTCATAACCATTGGTCTGGGCATAATATGGGGTTGCATTTAGAGAGGCAGACATAAGGTTTGTGCCCCTATCTGAGACCACCTCCTTGGGAAAGCCAACTCTGCTGTACACACCAAGTAGGGTCCTAGCCACTGTGGGAACAGTGACTGTACTGAGAGGTATTGCCTCTGGATACCTGGTGGCATGGTCCATTACTACGAAAATGTATCTGTTGTCTGAGGCAGTTGGTATGTCTAGGGGACCAGCAATATCAATTCCCACCCTCTCAAAGGGAGTTCCAAACCAATGACAGCGTTATTAACTAAACCTTTGGCGTATCCCCTGTCTTTGCCTGTTCTTCTCCATGCTGGGAGGTAAGGCAGCCAGGGTTGCAACATCCACCTCTCCCACAGACACTAAGGTGACCTCAGTACAACCTAAACCCATCTCTGGGCCAACTTCTACCCCCACGATTACACTAGTAATCTCATGGGACTGCCAACCAGTGGGGGACTTCTTAGACCAGACAGAATCTCCTCTTTTGTGTCCAGGCTGGTGAGACTCAAAACACTTCCCTGCCTTGGCAAGTTCCTGGAGCTTTCCTGCCCTAACAGGGTCAAAATGCTTTCCCTGATACCTCCTGCCCTTGGAAGTGACATGGCTTGTGGCTCCTCCCAATGCAGGTCTTGGGGACTCTTGTGAGGACTTTTTTGATTTTGTATCTTCCTTTCCTTGGGCTTTCCCCAGGAGGGGTCCTGTCCTTTTTTCTGATCACCTCCTCCGGTTTTATTGTTAACTCTGGTTCTAAACCATCCACCTGCCTCCTCCCCCAGGTCCTTGAGTTTAGACAACTTAGAATCTCCCAGATACTGGCGTAACTTCTCTGAGACACAATTAGTCAGAAGGTGCGCCTTCATGATTACATTGTATAGCCCCTCATAGGTGCCTACCTTGTTACCATGTATCCAGCTCTCTAGTGCCTTTACCGAGATGTCCAAAAAGTCAAATCAGGACTGGGCATTGTCCTTCTGGGTGTTCCTAAACTTTGTCCTGTACTGTTCCGGGGAGAGGCCAAACTTCTGGGTGAGGTACTGCTTCATGTTGGGATATGGATTTGTCTCCTCTTCCCCTTAGGATCAGGAGCCTATCCCTCCCAGATATAGGGATCAACTCCCATAGGAGGGAACCCCAATACTAAGGCATATGTCTCCATATCCTGAGAGCCCTCTCAAAGGCTGTCAGACATTTGTCTATGTACCTCTTGATAATCAGGAACAACCCCTCGGGTAGTCTGGGACAAAAACTCACCACCCATGGACATCTCAAATTCTTTTCTATGCCACTATCTCTCTGTTCTTTTCTTGCCCACTGTCTTTCTCTAGGGTGAGCTTCTCTGCCTCTAATGCTATATAGGCCAACTGGGCCTCAGGCTCTTTCTCCCTGAGGGACAGGTTGACCTCTTCTGAAGGGACCTCCTTCCCTCAACCATCTGTTAGCAGGGCCCTGGTAACTGTGTGAAGAGATGACTCCCCTTCCTCCCCATCACCAAGGTGTAGGAGTTCCCCTTCCTCTGAGAGGTGGGAACTGGCATCCCCCTTTGTATCCATCTGGAGCATCCTCTGTGCCTACCTCCTAGGCCTCTGCTGAGGCTGTCAGTGATTCAATCAGCTCATTCTTCCTAATATTAGTACCTGCTGGCAATCCCTCCTAGTACACAACTCCCTAAGCTGGACTACAGTGAATGCGAGTAGGCTAGCCAGATCAAGCTCCATGGTATCCCTTAAGTGTTGTGTCACACAAAAAACCCTTGCAAACATTTAAACAGAACTTTAGAAAAATCACAAAAAGTGATAATTTGACATTAGTCCAAAATAAAAATGAAAAACAATTTTGCACTAGGACAATTTAGAGGATTTTTAATTCGCTTCACGAAAAACTGTATTGTGATATTAAAAATATTAAATTAAAGTACTGGATCCCACCACTATGTACCACAAATGTTTGAAAGTGGATTCTTGGTAAAGGCAGGTAGGTACCTACACAGAGCAATAGGCTACAAACCCCCACTAGTTCAAGTCAAGGTCTCAATAAATTAATCCTGGCTCAGCCATTGGTAGCTTCGCAATGAGCAATTAGGCTTAACTTAGGAGACCGATGTGTAAAGCATTTAATATTCACCAAACAGTAAATAAGTAAAACACAAAACACAATAAAAATCCAACACAATTTATGAATATAGACACATACAAAATGACAAAAATCTTAAGATTAAGAGCCTCATTACCAGTTTAGCGGTCTCAGGACCCCCATGTTGGTGATGGTGGCCGTACCTCCAACAGTCTGGCAGAGAAGACTGCCAAGTTATGACCATGACAGTATTCCCAACAGAATACAGCCAATGCACTGCCAGCACTGCCACTGTGGTCATACCGCAATGGATGACGGAAGGCACATGCCGGCCAGTGGATACTCTGTTTCTGCCAGACAGATTACGAGGAAGACACCACCAAGGTTACCACCATGGTGGCACCACCACAGAAACCCAGGCACAAAGAAACTGCATAGAAGGAAACACTCACCTTCAGGAAGTCATACTCGTTCACAGCCGCTATGGAACCAGAACTAGATGTCATACCGCTGCTCCTGCTCTTACCAAACTACGACATCTTCGCTGACAATGACCACAAGAAACGAAAGTGCACACACTTACCTGTTATGGTTGTAAATTGTCAATTTATGTACATTCACTCAAAATACCATTGGGAAGAGGGTACGAGGATGACAACCACAGGCTAATACACACTTACACACACACTCACATACAGCCACACACACACACCCGCACATACACAGTACACACACTATGGCCAACACACACACACTCATCAAAAGCACACTTACACACGGAAACACAGCACAGGCCCAGTCACACATAATAACACACAACAACACAACATGCCACAACAACAACACAACCACAACATCGACAATACATTGGCAAGCACTCACAATAGACATTATCCAGGAACACATCACACATACAACACAAACAATATTCAACAGGCAACAAACACACATCCATACAACTTACCAGTCGACATACAAATCACACACAGCACATCATATCTATCATACCATGCAAAGAACATGCACATGCACAATGTCAAAGCACACCAAGGCACACAACACAGCAACAAACACATATTAACACAAACACCACTCAATAGATTGACAACAAATTCTTTTGAACAGACAGATGCCCATCACAGAACACACACCCTATGACTGTGGGACACAAGTACTACCCACAACCTCACATTCTACCCAAACAGTACAGATAGCACAAGTACCACACACACACACATATTGACACACAACCAATGTCAGCCAGGAACAACATCATACTAGGAAAAGAAACACATGACAAAGATGTGACCACTAAACCAACAACAGGTTGATTTTAAATATATTAAAATGTTGAAATGGAAAACTCAAAAGCCATGGGCCAGTCCTGATATGAAAGTCTGCATGCACACAGTGCACATGTGTGTGCCCCGAACTTGACTCCTGACTGCCATGTAACCTCCACAGGTATAGGCATCAAGGGGGCAATCAGGTACCTCAGGAATTATCGGGTATGTCAGAGGGGCGATTGGGCTTAGGTTTGGGAGGGGGGCCTTTGAGATGTAGCTTAGAGGGAGTTTAGGCGTAGGGGAGAGTTGGCTTTTTTTGGCAGGGGGAAGGCACAAGTGCTTGCAGGGGGTAGGGGAGGCCTTGAAAGTGAAAGGGACTGACATGGGGAGGGAAACTGAATATTTAGTGGTCTCACAGGGGAGAGAATAGTAGGGAAAATGGTAAACTCTAAAACAAAAGCTTTTCTTGACACACGGGATGGTCATAGCAAAAGGGTTTAGGTATGGAAGGAGAGAGAGTGGTTGTGAGAGGTATTGGTGTGGATGTCTCGGGTGCATGTTTGTGTGAGGTATGCTGGTGGGTGTGTATTGAGTAGGTGAGTGAGGGTATTTATGTGTCTTGGGGTGAGGTGGGTGGAAGTGCTGGGGAATGCCATGGTGGGTGGGTGGCTGTCTGTTGGGGTGGTGACTGCATGTGCTGCATTTAGGAGTGTCAGTGTTTGTGGTGTCTACGGGTATAGTAACTGGGGTGAATGAGGGTCTGCTGTTGTACTGTCTGTGGGTAGGATGGGTATAGTGGCTGCATCTGTGAATATTGGTGTGGTATCTGAGGGTGTGTCAGGTGTGCTGTCTGTGGTGCTGGGGATGGCGGGGAAGTCAGGGCAGGTTGTGACTGTTGCTGTGTGTACATCTAAATGTTGCTTGTGTGCATGCCGGTGGTGTGTCTTGTGGTGCTTATGTTTGTCTGAGCTACCCTTGAATGTTTAGGTGGATGCATGCCTGTCTGTGTGTCTTGGCTAGGTCTGAGAATAAGGTTTTGGGATTGGGAAGAGAAAGGTGGAAGGGGGATGGTAGACAAAGGTTGGCTCTCTGCCATCTGTGTGGAGGCAAGAGCCTTAAAGGATCTCTGTAGGCTAGCCAGTGAACCTTGAATGCTCTCCAGAAATGCATTCCAGTGTCGGTGGAATCATGACTTGAAGTCCCGTGGCCAGCAGCTTCCCCACTCAGCTGGGCCCTGTCTCCTCTGCTTGCTGTTGCTGATGCTGGAAAACATAAAGAGAGGTAGGGTCATCAAATTCTTTTCAAACACTGACATCACAATGTACACATCAATCAAATTACAAACACTTGTACTACACCCCCAGGTAGAATCAGGTTAGTGCCACCATCGTGTCACAGCTAGGTAGCATCTAAACCCCTACATTACAATGTCACCCCCCAGCTAAGCCACCTATCGCACTCCTAATATACCATCATATCTCTAGAGCCATCACAATAACCATTCAGTGACAAACTGACTTGCCAACATGAATCTGAGTCCCTATCCACAGCAACATAGTCAACCAACAAACAAGCATTGGAAAATGGTAGCATTCATTTCAACATATCACATACACAAAACCGACACATACCTACAAACCATTTCATGTCACAGAGTCCACAAACTTCACAATTGACATTTGCAAACATGCCACAACTAAATTTGCCTTTTCATAGATTGGAGTATGATAGAGTCTAAACCAATGTCACCAACACATGTCCCAGTAATCATGTAGGAATGGATGAGGCATACTATATGGAGCTACTCATCTTAGTCATTCTCCACCTGTAAACAAAGTCATGTACATTTATAGGGGTCAACTTGGCCCACATGATTTACCCACAGAAAACACAAGGTGCCATGCCAACACCTTAAATACAATGTACACCTGTCATGTGCATGAAGGCCACATACAGTACAACTAATCATTATGAGTGGTAACATCAATAACCCATCATACAAATGGCAACATCACTTTCCAGACTTCAGACATGAGCCAGATTAGGAGGAGCCAGCAGATCATGTGGACAAAAATGCAAATTTGCCAAGTGAGGATGAGCAGGAGGAAGCTGGAGACATCAGGCAGATGTAATTAATCAGTACTTCAACTAGCTCAAGGTATGTGATGTGGTGTTATAATAGAGATTACATGAGGTATTGTTGAGGTTATGCATGCCATGTAATGTTCTTTTTTCCACCATCAGTGGGGTCCTAAGTGGTTCCAAAGTCCATGAATCAGATATGCATGCAGAATGTTACTTGGAGTTGTGTACAGAATTGTTATGTACATAGTTTATTGTTTAGAAAATACACAATCAATGTCAGATTTGCAGCTATGAATAGACAATGTGATGTATTTGTTCCACTCTGGCCTATACCTTATCTTTGTCAATCACAGATATGCAGATTGGCTGTTTGGCTCATCCGCATTTGGCAATCTCAGACAGTATCGAAGGCAGATGGGATTTGCAGACTGACATGAGAAGTGGACATGGATTAAACCAGGTACTGTTTAGCATTAGATATGTGGTGTGTGAGGTTTATGCCCAGATTGTCAGGGTGGTGGTTTGGAAGAGTCTTTTTCCACCTGTTCGATATTAGAAGTGGCCCAGATGGTGCCATGTGTTTGTCCATTTGTGGCTAACACATGTCATAATGTGGTATCCAGACCCTCTACCATCACTATGGTTTGTGTTGTATGTGACCTAACTTATGCATAGCTGTCAGTGTGTCAGTGTGTTTCCTTAGTAAAGACCAATGTGCATGTGTCTGAAGACTGACATACGTATGTAGATACCTGACCATGGTAAGTGGAAGGTTCCTGACTGGGGAGATTAGTACTGACCTTTGTCTGTTTCACGGGGTATGGACATTTGGAAGGATAAGGTATGGGTATGTGATAAGGCCTTAGCTGATGATACATTGAACCAATCTGTTTGCCTCCTGGGATGGTGATAGACTGACATGTCCCTAACTTCTGTATTCTGTGGATTGGTAGTGAATGATATCTAAGCTGAAACACTGTAGTCCACAGCATGACTTCACAATGTGCTGATTGTCTTTCTCCAAATAAATATGTGGGGATGTACAATATAGGTGACTTGTGTCATGTCTGTGTTAAACTCCCAATGCACTATGAATCCTTGTTGTCCAGTACATGTGTGATGACCATAACAAAGGTATACAATTGGAGAGGAACATTTTGGTACAATAATTGCCATACATGACAGTTGTATATGGTTGATACATCACACCTACACAGGCTCTGTGGTTAAGTGGTATTTATTGGGGAGTGCACAACAAATTGAGGGATTTGAACCAGAAATTACAGAAAGTTAGCAGTGAAGGGTTCAATCATGGTGGATGAAATCAACAGGGTAGGTGCAACACCATTTGGAAACACAAGTCCAGTATCCTTGCACCATACAGAAATGGAGTTATGCATCAGAACAGTCAACAGGGTATATCAGTGACACACAAGGGAAACCAATCAGGGGAGGTTCACTTCCTGGTGGTGGGTTTTGCCTTTGCATCTGCTCCTCCTGGATGTCCATGTTTACCGGGGAGGGGGGTCTTCTGCTTCAGGTGGGATGTCTGAGATATTCCCTTTACCTGTCAGGGTCTCAATTCCGCTAGCATCCACAGATCTCAAGGGTCTTGATGTCTCTTTGCTATTGGAAGAGGCCAGATGTTGGGTAACAAACCTACTCAGGATAGTGTTCATGTCCCTCAGCACCCCAGGGATGGAAGCCAGGATAACATTTTGGGCATTCCACTGCTGCATGGCTTCCTGGTGTTGGGTGGTTGTCCCTCTGCAGGTGTCTGATCTCCCCCATCAAGGTCAGTACCTGGCCCATTTGCCTTGAGAATTTTGGTGGGCTCCCAAGACTTGGGAGATGGTCTCCTGGTCAGTTGTGTCCCTTGGAGTCCCGATCCTCTATCCCACACCATCCCTCCCACACACTCTACCCCCATGTACCTGTGACCATAGCACAGTGTGCCCACTCTCACTGATGGCAGGACCATCACTGTCAGGCGTGACATTAGGAGTCTCAGGCATCTGCACTGGGTGTCAAATGATGGAGAAGACTACCCTTGGGACACAGGTTTGGGGGTGAATGGTTGTTGGTTGCTTGTGATGTAGTTACAACATGGCTAATAGGAGTCATTGTGGGCAGGGTAAGGCTGGCAGTTGTTGACTGACCAGGGGTCCCTAATGGGCCAGCTTTGTCCTCAGTGTCCAGACATCCAGGAGTTTTTCCTCACTGGGACCTTCATCCAGAGGGGTAGTGTCAGCATCTGGTGTCCTCTCCATGTTTGGGATGGCAAGGTAACCTGTAGTCGAAGTGGAACACAGAGTTGGTGTAAGGGATGCAACAAGTAATGTATACATTAGGCAACTAAACATGGTATGTGAGATGCATACACTGCCTTTACATGATTCCCTAAAATGACAATGACAGCTGCCACTTAATCTGGGTTAGTGCAATGTGGGACTGATATTTGCAATTGCATACAGAATGCTCCAAGCTCTTGGAGTATATTGGTGTTTAGATGGCTGCTAATACCCTCACATCTTGTCTGAGTAAAGACATGGCAGTGCACATTTCTCTCCTAGTAAGGTGTATGGCATCATTGAGTCAACTAGAAGCTGACAATGCACAATGGTGTCAGAGCTGGCACACAATATAGGTGTTATAATTTGACTTGGGCCTCTGCCTGGATGTACCTCAAGTATCTCCAGTTTGTTTTTTAGGTGTCCCCCAGGTGATATATAACATTATTAAGGAGCTTTTCTCAGAGTCCAGATAGGTATGGGACACAGCTGTAGCTGTGATTTGTTTGTAATAGTACTTGTAGTGGGCCATTGTATAGCTGTCATTGTCATGAACTGTAAAGTGGTAGACCATTCAGGGTGGATTACTTTAATTGTCAGTTTAACATGCAAGACATTTCAAATACAGCACACTGTTCTGGTTTTGTTAATGGAGGAACAGTGCCTTCTCGGAGTTGTAGTGCTGTCGTTTCCCAGGACTTCACATGCCCTTCCCAAACATTGTGGCCCAAGGTGAGTTTACTTGACATCTGGCATGGCAGTTAGGGCTATTATGAGATTTGGACAGAGGGGTGGTGGGTGGTTTGTTCATTGTGGTGGGGAAAGGTGTTTGGTAATGCAAATGTTGTTGTGACTTACTAGACTCCACTCCCGCCGGTATTCCTGTCAGGCCCCCAGGATGCAGGACGTCAAAGACCTTCTTTACCCATGATGTGAACTGTGAGGGAGGAGGTGGGGACCCACTGCCAGTCTTCAGGACTGCCAGCTGGTGCCTGGATGCAATGGAACATATTGCCTCCCCTTCCCCTTGAGGTCATTCAACCTTTTCCTGATGTCCTTCCTTGTGCGTGGGTAATTGCCTACTGCATTCACCCTGTCAACTATCCTTTGCCACAACTCCATTTTCCTGGCTATTGATGTTAGCTGGACCAGTGCTCTGGCTCTACCCTGACAATTTAATCCACCATGACCCTCAACTCATCATCAGTGAAACGTGGATGTTTTTGTGGGGACATGGTAGTAGGGGTAAAGTTGGTGAGATAATTAAAAAAGGATGAAAAATGTTTGTGATGAGGTGTGGGTGCTGTAATGTGAGTGGGTGACGGTTGTGTATTGTGTGGTTTTAAAAACTGTGTGTTGTGTATGTTATGCAAGTGTGGGATGTGTGCTGAGTGTAATGTGTAGGGGTGCCTATTGTTTGTTTAGCTAGATAAACATTTCTTTGCTGGTGTCTGGCTGCATGTGGCATTCTGGTTGCAAAGGATTGTGGGTTGTGTATGGGTGTGTTTTATAGAGCAATGTGTAGGTGTGTCCAGTGTATGAATGTGGGTCAGGTGTGGGCTATTCGAACTATCCAATGTGGTGTAGTATTTTGACTGATGTGAGTTCAGACTGCCATGGTTCGCACCATAGAAGAATCTCTCAAACAATTTGTGGATCCTAACTTGATTGGTTGATTTCTGTCAGACTGGCAGTGCTGGTGATCAAACAGCCTTTTTTCCATCTGCCAGTGTCCTGGCGGTTTTGGGAAATTGGCTATTTTTACGCAGTCTGAGCTGTGCGCCTCTTAGTATGCGGTTGGATGACCACCAATATGGTGGTCTTTTGGCAGCTGCAACTGCTGCGGTCTTCCTGTCAGACTGCTAAAGTTGTAGTGAGGCCCCAAATGTTTTCTAGCACTTAGAAATCAAAAGCGCCAGTCTGGACATCTGGTCACACTTCACCGAGGCAAAGTCAAAAGTTGAGACCATGATGGAGCCCTGAGCGGGAGGTCTCTGTCAAAGTTTTACCTTCACATTTGGACAAATATTTGAATATTTCTCACCGACTGGAACAAAGTCACAAGTTGAGGCCAACCACGCTGGAGTCCTCTTCCTCAGTCCCGTTTCCTATGTTTTGACTTGGAAATTTTTTCGGGATGGAAATGTTCATCCAGGACCAAGTCAAAAGTTGAAGCTGACCTCGATGGAGCCCTCGTTGGACAGCCTCAGTCAAACTTTTACCTTTGGACTTAGAAACTTTTTTGGAGATTTTCTTCCCTGACGTCGGACAACCCTCCTCAGCAAGCCGATTTTTTTAAATGCAATGACATTGGATTGCCTTTCCACAAGCCCCAAGTGAAATCCTGGAAGTCTGGGGCTCTGGAGCTTTTCAGCACGATGAACCTGCAAGTCATGTGTAGTCGCGGTTGACGTTGGCCAACTTGAATCACTGCGTCGGGTTTGTCTATTTAGGGAGCTTTTTTTCCAAAGTTGTTGCAAACTTCTCCAAACCTCTGGATCTTCTTCCAGAAGTACTTTTAAAGTCCTTTAGGTGTCCACAACGCAACCCAAGGTTCAAGAGGCTCTGAGTTGCTCCTTGGGGTTAGGAATCCATCTCCCAGAACGCACCTCGTTTAAATACAAAAATGACCACTGGTCAGCTGCTTAATTTTTGAAGGGCGTGACACAAGGGAGTCTGGTCAGCTCTTTTCTACCTGTAGTCTACAGGCAGTACCTTCCTGAAGTAGCAGAAGCCAGGCAAAGTCATTTTCTTGATGAAGCCCAAAGTGTGCAGTGGGTGCAGGCCGGGGGTCCAGCATGGCATTCCTTCTTCTTCAAGTCTTGTTCCAGTAAGGATCCTAAGGGGGTGCAGTTCTGCAATTTTTATCCTTGCTCCTGGGGTGGCAAGCAGGGGGTTGCCTCTGTCCTATCATGTGCAGGCCACCACCCTCTTGAGTGGCCACTTCCTGGGAAGTGTGGCAAAAATCAATCCTAAGGAGCAATATTACTTCAAAATCTAAGATGCCAAAAATTCAATCTTAAAATTTAGATCTGGCTGAGTCCACCCACTGGTGTGGCTAGGTTTCCCTTACCACATCCCTCTCCAGCCCTCTCTTAATCTAATTATGGGGCACCTGTGTATCTGGGTTTGTAGGAAATGGAGGAAGTACATTTGTTGTTCCAAATGTCCTTCCCTCCCTTGAAGTCCAGTTTGGCTGCTCTCCCCCAATCATGTTCTACAATTTTCTGAGGCAGATCTCCTCCCACCAGATGCTTCCTTTGTTTCAACCCAGGCCACAGTACACCTCATCAAGGCAGCCTGACTCAGGCTGCAAGAGGTTGACCAATCAGAGAAGTGAAGGACACTACAGGGCTGAAGTTGGTAATGTTTAACAAAAGTTCTAAAACTCTTTCTATTTGCAAATTATATTAAATTCAACAGTGGCAAGTTGTTGGATTTATTATAACGTTTAATGTGATACTAAATTTCGCTCCTTCCCATGAAAAATACGACTTTATTATTTTAAAATAGAGTCTCTCCATGGTAGCCAATGGAGCCCATTCACTGCAATGGTGAAAAATGAATTTAGATATTTTTCCCTCACCAGAGGTATAAAACATCTTTTATAAAGTACTTGCTTATAGTTACACTGCACCCAAGCCTGGGGCCACTTATGGCATACCTTAGTGGTATGTAAAAATAAGGTAGCTTAGGACTTTAGAAGTACCAAAGTCGAATTTGGGGTTATCTTTAACTTAAAAACTCCAGCAAGGCAGGCCTGCTTTTAAAATGACACTGGGCCCACAGCAGTGCCCTTATGGGTGTATTATCTATGCTGGGGTCGCTAAATCTACATGTCCTATCACATACTAGGGACTTATAGGTAGGTTTGTGCAGCCAATTATAATTAGCCTAATTTGTACCAAGCACTGGCCCTGGCACTGGTTAGCAGTGTCCTGGACAGAGTCAGGGTCAGTAACCACTAGTGACCACCAGTATCAGTCAAAAGGTTTGGGGGTGACCAGGACAAAAAGGAGGACATTCCTACAGACAGAGATCAACCCATCAACACAGGTAGACCATGCATGAAACAGCAGTGTACACAGTTTGTCAAAAAGGACACATGCTAACATGTTGGCACAAGGAATGCTGGCAACAGTGATGGCACATAAATCATTTCAATGGACATTCCCCACTTACCAAGGCAACGTATTGATTTGTAGCTGCACCCTAGGAACAATGTTTGCACTGTCACATGTATGATGGCCATCTTCACATTACAGACAGTAATGAGGTACCAGCACTTGTCACACACTGAAGACAAGTGGCCTGTGGGGGGCAGATGCCAATTTGCTCATTTGATCAGACACATGACTGAGGACAGGGATCTATTGCTTCTTTCGTCTTTGGCCAGTAACACTAGGGAGTAGTGGTCTGAGGCATGGAATATATACCCACTACAACAACAAACATGACTTTATTGACCAATGTACACAGCCATGTGTTTTCCCTGGAGAGCAAATTGTTTGTGGGTTGTACACAGTTATGTCCTAGGTCCTTGAGCCAATATGCAAGGCAGATCAGTGTGCACCACTTCACATATCTACAAATACAGTTACTCATCTACTGTGTCACACTTGACTCATCCCAAATCGACAGGGGGAGCTGTCAGAATCTAACACATTAACTTGGAAATGTGACAGGCAGAAACTTTCCCTGTACTCACCCCCTTGTGGCTAGAGTGTTCCCGTCAAACGTCCATCAAGTTCCGTCAAGATGTGGACCTTTATGGCAGTCATGGTCTGATGTGTGCCCTGTCCAAGTTGGGAGGGAGCCCCAGTTGGACCTCTATGATCTTCCGGGCCCAGCGTCTCAGGCCCTCCCACCTCTTGCGACAGTGGGCGCTCTGCTAGATGTGGACTACTAGACTCCACACCTTACGGGCAATGCCTCTCCACATCTCCTTCTCTGATGGGCGTTTACCTGTATGGATGCAAGAGACAAATCAACTGATGACAATCACAAGATTTTGATAAAATGGTTGTGTCACATGCATGTCAGAAACACCAAGCAAAAAATGGTTAATTTGTCAACACACAACAATTGTAAAGCACACATGTAAATAAGAACAGGGACATGACTATACACTTTTGTATCCATCTGCAGACTAACCCACTACCCTGCTCATGGCCTCCAAAGATGGCATCCACCATACAACACATGCATTGTACAGTTTCTACTTTGTAACCAAGCTACTGAGTCACATGTCATGGCCTCCCAAACATCTACACACGTTCTGCACTGTGGGTCTATCATTTGTGTAATAAGCCTGTATAGGACAAATATTACTTCTGTGAAGGTGACAACAGAGCTGTAGGAGTAAGGGGCCTGTAATGAGTCAGTAACACACATGGACAATGGTGCAAAATGCACATATGGAGTAGTTCAGGGATTTACCTCAGTACCCATTTCTAATCTGGTCAATGGACTGAGGCATTCAGGGCAACTAGAACCTCATATTGGCCACATGACAGGATCTGCAGGTCTACAAGGAATGGGCACAGTGCCCCAGTTGCAGAGCCACAGTGAATCTCCCACAGCCTGGACTATATCCCATTCTGGGAGATCCATTTGATAGGCCCTGGTTTCGGCATGCTAAGCATACAGAGCCTACATAACACACGTTCCATCACTTCCATGCATGACAATACATCATGTGGCCATCAGCAATGTGGCTTGTGTGGCAACCTTAGTGTGATTAATGATATGCCTTCCAGACATCAGTTTGGCAAGGCTAGAGGTGGGGTAAAAGATTTGTGGCACTATACACATTGCTTACAAGATCCCCAAATGACTCAGACAAGAGTCATACACAGCTTATACTGCCATGCACATACATGTTGTCTAACATTTACAACCATCACAAAAAAAGAAATGTAATCATCTGGCAGTAAATTCTCCTTGCCTAGTTATATAAGTCCAACACAAGGAGCATCTAGGACCCCAAAAACCATCATACAACAAAAAGTAAATGAACACAACATATAGTACTGGTCACCAATACCTGCACCATGTATATCCCATTGATGCCACACAGACTGTCACAACAGGCACACAAGAAGTCTAATTGGCATACAGAGGCACATTGTAGTCTGTGAGGAGGGAAAGGATGGTGTCGAACAGAGTCAATTGTGCACATGAGGTACCCACCTGCTCCTCCGGTTAGCCGTAGAGCTGTCCATACAAGGGAAGGACCTCATTCACAAGCCTCTCCAAGCTCCTCTGGAGAGAAGTCATTGTCCCTTTCACCTGATTGCTCAAAGAGGCGGCACACAGCAGATGAAGTAGTAGAGGTGTTCCTGACAGCAGTGTCAGGAGTCAAGAGAATGAATTTGCTGACCATGGTGGACATGTACACCATGTGGGCGGTCATCACTGCCAACAGACTCAGTCATTGGACTGCGACTGCCACAAGCAACAATTCTAGCCTATGGCTGTGTCCACCACAGCTGGAACCGCCTACCACACGGACGACTTCCGCCAGCGGTCACGGGTAGTTCCTAATGTCCAGTGGAGTAGGTCAGGCATGTGCCAATTTGGCGGCTGGAAATACTGTATATGGCTCTCTTAACTTGCGTCACACCTACAATATATGTGTAGGATCATCACAAATATCCTTACTTTGTCTTGTTATGTAGGTCCTATTATACAACCACCAGTGTAATGTGTTGCAGGTCATAGATGACATATGACAGTGGTGCACAGGCCACCACTGCCAACAGTATTTTTGGTGGTCGGAAAATACAGTCATATTTTGAGTGGCATTTGTGTGTCAGATAGTTGGGTTTTGCCCAAATCCATGTTGTGGACACATGTGTTGACAACTTTCTAGCTGGGATGTGTACTGTGTACTGAGATGTGTACTATATATCATGTCAGAAATGCTTTGTTACAAAATATTGTTGGCATGTATCATGTATGTTGCTGTGGACATATTGACTAATGTTACAAATCATGTCTTGTCACACATAGGTACCCTGGGAGAGACAGGATGAAACAACGCCCTGTCTACCTTCCTCTGCCAGACCTTTAGACCATGGCAAAACCCCACATCATAGTTATACTGTCTGAATGGGTACACAGTTGTGGACTTATGTCGTCAGTTGGAGGCAGATCTGATGCAAGCAGAAAAATCAAATCTGCATACCAACCATTGCACAAGTCATGTCAGTATTGCATTTCCTGGCCACAGGGTCCTTCCAACATGCAGTGGCCTTATCTGCTGGTATGTCCCAACCTATGTTCAGTCTGGTGTTTAAAAATTTCCTCTCAACAATGGTGAAACACGTTGACAGTTACATCAGGTTCCCCCGACGTGAGGATTTAGCCAATGAGAAGTTTGACTTTTATGGTTTTTCCCAACTCCCACAATTGGTGGGGGCCATTGATGGTACACATGCTGGGTTGGTGCTACCACAGGCCACTGAACAAGTCTATTGCAACAGAAATAACTTCCATTCCATCAAAGTGTAAGTTGTCTGGCGGATTTCAAATTTGTGTGCCCCTTATCCTGGATCAGCCCATGGTTCCTTCATAATGTGGAACAGCACCATACCCCAGCTGATGTCACAACTGCACCCAGAGAGGGCCTGGCTAGTTGGTAAGTCACATTGATTGTGTGTGAGCACTGTCAGGTGCTACAATCATGAAGTGAGTGACTCATATTTGCACTTTTGCCCCATTCCTTAACAGGAGACTCAACTGATCCAAACCGTCCTTGATTGTTGATGCCGCTTAGGAATCCAACTACCCCAGGGGAAGTCTGCTTAAATGAGGTCCATGGAAGAACATGGCAGGCAGTGGAGTGGGCTTTTGGGTTCCTTAAGGCCAGAGTTTGGGGGCATATTTATACTCCGTTTGCGCCGAAATTGCGTCGTTTTTTTTTACGCAATTTCGACGCAAAACTAACTCCATATTTATACTTTGGCGTTAGACGTGTCTAGCGCCAAAGTCCATGGAGTTAGCGTCATTTTTTAGTGTGGACACCTACTTTGCGTTAATTATATGCAAGGTAGGCGTTCCCGTCTAAAAAATCGACTCCGAGGCATGTGCGTGGGATTTATACTCCTGGGCAAAAATCATGCCCGGGAGTGGGCGGGTCAAAAAAAATGACGTACGGCCGCTTTTGCGCCGTTTTTTAGCGCCTGCAAAAGGCAGGCGTTAAGGGACCTGTGGGCTCTGAAGGAGCCCAGAGGTGCCCCCCCATGCCACCAGGGACACCCCCTGTCACCCATGCCCACCCCAGGAGGACACCCAAGGCTGGAGGGACCCATCCCAGGGACATTAAGGTAAGTTCAGGTAAGTCTTTTTAAAAAAAAAAAAATTGTGGCATAGGGGGGCCTGATTTGTGCCCCCCTACATGCCACTATGCCCAATGACCATGCCCAGGGGACAGAAGTCCCCTGGGCATGGCCATTGGGCAAGGGGGCATGACTCCTGTCTTTGCTAAGACAGGAGTCATTTCTATGGGGGTTGGGAGTGAAAAAAAATGGCGCAAATCGGGTTGAGGCGAAAAAATTGCCTTAACCTGACTTGCCCCATTTCTTGACGCCCAAGCTCCATATCCCCCTTCGCCGGCGCTGCCTGGTGTACGTCGTTTTTTTTAACGCACACCAGACGGCGACGGCGCTAATTTTTTTGACGCAAAACTGTGTTGGCGCAGTTTTGCGTCAAAAAGTATAAATATGGGCCTTGGTGTCTTGGCAGGACTGGTGGAGCCCTTCTCTACTCACCCAGGAAAGTGTGTCAAATATATCTCTGTGGCATGCTGCATGCTTGACAACATTGCCCTGTGGAGAAATATCCCGTACATCTAGGGTGAGAATCATGAAGTGCCAACTAAGGATGACAGTGTTGAAGAAGAAGGAGGTGATTTGCGAGAAAATCTCATCCACAGCTATCTCTCATGAGTGTAAGTATGGCATGTGATGTCATGACTATGACTTTACAATGAACTGTAGTTGTGAGAATGTGTGGAGTTGAGTGTTTTAGAAAAAGCTAGGGAGCTGATACTCTGCAATATTCAGCCAAAGACTGATTGATAAGATAGCTTTTGACACATCTCCACCTTGATGATGTTGGTTTGTTTGTGTCAGTTTCCTTGTAATGTACTTTGCTTTCCAGATGGTTGCTTTGTGACTTGTGTCATATGTATGTTTTCAAGCCTGTACCCCTTGTTTTGTTCTTTGTGCAGGTACTTTCACCATGATATCTTCATGTGGGCATTTCAAAGTTGCGACAATGGCAGTTATGTGATGCTGTTCTGACATACAAAGTGGACATTGATTCTTCCAGGAATTGTAGATCGCAAGCGTTTGGGTGAAGGAGATCTGTGCCAAGACAGCTTGCACAGTGTTTGGGTGGAGGTTCAGAAGTGCCCATTGCACTTGTTTTGTGCCCTGTGGTAGACCTGATGCATCATCTGGTCATCAAATATGTAGTCATAGCTTACGACCACAACATTTTTCCTTCACGTTGGCTAAACACTTTTCATATGACCTGTATGTAGCTGTAGATGTGCTTTATCATTGTTAGCCACAGTGCCTGTGCCACAACACTGACATCTGCAACCAGATGCATGGGTAATGGATTATGATGACCCTGTGATCAGTGACTGTTGTACTGCCATCTGTGTATATTGGATTATGTGATGTTGAATTACTTAGGTGTGGGATGTGCTTGCCTATTCTACAAGACAATGTCTGACAAATCCATTCCTTCCATGGTCTGAGGGTCTGTATCTATCAATATGTTCATTTATTCAGTATGAGTCAATCATTCTTGATTTCTAATAGTGCAGACATACTGACAGCCTATGTGCTGCTCACTGTAATTCAATGTTTACTTAGAGCAGACCTTTGTATGTATGTATTTGTGTGGGAGGGTTGCAATCCTGAGGTAGACACTGTGCACATGCAACATATCCCATCTTGAACAAGTAACTTGGATCATCATTGAATGGTTCACATGGCCTGACATATCTATACGGCTAAATATGAAATCAAAATCAGAAAAGAGTCAGTGAATGGTGATTTCTTTGTGCAGCTATGACTAACAGAAAATATACATGACAGGACTCAACCAAATTTCAAAAGTGAAGGAGTCAGTCATGGTGAACTTAATTATTGGAGTAGATGCCACACCATTGGAAATCCAAAGTCCAGAGTAGTCCTCCCATTGGACACGGTAGGTGGTTCAGGATCATCAAGAGTGAATAAGTAACACACAAAGGTGGTCCTTGAGGAAAAGGATTATTACTGGGAGTGGTCGGTGTCTTGCCATCCACACCTCTTGGATTCTTGGCTGGATGTCCCCAATTGTGTGGGGAGGTCCGCTGCTACAGAGGCAGGGATGTATGGGCGTGTTGTTCCTTTGGCAGGGCCTCCCTTCCAGTGGCTGGCACCAATGTTCATGGACCTGCTGTTGATGAGTCAAAGGAAGGGGTAGACTGGTGTGGAAAATCTCTGCTCAGGGAGGTGTGTATGTCCCTCAACAAATCTTTTAGGGTGAACATGTTGGTATTGTGGGTCTTCATCTGTTCCAGCATGTCCCTATGCATTCCCCTCTGTAGCTACGTAACTTCCTGGTGTTGAGTCAGCACCTGGCCCATCCAGCCTTGGGTCTCCTGATAGGTCCCCAAGACATAGCTGATGGTGTCCTGGCCAAGAGCAGTCCCGTGTCCTCACCCCACTGGCCCACAGCATCACTCCCAGGTACCCTACCCCATTGGCCTGTGCCCTTGCCACAGGGTACCCTCTCTAACTTGTTCCTGGACCCTCATTGTCTGAAGTATTGTGCTGCAACTCAGAATCCAGGTTAGAGGGCACAAGATGTTAGACACTGTGCTTGGGACACAGGTTGGGGGGTGAATGGTTGCTGGTGATGTTGAAGCAACAGGGCTGGGAGGTGACGTTGTGGGCACAGTGAGACTCACTGTTGCTGTCTGACCAGGTTGCCCAGATGGCCAGAAGCGTCCTCAATGTCCAGACATCCAGGAGGGTCATCGCCACTGAGGGCTTTATCCGGGGGGAGGTAGAGGCAATCTGTGCTGTGGTCTTTGTGTGCCCAGTGGCAGATCCACTTTTTGATGTAAAACATACATTATTACTGGTTGTATTGTGACATCTACCTCCAATGGTTTAGAGTTACAGTAAGCAGATACCTCTTACAACATTAAGTTGTAGTTAATCCAATTGTGGCAAGTAACCATGATATTGGGTGATTTGGCACAACAAGTGTGAAGCATGCCAACTCATTTTGAAGCAATCAGCTGCTGAGATGTGCAGATCAGTTGCCCTTTTGGAAGATGGCTTGAAAATGACATCTTGCTACAAATGCAGCTAACACTGTGGATAGGCAAGATATGGTTTTGACCATTTGGAGACCTAGTTGAGTGGGATGAAGGCAGAACAAGGACCTTGTATATGTGTAGTCATCATGTGCACAGTGTTGTGTCAATGTGTCTGCTGCTGCTGCCACTCTGGTAATGCATCTTGAGGCCTTTGGAAAACTTGTTGTACACACTGAGTAAGGTGTTATTCGTGTCCTCAATAGTTTCATCTTGGGTTAGCAAGTTAAGATAGAGCTATCTCTACAGAGACACATTTCTGATTTGAGCATTATCTGTGCTTGATCACTTCATTTGTGAGTTGACAAACAGGGATATTAGTAGAAAATAACTATTGGCTGGTGATTGGAGTTACAGAAACAGGGCCTGCTGGGAGTTGCAGTTGGGTCACTCCCTCTACTACACACACTTGACCAAAGTTATCCCCCCAGATGAGTACACATCATTTGAGAGTTAACCAACAGATGCATTGGGGTATGTGACCGCTATGCTGGTGGTTGGAGTTACAGAAACAGGGCCTGCTGGGAGTTCCAGTAAGGTCACTCTCTCTACTGCACACACCTGAGCAATGTCATCCCCCTAGGTGAGTAAACCTCATTTGGGAGTTGACAAACAGGGATCTTTGGACTAGAGAATACTGGGCTGGTGGTTGGTGTCACAGAAACAGGGCCTGCTGGGAGTTGTGGTCAGGTCAATCCCTGTACTACACATACTATACAAATGTTATCCCCCCAGGTGAGTAAACATCTATTGAGAGTTAACAAAGAAGGGTCTTTGGAGAAGGGAACACTGGGCTGCTAGTGGAGTTACATAAACAGGGCCTGCTGGGAGTTGCACTTAAGTCACTCTCTCTACTACATACCCTTGACCAATCTTATCCCGCCAGGTGAGTACAGTTTATTTGGGAGTTGACACACAGCTGTATTGGGGCATTTGACCACTGTGCTTGTGGTTGGAGTTTCAGAAACAGTGCCTCCTCGGAGTTGCAGTCAGGTCACTCTTACTACTCCCCAATACTTGACAAATGTTATTCCCACAGGTGAGTAATCTTCATTTGGGAGTTGACAATCAGGGGTCTTTGGACAAGAGAACACTGGGCTGGTGGTTAGAGTTACAGAAACACTCTCTCTACTACACACACTTGACCAATGTTATCCCCCAAGGTGAGTAAACTTCAATTATGAGTTAACAAACAGGGGCCTTTGGACAAGACAACACTATGTGGTGGTTGGAGGTACCAAACCAGGGCTTACTGGGAGTTTCCGTCAGGTCACTCTCTCTCAACTACACACACTTGAACAATGTTATCCCATCAGGTGAGTTAACTTCATTTGAGAGCTCACAAACAGATGTATTGGAGCATGTGGCCACTGTGCTGGTGGCTGGAGTTGCAAAAACAGGGTCTGCTGGGAGTTGCATTCAGGTCACTCTCTCTACTACACACCCTTGACCAATATTATCCACCAGGTGAGTACACTTCATTTGAGAGTTGACAAGCAGATGTGTTGGGACATGTGACCACTGTGCTGGTGGTTGGATTTGCAGAAACTGGGCCTGCTGGGAGTTGCAGTCAGGTCAATCCCTGTACAACACACATTTTACAAATGTTATCCCCCCAGGTGAGTAAACTTCAATTGAGAGTTAACAAACAGTGGTCTTTGAAGAAGAGAACGCTGGACTGGTGGTTGGAGTAATTGAAAAAGTATCTCATGAGAGCTGCAGTCAAGTCACTTTCAGTACTCCCCAATACTTGACAACTATTGTGTATTACACAACTGTTTGCAGGCTGCATTTATGTTTGAGTATACGTTTTCATTTTGGGACATACCACGGATCCTTGAATGTACTTGTGATATTGTGATATTTCCAGGCCCATTTGGACATATGGCATGTGATGGGTCTTGGTAGCTGTGATGTTGGGTCCAAAGATACACAATGATAGTGTTTAAGCTCAGATACTCTGGGTATTGAATGTTGGTGAGGTTCATGAACAAGATAGTGTGTAAAGATGAGCTGTGTGCATGCATGACATTGCATTTTTGTGACATTTTTTGTGATGTAACATACCAGTCTTCACTCCTCCTGGTATTCCTGTTAAGCCCTCAGGATGCAGAATGGCCAAGACCTTCTCCTTCCAGGCAATGATTATTAACAGGTCACTGGAAGGACCACCACCAGTCTTCTTGGCCTGCAGCTGGTGCCTGAAGACCAGGGAACGGACCTTGCCCCTGAGATCCTTCCTCCTCTTCCTAATGTCTTCATTTGTGTGCAGGGTGATGCCTACTGCGTTCACTGTGCTGACGATTCTGTCCCACATTTCCATTTTCCCACTGAGAGGAGTGTGCTGGACTTGTTCTCCAAACAATTGTGGATCTACTCTCTTATTTCATCCACCATGACTCTCATCTTCTGAAAAATGGGGATTTCTTTAACATGACATGGAGGAAAAACATAAGGGTAACAGGGACTTACTTAACATGGGAAGTGCAATAGGGTGTGAATGGACAAAGACATGTGCAGGGTGTTCCATATAATGATGAAAAAAAGGGTACCTAATCTATCTACTCTACAAAAAAAGGTGCCAGGGCTTCTTTTTTTTGTAGTGGAAATGCAAAGGACTGTGGTCTGTGAAGGGATGTGTTTTATAGTTTGCCTTACAGGTGTGTCCACTTTGCCAATGTGTCAGTTAAGTTGTTTTTGAATGCATCCAATGTGCAGTTGTTTGTTACTTGGCTGACCGCATACCGCCATGGTTGACCACCATTGGCTGACCACCAGGAGGGGACCACCGCAGTGACTGTGTGATTGGAATATGCTCAGTGTTTGGACGCAGCGCTGATGGCACTGGAGGTCAGACCACCTATATCCAGGCTGCCGTGCCGCTGGCAGTCTGCCTTTTTTGCTTAGCTGTTGGCGGTTCTGCTTGTATAGCTCATAATACAGCAGTCTGGGGAACCGACTGTGTGGTGATTTTTTCAGGCCTGTCAATCCAACCTCCAAACGTGTAATCAGGTCCTAAGTATTTGAATAGCAACTGTGCTTACTGCACAATACTTACTCAGCACCCATTTAAATTCCAATAAAGCTATGCCAAACAATACCCAATATTTCAGTATTGTTTTATAGTTTCCTCTCAATCAACTGTGAAAAATAGCTTAAGACTGGCCTCACGGCAACAGTTCCCCCCAGATAGGGCATATCAGTAGCAAACTTAAAATGGATCAGCAGTTGTACTTCTGGCTCCTTGTCACCAACTTGTAGCAATAGAGTGCGCACTCGTTGCTTACAAAACCCTACTTTATTCCTGAAGTATAAGCCACAGCAGGAGCCCGTAATGAGCTGTGTTTACAGCTCCTCAAAGAACCACCTTCACTCTTGAATGTCACTGACATCATTCAAATTAGAACATCTAATAAATCAATAACATGGCCACCAGCCTGCAAAACAATTGCTTACAAACTGTATGCTTTCCAGTTAACATCTCTGTACAACAACATAAATGAAGCAAAATCATTTTATTTTTGAAATTACACAATCTGCAATTACCAGGGGTATTCTCAAACATTTTGGAATCTGATCTAAATTCCCAAAAGGGGGAATAACAAAGAGGCATGCAAATAATGTTTTGCCTACATGAAGTACTCAGCCTTTCCTTTACATAACATTGCTTTGTTGAATCTATCCGCAGGACAACATTTTTCATGTGTTTGAATTCAGTAAGATCCAAAGGTGTTTAGACAAAACATCAGATAACAAATATCATGCTGCAGAAATGTCTTTTAAGAATATCAGGATTTCAAATATAAGGTGGACAGGAATATCAAAGGTAAAAAATAGCTCTTTTAGTGTTATTTATAACATTAATGTGAAAAATATCGATGTAGTAAATATTGGTGGATATTATATTGTTTTTTTCATTGTTAAATAACATTTAATGTATTGCAATTTTTAATTCTATGTGCTTATAATTATTTTTATTTTTTGTTCACTGTAGAATTTTTTTTAAAAATTAAATTGTTCAAATTTGTTTTAATGTTTGTAATAATTATTGAAACATTTTTTAGTAGCAGGATGTTGGGTGAATAGGGGATAATTGTGGGAACATTATTAAAAAATGTGCACTTTAATTTTTAATTCTAACATAATCATTTTTAAGACATGCAAATTGTTGTTTTTTCTTTAATCCTTTTGACAATAACAAATTAATATTTAAAACAGTAGATTAATTTAGATTTTCAAGCTATGAAAATAAAAATTTTTCATTACATTTTTATAATTGCATATAAAACTTAAAAATACATAATTTTAGAATATATAATTTTTTTTTATAAATGTTTACAATTTAAATGTATGATATACTGTTGAGAAAATGTATTTAGAAAATGTGATTTTTAAGTTTTTGGATGGTAGAAAATAATATTTTAAATTTTGAAAACTTTGGGCCTCATTACGAGTGGTGACGGTCGGACCACCACTCTCCAGGTGGTCTGACTGCCACATTATACCCTGTTGGGCGGACCTTCCAGGGGACCGGAGTTGCAACCAAGAACATGGTTCCCAACGGACTGATTGCAGTCTGAGTTGTAATGCCACCTTGTAAATACAGCGAAGGGCAAAGCACCACCGAAGTGTCAGGTATCCCCCACGTTGGGGGATCATAAATATGCCCCTTAGTGTCCATCACATTTTGACATTATTTTAGATGGGAGTGGGAATAGGTAATTTCACCCTTTTAGTGTCCAACACCTTCCCCAAATTGTTTTAGTTTATAGAGCGAATAGTAAATGCCACCCTTTCAGTGTCCAATACCTCCAGATTTGTTCAAAATGAAGTGGGAATAGTAAATGCCACATTTGTAGTATCCAACACCTTCCCTGAGTTGGTTTATATTGGAGAGGGACTAGCTAATGTCACCCCTTTAGTGTCCAACAGCATCCCCAAATTTGCTTATATTCCAGTTGGATTAGTACATATCACCACTTTAGTGTCTAATACTGTTCCAAAGTTAGTTTATATTGGAGTTGGAATAGTAATTGTCATTCCTTTAGTGTCTAATACCTTCCCCAATTTGTTTTAGGCTGGAGTTGGAATAGTAAATGTCAATCTTTTAGTGTCCAACATCCTCCCCAAATTGGATTAGATTGGAGCAGAAACAGTAAATGTCACTCCTTTAGTGTTGAACACCTTTCCTAAGTTGTTTTAGATTGAAGTGCGTATAGTAAATGTCATCCCTTTAATGACCAACACCTTCCCTAAGTTGGTTTAGCTTGGAGTGGTAATAGTAAATGTTACCCTTTCAGTGCCCAACACCTTCCCCAAATTTGTTTAGATTGGAGTGGGAAAAGTAAATGTCACCCCTTTAGTGTCCTACACTTACCCCAAGTAGGTTTAGATTTGAGTGGGGCTAGTAACTATCACCTCTTAAGTGTCCAACACCTTCCCCAAGTTTGTTTATATTGGAGTGGGAATAGTAAAATGTCACCCCTTTAATGACAAACACCTTCCCTAAGTTGGGTTAGGTAGGAGTGGGAATAGCCAATGCCACCCCTTTACTGTCCAACACCTTCCCCAAGTTGGTTTATGTTGCAGTGGGAATAGTATGTGCCACATTTTCACTACCCTACAACTCCCCCAAATTAGTTTAGCTTGGAGTGGGAATAGTAAATGCCACCCTTTTCTTGTCTAACACCGTCACTGAGTTGATTTATTTTGGAGGGGTGATAGTAGATGGCACTGCTTTAGTGTCCAACCTTGTCCCCAAATTGGTTTAAATTGTTTAATAGTAAATATCCCCACTTTAGTGTCCAATACTTTCCCTGAGTTGGCTTGTACTGGAGTTGGAATAGTATTTGTCACCCCTTTAGTGTCTAATACCTTTCCCAAATTTGTTTACATTGGAGTTTGAATAATAATTTGAACCAGATTAGTGTCCAACACCTTCCCCAGGTTTGTTTAGATTGACAGTGGAATTGTACATATCACCCCTTTAATGTCCAACACCTTCCCCAATTTGGTTTAGATTGGAAAGGGATTAGTAAATGTCATTCCTTTAGTGTCCAGCGTCTTCCCTATGTTGGTTTAGGCTGGACTTGGAATAGTAAATGTCACCTCTTTAGTGTCCAACACCTTCCCCAAGTTGGTTTAGTTTGAATTTGGAATAGCAAAGGCTACCCCTTTAGTGTCCAATAATTTCCCAAAGTTGGTTTAGATTGGAGTGGATATAGTAAATGTCATCCTTTTTCTAAGATTTCCCCAATTTTAGTATAATAAAAAGAAGTCATACATATTTTTAAAATTTTATTTTTTGACAATTTTAATTTATTGGACTGTTCTACATTGTGTCCAGTGTATTTTTAAATAAAAATAATAGCGACTTTACAGTGAAGTACGTAAAATAAGTTTATTTTTTAACTGGAAAAAACTGCAATAAATCAGATTTTATACATATCTACATAATCATGTACATTAACACATGTAATTTTCAGGCACGGCCCATCCTTTAGGGTGGAGGGGCCACGCCCCCCCACCTTTTGCCCCACATGAAGAGTGTCTGTCAGGCTGAACAAAGGTAAGCCTGACAGACACTCTTCATTTTCAGCTCAGACAGCCAGGAGTGAGACATGCGCGATTTGCGCAGACTCCTGGCTGCTTGAGCTGAACTTTGCTGGACTGAGGAGGTCACAGCTCCTATGGGCGTGACCTCCTCGGCAAAGGTGCCTCGAGGCCCTCCCCTGGGTGACGAGGAAAGGGTCACCCTTTCACATTCGCCCTGGGCGCTTCAGGTTTAAGCCCTGAAGCGCCCAGGATGAGTGTCAATCAGTGACACTTTGTCACAGAGTGGGGTGGGGTCAGCAGTCTCACTGATCCCATCCCACTCTGTGTCAAGGCTGGGACTGCTGCCTTCCGGTCAGCCAATGAGGGAAGGCAGCAGTCCCAGCCCTCCTGGCACCTCGAGGCTGAAGATAAGTGTGTGTGTGTTTGTGTGTGATGTTTTGAATTAAATGTTTGGTGCGTGCGTGCATGTTTGAGTGTTATGAGTCTTGTTAATGGATGTGCGTGCATGTGTGAAAGAATGAATGTGTGTGTGTGATGTTTTAAAATGAATGTTTGGTGCATGTGTGCATGTTTGAATGTTATGAGTGTTAATGGATGTGCCTGCGTGAAAGAATGAGTGTGTGTGTGTGTGATGTTTTAAAATTAATGTTTGGTGCGTGCATGTTTGAATGGTATGAGTTTTGTTAATGGATATGCGTGCGTTTGTGTGGAAGAATGAGGGTGTGTGAACTTTTAAAATGAATGTTTGGTGCGTGTGTGCATGTTTGAATGTTATGAGTGTTAATGGATGTGCGTGTGTGCGTGTGTGAAAGAATGAGTGTGTGTGTGTGATGTTTTAAAATTAATCTTGGGTGCGTGCGTGCATGTTTGAATGGTATAAGTGTTGTTAATGGATGTGCATGCGTGTCTGTGTGTGAAAGAATGAGTGTGTGTGTATGTGTGTTTGTGTGTGTGTTTTTCCCGCCCACCCCTCTCCCTCCTAAAGCTGCCGGCTGCCACTGGTAATTTTACATTGAATATAATTAAAATGTTTTAACTTTTTAAAATACATTTTCATACATAATTTAATATAGTTATAATTAGTACTCATTTAATTGTTGTATATATTGTCTGCTATGATTTAATGTCTACTTTACAGTTTTTGTAAAAACATTTATAACATTGCTTTATGTGTTTAACATTTTTAATAGTTTTGGATTTATTTACATTGATTAACTACTTTTACTGTATTTCCCATTGATGTCTGTTTTTAGTTTATGTTGGTGGCCTTTTTTTACCACTACCTTCTATTTTTCAGTATATTTGTGCTAGTGTGGGACTTTTTTCCAGGAACCAAGTCGTGGTTAGGTGCAGCTGTTCTTCAAAACAGCAAAGTTATTTTTTGAAGGATTTTTTAAGGGTTTTGAGGATAAGTCAGATTTAGGCTAGATGTTTAAATCTGGGTATAGTGTTACTTAAGATTTTCTGGTATATTTAGATGCATTTTTCCTAGTGTTTTCACTGTTTTGTCCTGTGACATTTTTCAAATTGTATTATTAATATATAAATATGTTATGTTAGAATTTGTGATGTAACTTATATTTGATGATGAAGGGCCTCATTATGTCAGACCGCCATGTTGGTGGTCCCAAAAAGACAACCATGTTGGCGGTCTTATAGACCACTGTATTATGAGTTATATAGGCAGGACCACCAACGGGCAAGCAAAAAAGACAGACAGGCAGTGGCATGGCGTGCCAGAAATTGGTGGTTTGAACTTCAACACCAACAGCACAGCGACTATCCACTAACCGTATGACAAGTCCAAAGTCACAGCGGTGTGAACTCATGGTAGTCAGGCAATGGAGGTCCAAATCACGGCAGTCTGCCATCATCAAAGTAATACACAACAGCACATTGGATGAATTTGAAAACAACACAGCTGACACATTTCCACACTGGACAAATCTGCAAAGGACAATATAAAACACACCCCTTCACCCACCACAGTCCTCTGCATTTACAATGCTAAACGCTGAAGCCAGAGCAAATTATTCACCATACAGCACAGATGACAGTCACCACTTTTTTCTCACCACCTCTTTTCACACCCAACACACACTTTTGTCCAGTCACATGCTTTGGCACTACCCCCTATAATAAGTCACTGTCATCCATTTTTTCCCACAATGGCATGTATTAAAAATCCACGTTTTACCGATGAAGAGATAAGAGTCATGGTGGATGAAATCATAAGAGAAGAGCCACTATTGTTCAGAGCACATGTCCGGCACACTCCTTTCAGTAGGAAAATTGGAAATGTGGGACAGGATAGTGACAGAGTGAATGCAGTAGACACCACCCTGCTCACAAAGGAGAACATCAGGAAGAGGTGGAATGACCTCAGGTACAAGGTCCATTCCTTGGTCTCCAGGTACCAGCTGCAGGAAAAGAAGACTGGTGGTCTCCCTTATAAACTATTCCTTGGAAGAGATGGTCTTGGCCATCCTGCATCCCAAGGGCTTGACAGGAATACCTGGGGGAGTGGAGTCTGGTAAGTCAGTACAATACAAATGTCACTAAAATGCCATGACATGCATGCTCACAGCTCACCTTTTGATACTTCCACTGTCACCACACACACCAGCCCAGTGTTCAGTTGTTCAAAACACATGTCTGGCATCTCACAATTAAAGTAGACTCACCTGGGGGAACAACATCTGTGCATAGTGTGTGTAGTACAGGGACTGACATGACTCCCAGCAGGCACTGTTCTCCAAGTCCAAACACCAGACCAGTGTTTCCTTCTCCAAATATCTTTGTATATTAACTCCCAATTGAAGTGTACCTACCAAGGAGGATAACATTTGTCAAGTGTTTGTAGTACAGGGACAGACATGACTGCTAAGGCCAGGAGACAATGTTATTGTTTTTCTACTCAGCCAGGCCAGTGTCTTTGTCTGCAAAGACCCTTGTTTGTGAACTCCCAATTGAACTGCACCCACCTGGGAGGATAACATTTGTATAGTATGTGTAACAAGGACTGACATGACTGCTAAGGCCTGGAGGCACTGTTACTGTGACTCCAGTCAGCCGGCCCAATATCCTCTTCTCCAAAGACCCTTGTTTGTGAACTCCCAATTGAGTGCACCCATCTGGGAGGATAACATTTGTATAGTGTGTGTAGTCCAGGGACTGACATGACTACAACTCTCAGCAAGCATTGTTACTGTAAACCAAACCACCAGCACAATGTTTCCTTCTCCAAATACCTTTTTTTGTGAACTCCCCATTTACGTGTACCCACCTGGGAGGATAGCATTTGTATAGTGTGTGTAGTATAGGGACTGACATGACTACAACTCCCAGCAGGTACTGTTACTGTTAACCAAACCACCAACACAGTGTCTTTGTCTCCAAAGACCATTGTTTGTGAACTCCCAACTGAACTGCACCCACCTGGGAGGATAACATTTGTATAGTGTGTGTAACAGGGACTGACATGACTGCAAAGGTAAGGAGGCACTGTTAGTGTGACTCCACTCAACCAACCCAGTGTCCTCTTCTGCAAAGACCCTTCTTTGTGAACTCCCAATTGAAATGTACCCACCTGGGAGTATAACATTTGTATAGTGTGTGTAACACAGGGACTGACATGACTGCAACTCCCAAGAGACACTGTTACTCTAACTCCAAACACCAGACCAGTGTTCTCTCCGCAAAAGACCCCGGTGTCTTAACTCTCAATTGAAGTGTACCCACCTGGGAGGATAACAATTGTATAGTATGCTTAGTGCAGGGACTGAAACAACAGCTAAGGCCAGGAGGCACTGTTATTGTTAATCAAACCACCAGCACAGTATTTCCTCCTCCAAATACCCTTGTCTGGTAACTCCCAATTGAAGCGTACTCACCTGGGAGGATAGCATTTGTATGAAGTGTATATTAGAGAGAGTGACATGACTGCAACTCCCAGCAGGCCCTGCTTTACTAACTCCGAACACCAGACCAGTGTTCACATCTCCAAAGACCATTGTTTGTTAATTCCCAAATAAAGTTTACTCACCTATATTAACATTTGTCAAGTATTGAGGTGTAGTGAGAGTGACAGGACTGCAACTCCCAGGAGGCACTCTTTCTCTAACTCTAAACACCAGTCCAGGATCATAACTACAGTCAATTTATTGAGGACTTATTAATTGACAGATGCCCCTGCAAAGATTTATTCTGGTCTTGGTTATATAGTCAATAACTACTGATGTGCATCTCAGGCATAATTCTTATGTCCTGATAATGATACCAACAATCAAATAATGGATCAAAACGTCGTCAACATTTAGTACATGGACTCTGTATAATAATATATGTTTTGACATGAGCAAGAGTACTACAAAATTATGACTTTACCTGTGCTTTCTGTCACATGGGGTATGCCTGAGCAATTATGATTTATTGTTTCCAAGACGTTTTTGTTTTCCCACCATACTGTTTTCTTACTTTTGTTTTAGAATAAATATACAGATTTCTTGTATGTTTTCCGTGAACTTGTGATTCTAAGTGGTATTTAAATCTATATTCCTTTATTCTAATGGACCTTGGGCCAGATGTAGGTAAGTAAAATTTTGCAACTTGCAAATTGCGAGTCAAACCGATACCTTCTGCGACTCGCTATGGGGTCGCAAAGACACACCTCATGAATATTAATGAGGTGGGTCTAATTTTGAGACCCCATAGCGAGTCCATGCATTCACAGGGATGGTGGCCTGCTGGAGACAGCAGACCTCCATGTCTGTGACTGCTTTTTTATTAAAGCAGTTTTTTTTTTCTTTTTGCAGCCTTTTTCCTTAAAGGAAAACGAGTTGCAAAAAGAAAAAACTTCCGAAACCATTTGGTTTCGTTTTTTTCAGAGTAGGCAGTGGTCCATGGGGCATATATTTACTAATTCAACATTCTGACAATGACAGCTCTTTGTACAGTCACAGATATTACTTCACATGACATACTTACACTCAAGAAAAGTAGCTATTGATGAGATCTTCCCGCAAGTCACCTCCTTCCTCTTCACCACTGTCATTCTCACTTGGCATTTCAGAAAGCTCACCCAGTGGCACTGCAGGGTTCCCCTCCTCCGGCATGTATGAGATATTCCTTGTCAGGGTAATGTTGTGGAGAATGCAGCATGCCACAATGATCCGACACACATTTCCAGGTGAGTAGAGGAGGGCACCACCAGTGCATTCCAGATACCTAAATCTGGCCTTCAAGAGCCTAAAGCCCATTCCATTACCTGCCTTGTTCTTCCATGGGCTTCATTGAAGCAGACTTCCCCTGGCATAGTTGGATTCCTTAGTGGCGTCAACAACCAAGGACAGTTTGGATATGAAGAGTCTCCTGTTAAGGAATGGGACATATGTGCAACAAAGAGTCACTCTTATCAGAGATGTGGCACCAGACATTGCACATACACCCATTAGGACAAATATGACTTACCAACCAGTCAGGCCCTCTCTGGGTACAGTTGTGACATCAGCTTGGGGATAGTGCTTGTTCCACCTAATGAATGAATCATGGACTGAACCCGGAAATTAGACACCGACCTGTGATATGTATAGATCGGCCAAACAAACAACTTGGATGTTGATGTACTAGAAGTTCTTTCTGTTGTGGTATACTTGTTTATTGGCATGAGGTGGGACCAAGCCAATATGTGTGCCATCAATAGCCCCCACTACATGTGGGATGTGTGCAAAACTATAAAAGTCAGAGGCCTAAATCCTCATGTCGGGGAAACTGGATGTAGCTGTCATTGTGTTTCAACACTGCTGAGAGGACATCGTACAACACCAGACTGAACATAGGTTGGGATATAGCAGCAGATAGGGCCACTGTATGTTTGAAGGACCCTGTAGCTAGGAAGTGCAACACTGCCATGACTTGTAAAATAGATGATATGCTGGTTGGATAACTAATAGTTGACATCTGATTTGGCGCCAATGAACAAAATAACTCCAATATTGTTTGCTGATTCAGACAGTAAAGAAGGAAATTGTGGGTTCTTCCATGGTCTGAAGGTCTGGCAGTGGGCCGTAGATAGGTTGTTGTCGCATCCTTCCTCTCCCTGGGTACCAATATATGACAAGAAATGAGTTTTGACATTAGTCAGTGTGCCCCCACTGACATACATAATGTTTGTCAATGATAACATGTGACAAGACAACTTAGAAAGGATGGACATGGCAAACAGTACATATCACAGTTGCTAATAACACAAGGTTCACATGTGACCCCCTTGGTTTGCCACAAATGTGGATGTTTCAACTGCAAAAATGAACTTTGACACAGGTGGACTGTGCCACACTGTAAATTGCCATCTGTGCCCTGCAACATACTACAATGGTGTTTGATTAGTAGGCCCTACATGACAAGACAGGATAAGCATGTGTGTGTGCTCAAAACAACATTTTCAGAGGTGTGAAACAGTTTTTGAAGCCCAATACTGCATTTCAGGCCCCTAAAATGGCATCTGCCTGACCTACTCCACAGGGCATTAGGAACTGCCTGCGGCCGCGGTCATAAATCATCATGGTGGTAGGTGGTTGTGACCGCAGTGGATACAGCCATAGGTTAACATTGTTGCAAGTGGCGGTCGCAGGCCAATGGCTGTGTCTGTCAGAGGTGATGACAGTGTACATGGTGGACGTGACTGCCATGTTCTTCAGATTCTCTCACTTGACTCCTGACATTGCTGCCAGCAATATTTTCACTACCGACCTGCTGTGTAACCCCTCTGAGAGCTGTCATGCCACATCCAGCATGAGATAGGGCCTCAGCCTTCTCTCCAAAGAATCTGGAGAGGCTAGTTAACAAGGTTCTTCCCGTATATGGACAGCTGTATGGTGCACCAGAGAAGCAGGTAAGTGCCTCATGTGCACAATTGTGTCTGTACTTCACCATCCTTTCCCTCCTCACAGGCTAGATTGTGCCCATGTGTGACAGATTGTATAATCATGTGCCTGTAGGTGTGGTCTGTGTGGCATCAATGGGAGAGTCAATGTGCAGGTATTGGTAGCCAGAGACTTATGTTGAGCTCATTCATATTGTGTGTGTATGTTTTGTGTTCCTGGATCCACCTTGTATTTAATGCACTTAACTAGGTGAGGTGACATTACAGCCATCCACTGACATCTCTTTCCTCATGATTGTTCTCTATGTGAGGCAGCAAGTATGTGCATGGCAGCCTGAGCTGAGTATGCATGTTGTATGTGTCAATTGTGAGTGATGTGAGCTATTTTGTATGTGTCACAGAGATTTCTTCACACATCTGCCTTTGCTAGACCGATGTTTGTGAGGCATGTCATCACTCTCTCTGCCCTTCAGGTTGCCACATACACCACATGCCAATTTGCTGTTAGCTACACAATGTATTACAATGCATGGAAGTGATGGGAATGGAGTGTCATGTAGGTTCTGTCTGCTCAGCCTAGAGAGAACAGGGCCTGTCACATGTACCTCCCAGTATGGGTCCTACTCTGGGCTGTGGTGGAGTCACTGTGGCTATGAAACTGTGGCACTATGCCCCCTCCCTGTACCCTATCAGATCCTGTCATGTGGCTAATACGAGGCTCGGTGTGATATGCTGGCCAGAATGCCTCTTTCTTTTGATCAGACTTGGAATGGGTAGAGGGGTGAGTTACTGATCTGTGACAGATCATCATTGTCAACGTGTGTCTCTGACTCATCACAGATCCTTTACTCCCAAAGCCCTGTTGTCACCTTCACACAGGCCATATTTTTCCTGTGCAGGCTTATTACATAACTGATATTTCCACAGTGCACATAGTGTATCAATTCATGGGAGACCATGATATCTGACTCAGTAGCTTGGTCACATGAGAGGAATTGTACAATGCATAGATTTGTTTGTTGAATGCCAAGTACGGTGGGCACATATGTCCTAAAGTGCATTCCGTAGTACAGATACATAACACAGAACACCACCCACTTAAGTGGTATGAGTCTGCATTTGTTACTGCAAATGTCCACACATGGAAAGGCTAGACACTTTCTGTACTCACCATGCCAACCCCTTTCTTACCCATGTGAGATATTTGAGTTTGTACTCTGAGAGCAGTGGCCTGTAGGGACTGTATGCAGGAAGTCATTCTCACAGAGTGTGAATGTGTTGGTCCATTCATGCCAATGGAGATTACCTTTAAGAACCCACAGGGGTATGTTGTGTCTCATAGTGGCTCACATCTCAGTCAGGTTGCTAGAGCATATCCCACATGATGTCAGTAAGCTTGCTTAGTCATTGTAGGGCCTGAGCAGAGTGGTGGGTTGGTCTGCAGATTAGGAAGTGTATGTCTGTAGTCATAGCCCTGTACTTGGCTTATATGTGTCACACTTTGAGAGTATTGACAAATAGGAAAGTTCTATATTGATGTTAAAGATATGTATGTGAGTCAACCATGTGTGGTGAAACATGTGAACATGATCTCTTGATTTGTCTTTTGCATCCATGCAGGTTAATGCACATCAAAAGGAGGGGCTATGGAGAGCCATCGCTAAGAAGTGCGGACCCTGGGGGTCCACGGCTGGTCGAGCACCCACTGCAGAAAGAGGTGGGGGGACCTGAGACGCTGGGTCTCGAAGATCGTGGAGGCCCAGCTGGGGATTTTCTCCCAACATGGGTGGGGGGCCCATCGGACCATGACACCCTCTAATGGCCCACATTCTGGAAGTGGCCTATCCTAACCTTGATGGGCTTTTGAGGGCAGCACAGCCTTGCCTGTTGGACCAGGGGTCTAGGACAAAACTGGGTGAAATCCTCAAACCACTTGCTCAGTAGGGACCACATATGGCTGTGTACATTGATTAATTCTGTACTTTGTTGTTGTAGTGTGTGTACTTTCTATGTAACAGACCACCACTCCTCAATGTATGTAGGAAAGTGGCCTCTTTCTAGATGGTTACCCTCACTTTTGGTTTGTTTGTCAGTGTGTTTGACTGTGTCTACTGGGATCCTGATAGTCAGGACCCCAGTAGTTAAGCTCTCTCCCTTAAATTATGGTTGTAGAATACTGGTATTTCAGTCTTTCACCCAAAATTGGCATACTGGTGGCCCCCTATAAGTCCCTAGTATATGGTACCTAGGTAGCCAGGGCATTGGGGTTCCAGGGGATCCCTATGGGCTGCAGCATTTATTTTACCACCCAGAGGGAGCCCATGCAAAGTTGTCTGCATGACTGCCATTGCAGCTTGCATGAAAGGGTGCATGCACTCTTTCACTGACATTTATACTGCACCAGGTCACTTATAAGTCATCCCTATAGTAGGCCCTCCAGCCCTGAGGGCAGGGTACAGATTACTTGTGTGTGGGGGCACACCTGCACTAGCAGAGGTGCTCCCACAACCCCCAGGACCATTTTCCCAGACTTTGTGAGTGCGGGGATGCCATTTTACGTGTGAACTGGACATGGTCCACTACCTATGTCCAGCTACATAATGGTAACTCAGAACATATTCATGTTTGGTATAAAACATGTTGGAATCATACCCCAATGTGTTTGCAAGCATTGGTTGTACAATTCCATGCACTCTGGGGGCTCCTAAGAGGGTTCCCAGTATTGCCATTTAAGCCTTCTGAGGTTTTCCAGGCAGCCCCAGCTGCTGCTACCTCTCAGACAGGTTTCTGCCCTCCTGTTGCTTGAGTAGCTCAAGCCCCAGAAGGTAGAAGAAAGTATTTCCTTTGGGAGAGGGGTGTTACAACCTCTCCCTTTGCAAATAGGTGTTACAGACTTGGGATGGGTAGCCTCCCCAAGCCTCTGGAAATGCTTTGAAGGGCACAGATGGTGCCCTCCTTGCATAATCCAGTCTACACCAGTTCAGGGACCATCAGTCGTGTGAAACTGGACAAAGGAAAGGGAGTGACCACTCTCTAGTCAATCACCATCCCAGAGGTGGTGGTCAGAGCTCCTCCAGAGGGTCCTTGAGTTTTGTCATCTTGGATTCCAAGTTGGCAGGGCACTCTGGCAGCATCTGAGTGGCCAGTGCCAACAGGTGACATCCGAGCCCTCCCTGATAGGTTGTTATCTGTTTAGCTGGCCAATCCCCCTTTCAGGGGTATTTAGGGTCTCTCTTTTGGGTGGTTCTTCAGATTCAGATTGCAAGACTCCAGGAATCCTCTGCATCCTTTACTTCACCTTCTTACTGAAGAAACTGCATCTGGACCCTCCAGGAACTCTAAAAACTGCAACAAAGAAACAAAGATGACTTCTGCAACATTGTATCTTCGGCTCCTGCCAGCAACTGCAACTGTTTCCCATTTGTGCATCCTCAGAGTACAGCCTGCCTTCAGCCTGCACCAGAAGGACAAAGGAATCTCGCTTGGGGTGAAGGAGTCACTCCCCTGCATCAGCAGGCACCTCTCTGCAATGCAACCAGCTACGTGGGACCCCTCTCCTGATAAGCTGCATGGATCCTTCATCACGGGTAGTGGACTGAAGTGGTCCCGGCAGTCCTGATGTCCAACTGTCCAACTTTGGTAGAGGTAAGAGCTTGCCTCCCCATCCAAGACAGTACCCCATGCATCACGTGGTTTGCAGTTGCCAAGGCTTGTTGGCATCCTTCCAAAATGCAGCTCCAGCCCCCAGCACTCCTACCTGTGACTCACAGCTTCCTGCATGGTTCTCCGGCGGCGTGGGATCCTTTCTTGTAGTGCTGCTTGGGCCTCCTTTTGTACCTTTTTTGTCCCCGTGCTGTAGAACTCCTGTGCCATGCTGCCTGTTCTTCTGTGGGCTCTCTGAGTTGCTGAGAGCCCCCTCTGACTCCCCTCCTGGGTAGAGCCCACCTGGTCCCTTCTGGTTCCAAGCAGCGCCATTTTCAGCTAACAGCGAGCTTTGCGTGTGCCAAGGCTTGTTGGTGGAATTCAGTGACTCAAACCAGACTGCAATCATCCATCCAGCGTGGGGCATCATCTGCACCAACCAGGAACCCATGTTCATCTTCTTGGGTGCAGGACTGACTGTTGTTCTTCACCGATGGTTCTTCTTTTACAATGTCACCCTGGTTAGCAGGGGCTCCTGTTCTCACTGGACTCTTCTGTGCTTCTTGGACTTGGTCCCTTTCTTCCACAGGTCTTCAGGTCCAGGAATCTACGGTTGTGGTTCTTGTATAATCTTCTTTCTCGTGTTCTTGTGTGTTCTAGGAAAATTACTGTGATTTAGTCCTGCTTTCCTGGGCTCTGGGATGGGTTCCATTACTTAACTTTGGTGTTTTCTAATACTCCCAGCACCCCTCTACACACTGCACTTGCCTAGGTGGGAAACCAGCATTTACATTCCACTTTCTTAGTATATGGTTTGTGTTCCCCAAGGCCCAAGTCTAACTATTGTGATTTCCACTATTTGCAGTGTTTTCAAACAGTTTTTACAGCTATTTCTGCATACTAGTGTAGGAGGCTGGCCTGGCTTATAGTGGGTACCTTGTGGTACTTACACCTTGGGCCAGGTACAGTTATCCCTTATTAGTAGATTAGAGGTGTTCTAGCAATTTAGGCAGATAGAGGTTGGTATAGCAGAGCAGCTTATGCCGAGCTAGGAGACATGCAAAGCTCCTGCTATACCACGTATATCACTTAGCACTATATCATAAGAAAACACAATACTCAGAGTTACTAAAAATAAAGGTACTTTATTTTAGTGACAATATGCCAAAAGTATCTCAGAGGATATACTCCCTTAGGAGGTAAGTAACATACACAAAACATACACACAAACCAAAATCAGTTAAGTAAACAGTTAGAAAAGTAGTGCAAACACTATAGGACACAATAGAATGCAATAGGAGACAATAGGCCTAGGGGCAACACAAACCAAATGCTCCAAAAGTGGAATGCCAACTACGAGTGGACCCCAGGCCTAGTGTAGTGTATAGAAGGTCGCTGGGAGTGTAAGAAAACACTAAGGGTGTCCAAGATACCCTACCCCAAGACCCTGAAAAGTAGGAGTAAAGTTACCCTACTACACCAGAAAGACAGTAAAGTTGAGATAGGGGATTCTGCAAAGACAACAACTGACTGCAAAGCCCTGAAGACGGATTCCTGGACCTGAGGACCTGTAAAGGAAGGGGACCAAGTCCAAGATTCACGCAAGTGTCCAGGGGGGGCAGGAGCCCACTAAACCCCAGATGAAGGTGCAAAAGGGCTGCGTCTGGGTGAAAGAAGCCAAAGATTCTGCAACAACGGAAGGAGCCAAGGAACTTTTCCTTGGTCAGAAGATGTCCCACGGCATCCTGGAGGATGCAGAGTTGTTTCCACGCAGAAAGACCGCAAACAAGCCTTGCTAGCTGCAAGAGTCACGGTTGAAGGTTTTGGGTGCTGCCAGGGCCCAGGAAGGACCAGGAGGTCGCCCCTTGGAGGAATAGACAGAGGGCCCACGCAGAAGCAGGCAGCACCCGTAGAAGCACCTGAAAAGGCATTTCAGAATTTCTGAGCACAACGGTCGACTCAGCACAACAAAAGGGAGTCCCACGAAGTCAGAGTACAACTCAGCAAGTTGGGCATTGCAGGACAGAGTGCTGGGGACCTGGGCTAGGCTGTGCACGAAGGAAGTCTTGCAAAAGTGCATAGAAGCCCTAGCAGCTGCAGTTCATGCAATACACAGGATTACGCTATCCCACAGCGTTTGTGTTTTGCTTTGCTTTTGCCACCCTAAATGCGCCGGGTATGCCCAGACGTGGGTCCCGGGCTCACTGTGCCACTGGATTCAAGCTAGCCTGGCTGATGAGGGGTGAAACCCCGAAACCGGTCCCAGGATGCTTGTTTCCGGTCCAGGGAGAACCTGGCCTGGCAGTTCGGGCTGGACTGTTTCCATGAGGAACAGGGTCAAGACTGATTTGCATATGGCTGGGTTCAAACTGGGGTGGCATGGTGAGCAAAATAATGGATGGATTAAACCCAGATCTGTGACTGGGGGTGAATGTTTGATTGGTTCCGCATTCCGTCCATCCAGTTATGCTATCCCACAGCGTTTGTGTTTTGCTTTGCTTTTGCCTCCCTAAGTGCGCCGGGTATGCTCAGACGTGGGTCCCGGGCTCACTGTGCCACTGGATTCAAGCTAGCCTGGCTGATGAGGGGTGAAACCCCGAAACCGGTCCCAGGATGCTTGTTTCCGGTCCAGGGAGAACCTGGCCTGGCAGTTCAGGCTGGACTGTTCCCATGAGGAACAGGGTCAAGACTGATTTGCATATGGCTGGGTTCAAACTGGGGTGGCATGGTGAGCAAAATAATGGATGGATTAAACCCAGATCTGTGACTGGGGGTGAATGTTTGATTGGTTCCACCAACTTTGGACAGAAGGGCCACTGGACTGTCGGAGACACTTAGATCCAGCTCCTGTGTTCCAGGGACCACTCTTGTCAGGATGAGAGGGGACCCAGAGGACTGGTGATGCAGAAGTTTGGTGCCTGTGTTGGCAGGGGGAAGATTCCGTCGACCCACGGGAGATTTCTTCTTGGCTTTCAGTGCAAGGTGAAGGCAGACAGCCCTCAGAGCATGCACCACCAGGAAACAGTCGAGAAAGCTGTCAGGATGAGGCGCTACAATGTTGCTGGTAGTCTTCTTGCTACTTTGTTGCCATTTTGCTGGCGTCCTGGAGCAGTCAGCAGTCGATCCTTGGCAGAAGTCGAAGAGGGAAGTGCAGAGGAACTCTGGTGAGCTCTTGCATTCGTTATCTGGGGAGATACCCACAGGAGAGACCCTAAATAGCCCTGAGAGGAGGATTGGCTTCAAAGAAAGGTAAGCACCCATCAGGAGGGGTCTCTGACATCACCTGCTGGCACTGGCCACTCAGAGCTGTCCATTGTGCCCTCACACCTCTGCATCCAAGATGGCAGAGGTCTGGGACACACTGGAGGAGCTCTGGGCACCTGCCCTCGGAGGTACTGGCCGGGGGAGTGGTCACTCCCCTTTCCTTTGTCCAGTTTCACGCCAGAGCAGGGCTAGGGGATCCCTGAACCAGTGTAGACTGGCTTATGCAGAGATGGGCACCATCTGTGCCCATCAAAGCATTTCCGGAGGCTGGGGGAGGCTACTCCTCCCCAGCCCTTCACACCTATTTCCAAAGGGAGAGGGTGGACGTTATTTCACTCAGGCTGCAGTGGCAGTCCTGTGTAAGAATTGTCTGAGCTCCCTATGGGTGGCAAAGGAAATGATGCAGCCCAAAGGTATCTCCTGGAACCCCAATACCCTGGGTACCTAGGTACCATATACAAGGGAATTATAAGGGTGTTCCAGTGTGCCAATTAGAATTGGTAAAATTAGTCACTAGCCTGCAGTGACAATTTTAATCGCAGAGAGAGCATAAACACTGAGGTTCTGATTAGCAGAGCCTCAGTGATACAGTTAGGCACCACACAGGGAACACATAGAGGGCAGACTTTATGAGCACTGGGGTCCTAGTTAGCAGGATCCCAGTGACACAGGCAAAAACAAACATATATACAGAAAAAATGGGGGTAACATGCCAGGCAAGATGGTACTTTCCTACAACTAGTGTATGTAATTTTTGTATTACTTATCTCCTAAGGGGGTATAGTCTCTATGGTATTTGTGGCATTTGTATCACCAAACAAAGTACCTTTCTTTTTGTAACACTAAGGGGCATATTTATACTCTGTTTGCACCGAATGTGCGTCACAAAGTTTGACGCACATTCAGCAAAAACACTGCCCCATATTTAAACTTTGACGCCCGACCCCGCAGACGTCAAAATTCCACCATGTGCGTAATTTTTTTGAAGCGGGAAACTGCCTTGCGTTAATGATTTGCAAGGTAGGCGTTCCCTTTCAAAAAATGACTTTAAGGCCTGTGCGCCTTATTTATATCCCAGCTTCATTTTGACGCACAGGAGGGGATGGGCCTTAAAAAACGGCGCACAGCCTGATGTGCGCTGTTTTTTAATGCCTGGGTCAGGGCAGGCGTTAAGGCATCTGTGGGCTCAGAAGGAGTGCAGAGGTGCCCTCCCCTGCCCCCAGGGACACCCCCTGCCACCCTCGCCCACCCCTGGAGGACACCCATGGATGGGGGGACCCATTCCAGGGAACTAAAGGTAAGTTCAGGTACGTATTTTTAAACTTTTTTTTAAGTGGCATAGGGGGGCCTGATTTGGGCCCCCCTACATGCCACTATGCCCAATGACCATGCCCAGGGGACACAAGTCCCCTGGGCATGGCCATTGGGCAAGGGGGCATGACTCCTGTCTTTGCTAAGACAGGAGTCATGTCAATGGGGATTCTGTGTCCAAAAAATGTCGCAAGTCCGGTTTGAGGCCTGTTTTTTGCCTCAGACCTGACTTGCACCATTTTTTGACACACAACCCCCATTTTCCCATACGCCGGCGCTGCCTGGTGTGAGTCATTTTTTTTACTCAGACCATTCCGCAGTGTCGGCTAACGTCATTCCATAAATAAGGCAACAGCATGGTGCTTTAGAATTGCATTAGCCGGCGGTGACATTTTTGACACACAACTGCGTTGGCGAAGTTGTGCGTTAAAAAGTATAAATATGCCCCTAAGTATTTTCTTTCATGGTCGACTACTGTGTGACTACAGTGGTATTGCATGAGCTTTGCATGTCTCCTAGTAAGGCCTTGGCTGCCCATCCACACTACCCCTAGAGAGTCTAGCTTCTAGACACTGTCTACATTTCACTAATAAGTGATAACTTGACCTGGTATAAGGTGTAATTACCTTAGATAACCACTACAAACCAGACCAGCCTCCTACATTGTTCCAGGCCAAAGGTAGGTAGGTGATGGATAACTGTCCTCTGTCATGTGCCTGGGTAAATGTGTATGCTCGCACCTGCCACCCAGAAACTCGGTTTCTTCAGCGTATGATTGGTCCTGGGCCTCACTGCAGTCTGTATTGTGAAGGTGTCCAACATACCTGTGACAGGGCTTACAGTGTTCTTTGGATGCGGCCGTAGATCACTGGTTTCCCTTGGTAAGTGGGGAACGTCCATTGACATGGTTTATGTGCCATCACTGTTGCCAACATTCCTTGTGCCTACATGTCAGCATGTGTCCCTTTCTCTTTAGAAAACATGCGTAAGCTGCACATTCATGCATGGTCTAGCTATGTTAATGGGATGATGTCTGTATTCCTGCACATATGTGTGAAGGGCAAACTGTTTGTGGAATAGTACATTTACAATGGGGATACATTTCATGCAGTGCAACATACAACAGTGTGTCATCATTGGTTATCGTCTGACACATTCCCACATGCATCATAGGATGTCATCTGGCATGCACAACTGCAGTAGCAATGAGGGACATGACAGGCAGGCCTAGAGTTTAGATCCACAATACGAATATCTATCCCCTTGGTGCGACATCAGGTGGAAAAGTGCACTGTACATATGTAATGGTTAAGGTTTGTGCGCTGATTGTTGGAATTCTTCATGAAGTGACTTGCAGTTATGTTTAAAACACATGTGTTTGGGTAGAGGCATTCATCCACAGACATCTGTGTTTGCATTACCAAAATGGTGACAGTGATGTAGCTTCCCTTGGGGCAACAAGTTGGGGGCCTTCTATAAGACCTTTCAATTTCTATGTCTCTCCTGCATGCAAAGGACTCATGGCTTCTACTGAAGTACTCAGAGAATATCATTGTAAGGGGTGCCGGACATTAGTGATGATTACCCTGGGACTTGCTGATTCATTGTATTGTATATTTTGGGGACATCTCTCCCTGACATCTTGCACATGAGGCTACAGTGCTCAATCTATGCCACATGTGTGGTTTATCAGAGCAACATTAATACTACCTCCTTGACTCTATTGGGGCAATTATCACTTGGTGTACTGTACATTGGTGATATGTTTCCATTGTGACATGAGTATTTCCATGTCACCTCCGCCAGGCTATTGTACTTTTGTCATCAACATGGCAGTGTTTCGGATCATCATATCTTATTGTTGGGTCATTATGTATGTGACAAATAGATGTGTGCATGACCTTGTGTGGGATCTCTAGGAATGAATTTGACTATTGTATGACAACAGGTAACTGAGATCTGCTCCATGGGTCAAAGCTTTGAGGGTGATGTGGTCTCCTACTTGTTCAATGGTTTCTGTGATTGTACAACTTCAGCCATGCAATTGTAGTTGTCTGAGATCATGATTTTCCTGTGGGCAACGGTTGGCAGTTCAGATGGCATGCATATGGTATGACACATGCATGGGCCACCTAGGTGGAGTTTAATGCTGTGGCCTACTTGACATCATGGTAAGGTTTGCTAGTAATAGCTGTTGTTCAAGTGTGATCATGGACATGCGATGACCAGCATCAGCACTGGTAAGCAAAGGAGACAGGGCAGAGCCAACATTGAAGCATCTGGCCATGGGATTTCAGGTCAAGGTGTTGAAGTAAGCCTCAGCAAGGCCTACTAGTGCAAGGGGTTCACCTTTCTCTGCACAAAGTCCTCAGACAATGTAGGAAGAAGTTGGCACAGAAACTGAAATAAAAGACAAAAGTTTATTAACCTCATGAGGTGGTGCTACAGTTCAAACAGCACCCTTAGATCAAGTCTGAAGTAGCACACTGAACTGAGAGAGCATGGTCCTTTTATACCCACGCAGGGGCTAAAAGGAGGTGGTACAATTATAGAAGCAAGACTTGTATACATGTAAGGTCATGTGGAAAATGCACAGTCGACAGGTAGGAGGAGCTGACAGTTTTCAAGGACTAACAGCTGCAGACCTTACTGAGCATGTGCGAAAGTGGGAGATGCTAAATAAAACTTGTCTCTAGGCAGATTTCAAGAGTAGTTAACAGAAAGATAGGACAGAGCACATGGCAGCATGTTGCAGAGAAAATGGCTGCCATGAATACAAAATGGATTCCGCGAAATGTTCACAATACTTACTAAATACAAGATGTCTTCTGCTAATGCTTAATCTAATCGCTGCTAAACTACAACAGACGACCCTTTCAGCATTAGCTGAAGACATTCGTCTTTCTGGGATAATCTAAATATTCATCTTGTATATTTATGCTTATCATTTCAGCTATTTCCTTATCTAACATATGTTGTGCTTTCATTTCTGTAATATTTCTTTTGGTAGGCATACAAGTAGTAATACACATGGAGCAGAACATTGGACCACACTGAATACAGATACAGCATGTGAAAAATATTGCAATCATTACACACACCTGACCTTCCAACAGGTAGTTGGTAATATCCATAGTTACCACAAACAAAATATGTATTATGTGAAGCTGTAAAACTACTATTATTTACACCCTTAATAGTTAAAATCAATGTACAATAGCTTATCCCCACTGGAATTCGCCCAATGCTATGTATACATAAATCTGCTTTAGTTTTTGTAACAGAAATCACAAATTGTTCTTTCTTGTCAAAGTCTCTTATATTTGTGAAGACATATGGTATTGAAACATTGTCCGGTTGATACTCTTCCCATTCCCATTTAGTTCCTTTGGCTTGGGGATACCCATCTTTGTCTTGGTAGCATACTTTATTAAGGCAAAAAAGAAGTCCGCCCTCTGTACGTTTTCCAGATGCAAACAAAAGCGTGTACCAAGCTTGACAAGAACCATTGTGTGAAAAAGGAAGAGGAATGGAAGGTGTTCCTCCTTTCTTTTGATGCGCAGGTATCATTCCACATACCCAACAGTTAGTAGTATTTGTAGCATTATGAGTATGATGCAACATCTGAATTAAGGTATTATTGAAGTACGATTGACGGTGCTTCTGCTCCTGATAGGGAAGCATAAAGTAATAGTGATCCTCTGGTACTGGAATAGTGACAACAAAAAACTCACGAGCAGGAGACTTCTTTTCAACAAACCAGGTGATTATTGCTATAACCACCAAAACAACAACAAACCCCATAGTACTAATGATCAGTTTGTTATTCATTTTAGCAACAGTGATAATCGACCCTTTCAGAAATGGATTAAAAACAATCGTTGGAGCTCTTATCCCTGGGCAGCCGCTGATTTCTTCACCACGGGCCAAGAAGGGTGTCACTACTCTAATGCATGGCTGATCCCCCTCCCTTGCCACATTGGCTCTCCGTTTCACTAACCCAGGACGGTAGCTCAACCAGTTTGTTTAAAAAAAAAATCAGATTCTTTCCTCGGTCTCAAATTATATCGCAACACTCCAGAAGTCGTATGGTCCGGGAAGACCTCTGCAGATTCGTCAGGTGATATAGCACGGCCTTTCTCCGTAGTCAAAATCTCTCGATGATCGGTCAGCACAGCAGGTTCCACCAAGGTAGGTAGCACTCTCCTGCAGTGAGTACTATGGACCCAATTCTTTCGGTTCGTCACTCGAACTGCTGTCCTTGTCGCAAGGAGCACCTGTTCTGGGTCTCGCCACCTTGGTTCCAAGCTGCTTGATCTTTCAAAGGACTTAATCATCACCTGGTCACCAGGTCGGAGTTCATGGCCTTCACCTGTAGATCTGTCAGGAAGTGCTTCTCGAATCTGTTGATGAATAGAAACCAAATTGTCAGTTAACTGTGCCAAATATTCATTCATCAGGACACAAGGTACATCATATACAGAATTTGGTTAGGAACTCCCCAAATGTTCATTGGCCTCCCAAACACTATATCTTAGGCAGTAAGGCCAATTCGAGAGTATGGCACTGACCTAATAGACAATAATGCCAACGGTAATGCATCCGTCCAAGATAAGGATGTGGAAGCCTGTATCTTCGCTAACTTCAGCTTCAAAGTAGCATTATACCTTTCCACCAACCCTGCTGATTGTGGGTGGAAAACCGCATGGAACTTCTGTTTGATCCCTAATCCTTTCAGGACATACTTAATAACTTCCCCAACAAAATGAGGTCCGTTATCACTCCATAAAAGTCTGCAAACACCAAACCTAGGGAAAAATTCTTTCAAAAGCACCTTCGCTGTGGTAATGGCAGTATTGTCCTTTGTGGGGTATGCCTCTATCCATTTATTGAAGGCACAAACCACCACCAAGACATACTTTAAATTGTTGCAGTGTTCAAGCTGAATATAATCCATTTGTAGAACTTCAAAAGGTGCAGTTGGTGTAGCAATCCCTCCCGCAGGAGTACGTGTCCCTTTTCCAGGATTGTATTGTAAACAGATCAAACAAGACTGTACTACTCTCTTAGCTGTACTGCAAATTTCTGGATGCTCCCAAACTTGCGTAAGCAACTTCGTTATTGTTGAAGCTCCAACATGTGCCAGCCCATGTGCCATCTGAACCATAGGTTGTACAAAAGCTATAGGCAATTTCCATTTATCTATCTGCTTATTCCGCCAACAGCCCTCATCATCCAATTCTCCTTCTTCAGACCATTGCTCACGTTCTTTCACAGAAGCAGATTTCTGTATATCTAATACGTCTTGTCTAGCATTATGCCAACGTTCAGCTTGTGACTTCACTACATACATAGAAGTAGTACTTCGCTGCATCGCAGTCTCACGTGCTACGCGGTCTGCAAGAGCATTACCTTGCCCTATCTTATCGGTCACTTTCTTATGTGCACTACATTTCACAATAGCTAGTTTCTTTGGATATGTCAATGCAGTCAAGAGGCTATGCACTAATTCTCCGTGCATTATCTGTATCCCGTGGGATGTGAGAAAGCCTCTCTCCTTCCAAAGCAAACCAAAATCATGAGCCACTCCAAAAGCATAGCGGCTGTCTGTATAAATGTTCACACATAAGTCAGTACTAAGCTCACATGCTTGTGTCAAAGCTATTAGTTCAGCTGCTTGAGCTGACTTCTGTGGTATACGAGTTTTCTCTATTACCGTGTGTATTGTGGTGATTGCTAATGCAGCTGAGGTCGTACCATCTGGCAACTTCAAACAAGACCCATCAACCCAGAATTCCCTGTCTACATCTAAAAGGGGCGTATCTTGTAAATCAATACGACCCTTTTTCTGTTCTTCGGTAAGGAATATACAATCATGTGTTTCTTGTGACTGAGGCTGAGTCACCGGATATGGCAACAAAGTGGCTGGATTTAGTGTTGAACATCTCTTCAGTGTAATGTGAGGAGCCAACAATGGCAACTCATATCCTGTTATACGGGCGCTAGTTAAATGTTGTGCCTTTGTTTGATTTAAAAGAGCATCAACCGCATGGGGTACTAACACCAACAGCTTATGTGACAAAACTATCCCTTCACTCTGACGTTTTGACACAGCTGTTGCGGCAACTGAACGAAAACACCCAGGCAACGCTCGAGCGACAGGATCAAGTACTGCTGAAAAATATGCACAGGGACGCTGCTTATCGCCATGTGTCTGTACTAAAACTGACAATGCACATCCATCTTTCTCATGTACTTAAAGTGCAAAAGGCTTCATGTAATCTGGGGTACCTAACACTGGTGCGGAAAAAAGGGCTTGTCGCAGTTGCCTGAAAGCAGTCTCACATTCATCTGTCCATGGGAGGGGCATTGGAGTATCTTTAGTCAAAAGTGCTAGCAAAGGTTTGACAGTGTGTGAAAACCCTAATATCCATTGCCTTCAAAAAGAAGTAAGACCAAGGAATGCCCGAACATCTTTTTGAGTAGAGGGTACTGGTGTGTCTAAAATTGCTTGAATACAATCTGATGTTAGTGCACGGCCCTCCTTAGACAAAAGGTGACCTAAATAGGTTACCCTTGGTCTACAATATTGCAATTTCTTTCATGACACTTTATGATGGTGTGAAGCAAGAAAAGAAAGTAAGGACAAAGTGAACTTTTCACATTGCCCAGGGGTATCAGCTGCCAACAAAATATAATCAAAATATTGTATGAGAGCCACACCTTCAGGCTAAACAAAAGAATCAAGTTGTCCAAAGTCATAGTATAAGAACTAATTGCTCCCTCAACTTCCTCATAAAAGGCGGCTGTATTTTTCTGCGGGTCAGGTAATGCTGTTTTAAGTGCCATTACATCTGCCCTATTCCAAGGAGTGTACACCCAATTATAAATAAAATAAACCTTAGCATCAACAGAAGTTTTATCATCACTTGTACCCAATCCTTTAGGAGGAATATACAAAGGCGCAGCCCCCCTCATTGGTTTCGCGTGAACTATCATAATCTTATCTGTTCCAAAGATGGAAGCTTGCACCCCGCCGGTCTGAGATGTCCGTACAACTACGTCCACGGCCCTTTTCTCCTCTCGCAAACGGTCTGCTGCAACACATAATTTCACCAAACGCATGATTGCATCAGCCACCTGGGAGAAAACAAAAAGACCATCACGCATTTGCTTATGATCAGCTGCAACATCATCGGGCTCTAACTCATCAGAATATTTCCGAAATAGTTCAATAACTTTTGTGCCAAATGCCTTAGTAAAATATAGCTGCTCCTTTTTTGTCCACCCTTTCATGTTGTCTAAAAGTTCAGAAGCAGAGACAACGCTACGAATTGTTTTACGAGCAATAGATCTAAGCTCAGACGCACGGTCAGCAGGCAACATAAAGCTACTGTCTCGCATCTTCTGTTGCTCCGAACTGGAGACCTTAGCTAACTCATGAGGGGCAGAAGGGACAACATACGGAGGTGGAGGGCGATCTAGTAACAATAAATCATCATGTGGTTTATTAAGGATAGGATAGAGAGGTTGCCTAACGGTGTATTGGCCAGTTACCTGTAATTTACATTCTTTCTCTTCTAGCTCCTTTAAGTCATTTATTTATTTATTTCTCATTTCCAATGCTTTCACATATACATTCTTCCACTGCTCTTTCTCAAGCAAGGCTTGCTCACGCTTCACTCGTCCATGCACTTCTTTCTCCCACATTCGTACACAGTCAAACATATCTTGCCTAGACTTTCGCTTACACATACATTGTTCCACATACTCAATCTTTCGCAAATCAAATGACCCATGCATAGGCCAACGTAACTCAGGATCCACACGAGTGTATTTATTCCATAATGTGCTGTACATTATAGAAGAAAGACCATGTTTAACATACATATCTCTATTAGGCGTCCACTCTGGGGGTGCCGGTTGTGATTCTTCCAGTCTCAAATTGGTACCATTACAAAAGGAACACATCCTACGAAGTGCGCTAAAAACAGGCATGCCAAAAATAGTGCAGAATATGCAATATTATAATCAAAGTAGCACTTAAGGTGCCGTTCAAATCAAAATTAAATTGGAGAAAATTCTCCTCATTACCTGCCTATATAAATTGCAATTTATATAGCAATTCAAAGGACACAAATAGACTAGTCACCCAAAACACGAGAGCCACAGTAAGTAGTGCTACACTACATTACCAAACAAAGGCATCAAAACCCACAGCAAGTGCCGTAAAATGGCTCTTACCAATCACAGGGTGTCCAGGTTTCAACTGCCAAGTTCTAAATTCGACCAAATGGTCACTGTATGACAAATGAACAAAAAGGATCTCAGTCGAGGACCGGCGCCACCTGGATGGTCAAGTCAGAAGGAAGGGAAAAACGCAGTGGTTGCCAAGACTCAGGCATTAATCGTCCGCAGCGAGATCCCAATCCTTCGTCGCGACCAATCCGTTGGGCATCCGAGTCACCGATGAGTCCCTGTTCGGGCGCAAATTTGTTGAAGTAAGCCTCAGCAAGGCCTACTAGTGCAAGGGGTTCACCTTTCTCTGCACAAAGTCCTCAGACCATGTAGGAAGAAGTTGGCACAGAAACTGAAATAAAAGACAAAAGTTTATTAACCTCATGAGGTGGTACTACAGTTCAAACAGCCCCCTTAGGTAATGTCTGAAGTAGCACAGTGGCCTGGAGGGTGAGTGGAGTGGCAAGGGGAAGACCAGAACATCATCATCATCAGATTCCTCCTCCAGTGGACACTCCCTAGTGGTGGCGGATCCATCAGGGCATCTCCCTGTATCATCCTTGTCCTCCACCCCATTCCATCATCGCCCTCCCTTTTGCATCCCTCGTCCAGTTGGCCATGCCCTTTCAGCCAAGAGGGTGGGTATCTCCTTCACCGTAGGCACCTCTGCCCCAGCCCATGTTACCTCTGCTACCCTCAGTATGGAGGCTATTGACTTCCTGAGAAGTATCTCTGTGGGTCAGTAAGCCATTGTGAATGGCATCTAGGGATTGCCCTCTCAACTGCAACAAACCAAAGCATTCCGGGAAGGAATTCATAGTGCAATGCGGGCCTACAGAGATCTTTTCAGGGTCTGGCCTCCACACTGATGGCAGCAGTCAGTCCCCACCTTTTGTCCTCCCCCCACTTACTTGTCTCAAGCCAAATCCAACCTTTCCCTATGTACCCAAAGCACACAGACAGGTCCGCATGCATCCACATCAACACCCAGGGGTAGAACACACAAACACAAGCACCACAAACACACACTGGCACACAAGCAAATAACAGCCACACACAGAAACAACAACAGTCGCAAGTTCCCTGGACACCCCCAGCATCACGTACACATGACATCAAGCATTACCAACTGTACCACACCAACAGTAACTGACACACCCACCACACCTATCATACCAGCAGACAGCACAACTACAAACACACAGACATCCACCACATTCAGCCAACCAGCAGTCACCATCCCAACAGCCACACACACATCCACCACTCCATCCACAGCACCTCCAGCTCCCATACCCCGAGAAACACAAATACACTTATTTACCCATCCAACAGACACACACCACACACAAGAATACCTCCCAGAAGCACACACTCACTACATCCACACCAACACAGCATACAACCACTCTCTTGAACTCCAAATACTGACCCCCTTCTGATGACTGTCCCCATGTTCCTCAGAAAGTTTTTTTTGCTTAACCTTGACCGTTCCACTGTTCTCTCCGCCCGTCCCAAACACAAGAGGCCCCCACACAGCTCCCAGCCTGTCCCTTCCATCTCCAAGGCCTTCCCTGCTCTCCCCACAAGCACCCATACCTCCTCCAAGAAGAAGCCCACCCCTCCCAAAAAGAAGCCTACCACTCCCAAGCCCAACCCCCCCAAATGCAACACCTCCTCACTCCACCAGATAATCCCTCAGGTGCTTGCCTGCCCCCTTGATGCTCCTTCCTATGGAGGTTCCCTAGCAGTAATGGGAGTCAAGTGTGAGCACACGAATGTTCATGGGCAATTAATTATGGACTGGCCAATGACCTTGGACATTTCCCATTTGTTTTTTAAATAACCCCAAAGAGTTGTTTTGTTTTGGGTACACATTTGTCCTGCAATTCCTTTACTACCACAATGTGGTTCCTGAGTGACTCGTGTTGTGTGTCTACAGATATGTGTCTTTCAGCGTGCTTGCTGATCTATTTTCTGTTTGCAGTATCTGATTTTGTGGGCAGTGCTGGAGTCCCCCAAGACAAGGTATATGTTGAGCGTATGGATATGTGAGTGTAAATGCAATGGTGGTATCATGGCATTATGTACTGTTTGTTCAGGTAAGTATTTAATCTTGTGTTGTCCAATGTGAGCATGTATGGTGTTAGAATTGTCCCCTGATATGGCTTATGTATTCTTCTGGTGGTATGTCAGTTTGAGGTTTGCTTATGCAGACATGGAATGTGTACATTGGTGTAGGAAGGTAGCCTCTTTCTAGCCTTGTTACCCCCACCTTTGGACTGTTTGTGAGTATATGTCAGGGTGTTTTCACTGTCTCACTGGGATCCTGCTAGCCAGGGCCCAGTGCTCATAGTGAAAACCCTATGTTGTCAGTGTGTTTGTTATGTGTCACTGGGATCCTGCTAGCCAGGATCCCAGTGCTCATAAGTTTGTGGCCTATATGTGTTCCCTGTGTGGTGCCTAACTGTATCACTGAGGCTCTGCTAACCAGAACCTCAGTGTTTATGATCTCTCTGCTTTCTAAAATTGTCACTGCAGGCTAGTGACTAATTTTACCAATTCTCATTGGCACACTGGTACACCAATATAATTCCCTTGTATATGGTACTTAGGTACCCAGGGCATTGGGGTTCCAGGAGATCCATATGGGCCGCAGCATTTCTTTTGCCACCCATAGGGAGCTCAGGCAATTCATACAAAGGCCTGCCCCTGCAGCCTGAGTGAAATAATGCCCACCTTATTTCACAGCCATTTTTCACTGCACATAAGTAAATTATAAGTCACCTATATGTCTAACCCTCACTTGGTGATGGTTGGGTGCCAAGATACTTAGGCGGTCATTCCGACCCATGGGGATTCCGACCCCCTCACCGCCATCCTGTTCCTGGCGGTCGTGACCGCCAGGAACAGGATGGCGGTGAGGGGTGTCCTGGGGCCCCTGGGGGCCCCTGCAGTGCCCATGCCAATTTAGGGGGCCCGTAGGAGGGCCCCTAAAAGATTTTCAGTGTCTGCCTTGCAGACACTGAAAATCGCGACGGGTGCTACTGCACCCGTCGCACCCTTCCCACTCCGCCGGCTCCATTCGGAGCCGGCTTCCTCGTGGGAAGGGGTTTCCCGCTGGGCTGGCGGGCGGCCTTCTGGCGGTCGCCCGCCAGCCCAGCGGGAAACACAGAATAACCGCGGCGGTCTTATGACCGCGTAGCGGTATTCTGTTGGGGGAACTTTGGCGGGCGGCCTCCGCCGCCAGCCAAAGTTAGAATCACCCCCTTAGTGTGTGGGCACCCTGGCACTAGCCAAGGTGCCCCCACATTGTTCAGGGCAAATTCCCCCAACTTTGTGAGTGCGGGGACACCTTTACACGTGTGCACTATACATAGGTCACTACCTATGTATAGTGTCACAATGGTAACTCCGAACATGGCCATGTAACATGTCTAAGATCATGGAATTGTCACCCCAATACCAGATGGGAGGACAATTCCATGATCCCCCGGGTCTCTAGCACAGAACCTGGGTACTGCCAAACTGCCTTTCCGGGGTTTCCATTGCAGCTGCTGCTGCCAACCCCTCAGACAGGATTCTCACCTCCTGGGGTCTGGGCAGCCCCGGCCCAGGAAGGCAGAACAAATGATTTCCTCTGAGAGGGGCTGTTACACCCTCTCCCTTTGGAAATAGGTGTGAAGGGCTGTGGAGGAGTGGCCTCCCCCAGCCTCCGGAAATGCTTTGATGGGCACAGATGGTGCCCATCTCTGCATAAGCCAGTCTACACTGGTTCAGGGATCCCCTAGCCCTGCTCTGGCGCGAAACTGGACAAAGGAAAGGGGAGTGACCACTCCCCCGGCCAGTACGTCCCAGGGCAGGTGCCTAGAGCTCCCCCAGTGTGTCCCAGACCTCTGCCATCTTGGAAACAGAGGTGTTGGGGGCACACTGGACTGCTCTGAGTGGCCAGTACCAGCAGGTCACATCAGAGACCCCCTCTGATAGGCTCTTACCTTCTTGGTAGCCAATCCTCCTTTCATGGTATCCAATCTTCCTTTTCTGGCTATTTAGGGTCTCTCCTCTGGGGTATTCTTGAGATAACGAATGCAAGAGCTCACCAGAGTTCCTCTGCACTTCCCTCTTCGACCTCTGCCAAGGATCAACCGCTGACTGCTCCAGGACGCCTGCAAAACCGCAACAAAGTAGCAAGACCACTACCAGCAACATTGTAGCGCCTAATCCTGCCGGCTTTCTCAACTGTTTCCTGGTGGTACATGCTCTGAGGGCTGTCTGCCTTCACCCTGCACTGGAAATCCCGACGAAATCTCCTGTGGGTTGATGGAGTCTTTCCCCTGCTAACGCAGGCACCAAACTTCTACATCACCATTCCTCTGGGTCCCCTCTCATCTCAACGAGCGTGGCCCCTGGAACACAGGAGCTATATCCTAGTGACCCCTACAGTCCAGTGATCCTTCAGTCCAAATTTGGTGGAGGTAAGTCCTTACTTCCCCACGATAGACTGCAAACCTGTGAACTGCGTGATTTGCAGCTGCTCCGGCTTCTGTGCACTTCTCCAAGGATTCCTTTGTGCACAGCCTATCCTGGGTCTCCAGCACTCTGTCCTGTAGTGCTCAACCCTCTGAGTTGGACTCTGACATTGTGGGAGCCTCCTTTGTGACTCTGCGTGGACTCCAGTTCACAAATCTTCTAAGTGCCTGCTTTGGTACTTCTGCGGGTGCTGTCTGCTTTTGTGGTTCTCCCTGAGTTGCTGAGTGCCCCCTCTGTCTCCTCCTCCAAAGGGCGACAACCTGGTCATTCCTGGTCCCCAGCCGCACCCAAAAACCTCTACTGCGACCCTTGCAGCTAGCAAGCCTTTTTTGTGGTACTTCTGTGTGAAAACACTTCTGCAAGATCCAGCATGCTGTGGGACATCTTCCAGCCAAAGGAGATGTTCCTAGCCCTTTTAGTTGTTGCAGAATCCTTGGCTTCTTCCACCCAGAGGCAGCCTTTTTGTACCTTCATCCAGGGTTTCCTGGGCTCCTGCCCCCCCCGGACACTATAGCGACTCTTGGACTTGGTCCACTTGCTTTGCAGGTCCTCAGGTCCAGGAATCTGTCTTCAGTGCTTTGCTGGTGTTTGTGGTTCTTGCAGAATCCCCCTATCACGACTATTGTGTCCTATTGGGGTGGAAGGGGTACTTTACTCCTACTTTTCAGGGTCTTGGGGTGGGGTATCCTGGACACCTTGACTGTTTTCTTACAGTCCCAGCGACCCTCTACAAGCTCCCATAGGTCTGGGGTCCATTTGTGATTCGCATTCTACTTTTGGAGTATATGGTTTGTGTTGCCCCTAGACCTATGTTCACCTATTGCATCCTATTGTAATTCTACACTGTTTGCATTACTTTTCTTACTATTACTTACCTGTTTTGGGTTTGTGTACATATAACTTGTGTATATTACTTACCTTCTAACTGAGAGTACTCACTGAGATACTTGTGGCATATTGTCATAAAAATAAAGTACCTTTATTTTTAGTAACTCTGAGTATTGTGTTTTCTTATGATATTGTGCTTTATGATACAAGTGGTATAGTAGGATCATTGCATGTCTCCTAGTTCAGCCCAAGCTGCTTTGCCATAGCTACCTTCTACCACCCTAAGCTGCTAGAAACACCACAAGGTACCCACTATAAGCCAGGCCAACCTCCTACAATGGTGGTAGCTTAGTTTGCATTAGACTGTGCATGTGAACATTTAGCTGTGTGTCCCTTGCACTTCCTCATTTTGCGGATGGGCATGAGATTTGGGTCTAGTACTGTTGGTTCCTGAAAACACATTTAGGGCTATTTTCTATGCACATGTTGTTTGAGGGGCCTGTGCAAAGTGATATGTGTCCCAGTGCAGCCTCCTTCCCTGAGTGTTCATGATGCCCCCATCCCTATTGTGCAGGTATTGTTAGCACAGTGCCCTTTGTCTAGTTGTCTGTCTTTCTATTGTGCATACCATTGTCCTTCCATTGTGCTGTGATGCATGTGATGTGTGTCTCTATTGCAGGGCTGTTTAATGGTAGTGTTGTGTGTGTTCCATGCCACATCGATACATATGTGTGCTATATGTGACCACAGTCCCTGGCCTGCGTGGAATGTCAGTATGTGAGTTGTTTATGAATATGTGATGTTGGTGTGTTGTTGCTGATGTGTGAGACAATGGTGTGTAGCCTTCACTGTCCTTGTGCCTGAGATGTGTGGCTGTTTGTTTTTGTGTAGTGTTCCAATGCAGTGTGAGTGAGCTGCCCAAAGGGGGTGTATTGTGACTGTGAATGTGTCCGTATTCATGTATGATTTTGATGTTGCACAGGATTTGACGTGTACTTGATGCATGTAGCGTGTCCCCCATTTGATGTGGACGACAGGGCTATAATCTGTCTTTAAAGTTTATGGTACAGGTAGGTGTGTGTACTTATTGGTTGGTGGTGCCCACGGCGGCATTGATTTTTGTGCTCCTTCAATGAGTGGCAGCAGGATGTGCGTGATAGGTTCCATGGGGGCATCAGATGTGTAAGGCTGTCTGCAGGTGAGTGTCTCCCTTTATGCTATCCGTTTCCCCCTGCTGATAGATGGTGGTTGGACCACCATGGTCATATTGGCGGTGTGAAACCTCATAATGTGTCTGTGGCAACACCGGCTCTGCTGGAATGCCTCGTGACCGTAGTGGTCTGCACTTCCTGACGGTGCCAGCAGCACAGTGGCAGTCTTTGCTCCATAGGCCCACATGACTTGTAGTACGGCAGCTCAACCGCCATTCAGACGATGGTCAGACAGCCACCGCCGCCATGGCAGTCCACAGACCACCAAATTCTTAATGAGGCCCTAAGTGTAATGTCTTTGTATGTTTGGGGTCGTTAACCGGTTCTGTGCCTTGGACGAGGTGATCTCGTCCAAGGCGCCGGTTCCACGGTGTCTTGGACGAGATCACCTCGTCCTGCACCCGGCCAAAGGGGGGAGCGCTAGCGCTCCCCCCTTGGGCCCCCCACCCACACCCCCAGTCATGGATGGAAGGGGAATCCCTTCCCCTTCCACCCCGAGCCCCCCCTCCTCAATCTGATGACATCAGCGCGCTCACAGCGTGCCGACTTCATTAAGTATTGCAGAGGATGCGCTGGAAGCCATTTGCTTCCAGCGCGTCGAGGGAAAGGAGCTCCAGCAGGTGAGTCTTTCCCTTTTTAGGGGTTTTGGGGGGGGAAACAGACACGGGGGGAAAGGAAAGGGTTTTTCTTTTCCCCCTGTGCCTGTTTTCAGTGGATTCCTGCTCCACGATCACGGGCAGGGCCCGCGATCGTGGAGCACGAATCCCCACTAGGCACCAGGGATTCGTCTGTAGGCTTATTTTTGGAAGCAACCCCTTGGGCAAGGGTCGCTCCCATTGAGGGCTATTTTTAATCCTATTTCGCCCCCCCGGGGTCAGATCGGCCGATTTTTCGGCCGATCTGCCCCGGGGCGGGGGGGGGTCTGAAAACCACTAGACACCAGGGAATTCATTTTTGTTATGTTTTTTGGGAGTGACCCCTTGGGCAAGGGTCGCTCCCATTGGGGGCTATTTTTGCATCCTATTTCTGTCCCCCCTGGGGGCAGATCGGGCAAGTTTTCGACCGATCTGCCCCCAAGGGGGGGTCCGAAAACCACTAGACACCAGGGAATTTATTTTCCTTATGTATTTGGGCAGCGACCCCTTAGGCAAGGGTCGCTGCCCCGGGGGCAATAATTTTTTATATGTTTCAGCCCCCCCTGGGGCTAGATGGCCATGTTTTTGACCGATCTGGCCACTGGGGGGGGTCGAAACCCACTAGGTGCCAGGGATTGTGTGGTGTGTGTGTGTTTTGTGTGTTTGGGGGCACCCCTTGGGCAAGGGTCACCCCCCCAAGGGTTGAAAGATCATACTGGCAATCTCTGCCCCAAAGAGGGCAGAAACCACCAATACGCCAGGAATTTATTTTTTTGTTCCCCTTTTTTTGTTTTGTGCTAAGGTTGCCCCCTTTTGCCCCCTTTGTCAAGGGTCGCCCTCTAAAGGGGACACCGAGCTGTTGGCCATTTCTTCCCCCGTTGGGGGCAGAATCCACTTATGCACCAGGGATCCTGTGTGTGTGTTTTGTGTTGAGGAGGCGGCACCTTTGGCAAGGGTCGCCCCCCAAAGGAGGCACGTTAGTGATGCCCATTTTTGCCCACCTTGGAGGCAGATCGGCCTATTTTTTTAGGCCCATCTGCCCCCAAGCGGGGCAGAAGGCACCAAGATGTCAGAGATTTGTTTTTGGGTTCCCTTTGGTTTTTTTGTGTGCTGGGGGCAACCCCATTCGCCCCAGTATTTGTATTTGTGATTATAAACGTTTATTTCTTCTTTTTGTTCTAGTTCAAAGCTTTGCTCCTTTGCTGTGGATCCTTGCGGTTTTGGCAGTAGTTGTCCTGCGGTTTGCATAGTTGCATGTTTTAGGTAAGTGAAAGCAATTTACTCCAAAGGAGTATTGTTGACATGCATGAATGACATGTTTGTAGGTGGTGAACTAAATGCAGTATTGTGTGTGAAATTGTCCTTAGATTTGAGCACAATGATATTTGTGTTGTCATATGTCTAATTAGCTTTTTTCTTTTTTCTTTTAAGTGGGGTATCATCGGTGATTGCTGTGTCTGTACAGAGTAGTTGCTTGTGAGTAGCTTTTTCAGGCAAGTGAGTGGTATAGGATTTTAGTACATAACTTTGTGATAAAGCTACACTTTGTTTATTTCTTATTTTAGTGCTAGTTGTTGTTGGCAATCCATTTGTTGTTAGTGAGGATCATGGCTAGCTGCAGAGTGACAGCTCAACAGGTTGTTGGCATGCTCTTTGAGTCGTCTTCAGACCATGATAACGAGACTGACTCTGCATCTGAGGCAGAGGAGGAAGTGAGAGATTCTGGCAGTGAGTTTTCTGTCTGAGAGGATTCTTCTGATGAGGAAGCTACTCTCAGTGCAGATGAAGGGCCTGTTTTAGAGGAGGACATTGATGTGCCAAGAGTGCAGCAGACTGGGGCTGAAGGGTTTCCCATTAGAAGACCTGACACCTGGATTGCCCCAAACATGGAGCAGCCACAGTTACCTGCATTTACTGGTCTCCCAGGGTGTAGAGTCAATACGGAAAACTTTTTGCCTGTCCATTTCTTTCACTTGTTTATGGACGATGTATTTTTGGAAGAGATTGTGGAGCAGACTAATTTGTATGCAGAGCAATATTTGAGGGACAACGCTGCCAGACTTAGGCCTCAGTCTAGAGCTACTCAGTGGTTTCCCACATATCTGGAAGAGATTAAAAAGTTTTTAGGTTTGACTTTTTTGATGGGGTTGATCAGGAAGCCGTCACTGGCTTCTTATTGGTCTACTAGTCCCTTGATGGCAACGGTTATATATCCTGCAACTATGACACGTAATCGCTATCTCTTCTTCTTCGTATGCTGCATTTTGTAGACAATGCTTTAGCCTTGCCACATAATCACCCTGATTGTGACCGTCTTTTTAAGATTAGGCCTGTCCTTGATCATTTTGTAGATCGGTTTTCAGAGGTCTATGTTCCAGTCAGAGAGATAAGTGTGGACGAGTATTTGGTCCTTTTCAAGGAGCGTTTAGTTTTTAAGCAGTACATTCCTAGTAAGAGGGCACGGTATGGGATTAAATTGCATATGCTATCAGAAAGCAGTACAGGATATGTGTATAATTTCCGGGTTTACAATGGTAGGGATTCCAGTACTGACCCTCCTGGTTGTCCGGCCACTTTTGGAGTTAGCGAAAAAGTTGTGTGGGAACTTGGTAGACGACTGTTTAATAAAGGTCACCATTTGTACGTAGATAATTTCTACAATGGAGTGCAGTTGTTCAAGGAGTTGTTTAGAGTGGACACTGTTGCTTGTGGCACAATCCGTTCTAACCAGAAAGGCTATCCAAGAGAGCTTGTCTGTGAAAAACGTGAGAGGGGACAGTGCAGTGCCTTGCGGGATAATGAGCTGCTAGCTCTGAAATTTTCAGACAGGAGGGATGTGTACATGCTATCTACCATCCATGATGAGAGTACTTCCCCTGTGACTGTTTGGGGTCAGGTTGCGGAAGTGTGCAAACCTGCGTGCAATTGTTACTACAATAGGCACATGGGTGGTATTGATAGAGTAGATCAGAGGTTGGAATCTTACACTGCTCTTCGTAAGTCTTACGTGTGGTATAAAAAGTTGGCCCTACATTTAGTTCATTTGGCAACTTTTAATGCTTTTATTGTGCTCAAGGATTGTTCACCTAAGTCAAGGATGGCATTTGTTAAATTTCAGGAGTCAGTGATAGCCTTATTGTGGTGGAACATGCAAGTGTTCCTAGAGTAGAAGTGGTGGAGGATGTGGCTAGATTGAAAGATCGGCACCTTCCAGATCACATTCCTCCCACTCCAAAAAAAGACTTGCCCACAAAGAAATGTAGAGTATGAGCCCGTAGAGCAATCCGGAGGGAGAGCCGGATGTACTGCCCTGATTGCCCTTCAAAGCCTGGGCTGTGTGTGCCCAGCTGTTTTCGAAGTTACCACACCAAGAAAAACTTTTGGGAAATACCGTGAGCGTAAACTGCCTATTTTATATTTTCATATGGTCAGTTTCATGGTTGGCTATACTTTCATGTATTTAGTTAGAGCTTTTGTGTTTGTAGTTTTGTACTTATTTTATAATTAGTTAGTGGTTTCTTTGTAGTTTATAAACAAAAAAAAGTGATGGCGGTGTGCATGGGGTGGCACTTGGCTGGTGGTGTATGTGGAGAGGCGCTTGGCTGGCAGTGTGCTTGGGGAGGCACTTGGCTGGCGGTGTGCGTGGGGTGGTGCTTGGCTGGCGGTATGGGTGGAGTGGCGCTTTGCTGGCGGTGTGCTTGGGGTGGCGCTTGGCTGGCGGAGTCCGTGGGGTGGCGCTTGGCTGGGGGTGCCAGCCAAACGCAAGTCCACACACTCATCGGCTGAGCTATAGGCCAAAATCTACAGGTAGGCACTTTGCAAAAACCTCCTCTGTTTTATGTAGAAAAATGTGATGTGTCTACGTTGTGTTTTGGGGCAGATCGTGTCGCGGGAACTAGGCCCACCCACACAAGTGAGGTATCATTTTTATCGGGAGACTTGGGGGAACTCTGTTTGGAAGGAACTTTGTGGGTCCTCTCAGATTCCAGAACTTTTTGTCACCGAAATATGAGGAAAAAGTCCTTTTTTACCCACATTTTGAGGTTTGCAAAGGTTTCTGGGTAACAGAACCTGGTGAAAGCCCCACAAGCCACCCCATCTTGGATTCCCCTAGGTCTCTAGTTTTAAAAAATGCACATGTTTAGTAGGTTTCCTTAGGTGCCGGCTCAGCTATAGGCTAAAAGCTACAGGTAGGCACTTTGCAAAAAACACCTCTGGTTTCTGTAGAAAAATGTAATGTGTCCACGTTGTGTTTTGGGGCAGATCCTGTCGCGGGCACTAGGCCTACCCGCACAAGTGAGTTATCCTTTTTGTTGGGAGACTTGGGGGAACGCTGGGTGGAATAAAATTTGTGGTTCCTCTCATATTCCAGAACTTTCTGCCACCGAAATGTGGGGAAAACTTGTTTTTTTAGCCAAATCTTGAGGTTTGCAAAGGATTCTGGAAAACAGAACCTGGTGAGAGCCCCACAAGTCACCCCATCTTGGATTCCCCTAGGTCTCTAGTTTTTTAAAATGCACTCGTTTGGTAGGTTTCCTCAGGTGCTGGCTGAGGTAAAGGCCAAAATCCACAGGTGGGCACTTAGTAAAAAACACATCTGTTTTCTGTCAAAAAATGTGATGTGTCCACGTTGTGTTTTGGGGCATTTCCTGTTACGGGCGCTAGGCCTACCCACACAAGTGAGGTACCATTTTAGTTGTGAGACTTGGGGGAACGCTGGGTGGAAAAAAATGTGTGGCTCCTCTCATATTTGAGAACTTTCTGTCACCGAAATGTGAGGAAAACATGTTTTTTTAGCCAAATGTTGAGATTTGCTAAGGATTCTGGGTAACAGAACCTGGTGAGAGCCATACAAGTCACCCCATCCTGGATTCCCCTAAGTCTCTAGTTTTCAAAAATGCACAGGTTTGGAAGGTTTCCCTAGGTGCTGGCTGAGCTATAGGCTAAAATCTACAGGTAGGCACTTTGCAAAAAACACCTCTGTTTCTATAGAAAAATGTAATGTGTCCACGTTGTGTTTTAGGGCAGATCCTGTCGCTGGCACTAGGCCCACCCACACAAGTGATGGATCATTTTTATTGGGAGACTTGGGGTTACGCTGGGTGGAAAAAATGTGTGGCTCCTCTCAGATTCCAGAACTTTCTGTCACTGAAATATGAGGAAAAAGGGTTTTTTGGGCCAAATTTTGAGGTTTGCAAAGGATTCTGAGAAACAGAACCTGGTGAGAGCCCCACAAGTCACCCCATCTTGGATTTCCCTAGGTCTGTAGTTTTAAAAAATACACAAGTTTGGTAGGATTCCGTAGGTGCCGGCTGAGCTATTGGCTGAAATCTACAGGTAGGCCCTTTGCAAAAAACACCTCTGATTTCTGTAGAAAAATGTGATATGTCCACGTTCTATTTTGGGGCATTTCCTGTCGCAGGCGCTAGGCCTACCCACATCAGTGAAGTATCATTTGTATCGGGAGACTTAGGAGAACGCTGGGTGGAAAGAAATTTGTGGCTCCTCTAGATTCCAGAACTTTTTGCCACCGAAATGTGAGGAAAACGTGTTTTTTTGCCAAATTTTGAGGTTTGCAAAGGATTCTGGGTAACATAACCTGGTGATTGCCCCACAAGTCAACCCATCTTGGATTCCCCTATCTCTCTAGTTTTAAAAAATGCACAGGTTTGGTATGTTTACCTAGGAACCGGCTGAGCTAGAGGCAAAAATCTACAGGTAGGCACTTTCCAAAAAACACCTCTGTTTTCTGTAGAAAAATGTGATGTGTCCACATTGTGTTTTGGGGCAGATCCTGTTGCGGGCACTAGGTGCACCCACACAAGTGAGGTATCATTTTTATTGGGAGACTTGGGGGAACGCTGGGTGGAACGAAATTTGTGGCTCCTATCAGTTTCCAGAACTTTCTGTCACCGAAATACGAGGAAAAAGTTTTTTTTTACCCAAACTTTGAGGTTTGCAAAGGATTTTGGGTAATATAACCTGGTGAGAGCCCCACAAGTCACTCTAGCTTGGATTCCCTAGGTCTCTAGATTTTAAAAATGTACAGGTTTGGTAAGTTTCCCTAGGTGCCGGCTGAGCTATAGGCCATAATCTACAGGTAGGCACTTTGCAAAAAGCACCTCTGCTTTCTGTAGAAAAATGTGATCTGTCCACGTTGTGGTTTGGGGCATTTCCTGTCGCGGGCACTGGGCCCACCCACACAAGTGAGGTATAATTTTTATCGAGAGAGTTGGGGAAATGCTGGGTCGAGGGAAATTTGTGGCTGCTCTCAGATTCCAGAACTTTCTGTCACCGAAATGTGAGGAAAATGTGTCTTTTTAGCCAAATCTTGAGGTTTGCAAAGGATTCTGGGTAACAGAACCTGGTGAGAGCCCCACAAGTCACCTCATCTTGGATTCCCCTAGGTCTCTAGTTTTTAAAAATGCCCTGGTTTGGTAGGTTTCCCCAGGTGCCGGCTGAGCTAGAGGCCAAAATTCACAGGTAGGCACTTAGTAAAAAACACCCCTGTTTTCTGTCGAAAAATGTGATGTGTCCACGTTGTGTTTTGGGGCATTTCCTATCACGGGCGCTAGGCCCACCCACACACGTGAGGTATCATTTTTGTTGGGAGACTTCGGGGAGCGCTGGGTGGAAGAAAATTTGTGGCTCCTCTCAGTTTCCAGAACTTTCTGTCACCGAAATGTGAGGAAAAAGTGTTTTTTTACCCAAACTTTGAGGTTTGCAAAGGATTCTGGGTAATATAACCTGGTGAGAGCCCCACAAGTCACTCTATCTTGGATTCCCATAGGTCTCTAGTTTTTAAAAATGCACTGGTTTGGTAGGTTTCCCTAGGTGCCGGCTGAGCTATAGGCCATAATCTACAAGTAGGCACTTTGCAAAAACCACCTCTGTTTTCTGTAGAAAAATGTAATCTGTTCATGTTGTGTTTTGGGGCATTTCCTGTCACGGGCACTAGGCCCACCCACACAAGTGAGGTATCATTTTTATTGGGAGACTGGGGGGAACGATGGGTCGAAGGACATTTGTGGCTCCTCTCAGATTCCAGAACTTTCTGTCACCGAAATGTGAGGAAAAAGTTTTTTTTAGCCAAATTTCTGAGGTTTGCAAAGGATTCTGAGTAACAGAACCTGGTGAGAGCCCCACAAGACACCTAATCTTGGATTCCCCTAGGTCTCTAATTTTTAAAAATGCACTGGATTGGTAGGTTTCCCTAGGTGCCGGATGAGCCAGAGGCCAAAATCCACAGGTAGGCACTTAGTAAAAAATACCTCTGTTTTCTGTCGAAAAATGTGATGTGTCCACGTTGTTTTTTGGGGCATTTCCTGTCACGGGCGCCAGGCCTACCCACACAAGTGAGGTATAATTTTTGTTGGGAGACTTGGGGGAACGCTGGGTGGAAGGAAATGTGTCGCTCCTCTCAGATTCCAGAACTTTCTGTCACCGAAATGTGAGGAAAAAGTGTCTTTTTAGCCAAATCATGAGGTTTACAAAGGATTCTGGAAAACAGAACCTGGTGAGAGCCCCACAAGTCACCCCATCTTGGATTCCCCTAGGTCTCTAGTTTTTTAAAATGCACTCGTTTGGTAGGTTTCCTCAGGTGCTGGCTGAGGTAAAGGCCAAAATCCACAGGTGGGCACTTAGTAAAAAACACATCTGTTTTCTGTCAAAAAATGTGATGTGTCCACGTTGTGTTTTGGGGCATTTCCTGTTACGGGCGCTAGGCCTACCCACACAAGTGAGGTACCATTTTAGTTGTGAGACTTGGGGGAACGCTGGGTGGAAAAAAATGTGTGGCTCCTCTCATATTTGAGAACTTTCTGTCACCGAAATGTGAGGAAAACATGTTTTTTTAGCCAAATGTTGAGATTTGCTAAGGATTCTGGGTAACAGAACCTGGTGAGAGCCATACAAGTCACCCCATCCTGGATTCCCCTAAGTCTCTAGTTTTCAAAAATGCACAGGTTTGGAAGGTTTCCCTAGGTGCTGGCTGAGCTATAGGCTAAAATCTACAGGTAGGCACTTTGCAAAAAACACCTCTGTTTCTATAGAAAAATGTAATGTGTCCACGTTGTGTTTTAGGGCAGATCCTGTCGCTGGCACTAGGCCCACCCACACAAGTGATGGATCATTTTTATTGGGAGACTTGGGGTTACGCTGGGTGGAAAAAATGTGTGGCTCCTCTCAGATTCCAGAACTTTCTGTCACTGAAATATGAGGAAAAAGGGTTTTTTGGGCCAAATTTTGAGGTTTGCAAAGGATTCTGAGAAACAGAACCTGGTGAGAGCCCCACAAGTCACCCCATCTTGGATTTCCCTAGGTCTGTAGTTTTAAAAAATACACAAGTTTGGTAGGATTCCGTAGGTGCCGGCTGAGCTATTGGCTGAAATCTACAGGTAGGCCCTTTGCAAAAAACACCTCTGATTTCTGTAGAAAAATGTGATATGTCCACGTTCTATTTTGGGGCATTTCCTGTCGCAGGCGCTAGGCCTACCCACATCAGTGAAGTATCATTTGTATCGGGAGACTTAGGAGAACGCTGGGTGGAAAGAAATTTGTGGCTCCTCTAGATTCCAGAACTTTTTGCCACCGAAATGTGAGGAAAACGTGTTTTTTTGCCAAATTTTGAGGTTTGCAAAGGATTCTGGGTAACATAACCTGGTGATTGCCCCACAAGTCAACCCATCTTGGATTCCCCTATCTCTCTAGTTTTAAAAAATGCACAGGTTTGGTATGTTTACCTAGGAACCGGCTGAGCTAGAGGCAAAAATCTACAGGTAGGCACTTTCCAAAAAACACCTCTGTTTTCTGTAGAAAAATGTGATGTGTCCACATTGTGTTTTGGGGCAGATCCTGTTGCGGGCACTAGGTGCACCCACACAAGTGAGGTATCATTTTTATTGGGAGACTTGGGGGAACGCTGGGTGGAACGAAATTTGTGGCTCCTATCAGTTTCCAGAACTTTCTGTCACCGAAATACGAGGAAAAAGTTTTTTTTTACCCAAACTTTGAGGTTTGCAAAGGATTTTGGGTAATATAACCTGGTGAGAGCCCCACAAGTCACTCTAGCTTGGATTCCCTAGGTCTCTAGATTTTAAAAATGTACAGGTTTGGTAAGTTTCCCTAGGTGCCGGCTGAGCTATAGGCCATAATCTACAGGTAGGCACTTTGCAAAAAGCACCTCTGCTTTCTGTAGAAAAATGTGATCTGTCCACGTTGTGGTTTGGGGCATTTCCTGTCGCGGGCACTGGGCCCACCCACACAAGTGAGGTATAATTTTTATCGAGAGAGTTGGGGAAATGCTGGGTCGAGGGAAATTTGTGGCTGCTCTCAGATTCCAGAACTTTCTGTCACCGAAATGTGAGGAAAATGTGTCTTTTTAGCCAAATCTTGAGGTTTGCAAAGGATTCTGGGTAACAGAACCTGGTGAGAGCCCCACAAGTCACCTCATCTTGGATTCCCCTAGGTCTCTAGTTTTTAAAAATGCCCTGGTTTGGTAGGTTTCCCCAGGTGCCGGCTGAGCTAGAGGCCAAAATTCACAGGTAGGCACTTAGTAAAAAACACCCCTGTTTTCTGTCGAAAAATGTGATGTGTCCACGTTGTGTTTTGGGGCATTTCCTATCACGGGCGCTAGGCCCACCCACACACGTGAGGTATCATTTTTGTTGGGAGACTTCGGGGAGCGCTGGGTGGAAGAAAATTTGTGGCTCCTCTCAGTTTCCAGAACTTTCTGTCACCGAAATGTGAGGAAAAAGTGTTTTTTTACCCAAACTTTGAGGTTTGCAAAGGATTCTGGGTAATATAACCTGGTGAGAGCCCCACAAGTCACTCTATCTTGGATTCCCATAGGTCTCTAGTTTTTAAAAATGCACTGGTTTGGTAGGTTTCCCTAGGTGCCGGCTGAGCTATAGGCCATAATCTACAAGTAGGCACTTTGCAAAAACCACCTCTGTTTTCTGTAGAAAAATGTAATCTGTTCATGTTGTGTTTTGGGGCATTTCCTGTCACGGGCACTAGGCCCACCCACACAAGTGAGGTATCATTTTTATTGGGAGACTGGGGGGAACGATGGGTCGAAGGACATTTGTGGCTCCTCTCAGATTCCAGAACTTTCTGTCACCGAAATGTGAGGAAAAAGTTTTTTTTAGCCAAATTTCTGAGGTTTGCAAAGGATTCTGAGTAACAGAACCTGGTGAGAGCCCCACAAGACACCTAATCTTGGATTCCCCTAGGTCTCTAATTTTTAAAAATGCACTGGATTGGTAGGTTTCCCTAGGTGCCGGATGAGCCAGAGGCCAAAATCCACAGGTAGGCACTTAGTAAAAAATACCTCTGTTTTCTGTCGAAAAATGTGATGTGTCCACGTTGTTTTTTGGGGCATTTCCTGTCACGGGCGCCAGGCCTACCCACACAAGTGAGGTATAATTTTTGTTGGGAGACTTGGGGGAACGCTGGGTGGAAGGAAATGTGTCGCTCCTCTCAGATTCCAGAACTTTCTGTCACCGAAATGTGAGGAAAAAGTGTTTTTTTGGCCAAATTTCGAGGTTTGCAAAGGATTCTGAGTAACAGAACCTGGTGAGAGCCCCACAAGTCACCCCATCTTGGATTCCCTAGGTCTCTAGTTTTTAAAAATGCAAAGGGTTTGGTATGTTTCCCCAGGTGCCTGCTGAAATAGAGGCCAACATCCACAAGTAGTCACTTTTCTGTAAAAAAATTTGATGTGTCCACGTTGTGTTTTGGGGCATTTCCTGTCACGGGAGCTAGGCCTACCCACACAAGTGAGGTATCATTTTTGTTGGGAGACTTCGGGGAACGCTGGGTGGAAGAAAATTTCTGGCTCCTCTCAGTTTCCAGAACTTTCTGTCACCGAAATGTGAGGAAAAAGTGTTTTTTTACCCAAACTTTGAGGTTTGCAAAGGATTCTGGGTAATAAAACCTGGTGAGAGCCCCACAAGTCACTCTATCTTGGATTCCTCTGTCTCTCTAGTTTTAAAAAATGCATAGGTTTGGTATATTTACCTAGTAACCGGCTGAGCTAGAGGCCAAAATCTACAGGTTGGCACTTTCCAAAAAACACCTCTGTTTTTTGTAGAAAAATGTGATGTGTCCATGTTGTGTTTTGGGGCAGATCCTGTTGCGGGCACTAGGCCCACCCACACAAGTGAGGTATCATTTTTATTGGGAGACTTGGAGGAACGCTGGGAGGAAGGAAATTTGTGGCGCCTATCAGATTCCAGAACTTTCTGTCACCGAAATTTGAGGAAAAAGTTTTTTTTTAGCCAAATTTTGAGGTTTGCAAAGGATTCCGGCTAATATACCCTGGTGAGAGCCCCACGAGTTACCCCATCCCCATCCTGGATTCCCCTAGGTCTCTAGTTTTAAAAAACGCACAGGTTTGGTAGGTTTCCCTAGGTGCCGGCTAAGCTATAGGCCAAAATCTACAGGTAGGCACTTTCCAAAAAACACCTCTGTTTTTTGTAGAAAAATGTGATGTGTCCACGTTGTGTTTTGGGGCAGATCATGTTGCGGGCACTAGGCCCACCCACACAAGTGAGGTATCATTTTTATTGGGAGACTTGGAGGAACGCTGGGAGGAAGGAAATTTGTGGCTCCTATCAGTTTCCTGAACTTTCTGTCACCAAAATGTGAGGAAAAAGTTTTTTTTACCCAAACTTTGAGGTTTGCAAAGGATTCTGGGTCATATAACCTGGTGAGAGCCCCACAACTCACTCTATCTTGGATTCCCCTAGGTCTCTAGATTTTAAAAATGCACTGGTTTGGTAGGTTTCCCTAGGTGCCGGCTGAGCTATAGGCCATAATCTACAGGTAGGCATTTTGCAAAAACCACCTCTGTTTTCTGTAGAAAAATGTGATCTGTCCACGTTGTGTTTTGGGGCTTTTCCTGTCGCGGGCACAAGGCCCACCCACACAAGTGAGGTATAATTTTTATAGAAAGACTTGGGGAAATGCTGGGTCGAAGGAAATTTGTGGCTCCTCTCAGATTCCAGAACTTTCTGTCACCGAAATGTGAGGAAAACGTGTCTTTTTAGCCAAATCTTGAGGTTTGCAAAGGATTCTGGGTAACAGAACCCGGTGAGAGCCCCACAAGTCACCTCATCTTGGATTCCCCTAGGTCTCTAGTTTTTAAAAATGTACTGGTTTGGTGGGTTTCCCCAGGTGCCGGCTGAGCTAGAGGCCAAAATCCAAAGGTAGGCACTTTGCAAAAACCACCTCTGTTTTCTGTAGAAAAATGTGATCTATCCACGTTGTGTTTTGGGGCATTTCCTGTCGCGGGCACAAGGCCCACCCACAAAAGTGAGGTATCATTTTTATCGAGAGACTTGGGGAAATGCTGGGTCGAGGGAAATTTTTGGCTCCTCTCAGATTCCAGAACTTTCTGTCACCTAAATGTGAGGAAAACGTGTCTTTTTAACCAAATCTTGAGGTTTGCAAAGGATTCTGGGTAACAGAACCTGGAGAGAGCCCCACAAGTCACCTCATCTTGGATTCCGCTAGTTCTCTAGTTTTTAAAAATGTACTGGTTTGGTAGGTTTCCCCAGGTGCCGGCTGAGCTAGAGGCCAAAATCCACAGGTAGGCACTTAGTAAAAAACACCCCTGTTTTCTGTCGAAAAATGTGATGTGTCCACATTGTGTTTTGGGGCATTTCCTATCACGGGCGCTAGGCCTACCCACACAAGTGAGGTATCATTTTTGTTTGGAGACTTCGGGGAACGCAGGGTGGAAGAAAATGTATGGCTCCTCTCAGTTTCCAGAACTTTCTGTCACCGAAATGTGAGGAAAAAGTGTTTTTTTACCCAAACTTTGAGGTTTGCAAAGGATTCTGGGTAATAAAACCTGGTGAGAGCCCCACAAGTCACTCTGGGGGTCATTACGAACCTGGCGGTCATGGACCGCCAGGGCCGGGGACCGCGGATGCACCGCCAACAGGCTGGCGGTGCATCCAGGCCTATTCTGACCGCGGCGGTAAAGCCGCGGTCAGAAAATGGAAACCGGCGGTTTCCCGCCGGTTTTCCCCTGGCCTGAGGAATCCTCTATGGCGGCGCTGCAGGCAGCGCCGCCATGGGGATTCCGACCCCCTTACCGCCAGCCTGGTTCTGGCGGTTTTGACCGCCAGAACCTGGTTGGCGGTAACGGGTGTCGTGGGGCCCCTGGGGGCCCCTGCAGTGCCCATGCCAATGGCATGGGCACTGCAGGGACCCCCTAACAGGGCCGCACCAAGATTTTCAGTGTCTGCATAGCAGACACTGAAAATTGCAACGGGTGCAACTGCATCCGTTGCACCCTTTCCACTCCGCCAGACCCATTCAGAGCCGGCATCCTCGTGGAAGGGGGTTTCCCGCTGGGCTGGCAGGCGGCCTTCTGGCGGTCGCCCGCCAGCCCAGCGGGAAACTCAGAATTACCGCGGCGGTCTTTTGACCGCGCAGCGGTATTCTGACGGCGGTACTTTGGCGGGCGGCCTCCGCCGCCCGCCAAAGTCGTAATGACCCCCTCTATCTTGGATTCCCCTAGGTCTCTAGTTTTTTAAAATGTACTGGTTTGGTAGGTTTCCCCAGGTGCCGGCTGAGCTAGAGGCCAAAATTCACTGGTAGGCACTTAGTAAAAAACACCCCTGTTTTCTGTAGAAAAATGTGATCTGTCCACGTTGTGTTTTGGGGCATTTCCTGTCGCGGGCACTAGGCCCACCCACACAAGTGAGGTATAATTTTTATCGAGAGACTTGGGGAAACGCTGGGTTGAGGGAAATTTGTGGCTCCTCTCAGATTCCAGAACTTTCTGTCACCGAAATGTGAGGAAAACGTATCTTTTTAGCCAAATCATGAGGTTTACAAAGGATTCTGGGTAACAGAACCTGGTGGGAGCCCCACAAGTCACCTCATCTTGGATTCCCCTAGGTCTCTAGTTTTTAAAAATGCACTGGTTTGGTAGGTTTCCCCAAGTGCCGGCTGAGCTAGAGGCCAAAATCCACAGGTAGGCACTTAGTAAAAAAACACATCTGTTTTCTGTCGAAAAATGTGATGTGTCCACGTTGTGTTTTGGGGCATTTCCTGTCACGGGCGCTAGGCCTACCCACACAAGTGAGGTATCATTTTTGTTGGGAGACGTGGGGGAACGCTGGGTGGAAGAAAATTTGTGGCGCCTCTCAGATTCCAGAACTTTCTGTCACCGAAATTTGAGGAAAAAGTATTTTTTTGGCCACATTTTGACCTTTGCAAAGGATTCTGAGTAACAGAACCTGGTGAGAGCCCCACAAGTCACCCTATCCTGGATTCCCCTAGGTCTCTAGTTTAAGAAAATGTACAGGTTTGGTAGGTTTCCCTAGGTGCCGGCTGAGCTATAGGCCAAAATCTACAGGTAGGCACTTTGTAAAAACTTACTCTGTTTTCTGTAGAAAAATGTGATGTGTCCACGTTGTGCTTTGGGGCATTTCCTGTCGCGGGCACAAGGCCAACCCACACAAGTGAGGTATTATTTATATTGGGAGACTTGGAGGGACGCTGGGTGGAAGGAAATTTGTGACTCCTCTCAGATTCCAGAACTTTCTGTCACGAAATGTGAGTAAAAAGTGTTTTTTTACCCAAATTTTGATGTTTGCAAAGGATTCTGGGTAACATAACCTGGTGATTGCCCCACAAGTCAACCCATCTTGGATTCCTCTATCTCTTTAGTTTTAAAAAATGCACAGGTTTGGTATGTTTACCTAGGAACCGGCTGAGCTAGAGGCCAAAATCTACAGGTAGGCACTTTCCAAAAAACACCTCTGTTTTCAGTAGAGAAATTTGATGTGTCCATGTTGTGTTTTGGTGCAGATCCTGTCGCGGGCACTAGGCCCACCCACCCAAGTGAGGTATCATTTTTATTGGGAGACTTGGGGGAACGCTGGGTGGAAGGAAATTTGTGGCTCCTCTCAGTTTCCAGAACTTTCCGTCACCGAAATTTGAGGAAAAAGTGTTTTTTTACCCAAACTTTGAGGTTTGCAAAGGATTCTGGGTAATATAACCTGGTGAGAGCCCCAAAAGTCACTCTATCTTGGATTCCCCTAGGTCTCTAGTTTTAAAAAATGCACTGGTTTGGTAGGTTTCCCTAGGTTCTGGCTGAGCAATAGGCCATAATCTAGAAGTAGGCAATTTGCAAAAAACACCTCTGTTTTCTGTATAAAAATGTGATCTGTCCATGTTGTGTTTTGGGGCATTTCCTGTCGCGGGCACTAGGCCCACCCACACAAGTGAGGTATAATTTTTATCGAGAGACTTAGGGAAACGCAGGGTCGAGGGAAATGTGTGGCTCCTCTCAGATTCCAGAACTTTCTGTCACCGAAATGTGAGGAAAACATGACTTTTTAGCCAAATATTGAGGTTTGCAAAGGATTCTGGGTAACAGAACCTGGTGGGAGCCCCACAAGTCACCTCATCTTGGATTCCCCTAGGTCTCTAGTTTTTAAAAATGCACTGGTTTGGTAGGTTTCCCCAAGTGCCGGCTGTGCTAGTGGCCAAACTCCACAGGTAGGCACTTAGTAAAAAACACATCTGTTTTTCTGTCAAAAAATGTGATGTGTCCGCGTTGTGTTTTGGGGCATTTCCTGTCACGGGCACTAGGCCTACCCACACAAGTGAGGTATCATTTTTGTTGGGAGATTTGGGGGAACGCTGGGTGGAAGAAAATTTGTGGCGCCTCTCAGATTCCAGAACTTTTTGCCCCGAAATGTGAGGAAAAAGTGTTTTTTGCCACATTTATGCCCTTTACAAAGGATTCTGGGTAAAATAACCTGGTGATTGCCCCACAAGTCAACCCATCTTGGATTCCCCTCTTTCTCTAGTTTTAAAAAATGCACAGGTTTAGTATGTTTCCCTAGGAACCGGCTGAGCTATAGGCCAAAATCTACAGGTAGGCACTTTCCAAAAAACACCTCTGTTTTCTGTAGAAAAATGTGATGTGTCCACGTTGTGTTTTGGGGTATTTCCTGTTGCGGCCACTAGGCTCACCCACACAAGTGAGGTATTATTTTTATTGGAAGACTTGGGGTAACGCTGGGAGTAAGGAAATTTGTGGCTCCTCTCAGATTCCAGAACTTTCTGTCACCGAAATGTGAGGAAAACGTGTCTTTTTAGCCAAATCATGAGGTTTACAAAGGATTCTGGGTAACAGAACCTGGTGGGAGCCCCACAAGTCACCTCATCTTGGATTCCCCTAGGTCTCTAGTTTTTAAAAATGCACTGGTTTGGTAGGTTTCCCCAAGTGCCGGCTGAGCTAGAGGCCAAAATCCACAGGTAGGCACTTAGTAAAAAAACACATCTGTTTTCTGTCAAAAAATGTGATGTGTCCACGTTGTGTTTTGGGGCATTTCCTGTCACGGGCGCTAGGCCTACCCACACAAGTGAGGTATCATTTTTGTTGGGAGACGTGGGGGAACGCTGGGTGAAAGAAAATTTGTGGCGCCTCTCAGATTCCAGAACTTTCTGTCACTGAAATGTGAGGAAAAAGTATTTTTTTGGCCACATTTTGACCTTTGCAAAGGATTCTGAGTAACAGAACCTGGTCAGAGCCCCACAAGTCACCCTATCCTGGATTCCCCTAGGTCTCTAGTTTAAAAAAATGTACAGGTTTGGTAGGTTTCCCTAGGTGCCGGCTGAGCTATAGGCCAAAATCTACAGGTAGGCACTTTGTAAAAACTTACTCTGTTTTCTGTAGAAAAATGTGATGTGTCCACGTTGTGCTTTGGGGCATTTCCTGTCGCGGGCACAAGGCCAACCCACACAAGTGAGGTATTATTTATATTGGGAGACTTGGAGGGACGCTGGGTGGAAGGAAATTTGTGACTCCTCTCAGATTCCAGAACTTTCTGTCACGAAATGTGAGTAAAAAGTGTTTTTTTACCCAAATTTTGATGTTTGCAAAGGATTCTGGGTAACATAACCTCGTGATTGCCCCACAAGTCACCTCATCTTGGATTCCCCTAGGTCTCTAGTTTTTAAAAATGCACTGGTTTGGTAGGTTTCCCCAAGTGCCGGCTGTGCTAGTGGCCAAACTCCACAGGTAGGCACTTAGTAAAAAACACATCTGTTTTTCTGTCAAAAAATGTGATGTGTCCGCGTTGTGTTTTGGGGCATTTCCTGTCACGGGCACTAGGCCTACCCACACAAGTGAGGTATCATTTTTGTTGGGAGATTTGGGGGAACGCTGGGTGGAAGAAAATTTGTGGCGCCTCTCAGATTCCAGAACTTTTTGCCCCAAAATGTGAGGAAAAAGTGTTTTTTGCCACATTTTGACCTTTACAAAGGATTCTGGGTAACATAACCTGGTGATTGCCCCACAAGTCAACCCATCTTGGATTCCCCTCTTTCTCTAGTTTTAAAAAATGCACAGGTTTAGTATGTTTCCCTAGGAACCGGCTGAGCTATAGGCCAAAATCTACAGGTAGGCACTTTCCAAAAAACACCTCTGTTTTCTGAAGAAAAATGTGATGTGTCCACATTGTGTTTTGGGGTATTTCCTGTTGCGGCCACTAGGCTCACCCACACAAGTGAGGTATTATTTTTATTGGAAGACTTGGGGTAACGCTGGGAGTAAGGAAATTTGTGGCTCCTCTCAGATTCCAGAACTTTCTGTCACTGAAAGGTGAGGAAAAAGTGTTTTTTGGGCCAAATTTTGAGGTTTGCAAAGGATTCTGGGTAATATAACCTGGTGAGAGCCCCACAAGTCACTCTACCTTGGATTCCCCTAGGTCTCTAGTTTTTAAAAATGCACTGGTTTGGTAGGTTTCCCTAGGTGCCGGCTGAGCTATAGGCCATAATCTACAGGTAGGCACTTTGCAAACACCACCTCTGTTTTCTGTAGAAAAATGTGATGTGTCCACGTTGTGTTTTGGGGCATTTCCTGTTGCGGGCACTAGGCCCACCCACACAAGTGAGGTATCATTTTTATCGAAAGACTTGGGGAAACGCTGGGTCGAGATAAATTTGTGGCTCCTCTCAGATTCCAGAACTATCTGTCACCGAAATGTGAGGAAAACGTGTCTTTTTAGCCAAATCTTGAGGTTTGCAAAGGATTCTGGGTAATAAAACCTGGTGAGAGCCCCACAAGTCACTCTATCTTGGATTCCCCTAGGTCTCTAGATTTAAAAAATGCACTGGTTTGGTAGGTTTCCCTAGGTGCCGGCTGAGCTATAGGCCATAATCTACAGGTAGGCACTTTGCAAAAACCACCTCTGTTTTCTGTAGAAAAATGTGATCTATCCATGTTGTGTTTTGGGGCATTTCCTGTCGCGGGCACAAGGCCCACCCACAAAAGTGAGGTATCATTTTTATCGAGAGACTTGGGGAAATGCTGGGTCGAGGGAAATTTGTGGCTCCTCTCAGATTCCAGAACTTTCTGTCACCGAAATGTGAGGAAAACGTGTCTTTTTAGCCAAATCTTGAGGTTTGCAAAGGATTCTGGGTAACAGAACCTGGTGAGAGCCCCACAAGTCACCTCATCTTGGATTCCCCTAGGTCTCTAGTTTTTAAAAATGTACTGGTTTGGTGGGTTTCCCCAGGTGCCGGCTGAGCTAGAGGCCAAAATCCAAAGGTAGGCACTTTGCAAAAACCACCTCTGTTTTCTGTAGAAAAATGTGATCTATCCACGTTGTGTTTTGGGGCATTTCCTGTCGCGGGCACAAGGCCCACCCACAAAAGTGAGGTATCATTTTTATCGAGAGACTTGGGGAAATGCTGGGTCGAGGGAAATTTTTGGCTCCTCTCAGATTCCAGAACTTTCTGTCACCTAAATGTGAGGAAAACGTGTCTTTTTAACCAAATCTTGAGGTTTGCCAAGGATTCTGGGTAACAGAACCTGGAGAGAGCCCCACAAGTCACCTCATCTTGGATTCCGCTAGTTCTCTAGTTTTTAAAAATGTACTGGTTTGGTAGGTTTCCCCAGGTGCCGGCTGAGCTAGAGGCCAAAATCCACAGGTAGGCACTTAGTAAAAAACACCCCTGTTTTCTGTCGAAAAATGTGATGTGTCCACATTGTGTTTTGGGGCATTTCCTATCACGGGCGCTAGGCCTACCCACACAAGTGAGGTATCATTTTTGTTTGGAGACTTCGGGGAACGCAGGGTGGAAGAAAATGTATGGCTCCTCTCAGTTTCCAGAACTTTCTGTCACCGAAATGTGAGGAAAAAGTGTTTTTTTACCCAAACTTTGAGGTTTGCAAAGGATTCTGGGTAATAAAACCTGGTGAGAGCCCCACAAGTCACTCTGGGGGTCATTACGAACCTGGCGGTCATGGACCGCCAGGGCCGGGGACCGCGGATGCACCGCCAACAGGCTGGCGGTGCATCCAGGCCTATTCTGACCGCGGCGGTAAAGCCGCGGTCAGAAAATGGAAACCGGCGGTTTCCCGCCGGTTTTCCCCTGGCCTGACGAATCCTCTATGGCGGCGCTGCAGGCAGCGCCGCCATGGGGATTCCGACCCCCTTACCGCCAGCCTGGTTCTGGCGGTTTTGACCGCCAGAACCTGGTTGGCGGTAACGGGTGTCGTGGGGCCCCTGGGGGCCCCTGCAGTGCCCATGCCAATGGCATGGGCACTGCAGGGACCCCCTAACAGGGCCGCACCAAGATTTTCAGTGTCTGCATAGCAGACACTGAAAATTGCAACGGGTGCAACTGCACCCGTTGCACCCTTTCCACTCCGCCAGACCCATTCAGAGCCGGCATCCTCGTGTAAGGGGGTTTCCCGCTGGGCTGGCAGGCGGCCTTCTGGCGGTCGCCCACCAGCCCAGCGGGAAACTCAGAATTACCGCGGCGGTCTTTTGACCGCGCAGCGGTATTCTGACGGCGGTACTTTGGCGGGCGGCCTCCGCCGCCCGCCAAAGTCGTAATGACCCCCTCTATCTTGGATTCCCCTAGGTCTCTAGTTTTTTAAAATGTACTGGTTTGGTAGGTTTCCCCAGGTGCCGGCTGAGCTAGAGGCCAAAATTCACTGGTAGGCACTTAGTAAAAAACACCCCTGTTTTCTGTAGAAAAATGTGATCTGTCCACGTTGTGTTTTGGGGCATTTCCTGTCGCGGGCACTAGGCCCACCCACACAAGTGAGGTATAATTTTTATCGAGAGACTTGGGGAAACGCTGGGTTGAGGGAAATTTGTGGCTCCTCTCAGATTCCAGAACTTTCTGTCACCGAAATGTGAGGAAAACGTATCTTTTTAGCCAAATCATGAGGTTTACAAAGGATTCTGGGTAACAGAACCTGGTGGGAGCCCCACAAGTCACCTCATCTTGGATTCCCCTAGGTCTCTAGTTTTTAAAAATGCACTGGTTTGGTAGGTTTCCCCAAGTGCCGGCTGAGCTACAGGCCAAAATCCACAGGTAGGCACTTAGTAAAAAAACACATCTGTTTTCTGTCGAAAAATGTGATGTGTCCACGTTGTGTTTTGGGGCATTTCCTGTCACGGGCGCTAGGCCTACCCACACAAGTGAGGTATCATTTTTGTTGGGAGACGTGGGGGAACGCTGGGTGGAAGAAAATTTGTGTCGCCTCTCAGATTCCAGAACTTTCTGTCACCGAAATTTGAGGAAAAAGTATTTTTTTGGCCACATTTTGAACTTTGCAAAGGATTCTGAGTAACAGAACCTGGTGAGAGCCCCACAAGTCACCCTATCCTGGATTCCCCTAGGTCTCTAGTTTAAAAAAATGTACAGGTTTGGTAGGTTTCCCTAGGTGCCGGCTGAGCTATAGGCCAAAATCTACAGGTAGGCACTTTGTAAAAACTTACTCTGTTTTCTGTAGAAAAATGTGATGTGTCCACGTTGTGCTTTGGGGCATTTCCTGTCACGGGCACAAGGCCAACCCACACAAGTGAGGTATTATTTATATTGGGAGACTTGGAGGGACGCTGGGTGGAAGGAAATTTGTGACTCCTCTCAGATTCCAGAACTTTCTGTCACGAAATGTGAGTAAAAAGTGTTTTTTTACCCAAATTTTGATGTTTGCAAAGGATTCTGGGTAACATAACCTGGTGATTGCCCCACAAGTCAACCCATCTTGGATTCCTCTATCTCTTTAGTTTTAAAAAATGCACAGGTTTGGTATGTTTACCTAGGAACCGGCTGAGCTAGAGGCCAAAATCTACAGGTAGGCACTTTCCAAAAAACACCTCTGTTTTCAGTAGAGAAATTTGATGTGTCCATGTTGTGTTTTGGTGCAGATCCTGTCGCGGGCACTAGGCCCACCCACCCAAGTGAGGTATCATTTTTATTGGGAGACTTGGGGGAACGCTGGGTGGAAGGAAATTTGTGGCTCCTCTCAGTTTCCAGAACTTTCCGTCACCGAAATTTGAGGAAAAAGTGTTTTTTTACCCAAACTTTGAGGTTTGCAAAGGATTCTGGGTAATATAACCTGGTGAGAGCCCCAAAAGTCACTCTATCTTGGATTCCCCTAGGTCTCTAGTTTTAAAAAATGCACTGGTTTATTAGGTTTCCCTAGGTTCTGGCTGAGCAATAGGCCATAATCTAGAAGTAGGCAATTTGCAAAAAACACCTCTGTTTTCTGTATAAAAATGTGATCTGTCCATGTTGTGTTTTGGGGCATTTCCTGTCGCGGGCACTAGGCCCACCCACACAAGTGAGGTATAATTTTTATCGAGAGACTTAGGGAAACGCAGGGTCGAGGGAAATGTGTGGCTCCTCTCAGATTCCAGAACTTTCTGTCACCGAAATGTGAGGAAAACATGACTTTTTAGCCAAATATTGAGGTTTGCAAAGGATTCTGGGTAACAGAACCTGGTGGGAGCCCCACAAGTCACCTCATCTTGGATTCCCCTAGGTCTCTAGTTTTTAAAAATGCACTGGTTTGGTAGGTTTCCCCAAGTGCCGGCTGTGCTAGTGGCCAAACTCCACAGGTAGGCACTTAGTAAAAAACACATCTGTTTTTCTGTCAAAAAATGTGATGTGTCCGCGTTGTGTTTTGGGGCATTTCCTGTCACGGGCACTAGGCCTACCCACACAAGTGAGGTATCATTTTTGTTGGGAGACTTGGGGGAACGCTGGGTGGAAGAAAATTTGTGGCGCCTCTCAGATTCCAGAACTTTTTGCCCCGAAATGTGAGGAAAAAGTGTTTTTTGCCACATTTTGACCTTTACAAAGGATTCTGGGTAACATAACCTGGTGATTGCCCCACAAGTCAACCCATCTTGGATTCCCCTCTTTCTCTAGTTTTAAAAAATGCACAGGTTTAGTATGTTTCCCTAGGAACCGGCTGAGCTATAGGCCAAAATCTACAGGTAGGCACTTTCCAAAAAACACCTCTGTTTTCTGTAGAAAAATGTGATGTGTCCACGTTGTGTTTTGGGGTATTTCCTGTTGCGGCCACTAGGCTCACCCACACAAGTGAGGTATTATTTTTATTGGAAGACTTGGGGTAACGCTGGGAGTAAGGAAATTTGTGGCTCCTCTCAGATTCCAGAACTTTCTGTCACCGAAATGTGAGGAAAACGTGTCTTTTTAGCCAAATCATGAGGTTTACAAAGGATTCTGGGTAACAGAACCTGGTGGGAGCCCCACAAGTCACCTCATCTTGGATTCCCCTAGGTCTCTAGTTTTTAAAAATGCACTGGTTTGGTAGGTTTCCCCAAGTGCCGGCTGAGCTAGAGGCCAAAATCCACAGGTAGGCACTTAGTAAAAAAACACATCTGTTTTCTGTCGAAAAATGTGATGTGTCCACGTTGTGTTTTGGGGCATTTCCTGTCACGGGCGCTAGACCTACCCACACAAGTGAGGTATCATTTTTGTTGGGAGACGTGGGGGAAAGCTGGGTGGAAGAAAATTTGTGGCGCCTCTCAGATTCCAGAACTTTCTGTCACCGAAATGTGAGGAAAAAGTATTTTTTTGGCCACATTTTGACCTTTGCAAAGGATTCTGAGGAACAGAACCTGGTGAGAGCCCCACAAGTCACCCTATCCTGGATTCCCCTAGGTCTCTAGTTTAAAAAAATGTACAGGTTTGGTAGGTTTCCCTAGGTGCCGGCTGAGCTATAGGCCAAAATCTACAGGTAGGCACTTTGTAAAAACTTACTCTGTTTTCTGTAGAAAAATGTGATGTGTCCACGTTGTGCTTTGGGGCATTTCCTGTCGCGGGCACAAGGCCAACCCACACAAGTGAGGTATTATTTATATTGGGAGACTTGGAGGGACGCTGGGTGGAAGGAAATTTGTGACTCCTCTCAGATTCCAGAACTTTCTGTCACGAAATGTGAGTAAAAAGTGTTTTTTTACCCAAATTTTGATGTTTGCAAAGGATTCTGGGTAACATAACCTGGTGATTGCCCCACAAGTCACCTCATCTTGGATTCCCCTAGGTCTCTAGTTTTTAAAAATGCACTGGTTTGGTAGGTTTCCCCAAGTGCCGGCTGTGCTAGTGGCCAAACTCCACAGGTAGGCACTTAGTAAAAAACACATCTGTTTTTCTGTCAAAAAATGTGATGTGTCCGCGTTGTGTTTTGGGGCATTTCCTGTCACGGGCACTAGGCCTACCCACACAAGTGAGGTATCATTTTTGTTGGGAGATTTGGGGGAACGCTGGGTGGAAGAAAATTTGTGGCGCCTCTCAGATTCCAGAACTTTTTGCCCCAAAATGTGAGGAAAAAGTGTTTTTTGCCACATTTTGACCTTTACAAAGGATTCTGGGTAACATAACCTGGTGATTGCCCCACAAGTCAACCCATCTTGGATTCCCCTCTTTCTCTAGTTTTAAAAAATGCACAGGTTTAGTATGTTTCCCTAGGAACCGGCTGAGCTATAGGCCAAAATCTACAGGTAGGCACTTTCCAAAAAACACCTCTGTTTTCTGTAGAAAAATGTGATGTGTCCACATTGTGTTTTGGGGTATTTCCTGTTGCGGCCACTAGGCTCACCCACACAAGTGAGGTATTATTTTTATTGGAAGACTTGGGGTAACGCTGGGAGTAAGGAAATTTGTGGCTCCTCTCAGATTCCAGAACTTTCTGTCACTGAAAGGTGAGGAAAAAGTGTTTTTTGGGCCAAATTTTGAGGTTTGCAAAGGATTCTGGGTAATATAACCTGGTGAGAGCCCCACAAGTCACTCTATCTTGGATTCCCCTAGGTCTCTAGTTTTTAAAAATGCACTGGTTTGGTAGGTTTCCTTAGGTGCCGGCTGAGCTATAGGCCATAATCTACAGGTAGGCACTTTGCAAACACCACCTCTGTTTTCTGTAGAAAAATGTGATGTGTCCACGTTGTGTTTTGGGGCATTTCCTGTTGGGGCACTAGGCCCACCCACACAAGTGAGGTATAATTTTTATCGAAAGACTTGGGGAAACGCTGGGTCGAGATAAATTTGTGGCTCCTCTCAGATTCCAGAACTATCTGTCACCGAAATGTGAGGAAAACGTGTCTTTTTAGCCAAATCTTGAGGTTTGCAAAGGATTCTGGGTAATAAAAGCTGGTGAGAGCCCCACAAGTCACTCTATCTTGGATTCCCCTAGGTCTCTAGATTTAAAAAATGCACTGGTTTGGTAGGTTTCCCTAGGTGCCGGCTGAGCTATAGGCCATAATCTACAGGTAGGCACTTTGCAAAAACCACCTCTATTTTCTGTAGAAAAATGTGATCTATCCATGTTGTGTTTTGGGGCATTTCCTGTCGCGGGCACAAGGCCCACCCACAAAAGTGAGGTATCATTTTTATCGAGAGACTTGGGGAAATGCTGGGTCGATGGAAATTTTTGGCTCCTCTCAGATTCCAGAACTTTCTGTCACCTAAATGTGAGGAAAACGTGTCTTTTTAGCCAAATCATGAGGTTTGCAAAGGATTCTGGGTAACAGAAGCTGGTGGGAGCCCCACAAGTCACCTCATCTTGGATTCCCCTAGGTCTCTAGTTTTTAAAAATGCACTGGTTTGGTAGGTTTCCCCAAGTTCCGGCTGAGCTAGAGGCCAAAATCCACAGGTAGGCACTTAGTAAAAAAACACATCTGTTTTCTGTCGAAAAATGTGATGTGTCCACGTTGTGTTTTGGGGCATTTCCTGTCACGGGCGCTAGGCCTACCCACACAAGTGAGGTATCATTTTTGTTGGGAGACGTGGGGGAACGCTGGGTGGAAGAAAATTTGTGGCACCTCTCAGATTCCAGAACTTTCTGTCACCGAAATGTGAGGAAAAAGTATTGTTTTGGCCACATTTTGACCTTTGCAAAGGATTCTGAGTAACAGAACCTGGTGAGAGCCCCACAAGTCACCCTATCCTGGATTCCCCTAGGTCTCTAGTTTTTAAAAATGGACAGGTTTGGTAGGTTTCCCTAGGTGCCGGCTGAGCTATAGGCCAAAATCTACAGGTAGGCACTTTGTAAAAACTTACTCTGTTTTCTGTAGAAAAATGTGATGTGTCCACGTTGTGCTTTGGGGCATTTCCTGTCGCGGGCACAAGGCCAACCCACACAAGTGAGGTATTATTTATATTGGGAGACTTGGAGGGACGCTGGGTGGAAGGAAATTTGTGACTCCTCTCAGATTCCAGAACTTTCTGTCACGAAATGTGAGTAAAAAGTGTTTTTTTACACAAATTTTGATGTTTGCAAAGGATTCTGGGTAACATAACCAGGTGATTGCCCCACAAGTCAACCCATCTTGGATTCCTCTATCTCTCTAGTTTTAAAAAATGCACAGGTTTGGTATGTTTACCTAGGAACCGGCTGAGCTAGAGGCCAAAATCTACAGGTAGGCACTTTCCAAAAAACACCTCTGTTTTCAGTAGAGAAATTTGATGTGTCCATGTTGTGTTTTGGTGCAGATCCTGTCGCGGGCACTAGGCCCACCCACCCAAGTGAGGTATCATTTTTATTGGGAGACTTGGGGGAACGCTGGGTGGAAGGAAATTTGTGGCTCCTCTCAGTTTCCAGAACTTTCCGTCACCGAAATTTGAGGAAAAAGTGTTTTTTTACCCAAACTTTGAGGTTTGCAAAGGATTCTGGGTAATATAACCTGGTGAGAGCCCCAAACGTCACTCTATCTTGGATTCCCCTAGGTCTCTAGTTTTAAAAAATGCACTGGTTTGGTAGGTTTCCCTAGGTTCTGGCTGAGCTATAGGCCATAATCTAGAAGTAGGCAATTTGCAAAAAACACCTCTGTTTTCTGTATAAAAATGTGATCTGTCCATGTTGTGTTTTGGGGCATTTCCTGTCGCGGCCACTAGGCCCACCCACACAAGTGAGGTATAATTTTTATCGAGAGACTTGGGGAAACGCAGGGTCGAGGGAAATGTGTGGCTCCTCTCAGATTCCAGAACTTTCTGTCACCGAAATGTGAGGAAAACATGACTTTTTAGCCAAATATTGAGGTTGGCAAAGGATTCTGGGTAACAGAACCTGGTGGGAGCTCCACAAGTCACCTCATCTTGGATTCCCCTAGGTCTCTAGTTTTTAAAAATGCACTGGTTTGGTAGGTTTCCCCAAGTGCCGGCTGTGCTAGTGGCCAAACTCCACAGGTAGGCACTTAGTAAAAAACACATCTGTTTTCTGTCAAAAAATGTGATGTGTCCACGTTGTGTTTTGGGGCATTTCCTGTCACGGGCGCTAGGCCTACCCACACAAGTGAGGTATCATTTTTGTTGGGAGATTTGGGGGAATGCTGGGTGGAAGAAAATTTGTGGTGCCGCTCAGATTCCAGAACTTTTTGCCCCGAAATGTGAGGAAAAAGTGTTTTTGGGCCCCATTTTGACCTTTGCAAAGGATTCTGGGTAACATAACCTGGTGATTGCCCCACAAGTCACCCCATCTTGGATTCCCCTCTTTCTCTAGTTTTAAAAAATGGACAGGTTTAGTATGTTTCCCTAGGAACCGGCTGAGCTATAGGCCAAAATCTACAGGTAGGCACTTTCCAAAAAACACCTCTGTTTTCTGTAGAAAAATGTGATGTGTCCACGTTGTGTTTTGGGGTATTTCCTGTTGCGGGCACTAGGCTCACCCACACAAGTGAGGTATTATTTTTATTGGGAGACTTGGGGTAACGCTGGGTGTAAGGAAATGTGTGGCTCCTCTCAGATTCCAGAACTTTCTGTCACTGAAAGGTGAGGAAAAAGTGTTTTTTTTGGCCAAATTTTGAGGTTTGCAAAGGATTCTGGGTAATATAACCTGGTGAGAGCCCCACAAGTCACTCTATCTTGGATTCCCCTATGTCTCTAGTTTTAAAAAATGCACTGGTTTGGTAGGTTTCCCTAGGTGCCGGCTGAGCTATAGGCCATAATCTACAGGTAGGCACTTTGCAAACACCACCTCTGTTTTCTGTAGAAAAATGTGATGTGTCCACGTTGTGTTTTGGGGCATTTCCTGTTGCGGGCACTAAGCCCACCCACACAAGTGAGGTATAATTTTTATCGAAAGACTTGGGGAAACGCTGGGTCGAGATAAATTTGTGGCTCCTCTCAGATTCCAGAACTATCTGTCACCGAAATGTGAGGAAAACGTGACTTTTTAGCCAAATCTTGAGGTTTGCAAAGGATTCTGGGTAACAGAACCTGGTGAGAGCCCCACAAGTCACCTCATCTTGGATTCCCCTAGGTCTCTAGTTTTTAAAAATGCACTGGTTTGGTAGGTTTCCCCAGGTGCCGGATTAACTAGAGGCCAAAATCCACAGGTAGGCACTTAGTAAAAAATACCTCTGTTTTCTGTCGAAAAATGTGATGTGTCCACGTTGTGTTTTGGGGCATTTCCTGTCGCGGGCACTAGGCCCACCAACACAAGTGAGGTTTTATTTTTATCGAGAGACTTGGGGAAACGCTGGGTCGAGGGAAATTTGTGGCTCCTCTCAGATTCCAGAACTTTCTGTCACCGAAATGTGAGGAAAATGTGTCTTTTTAGCCAAACCTTGAGGTTTGCAAAGGATTCTGAGTAACAGAACCTGGCGAGAGCCCCACAATTCACCCTATCCTGGATTCCCCTAGGTCTCTAGTTTTAAAAAATGTACAGGTTTGGTAGGATTCCCTAGGTGCCGGCTGAGCTATAGGCCAAAATCTACAGGTAGGCACTTTGCAAAACCTTACTCTGTTTTCTGTAGAAAAATGTGATGTGTCCACGTTGTGTTTTGGGGCATTTCCTGTCGCGGGCACAAGGCCAACCCACACAAGTGAGGTATTATTTATATTGGGAGACTTGGAGGGACAATGGGTGGAAGGAAATTTGTGACTCCTCTCAGATTCCAGAACTTTCTGTCACGAAATGTGAGTAAAAAGTGTTTTTTTACCCAAATTTTGATGTTTGCAAAGGATTCTGGGTAACATAACCAGGTGATTGCCCCACAAGTCAACCCATCTTGGATTCCTCTATCTCCCTAGTTTTAAAAAATGCACAGGTTTGGTATGTTTACCTAGGAACCGGCTGAGCTAGAGGCCAAAATCTACAGGTAGGCACTTTCCAAAAAACACCTCTGTTTTTTGTAGAGAAATGTGATGTGTCCACGTTGTGTTTTGGGGTATTTCCTGTTGCGGGCACTAGGCCCACCCACACAAGTGAGGTATTATTTTTATTGAGAGACTTGGGGTAATGCTGGGTGTAAGGAAATTTGTGTCTCCTCTCAGATTCCAGACCTTTCTGTCACCGAAATGTGAGGAACATTTTTTTTTAGCCAAATCTTGAGGTTTGCAAAGGATTCTGGGTAAATGAACCTGGTGAGAGCCCCACAAGTCACCCCATCTTGAATTCCCCTAGGTCTCTAGTTTTCAAAAATGCACAGGTTTGGTAGGTTTCCTTAGAAACCGGCTGAGCTAGAGGCCAAAATCTACAGGTAGGCACTTAGTAAAAAAACCTCTGTTTTCTGTACAAAAATGTGATGTGTTTACGTTGTGTTTTGGGGGCATTTCCTGTTGCGGGCACTAGGCCTACCCACACAAGTGAGGTATCATTTTTATCGGGAGACTTGGGGGAACCCTGTGTGGAAGGAAATTTGTGGCTCCTCTCAGATTCCAGAACTTTCTGTCACCGAAATTTGAGGAAAAATTGTTTTTTTAGCCAAATTTTGAGGTTTGCAAAGGATTCTGGGTAACCGATCCTGGTGAGAGCCCCACAAGTCACCCCATCTTGCATTCCCTTAGGTCTCTATGTTTAAAAAATGCACAGGTTTGGTAGGTTTCCCTAGGTACCTTCTGAGCTAGAGGCCAAAATCTACAGGTATGCACTTTGCAAAAACCACCTCTGTTTTCTGTAGAAAAATGTGATATGTCCACGTCGTGTTTTGGGGCATTTCCTGTCGCAGGCGCGAGGCCTACCCACACAAGTGAGGTACCATTTTTATCGGAAGACTTAGGGGGAACAGAGAATTGCAAAACAAGTGTTATTGCCCCTTGTCTTTCTCTACATTTTTTCCTTCCAAATATAAGAGAGTGTGTAAAAAAGATGTCTATTTGAGAAATGCCCTGTAATTCACACGCTAGTATGCGCACCCCGGAATTCAGAGATGTGCAAATAACCACTGCTCCTCAACACCTTATCTTGTGCCCATTTTGGAAATACAAAGGTTTTCTTGATAGCTATTTTTCACTATCTATATTTCAGCGAATGAATTGCTGTATACCCGGTATAGATAGAAAACCCACTGCAGGGTGCAGCCCATTTATTGGCTCTGGGTACCTAAGGTTCTTGATGACCTACAAGCCATATAAATCCCTGCGACCAGAACAGTCCAGCAGACGTAACGGTATATTGCTTCCAAAAATCTGACATTGCAGGAAAAAGTTACAGAGTAAAACGTAGAGAAAAATTGCTGTTTTTTTCACCTCAATTTCAATATTTATTTTATTTCAGTTGTTATTTTCTGTAGGAAACCCTTGTAGGATCTACACAAATTACCCCTTGCTGAATTCAGAATTTTGTCTACTTTTCAGACATTTTTAGGTTTCTGGGATCCAGCATTGGTTTCAGTCCCATTTCTGTCACTGACTGCAAGGAGTCTGAAAGCACAAAAAATCATAAAAATGGGGTATGACCCAGTAAAATGCCAAAATTGTGTTGAAACATTGGGTTTTCTGATTCAAGAATGCCTGTTCCTGAAAGCTGAGAAGCTGGTGATTTTAGCACTGCAAACCCTTTGTTGGTGTCATTTTCAGGGAAAAAACCACAAGCCTTCTTCTGCAGCACTTTTTTCCCATTTCTTAAAAAAAAAAAAACTTTCAGTGTGATTTGGCTTATTTCTTGGCCTCCTTCAGGGAAACCCACAAAGTCTGGGTACCTCTAGAATCCCTAGGATGTTGGAAAAAAGGACGCAACTTTGGTGTGGGTAGCTTATGTGGACAAAAAAGTTATGAGGGCCTAAGCGAGAACTATTCCAAATAGTCAAAAAAAGGGCCTTACCCAGGAGGTGGAAAAGGCCTGGCAGCGAAGGGATTAATGTATTGTACGAGTGGGTGTTGAACATTTCTTTTACAGGTTTTTGTCTACAATTTTTAGGGGAATTTGGAGTTTATGATTTGTTTTGTAAAAGGAAATCAGTTTTGGTTTATTAAATCTGACTGTTTTTACTCAGAGTTCCTCTTTTTTTATTTTTCTTGGAGCAATTCTTTTTAAAAATATTGTTTCATTTTTTTTAATGAAACTTACAGACTTTTGGGGGTCAGTACAACTTTGGCAATCCCACTGCGGGACCGCCAAAGCCACAGGGAGGGCACTGCAGTCATGCTGGGTGTGTCCCACCCCTCATATTACAAAATTCCCACTGGGCTGACCAGTGTGAACATTGTTTTAAAATGTTCCCGCCAGGCTGACTTGCAGGAACAGTGCTATGGTATTGGTCTCGGATCTCTTAAGGAAGCCAAGGCCAATACTGTAGCAAAATAGCACCCTCGGAATGTTCGCTATCTGCAAAGCAGACCTCGCACATTTTGAGGGTGCTAGGCAGGTTGGGCCCTTGGACCGCCAGACTCAGAATGAGGCCCTTTTTATTGCTTCGAGCAATTTTGGGAAAGTTTTTGTTTTGTTCATTTTGTGGTGGTTTATTACTTCTTGTTAAGTGGAGATGGCGAGAGATCTGCAGCTACAAAACGGTAAGTTTTATATTATTTTTTGTTGTGGATGGGAAATGTGATATTGTGTTTTTTATGTTATGTTATTGTTATCATTATGTGCAATTGTTTAGATTATGTGTAGGGTGGGCAGAGCTCATGTAGTCCCACTATGTGGAATTCTGCGTGGTTAAAAAAATTCACAAGCTCTGTGGAATTATGTCAATGGGTGGAGTTGCTCGGCCCTCCTATTCGTGCTTCATTTTTCACATTCAGAGGCATAATTTCCTCTCTCTCTTTGTAAATAACACGTGAATGGCACCACGCAGTTCATATAAGTGCGGCCATTTTGTTTTCTCTGTCTTTCTGTGCATGACTCTGGGCCTATCCTTTAATCCTCACTAAATCTGAGTAATCCCACCCTTTTCTAAATAAATGTGTGGCCATGTGTATTTTACATTTCTGTCATTTTTTGGTGTGTTTTTTGTGACATTTTGAATACTTTTTATTTTGCTTTTCCCTTTACTTCCTTAATTATTTTCTTTCTTCCTTACTTCTATTTCTTCCCCTTTCTTTTTTCCACCCAGCACGAGGGCGGAGGTCAGTAGAGTTTGTGGTGTAACCGGTGCGGCTGCTAGCCTCTTACCTTGTGGTTGTCAGCACTGCTAAGGGGAGCAGCCTCGCCTAATTTTCACTTAAGTAAAGGTGACAGCACTTGTCTTTTTTGTGCAGCGCCACCTTTCCTTCATGCTGGCAGTAGGTGGCAGGCCTGGGAGAAGTTCTGCCCTTCAGGAGCGTCAACTCCTGTGACAGAGGTGTGCTAATTGGTGTGTCGCCCACTAGGGTCCAGTGCCCCAGCAGCAGTTGATGCATTGTTGGGTGGACATAATGCACTGTGAAGAGTCCAGGAGACAAGGGTGCCAGTGACACCACCAGTGTGGATGCTGGCAGATCAGCTGGCCCCAGTAAGTCTTCCTGTTTTGTTATTCTTGTTATTTCCCTAACTTTTACCTCTCCTCATTTCGAATAATTTTTATTTTATTTTAACTGTGCCTGTCTTCCTTTATTTTTACTTATTTTCATTCTATCTAAGCTTTGTTAAATTCTTGTTATCCCTGCATTTATCTATTTTTCATGTTTCTATACATGACTTCCTCCTGTCTGTACAAGCTTTCTTCTGCTTTGCTATTAAGCTTAGCATTCCTTTCTCCCCTTACATATCTTTCAGACTGGTACTTCAGTACTCAGAGGACAGATTTTTAGGGCAGGTACGCTACAGACAAAGTTGCATGCCCAATTCAGTTGTTCTACATGTTTGTGTATTGTTTCTTTACCTTCCTTATGCCCTTTGAATTTGTTAACCAAGACCTCACAATTGGTCCTTCTGGATTGACCAATGTATTCCACCCCTTTATTGCACTTCAGTGACTTAGTTCTGCCCCTCCATTACAAAATGTTTACAGTAGTTTTGTCTACCTGGCTTTTCTAACAAAATTAACCAATAAAATTCCTAAAGTCAATGATAGAAGACGATAGAACTGTAGTGATCTATTCTGGTTTTATTTTGTTGAAATCTAAATTGTGTAACAATTTTTTTTTCAGCCACACCAACCACCAGTGCAGGGGCCAGTGGCAACATTGGCTGCAGCAGTGGTAAGAGGGGGAGAACCAGCTTCAGCAGGAATGAGTGTTGGTAAGTCGTATTGCACTTGCTCATGGACAACTACTAGTATACTCACTAAAGTATTGCTTGTGAAACTCGTGAGTTAGCAGATATAGCAGGGGTTGAGTTCTTTATGGCCTCTACTTTCTGCAAATCAGCAGACAAAATCTCATAATCAAGTGATGTCTAAAATGAAGGCTTGATGGAAAAGTGAATTAAGGATGATTGGCTACAAGAATGAATCAGTGAAATGGTGTATGAGTGAAAGGATGTGTGGGTGAAAGGAAAGGATGCATAAGTGAGTGAGAAGAGATGCACATGTGGCATGTGTGGGTAAAAAAATGGCTCTGGCTGTGACTCGTAATTAGTCACCTCATATTCCAATGGTCCTAGAGGACCAGATATTTACTGCTACTGTGCTACTCTACTTTTTAAAATGTTGTTTCCACAGAGCACTGTTTATAATTTGTTATGTTCCTTTTTCTTTCCTGCTGTAGCTACTCGTGTTAGACATCCAACTTACCAGGAAATAGTAGCTTAGCTGGGTGGCAGAGGCTGGAGGGCATCTGCAGTCAATATCGGTGGCTGATGGCTATACAGGAGGAAGAGGATGAGGTCCAGGCAGTGGCCAACATGCCTACCTGTTTTAGCTCCTTCAACATGCAACCAGCGCCTCTATCCTCCCAGTTGCACCATCAGCAGTGCCACCAGCTGGTGTCAGCATGTCCCAACACTGCTGCCACTCATGCTTGGACCGCAAATGCCAATGCCATGTTCTGCAACACTTTGCACAACTGGACTACCAGTTGCCACACATCGAGGCAAGCCTGGATGATCTCCAGACCTGTGTGGAAAATACATTCTTCTTTTGACTCTTTTTTTTTCCATTTTTTGTTTTGTTGGGAAGTACACGTTGTGGGTGGAGAGGGTGGGAAAGGGAGTTGGGACCAAGTTTTTTCATACATTGGACTATTCCTTTGGACTTTTGTTGTGGACTTTTGCTTCTTTTGTTGTGGACTTTTTTTGCACTTTTGGAGACGGGCTGTTTGTTTGGGGAGGGGGTGAGCTTGTTAGGGGTGGAAAAGGTGGGTTTTCTATTTGTGAAAAATAAAAGGTGATACATTATTTTACTTCATTTATGCCTCAAATCTTTATGTTGGTGCTTTAGTTTGCACAGATGTCTTTAATGGGAGCCTGTTTTTATAACCTGTTAAAACAACTGTATGTCAGTTACTTATAACTTTGCACATCTGCCCTCTGTAACTATATTGACCACTAGGGGATGATTGCCCATGTTGCCTACAAAAACCTAGTTACACTGAAGCAACATCTTCTTCAGTAGAAGTTAATTACTAATTAACTTCAATCCATAGTTCTTCTCTAACCTGAACAATGAAGCACAGGCTGATTAAGTCTTCTTAATGCACATTTTTACAAAGGTGACATCTTATCTTAAGGGGATGGTAGTAGTAGTAGTAGCAAGCTAGCCCACTAACAGGGAAGATACAAGGTGCCACACCCACCTATTCGAGTTCCAACTGCAGGATTAATCAAAGAGTTATCCAACACTGTCAACTAGATTTAAAGAAAACTGAGAGTGGGTTATATCTTATATCATAACTTTAGGAAGACTGGGACAAGATTACTACAATGACAGTATTTGACATGCAATAAAGAATACCTGATGTGATAATAAAAACTAGCAGTACCAACTTCTTCTGAGAAATGGGGATCTAGTATTTAATGAAAATTAAACTTAGGAAATTAAATCCTCCAGTCAGGAAAAGCAGAGTCAGGAGTGGTTGGGCAAGGATAAGCGTTAATGCAACACACAACACAAGGCAGTAATGATAATGTTGATGGGGCTGGTATGGAATATTGCTCAGGTAATATAAGGTCATGCAGTGAGTTGGTGTCGCTTTCATCACATCCACCCCAGCAAGTGTGTAATCCATTTATGGTGAAAATAATTAGGTTTTTCTCAATAAATCATACAGCCAGGGGGAAGAGTTATAGGGGCTTTAAGAAAGATGGAAACAGGATTTGATGAAAAGTGTGAAAAGCACAAACACTACACAAAAGAAACAATAACAATGTGCATTGGGCTTTGAGCAGCACACCTTAATCAGTCTGTTGTAGAAGGAAATGGAATAGGAATAAGTATGATGCAGTCCAGTTAAATGTGTTGCAAACAGTCCTTTAGCCACAGAGAGACCCAAGATAATACATCTCTAAATGTTCCATCTTCTAGGTGTCAAAAACACAAATTATGGAGGATTGAAGTTAACTCACCCACTTCTAAAAATTATGATTGTTAAAAGGAAAATGATACTGTATTACCAAATTGGGAGGTGCATCTCCATTCTTCTCAGAATGTCTGTCACTCCTGAGTGCCTCGCTGAATCTGTCCGGTAGGAAAGCTGGAGTGTTGAGCTTTCACCAACTTTTGTTTGTGCAGTAGAGGACTAGGAGAAGGCCTGCATATTGAAAACCAGTTACTGCATTATAGAGTAAAGGAGGACAAAAGGAAGCAAGGTAAGCTTCATGAAGAATCAGAGGCAGAACAAGAACATAAAGAGGAGTTTCATGTTTGAGCCAGCAATGCAACACACACACACACACTCAGCAGCATTTCCAAAATCAATCCACTTCTCTCCAGTCCACAGAGCTGAGCAAATACTAGACCCCAGGTGCCCTGCTATCATCATGGTTTCTCTTTGAGGTCATTAACTTTCTCCTTATAGATGTTGAGGTAGTCCTGCCTGAGTCCTTCCATCCTCTTCCTCCTTCTCCTGACTATGTCCCAATCCCAAAATGGATGAGGTAGACCGATGTAGTGCACTGCTGTTGAAGAACAAATAGCGAAACAGAAGTGGAGTATTTTCTGTAGATTTGGGTTTGGTAACTAAATTGACTGGTCTGGTCTCTGAGGAACTAGGAAAAAGGAGTGGACTCTGCAGGTAAATTTCTCTAAGTTTGAAAGGCCAATCACTTTCTTTGCAGATCATCGAAATCAAGTTTACAAATTTCTTGAACTCCCTCCTTCATTGTCAGCCACATACATCATCAATCATCACTCACAATCACTCTATATATCACTACTGATTGGTGCAGTAGTTTCTAGTTACCTCTTCCAATTTAAGCACAGTGGTTTATAGAGTATTTCCTCATTTATGGTAGCAACACAATGGATTTTGGTATTGGCACTCACACTGGCACTGGCAGTCTTTTCTTCAACAATCTTCTGGGGCAGCACTTCTAGATGATGTAAGAAAAGGGGTTTAGCAATGGCATGTGAGGGAGGCAGGCCTTGTCTCCAATGTTCTGTAGGCAATGTGGGGGCTTCTTCACTGCACACAAGTCCAACTCCTATCCGGCCATAAATGTGCCTAAAAATGGTAAAGCAGCATAAATCCAGCAAAAACAATGTTCCACTGGCTATTTATTTATTTTTATTTTTTGCAAAGAAAGAAAGAAGGTCAAAGAGAAAAGCGTTCTATGGTGGCACTAGCATACTCAGTCAGGGAAGTAGAGTTCATCCTCAAACTCAGGTGGTTCACCCATAAGTTGTCCAGCAAACACACTTGATTCTGACCAATCTGCCTCTTCGTCCTCCTGTGGTGTTTCAGGATCAGTGTAACCAGGTTGTATAAAATGCTGATTCGTTTTGATCATGGTTAATCTTTCCATGTTTTGAAGCAAGAGACTGGTCCTTCTCACTGTAACAACTACACCAAATGCACTGAACACATATTCAGCAGACAGGCAGGTTACAGGACAAGTCAGATACTTTATTGCAAGCCTGCTGAGCTCTGGCCATTGGCACATCTTGCCATACCAATACTCCAATGGGTTTTGATCCACATACACCTCTTTTTGGTCATCCAGGTGCTACTGGAACATTCTCTGAAGTATCTTTGGTACTGCCACTTGCTCAAAATCTGTTGCCTTCAACTTTACACTGGACTTAAGACCTGTCACTTGAAACCAAGCCAATGCAGAAGTTAGGTCTAATTCTTCTGATGCAGCTGTTGCTAATATTCTTGTTGCTGGTGTTAGCTGCTGTGAGGCAAGGCTGCTCTCTCTGAATGTTGAAGGTGGCACCCAGAACTGTGGACTGGGACTCTAAGTTCCAGCCATTCTTCTGCCAGTTATCCAGCTTGCTCAGCAATCCACCTCTTTTATTGTGAAACATCCCCTTCAGAAAAAGAAATGAAAGTGAGAAGAATTTTTTGTAGCGTGGGTCAATTAGAGTGGTACAGATGTACTCTTTAAATGATATAATGTAATTTTGCAGCCTTGATTTACACGTCAAGCGATAGCTTAGGCTCTTAACCAAGGCATGTGCTTCTGAGTTTTCATTCACACCTCAGAGTGCAAACCTTTCAGACACCTTCTTTAGCAGATGCAGCAACGGGATAGCTTGGCCCATTGTACTGTCCTCCTTAGTAACCTCAAGGGTGAAAACTAGGCCCCATTTGTCTGCATCCATGGTCATAGTTTTCCCTATTGCATCCCCTCCTAGTTGAATGACAGTCATTCATCTGTCTGTACTGCTCAAACAGACATTGCAACACATAATAAATTGAGTTCCAATGTGTTGGGACCTCCTTTATAAGTGCTTAAAGCAGGACTCTCTTAGCATGTTGAATAATCCTCATTGTCTTCCGGGCTTAAAAAGAATGGCTAAAATGAGTGCAGGTTCGCCTTCGGGTGGTCAGTATGATGCTGACTATGCCCTCTTTTTGGAGCAAGTCTTGCACAACTTGTTTGATGCAGTGCGCCAAACACATGACCCTGAAATAGCCACTGTCTGCCATGGCCTTGACTATGTTATTTCCATTGTCCAAAGCAACAAATCCAATTTGGAGACCTCTTCATCACAGCCATTCAGACTCCTTGCTATTAAATGTATCCAAAATGTTTGCAGCTGTAAGTGATTTTTCCACAGCGAACATGGCTAATGTTATATGTCACTGAATGCTCTTAAAAATGTGTTCAGGGACAAGACCTGTTTTTGCTCTACCACCGCAAATGAGATCCAGTGTGTAGTGATGCACGTGTAATCAGTAGCCTGACAACTGGTCCACATGTCTGTCATCAGGTGGATAGTGTGAACAACAGTTTGCTACAAAGCTTGTTCAACCAATTGCAGCACATCGTGATGCAGTGCTGGAACAGTAAATCTGGCAAAAAAAGGTCCAACTTGGAACCTTCTATTTCATGCAGGTGGCGAAAACAAATTGTAAGAATCCCACTCCTTCCACAAAAGAAAAAGGATGGAGTTCCAACACTAATGTTTTTGCCAGCTTCCCTTTGTACAAATTTGCCATTGGGTTGTTGTGGTCGTAGGGCCCCTTCTGTTTAAATAAGCCCATAATAATAACCTGGATTTTCTTCTTTTCTGGGGCCACTTATGCAGGCGACTTTTGAGAAATAGATGGTGGTATACTCAATGTGTGTTGCGGTTCAGCGACCATATGCCGTGGTGTCTCCATCTGACTCTGAGTCTACCTGTGCCATAGTGACTGAGGGGGAGGACTCTGGCACACTGCTGGGGACTGGGGGCTTTGCGTGAGGATGTCACTCTCTTCCTCTTCACCTCCCACAGTGTTTTGACCAGTTGTAGCTGATGTTTCCCGGCGCTCCTCACCTCTGCCACCACAACTACATTCAACACTTTTTTTTAACGTTCTTCTCTCACCGGATTGCAACATATATTTTCATATGGGCCATCTGGTATCCAGTACCATGTTGGGAACCAGGCTTAACTCAAACAACACTGGCAAATGGAGCATATTGCAATGTTTTCCTCCTGTTTGCTAACAATAAAAAAGTCCCAAACTGGTAAGAAGTACTTTCTTACTGGGCCAATGCCTGAAGAAGAACTGGAGGTGGGTGGGTGTGTCTATTTCCTATCTGCAATGCATACTTATATTGAGGTAGGGGTTGGTTCAGGTGTCAGCTGAGGCCTTATAAATATGGGAGCTGGTGGTGCTGCCTGTGCCACATCCATTGGACCAGGTTGGATAGTAATGTCGGGCTTCCCTGTGCCAGCTTCTATAATGACTGACTCATCATTGTGATCCTCCTCAACATCATCCCCTTCCATGATTCTAAGGCTTTCTGGAACTTTTCTTTTCCCTTGCTTCTCCTGACATCTCCCAGACTCTTCCAGGGTCCACTCCATGTCCTGATCATTGTCATCAAAAGTGGTGCTTGGAGAAGATGTTGGAGTAGTATCTTTCCTTTTCCTTGCTGGAGATCTGGGGGCCATTGATTCTAAAAGAGGAGGTTTTTGCTTGGCAGGAAGCTCGGCCTCCTGTTCGTCTCCAACTTTGAGAAGAACTTCTATTGCTGTCTGTGGCTGCTGTCCACTTTGCTTTGTTTCCTGAAGTGATTGGGTACTACTTTGGAAAAGGGACAAATCCAGTTCAATGTCACTGCTCGTCGGTGTCACCATGATTGCAGTGGCTGCCTTACTGACAGACATGGGTCCTCATTATGAGTCCAGCGCTCTTAAGACAGCCAGACTCATGGTGGCTGACAGACTGCCACACTACTAGCCGTCCGACTGACAGATTACGGTCCTGGTAGTCAGACCACCAGGAGATTACCGCCACCACCAGGAGCATGGTCCCTGATTGGGTGGCAGTGGTCAAAATCATGATCAGCCACAGTGGTGCTGAATTCAGCACTGCTGTGCTGATCACAAGTTCTCTTCCTTACAGCTTTATCATGGCAGTGTCTCCCCCATGAAAAGGCTGATGGAAAACGAGTGCTGGGGGCCCCAGGAGGGACCCTGCACTCTATGTGCCATGGGTATGGGCAGTGCAGGAGCCCCCCACCGGCACCCTTAGAATATGCACTGTCTGCACGACAGACAGTGTGCAATCCAAGGGTGCTGGTGTGCCACGGCATTGGCCTCGGTTCCCTAAAGGGAGCCGAGGCCAATGTCATGGCACTATTTTCAAAGGTCTGACTGTCAGAAACATCATAATACAATGTTTCCACCGGTCAGCCCGGTCGAAACATTTTAATATGATTGAGAGGGAGGCTGCCTGTATGACGGCAGCCTCCTCCCTGTGGCTTTGGTGGTTGTCTCACTCCAACCACCAAAGTCATAATCAGACCCATGGTCTTGGGCTTAGATTGCTTCTCCCAGGTTCCTCCCCAGGGGCCGGTATGAAAGGCACACTTCTTCTGAAAAAGGTAACTGTCAGCATACCTCGGGTAGAAAGCTGCTTCTACTTACCGACCACTTTCGTGGGAGCAACTCTCTTTGGGACTACCTTAAAGCTCTCAGCTTTTAGCGGCACTAAGCTGCTCTGGCAGTACTGCGGGTGATGCGATGTCTCTTCTCTTCTGCACCTAAAAGCAGCCAAGCAAGAAAAACATGTACTTGGTGAAACATCACATTGTGGCAGGCTTAAACAGTGCAGACAATTGCAATATTAGTGTGGTTGGTTACTTATGCAATAAATACCAATTTAATCAAACATTGTAAAGTCAAACCACACCATGATACCATAAAATTCCATTACAGATCAGACAGCACAAAATGCAGATATAGCTTTTTGATTTATCTCCATCTGTTTTGAAAGAAACACCAGTGGCAGTCAAAGAGAAGTGCATGGGTAAATAGAATAGTCCTTAAAAAACCAAGGTGGTCCAGCGAAAATTAAATAATTATTAAAAATATGAATTATACTGCTGATTTGTCTGCAGTGCACCTCAGCCAGTGTGCCCAGGAGGAAAGGGAATTATTATACACCTAAATAAATCAATTGCTATAGTGCAGCAGTGGCCATTTGGTGGATAGATGGAAGGATGGATGTGGAATGGATATGGATGGATGGAAGGATGGATAGATGGATGGATGGATGGATCAAGGGAAAATGGAGAATTAAATAAAATGAAATTCAAAATTCAAGCAATTTAAATAGCATTTTCTTTTTTTTTTAAAACAAGAAATAAAATAAAAAAATAAAAAATTAAATTAAAAAGTAAACTTAAAATATTTTAAAAAAACTAACATTAAAAAAAAAATGAAAATAAGAAAGTAAAATAGAAAATAAAAATAAAAATTTAAATATAAACTTCAAATAAACTTCAAATAAACAATTGATCAGTAAATTGCCGATGTTTGTATGCAAGCCTATGTACACTGGCTGCATACACAAAATGGCTGCCAGCCACATGGACAAACAACAACAAGGAACAAGGAGGCATGGTGAACAAAGAACACATGCAAGCCTATGGCAAAGACACACTGGCTGGATGCACAAAATGGCAACTAGCCATATGGTCAAACAACAACTGCGAACAAGGATGCATGAAGAGCAAAGAACACATGAAAGCCTATGGACACAGAATACACAAAATTGCCCCTGGCCACATGGCATGGAGAACAAAGACAAATGGTGGATGATGACACACACACACACACACACACACACTGGCCATAAGGAGGCATGGTGGTAACACTCAACAAAACATCAACATTATTTCAGCAATGCAAAACACAAAAATTAACTAAGCTATAAACATTTCGCAACAACACATATCCTCCTATGCCATCAAATATTACACTACAAAATATGCACTTTTTGCTAAAGAAATTAAATGCAAAATATAGCCAACATTTTTCATTTATTCCAATGTCTTCCCTGCCTAAATGAAATGTTAAAAATATACACCACTGAAAAAGTTATTTCTTACACTGATGACTACTCGTAGTAGCGCCTATTGGCTAGATGGCCTGTTCAGAAATATTGGCCACATTCCTCTATAAAAGGTGAAAAATCAATGAAATGCAAAATAAATAATAACTAGGTCCGTACTTAAACTACAGGTCACCCACCACTATAACATTTTAAAATCAAATTAAAAGTACAAATAAATCCTGGTGCATGCACAAGCAAACAACCAACACCCTTATACAATAGTTTTTGAACTTATGTGTGTGATTTCACAAAAATAAAGGATCCAATTACGACTCTGGCAGATGCACCAACAGCCAACAGCGGCGGCGGTCGGGAGACTGCTGCCAAGATGGCGGTATCCTGACCTCTATTACATTCACTCCAGCTGAAGGTGTGTCGGCCGTGCAGTCAAGGAGGCGGCAGGCTTTGGCTCTAGGAGAGAGCCTGAAGCCAATGCCAGCTACCCTGTTGCACCTTCAGTAAATCAGACGCATTGTTTCCGTGTACCATGACATACATTGGAAACAGTGTGTACATCAACATTGCACGCAGGGGAGGAACAACATGGGCATGTAGCTATCAGTTCCTAAATCCTTAAATCTAAAGGTATATCCAGGAGATAAAGAGAGTGATCTTTCCACCTCAAAATCAAAGTGAAAAGTGACCAGGAGATGGACAAAGCACTAGAAGGACCCTACCAGACAGGAACAAGAAGCTGGAGTCTCTGGGGCACTTCCTTCATGTTTGAGAAAAAGAAAAAATACTTCTCACATTAAGAAACAACTTGAAGGGTCCATTAGAGAAGAAAATCCCCTCAAAAACTTCCTTTTTGACTGGATTCCGATGCATGTTGAAAACAAAATCTGTATTTAGAGGTGACAATATTTGTGTTTCCGATAATTCTGTTATCGATATGTTTAAAAATTGGTCTTTTTGACAGTGATATTTGTATGCAAGATGTTAGTGATTTTTTTTATAGTTATGTAAATGGAGTTGATGTTTTTGCTCTCGATATTTAATTTCACATATTTGTTGGACCAAAATTATATAAATGGTCCAGTTCCAACACCCAAAAGGTGAGCAATAACTGTGATGTAAGAATTGCCTTAAATAAATGATACATGTGTGATTGTCTGCCCATCTATAATTAATCTCAAAATTCTCTACATGTTCATCATCAGCCTATGGGTTGACTTTTGGTTTGGATCATATCCTAGATAAATTATGGGATTTAAGACTAATTTCAAAGAAAGTTTATTGACACGTTTGATTTGATGGCAATATTTTAAAAAAGCTGCTTTTCAGGGTCTGTCCTGCCTAATCAGTCTGAATTTCAGGCCAGTTTGTGACCTAATAGTGCTTATTGTTAAACATTTTTTTTCCTAAGAGCATTACACTGTAATAGACCAAGAATGGAATTGTCCCTTGAGAGAAAGGCTTCCTGGCCATCGGTCAGGGCTAGAAGTAATTCAGCATTTATAACCTTTCATGTGGCTTTCGTGGAATGCTTTATTTTATTTTCGTTTACTTCAGCTGTTTATTATGAAAAAGCATTACAATTGTTTTATTTATAAAATTGTATGGCTTCCTGGGAGGGGTGAAGAACTTTGCTTGTAGCCTTCACTGAACAAAAGGAACTGTGGCAACTCTGCTCTTCAAAGAGGGAAGGTGATATCTTTAATTCCTTTTATCTGACTTCCAGACACCTAAATAGTTGTAAAGTGTAGCATAGCTCAGAATGGCAGATCCTAAGTGTCTACTCTTATTTCTATGCCGACCAATTGCTTCCAACTTTCTTTTAGAATAGTTAGCAACCAGCCAGTTCAGCTAAATTAAATTAATGCAATTAATTTAATCATCTCTGTAGGACTACCTAGGTTAGATCCAAGGTTACTACGGTCCTCATTACAAGTTTGGCAGTCCAAGGACTACCAAACACACAGTGGCGGTCGGACCAACGCACTCCTGGTATTCCGACGGACAGATTATGATCCTGGTAGTCAGACTGCCCGGATCATAGATCCTGATAGTATGGCAGCAGTCGGAGTCGTGGTCAGCCACAGAGGTGCCTAGCTTGACTCCACTCGCCATACTCATCATGACTCCACTTTCCAACAGTCTTTTCGCAGTGGAAAGCCAGTGTTCGGGCCACAGGGGGGAGCTCTGCAGACACTATGCATTCTGAGGATGCTGGTGTGACAGCATTGGCCTCTACTCCCTTAAGGGAGCGGAGGCCAATGCCGCTGCACTGTTTCTGCCGGGCTGACCGTCAGAAACGTCATAATATTATGTTTCTGCCTGTCCGCCTGATGGAAACATCATAATACGATGGGGTTGGGGCAGTCGGGGAGGTTCAATGGCCTCATCCCTGCTGGTTTGGCGGAATGACAGTCAGACCTCCAAACTCATAAACAGCCCCTAAGTTAATGGAATATTGCAGAGTTTGTACATCCTCCTGACCAATTTCTGAAAAAAATTACCTTTATTTTTGAAGGGATGAAACAATGTCCTCAGTGCTAAAGCACATCCCTCCTTGGGCAGCCTGTTGTACAGTATTTAAATTCTGCATCCATTTGCAACAGGTTCCCTGACCCAGGTATCTGAACAGACGGATTTAATACCTCTCAACAGAATGTCAGGGATGCACCAAGCAGCATGTTTTACCCACATACAAAAATGATCCACCCATCGAATGAGGTGGTGTAATCGCTGTCGCACACAAATATACCATCTCCTTGCTTTTGAGCTGTTTGAAAATCCATAAAGGACATAGAGACTATGGTGTTAAATTTGCTACACCTGGCCCTAAATCCCCTTAAAGAATACTGGCATACGCTTTAGTTTTGATATCGAACAGGGCGATTACTCGATATTTAGGTGGATCAGGCAAGCTGCCTTTTTAAAAAGAGTGTATGTTTGGACCCACACAAGAAATCTGGGACAAGGGAGTACTGAAGTGAAACCAATATATGGGAGCCTATTAAGAACACTGGGCCGACTACATTTACATAGTAATGTAGGTGCACTTTGGTAGGCGTTGAAGAAATTATTTCGCCTTGGTGTCGGGACCCCTACATTGTTGCCTGGAGCACTGTTTAGTTAAGGCCCAAAATGAAGATTTGTTTTTTAATCAAACTCACGCCAGTTACAAACACAATGTCATCTTTCTGAGAGCTCTTAAGGTTGACCACATGGTTTTCCCACATCAGTACCACAAAATGCATTATTCAGGGAAAGTCCATTCTTGAGGCCAAATGGCATTAAGTATACTCCGAGTTCCAAAATGTGTAACATAAATACTGGTTTGCGAAAATACGGAAAAGGCAACCACATAAAGATTTAGGAGTGGGTGCTAAATTATTAGACTTATAACCAATTGTATCTTGCATCAAATATTTCACAAAATCACTACTACATTATGTTCTAAAGGAAGAGAAGCTTTGAAACATTCTGAGCGCCACATGGAAGTCATACTAACCAGGGTTCAGAGGCAGGGGAGTATAAATGTCAGTGGAGAAACATTACAAATGGACAAAAAATGCATCATACAAGTTGTTTTATTTATGACTAGCACATCTGGAAGTGATAGAACAACACTTGCCAAACAGATATAGAGTAACCATGGAAAGATTACAGTGACCACACAAACGTCACAAAGAGAGGGCAAATGGCAGAGGCAAATAACTTTCCTGCACGAAACATATTTCGTGTTGAAAATGGTGCATGTTTAAAATTCCTTTATGTCACCAACCCCATCAATTATGTACGCAAAGAAAGCATTATGGGGAGGGATTAGAAATCACAGGTTTTCACTCTAAGCCACATCACCTCAAGTAGCGTGACCTGACTATTAGAATATTGCTTGAAAAATCTATGCCTAAGATTTGTTATTACTATGAAAGTATACAATTTATATGTCGTACCATTTGCCCTTTGTCATTAAGTAGAAAGGTTACTTGGTGATAAACCTCTAGCACACATAAAATGCTAGAAACTGCTGCCTTGTCCTGTGCGTCATCACAATGCTTAGAGTAGTGTTAAAGTGGATTTTGTGTGCAAACACGGCAGATAACCGCATCAGCATGTGACTGTTTGTACATCTTGCACTGGACAATTTTTTACTGTTTGCACAATGTAGCGCTGCGCATGTTCAGGCAGTTCTGCATTGTATGAATGTTTCCACATCATAGATTATCTCAGTATTGGATTTATATGCTGGGCACTTTGCAATTCCGACATTGCCAGATGGACTGGCTTTAAAGGACCTCTGTGTGGGTTTTATTTGGTTATGTGTGCCATGTTGGGGCAAAAATAAATCTGGCCCACACACCAGCAATTTAAAACAAACCCATTTGGTAATGGTAGAGTGCCACAGTGCACGAGAGGCCAGTACAATGCTGGAGTCCATGGTGGTCAGGTCCTACCAACAAAATGTTTAACAGAATTCTTGTCATTTATGAAGTTTGAACCACTTGTTCATTCTTTTTTTTAGATGCATCATTTTAAATTTATGTTAGGTTTGTGCTTTTTGCCAGTGTCTAGATCTTATTTTTTTTTTGCAAATCTTCATTTTTTATTAGTTTTGATTAAAAATATTGTAAATTCAATGAGAATAACAGGATTTAATTTACTAGGGAGTGTCATTAACAATGTCCGAAGTCCGAGCATATTTGAGGACGCTACATATCAGCATCCCAAACTTGACAGAAACGAGGGAAATGATTACCCCTAAAAATATAAAGAAACACACATAACGATATAGATTCCCCTTCACCCCACAAGAGTAACAGCTGCATATACATATATCCTCCTGTGGACGTCTCGCAGGCAGCATGCACTGGCTGAACAAGCAACGATAATCCGAAATGGCTGGACAGTACCAATTGCAGGTTTGTTGTTACAGTATTGGAGAAACAGTGAATAGACAATTGTAAATACCCAGGGACGGATATCCAGGTGAGATGCAGGCAACAGCTTTATCTGTGATATCAACCTCTAAGAAAGGATCCCCAGGTGTCTTCAAAGGTCTGCAATTTGTCATTGAGGTTATGTATCAGTCTCTCAAACAGCGCCATTTCATATATGCTCTCCAACCCTGACGGGAAAGACGGAGGTTGGTTAATTTTCCAAAGAAGCAGAATGCCCAGCTTCGCCACGCCAATGGCAGTAGAAAGCCCTCTGTTTGCATGTTTCGTCAGAGAAGGGATGCAGGGTTGTTTTAGTGCAGGAAGTGACGCCTTCCTGCAAAAAATAATAATCCTTCGATGCTTTTTCATCTTTATATATGTGCTGCAAAATGGGTTGGTAAACCTGACGTTAGGATTGCATTGTCCCTGCGTTACCTTGAGTGACATAAGGGTAACAGAACACTTTGATAGATCTGGCCCCAAGAGCATAGTAAGGTGGTTGTGTCTGTAGAGAAGCAATAATCGATCTGTGTGGCATAGAGCCCAGATACAACAATGGTGAAATTCTTCGAGGTGCAAATGTAGTGAGCTATGGGGCGGGTCCGAACAGATCGAGCTCTCCAAATATTTACAGAGTTGGGTGTTCCTCCATTTCTGGGATGTTGGTATTCCAACTGCATGTTGTAAACGATGGAATGGTTTCAGGTAGTCATGGGAAATAATGTGATCGATGCGTCCTAACTTGTGAGCTTTCTAAAGTGACAAGCTGATCTCTTCTCCCCATATTGTGAAGTCTCCATTGCATACTGGAATGTAGGTGGCTAGATAAAATCAGCAGTTTATGGGTCCTCTGCCATACATATTGAGAGGTAGATGTGATAGAGTCACGGGGGGGGGGGGGTTTGGGGTCACAAAGTGCAGTACATAGCAAGATCCCCACTTGTGTTCAAAATGTGTTGTTTCAGTATAATCCAAGAGGGCATCAATCTGTATGTAGGTAGCATATAAACTGAGTGAGCCAGTCAGGCCCAGTTTCAAGGAGCTCTAGCAAGACATTAGTGTCATTTTTGTATGCTAATATGGCGTTAGACTTCAAAAATCGTGGTGTCATATTTACAAAGTGGTGCAATGCTTGCGTTGCACCACTTTGTAACCCCTTGTTCCACAATATGCCTGCGCCAGGCATAATGTACACAAGGGGGGCATTCCCCCATTGGGGGGCAAAAAAATGGCGCAAAGACATCTAAAAGATTTCTTTTTGTGCCATTTTTTGCACCATTTTTATTGTCTGCTCTGAGCAGACATTAAAAGGAGGCATGCCATTTATTAAAATTGGGCTCTATGTACTTTGCAGGACCAGTGGCAACGTTTTTGGCACAAGTCCTGCATAGTACATCAATAGCGTCAAAAATGTTGATGTACTGCCCCTACCCTGCACCATGGTGAGCCATATATTGAATATGGCACACACATGGTGGAGGTAGGGGGCTGCTAAGGGGTGCTGGAAAGTGGTGCTGCATTGGAAACAGTGCCACTTTTCATAAATATGCCTCTAGGTGTAGTAACCTAAGGCCAGCCTTTTCCATGGAGACATGTAGTTTAGATCCCTTTAGTCTTGGTAAAACCCCATATAAACTTGGAGACGGAGTGAGATGTACCCTTGTAGATGGACTGTGGTGTAAAAATGGGCAGCATACCAAATATGTTGTTGAATTTGGGTACGAACTTCATTTTGAATACCTAGACTTTCCCCCACAAACATGGGTTCAAGAGAGACCGCTTGTAAAAATTCTGCTCCATTTCAGCAAGTATCAGTAGGACATTGACAATACTATGCAATCCTCTGTTTATGTATATCCCCAAGTATTTCATGTTAATGTGTAGCCATGAGAAGGGGAAATCAACCAGGGTCACTATTGTAGTAGTTAGTTTTAGAGGCAGCGTCTCGCACTTGGACCTATTTATTTTGCAACCTGAGAATCGTGAGAAAGAGTTTAGTTGAGTTATCAGAGAACAGACCGAGTCAGCTGAGCACAATAGAGTCAGAAGAATGTAATCTGCATAATAGAATGCTTTAACCTCCCTTGCAGTTGTTTTCATGCCTTTGATGTCGTCATTACAAAGTGTGGCTCTCAACAAGCACTCCAGTGGCAATAAAAACAACAATGGGGATGAGAGGCAACTCTCCCGGGTGCCTTGGTGAATTGAAAAGTATGGGGAGGTAAAATCTCCACAGTTGACCGATGTGGTGGGTTTGTGGTACATGCCTTGAGTTAAAGTGAGGAAATTCTGACAAATAGCCATCCTCTCCATGGTCCACTCTGTCAAATGCCCTTACAGCATCTAAGGAGAGAAGGACTCTTTCATCAAAATCATTCTTTACTTGCCATGGTATATGGGAGAGGGTACATAAATGATTGGTCGAAGAGTGGTCCGGCACTTAGCCCACCTGTGAAGGGTGTATCAAGGGTTCAATGACGCAATATCGATGCACACAATATTGATATACAAGAATATCAGAAATGAATTATCATTAATAAAACTATGATCATGCAATACTTATCCAATAAAACCACACATATCGAGAACACAAATATCACTGTTCATTTTTTTATTTTTTTACTAATATCAAAAACGAAAATATCAGAAATGTGTATATCATTACCGTAAAATAAACATTTGAATAGTCGAAAATATTTACCCACACAATATTGACTACAATAATTTTGCCAAAGTAATACCATTGTCATTAATAAACATAACAATAATTAATGTTTCAAATAAAAAACATTAAAATCAATGTTAAACAACATATACACATGTTTTAACAATAAAAGTAATATATTACATCATCAAAAAAATTATAAATCAGCACAAATAAAGATGTAACTAAATATATACCAAGATGAGTCAAAAAATATTTATATAAACTCCCAACCTTTATAGAACAATCTAAACATTCATATAGATACCTAAATAAAATAATAAAACCAAAACAGAATGAACCAATAAAATGAAACTAAAAACAAACGTAAACAATAAAATCACAAATAATTAGTTTAACAACATAAAATAAATGCAACTGCTATCAACCTAATACTCTAAAAATGACAAAAACTGAAAGTGGAAACTCTGCCAGATTCCCTTATATAATATATAATAATATAATATATGTAAAATGTTTTCCAAACAGCCCAAACAAAATGCAAAATAAAAACCAATCCAACAGAGATCCATCAAAGCAATCCAAAGTATCCAGAAACCATTAAAAAGCTAAAAAAAAATAAAAAAAAAGAAGCGGTCAAATAAACGTTCAAAGAAACCCGAAAAAAGGAAATCAAAGTAAAAAATATTGGAATATTAAAAACCAAAACAAATTTCCTTAAATAAAACTGCCTAATCCAAATGTCCTTAGGACACATTCATAAAGAAAAAAAACTCTAAGTAAACCTGAATATGAACTTGCAAAAGACAGTACAATCGCAAACTGCATATACATTACACTTACTCATCAAAAAGCAAGTAACATAACACAAAATAACATCAAATATTGATACATCACTAAGACACTGTACGAAAGCCTAAACCAACACACTAGTGAAAAATACTACAATTGCTAAACTAAGGACCTCATTTCAAGGCTGGTGGTCTTGATACAGCCAGCCTTGCGGTCAGATCACAACTCTCCAGGAGGTCTGACTGCCACATTACAACCCTGGCAGTCAGACCACCGCTACAGCCAAAAACAAGGTTTCTGAGTGGGTGGTGGCAGTCGGAGTTGTGTTCAGCCATGGCTGCGCTGAGTTCAGCTCCACCGTGCTGATCACGCGTCAAGTTTCCCCCAGGCATTTTATGGCAGGGACCCCACCATGAAAAGGCTGCCAGAAACCAAGTGCTAGGGGCCACAATGGGGCCTCTGCAGTACCACAGTGCAGAGGTCCCCTGGCCCAGCACCCTCAGAATGGACACTGTCTGCTACGGCAGACAGTGTGTATTCCGATGGTGCTGGAGCCATCCTCTGTGCAGCACCATTGGTCTCAGCTCCTTGAACCGAGGCCAACAGCGCTGCATAGTTTCTACTGCGCTGACTGGTGGAAACCTTTAATTTCATAGGTTTCCACTGGTCAGCCTAGTGGGGACCTTGCAATCAGCCGGGGGGATAGCACCAGCTCCACAGCGGTTCCCAGTCAACAAAGTAATATTCACAACACCACATTGGGTGAATTTGAAAACAACACAGCTGATATACATTGCCACACCGACACACCTGCAAAGCACACCATAAAGTACGTCCCTTCACAAACCTCAATCCTTTGCATCTCCAATCCCAAATCATTAAACCATAGATTAGGCACCCCCACAACTTTCCCTAAGCACATATCGAACACCGTCAACACACTACTATTTGCAATCACATCCATTTGTACTCCTCAACTCTATTAACTCACTGTCACCTGTTAATTTCCTGCCACTTATTTTTAAATCCCCACCCCAAAAAATCCCGTTTCACTGAAGATGAGTTAAGAGACATGATGGATGAAATATATAAGAGTAGAACCACATTTATTTGGAGCACAAGTCCAGCACACTAATATCGCCAGAAAAATGGAAATGTGGTAAAGGATATTTGACAGAGTGAATTCTGTAGGCCCCACCCTGTGCACAAGGGATGACATCAAGAAGAGGTGAAATGACCTCATGGGGAAGGTACACTCCATGGCTTCCAGGCACCAGCTTCATGCCCAGAAGAGTGGCGGTGGTCCCCCCTCCATCCTTTCAACTCACAATCTGGGAGGAGAAGTTCTTGGCCATCTGGCATCATTGGGGCTTGACAGGAATTCCTGGGGGAGTGGAGTCTCAAAAGTAATAACATAAAAACATCACCAAAATGTGTTGCCATGCATGCTCACTGATCACCTTTTGCCACCTCACTGTCACCCCTCTAACCAACCCACTGTCCACCTGTCCATGCCCCCCAGCCTGGCATCCCAAATGTGAAGTAGACTCACCTAGGGGAACAACATCTCTGTATAGTGTGGGTAGTACAGGGATTGACTGCACTACAATTCCCAGCAAGCAGCGTTCTACAAGTTCAAAAATCAGAACAGTGTATCCTGTTCAAAATTACCTTGGATGTCAACTCTTCATTGGAGCGTACCCACCTTAGAGGATGACATCTGTATAGTGTGTGTAGTACAAGCACTGACAGGACTGATAAGGCCAGGAGGCACTGCTGCTGTCACTCAACTCAGCCAACACTGTGTCCTCTGCTCCAATGACCCTCAACCCTGAACTCCCCATTGAAGGCTTCTCACCTAGATGGATGGAAACTGTGCATTGTGTATGTAATACAGGCACTGACAGGACTGAGAAGGCGAGGAGGCACTGCTACTGTCACTACACTCAGTCAACACAGTGTACTCTGCTCCAATGACCCTTGTCCCTGAACTCACCATTGAAGGGTACTCACCTGGAAGGATGACAACTGCGCAGTGTGTGTTTAGTGCAGGCACTGACAGGACTGAGTAGGCTAGGATGCATTGCTGCTGTCACTCAACTCAGTCAACACAGTGCTCTCTGCTCTAATTACCCTTGTCCCCATTGAAGGCTACTCACAGGAAGACAACAACTGAACAGTGTGCGTGTAGTACAGGCATTGACAGGACTGCTAAGGCCAAGACACACTGGTACTGTCACTAAAAACACCAGAACAGTGTCCCCTTCCATGAAGACAACAGTATTTCAAAGCTGTAGTTATGTGTTCTCACTACGGGAGTTGGCATTTGTCAGGTATTGTGAAGCAATAGGAGTGACAGGACTGCAACTCACAGCAAGCAATGCTCCCCTAACTACAAACAACAAAACTGTGTCTCCCCTCAAAATACACCTGTGTACCAAATCATCACTGAAGTGTACTCACCTGGGAGGAAATCATCAGTACAGTGTGTGCAATACTGGGAGTTACATGGCTACAACTCACAGTAGGCTCCCTTACTGTCACTCCATACACCAGTTCAGTGTACACTTGCAAATATATACTTATTTTTGAAAGAGTACATGAAGTGTACCCACTGGGGGGATGACATGTAACAAGTGCATGAAGTACAGGGAGTGACATGACTGCTAAGGCCAGGAGGCTCCATCTCGCCAAATCCAAACACTAACCCAGTGTGCATCTGTCCAGAAATCCATGTTCGTTAACTTGTACTTGAAGTGTACTCACCTAAGAGGATGACTTATGTACACTGTGTGTATTACTTGGAGTAACATGACTGTAGATCCGAGGAGGGCCAGTCCCTGTAACAACAAAATAACTAAGCCAGTGCCCCTATAACATTGTGCATCTGTTTGTTAATGCACAAATGAAGTTTACCCACCTGGGGGGACCAAGCTACAGATCATGGTACACTGTGATGTGGCTAACCACCAACATCCATTTTGAGCAGCTAAGCCAAGATGAAAATATTGTAGACAGGAAGGGCAGCTCAACCTGTGTGCAACAAAATAATGAAAAAATCGAAGGCCTTAAGATGCATCACCTAAATAGTATTGACAGCAGACACATTTACAATACAGTGACCACATGATGAAAACAATCAGATACACAACAAACTCCTGGGTCTGTCTGCATAACAGTCAACTAGGTAAAAAAATGATCAAAACCACAGTCTGCACAGCCACTGTTTTGCCTGCACTGCTGGCAAGATGTAAGTCCATGACCATCCTCCCAAGTGCTAATTAACTCATACATTCTGCAGTTGGTTAACTGAAAATAACTGTCATGTTATTCAAATTCCAGGTCAATACTATTGATAGCATGTGTACCTGTCACATAAGGTAAACATGCCAATCCAATGTGTACATGGCTTTTGCTAAATGTCACTGTAAACTGTTGGAGGTAGATGTCACAATTCAATCTGTACCATTGCATCTCTCACATCAACAGATTTAGCTGTCACTGGGAACAGCAACCACACTCAAGAGACTGCCACTACCCCCATGGATGAAGCTGTCAGTGAGGACAGCACTCTTGGATGTCTGAACATTGAGGATGGTTCTGGCCCATAAGGACAACCTGGTCAGATGACACCAAGGAGCTTCACCGTGAACAGATTGAGTCCTCCCAGCCCAGTTGCATCAGCATCACAGGCAGCCATTCGCCCCCAACCTGTCCTGAGGACTGTGACAACCATCTTGTGCCCCCCAGTCCAGGATCCTGAGTCTCAGCAACACTACTCCAACAATGATGGCCCTGGAATCAGTGGAAGAGGACACCCTGTGCCAATGGTGCAGGCACATGGGGGTAGGGAGTGTAGGAGGGATATTGTGGGCTGGTGGCATGAGGCTACAGGGGATTGTCCTGGCCAGGCCACCTTCAGCCAAGTCTTTTGAGCCGACCAAGAATCCTAAGGTGTGCTAGACCAGGTAATTGCCAAACTCAGGAAGATCAAGTAGCTGTAGAAAGAATTCCATTGTGATTCTCTGGAAAAGTGGGACGTCACGTACATCAACCTGGCCTCCCTATCAGGGGTGTTCAGGGAGATAAGCAGTACCCTAATCAGAGGCCGTGAGCAACACCACACCCCTTCCTTTGGCTAAACAACACCAGTCCCCTCAACATCTGTGGCAGCCCCTGGAATGGAGGCCCTGTCAGGGGAAGGACCCACCTCAGACACCCCTGCCTCTCTAGCAGCAGATCCCCTTGCAAGCGCGGACATCCAGCCAAGCAACCAGGAGGTGTGAATGGCAAGACACCAACCACTGTCAGCAAGTGAGCTCTTCCTAAAGGAAACCTTAGTGTGTCACATATTTACTCTATGGACTGTGCTTTGACCACCTTCCATTTCCTGTGGAAGTAGGACACTGGACTTTGTACTTCAAATGTTGTGACATCTACTAATATGATTACATCCACAATGGCCGATTCCTCCACTTTACTTTTCTGTTGCATTACTCAATTATTTCCCGCATATATGCCGAGAAACTCAGCTATCACCAAAACATTGCCTGCTACCTTCTTTTCCACATTCTGAAATGGGCTACCTTCTTTTCCACATTCTGAAATGCTGAAATGTAAGTCCATGTAATGTAAAAGAGTGAGGTACAGGATGGTAATGGAAGGAGGGATATGTTTCAGGTAGTGCATTCTGAGGATTACTTGCAAAACATTGTTACACGTGGCTAATTACACAAAACATTTTATTGCACTGTACAGCCCATAGGCTGTTGAAATGGATCAAATGTTGTAGCCAAGAATGGCCAAACCATATTGAGTCAGGCTAGATATCCCAATGTATTGTCCCTCAGACCACAGAAAAAAGGGGGTGAGTGTTTCCATTGTCAGCACTCCGTCCATCATCCTTTTGTGTTGCTATAGTTGCCCTAAGTGGGAAGGGTATGCCCAGACGTGGGTCCCTTGCTCACTATGCCACTGGAATCAAGCTAGCCTGGCTGAAGAAGGGTGATACCCTGAAACTGGTACCAGGATGCTTGTTTCCGGTCCAGGGAGGACCTGGCCTGGCAGATTGGGTGGGACTGTTCCCATGAGGAACAGGGTCAAGACTGATTTGCGTATGGCTGGGTCCAAACTGGGGTGGCATGGTGAGCAAAAGAACAATGGATTAAACCCAGCTCTGTGACTGAGGGTGAGTGTTTGCATTGTCAGCCCTCCGTCCATCATTCTTTTGTGTTGCTAAAGTTGCCCTAAGTGGGAAGGGTATGCCCAGTCTTGGGTCCCTTGCTCACTGTGCCACTGGAATCAAGCTAGCCTGGCTGAAGAAGGGTGATACCCTGAAACCGGTCCCAGGATGCTTGTTTCCGGTCTAGGTAGGACCTGGCCTGGCAATTTGGGCTGGACTGTTCCCATGAGGAACAGGGTCAAGACTGATTTGCATATGGCCGGGTCCAAACTGGGGTGGCATAGTGAGCAAAAGAACGATGGATTAAACCAAGATCTGTGACTGTGGGTGAGTGTTTACATTGTCAGCACTCTGTCCATCATCCTTTTGTGTTGCTAAAGTTGCCCTAAGTGGGAAGGGTATGCGCAGACGTGGTTCCCTTGCTCACTGTGCCACTGGAATCAAGCTAGCCTGGCTTAAAAAGGGTGATACTCTGAAACCGGTCCCAGGATGCTTGTTTCCGGTCCAGAGAGGACCTTGCATTGCAGTTCGGGCTGGACTGTTACCATGAAGAACAGGGTCAAGACTGATTTGCATATGGCTGAGTCCAAACTGGGGTGGCATGGTGAGCAAAAGAACAATGGATTAAACCCAGATATGGGACTGGGGGTGAGTGTTTGCATTGTCAGCACTCTGTCCATCATTCTTTTGTGTTGCTAAAGTTGCTCTAAGTGGGAAGGGTATGCCCAGACGTGGGTCCCTTGCTCACTGTGCCACTGGAACCAAGCAAGCCTGGCTGAAGAAGGGTGATACCCTGAAACCAGTCCCAGGATGCTTGTTTCCGGTCCAAAGAGGACCTGGCCTGGCAGTGCGGGCTGGACTGTTCCCATGAGCAACAGGGTCAAGACTTATTTGCATATGGCTGGGTCCAAACTGGGGTGGCATGGTGAGCAAAAGAACAATGGATTAGACCCAGATCTGTGACTGGGGGTGAGTGTTTGCATTGTCAACACTCCGTCCATCATCCTTTTGTGTTGCTAAAAATGCCCAAAGTGGGAAGGGTATGCCCAGACGTGGGTCCCTTGCTCACTGTGCCCCTGGAATCAAGCTAGCCTGGCTGAAGAAGGGTGATACCCTGAAACCGGTCCCAGGATGCTTGTTTCCGGTCCAGGGAGGACCTGGCCTGGCAGTTCGGGCTGGACTCTTCCATTGTCAGCACTGCATCCATCATCCTTTTGTGTTGCTAAAGTTGCCCTAAGTGGGAACCTGGGTCCAAACTGGGGTGGCATGGTGAGCAAAAGAATGATGGATTAAACCCAGATCTGTGACTGGGGGTGAGTGTTTGCATTGTCAGCACTCTGTCCATCATCCTTTTGTGTTGCTAAAGTTGCCCTAAGTGGGAAGGGTACGCCCAGACGTGGGTCCGTTGCTCACTGTGCCACTGTGCCGCTGGAATCAAGCTAGCCTGGCTGAAGAAGGGTGATACCCTGAAACCGGTCCCAGGATGCTTGTTTCCGGTCCAGGGAGGACCTGGCCTGGAAGTTCGGGCTGGACTGTTCCCATGAGGAACAGCGTCATGACTGATTTACATATGGCTGGGTCCAAACTGGGGTGGCATGGTGAGCAAAAGAACGATGGATTAAACCCAGATCTGTGACTGGGGGTGAGTGTTTGCATTGTCAGCACTCTGTCCATCTTCCTTTTGTGTTGCTAAAGTTACCCTAAGTGGGAAGGGTATGCCCAGACGTGGGTCCCTTGCTCACTGTGCCACTGGAATCAAGCTAGCCTGCCTGAAGAAGGGTGATACCCTGAAACCGGTCCCAGGATGCTTGTTTCCGGTCCAGGGAGGACCTGGCCTGGCAGTTTGGGCTGGACTGTTCCCATGAGGAACAGGGTCAAGACTGATTTGCATATGGCTGGGTCCAAATTGGGGTGGCATGGTAAGCAAAAGAACGATGAATTAAACCCAGATCTGTGACTGGGGGTGAGCGTTTGCATTGTCAGCACTCCGTCCATCATCCTTTTGTGTTGCTAAAGTTGTCCTAAGTGGGAAGGGTATGCCCAGATGTGGGTCCCTTGTTCACTGTGCCACTGGAATCAAGCTAGCCTGGCTGAAAAAGGGTGATACCCTGAAACTGGTCCCAGGATCCTTGTTTCCGGTCCAGGGAGAACCTGGCCTGGCAGTTTGGGCTGGACTGTTCCCATGAGGAACAGGGTCAAGACTGATTTGTATATGGCTTGGTCCAAACTGGGGTGGCATGGTGAGCAAAAGAACAATGGATTAAACCCAGATATGTGACTGGGTGTGAGTGTTTGCATTGTCAGCACTCCGTCCATAATCCTTTTGTGTTGCTTGTTGCGGCGGTGGCCTGCTCAGCGGTGCTTGTGGTGGGGGTGCCCTGTTCAGTGGTGCTTGTTGCGGCGGGTCCTTTGCAGTGACTCAGCTGCTGGCGATCCTGTCTGGCCCAGCGGGGCTGGTGCTGGTGGTCCTGTCTGGCCCAGCGGGGCTGGTGCTGGCGGTCCTTCATGGCCCAGCGGGCTGGTGCTGGCGGTCCAGTCTGGCCCAGCAGGGCTGGTGCTGGCGGATGCCTGCTGGGCAGCAGGGCTGGTGGCGGTGGCCTCCTGGGCAGCGGGGATGATGGCGGTGGCCTCCTGGGCAGCTGGGCTGGTGCTGGCCTCCTGAGCAGCAGGGCTGGTGGCAGTGGCCTCTTGGGCAGCAGGGATGATGGCGGTCGCCTCTTGGGCAGCAGGGTTGTGGCGGTGGCCTCCTGGGCAGCAGGGCTGGTGGCGGTGGCCTCCTGGGCAGCAGGGATGATGGCGGTGGCCTCCTGGGCAGCTGGGCTGGTGGCAGTGGCCTCCTGGGCAGCGGGGAGGATGGCAGTCCCCTGCTGGCAGCAGGGCTGGTGGCGGTGGCCTCCTGGGCAGCGGGGAGGATGGCAGTCCCCTGCTGGCAGCAGGGCTGGTGGCGGTGGCCTCCTGGGCAGCAGGGCTGGTGGCGGTGGCCTCCTGGGAAGCGGGGATGATGGCAGTCTTCTCCGCCCTGCTGCTCTTCCCAGACTTGCTGACTTTCTTGTGGCCCTTCCCCACCTTGAAAGGTGTCGCAGCTGACTCCACACTCCCACCTGTACCCCTAGGAGCAGCTTTGGTGGCTGGAGTTTTCTCCCTCTCCCACCGGGCACTGGCCAACTTTTGATGCTTGACAGGTGGGGGACTGTCCGTGCTGTGGCTCCGTGCCACACTGGCTGCCCTGGTGGCCGGTGCACTCCAGATTCCGGTGACTACAGGCACCACTGGTCCCGGAGATGTTGTGGCTGAGGTGCTAGGTTGGGACCTGGAGAGTTGGGCCCTAGGAGACGGACAGGGTGGGGGAGGTGAGGGAAAGAGGTCAAGGTTGGACAGGAAACGTTTTTTGGAAACACTGGGGCGGGTAGCTGGAGGGTGTTTGAGAGTGGGGGAAGAGGTTGTGGTTTTAAGAGGTGTTCGTTTGGTGACTTTGGGTAAAGGTGCATGCGCTGGAGGCTGTCGTGAGGTGGATGGCTGTTGGGTGGGTGTGTGCCTGCGTTTGTGTATCTTGGGAGGTGGCGTCACAGACACACTGGGAGAGGACACAGGGGAGGTGTGAATGGCAGTGGGGGTGGTGGATGCATGTGAGCGGGGTGTGGTGGTGGATGTGCTGGTGATGGAAGTAGTGGCTGTAGATGTAGTGCATGCAGGTGTGAGTGTAGACGAGACTGGGAGGGAGGAGGGAGATGAGGAGGAGGGGGACACAGTGAAGGCACTGGATGTTGGTGTGTCTGCATGTGTGTGATGCTTGCATGAGTGCCTGTGGGATGTGTGGTGCTTATGTTTGCCAGAGCTTCCCTTGTGTGTTGATGTCTGTGCATGCTGGTCTGAAGGTGTGCTTGGGATAGGCTGAGGTACAGGGGATTGGGTCTGATTGGAGGAAGGTGGAGGGGGGAGGCTAGAGATAGGGAAAATGGCTGCCATCAGTGCTGAAGCCAGAGTCTGAAAAGCTTGCTGAAGGGCCGCCTGACCAGAATGAATGCCCTCCAGGAATGCATTTCTTTGTTGCTACTGCCTTTCTACACCCTGGATGGCATTCAAAATGGTAGACTGCCCAACAGTGAGGGACCTGAGGAGGTCAATGGCCTCCTAACTGAGGGTAGTAGGTGTGACAGGGGCAGGGGCTGAGGTGCCTGGGGCGAAGGTGTTGCCCACCCTCCTACGTGAGCGGGCACGGGGCAAAGGCTGAGGGGCTGCTGGGAGGGCGGTGCTGGTAGTGGGGGTGGCGGCTGTACCTGTAGATGGGGGGGGCACAGATGTTCCCACCACCACAAGGGAGCTCCCATCAGAGGACAAGTCCGTGTCACTGGTGTCAGCTCCTGTCCCAGCCGTGGAGCTCCCCTCGCCCTCCGTCCCACTGGTGAATTCCGAGTCCGTAGTTTCGCCCTCCAGGGCCATGTGGGATGTTGCTCCCTCCTGCTCCTGTCCCACTGCTCCTCCGCCTGATGATGCTAATGCACACAAGAGCAGGGAGACCACAAAAAGGGGGGGGACGACAGATGCACATGTTGGGTGCATGCAAGCCCCCTGCACTACGCCGCGCACTTGGGCTCCACTGTTCAATCCCTGGGACATGGCCTACAAGGCTATGGATGACATCTGCACACATGGATGACACAGGAGCCTGACTAGGTGTACTTGGCACTGTACACAGGTGGGGTGGGGTGCCACAGGGTCTGCCAGAAGAAGGGGACCTAACTAGCACACTTGCCCTAGGGAAACCCACAGCCCACCTTCCCCACCCAGACACCTCCACTGCACGCAAAATCAGCAGACTGAGAGTGTACTCACCACCTTGTGGCTGCTGTGATGCCCTCAAGCGGCCATCAACTCTGGGTACGCCACCACCAGGATCCTGAACATCAGGGGGGTCATAGTGCGAAGGGCACCCCTCCCACGTTGGGAGGCCATCCCCAGCTGGGCCTCCGCCGTAACATACCTATGTTACACATCACAAGCCCATGAAGGATGCAAGCAGATGACACACGTTGGTAACCACACCTGTGAAACCGTAATGGAAATGTACAACTCAGTTAGCAAATACTACTTCAAATTGACAGACAGGATAGAGGTAGAAGTGTGAAAGTAAATGTAATAGTAAACAAATTGTTCTCACCTGTGTGTCACTGGAAATATTGCTCTATGACAGAGTCCCTGTTGTCAATGTCTTCTTCCTCTGCTTCCTCCTCATCACTGTCCACAGGCTCCACAGCTGCCACAACACCGTCATCTGGACCATCCCCCTGCAGAAAAGGCACCTGGCGTCGCATAGCAAGATTGTGAAGCATAGAGCAGGCGATGATGATATGGCACACCTTCCTTGGTGAGTAGAATAGGGAACCACCTGTCATATAGAGGCACCTGAACCTGACCTTCAGGAGGCCGAAGGTGCGTTCGATCACCCTCCTAGTCCGCCCATGGGCCTCATTGTAGCATTCCTCTGCCCTGGGATTCCTCACTGGGGTCAATAGCCATGACAGGTTGGGGTAACCAGAGTCCCCTAATAGCCACACACGGTGCCTCTGGAGTTGACCCATCACATAAGGGATGCTGCTATTCCGCAGGATGTAGGCGTCATGCACTGAGTCAGGGAACATAGCATTTACCTGCGAGATGTACTGGTCTGCCAAACATACCATCTGTACATTCATTGAATGATAACTCTTCCAGTTCCTGTACACCTGTTCACTCCTGTGGGGGGGGACCAAAGCCACATGGGTCCCATCAATGGCACCTATGATGTTAGGGATATGTCCCAGGGCGTAGAAGTCACCTTTAACTGTAGCCAAATCCTCCACCTGAGGGAAAACGATGTAGCTCCTCACGTGTTTCAGCAGGGCAGACAACACTCTGGACAACACGTTGGAAAACATAGGCTGGGACATCCCTGATGCCATGGCCACTGTTGTTTGAAATGACCCACTTGCTAGGAAATGGAGCACTGATAGCACCTGCACTTGAGGGGGGATTCCTGTGGGATGGCGGATTGGTGACATCAGGTCTGGCTCCAACTGGGTACACAGTTCCTGGATTGTGGCACGGTCAAACCTGTAGGTGATGATTAAATGTCGCTCCTCCATTGTCAACAGGTCCACCAGCGGTCGGTACACCGGATGATTCCGCCATCTCCTCACATGTCCCAGCTGACGGTGCCTAGGAAGGACAACAGCGACCACAGAGTCAACCAATTCTGAGGTATGTACCCACAGCTATGCAGAACACGACACAAAATACAAAATTCTTCCTGTATGTGTGTTGAGTCCAGGCCTAGGTATGTGTGACTCAGTTGAAAATGAAGCCATGTGGGCCCCTGAAATGGCGGATGCCTGACCTGTAAAGTGGGACAATGGGATGTGAGGTAACTGCGCTGGCGTTGTACACCGTCGCGGTAGGCGGTTGTAGACTGCGGCGCAATGCTGCATTGGTTAACATTGGACCCTATGGGTCCCAGGAGCCAATGACGAAGTGCGCCGGCAGTGATGATAGGCACCGCCGCGGATGTCACCGCCGCGGACGTGACCGCCATTTTCTATCTGTTCATTCACTCGATACCTGATCTTCGACAGGAGAGGACCTACACTGCAAGTGCTGCTGTGACCTCGGTCTGGAAGAGACAATGGCACGTGCGTCTGGGGAAAGGGCCCCTGCCTTCACTGCACAGGAGTTGGAAAAGCTCGTGGACGGTGTCCTCCCCCAGTACACGCTACTCTACGGTCCTCCAGACCAACAGGTGAGTACATAGGGTGCAAGTTGTGTGGGCTATGCCTGGGTGGAGAGGGCTGGATGTAAGTAGGAAGGGGGCAGAGTTCAGCGAGCATGAAGGAGTATGATTGCATTTGCCTCATGGCAAGGGCACGGATGTGGGCCACTCACTTCGACGGTGCAGTTGCTAATGACTTCTCTTCTTCCCCTGTACATGTCATGTAGGTCAGCGCCCACCAGAAGAAGGATATTTGGCATGCCATCGCCAAGGACGTCCAGTCCCTGGGGGTCCACCAGAGACGGAGCACCCACTGCCGTAAAAGATGGGAGGACATTCGCTGCTGGAGCAAGAAGACGGCGGAGGCTCAGCTGGGGATGGCCTCCCAACGTGGGAGGGGTGCCCGTCGCACCATGACCCCCCTGATGTTGGATGGGCGCATGAGGGCATCACAGCAGACAGAAGGGGGTGAGTACACTCTCATTCTGCTGACTTTGCATGCAATGGAGGGGTCTGGGTGGGGGCTGGAGTGCTGTGGGTTTCCCTAGGCCAGGGCGAGTTCCGTAGGCTAGGCCCCTCCGGAATGCAGGCTACGTGCCACTCCCACTCCACCCCACCTCTGTAGAGTGCCAAGTACAGGTATACATGCCCCTGTGTCATCTATGTGGGCAGATGACACTCATAGCCATGTAGGCCATATCCCAGGAACTGCATCTGTAGAGGCCAAGAGCAATGCGTAGTGCAGGGGGCTGCTGTATCTGTATTGTCCGCCAACGGTAGCGATAAGCCATGCACTCAACCTGTCTTTCTTCTGTTTCCCCACCCCTTTTTGTGCTCTCCCTGTTCTTTTGTGCATCAGCATTATCAGGCGGAGGTACAGTGGCACCGGAGCACGAGGGGGCTGCATCCCACATGGCCATGGAGGGCCACACCACGGACTCAGAATACACCAGTGGGATGGACGGCGACGGGAGCTTCACGTCGGTCACCGGATTTGCAACCAGCGACACGGACTCGTCCTCCGATGGGAGCTCCCTTGTGGTGGCGGCACCATCTGTGCCCCCCACTTCTACGGGTACAGCCACCATCCCCCCTACCAGCACCGCCCTCCCAGCAGCCCCTCAACCTTCGCTCCATGCCCGCTCATCCAGGAGGGTGGGCATCACCTTCGCCCCAGGCACCTCAGCCACTGCCCCTGTCACCCCTGCTGCCCTCAGTGAGGAGGCCATTGACCTCCTCAGGTCACTCACTGTTGGGCAGTCTACCATTGGGAAGGCCATCCAGGGTGTAAAAAAGGGAGTTGCAACACACAAATGCATTCCTGGAGGGCATTCATTCTGGTCAGGCTGCCCATCATCGAACCCTGCAATCTCTGGCCTCAGCACTGATGGCAGCCATTGTCCCTGTGTCTAGCCTCCCCCCTCCAACTTCCTCCACCCAGACCCAATCCCCTGTACCCCAGCCTATCCCATGCACACCATCAGACCAGCCTGCACACACGTCAACACACAAGGGCAGCTCAGGCAAACATAGGCACCACACATCCCACAGGCACTCACACAAGCATCACCCACATACAGACACAGCAACATCCACTGCCTCCACTGTGTCCCCCTCCTCGTCGTCTCCCTCCTCCCTCCCAGTGTCGTCTACACTCTCACCTGCATGCACTACCACTACAGCCACTAGGACTCGCACCAGAACACCCAGCACCACACCCCGCTCACATGCACTCACCACCCCTACTACCATTTACACGTCCCCTGTGTCCTCTCCCAGTGTGTCTGTGACGCCCCCTCCCAAAGTACACAAACGCGGGCACACATACACCCAACATACGTCCACCTCACGACAGCCTCCAGAACATGCACCTGCACCCAAATCATCTAAAGTTACACCTCCTACAACCACCTCCTCTTCCTCCACTCCCAGACCCCCTCCAGCTACCCGTCCCAGTGTTCGTCAGAAACTTTTCCTGAGCAACCTTGACCTCTGTCCCACCACCCCCCTCCAATTCATAGGTCCCGTACTAGCATCTCAGCCAAAAAAAGTCCTGTACCAGTTGTGCCTGTTAGAGGTATGTGGAGTGCACCGGGCACCAGGGCAGCCAGTGTGACACGGAGCCAAAGCACTGCCAGTCCACCCCCTGTAAAGCACCAGAAGTTGTACAGTGCCCAATGGGAGAGGGGGAAGCTCCTGCCGGCAAAACCGCTCACAAGGGTCCCGGGGGGAGTGTCGAGTCAGCTGTGACTCCTCCCAAGGTGGGGAAGGGGCAGAAGAAGTCACCAAAGTCTGGGAAGAGCAGCACGGCGGAGAAAGTCGCCATCCTCCCTGCTGGCCAGGACACCACCGCCAGCCCCATCGTCACTGGTCCGGAGACCACCGTCAGCGTCAGTGCCCAGGAGGGCAGCACTATCGTCACTGGTCTGGAGACCACCGCCAGAGTCAGTTCCCAGGAGGGCAGCACTATTGTCACTGGCCCGGAGACCACCGCCAGAGTCAGTGCCCTGGAGGGCAGCACTATCATCCGGAGACCACCGCCAGAGTCAGTGCCCTGGAGGGCAGCACTATCGTCACTGGTCCGAGACCACCACCAGCGTCGGTGCCCAGGAGAGCCCCGGCAGCCACAGCCCCGCTGGGCACTGAGGGACCGTCATGCCACACACCGCTGCACAGGTCAGAGACAGCAAAGTCAAGCCCCGCTGAACAGGGCAAGCACCGCTGAACAGGGCAAAGACCGCCATGGCAAGCACCGCTGAACAGGTCAAGCACCGCTGAACAGGGCAAGCACCGCCAACTCAAGCATCGTTAGCCCATGTGCGGCTGGGACAGTGATGGAACTGGGACCGTCACTGGGAGCGTGATGCACTCTGGGCACCAGTCCCCCTCCAGAACCAGTGGAGAACAGCATCCACTACCTGAATCCTTAACAGGATGAAGCACTCTGGGCACCAGTCCCCCTCCACAACCAGTGGAGACTGTTATCCACTTGAGAGACTGTGGCTTTGCACTCCCCAGGACCAATCAGTGGGCAAACCACCCACTGGAGAGACTTGAGAGTCTGTTGCTTTGCACTCCCCAGGATGGTACAGTGGGCCAACCACCCACTGGAGAGACTTGAGAGACTGTGGCTTTGCACTCCCCAGGATGGTACAGTGGGCAAACCACCCGCTGGAGAGACTTGAGAGACTGTGGCTTTGCACTCCCCAGGATACATCAATGGGCATGGAGCCCCGTCGTGGATCTGGCGTGGTGCTGTCATCCGGCTGAGGTGCCCTCCCTTCCCTTCCCCCTGAGGTGCTTGTTGTATTTCTATCTGATGCCCCTGCAGTGTTCTCTCCGTTTCTGGACAGGTATCGTGTGTGGGCGTCGCCCATGCATTGTGGGCCCAGTGGTCCACGGACATTGAATTGTGCATACCTGCACTACTAATCGTGATGTATATATTTGGAATGTGTATATATTTATGTATATTTGAGAATACTCTATTTTGATACATTACAATGGTTGTACTCATTTCCTTTTGTCTTTGCATTCTTCCGGGGGGGTTGGGGGTTGTTACTGTGATGTTTGGAAATGCATTGGTGTGTGTGTTGTAGTGGGTGAGGGTTGGTGTGGGGGTGTTGCGTGTGTGTGTCCCTCACTTTTGCCTCCCCCTCCCCTATGTTGTAGGTGCAGTACTCACCGTTGTCTTCGGCGCCGCCGTTGCTGATGTTCGTAGAGGAGCGGGAAGACAAGCGCAGGGAGTATTTGGAGTTCCGGCTCCATGGTGCCCTCCTTCCTCGTGGAGTGTGTTAAGGTGAGCATTTTCCCATTGCAAAAGCTTTTTCCGCCGTGTTTTTATCCACTGTGAATCCGCCCCAGAAAAGGTGGCAGATTGGCCTGTTGTAATATTGTAGGCGGTACTTTGTCTTCCGCCTGTCTGTTGGCGGTGACCGCCGCTGTGCTTGTCTGTACCGCCGTGGCGGTCGGAGTGTTAAAGGGTCTGTCTATGTTGGCGGTTTCCGCCACGGTCATAATTCCCTTTTTTTTTCCGCCGGCCTGTTTGCAGTATTACCGCAGCTTTAACACCGTCCGCCAGGGTTGTAATGACCCCCTTAATCCTTAGAAAAAAGTGAGAATGCTATTGTTTCCAAAGTACCTGGTTAGTGTAAAATATAAAGCCACACGGGAAAGCGTGCATTGAAAAAGTCAGCAATGTGCCGATTCCTTACTTGCAAGTGAGTCTGTGCGTCGTTTCCTTCCCTGGTCGGGTCAGCGTTGCATAATTTGTATCCCTCGCAAGAGAGCGAGGCATCGATTTCCGGAAGGGACATCTCGGATCTGAGCAAAGTCGGGTTGACTTGGACACCCAAGAACAATGCGTGGAAAATCCAGTCGCACAGTATCAGAAAACCGCTCTGTGTGGGGTTTGCACAGTTTTCAGCCTCCATAAGCGGGTGGTGCGTGTTGTTTCTCCAGTCAGGATGCATCAATCTCCCAGTCGCAATGCAGCTGGAGCATTAATTTCAGCTGCAAAGCCGGCAGTGCGTTATTTATCAGCCACGTTGCGGAAGGTGTGTCAAAAATTTCCCCGCATGGTGTTCTGTGCATGGATTTTCAGTTCTTGTCTGCCAACTTCACCTGTCAAGGGCCCAAGCACTGGATAGGGCACCACTTTGCAGGGCAGGAGTCTCAGCAGAGAGTCCAGGGCTGGCAGGGGAAGTCTTTGATGGCCCTGAGACTTCAACAACAGGAGGAAAGCTCAGTTCAAACCCTTGGAGATTCTTCTCAAGCAGGAATGCCCAACAAAGGCCAGTTTTAGTCCCCTTCCAAAGACAGAAGCAGCAACTGCAGAATAGCCCAACAAAGCACAGTTACAGGCAGGGGCAGCATTTGTCCTCAGCTCTTCTCCTTGGCAAAGGTTCCTCTTGATTCCAGAAGTGATCTAATTTTCAGGGGTTTTGGGTCCACTGCTTATACCTCTTTCTGCCTTTGGAGTAGGCAAACCTCAAAGGAAAGTCTCTTGTTTGTAAGATTCTGCCTTGTTCAGGCCAGGCCCCAGACACACACCAGGGGCATAGAAACTGCATTGTGTGAGGACAGGTACAGACCTTTCAGGTGTGAGTGACCACTCCTCCCCTACCTCCCTCCCTCCCAGCACAGATGGCTCATCAGGATATGCAGGCTACACCCCGGCTCCCTTTGTGTCACTGTCTAGAGGAGAGGAGTCACAAACAGCCCAACTGTCAAACTGACCCAGACAGGAGATTCACAAATAGGCAGCATCACAGAATGGTTTAAACAAGAAAATGCCTACCTTCTAAAAGTGGCATTTTCAAACACACAATCTAAAAGCAAACTTTAATAAAATAAGTATTTTTAAATTGTGAAGTTAGAGACCCTAAACTGTATATTTCTATATGCTGCACTTTAACAATATTTAAAGGCAGCACCCATGTTAACCTATGAGAGTGATAGACCTTGCACCGTGAAAACTGAATTGGGCAGTGTATCACTGTCAGGACATGTAAAACACATTAGTATATGTCCTACCTTAAACATATACTGCACCCTGCCCATGGGGCTACCTAGGGCCTACCTTAGGGGTGCCTTACATGTAAGAAAAAGGAAGGTTTAGGCCTGCAAAGTGGGTACACTTGCCAAGTCGAATTGGCAGTTTAAAACTGCACACACAGATACTGTAGTGGCAGGTCTGAGCCATGTTTACAGGGCTATTAATGTGGGTGGCACAACCAGTGCTGCAGGCCCACTAGTAGCATGTGATTTACAGGTCCTTGGCACCTCTATTGCACTGTACTAGGGACTTACTAGTAAATTAGATGTGCCAATCATGGAAGGCCAATTAACATTCATTTCACATAGGAGCACTTGCACTTTAACACTGGTTAGCAGTGGTAAAGTTCTCAGAGTATCAAAAACAGTAAAAACAGAGTCCAGCTCACATCAACAACCTGGAAAACAGAGGCAAAACATTAGGGGAGACCACGCCAAGGATGCCAAGTCTAATGGTTACAATGACCAAACATCTGGTGGTGTAATAGATACGTATTTCAGTGTTGTGGCACAGGCCTTTTGGCCTGCAATGATGAAACACATATGCAGCTACAAAAAAGATCATACTGGATCATTGTTTACCTGATATGAAGGGAGAATGCATGGATTGCATTTGATCAGAACATATTTCAATGCCATATGATCCCACACATGAGACAATTGGACCAACACACCACAACAAACCAGTATATTCTGCAGCTCTGAATTCCACCCACCCACTATCCAAGCTGCATTGGCGTAGAACTCATACACCCTAAATTTGTGACTAACATTACCTGGATCAATCCATGTCCACTTCACGTCAGAACAGCAACAGATACCTGCCAATGTCACAACTCTCAAATGTCCACATGAGGATGGCATAGTTAAAAACAATGCAAAAGTTGATACCTAAGACCAAAACCTGAAATCAAACATCAGTAGATCCCCATACATTGCAATGAGACTGACACAAACAAAACAGATAATCAAGGGAGTGAAATGTTCATGTCCGACTTAGCAATTAAACCTTGGCTGTATAATGCAAAGCATAAGATCCCCTGTCTTTTGAAAAAAAAAAAACTACTCTACACACCCTGATGCACAGCTCCTCATACAGTCACAATAATCACATAACATTCCATACTTTCACTCAAGTAAAGTAGTGATTGATGAGATCTGCCAGAAAGTTTTCATCTTCCTCTTCATCACTGTCATCTTTACTTGGCATTTCAAAATTCTCACCCGGTGGCACTGCTAGCTCCCCCTCATCTAGAATGTATGGGATATCCCTCCATAGGTAAATGTTGTAGAGCATGCAGCAGGACACAACGATCTTACAAACGTTTTTGGGTGAGTAGAGGAGGGTTCCACCTGTCTTGTCCAGACACCTAAATCTGGCCTTTAGGAGTCCAAAAGCCCGCTCCACGACATACCATGTTCTTCCATGGACATCTTTGAAGTGGACTTCCCCTGGCGTAGTTGGGTTCCTCACCTGCATCAACAACATGGATGGCTTGGGTATGCAGAGTCCCCTGTAATGGAGTGGGACATATGTGCAACTATGAGTCCCTCTCATTGCAATTTTTCAGCAGACATTGCACACAAACAAACAGGACTTATATGACTTACCAACCAGCCATGCCCTCTCTTCATACAGTCGTCACATCACCTGGTGGATTGCACTGCACCGCATCTTGAAGGCATCATGGACTGAACCCGCATAAAGGGCATAGACCTGTGAAATTTACAGGTCTGCCAAAAAAACAACTTGGGCATTGATGAAATAGAAGATCTCTCTGTTGCGGTGTACTTGTTCATTGCCATGTGGTGGGAGCAAGGCAACATGTTTACCATTAATGACTCCAACTACATGTGGGATGTGTGCCAAACTATAAAAGTCAGCCTTCAAATGGGCTAAATCCTCACGTTAAGGAAACTGGATGTAGCTCGCCAGGTGTTTCAGCATTGCTGAGAGTACATCCTGCAAAACAAAGCTGAACATAGGATGGGACATCTCAGCAGGGAGGGCCAATGTATTTTGGAATGACACTGTGGCCATGACTCGTGCAATTTGTGGTATGCTATTTGGATGATGAATGGCAGGTATCAGATCAAGCTCCAACTGATGACATAGATCCATGATTGTTTGCTGTTTCAGTTTGTAGATCTGGATGATGTGGCCTTCTTCCATGGTCTGAAGTTCTGGCAGTGGATGATAGACAGGAGGCTGTCTGATCCTCTACCTCCCTGGATACGTATATACGGTATATGACAAAAAAATGATTTTGGCCATCCTTCAGTGTGTCCCTTGCAACATAAATGATGCATGTCACTGAAAAACTGTGAAAAGGCATGTTGTAAGTTGAGGACATGATGCACGGTACACATCAGAACTGGAAATCACACCAAAGAAACGTACCCCCCTTGCTTTGCAACCCATGTGTACACATCATCTATCTAGCAATAAACAATTTGTGCATGAAACTTGCCACTCGGACTGTGACTTCATGTCCCAAGTTTTAAAATGACCTTTGTTAGGGGGGGACTGTGCCCCAAAGCAAATTGCCACATGTGCCTAACAATGTGCAAAAATAGTGTCCAAATAGTTGGAGCTACATTGCAGGGCAAGACAGGTACTTATAATTAAAAAACAACTTTTTCTGAGCTGTCACGCATTTTTTCAGAGGCATATAACGCATTTTAGGCCTCTAAAATGGTGCCTGTCTGACCTGCTCCACTAGACATTAGGAACTGCCAGTAACCACCAGTGGAAGTCACCATGGTGGTAGGTGGTTGCAACCGTGATGGACACAGTCATAGGCTAACGTTGTTGCCAGTGGCAGTTGCCGGCCAATGGCTGTGTCTGCCGGCAGTAACACCCACAAATGGGGTGGACGTGACCACCATGTTCTGAAAAATCCCTCACTTGACTCCTGACACTGCTGACAGCAAGCCTTCCATTACTTGAGCTGTTGTGTATCACCCCTGGGATCAATCATGCCATATCCAGCAGGTGATAGAGCCCCTGCCTGCTCCCCAGAGGAGCTGGAGAGGCTGGTCACAGAGGTCCTACCTCTGTATGAACAGCTCTGTGGTACACCAGAGGAGCAGGTAAGTGCCTCATGTCCACATTTGTTTTTCTCTACTTCAGTATACATTCCCTCTTCACAGACGAGATTGTGCCCATGTGTGCCAGAGTGTGAGGTCAATGCCATGGAGGTGCAGTCGGTGTAGCATCAATGGGAAAGTCAATGTGCATGTATCTGTATTTGTGTTCAGTGCCAGCTGTTGAGCCCTAAAACATTTGTTGTGTGTGTTTTGAGTGTAACCTGATCTACCTTATGCTGGATGCACAAACGTGGGTGATGTGAAAACACAGCCATCCCCATACATCTCTTACCACATGGATGTTGTCAATGTGAGGCAACATGTATGTGCATGACAGCATGAACTGTGTATGCGTGTTCTATGTGTGAGGTGTGTGTAACATGAGATATGTGTATGTTGCCACTGAGATTTTAAACCATATCTCACCTTGCTAAAATCTTGTCTTAAAGGCGTATCCTTACTCACTCTGCCCTTCACCTTGCCATACACATAGGACATGCCAAATTGCTGTTGGCTACATGATGTACAATCATGCCTGGAAGTGATGGGAATGGAATTTCATGTGTGTTCTGTCTGATCAGCCTGCAGCGACATGTGACTGTCAAATGGTCTCCCAGTATGGGGCCAAGTCTAGGCTGGTGTTGTGTCACTTTTGCTATGTAACTGTGGCACTGTGCCCAACCCCTGTAATTTGCATCTTGTTGAGGCCCTTTCCCTGATGAGTATGACACTGTTTTAAGGGGAGAGTTGATGACCTGTGACCAATCTGCACTTGGCATCAATGTCAATGTGTGTATCTGTCCACTGACCGGTCCTTCACCTACACAAACCTGTTGTCACCTTCACACAGGTCCAATTAGTCCTGTGCAGGCTTATATCATAAATGATAGTCCCACAGTCCAGACAGTGTGCTGATTCCTGGAAAGCCATGATATGTGAGTCAGTCAGTAAATGGACAATGCATGCCTTTGTTTGTTGGATGCCATCTCTGTAGCATGGACACATGTGTCCAAAAGCATGTTCTGGGGCACAGGTACATGACACAGAACCTAACCCCCTGAGGTGGCATGAGTATGTATTTGTAAGCCCATATGTCCACACATGAACAGTATAGACACTTCCTGTACACACAGCACCAGTCCCCTCAATGTTACCCATATGTAATGTTTGAGTTTGTACTCTGGCAGTAGCCTGTATGAACTGTATGCAGAGATGAAATCTCACAGAGTATGAGTGTTTTATTGCATTCATGCCTAAGGTGTCTATCTTTCAGAAGCCAAAGAGGTGTAATGTGTCCCATAGTTCCTCAGATGTCAGTCAGATTGCTAGAGCATGTCCCACTAGGTGTCAATTGACCTGCTTAGTCAGTGGAGGGCCTGAGCAGGGTTGTGGGTTGGTCAGCAGATTGGGAAGGGTTTGTAGTCATTTCCATGTACTCAATGGTCAGTATGTGCCACAGTTGGGCAGTTTTGGCAAAAGCTTTGTGTACTGACATGTATGTGACTCAGCCATTTAGGAAGGGACCTGTAGGCATAATTTAATCCCTTGTCTTTTGCATCCATGCAGATGAATGCCCATCAGAAGAAAGGGATTTGGAGAGCCATCGCCAAGAAGGTGTGGACCCTGGAAATCCACAGCCAGTGGCACACCCACTGTTGCAAGAGGTGGGAGGACCTGAGATGCTGGGCCTGGACGAACACGGAGGCCCAGCTGGGGATGTCCTCCCAAAGTGGGTGGGGTACCCATAGGACAATGACCCCCCCCAATGGCCTACATTCTGTTGATGGCCTACCCGGAGCTTGAGGGGCCATTGAGGGCAGCACAGCAGTCACAAGGAGGTGAGTATACAGCAAATTCCTGGGATGAGCAATGTGTCACACCTGCACCCCCACCTCAGATCCCTACAAGGAACAAGATAAGAAGATGGACTGCCCTGCTGGACCCCTGACCTGCACCTGGACACTGTACTCTGAAGGCTTGCAGGTTTGTCCCGCTGAAAGGCTCCAGAGCCCTAGACTTCCTGGATTTTACCAGGGGCTTGTGGAAAGGCAATCTAATGACATTGCATCAAAATCGGCTTGTTAAGGAGGGTCAACCAATGTCAGGGACAAAAGCTCCGAAAAAGTTTGACCGAAGCCTCCCATGAAGTGTATCTGAGGAGGGCTCCATTGAGTTAGCCTTGAGCTTTCGACTTGATCCCGGATGAAAATTTCTGTCTTGAGAAAGTTTAGAACATAGCACACTTGACCGAAACCTCGTGCAATGTGTATCTGAAGAGGGCTCCAGCGAGGTCGTCCTTAACTTGTGTCTACATCCTGGTCGGGGGAGAAATCTTCAAAACTTTGTCTAAGTGTGAAACTAAAATTTTGACCAAGGCATCCCGCTCAATGTAGCAAAAAAGGGTTCCATTGAGGTCAGCCTAAACTCTTGACTTTGCCCCGATCGAGTGTGACTAGATATCCAGATTGATGCTTTTGATTTCTAAGAGCTAGAAAACATTTAGGGCTTCATTACGACTTTTGTGGTCTGACGGTAAGACAACTGCAGTGACAGCTGCCAAAGTACCACCATGTTGGCGGAAACCCAACTACTCTATTAGGAGACACACTGAGAAGTCTTCCAAAAAACAGCCAAATCCCTGAAACTGTCAGGACAATACAGAACGGAAAAGAGGTGGTGTGACAACCAGCCTGTCAGCCTGATAGAAATCTACCCATCAGATTAGGATCCACAAATCACAACAGTGGTACTTCCATGGTGGAAAACCATTGGCGGTGCAAACTGTGGTGGTGCAAACTCACAGTACATTGAACACTGCACCACATTTGATAGTTTGAATACCCCACACCGGACACACATATACACATAGCTAAACACTTTACTATATACAAGCAAAATTGTACACAGAAATAGGAAAACCAATATTAAGCATCCACATACATTTCCTACGCACACCTCACATACCTGCACAATATACACAACAGACATTTTACTACCACACACAATCCACAACAACTGTCACCCCCTCACATCGAAGCACCTACGTCTCACAGTTTACCTTTTACTCTAGCCTTTCATCTTTGAACACAATCACACCGTCTTCAGCACCAATACCATGTTCCCACAAAAAAAACATGTTGGACGGATGAGGACTTGAGGGTCCTGATGGACGAAATTGTCAGGACAGAGCCACACCTGTTTGGATCACAGGTCCAGCAAACATCAATTGCCAGGAAAATTGAGTTGTGGCAAAGACTAGTCAACAGGGTCAAGCCTGTAGGCAGCTATCCACGCACAAGTGAGGACATCAAGAAGAGGTAGAACGACCTCAGGGGGAAGGTACGTTCCATGGCATCCAGGTACCAGCTGGCGGTACACAAGACTGGCAGTAGACCCCCACCTCCTCCCCCTACTTTCAAATCTTGGGAGGAGAAGATGGACATACTGAATTCTGAGGGCTTGACAGGAATACCTGGGGGTGTTGAGTCGGGTAAGTCCCAACAAAATACATGTAACCTATTTGTCATGTCCTGCATGCTCCCTCACTGCCTTAAATCACCACAATTCACATACAACTGACTACACCTCTGTCCAAATGTTCTAATGCCTCTCTCTGGCATACCACATGTCCACCTAACTCACCTGGCTACACAGACCTTGGAAATGACATGTGAAGTACTGGCCTATCATAGCACTACAATTCAAGGAATGCAATAACCCAGCATCGTGAAAATCAGAACAGTGCACAAAATGTGAGATGTCATGCATGTGAAACTAACTACCAATATAAGCCATCTTGATTGTGCAAGTAGGTAACAATGAAAGGCAATGACAGCAATGCAATGGCCCACTCTCACTATCATTACCAAGACAACACAGCTATAGCTGAGTACCCAATCACAATGCTCATAAAACAAAGATACCTAAGATTAAAATGTACTCACCTGGGATGGAAATATTGATGCAGAAGTGGATGCACATGTAGTACAATCAGTTACAGGTCAATATCTATTTCATACTCCCATACTGTATTAGTGCTCTGACATTGTGCATTGTACACCTCTTTGATGTGCCACGTATCATGTCAGGCACTTCAGAATGCAACAAAGATAAATACCGATGGCAATAATCTGAGAACATAAGATGGTATCAGTAGTCTAATCACTACCAACATCGTTTAACAGCCACAAGCATGGTGTATGATATGGAAATTACAGAGTCTCATGTTATAGTAAGCAAGATTGTGCAGCAGATGTCATTGTCATTTCTGGGGATCATGTTAAGGCACTGTCTGCATCTAATACAATATCAAGTATACCCTAAATTTAACAGCAACTCTGTGTTCTACTTCTCCCACAGGTAAGCTTGCCAATGTCACCATGGACAGGATACCAGAGACTGCCACAACCCCACCGGATGAAGGCCCCAGTGAGGATATCACACCCCTGGATGTATGGACATCTGAAGAGGAAGCTGGCCTATCAAGGACACCTGTTCAGTCAACAACTGTCAGCTTCACTCTGCTCACATTGACTCCTCCCAGCCCTGTTCCATATATATATATATATCAGAGGTAACCATTCACCCCAAAAGCTGTGTGCCAAGGACTGTATCATCCATTGCATGCTCCACAGTGCAGGTACCTGAGTCTCCTCTTGTCACCCCTGACAATGATGGTCCTACTACCACTGGGAGTGGGCACCCTGTGACAAGGGGCACAAGCACATAGGGGTAGGGTGCGTGAGAAGGATGCTGTGCCCCTGCAGATGGGGGCTGCAAGGGAGAATACTGGCCAGGAAACCATCTCCCAAATCTTGGGGGCATTCCAAATTTCCCAAGGCATGTTGGGCCAGCTATGATGTGGGGAATCCAACAGCTGCAGAGGACCCATGAACAGGAAGTCATGGAACGGTGGCAGGCACAAAATGCCAGTCTGGCTTCCATTGCTGGGGTACTGAGGGACATCAACACTACCCTGAGTTGGACTGCAGCACAACATCAGGCCTCTTTCACTAGAAATGAGTCTACAGGCCCTTCTACTACTGAGGCTGCTAGTGGAATGGAAACCCTGTCTGGGGAAGGGTATGCCTCAGACACTCTACCCTCTGTAGAAGAGGAATCCCCCGCAAATGTGGACATCCACCCAAATATCCAGGAGGAGCAGATGCCAAGACAAAATCCACTGCCAGGATGTTAACCTCTCCTAACTTGTTCCCCTTGTTTGCCACAGATACACCCTGTTGATTGTTCTTAAAGTAAACTCCATTGTTTCATGGTACAAGGGCACTGGACTTGTGTCTCTAGATGGTGTGACAGCTACCCTCATGATTCCAGCCACCATGTCTGAACCCTTCACTGTTTAGATTGTGCTACTGTAGATTCCCTGTCACACATGTTGCTTAACTGTTCACAATGCATCACACTTTAACACAGGTCTTATGTATGTGTCATTTATCTACCATGTACAACTGTGATGCATGACAACTCTGCTATCAATATGCCCCTCTGTATTGTACAACCTACGTCATGTACATCACATGTGGACATTATCAGCATAAGACTCATTACATCAGGATTCAAACCATGGATAGATTCAAAAGGTTTAGTATGCCACATTTGAACACATTTATTGGTAGATATGCAAACAGCACATTGAGTATAACTGACTGTAACATCAAGATGTCTGCTAAGGTGGCAAACACTGCAATCCACAGGAATCAGAAGCTAGGGACATATTAGTCTTCCCACAAGCCAGAAGGCATACAGAATGATCCTTTGTATCACCTGGTAAAACCTTAACACATGACCATATCTTTTCTCCCTAAAGTACTTACCCCATGGTACAGACAGATATCAGTGCTGATGTCCCCAGTCCCGGAATCTTTCACTTACATTGGTCACATACCTATGCAGTTGCCACTCACCTAAGTCAGTTCACAGAGACATTCACATTGTTCTGCAAAGTAGGAACACACTGACAGCTAGGTCCAGGGTAGGTTACATACAACAATAAACATTGTGATGGTAGATGGCATTATTCCACATTTTTACATGTGCCAGACACTTATGCACCATTTGACTGCCTCCAGTACCCTACGGGTAAACTTGAGGGGTAGACACAATTTCAGCCTGTTGTCCTGACAGTCTGGCCATGTAACTTACACTCCTCAGACTCATTGCATTCAGTACCTGGTTTCAGCCATGTCCACTTCTCATGTGTGCCTGCAATTCCCATTTGTCTTTGACACTGACTGTGACTTGCCAACAATGATGAGCCAAACTGGAAGTCGTCAAATCTGTGATTTACATAGATAACAGAAAGGACATACCAGAAAACATTCCTCAATGCAGACAAGTCATGTTCACATGAGTGGCACTGCAAGTGCATTAACAATACATAATAATGGATACCAGTCTGTTGTTTCCAAAATATCACATTCCAGTCTGCATGCACAACTCACGCATAGGGATTTCAGCTACCAATACCCCATAGCTGATGGTAAAGAGGAGGTGACATGCTACACATCAACACCAGCTTAATAGCTTTAATTACTACATCATAAATACATCACATACCTTGAGTCAGTTGAAGTACTGATTGATTAGATCTTCCCTGGAGTCTCCTCCTTCACACTATTCTGGCTCATCATCACTTGGCAAATCACCATTTCTACCCTCAGGTACTGGATGCTCCCCCTTATCTGGTAGAAATGGTATCTGACGTCTCAAAGCAATATTGTAGATCATACAGCAGGCAACAATTATTTGACATACCTTGTTAGGTGAGTAGTAGACGTCTCCTCCTGTAATGTCCAAGCACCTAAATCTTGCCTTCAGGAGCCCAAATGTCTGCTCCACGACACGCCTTGTCTTCATTGTAGCAGACATCCCCTAGCATGGTTGGGTACTTCACTGATGTCAACCATCAAGGACGGGTAGGATAGCCAGGGTCACCTGTAAGCAATTAGACAGAACAACACAAACATATATGTGGGACATACAACATTGTGATGGCAGGATACAAACACACTTTTCAATTGTAACTTACCAACCATCCAGGCCCTCTCTGTGTTGAGTCATGTCATCAGCAATGGGACATTGCTGTTACACATGATGAAGGAATCATTGATCCTGGATACTTAGCACTGACTTGTGAAATGTACTTGTCTGCCAGACACACCACTTGAACGTTGATAGAGTGGTAGTTTTTCCTGTTCCTATACACCTGTTTATTGACACTGGGGGGAACCAGGTCTACATGGGTGCCATCTATGGCTCCAAGCGCATGTGGAATGTTTCCCATAGCATAAACCTATGTCTTCACACAGGTCAAATCTGCACACTGGGGAAACCTGATGTATCTGTCCAGGTGTTTCAACAATGTACACAGTACATCCTTTAAAACCCGACTGAACATGGGCTGAGACATCTCTGCAGTTAGGGCCACTGTATTCTGAAAGGACACAGTGGCAGGAAGTGTAGCACTGACATGACTTAAACAATGAGAGGTATGCTATAGGTATTGCGTATGGCAGGCATCAGATATGGCTCCAACTAATCACAAAGATGCATGATAATATGCTGATTCAGCCAATATGTCTGGATAGAATGTCTTTCTTCCATGGCGTACATGTCTACAAGTGGACGGTATACTGGTGATTGTCTTTCTCTCCTCACGGCTGGGTATTTATTTGGAAACATGTAATATAATATGTGACATGAAGCATGCACACATCATGTAAATGTCCATATACATATCTTCTGTTGAGGTTGGCTAAAACTTCTGATATCTAAAGTAAAGCACATAGCTATGCTTCCATGACACTCTCCTTTTTGCACATTCCCTCAATTACCTAACATACTACACATGCATAATTATCTGTGACTGCATTTGTTTGGTGGTCCAACTGACTTAACGCACCGCACACATTTTGTTGCACATTATCTACATAAACAACGTACATAGGATCCTCAGAAAAGGTGTAGATTGCTATCACCACATGTCCTTCAGTTACACAGCTTTTACTGCTCACATGCACACATAGAGAACTAAAAATGAAGGCAGTACTTACAGGTATACTGCACAATATAGGTCTTAGTTCATGATGCAGATTACATAATTCTTCCATACATAAAATGTGTTCAAAATGGCACCCACCTGACCTACTGTACTGGATAAGTGGAAGTGACCTAAGTCCACCGGCAGAAGTTGTCATGGTGGTAGGGGGTCACAACCATGCTGCAAATTGCCATTGGTAAACATTGCTGCCTTTGGTGGACTTGGGCCAATGAAGATGTCTGCAGGCAGTGGCAGCCCTGTATTTGGCGGGCGTGACCGCCTTTTTCTGCAGTATTGCTCACTTCACTCCTGACTCTGCTGCCAGCAAGACCTCCACTACCTGAGCTGCTGTATACTGCCTCTGGGAGCTATCCTGCCACTTCCTGCAGGTGATAGGGCCCAAGCCTTCACCTCTGAAGAGTTGGAGAAGCTTGTGGAGGAGGCCCTACCCCTGCATGAACAGCTAGATGGTGCACCAGAGGAGCAGGCGAGTCCAGTGTTTTACCAATGTGTAAAAGGTGTGGTGTATGGTGGTGTACCTGAAATGTAAAGTAGTGAAGTTGTTGATGCATGCAGATGCTAATTTGTACATGACATCAACTGAGAGGATGGGAATGTTTGCCTACTTGCTGTTACTGAAGTGTTCTGTCCATTACTATAGGTATGGTGCATATGGACATTAATTTTTCCTATTGTCTGTGTGATGCATGCAGGTCAACGCTCATCAAAAAAAGGGAATCCGGTGTGCCATCGCCAAGCAGGTGTGAACCCTAGGGGTCCACAGCCAGCTGTGCACCAACTGTAGGAAGTGGTGGGAGAACCTCAGATGCTGGGCCTCAAAGACCGCATAGGCCCAGCTGGGGATGTCCTCCCAACGAGAGAGTGGTGCCCGTTGAACCTGGACCCCTCCTAAAGGCTTGCATTTTGATGGTGGACCACCCAGAGGTAGATGGGTATTTGAGGGCAGCACAGCAGCCACAAGAAGGTAAGTACTGACAGAACCCATTACATGCCGCTGCCAGTTAATTTTATGATGTCTAAGTATTGCAGCTGTGACAATATGGTATGTGCTACAGGTACTACAGTTGCCAACATTGAAACACAGATGTGGTCGTTGTATTGTATATGGGGACATGTTAATCACCTATGTTAACCACATTGTATGACTACATGTGGAGATGCACATGTGACTGTGTCATATGTATAACTCTACTAAGCCATACATATGTATAACCTGCAGTGTCATCCTTCCCACTCAGTGTTCCGAAGACCTTTCACCCAAATGGTAAGTTGTGTTGCTCTTTGGTCTCTGACCAGTTCGATTCCACTGGATCTTGCTCCATCTGCACCTTGGGTCTGATAGATGAGTAATAAGGTCAAGTAATCCTGTGTCATAAAGTAGATGGTAACTTCATGTGAGGCTGTCATCCCAATCAGGATTTTGGATGTGGCAAACTTACTACACGCACTATGATGTTTGAAACATCATCCCCATTGTCATGTCAGATTCATGCATCGGGAAATGTGAAATTTGATCAGGGTGGACATCCTACATAGTGAAAATCATGGTGGTAACAATACAATGGCATTTCAAGACATAACATTGGCATGTGTGTAAATACCTTTTATTCTAATGTATTTGATGTTGAGCAGGTAAGTGGCTAGGCTGCTGATCCCTTAACCCATGAATATTGTCCATGCTACATAAGACATTACCATACCTATATGGGTGTAACATAAACTATTTTGTGTCTACATCATGTGTCAATTGCTAGTTTGTGCATATTGTAATGTTGAAACCTCATCTTTGCCAGACTAACCTTTGTTAATTGGAGGCTGTTTGGACAGTTCTAGTAATGGATCTGCTCATTTCTTCCTGACTTAATACTGTAGCAGGGCTTTTATTTGACATTTACATGTTGGTCTTATGGAATGTGTTGTCAATCAACTGGCTTGACTCTAAGTGTATGTGTCATTCATGGCTACATTATTAATTTGATATGTAAGTATTAGTTCTGGACTTAGGTAATGGGATTGAAATATCTGTACAGTTGTTAGTGATGTAGTTGTTTAGATGTTATGTAGAAGTTTCTAATCAGCATGTATAGTGTAATGGTATGTGGCACATTCTTTGGTGTCGATTGTATTAGAGGTGTTGGTATGCTCCCTGTGGTTGTATTCTGTGTGCTAGGTAGGCCCCTATTACAGGACATTGAAATGTTGTCTATGTGTCAATAAGTTAGGTAAGAGGGTCCAGATATCTTTAGAATTTTTCTTATAGTATTAGATAGATGTTTCAATGACATGGTATGTCATTTTGTGAGACACTCTATTTGAGTATGTCAAATGTACTGTCGTTATCTGAGGTATTTGACATTGTGAAAGATATGGACAGATTCACTAATTAGGTACGTGATTGCAAAGCAACATGTTGTGTTGTATTTGAACTGAGATGAGTTTACTTTCATGGAAAATGACTACTGGTGATGGACTGGGCAAGTGTGGAGTAGGGGGTGGCATAATATTGTGTTTTTAGTAAACTGCATTTCCTAAGAATGATTTGTTGATACACAGTGATGATCTCTATAGGGAGACTTTAGATGTAGCCAATTAATCTTGTGCATGGTCTTTTTGAGTTACTGCTGAATTGATGGGATGGTGATGTAGTGATCAGATGGTTTGCTACTGTAGTGAGTGAGTCTGTGGTCATAGGGGAATGTTGGAAGTATGTTACTGTGACATGATTTAGGCTCTAAATGGTTACTATCTGGGGCTTTATGTGACATAGTTGTGTTGTTACTGGTGTGTATGTTATAATGTATGTGTATGTTAAGAATGTGATGACCCTCTCTCTCTTTCTGTGCATCAGCATCGGCAGGTGAAGGAGACGGGGCACAGCTGAGTGGGGAAGCTGCTGGCCATTGAACCCAGAGTGCCAATACAACTGACACTGAGGGACCCAGTGGCGCAGAGGGTGACGGGAGAGTCACAGGGGAAACAGGATCTAGTTCTCATCATTGGAATCCTCCTCTGTGGACACTACCTGGAAGTAACAGACCTATCTGGGACCACCCCAGCACCATCTCAAACCACCACTCCCCTTACTACCACCATCCTCCCTGCAGCCCCCTGCCCTGTCGTCCATGCCCACTCATCCAAGAGGGTGGGCATCTCCTTGGCTGCAGTTACCTCTACCCCTGCTCCTGTCAGCCTTGCTACCCTCAGTGAGGAAGCTATTGATCTCCGGAGGACATCTCTGTGGGTTAGGCCACCACTGTGAATGCCATCCAGGGACTGGCAACTCAAGTCCAATACAGTAAAGCGTTCTTGGAGGGCATTCACGGTGCACTGGCTGACCCACAGATATCTTTTCAGGCTCTGGCCTCCACAATGATGGCAGTCAGTCACCCTTTGTCTTCTGTCCACCCTCCACCTTCCTCTTCCTCCTCCTCTTCCCAATCCCAAACCCCTCTCCCCTGACCCAACCAAAGCATACAGACTGACAAGCGTTCATCCTCCTCAACATCCAAGGGTGACATAAGCAACATATGCCTGCACACACAGCAACAGTCACAACCTGCCCTGAGACCCCCACCACCCCCAGCATCACAGACACAACACCTGACATACCTGTAGACCACACACCAACATTCACAGATCCAGCCACTGCACCTATCTTACGCACAGGCAGCACCTCAGCAGACCCTCAGACATCCATCCCAGTCACCACATCTGTAGACACCACAACCACAAACACATCTAGATGCAGCACATCCACCATACCTGCAGTCACCACCCCAACAGATACTCACCCATCTACCATGGCATCTCCCAGCATCTCCACACCCCTCCTCCCAAGGTACATAAACGCCCACATTCACATACTCAACAGACACACACTACCCACAAGCATACCTTGCTCAAACATGCACCCAAAACATCCACACAAATACCTCAACCACTCCCTCTCCTTCCACACCCAAAACTTTTTGCATTGACCATACCTGTGTATCTAAAAAAGCTCTCCTTTCAGAGTTTGCCCTTTTGCTTACTCCTTTCCCATCCTGTGATACACCTAAATGTGATGTTTCCCTCACCAAGTCTGGCCCTTTCACTTCAAAGATCTCCCTTGCAAGTTCCCATGCACCTTCCCCTGTCAAGAAGTCTACCCCTCCACCTAAAAGCCAACCATCCCCTAAACCTATTTCCAAGGCCAAACTTCCCTCACAAGCTAGATTCTTCAGGCCCCCTCCAAAACCCAAACGCCCCCTCAAACTCCTCAGATAACCCCTGAGGTGCCTGCCTACCCCATGGGTGCCCCTATCTGTTGAGGTTACATGGCAGTCAGGAATCAAGTTCGGGGCACACATATGTGCACTGTGTGAATTGTATTATTTTACAAAAGGACTGGCCTACGGCCTTTGTTTTTCAAATTTGATGCTACAAATAATGATTTAAACCAACCAGTTGTTGGTTTCCTGATCACATCTTTGTCATGTATTTCTTTCCGCAGTATGTAGTTGTTCCTGGCTGACATTAGTTGTGTGTATGTATGTGTGTGTGTCTGTTCTGCTTGTGTGATGTACATTTGTGGGGTTTATTTGTGCTGGTATTGTGAGTTGTTGGTGTTGTGTGTTTGTTGGTGTGTTGTGTGGCTTTGTGTGCATCGACTGTTTGAGCGTTATATACGTGCAATATTGGACACGGAGTTCTTTGTAGGTTGATCACTAAGTTGTATGATTGTGTATTTGTTTGTGTGTTTTGCCTGTTGCTGTCTTATGTTGTGAAATCTGTGTGATGTGCCGCTGGGTAGTGTCCCCTGTGGGTCCTTGCCAAGTGATTGGAGATGGTGAGGTTGTGTTGTTTTTGTGATGTGTTGTGGTGTTGTGTGGTACCGTTTGAGTGTGGGCCTGTGTAGTGTTGCCATGCGTACCTGTATGTGTTTGTGACATTTGTGTGTGTGTGTATGTGTGGTGTCATTGCCGTGTTTGTTGTAGATATGCGAGAATGTGTGTGGCTCTGTGAATGTGCTTGTTAATGTACTGTTAGGTGTGAGTGTCACCTTCGCACCTCCTTCCAGAATGTATGTTGTGTGTGTACAAAAAATGACAATGTACAACAATAACAGGTAAGTATGTAAACTTATGATTGCTGCTGTCATCGGCGCAGATTCTGAGATCTTTGTGCGAGCAGGAGCAGCGGGAAGGTGTGTAGTTCTGGTTCCATGGTGGCTCCGGATGAGTATAGCTTCCTGAAGGTGGGTGTCTCCTTTTATGCAGTTGGTTTCCGTCTGGGTTTCCATGGTGGTGTGACCAAGGTGGAAACCCTGGAGGTGTGCAACCTCATAATCTGTCCAGCGGAAACATGGTCCCCGCTAGACTGCAGGTAGCTAAGTAGTCCATGGTGGCCAGACCGCAATGGCGGTGGTTTGGCTGTATTCTGTTGTGAATACTGTCATTGTCATATTATGGTGGTCTTCTCCGCCAGCCTGTTGGTGGTACAACTGCCACCACCAATATGACTGTCCTGAGACTGCCAAACTTGTAATGACCCCTTAATCTTTAAAAATGTATGTGTCCAGTTCCCTTTATCTCATTTTGTGTTTTACTTATTTACTGTTTTGTTGATATTAAATGGGTTACACACCTGTTTCCTAAGTTAAGCTTAACTGTTCCTGGCCAAGCTACCAAGGGTTGAGCAAGGATTTCTTTGATGAGACTGTTACTAGACCTAGTGGGGGTTTATGGCCTATTGCTAAGTGCAGGTAGTTACCTGTCCTTACCAGTAATCCAATTTCCAACATCTGCGAATTCCTTCATGAGCATTTTTGAGGCCATGCTTGGAACATCTGCAGTAGGTGTCATGTCAGATGCTGCAGTTTTTCAGCTGTTGACTATTTGCCATGGCTTCCGAGAACAAATATGATGGAGTATGAAAAAAGCAAATTTGGGGGAGAGCAGTGCTGTGGTGGCACAGGGAGCAGAATTGAGAATGAAGGGTTTATGTGATCTCCCTCAGGCATCATGTCTCCCCTCTTGCAGAGTGTGGCTCAGTAGAAAATGTGAGTAACTGATAGGTCAGTGCAAGACTGTTTCCCATATGGACCTCAGATTGTTTGCAGACTCTCCTACAGTTCAAGTAGATTATGGATTAGCAGGGTTCAGGGTTTCAGTCGTACAGGTACTCCAGCCTCAAGGTGCAGCCTTCCAAACAGACAGCCCTTGCATTGAGGATGTGCCTGGATCTAAGTATGGGAATGGTGTCTCTAGTGTTTCTGTATTTTGCGAATCAGTGATTGTAAGGCTTGAGGTGGGAGGGTCTATGACATTCAAGTGGGTTTCATCCAGAAGAGGGATATAATGGCACCACTAAAGCCCATAATGGGACCATTATACAGGAACTTTTAATGTTGAATCAGTGGGAGACGTGCAGAGTTTACCTGGAGTATGACACCCAACAGGAGACAGGTCAGCTCTCAGGAGAGTTAATATAGCCCTGTTAGTCCCCCATCAGGTGTGCAGTGGTTATGTGACTAACTTGGTAGACCAAGTGGCAGAGCCTCTTCCAAGTTGCCTGCCGATGTTACAGCCCAATTTAAATTTTTCCTCTTACACCTGAACCTATAAGGCCTGTACTGGAGGACCTATTACCTTCAACCGGACAGGGGTATCCCACTACCGTTGCTTTGCCAATCCCAGTCCTCCTCTGGTAAGGTGAGTGTGCGCAGAGTGGGTTGTTAGCAACCAACTGGCTGGGGATGAAATTCGGACAGTGTGACCCTGTTGTCATTGCCTGGTCACTGTTTTGATGTTGGACGGTGACCTGTGGTGTGTTGAAGGATGAGTAGTATTCTGCTGTAGAAGAGTGTAAAACAGGAAGGCCAATTGAAGGTAATGGAAATAGTCAAACAGAGAGTTATCTCTGCCCAGAGGAATCAAGACAGTCTCTTTAACTTCTGGAGTTCCACATCCCCTACTGAACAGATGTACATCAAATAACAAAAAGCAAAATCTGCTTACCAATACCTACCTTTCTGCCTAATGTGATGTAATCACGAACAGCGGTTTTGGCTGTAGTCGTGTTCAAAGCTCCTAAGGGAATTAAGAAGGGAAACATACTTGTATTGACCCCCCTCCTCTTTTTCTTTGTCCCCGCTTGACGAACCACCCCGAAACTTCCCATGCACAACAAAAATTACTGGCACACTTCTTTTTGAAAATTTCATGAAGATTCATAAAACAGCATCAAAGAAATAGGCAAGTCAAAACAACACCCTTTCTATGGAAATATGGTCCTATTTCTATGGAAATATATGTATGTATATATATATATATATATATATATATATATATATATATATATATATATATATATATATTATTTTTTTCAAACACTTCCACTCAAAAATGCTGAACTCAAGACAGGTGCTATGTCTGTAATTATGAGAGTGGAACTAATGTTAACTATTCAAAAAAGCTGTACAGAGCCCTCACGGAATGTAAAATGCACTGTGTATATTCCAACAGGAGACTTGTTTCATCAAAGTGCCTTCATCAATGCCTACAGAAGTAAAATGAAGCCGACACTGTGTTTTGAAAATCACATCAACTCTTCCCATTGGAGAATTCCTTGTGGGTAGCAAAAGAGGACTGCCGACATGCCAATTCTGATACCATATATCTAGCTGCCATTTTAGCATAACATATCAGTGTTTTACTCTAAGTGGCAGCAACGACATTTGACACATTCCTTTCATAAAAATCCAATATTACCATAAACTCTGTTCATGGAACAAATTTCCCCAAACATTCAAAAACTGGTTTATTAGTCCATATAAAAAACACTTATAAGTATTCACTTAAAAAAACTAAAGGTTACAGGGATGTTAAAGTTAGTATCTGAATTTACTAACCATGCACAGTTTTTTCATCAAAAGTTTTACTGCAAATATTATACTGATATTAACAATGATGTTATCAAAGATGTCATGAGTTCTGTAATTTGTGGGGTAGTTAGCAGTGCATGGCGAGTGTGTGAGATACAGTTACCTTAGGGCACGAGTTATAGGTACTTGAGATAACTGTAACTATAACAGTTGAATTTCTATGATTTTGTATATTTAAAATGTGAGCCCAACTGTAACGGCCCTGTAGCCTTTCGTTTTTTAAGTGAATTTCTATCATTTTTTAAATTCTATTTACCTACTGTAATGTTCCTTTAACTTTTGTTTTTATCAGTGAACTTCCATGTTTTTTTTATCGTAAAGTAATTTTCATTACTATACATTATTCCAACCCCTGCCGCGCATGGCCTTTGGCCAGACGAGGCAGTGGTTGGCCAAAGGGCCTGCAGCCAACTCCCTATAACCACCTAACCTTGTGCCAAGCATGCCAGAGGCCAACCCTTCTACCACCTAGCCTCATGCTGTGCAAAGCCTGTCACTATGCACAGTGGGAGTTGGCCTCTGATCCATGTGGTTCCCTTTTCCCAGCTGATTTCAGCCCTGGGTCACCCTCTTCCCGGGACCCAGCCTTCTAAAATTAGTTTTTTTGGTTGGGGGGCCACTTGGCCCCCTCCCCTGGATGATTCTGGCCCTGGGAGCCCCATCCCCCTGGGCCTGACATTAATATGGAGGGGGCCGCATGGCGCCCCTCCCTGGCTGATTTCGGCTCTAGGTACCCCATCCCCAGGGCATGGCATTAATAATTTCTATTATCTAGACCCCAGGGGCCTCATTCCCAGGGCCCGGCCTAAACATTTTATTTTTTTAAGGGGAGGGGGCCGCGCAGCCCCCCTCCCCATCGTGATCTCATAGGGCCTGGTCACGTCACCTGGGCACCCAGTCACCACTATTGAGGACTGCTGGGGAAGCCTAAAGGCCTCTGCAGTCCCAGCCATCTTCCCGCCTCCTGGGGGAGCAGGCATTGCTGTCACAGACAGGGAGCGGCCTGTCTGTGAGAGCAGTTGTTTCCTCTGTTCCTGTGCCTGCATCCACGCAGGCAGGGAAACAGTGGAAATCTTTGCTTCCAGCAAGTGAAAGCTATTTTAGAGCTGTTGAAGCTCCCGCCAAGTCAGAGCAAACAGCTCTACCCCCGGGTGGGCACTCTGGTACACAGCAGGAGCCGGCCCTTGCGGTGGTGGTCCCCAGGGCCATTTTGGGCTCCACAAGGGGGGCTGCTTGGCCCCCTTCCAACATTTCAATTAGCCCTGGGGAGGTGGTGGTCTCAGACCAGGAGTCTGAAATGGACCATCTATCTAAGTTAAATTTAGCCCCAGGTAGGTGGAGGTGGCAGCTCTCGGGCTGCGGTGGTGCTGGGTGGCACCCCTGCATTTAATTGGAATTTACCCCCACAACAGTGGTGGTCCCTGGAACTGCGGGGGGGGCGGGTGGCCCCACCCGCACGTAATGGGATATTAGCCCCAGTGAGGTGGTGGTCCCCCAGAGTTATGGGAGTTTAATCGGCCCCACCCCCGTTTAATAGGAAATTAGCCCCAGGGAGGTGGTGGTTCCCATGGATGCAGGGGGAATGAGCGCCCCACCACATTTGATCACACATTGCCCTGGGGAGGTAGCGGTCAACAGGGCTGTGGAGGTGCTGGGCAGCCCTCCTACACTTAATTGGCTATTAGCCCCTGGGAGGTGGCAGCCTCCAGTGCTGCAGGTGGCCTGGCGCCCACCGTATTTCATTACACATTACCCACCAAGAGGTGGCAGTCAGCAGGCTTGCAAGGGGGCTGGGCACTCCCCCACATTTAACTGGACATGAGCCGGGGAGAGGTGTTGGTCCCTGGGGCTGCAGGGGGCAAGAGACCCCCACATCCAAAATGTCAATGCCCCGAGACTTAAGCCACTTGGAACTTTATTTAAACAAGCATTCTTGTTTTATTTTTTAATTTTTGACAGCTCCACGGATCCAACGTGACTCCAGGCAAAACATTTTTTTTTTTTAAATGCTTTCTTGCTGTGGTGGGGGAGGGGAGGGCAGCACCAGAGCTAAGGGGTCATGGTGGCCCTATCCTGGCCTCTTTTTAAAAAAAAATATTTTTTCCTGAAATTCGACTGAAGCAGAGTCCCAACATGGCTGTCGACACTTCACTGTGGAAGTGTTGGCAGTCAATCAGATTTCAGCAGAAGATCGGGAGGGTATGTGGATCCTTCGCATCAATATATATGCAAATTTGGATTTTCTTTAATGTCCCAAAAACTACTGAACAGATTTACACCAAATAACAAAAAGGTTGTTTTCTGGAGCAAGAATACCTTTCTGCCAAATTAGGTGTATTCATTCCATCCAGTGGTTTGGGCACAGTTGCTGTTCAAAATACCTACGGAAAAATGCATGGGGAAAATGTATTTGGGACCCCCCTTTTTCTTGTTCCACGCTTGACGGATGGCTCTAAGCTTTCTAGAAAGCTGCTGGAGTGAACGTTGTCTTTTTTTGGAATTGTTTTTGAAAATTCATCAAACTAGGCCAAATTTATTAGCAAAACAAAAAATGTGTTTTCTATAGAGACTAGGGGCCAGATGTAGGAAGCACTTTGCGAGTCGCAAACGGCAAAATTTGCCGTTTGCGACTCGCAAATGCGTGTTTCCTATGCAGAAATGCATTTTGCGAGTCGTTACCGACTCGCAAAATGCATTTCCGAATCGCAAATAGGAAGGGGTGTTCCCTTCCTATTTGCGATTCGCAATGGTATGCAATTCCATTTGTGACCGCTTATGCGGTCGCAAATGGAGTCGCAGTTACCATCCACTTGAAGTGGATGGTAACCCATTCGCAAACGGGAAGGGGTCCCACGGGAAGGGGTCCCCATGGGACCCCTTCCCCTTTGTGAATGGACCCCAAAATATTTTTTCAGGGCAGGGAGTGGTCCAAGGGACCACTCCCTGCCCTGAAAAAAACGAAACAAAAGGTTTCGGATTTTTTGAAATGCAGCTCGTTTTCCCTTAGGGAAAACGGGCTACATTTAAAAAAAAAAAAAAACTGCTTTATTGAAAAGCAGGTCGCTAACATGGAGGCCTGCTGACTACAGCAGGCCTCCATGTTAGCGAGTGCCTATACTCGCTATGGGGCCGCAATTTGCGACCCACCTCATGAATATTCATGAGGTGGGTCATTGCGACCCCATAGCGAGTTGCAGTCGGTGTCTGAGACACCGTACTGCATAGCAATTTGCGAGTTGCAAATTGCGAGTCGGAAGGACTCGCAATTTGCAACTCGCAAATTGCTTCCTTCCTACATCTGGCCCCTGGTCCTTTCTTTATTTGTGTTATTAGTTACATAATTTAATAATTGATTAATTATGAAATTGTTGAAGTTTGCCTTGTTAGTTCTATTTATGTATACAAAAAATGTATATTTGTTTAGCAGCGTTACAGTGGGGTTTTAGGGTATAATGGTGGGGACATTTTAAAAAAGTGGATATTCTGATGCAAATTTAATGTTAATTATTTTAATTATATATAAATTAACATTACTTAAAAATAACAAGGTAAAGTTTGCAAAGTTATATTGTTACATTAATCATTTTATATGTTATCATGTATATGTAATTAAAATATATATAAAATGTATTGCATTTTATAAATACATAATTGATTTTAAGTATTACATTTAATATTTATATTGCAAATGTTTTTAAAAACGTAAACATGTAAAAAAAAAATTTAATTAAGTAAAATTATTTAAAAAATAATAAAACTCTTACATCTCATAATTTTGTGAAAAATTTATTATAATGAAAATACTTAATTTAGTATATGCTGAAAATGATAATGTCTTTGTAAAAATGTATTTTAAAAATTGGGTTAATATATATGTTTTCTTTTATGGTTGTTAATTTTGGATTATCAATTCTACAAATTAGTTTAAATCGGAGTGGGTAAGTTAAATGTCACACTTTTAATCTCTAACACCTTCCCCAAATTGGTTTAGATTGAAATGAGTATATAGGGCTTGATTAAGACCTTGATGGATGGGATATCCCGTCCGCCATTTTACAAGTTTCATTATATCCTATTGAACTTGGAAAAAGGTGGGCGGGATATCTGTCAAGTTTGTGACGAAGTATCCCATCCGCCAAAGCCGTAATCAGGCCCTTAGTGTCTAACACCTTCTCCAAATTGATATAGATTGGAGTTTGAATAGTACATGTTACTCTTTTAGTGTTCAACACCTTCCCTAAATTGTTATAGATTGGAGTGTGAATAGTAAATGTGACCGTTTTAGTGTCCAACACCTTCCACAAATTGGTATAGATTGGATTTGGACTAGTAAATGACACCCTTTAAGTTTCTAACACCTTCCACAATTTGGTTTAGACTAGAATGGGAATAGTAAATGTCACCCCTTTATATCCCAACTCCTTCTCCAAATTGTTTTACATGGGACTGGGACCCGTAAATGTCACTCCTTTAGGGTCCAACAATTTCTTAGGAATAGTTTATGTTGGAGTGTGAGTATTTAATTGTGTTTAATGTGAAATCCTTTTATTACATTTTATTTTGTATGTAGTATAAAGAGTTTGTGTTATTTAATTAGTATTGTTGGTGTTTAGAATATAACAAAAAACTTAAGGCCTGATTACGAGATTGGCGGTCGGACTGCCATGTTGCGTAGGTGGTGGTTCCAAAAAGACTGCGAGTTGACGGTCTCCCAACAGTCACATTACAATGTTACCACTGGCCCAGCGGTAATGTTCCTGATGGTCGTGTATCAGTGGGGGACACTGTCAGCAATACAGGATATATTTTTCCATTTGGTTCAATGCAGGTGTGTACATTTTTAACAAAATGTATACATATGCATGATACATGTGTAAAAATACTTTGTACATGTACCATTCCATTGCTGGAGACTGGGTTATATATGCCCAGTCCAGTCAATGGAAGAATAATGCAAAGGGTACTTAACTGTATTTCTTTTTATGGGGTGTGAAGTTGCTGCTGTGAAGGGGGGACCTGAATGAAGGGGTCCACATCGGAGACTGAAGGAAAAATAAGGAAATAGGGGATCTTGCACCCCATTTCCTTTAATACCACCATCTCAAAACTAGCTGTCTTCCTGCCACAGTCGGCTTGATAGAAAGCACATCATAATATGGATAGCAGTATGCTTCTCTAGACCGCCCTCTGACTACTGCTTTTCCCCAGCCACCACCAAGGTGATCGGTGAAAGTGTCAGGGGGACTCTGGCGGCTTCTAGTTCAGCAAACTGGCAACATCGCAATTGCACTGGAACCCCTGTTCATTGGTCGGGGTTTCCCACACTGCTGTGATCAGGCACTTAATAGTATTTTCTAATAAATACTATAGTAAATTACAGTTTTTATATAATAAAGAATGTAACATACTTTCCTAATTTTAGTGATGATTACAAAGTTTATGTGATATCTAATTTCATATTTTAAACATATATATCTCAACTTAAAAAAAAAATATAGATAATTACATTTTTATTATTATTAGAGGAAAGGTTCCACTATATGGGGGTCATTATGACCATGGCGGTCGGTGGTAATGTAGCGGTAGTACTGCCAACAGGCTGGCGGTACATACTGCCACATTATAACAATGGTGGGTTAGCTGCAGCCAACCCGCCAATTTACTATTCCTACCGCCATGTCGGTGGCAGCCGCTGGGCCAGAGATAGCAATCTCCAGCCCGGAGGCCGCTATAGTACCGCCGGCTTGCTATGCCACCAGATTCAAGCTAGCCTGGCTGATGAAGTGTGATACCCTGAAACCGGTCCCAGGATGCTTATTTCTGTCCAGGGAGGACCTGGCCTGGCAGTTCGGGCTGGACTGTTCCCATGAGGAACAGGGTCAAGACTGATTTGCATATGGTTGGGTTCAAACTGGAATGGCATGGTAAGCAAAAAAACTGATGGATTAAACCCATATCTGTAACTGGGGTGAATGTTTGCTTTGTTCTGCATTCCGTCCATCATCTTTTGTTTTTGCATTTGTCGCCCCAAGTGGGAAGAGTATGCCCAGATGTGGGTCCCGTGCTTGCTATGCCACCAGATTCAAGCTAGCCTGGCTGATACCCTGAAACCGGTCCCAGGATGCTTGTTTCTGGTCCAGGGAGGATCTGGCCTGGCAGTTCGGGCTGGACTGTTCCTAAGAGGAACAGGGTCAAGACTGATTTGCATATGGCTGGGTTCAAACTGGAATGGCATGGCAAGCAAAAAAAACGGATGGATTAAACCCAGATCTGTGACTAGGGATGAATGTTCGATTTGTTCTGCATTCCGTCCATCATCTTTTGTTTTTGAAATAGTACCACCGGCAGAATTTTGAGCCGACCTACCACCATGGTTTTCGTGGCGTTAGCAATTACACAAAAACCATGGCGGTAGACCCTACCAATGATAGGGAATTCCTTCCCTGTCACTGGTAGGAGGCTCACCCACCCCCCAAATATTCCCCAGATGTCCTCCCACCCCCCTCCATCCATGCTCCCCACTCCGATCCCCCACCCCCAATACACGTACACACTCACAGACAAGCAACACACATACATCCACTCACTCACACTGGCATACACGCATTCATTCACGCATACATCCATTCATGCTTGCACGCATCTATACACACATTCACACTGACATGCAGACATGCATTCACATTTCCATTCTTACACGCATTCACACACATGCATACACCCACGCAAACAACACTACACACACAGACACATTCACGCACACCCTCATGCATTCATGCACACAACCCCACACACACACACAACACCCCCCTCCCCTGTCGGAAGCCCAACTTACCTGCATCCAGATGGTCTTCTGTCAGGGAATGGGACGGGGTGCTGCTACCGCCAGCAGCGCCCGCCAGCAGACACCACCAGACTGTATCATGTTTCATGATACAGCTGGCAGTGGTCTACTCGCGTGGCAGTGTTGGTGGTAGCAGTGCCACCTTAGCACCATCCGCGAGCATAGCCATGGCTGGATTTCCACCCTTCTTTTGGCAGACGTCTGGCTGTGCTCATGATCTGGGGAACGGATGGTAGCCGAGGTGATGGTATTTTGGCAGCAGTCACTGCGGCGGTAGGTGGTTTATACCATCAATGTCTTAATGCCGTCCAATGTGTCACTGTTAAATACTCAGATATCTATATGTCTCGGCATCTACTAGGGGCAGGAACAGTTTCATTGATGGCTTATTTAATTTCGGCAATTAACCATTTTTAAGTAGGGATAGGTTGTAGTTGGCCTGTGAAGTGTTCAGAAAATGTAAGCAGTATTTCTTTGGATTTTTGGTTGTGGGTTCCTGAGGGCTATTACTTTCCTCTCTTATATTCTCCAATCCCTCTCTTACCTTGATTCTGTCACATTTGGGGGTAGTTTCCGGTTTTTACGTGAATTATAATATACATATATATTTGATATATTCCAATCCACATTTGTTCTATGCACTTTCTTCAATGTACGTGTAGCCCATGTGGCTTAGCATATGCTTTCAATTCTGGGATGTTATGTATTTTCCTCTCTTTGTCATTGTATTTGAAAGTAGTCTAATAGTACAAATAATTACAACTCTGTAAAGTGTGTAGGTTTGTTATTTACATATAAAATTCTACAATTACTTCTATTTGTTTATACTTACATACACACTTGAGGTATTCTAATGTCGAACAGTAGCTTTATTTTCTGTTGGAAGAAAAAAGCATCAGCTTAATTTTAAATGTTCATTTGGTTGTAGTTTGTAGAGGTTGAGGTTGTTAAGTTTATATTTACTCACTACTGGGGTGAGTTTATATTTTTTAATAACGTATTCATACTTACCTTGTTGGTTTGTGACAAGTGTTTTTTTGACAGCTTATCACTTTTGAAGTTGCAGTGTTTTCCTTTCCAAAGTGCTTGCAAAGAGATATGAGTGGGAAAGTGTTTTGTTAATTGTTTGCTATTTTATATTTTTAATGTTATTTACAAATAAGTTTTAGGGGCTAATTATTTTCTTGACGGCATTGCCGCTGAGTCCGCCAACACGGCAGGATGAGGCTGCCGTCAATGTGGCAGCCTCAGCCTGTCATTGTATGATGTTTCCATCGGGCTGACTATCGGAAACTTCATCTTATGATGTTTCTACCAGTCAGCCCGATGGAAACAGTGCGCAGCATTGGTCTTGGCTCCCTAAGGGAGACGGGGCCAATGCTGCTGCACACAAGCACCCTCGGAATGCGCACTGTGTGTAGAACCTACAGTGCACATTCTGAGGGTGCTGGTAGGCGGTCCCTGCCCTTCCCATGGCATGGTTGTGGAAAGTGCAGGGGCCCCCCTGTGGCCCCCAGCATTGCCTTTCCTCCAGCCTTCACCATGGAAAGACTGGCAGAAAGGGGAGTCATGGTCAGCACGGTGGTGCTGAAATCAGTACCGCCATGGCTAACCACGACTCCGACCACCGCCAACCCATCAGGTTCCATAATCTTGGAGGTGGCGGCATTCTCCTGGCAGTCCCATCCCACCGCAAGTTTGGCAGTCCTTGGACCCAACTCCCAAACTCGCAATCAGGGGCTTAGTCTAAATATAAATTTTACTTACTTGGCTAGGTAGTTTTCAAGATGCATATATTTTTTCTTTAAGGATATGGTCCGAGAATTCAGCAGAGTGTCTTCCTCTGCAGTATTTGTCATTTTTGAAGTATTTAGTTGATAAAACTAGTGTGCCTTTCATATTGTTGATTTTATTTGTTAATGTTTATTGTGGGTTTAATTTGATTTCTTTTTATTTTGCTTTTTCATCAGTTAAATTCTCATATAGTAAATGCTCATTTAGATTTTATCTATAGTGCTTGATTTAAAGTTTGATACTTTTGAACATAATGTTATATGTATATTTTAATTATATTTTTTACCAGGGTGAGCTGTAAATATTTTGGTGATGTGATATAATTATTTTTTATTTAAATGTGTATGTTTTATGTTTATTTCAAATAATTGTTTTACATATAAACAGCTTTCATTTGTTATTAATAATCACATTTTTTGGTGATATTATGGTAGTCAATATAGTGTGTATAGATATTTTTAACATATAATATGTTTATTTAAAGGTGAGAATATCTGTTTCTCAGATTTTTTGTTTTTGATGTAAGTACAAAATGCTATTTATGACAACAATATTTGTGTTCTTGATATTTTTGGTTTTATTAGTTAAATATGGGAAGGTAATATTTTTATTTGTTCTGATACGTTTCAATGTTGAATGCATCAATATATGTCAGTGATATTTTTTGTTTGCTTATAACTTTTGTGCCACTTGACAAATCTTCACAGAACTTTAAAAAAAATGTTTTCGCATCATCTTCTTCCTGGAACATTTCTTGGTGATCCATCAAAATCAAGTAGGGACAGATAAAATGGGGGGTAGTATTGGTTATGTATCCTCAGTAAACTGTATCCAAGAGCAGATTCTCTATTTGCTGAACAAAAATGCACAAATTTGACATTGCAAGCAAGGCATACTTCATGCAAGATCTTTGATGTTACACCGAGGTGAACATACTGCTGTTTGTTTATGTGTTGGTGAATATTCTGGGTCATGAATATACACAGGTCATGCTGTACACAAGAACATATCACCCATTACAATACACTTAGATTCCAGTGAAAATACACTTCTATTCCTGCTACTGAATTATTTTAACACCTAGAAGTAGTGAATTGTGTTGTCCTTTATATCTACTTGTTCAAACTCAAAAGTTGAATTATAGCAGATATTGTTCCAGTCCTGAGGAAGCATGCATAATTAGCTACTCTATGTAAGTGGAAGAAATGTTGACTCCTGCACTATGTAAGGAGGTGGCTGGAGCTTCAGGCCCCTGGGGCGTCCCCATGGACCCCAACTTGAGTTTTGTGGGTCTCCCGGGTTGTCACCGGGGCACCAACTTTAGCCCCAGGGGAGGCAATCCCTTGGCCCAAAAAGGGTCAGAGAGGGGGCTTTAACCCCTCCTTTTAATTAAAGAATTTGGGCCTGGAGATGGAGTCCAGGGATCAGGTCTCCTGCTCCACTTAAGGAATTCGTATGTGTGATGGCATTAGTGATACTTCCTATTATTCAAATTATTCTAAGATATTTTACGGCATATTTATTCTTTTTGGTGCAAAACTGCACTAGCGCAATTTTTCACCAAAAAGTTTTGAACCGGCTTGCACCATTCCTGAGCACCAGCCGGCCACCATATTTATGGAATGATGCAAGCCAGTGCAAAAGGTGGGCTAGCGTAAAAAAATTATATTATTGGGGTGGGGGTGGTGGTAGTGGTATGGGAGAAGTGGTTTTTGCACCAAAAAATGATGTTAGGCAGAGTAGAGTAAAAAAATAAAACAACACTCACTAGCCTAGCGTCATTTTCTGAGGCAAAACCATCCATACCACATGACTCTTGTCTTAGAAAAGACAGGAGTCATGCCCAACCACACCAAAGGCCAGCACAGAGGACTAGTGTTTCCTGGGCATGGCCATTGATCCCAGTGTCATGTAGGGGAGCCCATTTCAGGGTCCCCAATAGCACTTTAAAAAATAAATAAAATATTTACCTGTACTTTCTTATTCTTACCTGGGATGGGGTCCCCTATCCTCTACTGTTCTCTGGTGTGGGTGGGGGTGTCCCTGGGACCTGGGATGGGCACATGTGAGCTTATTTCATGGAAATAGGCCCACAGGCCCCCTAATGCGTGACTTGACCCAGGCGTCAAATAAGGGTGCCCCGTGTGTGATTTTAGCATGGGGGAGAAATATGTCGCTAAGGCCATAGAGTCATTTTTTGCCTGGGAATGCCTATCTTGCATCTCATTAACACAAGGTAGGTTTCCAAGTCAAAAAAATGACTTTAACTCCATTCATTTGGTCTAGTTTGGTGCCAAAGTATAAATATGGAGTTAGTTTTGCACCAAATTCGTGTAAAAAAAATGACGCAAATTTGGCATAAAACAAGTATAAATATGCCCCGTTGTACTTACTATCACATCTCTAATGTCATACTTGTTTATATATTAATGTGTACAAAAGAAGTGTACAAAAAAAGAATGGATGATGTCATAAATGGCATCATCAATGCTGTCACTTGACATGTCATCAGTGATGTTATAGCATGTCATGAGTGATGTAATACGTGGGGTCAAAGCAGTGCTTGGTGGGGCACCAATTATAGTCAGCTCGGTTAACTATAGTTGGTGAATTATTGTTTTTTTTTTTCAATCATTGGGCCTGATTATGACCTCGTTGGAGGGGATTACTCCTTCCCAAATGTGACGGATATCCCGTTCCCTGTGTTACAAGTTCCATAGGATATAATTGAACTCTTAGTGGGGCGGATGGGAAAAGGAAAGAGTAATCCCCTCCGTCAAGGTCGTTATCTTGCCCATTGTGTTAGCACTAACATACCTGACATATTCACATAAATATAAAATAACTTTAACCTTTGTGTTTTCAATGAATATATATGTATATGTCTATATATTGTAGCGTCTTTCTAAAAAAAAAAATCTTAATTTTTTAACAAAGTTCTTTGTGGTAGTAGAGAAATAATGGAGACGCGTTTCAGTCAAAGCTTTTCAACTGGCCATGAAGGTCATTGTGCTAGAGTGACTTTTTATATTCAGAGAAACCACTCCCTCTTCACACATATTTTGTACATCCAATAAGGTATTGACCATCCTGTCCTCATCTTCCAATGTTATTTCTATTTATCTTTATCAGAGTTAGTCAGGATTTTATTTAGATAAACCTGGTAAAGTACCTCTTTAAGGATGATTAAATGCCTTTTCACCCCTTCCTCACTCCTATATATATGATATCTACTTACATAGTTCTTTGTAATGATTCATCCTTTTATCACTCCTATATTTTCTCTGGAAATTGAGTTTTGGGTGCCCTCTAGGTTTTTTAAAATCCTGCCAATGTATTTATACAATTTACTTAATTTCCCTCTGAGGTATGTTAGGGCTCTAACTACTGCTTTTATCAAGGTGGTTTGCCAGATATTTAGTCATGTGTACATCCCCTCCTCATTAGTTCCTTCATTTCGTTTTTTTAAAGGCAGGCCTGTCTTGCTGGCTGCTTTAAATTAATGTTACATACAAACTTGTCTTTTGAATTAAAAGTACTTTTTTTAAAGTCCTAAACTACCTTATTATTACATATAAGTCACCCCTAAGGTGTGCCCTAGGTGCCCCCAGGGATGGGTACAGTGATCAAATTTATCGTGATATACAAATATATCATGAGAGCGGCACACAATTACTGCTGCTGCGAGTATTGGGGATTGACCCTCCCCATATTTAATGTTCAGCAAAAAGGAAGCACTGCAATTCCGGGAGATTCATTACCACCCTTTAATAGCAATAAACATCAGTGTTTCATCCATTAACATTATATATATAAATATATATATATATATATATATATATATATATATAAACTGTCTGTCAGGCTGGGAAAATGACAGGAAGACATTTCATAACACTAATGTAAATGAGGTATCCAGACAGGTAGGGCGGGCTTCCAGGCCATTTTACATACTTGTAGCTTTTAAAAAGGAGAACACAATCTCCGGTCTTAGGAGTAGATGACACAAATGAACTCACTCATCACAGTCACTACATGAGATATTGCACTCGAAAAAAAGCAAGGATATATATATATATATATATATATATATATATATATATATATATATATATATACGTAAATCAGTTATAGGGCCAGAAGTATCAAGCTCCTGGCTTGCATTTCTTAAATAGGGATTTTTAAGAAATCACTATTTAAGAAATGCAAAATGGAATGTATGAAAATTGCAATTCGGTAATATTGATTTCTTAAAACTCGCAATCGCTATTAGTGAATCGCAATTAAGGAATGTGACTTCATTTATCCCTGTGGGCCTGTCACCTCATGGGTGTGAATGGTTTTGCATTTGCGAATTTCTGTCAGGAATTCTTAAATTAGGTAATGCAAATCCCAGGGTGCTGGGGGCCTATTTGCGATTACCTATTTAGGGAATTGCAATTTGCAATTCCCTAAATGGAGTCACAATTTCAGGGAATCATTATTTTAACGATTCCTTCAAATGGCACTGTGAATGCCTTTCATACATTCTGAAAGGCATGTTTGCATTCGCAAATGGTGGAATTTTGCGATCCGCACCGTTTGCGAATGCAAAAAGCTTTGACACATCTAACCAATCGTTCCTTAAAATAACTCCAACAGTTGAATTTTTGTGGTTCTGTGAGTGTAATATCTGAACCTAATTATAACGTGCCTGTAACCTTTGGATTTTTCAGTGAATTTCGAGTTTTTTTTTAAACATTAAGTAAGATGTCCATCACAATGCATATTAGGAGGGGGAGGCAGGGCTTGGCCTGGTATTGTGCTGCCCCTACCCAAAGCATGCTGCTCCTGCCCCTGCTTCTCCATTGTCCAAGTTCATGCCCATGCTCTGACATTACACCCCTATGTGGCGGTTGTTCTGTCATTGCTTTTCCCACAAGCCCTGAACAGTTAGATTGCTGCCCCATCAACCTCCTCCCTTCTCTCTGTTGTCCAAGTCCATGCAGCAGCCCCCTCTCTCCTGCCCTGCCGGTCTGATATGCTGCTATTGCCCTCCATTTAGCTTGATGACCCTGCCCACTCCTCCTGCCTTCAGTTGCCCACTTCTATTCCTCATCATTGCCCTTCTGCTTAGCCTATGTGCTTAGCTTCCTGCCCTTACCCTCCTTCCCTTGCCCTCTGATGTCCGTGTGCGTGTCCCTGCTCCCTCCTTTTTGTCCACCATGTTCAGTAGACCTGCCACTGCCCCTCCTATCTAATCTCATTGTACAATTGAGCTGCCACTGCCCCTCTCACCGGCCTAGCATGGTCATATGGTTGCCATCTGTCCCTGCTACCTCTACTCTGCCCGTCAAAGTTTCATGCCCCTAGCCCCTCCCTCCTGTCCTCCATGGACCATTTTTCTGCTACTCCATTCTGCCCTCCACGCTCTATTGTGCTGTAACTGCCCTTCCAGCCCTGCTTGGTCTGTTGTGAAGCCTCATCCCCTGCCCACTCTTGTCTGTGTCCAGCCCCTACCCCTCCCTTCTGCCCTCCATGGTCCTTTGTGCATGCCCTTGCCCCCTCCCTCTTGCCCACCATGGCTGTAGCGCTGCTACTAACCTTCTGCTTGCCACGCATGATCGTCTGCGCTGCAAAAGCCCCTCCTACCTGCCCTATGTGGTCATCTTGCTGCCTCTGACCCCCTTCTCTCGGTTGTCTGTGTGCATGTCATGATAATCTCACTGTTGCCCTTCATGGTGTTGTGCTTCCAGTGCCAATCCCTCCTGCCCTCCATGGTCAGCTTTCTGTTCCTACCATGACCCCTTGACCCCTGCCCTCCGTTTTCCATGTGCAGGCCCCTATCCCCTCTCTCCTGCATTTTTTGGTCTGTTGTCATGTCCCTACATCCCCTCATGCCCTTCATGGTCTGATATGCTGCAGCTGTCCCTCCTGTCTGTCTGATATGGTAAGCTTCCTGCCCTTGCTTTTTTCCCCTCCGATCTCTGTTGTCCTTGTGCATGGCCCTGTCCCCTCCCTATTGGTCTCCATGGTCCATTGTGCTACACTACCATCTTGCTTGCCCTGTGTGGTGTGTTGTGCTTCTCCAACCTCTTACGCATGTCCAGTTTGGTGCCCCTGCCCATCTCCCTCCTGCCCTGTGTTATCCAAGTCCATGTCCCTATCCCATTCCTCCTAGCCTCCGTGATCCAATGTACCACACATTTTGAACGTGACAAGAGGGAGATTTTTGAAAACGGCAAGCCTGAGTAATTGATTTTCTCCATTGACTTACATTGAAAAAAAGGACATTTTAGGCAGGGGATAAATAAAAGAAAAGTGGTTTGTTGGTATGTATGGTTGTGTGCCACTACCTCCCCCTTCTGCTCTCAATTATCTGTTATATCGACATGGCTTCTAATGCCTGTCATGCATGGGTGGCTTGATGCCCCTGCCCTTCATTGTCTGTTGTGCTGCCACTGCCCCTCCCACCTGCTCAGCATGGTCAACTTGTTGCCTCTGCATCCTCCTCCCTGCCTGAAATTATCTGAGTCCTTGCCCGACCTCTGCCTCCTACAGTAATCTAATGAAAAGTATGGAATGCCTGAAGTCATCTTGATGTGTTCAAAACTATAATACCTAAAGCATTTCCTTCAGAAATCATAAAAATGAGAGAGTCTTATTCCCATAGTAATAATGTTTAACTGAAATGAGGGCATATTTTCTGAGTTCTCAAATCATGACAAAACACTTTTAAATTATTTGCTGCCTTTATGTTTTTTTTTATCCAGTTGATCACTTCATTATTTGTTACACTTAGGAGTGAGGATGTGGCGTTACACCCAGAGCTGCAGACTTTGCAACTGGGGAACAATGTTCAAGTTTCAACGTCAGCTTAACATACTGTGATTCTGGGCTAATCACTTACGGGGTCATTCTGACCCCGGCGGTCTAAGACCGCCGGGGCCAGGGTCGGCGGGAGCACCGCCGACAGGCCGGCGGTGCCCCGCAGGGCATTCTGACCGCGGCGGTAAAGCAGCGGTCGGACCGGCAACACTGGCGGTCTCCCGCCAGTGTACCGCCGCCCTTTGGAATCCTCCAAGGCGGCGCAGCTAGCTGCGCCACCGAGGGGATTCCGACCCCCCCTACCGCCATCCAGTTCCCGGCGGTCCGCCTGCCGGGAACCGGATGGCGGTAGGGGGGGTCGCGGGGCCCCTGGGGGCCCCTGCAGTGCCCATGCCACTGGCATGGGCACTGCAGGGGCCCCCGTAAGAGGGCCCCTACAAGTATTTCACTGTCTGCTTGGCAGACAGTGAAATACGCTACGGGTGCAACAGCACCCGTCGCACCTTCCCACTCCGCCGGCTCGATTACGAGCCGGCATCCTCGTGGGAAGGGAGTTTTTCCCTGGGCTGGCGGGCGGTCTTTTGGCGACCGCCCGCCCGCCAGCCCAGGGAAAAACTTAGAATACCCTCCGCGGTCTTTCGACCGTGGAGCGGTATTTCGGAGGGGGGAACTCTGGCGGGCGGCCTCTGCCGCCCGTCAGGGTCAGAATGACCCCCTTAATCTCCCCGTACCTAAAACCAAAATGAATGTGTCCTTGTGTAATGTAACTGATGTTCTTGTAAAGCACTCCCATACCTTCAGGTCAAGTCTGCGCTATATAATACTGCAATAAATCACAAAGATTAGGGGGCATATTTATACTCTGTTTGCGCCGAATGTGCATCAAAGATTTTGATGCACATTCGGCGCAAACCCTGCCCCATATTTATACTTTGACGTCCGACCCCGCGGGCGTCAAAATTCCACCATGTGCGTCATTTTTTGGAAGGGGGAACCAGCCTTGCATTAATTATATGCAAGGTAGGCGTTACCTTCCAAAAAATGACTTTAAGGCCTGTGCCCCATATTTATACTCTGACCTCATTTTGACGCACAGGAAGGAGTGGGCCTTAAAAAACAACGCACAGCCTGATGGGCGCCGTTTTTTAACGCCTGGGTCAGGGCAGGCGTTAAGGGACCTGTGGGCTCGGAAGGAGCCCAGAGGTGCCCTACCCTGCCCACAGAGACACCCCCTGCCACCCTTGCCCACCCCAGGAGGACACCCAAGGATGGAGGGACCCATCCCAGGGAAGTAAAGGTAAGTTCGGGTAAGTATTTTTTTCTGATTTATTTTTGTGGCATAGGGGGGCCTGTTTTGGGTCCCCCTACATGCCACTATGCCCAATGACCATGCCCAGGGGCCACAAGTCCCCTGGGCATGGCCATTGGGCCAGGGGGCATGACTCCTGTCTTTGCTAAGACAGGAGTCATGTCAATGGAGGTTGGTCGTCAAACAAAAATGGCCCAAATCCGGTTTGAGGCCTGAATTTTGCCTCAGACCTGACTTGTCCCATTTTTTGACGCACAACCCCCATTTTCCCATACGCCGGCGCTGCCTGGTGCGAGTAATTTTTTTTTACGCACACCAGTCCGCAGCGCCGGCTAACGTCATTCCATAAATAAGGCACCCGCATGGTGTGTTGGAATGGCGTTAGCCGGCGGTAAAATTTTTGACGCACAACTGCGTTGGCACAGTTGTGCGTCAAAAAGTATAAATATGGGCCTAGGTGTTTTGCACACTTCTGTCATCGTGATATAGGGGGTCATTCTGACCCTGGCGGCCGGTGACCGCCAGGGTCACCGACCACGGGAGCACCGCCAACAGGCTGGCGGTGCTCCCAAGGGCATTCTGACCGCGGCGGTTCAGCCGCGGTCAGAAAGGGTAAACCGGCGGTCTCCCGCCGGTTTACCGCTGCCCCATTGAATCCTCCATGGCGGCGGAGCGCGCTCCGCCGCCATGGGGATTCAGACACCCCCTACCGCCATCCTGTTCATGGCGGGAAACCCGCCATGAACAGGATGGCGGTAGGGGGTGCCGCGGGGCCGCTGGGGGCCCCTGCAGTGCCCATGCCAATGGCATGGGCACTGCAGGGGCCCCCGTAAGAGGGCCCCACAAAGTATTTCAGTGTCTGCTTTGCAGACACTGAAATACGCGACGGGTGCAACTGCACCCGTCGCACCCCTGCAACTACGCCGGCTCAATTCTGAGCCGGCGTCCACGTTGCAGGGGCATTTCCGCTGGGCCGGCGGGCGCTCTTTTGGAGAGCGCCCGCCGGCCCAGCGGAAATGTTTGAATGGCCGCCGCGGTCTTTTGACCGCGGTGCGGTCATTTGTCGGCGGTACCTTGGCGGACGGCCTCCGCCGTCCGCCAAGGTCTGAATGACCCCCATAATTTGGCTACATGTGGGTGATATTTGTGATGCATTTAGGCTTTTTATTTCCTCTGGTGGCCATCTTGGGAGACTTATTTGTTATGAGGCTCCTACGGGTCCTCATTTACCCCAGTACCCTGAGTAGAAAATGCTTTCAGTTTCCACTTCTATTCCATCAAGATGGTGGTCAGATGTGCCACACTTTTGGCAACAATTCAGAACATTAGCACTCTAGTTGCTCCTTAGAACACTTTAGTAAATATCCTGTTCACCAGGAAGTAATCTGGCAGTCTGTTTCTGGTGCTGAAATTGCATAATTGGCAATAGTGTGAATTTACAGAAAAAAATTCATTTTTTCTTTTGGAGCATCTTCTATAACTTCTATGGGAAAATCATCAGAAACATTTTACTCTCAAATACTATTCATGAAATCCCATTAATTTTAGTTACTTGAAATAACTAACTATAACAGCTGAATTTTTATGGTTTTGTGCGTGTAAAATCTGAATATATATGCGATTAAAAAAACAAAGGTTACAGGGACGTTATAGTTAGGTTCTGAATTTACTTGTACAAAACCTTTGAAAGTCACCAGTTACAGTTATTTCAAGTAACCTTAACTCATGCGCTAAGATTTTTTTAAATGTAAAGTAATTTTCATTAATATAGGCTAATCTAACCACCACCGAGCATGGCCTTCAGCTGTGCGCAGTTGGGGGTTGACTGCAGGGCCTGGCATGTGGCCAAGTATGGTGGCCACCCCTATAACCACCCAACCCTACACTGCACACGCTCTTTGGACATGCACAGTGGGGGTTGGCCTGCTGGCCTGGCCTTTGACTAGGCCCTGCAGCCAAGCTCCTATATCTACCCAACCCTGAGAGAGAGAGAGAAAGTGACACCATGAGAGAGAGAGCGGTTCAGAGAAAGATTTGACAGAGAGAAATTAAGAGCGAGAGCGAGACAAAGATAGAGTTTTTTTTAGGCTTTGAATTGATATTAGAATTAGATATTTCCGGACACATTGAAAAGAAAAATATTTTTGTCAATTAAAAATAGTGAGATCACCTTTCAGTATGTAAGTTAAATATGTATTGTCGAAAAGAAACTAAAGCAAGAAATGACCACAGACTCGAACCCTTAACCTTCAGTGTGCTTGTCTGAAACCTTATCCACGAAGCCAGAAGCAACTCGTCACTGTGCAGTGTCCAGATTTAGCTATGACATTCAACCCACAGATTTTGAGGGGGAAAATACTTCAACGTTCCATCATTAGGAAGTCACACACTGTCATGAGATACTAGGATTTGAACCTTCAACCTACTGACAGTCTAGGACCTTTATCATTAGTCCAGAATTGACCTTGATCTGGTGTCCATCAGTAAATCACCATACTATGTCTGCCAAACATCTTGCTAGTTTGCTGCTTTGAAGTCTTGTATGGAGTGAACATTGCAATAACAATCTCTCTATCTCTCTTCCATCCTATTATGGGATGGAAGAGAGAGAGAGAGAGAGAGTGACAAGACCACAGGTGAATCCTTAAGGCACCCACGGTCCTAGCCGGGTTACACCGCTCCCACCAGCAGAGAGCTGCTTTAGATAGCAGCTCCCTGTTTACAGGAGCAATGTTTCATCTGTTTCCCTGCACACATATTCGAGTGCAGAGAAACAAATGAAATCTTTGCTTTCTGCAAGCAGGAGCTATTTGACAGCTTCCCCTTGAAGAAAGAGGAGTATTTTCTTTGACTTGGCAGGATCTGTCAAAGCTCCCGCCAAGTGAGAGCAAACAGCTATGTCCTAGGGGTGGACACCCCAGGACATAGCAGGAGCCAGCCCTGGGGGTTGGTGCAGCCCCCCCTCCAATGATTCAATTAGCAACGGACCCCCTATTTTATTTAAACTAAGCTCTGGGGAGTGGGTGATCCCTGGGGCTGCAGGGGGTGCCAGGTGACCCCCAATATTTAATTAGTTGTTAGCCCCAGGGGAGTAGTGGTCTCTGGGGAAGCAGATGGGCTGGGTGACCCCCCCCACATTTAAATAATTATTATCCACAGGGAGGTGGCTGTCCCTGGGTCAGCTGGCATTTAAATAGTTCCTATCTTGGGGAAGAGGTGGCCCACAGGGCTGCGAGGCCCCGCATTCATTATAACCAAAGCCCCAGGGAGGTGACAGTCCCCAGGGCTGTGTGGAGGGCAAGCAGCCTTCCATATTTAATTAGTTCTTATCCCAGGGGAGGGGCTGGTCCCCAGGGCTGTGTGGGGACAGTGCAGCCTCCCGCATTCATTATAACTAAAAGCCCCGGGGGAGGTTGTGGTCCCCTGAGCTGCAGGGGAGCTGGGTGTCCAACCACATTTCATTGTACATTCGACCCCAGGGAGGTCACTCTTCCTGGGTCATCAACATGTTTAGGAAGCGGGCCCCCCACATTACATTTTAAATTGAGGCCCAGGGAGTTGGCGGTCCACGAGGCTGTGGGGGGGCTGTGTGGCCCCCCACATTCATTATAACTAAAGCCCCGGGGAGTTAGCTGCAGGGGAGCCATGTGCCCCGCCGCATTTCATTTTATGTTCGATGCCAGGGAGGTCACAGTTCCTGGGTCTTCAGCAAGCCCAGTGTGGTGAAAAGTTTTTAAAAATGCTTTTTTGCCCTGGCAGCCAACGCCCAAGATCTCTGTCAACCCTTCCTTGTTGATGTGTTGAAAGCCAATCAGAGCTCCACATTTCCCTGCACAAGTTCGTTATTATTCATGAACCCTTCACACCTCTAGATATCTATATTTCTTTTTATTTTAATATCTCATAAACTACTAATCGGATTTACACTCACTAACAAAAAACACTCTTTCTCTTTCTGCCAAATTTGGTGTAATTCGGTCCAGCGGTTCAGGCTGTGTCTGGGAATTATAATGGTAAATGCACTTATTTTGACTTCCCATTTTTCTCTGCCCTTGCTGAACAGATCAGCCCGAAACTTTCCATATAGAACAAGATTCTAGGGAAACATTTTTTCACAAAATTTCTTGAAGATTCGTCTAACAGTGGCAAAGAGATAGGCAAGTCAAAACATGTTTTTTCAACAGAAATATGGACCTAACTTTAACTACTTTAACTAACCACTGGCTGCCACCGGTAGGTAATATATAAATGAGAGTATGTATATATATATATATATATATATATATATATATATATATATATATATATACATACACATACATGTGTGGGTGTGTGTTAGTGATCTCTTGTAACACAATACAACGAACGTTAGCAAGGAAGCCCAAAAAAATAAACTATACTAGATATGTAAAGTTTCAGATTTACTAGATGAACAATTTTAAAACCCATTTATGGTCCAATGCTATTGGAAAGCTATAAACAAATACCTAACAAACAGTTTACATTTTACTCTAAAAAGATTTCTTTACATGCTCTCTGGTCCAACAAGCCAAACAAAAAACATCTTTCTTATGGACCTCTGTGTAACAAAATGAAATCTTGACCTAGCGGTGAACTACACAAATGACTATTTGGTGGACATGATAATTGGCCACTATGAAACAAATAATAAACTCAATTTTCATAGGAATGATTGCCTTCCATTTACTTGGTATTCATATGTGGCACAATTCTACTAAAAGTAGCAAGAAATCCCATAGAATAAGCTACACTGCATATGTAAAGGTTCAGGTTTACTACATGAACAGTTGAAACCCCCCTTTAGGGTCACATTTTAATGAAAATCTCTAAACAAATACATAACAAATAGACTACATCTTACTCTACGTGTATTTTCTTTGCATGTTCTCTTGCTCACAAAATTAAACTGTGCCAAACAAGCCAAACAGAAACCACCTTCCTTATGTACTCCTGTGCAACAAAATGGAAAAGTAACCTAACAGTGAGCTGCACACAGCTATATGGAGGGTGTGGAACATTAGGCTGTTGGCTGACTGGGTTGTGAGCCCTGGTCAAGCAACAGCCACAATCCCTTGCAGGGTGAACCACAAAAAGTCACTAATTTAACCTGTGCTTAACCCTGAGTAGCTTGGCACAAAGAGCAGTCACGCTAAACTTAGAGGCAGTTTGTTAAGTATTTATGCAGTACTCAAACAGCAACTCAGTGAAAACACAACACAATAAAAATCCCACACCAATTTAGAAGAATAGAGACCATATTAATAAATGATTTGACACTTAAACCATCATTTCTTTTTTTAAAGTTTAAGGTTCAAAATAGCAAGTCCTCAGTTTTAGAAAATTGCCACCTGGGAACCTTAGCACAACAACAAGAGTCTAGGAGTAGATGAAGACCTCTTGGGGGTGCAAGACTCACTCAGGCTGGGTCCAGGTGCAAGTTTAAGATGGTGGGACCCTGTTATGTCCCGGTGGCTCTGAACAGGAAACCTGCTAAACTAACCCTTGGAGTCACTTCTGAAGTGCTGGGTGCAGGTGGTGATGCAGGGCTCTGCTGCAGGGTTGGCCTCTGAAAGTTAGTTCCAAGGAGGCTACAGGCAGCAAAGCAGTCTTTCAGGTACAGGAGCAGTCTGGCAGTGTGCACAGCAGGTCACTGCAGCAGGCAGTCCTCAGAGAGTCCGTCTGCACGTCCAGTAGTCAACTGAGGAGTAGGTCCAAGAGCCCTGCTCCTAGAAGTTGGGTGAAGTTTTCAGAAAGGTTCTATGACGTTCCAGTAATTTCCTGCCTACCCTGCCCTGGCTCCTAGGTGGCTGTAATGACAATACAGGATCTTTAAGCCTATTGCGTGGTGGTAGAGCCTAGCCTATTCAGTTGCAAGTAGGGCTGTGCTTAGTTCCACCCCTCATCAAGTCAGTTAATGGCCCATTCAGGCTGTGATAATCCCCCTATTGGGTGACTGTCTGGGGTGAATCTACAAAGTCCCAACTGTCAGTTACACCAAGTCATGTGACCTAGGTAAGCTGCAGGCACAGAGGGCTAAGGGTAGGAAAATGTCAACTTTCTAAAAGTGGCATTTCACACTTCTAATAATAAAAAAAACAACTTAAGCATTGAACAGGGATTTTTATTACAAATTCATAGATACCAAACGTGATATATCTACCACCTCTGGTTTGGGAATTGCAACTTGTTACTTTTAATAAGGAATCCCCAATGTTACCCTATGGGAGGGGTAGGCCTCCCAGTAGTGAGAAAACACATTTAGGAGTGTCTAACTCCTAGGACATGAGAAACTGAAAAATAGATGTCCCACCTTTTGCTTAAACAAAACAAAACTCTCAATACACTGTTCCAAAGAGGAAAGGGACATAAACCTTTTACTTACACAGCACCCTGCCCTATGGGCTACCTATAGCCTATATTAGAATGAAGATATATGTAATAAAAGGGGCGTTTAAGGCTTGGCAAGTAGTTTTAAATGCCAAGTCGATGTGGCAGTGGGACACTGCCTTCAGGCTGCAATAGCAGGCCTGGAACACATTTTAAGGTGCTACTTAAGTGGGTGGCACAATAAGTGCTGCAGGCCCACTGGTAGTATTTAATTTACAGGCCCTGGGTATATGGAATACCACCCTACAAGGGACTTACATTTAAATTTGGCAATTCGTAGATATGCCAATCAAACCATGTTTAGAAGAGTGAGTACATACACTTTACCACTGGTTATCAGTAGTAAAGTGCACAGAGTCCGAAGGTCACAAGCAAAAATCCAGCAAAAAGTAGAAGTAGGAAGGTGAAAAAAGTTTGGGAGTGATCCTGTAGAGAGGGACATTTCTAACACAGAACATGATAATTAGACATTAGGAAAAAAATAACAATCAATTTTATAACAACAAGGATTGACTTTCATTCCTGTTGGGTTTCATGTGTACCACAATCCTCGAAATATAGCAAGAAAACACAAAAACAAACTACGCTTCATATGGAAAGTTGCTACAAAGTTACTACATGAACAACTAAAAGACATATTTATGGCATATGCCAACATTTTTTAAATTTTTAAAATTTTATAAAAAAAGAACAGGGACAATGTATTTCTCCTATTGAATTATATTGAAACAGAGGCAATTTCAGGCAGTAGACAGCCAACATTAAGCTATTTGGGATCCAAAATTGGGAGCCTCCCATCTGAATAGGGTCTGTTGGCATGTATGGTATGATCACAAGCTTATGTTAACCAAACATTAAATACATAGTAAATAAAACAGATAAAAAGAAATAAATCACATTGAATCTAATTGCACTTCTGTATGTATAGTTAATATTCCCAAAGACAGGAATCCCTCAGATATTAGCTCCCTAGTAACTTTCTACCCATTTGACAAATACCACAGAACTTTTCAGATCTACAGCATTTTCTACATTTTTGACAGGATGTAAATTTTTTGGATGAATCCTAAAGGGATGCATTTTCTATAGACTATTGTATTTGATGTAGAGTGAAAACAGGTTAATGGATGTACATGAAATTGGTAGGAATATACATTATGGTGCAGAGACAATGCTTTTGGCTACTGCTGTTAAGCAGGGTTAGTATTTTTTAATGTATAATGTGTTTAAACTTAGTGCTATCTATCATGGTGTAACTTTCACACAATTTTACGAAAATTGGTGAAACTATTACTGTATATAGCTGTAAACTTATTTTAAAAAATAATTTAAAAAATAAATGCTTTTCTCTGCCTATTACCACCTAAATAAAGTGTTACTAGGAAGGGACCTACTACTTATATATATATATATCTATGGCTCTAACATTGAACAAAGCCAAAGTGTAGTATATAGTTGCACTCTAATTTATGCCACATCATTCTATGCTATTCAATGGGTCCCACTCCAAAATACACCACTCCACTGTGTGCTATTGCAGTGTACCCTATCCCTCTCCAGTCTACACCACTCCATTATGTGCCACTCCACTTCACCACATTTCACTACAGACTATTACACTCTCTGTACCAGATGTACAATATTCAAATTTTACTAGTAGTGATTCCTACGAAGGAGCAATCGCTATTAGGAAATCACTAAATAGGAACTCTCATGCCAATCGTTCCAATGGGATGTTTTAGCATTTTCTAAATATTAATTTCCTAATAGGATGGCTACGGGCCTGAGGCCCCACGTGATGCACCCCACAAATAGTGGTGCACATGTAGAGTACACATAAGCCCTTGGGGCATGAGTGCACTCTATTGCACTTAAAAAAAAGCATCTTTGGGTCCCTTTTTTAATTTGCACATGGTTACCATCAGATCGTATCCAAAGGTAATGCCATTTCCTAAATGCCAAATTTGCATTTACTTGTGCATGTGCATAGACAATTTCAAATATGTAATCCCTAGTTGTGATTTCCTATTTCAGCGGATCACAAATTGCGATTTCTACTAAGTAGAAATTGCAATTTATAACCATCTTGAGGGCTTTGTACATATGAAAAACCCACTTAGCATTTCTTAACAGGCCGAAATAGTGATTTGGGGCCAGATGCAGGAAACAAATAGCGAGTCGCAAACGGCAAAAATTGCCGTTTGCGACTCGCTATTCGCGTTTCCCAATACAGAAATGCATATTGCGAGTCGGTACTGACTCGCAATATGCATTTCAGAATCGCAAATAGGAAGGGGTGTTCCCTTCCTATTTGCGATTCTGAGTGGTATGCAATACCATTTGCGACCGCATATGTGGTCGCAAATGGTGTCGCAGTTACCATCCACTTCAAGTGGATGGTAACCCACTCGCAAATTGGAAGGGGTCCCCATGGGACCCCTTCCACTTTGTGAATGGACCCACAAATATTTTTTCAGGGTAGGTAGTGGTCCAAGGGACCACTACCTGCCCTGAAAAAAAACCCGAAACTAAAGTTTTTTTTTTTTTTTTTTAAGTGCAGCTCGTTTTCCTTTAAGGAAAAAGGGCTACACTTAAAAAAAAAAATAAAACCTGCTTTATTTAAAGCAGTCACGAACATGGAGGTCTGCTGACGACAGCAGGCCTCCATGTTTGCGAGTGCCTAGACTCGCTATGAGGCCGCAATTAGCGACCCACCTCATGAATATTAATGAGGTGGGTCATTGCGACCCCATAGCGAGTCGCAGACGGTGTCTGAGACACCGTACTGCATACCAATTTGCGAGTTGCAAATTGTGAGTCGCAGGGACTCGCAATTTGCAAGTCGCAAATTAGCATTTTGCTACATCTGGCCCTTGGTTCTTTAATAAATACTAAATAGCTTTGTATTTCCAGTCTTATGTTACTCAACTGTACAACACTCTTTTCTATGCCAGTCCACTCTGCTATTACACTATATACAACTCCAGTCTATGCCAGTCCACTCTACGCTAATACATTTATGCAACCACAGCTACGCCTCTTCAGTGTACGCTACTCCAGTGTATGCAGTTCCGCTACATGCTACTCCGGTAGTTGCTATTCTACTGTATGCCACTTCACTATATACTATTCCACTGCATGCAACTCCACTGTATGCTACTTTAGTCTACGCCACTCCAGTGTATGCCGCTCCACTCTACCACACTCCATTTTGTGGTCCATTGGATGCCACTTCATTGTATGTCACTCCACTGTATTCTGTTACACTACACTCATCCCAGTGTACCTCACTTCAGTCTAGCACCACTTCACGCCACACCACTACACTGTATGCTATTCTACTATACACTATTCTAGTCTACACCACTCTACTGTACACCAATCCACTTTACGCAATTCCACTGTATGCCACTTCACTATATGCTATTGTACTCTAAGCCACTCCAGTGTATACCACTACATTCTATGCTAGTCCATTGGATACCACACCACTCTACACAATTCCACTGTACACCAAACCACTGTACTCTACTCCAGTCTACACAACTCCACTATACGCCACTCCACTGTAAATTATTTCACCTTACGCTATTCAACTCTATACTGTTCTACTCTATGCCATTCCTCTGTATTCACTCTATGCTACTTCCCTTTACACTGCTCCATTTTATGCTTTTAAACTGTATACAACTTCAATCTTTGCCTCTCTGCTGTATGGTATTCTACTCTACTCCGTCCACTGTACCCCACACCACTGTAGGCTAATATACTGTACCCCACTCCATAATACACCACTCCAGTCTATACCACTTCAATGTATGCTACTCCATTGTATGCTAACACACTATAAGCTATTACACCTTATTCCCCTCCACTGTACGCTACTACACTATACTTTATTTCACTCTATGCCCTCCACTGTAGTCTATGCTACTCCACTCTATGATATTTCACCTTGTATGAAAATCATCTTTTTTTGCTCTGATCACCCCCAAATTTTGACTGACCCTGGTGGTTACTGACTCTGCTAAACAGATCCAGGGCCAGTGCTTCATCCTTAAAAGTTATATGGTAATTGGCATAATTCTAACCGGCCAAGACATACTACTGGTAAGTCCCTAGTATATGGTAGAACCTGTAGGTTTAGAGACCCCAGTGGACTTAATGCACTTACAGGTGCATTGCAGTGGTGTCTGGTATCATTTTAAAGCTAGAACTGCTGTGCAGGCTGGTTTTAAAATAAAAAGTGTCCTAACCTGACTTTGGAATAAAAAGTACTTCCAAAGTCCAAAACTACCATTTTATTACATATAAGTCACCCCTAAGGTCTGCTCTAGCTGCCACATGGGTAGGCTGAATTTTTGTAAAAACAAGGGACAATATGATTGATGTTTCCATGTACTCTGGTAGGAAAAATACCCAGTCGTTGTTCATCATTGTATTCCTGGTAGCCCAATAAGCCAACACGTGAAGGCATTATTTACCTTTAATAAAGTCTAATTTTCGATTGGAGTTATCTAGCAATATGATTCAGTGTACAAAAAATAGTTGCAATCAACACAACTAGTCAAGGTCGGATTTATTGTAGCTATTGCAGGAATGTAGTTTTAGAACTTAGGGACAGATTTATGGAAAGTGTTGCTGCGCCGAGTGCAGTGCCGCTTTCCCTGCACCCTTTAGCACCCCCCTACTGCCACCATGTAAGCGCTATATTTAAAATACGGTGCACCATGGAGCAGGGTAGGGGGCAACGGTGTCATTCAATGTGACGCTATTAATGTACTCTGCAGGAGTAGTGCCAAAATGTTGGCACTACTCCTGCAGGGTCAATAGGGGCCCAATCTAAATAATGAAAGTCCCCTTTTAACGCCTGCTCTCAGCAGGCATTAAAAGTAGCATAAAAAATGGCACAAGGAAATCTCATAGATTTCCTTGCACCATTTTTTCAGCCCCTCTAACGGGGAATGCCCCCTTTGCATGCATTATGACTGCATTGCGCTACTCTGTAAATACGGCGCGAGGATTTGTGCCTCATTAGGCCACAATAACGTAAAAAACAAGGATGCTAATGTGGCGCAAGGTGGCGCTAGGGGATTATAAACTCTAATAATCAAAAGCATTAGATAAACACTTGGGTATAGAGGAAGGACGATTGTAACCTGTCTGATTAACTTAACCGAAAGGAAGATTTCCCTCATTAACCAAAGGTGGCATGTTTCTTCATTGGGAATCTCCTTGCACAGTAATGACTAATCATGGTGCAAATTACAACCGTCCTATTAGCGAGTAGGAGTTCTGCAGATGTTTTCAGAGATGGAGTTGGTAACGAGCGATGAGCTTTTGTGTGATAAGGCGAGCAGAGCGTGTGTAAAATGCTAATGCTGAAAGAATTAAAAAACTGGCTCCAGGGTGCTCGTATACCTATATTTATTTATTCATTTGCCCCAGGGTCAGGATTAAAAATATAAGGGACAACGAAGGGGTGAAATAAACCTGCTAGAGTGTATCACCATGCAAAGTCAACACTTTTTGCCCTATGACCCTCAGGAAGTGGTGTGCTGGACCTAAAACCAAACAAAATCTGCTCAAAAATGTTTTTTTTCACAAAGAAGAAATATACAAAACCATACAGTGGTCTACTAGCATATTCATAGTGAAAGAGCCACTGTAAGACAACCTGTAAAAGAACACAGACAACCAGGTTACCATTTTGAAGCAAACATGGCTATCAAATAGTGCCACCAATCGCCATATCCAGTGAACTACACCCATCAACTGATACACAGTGTATAACTCAACAAATGCAAAACGGCAAGGACCAAATGTCACAGTATGAACATGACTTGTCATAAACCAGTATGCATGCAAAAACAACCACATCAGGCTTCCCCACAATCATTAGGTGTAATGCCTCAACTAAGTGACCCTGACATGGGGGCTCAAGGTACTCTCTATCCTAAACAAAAATGTAGGGGTGAATAGAATCACAAATAAGGCTCAGCTCTTTGGTCTCTATGTATATTCCCACTCTTCTCTACATTTGTGCCCCCCATCTTGCCAGCCCAGAAAGGGGAATAAAAATGGGAGATCTTCAGGTGCCCCTCAGACCTCTGCCTGAAATATCTGGAGAAGGACTGCCCTTCTGAACCCTCGGACTGCGCCACAGAAGGCTTGAAATCAGAAGGACTGCACCTGATGCTCTCACAAGGTTCCACACAAGAAAGGACTGTGCCTGTCCTAAAGGATAAGAAGTGGACTTCCCAAGCAGCATCAGGTAGAAATGTGCTGGAAGAAGTCACCTGCAGCATCCACTGAAAGGACTATTCCAGCATCACCTGGATTTCCCTAAACTGATCAGGAGCATTGTGAGAGATCAAGTCCCAGACCCAAGCTTCTGAATCCTTGACTGGTGGTGATGGACACTTTCTGGCCCTCAGGAAACATTTCAGAAGAAGATCTGAAAGTTTGGGAACTTCTTGAAAAGTTTCGGTGAAAAGCTCCAGAAGATGACTAGCTCAATATTGAGAGTGGGGCTGGGCGGAACTTGCAGAGTTGTACTCGGTGAAATTGAGCAAAGTTGGTAAAATCTCTGCAGGATTCCACGGACTTCTGCACATCCCGAATTCATTATAATAAGCAGTAAGATTGCTGACATACATGTGACTTGCAGGTCACACGTTCAACAAATCATCCTTCTGAAGCCGGTAGATCAAGCTTATTAAGTGATAGTAACATGTGTTTTTTATAGCCCACCAAAATGTCTGCGGCTGCAGTAACTAATATACCTTATTTTTTACACAGGTAAAGATGCACGCTCAGTGCATAATTTGGAAAGAAAGACCATGGAAGCAATGAGTATACAAAACATGTCAATATATTCAAACCTCAGCTTTTAGCACATTGTGACTGTCACCATCCAACGCAATCAACACTTGTGGCAGCAGTCAGGGAAAAAAATATCTTGGCATTTCAATAGGAGGGGCTACATGACTCTCTTTTTTATGTGATGATTTTTTTATACAGCTCATCCCTACTTGGCCTCACAGCACTTATCTTTGCAGAGCGGGTGTTTGAAGATTAATGTTTGCCCACAGGAAGTCTTCATTTAGTCTCACCAACATATATGTACTGTTAAACCCTGCATACTAACTATAATACATAGAGACTATGAATGAGTGAGTTTGCATAACTTAACAAATGTAAAATACCATGGGCAGCCAATACTTTTCATTATATATGTATTTCAATGTCAGGCTTATGGAGTATTCCATTAGCCATTTTTTGAGAATGTTAAAAATTATGAGAAACAACAATGCACAGATGATGGAAAGTGACTTATTGGTAAGGGCAGGAAGGTGCCTACACTTAGCAATAGGCCAGAAACCCCCTCCAGGTCGAGTCAAGGTCTCAGTGAATTAATCTTTGCTCAACCCTTAATAGCTTGACCCAAGAGCACTTAAGCTTAACTGAGCGGCTGAGAGGTTTGTAAAGATTTTAATATCAACAAAACAGTAAGGTGGTCATTACAACCCTGGCGGTCGGTGTTAAAGCGGCGGTAAAACCGCCAACAGGCCGGCCGAAAAAAAAATGGAATTACAACTGTGGCGGAAATCGCCAACATAGACAGCCACTTTAACACTCCGACCGCCAAGGCGGAACAAACAAACACTGCGGCGGTAACCGCAAACAGACAGGCGGAGGACAAAGTACCGCCCACAGAATTACAACAGTCCAATCTGCCACCTTTCCCGGGGCGGATTCTACACACCCCACGAGGAACGAGGACGTCATGGAACCCGAGCTCCAGATTCTTCCAGCCTTTATCTTCCTGCTCCTCTACCAGGAGCACGAACGCTGGCAGCGAAGACCACAGTGAGTACTGCACCTACGACACAGGGGAGGGAGGAGGGAAAAAACAGTGACACACACGCAACATGCAAAACCCCCACCCCCACCCTCACTCTCACCCACGACAACACACACACTAATACATCATGATACATTACAGTTACACCCACCAACCCCCCCTGGAAGAATGCAAGGACAAAAGGAAATGAGTTGAATGATTGTAATATATTCAAATACATTAATCAAAAATATATACATATATAAAGATATGTACACTATAAACAAATATATACACCAAGAATACAAGTCCAAGGTATTCCATTATCATAGTCCATGGACCACTGGGCCCAAAAGGCATGGGGGAGGCCCACACAATATACCCGAACAAGACGGAGAGAACACTGCTGGGGCATCAGATAAAAAAAAAACAGGCACCTCAGGGGGAAGGGAAGGGGGGCACCTCAGCCGGATGAGTGCACGATGCCAGATCCACGAGGGGGCTCCATGCCCATTGATGTATCCTGGGGAGTGCAAAGCCACAGTCTCTCAAGTCTCTACAGTGGGTGGTTTGCCCACTGTTCAATCCTGGGGAGTGCAAAGCCACAGTCTCTCAAGTCTCTACAGTGGGTGGTTTTCCCACTGTTCAATCCTGGGGAGTGCAAAGCCACAGTCTATCAAGTCTCTACAGTGGGTGGGTTGCCCACTGTTCAATCCTGGGGAGTGCAAAGCCACAGTCTCTCAAGCCTCTACAGTGGGTGCTTCATCCTGCTTGTGGGGGCCTCAGTAGCGTCTGAATCTTTGGCGCTCACTGGCCTGCTGTGCTTGTTGCAGCGGTGTCCTGGGCAGCGGTGCTGGTGGCGGCGGTGTCCTGGGCAGCGGTGCTGGTGCCAGCGGTGTCCTGGGCAGCGGTGCTGGTGGCGGCGGTCTCCTGGGCAGCAGTGCTGGTGATGGCGGTGTCCTGGGAAGTGGGGCTGGTGGCGGCGGTGTCCTGGGCAGCGGGGCTGGAGCGGTCTTGGCCGCCTTGCAGGTTTTACTGTACCCCTTCCCCACCTTGGATGATGGCGCAGCTGTCTCCACACTCCCAACTGTACCCCTGGGAGCGGCTTTGGTGGCTGATTTCTTTCCTCTCTCCCGCCTGGCACTGGCCAACTTTTTGTGCTTTACAGGTGGGGGACTGTCCGTGCTCTGGCTCCTTGCCACACTGGCTGCCCTGCGGACTGGCGCACTCTAGAATGCGGTTACTACTGGCACCACTGGTCCTGCAGATGTTGTGGCTGAGGTGCTGGGTTGGGACCTGGAGAGGCACGCCCTAGGACACTGAAGGGGTGGGGGAGGTGAGGGGAAGAGGTCAAGGTTGGACAGGAAAAGTTTTTTGGGAACACTGGGACGGGTAGATGGAGGGGGTTTGGGAGTGGAGGAAGAGGTAGTGGTTGTAGGAGGTGTATGTTTGGTGGCTTTGGGTGAAGGTTCATGGGCTGGAGGCTGTCGTGAGGTGGATGGCTGTTGGGAGGGTGTGTGGCTGCGTTTGTGTACCTTGGGAGATGGGCTCACAGACACACTGGTAGAGGACACAGGGGATGTGTGAATGGTAGTGGGGGTGGTGACTGCACGTGAGCGGGGTGTGGTGGTGGGTGTGCTGGTGATGGACATAGTGGATGAGGATGTAGTGCATGCAGGTGTGAGTGGAGATGAGATAGGGAGGGAGGAGGGAGACAAAGAGGAGGGGGACAAAGTGGAGGCAGTGGATGTTGGTGTGTCTGCATGTGTATGATGCTTGCGTCAGTGCCTGTGGGATGTGTGGTGCTTATGTTTGCCAGAGCTTCCCTTGTGTGTTGAGGTGTGTGCATGCTGGTCTGATGGTGTGCTTGGGATAGATTGAGGTACAGGGGTTTGGGTCTGGGTGGAGGAAGTTGGGGGTGGGGCTAGACACAGGGACAATGGCTGCCATCAGCGCTGAGGCCAGAGTCTGAGAATCTTGCTGATCGGCTGCCTGACCAGAATGAATGCCCTCCAGGTATGCATTGGTTTGTTGCAACTGCCTCTCTACACCCTGGATGGCATTCAAAATGGTAGACTGCCCAACAGTGAGGGACCTAACTTAGGGCAGTAGGGGTGACAGGGGCAGGGGCTGAGGTGCCTGGGGCGAAGGAGATGCTCACCCTCCTGGATGAGCGGGCACAGGACACACGCTGAGGGGCTACTGGGAGGGCGGAGCTGGTGGGGGGTGGCGGCTGTACCTGTAGATGCAGAGGGCACTGATGGGCCTGCCAATGCAAGGAAGCTCCCATCAGAGGAGGAGTCCGTATCGCTGGTCTCAGCTCCTGTCCCCGCCGTGGAGCTCCCCTCGCCCTCTGTCCCACTGATGAATTCAGACTCCGTTGTGTCGCCCTCCAGGGCCATGTGGGATGCAGCTCCCTCCTGCTCCGGTGCCACTCTCCTCCGCCTGATGATGGTAATGTACACAAGAACAGGGAGACCACAAAAAGGGGGGGGGGGAAGACAGAAGAAAGACATGTTCAGTGCATGCAATACCGCTACCATTCGTGGACACTACAGACACAGAAGCCAACTGCACTACGCCGTGCACTTGGAGTTCCCTAATCAATCCCAGGGACATGGGTTACAAGGCTATGCCCGATTGCTGCACACATGGATGTCACAGGAGCCTGACTAGGTGTAGTTGCCACTGTACACAGGTGGGGTGGGGTGCCACAGGGCCTGCCTTAAGAAGGGACCTTGCCTACTAAACTCGCCCTGGCCTAGGGGAACCCACAGCCCACCCCCCCCACCCAGACACCTCCAATGCGCGCTGAATCAGCAGAATGAGAGTGTACTCACACCCTTGTGGCTGCTGTGATGCCCTCAAGCGCCCATCCAACTCAGGGTATGCCACCGCCAGGATCCTGAACATCAGGGGGGTCATGGTGCGACGGGCACCCCTCCCACGTTGGGAGGCCATCCCAAGCTGGGCCTCCGCCGTCTTCTAGCTCCAGCAGCGAATGTCCTCCCATCTTTTCCGTCAGTGGGTGCTCCATCTGTGGTAGACCCCCAGGGTCCGGACTTCCTTGGCGATGGCACGCCAAATGTCCTTCTTCTGGTGGGCGCTGACCTACAGGAATAGTACAGGGGAAAAGGAGAAGATATTACCGTCCACACCATCACAGTCATTGGCCTGCATCCCTACCCTTGCCATGATGCACATGCCCTCACCGTCGTTTCATGCACGCCTCATTCTCGCCCTTCCCTATCTTTCATCCACACCACTCCACACAGGCATTGCCCATACAGCATGCTCACAGTGTACTTAGCTGTTTGTCTGGAGGACCTTAGAGTAGCGTGTACTGGGGGAGGACCCCATCCATTAGTTTCTCCAACTCCTCCATACGGAAGGCAGGGGCCCTTTACCCAGACACACGAGCCATTGTCTCTTCCAGACTGAGGACACAGCAGCACTTGCAGTATAGGTCCTCTCCTGTTGAAGATCAGGTATCAAGTGATTGAACAGAGAGAAAATGGCGGTCGCGTCCCCGGCGGTGCGTACCGTCACCGCCGGCGTACATCGTCATTGGCTCCTGGGACCCATAGGGTCCAATGTTAACCAATGCAGGATAGCGCCACGGTCTTCGACCGCCGACCGCGACGGTGTACAGCGTCAGCGCAGTTACCTCTTGTCCCCTTGTCCCACTTTACAGGTCAGGTAGCCGCGATTTCATGGGCCCACATGGCATTATTTTGGACTGCGTCACACATATCTAGGCCTTGCTTAAACACTAATACAGGCATATGTCGATTTGCTAATATTTTCCAATTAAGCTGTGTTTACGTACCGCAGAGTGGGTTGACTCTCTGCTCGCAGTTCTCCTGCATAGCCACCGTCTGCTGGGGCATGTGAGGAGATGGCAGCATCCTTCAGTGAACAGACCGCTGGTGGACCTGTCGACAATGGAGGAGCGACATGTGATCATCACCTACAGACTTGATCGTACCACAATCCTGGAACTGTGTGCCCAGTTGGAGCCAGACCTGATGTCAGCTATCTGCCATCCCACAGGAATCCCCCCCTCAAGTGCAGGTGCTGTCTGTACTCCATTTCCTAGCAAGTGGGTCTTTTTAAACTACAATGGCCATAGCATCAGGGATGTGCCAGCCTATGTCTTCCAACCTGCTACCCAGAGTGTTGTCTGCCCTGCTGAAACACATGCGGAGCTACATTGTTTTCCCTCAGGTGGAGGATTTGCCTACAGTGAAAGGTGACTTCTATGCCCTGGGATATATCCCCAACATCATAGGTGCCATTGATGGGACACATGTGGTCTTGGTCCCCCCGCAGGAGTGAACAGGTGTACAGAAACCGGAAGAGTTACCATTCGATGACTGTGCAGATGGTGTGTTTGGCAGACCAGTACATCCCCCATGTGAATGCCAAATTTCCTGGCTCAGTGCATGACGCTTATATTCTACGGAATAGCAGCATCCCTTATGTGATGGGGCAACTCCAGAGGCACCGTGTGTGGCTATTAGGTGAGGACATGGACCCAATACAGTGTGACTAAGTGTCTGGGTCAGGGGATGTCCCTATGAGTTAGTGTGTGTCTAACAGTTGTCCCTCGACATTTGCAGGTGACTCTGGTTACCCCAACCTGTCATGGCTACTGACCCCAGTCAGGAATCACAGGACAAGGGAAGAGGAACGCTACAATGAGGCCCATGGGTGAACTAGGAGGGTTATATAGCGGACCTTCGGCCTCGTGAAGGCCAGGTTCCGGTGCCTCCATATGACAGGTGGTTCCCTATTCTACTCACCAAAGAAGGTGTGCCAGATCATCGTGGCCTGATGTATGCTTCACAACTTGGCTTTGCGACGACAGGTGCCTTTTCTGCAGGAGGATGGTCCAGATGGAGGTGTTGTGGCAGCTGTGGAGCCTGTGGACAGTGAAGACGAGGAATCAGAAGAAGAGGACATAGACAACAAAAACACAGTGATCCTGCAATACTTCCAGTGAGACACAGGTAAGAAGACAACACTGCCTGCTACATCTGATTTCATTCTACTACCTCTCATCTGTCTGTCATTTTCACCCAGTGTATGGTCACTAAGTTGTCACTTTCCCTTATGATTTCACAGATGTGGGTTCCACTGTGTGACATCTGCTTTGTTTCCACATGGACTAGAGCTGTGTGACATAGGTATGTTGACATTACATTTGATATAGCATTTTGCCACTGTTATTGCTAATACACATTTTCCAAAGCACAGACATAGGGGGTGATTCTAACTTCGGCGGGCGGCGGAGGCCGCCCGCCGAAGTTCCCCCACCAAAATACCGCTCCGCGGTCGAAAGACCGCTGAGGGTATTTTGGGATTTGCCCTGGGCTGGCGGGCGGCCGCCAAAAGGCCGCCCGCCAGCCCAGGGCAAATCAACCTTCCCACTAAGATGCCAGCTCAGAATTGAGCCGGCGGAGTGGGAAGGTGCGACGGGTGCAGTTGCACCCGTCGCGTATTTCAGTGTCTGCTAGGCAGACACTGAAATACTTTGTGGGGCCCTCTTACGGGGGCCCCTGCCGTGCCCATGCCATTGGCATTGGCACGGCAGGGGCCCCCAGGGGCCCCGCGGCACCCCCTACCGCCATCCTGTTCCTGGCGGGCAGCGGTAAACCGGCGGGAGACCGCCGGTTTACCCTTTCTGACCGCGGCCAAACTGCCACGGTCAGAATGCCCTGCGGGGCACTGCCGGTCTGTCTGAGACCGCCGGGTTTAGAATGAGCGCCATAGTGTGTTTATTTAAGTGCTCAATAGTGGAGGGGGTTGTAAAATGGTCAGGGGTGATGGTGGAGGAATGTCCATGGCGGAGTCCAGTCTATTAGTCTCACAGGTGCATTGTCCAAAGGGGCATAGGAAGTGGAGCTGGGGCAGTTTATGTATGGACAGGGTGACAAAGTGGGACAGAAGGATGACAATCGTGGTGGTTTCATTTCTTGGCAGATGTCTTGAAATTGTTCTCTGTCTTTGTCCTGGATCTCAGGAACCACTTGCGGGGTGGTTCTCCATCTGCAGGGGTTGGGGTGCTGATGTGGTGGTCCTGTGGCGGTGCCTCCTGTCCACTAGCCCCGGCGGAGGTGGTGGGCAGTTCATCGTCCATGCTAGTGTCAGGGGCCCCTTGTTGTGCCACAGTGTCCCTCCTGGTGTTGACAATATCCTTCAGCACCCCTACAATGGTGGCCAGGGTGGAATTAATGGATTTGAGTTCCTCCCTGAACCCCAAATACTGTTCCTCCTGCAGCCGCTGGGTCTCCTGAAACTTGGCTAGTACCGTTGCCATCATCTCCTGTGAATGGTGGTTGGTTCCCATGATGTTGGAGAGGGCCTTGTGGAGAGTGGGTTCCCTTGGCCTGTCCTCCCCCTGTCACACAGCAGCCCTCCCAGTTCCCCTGTGTTCCTGGGCCTCTGTCCCCTGAAGCGTGTGCCCACTACCAGTGCCTGTGGATGCTAGTTTGTAGATGCTGGTGTCTCTCTCTGGCCTTCAGTCGCAATTGTTGACGTAAGGGTTTGTGGGTGATGTGGGTGTGTATTTTATATTGTATTGGGTGTGTGGGATTTGTGTGTGTATATGTATCAGGTGTGTGTATTTGGAATTGTCCAATGTGGTTGTGTTTTGTAAATGTGTGTGTATTTTGAGCGCGACGGTGTGTACCGCCAATGGAATACTGCGGTTGAAAGACCGCCGTGTGGATTCGTGGGTCATGATAGTGTGGGCAGATCCCTGTTGGCGTGACGGTGGAGGTTTTGTTATCGCCAGTTTATCACTGACCTTTGCTGTGGCGGACTTGTGTGGGTGTCTGGATTTTGGCAGATTCCAAGCTGTGGGTCATAATGACCGCGGTGGAATTCCGCGGCGGTGTGTTGGCGGTCTTCTGCACGGCGGTAAGCGGCTTTTACCGCCAATGTTGTAATGACCCCCTAAATAAGTAAAACACAGTGCACAATAAAAATCCAACACCAATTCATAAAAATAGGAAATATTTGTATCTTTAAACTGGCACCAAAATGACAAGCATCCAATGTATGAATTTTTAAAGATTGAAAGTAAACTTAGCACTAAGAAAGAAAAAAAACTGCTCAAAGGATTTAAGAAAGGTAGCACTGGACAGGGACAAAGACCAGAGTTGAGGCCAACCATGATGTTACACTGTTACTCCTGCTTTAAGGAGTTTTTCTTGATTCAGGAAAGTGGTCCACAGAACCAGCTAAGAGTTTCTGAAGCTCTGGTTTGCCTATTGGGGTCTGGGGCTACAACTCCTACAATTAACCTCTTCAACTTATGGGCGCTTTTTACAACAGTTGTTCCACACTTCCCCAAACTTCCGGATCTTTCTCCAGTGATCCTTTTTGGGCCCTTGAAGTGTCCTCAAACTTGATCCAAGTTTCCAGAAGCTCTGAGTTGCTCCTTGGAAATGGGGACTACAATTCCCAGAATGCAACTAGTCAGAACCCTCAAATGGCCACTGGATGCGGGTCAGCTGGGCTCTTCTTGCAGGACTTAATGCAGGGTATCCCTGGATAGCTCCTTCGTACCTGTAGCTTACAAGGAGTACTCTCCTGGATTTGCCAAAGCAAGGAAAAGTCATTTTCTTGGTGAAGCCCAAAGTGTGCAGCTGGTGCCAACCTTGTGAGTGCAGGTCTTCAGGTGCAGTCCAGGGATCCAACAGGGCAGTCCTTCTTCTCAAGTATCTTTTTTCAGCAGAGATCAGAATTGTGGGGCAGATCTGCCATATTTATTCTTGCTCCTGGGTTGGTAAGAAGGGGGTGCCATTGACTAATGGGATGCAGGTCACCACCCTCTGGGATGACCACTTCCTGTGAAGTGTGGCAAAAATCAATCCCTGAAAGCAACATTCTCTAAAAATCCAACATGGATAAACACCTCCTAGAGTCTGCCCACTGGTGTTGATAAGTCTCCATAACACACCCCTTTCCGCCCCACTCCTAATCCAATCATTGGGTCTCCCATCTGTCTGAGGCAGCAGGAAATGGGGGGGTCCAGTTTCTGTCCTAAGTGGCTTTCCCTTCTTTGAAGACTAGTTTGGCTACTCTTCCCGTATCCTGCTCTGCCATATGCTGCAGCAGTTCCCCTCCCACCAGATGCTTCCTTTGTCTCAGCCCAGGCCACTCATTAAGATAGCCTTGTTCAGGCTGCCAGAAGCTGACTAATCAGGAAAGGACACTACATGGCTGAATTTGGTAACCTCCAGATAGAGTTCTAAAACTATTTCCCTGTGCTAGTTATATTGAATTGGCAAATTGTTGGATGTATTAGTACATTTCATTTGGTACCTAACTTGATATGTTTATCTCATCTGTATTGGAAATAAGACTTTATTATTTTAAATTAAAGTCTCACGGTGTTAGCCTATTGAGCCCACTGACTACAATAGGGAAAACAAATTTGGCTGTTTTCCCTCACCAGGTTTTAGAAAACATATTTTATAAAGTCCCTTTCATGTTTACACTGCGCCCACCCCATGGGGCACCTAGGGCAGACATGAAGTGACGTATATGCAAAGATAAGGTAGCTTGAGACTTTGAAAGTAGTTTTAATTCAAAAGTCAAATTTGGGTTTAATTTTATCTTAAAAGCAGCCAGTAAGACAAGCCTGCCTTTATAATGAGACTAGACACCAAAGCAATGCACCTAAGCAAATTATAATTAGGCCTAGTTTGCATATACCATTTTAAACTGAATACTTTCCCTGGGACTGGTTGGCAGTGCCCAGTGCATAGTCAGAGTCAGAAAATACCAATATCAGCTAAACATGGGGAAAAAAGTGTGTGGGCTTCTGCAATCAGCCCAGATTTCCCATAAAGCCACCACAGCCAACTAGCCCAGGAGATTCAACCCAACCTTGGGAGAGCCTTCATGGCTTGTCAGGTTAGGAAGACAGTGAAGAAAACTGTTTGTACTATTGCATGGCCTACTCTACTTTACACCCTCATGTCAGGGCCACTCATCCTGGGCAGTTGACTCATCCCAACAGTAAGTGGACCCATTTTAGCATGAAACCTCACTCTGGTGGTGTTTTTCTCCTCTCTCTCTCTGTGGGTTTGGGTAGGGAGGTGCCTACCTCCTCTATCCCTAACTTTGCTAGGGCAACACATATCTTACCCACAGAGGTTACCCAGCATTTGAGTAACCCCACCATGACAAAAAGGGTCAGTGGGCACACTTTGCGTTTGGGTAGGGGGTCTGCCTCCTGTGCCAAGTGTAGTGCTGCTTTGAATATCAACACCTGGCAGAGACTATTGACAGCTGTCTGAATCTAGAACCACACCCTAAGCTCTCCACTGACATGTGGGTAGGCTGCTTTAGGGGCAATTGTGGAATCTTGGTGTCAGACCTGACAGCCTTAGGGTGGTCATCCCCCAGCATTTAGCCTGCCTCTCTCTATTTTTATGACCCTGTTTTTTCTGGTTTTAGGACTCTGCATACCTTACCACTGCTAACCAGTACTAAAGTGTATGTGTTCTCTCCCCTGAACACGGTAGCAGTGGTTCCTACCCAATTGGCATATTTAATTTACTTGTAAGTCCCTAGTAAAGTGCACTAGAGGTGCCCAGGGCCTGCAAATTAAATACTACTAGTGGGTCTGCAGCACTGATTGTGCCACCCATATAAGTAGCCCATTAACAATTTCTCAGGGCTGCCATTGCAAGGCCTGTGTGTGCAGTTTCACTGCTACTTTGACTTGGCATTTAAAACTACTTTCCAAGCCTTAAACTCAGCTTTTTCTACATATGTCACCCCTAAGATAGGCCCTAGATAACCCATGGGGCAGGGGTTCTATGTAAGTAAAAGGCAGGACATGTACCTAAGGGGCATATTTATACTCCGTCTGCGCCGATTGTGCGTCAAATATTTTGACTCACATTCAGCGCAAACGTTGCCCTGTATTTAAACTTTGATGCCCTCAGCCCGCGGATGAAAAAATTCCACTGTGTGCGTCATTTTTTGGATGCGGCAACCCGCCTTGCGTTAATCATATGCAAGGTAGGCGTTCCCGTCCAAAAAAAGGCTTAGACGGCAGTGCATCGTATTTATGCTTTCGGGCAAAAATGACGCACAGCCGGGAGGCGGAGCCAGAAAATGACGCACAGCCCGATTTGCGTCAAAATTTAACGCCTGGGTCAGGGCAGGCATTAAAATGGGGAAACACACCTGTATTTAATCAGAACACACAGAACAAACAGCAGAGCAGCAGAGCAGCAACAGGGAGACATGGAGGTGATTCTAATCCAGGGTGCACGCAGACGCAGAGCCCAGCAGCAACAACAGCAGCTACAACAACACCAGCAGGGACCCCAAAGGCAGCGCAGAAGGCAGGAGAGGATATTCCGCCCCAGAACCACCCTTCAGGGCCTCAGGGAACACGACATCATCCAGAGGTACCGGTTGAACTGCCAGGCCATTCAGCAGCTGATGCGCAACATTGAACCGCAGTTGGCCCCCACTTTGGTGACACCCCGCACCATCCCAACAGAAACCAAGCTGCTTGCCGTACTTCATATGCTGGCAAGTTGCTTTTTCCAAACAACTGGTGCCCTGGTTGGCGGAATATCACTACCATCATTCTCCGCCTTTTTGCCCAAAGTACTGGATGCCATCATTGGACTGACACCCCGCCACATCTGCTTCCCTAACACACTACAGAAGCAGCAGCAAAAAAAACAGGGGTTCTACCTCATCAGTGGCTTCTCACACGTCCTTGGTGCAATCGACTGCACACATGTACGCCTTGTGCCACCTGCTGCAACTGAACACCTCTACCGCAACAGGAAGCACACACATTCCATCAACGTGCAGGCCATAGTCGATCACCAGGGATTGATCACCAACATCGTGGCTAAATATCCTGGGAGTGTCCATGACTCATACATCTTCCGTCACTGCACCGTCAATGAACACTTCCAGGATGGACGGTATGGCAATGGACTACTTGTTGGTAAGTACAAAAACCTACTTATATACACATTGCACAGCAACCCTCTAGGACACACAAGACATACACCACAACAGCAACATGTAAACAGGAACATACTGAGGTCATGACATCGCTAGCCATGTTTCTTAGGTCACCATTGAACCTGTCACACATTGGAAATTACTGTACAGCCTAATGTCAAAGATCACAACGTGTGGAGTGGGTTGCCCAAATGTCACCTTGCAAAATGTAAGTGTCCCAATGACCTTTACATTAACCCATTGCCCAAGTCTAAACGTATGGGATGCCTGGGTACATTGATATGAACATGTTAAAAACACTGTCAATTTTAACTGTGTATGGAACTATCATCTCACCCCCAGTGAAGACACACGGACACCTGTATCACAAGTCACAATGCTAGGGAGGGCACACTGTACTGCAAATCCCAAAACATACTGCTGACAAACGGTTAGCAGACAAACACTCCCTCAGCCAAGGAAACAACACAATGCAGATGGTACATCCTACAAGCCTAGGATGCTACATTATTACACAAAAGAGTCACAGACAACACAAGACAACTACTGCCATGAAAGGTCATTTCAATAGTGCCAGCTACATCAACATGATCCCAATAATTTTCTCTTGCAGCTGATCAGGGCAATGGCATCCAGCCATGGATTATGATACCATTTGGCAACCCAAGTACTGCTGCAGAGCGTGCCTACAACGACGCACATAGGAGGACCTTTGGCATCCTCAAATCAAGGTTCCGGTGGCTCGACATCACTGGTGGTAGCTTCCTATATTCCCCGGAGATGGTCTGTAGGATCATCCTAACATGTGCAATATTGCACAACATTTGCATCAAAAGGAACATTCCCCTCCTGGAACCAGAGCCACACATGCCTGAAGAGGAGGAAGAGGAGGATGCTGGCCTGCAACATGAGGGGGAACTACAGAACACGGCCGCTGGTATACGTAGGCGGCAACAGATAATCAAAAATTTCTTTTGAATATGATCACCTTAAATAAACACCTATTATAATCACCATATAATGGTCTGGCTATTCCTTTTTGCACACCTTCATCTCTACTTATCAGAATAAGAGTGTTGCCTCATGGAGCATTGCTGATATACTGAGTAGGACACTGAACATCCCAGAGCTAATGTGATGCCTAACATACAATGGTCACATACACACACTCTTAATGACATATATCATGTACATTTCTCCTTTGAAGGCCAATAGCAGAGGACCACAACTATTTCACACATACATGTTGAAATCAAGGTCCAACGCAGCATATGGCACACAACTAACACACCATCACTCAATAAGGGGAAAACAAGCCTCACACATGAGGCAGTCAATGTGCTTTGGCATCAGTAACAGGAATGCCTGACCAGACCCTTGACAGCAGTAAGTCCAACTGCATCCAATATTTGCAAGGACTGTGACCAGAGTCCCATAGAAGCAGAACATAGACAGCACAAGTGCCACACATATGAGCAGCATTGCACACATGACATTCCATGTACGTGTCAGCCCATTTACTAACTCCTGACACACCCATGCACCTGGTCACAACCCACCTGTCTGAAGAGGTCCCTGGAATACTAAGATGTGTACCCTGATATTCCCTCCTCTACACACACAGACCAACATCAGCAAACCAGTGTGCTACACCCTTTCCTATGGGATGCCATTGTCATAGAACATCTGACTGCATGGACGTCAGGTTAATTTGTACACTGTCTTCTAGTTTCAAAGCCCTGTTAGCACCTGTAGATTGCTTCCCGTGTGAAAATGTCTGTTGGCCCTTAGAATGCAAGTCTCACTTACAGGACTGGTGAGAAACAGATGCAGCCCACACCTGTGATCACCTCCATGCACACCACCCATTTCAAAAAGCACTGCCCCTGCTGATTCCTGGAACAGCATAGGAGTTGCCATTATGTCAAATACACCGTTAAGCATTGATACTAATTAAGCCGTGTAACACAGCCACTGGGTTCATTTGTCACCTTCAAAAACACAGGACATACACAGTTTGACATGTCAGCTCTCTAGTTTGTCCTCCAAACAGTCTTAGTCAGACCACTGATTATGTAACGTGTGAAATTGCTGGATCCTGAATCACTTTGCATTCTGTCAGCCTTACTGGCAACTGTCTGTGCGTCACACTAAAGTATCCCTGTGTCTACATATGTACAACACTTGCGTTAGCAAACCTCTCATTCATCAGGGGGTATTGGTCATGGGCTTCTTCAATGCATACACAAATACATTGTCTAGCATCATCTGCCTTTTAACTGTACCATTTGAGTTACATCCTCTTGGAAAAGCAAAAATCATGGCCCATCCCTTTTCTGAGTTGCATTTATGCATGAATGACAAAGTGTGACAATGTCCCAGGGTCGTAGGCAGGGATTGGGTGCGGGGCTTTCAGCACAACCAGCATCCTCTGATAATGTCCATGAATAATACACAAATGTCAGGACCATTACAGTTCACACACAGAATCACAGTGCTCACAACATAGTGATGGGCCGTGTGTGGTTAATAGCTGCGAGAATAATCAGCACAGAGGCTATGATGTTCCCAGATGCAGTGGGAATTGCAGAGGCTAACCTGTGCACAAATGTTGTAATGACACCTGCCGGAACATGACACCTGAGACATTATCTCACTCAGCACACCAAGGTTGCCCTGTTGACTGTCTCTTTACACATCTTTAGTGACAGGGTGGGACCATCCACAGGTTGGTTCACATGTCCACATCCACTTTACTCACATTGATCGACCAAGGATACTCAGTAGATACATGAATAGCTGCTAATGACTCATGATGAGTCCTGGACCGAACTGTGACAAATTACACCCCAAACAATATACAGGATCATCATTGGACCACACACATGAACAAGGCACCTATGTGCAATTGATCACTGGAAATATGTGGACACGTGCTGCCTCGTATGCTGGTCCACCACAGCCACTTGATAGTTGGGGCTCACTTCTATGGCCTCAACTGTGGTGTCATCATACATTTGAGATTCACCCTTGTCTGTCTGTGCAAACAACATGGTACCCACTTCATCAATGCATGTGTATGACTCACTGTGGGATTCACCAACTGGTGTCTAGGAAGCTCTTACCAATACTCTAGGACATAGGATGTAGAAAATGTGGACCATTGACATGAACAAGCCTCTGCCATCCATCTGGTGCATGCAACGTCACATGTGGTGTCTACGTGACCCTAAATCTTGGAAGTCCACTTTACAGGTGTTGTTACATGTATGACTAACACATGCCCTCTCTCATTTCCACACTGACTTGCATCTAAGGATTGGACACATGGACGTCACATTCATACAAGCATATGTACAAAAATGCTTCATGTGATACACACACACTTGGTCAACAAATACATTAGTTGCCAAAGCACACACTTTGAGCCCAAGGCATTTAGGTATTGTACATATGTGCATCACATTGCTGTCCTCTCCTTATGCCAAACATGCACAATTTCTGCAACACATATATGTAGGCCACACTTATGACCAACTATTGCGTCAGCCAACTGTAAAAATACTGTGAAGGCAGAAGCGGATCATGGTCCGCTGCAGTATGATGTCACACATGTGAACATACACCATCAACACCATAGTGTCTTCAATCAGCCTATCTTTGATGTGTCCCAAATGTAACATAACCAAATAACAAGAAAAATTGCCCAAAACCAGTTAATGCACTGTCATTTTGACGTTCCTAGCGTTATGCGTAATTTTTTGTCTACCAAAACTGTATTTGCGTCATTTTTTGATGCACAGGAGTGAAATTTAACCTGCATCCAGATATTTGTACAGGCCATGTACTATTATGTGGATGTGGGCTAATTTTCACTTCTGTGCGTCAAAAACAAATGACACAAATACAGATTTGGTAAACAAAAAATGACGCATAATGTGAAAAAGGCGGGACTTTTCATACAGGAAGTGTTATAATAGGATATCCTGTTTACAGATCATGTACAGTGGGTCTACTTTCACTTTAACTTTGCAGTCTATGATCCTTCTAGACTGTGTGGCTGTGTAGAGAGTGTTGTCTTGAGATTTTTTGCTTTTTTGTCCTGTGTGCTATCTGTAAAGTCCATTTGTGAAATAAATAATGTTGGTGTATACTGTACTACTGTGTTTTGTCTACATTTGTCCATTTATCTTGTGTTTTTGTTGTTTGTGGGAGTCTGTTGTGTGAAGTGTTAGTTTGGGGATAGTTGGGCTCTTTTAGTGGTTAAGCTTACTTTTCATTTGTATTTGTACCCCTAATTTCCCCCTTTTCCCCTTTATATTTATTTTACCCCTATTCCCTTTCACTTCACAAGTATGTCTGGTAGGCCACGTCTTGGCAGGATGGGGGAAGAGGAGTTGGGGGGGTTCATCTGGCTTGTGTGCCATTTCGTGCCGCTCATGATCGAGGCAGGTGGCAGGATAATACAGGGGTATCCAACAGAGGCGCACAGAATCCGGTGGGGAAAGGTGCTACATCACCTGCAGCGTGTGTATGCCAGCCAGAGGAGTGACCACCAGCTGAAGCACCGGTGGGCTGACCTCATCACCAGGGAGCAGGATCTCTTGGACCACCTGGGAATCATGATTGGTGGCACTGTTGGTGAGTACGAATCATGTTAATGTGAACGATTAAATGCTCTGTAGTGACATAAGGGGATTAGTACAATGTCTGCCAGCTAACTTGCTGACTGTGTGTAATGCTGGGTAAACATAAAGGGATAATTGATGCACTATGGCAAGGATCACATTTGCTAGCTGTCAGGTAGCACGTGCTCAGCAAACTTAGGCCCATATTTATACTTTTTGACGCACAACTGCGCCAACGCAGTTGTGCATCAAAAATTTTACCGCCGGCTAACGCCATCCCAACGCGCCATGCGGGCGCCTTATTAATGGAATGACGTTAGCTGGTGCTGCGGACTGGTGTGCGTAAAAAAAAATGACTCACACCGGGCAGCGGCGGTGTATGGGAAAATGGGGGTTGTGCGTCAAAAAACGGTGCAGGTCAGGTCTGAGGCAAAATTCAGGCCTCAAACCAGATTTGCGCCCTTTTTTTTGACGCCCAACCTCCATTGACATGACTCCTGTCTTAGCAAAGACAGGAGTCATGCCCCCTTGCCCAATGGCCATGCCCAGGGGACTTATATCCCCTGGGCATGGTCATTGGGCACAGTGGCATGTAGGGGGGCCCAAATCAGGCCCCCCTATGCCACAAAACAAATCGGAAAAAAATACTTACCTGAACTTACCTTTACTTCCCTGGGATGGGTCCCTCCATCCTTGGGTGTCCTCCTGGGGTGGGCAAGGGTGGCAGGGGGTGTCCCTGGGGGCAGGGGAGGGCACCTCTGGGCTCCTTCCGAGCCCACAGGTCCCTTAACGCCTGCCCTGACCCAGGCGTTAAAAAACGGCGCCCATCAGGCTGTGCGCAGTTTTTTAAGGCCTGCCCCCTCCTGTGCGTTAAAATGACGTCAGAGTATAAATAAGGGGCACAGGCCTTAAAGTCATTATTTGGAAGGGAACGCCTACCTTGCATATAATTAACGCAAGGCTGGTTCCCCCTTCCAAAAAATGACGCACATGGTGGAATTTTGACGCCCACGGGGTCGGACGTCAAAGTATAAATATGGGGCAGGGTTTGAGCCGATTGTGCGTCAAAAATTTTGACGCATTTTCGGCGCAAACAGAGTATAAATATGCCCCTTACAGTTTACTTTTCCATGAAGGAAATTGGTGCGGCCTTTTTGTCAGAAAAGCAAACAAAATAGGAGCCAATCATGTCTATATAGGGTACTATTGACAGAGAAGTACAGATGTACCAACATTTAGGCCAACTTTGTTGACGCAATTGCTAGACTTACTTTAGAATCACTACATGATGCAGAAAATAAGTGCTGCCTTCACGTCAATTGATAATAGCAAAGTGGCTCAGCCATATGTCTCATGTGAGTCTGGTGAGTGTGGAAGGAAAGCGTTCACGGAAGTACTATGAATGTGTGGGATTATTGTGTTCCTTGATCTTTTTGGATACATGTCAGATCTGGATTTGAAAACATCATGAAAAGGTGTAAGGTGCCATCAGCTAACATCTTAGAATGTTTGTTGGAGTTAGTTGTGCCACATTCCAAATATGGATGGCAGTCCAAGTGTATGCACATGGCTTCACATCTCCATGGTTGGTGCAAATCACCATAGCTGGGCCACATCCATTGAATAAACTGTAACAACAGGATGGCTTACAAAAGTCCCTGCGCCTCCCTCTGTACATTGTACCTATGTGTCATTAATGTGTCATGGCCACAAGGCATGTTTGACTGGTAATGCAGTCCTCAAGTAACCAGGCTATGGATGTCTCTCTTGGATGCACATGATGAGACGATTACACTCCATAATTTTTTTCTGGTCACCAATTACGGGGCATGTTTGCAACCACATGATAGTTAGGGCCAATGTATGTGTGCAGATATGTGTGTAACTGTCACAGGAGACCCATGCTCTGTACAAGTTGGCCATGATATATCAGATGCAGTACCATCATGTCTGAATGGCTGCCATTTCCTTATTCAGCCTACACATTGTATATGTTTATGAAATTGTTGCGCTGTGCACAGATTTTGAGCACATTTCTTCCTTCCATACCTTACAGGTGGACCGGCACCCTACACTGTGGGAGAGGTGGCGACATTTGAGGACCCAGACCACTCCAGTAAGTGTTGATATGTCTGTTATGTGTTGTGGTTGCTGGTTATGGATTCGTGTGAGTTGGACGCATAGCAAGGGGTGATGAGTTGGGCAAGCTTTTCTCTTGTTCCATGAGTGGGAATTCAGTTTCTCACATGTTTTGAGTTGGCCAATGCGTATCCAATGGTATCATGTAGGGATTGTAGGCCATTCCTGTAGGCCCCACTGTGAGTACAGGGGTTAGTCATGTGGATGACACTTGTATCACCAAGAGTCACACTGAAAGTCAGCTCCGATTTAGTCAGCCTGTCAGACCCACATTCTCTAAGATTGGTACAGCAAATTGCTTTCCAATAGACATCTGCTTCCCTATTTACCTACGTAATTATGAAACAGTAGGTAGAACCTCCTAGAAGCATGTACTTCCACATGTAGTGCTACAAGTATGTGGAACTTGAGTGCAATGGCCTAGATGTGCATGCAATTCATGATCATGGGTGTTCTAGCAACTATGTGTGTGATGTAAGTCAGGCCTCACTGGAAGTATATGTTGTGTACCAAATTCTGCATTTCCTGACATGTGTGGCCCTATGAGTGCTCTAGGGTTTGCTGACTCCTAATTGTTGATAGACCTTACCTGTGGTGTGTCTGTAGAGACAAACATGTGTGGAGTTTTCTATACACTCCTCGGTGTACATGTTGTTGGCAATTTATAGTTGTTTATCCACACCCCCACCCTCAAACACGGGCATGGGTTTGTGAATGGGGTACCTAGTACTGATGCTACCAGTATGTTACACATACATGTGAATAAGTGACTGTTTGGTTGCAAACTAGTATACACACTCAGGTTTGGCACTTGGTACTATACTGGCAAGTCCAGTTACAACTTGCAGACCATGTGGCTTTAGTTTTGCTTTCCGTACACTGACATTTGTAGCCCAGGTCTTGGCGGAGGACATGCAGCATGATTCTTAGCTGATAACTGGCAGAACTCAAATTGCAAGTCAAAGCCAGTTGTTACCCATCTTGTAGGTTATGGATGTGCTATGTGTGATGTGACCTTTGTAGTCTGGCCTGCCATGTACTTCCTCAGAGACATTCAATGATCTGTATTGTGATATGAGCAGTTACAAGTACAGTAGATGTATTGTCTGATTAACTTCTTGTGCCATTTCACACAATGCAGTTACTAATGTAGAATAGCTGCATTTGTCTTCACAGCTGCTAACATGAATCCAGACCGGGTCCGTGAATTTCAGCACCGGGCCATGCGATACCAGCACATCCTGCTGGTGGAGTCGGGGTTCCGGAGGATGGCCCGGCGATATCGCCATAAATGGACCTCCGGGGCATGGAGAGCCTTCCCACAGGGTGGGCATACTTTGCCCACCACAGCCACCACCAGCACAACCACCAATCCGAGCCAGGTGGCCCCACCCACAGCTGGCACTGTTGGTCCGACATCTGCTGGACTTCCAGGCCCCAGCATTGCCACCGGTGCAGGACAGCCCACTAGGCCTGGCACCACACCCACACAGACCTCCTCCACCGGTACCCAGACTGCCACAGCTCCATCTGTTGACCCTGCAGCCTTCAACCAAATGGAACGTAAGATGGACAAAGTGCTGCGCAAGTTGAGCCACCTAAGCCGGGATGGGCGCCACATTAACCGGCGTGTTAAGTCTATTAAGAGGACCCTCCGGAGGGCAAACATCTAGACATTTATAGTTGGACATGATTCCCTCCCCTCCCTCCTCTTTCCTTGTTCTTATAGTTAGTGGGTTTAGGGGCGTAGTGTTAGGTTAGTATAGTCTGTTAGTTTAGTTAGTGTTAGTGGGTGGGGGGTCCACAGTCTTTATATATTTACTTCTTAAGTGTGTGTTTGGGTGGGTGGGGGAATATGTTGGGGTTCTTGTATGTTTAAAAAAAAAAAAAAAAAAAAACACTTAAAAAACATACCACAAAAAAACCCCAAATATATATATTTGTATAGGATAGTATAGTATGTGTTTAGGTTAGTATGTGTTGTCCTCCATGTGTCCCGTCTCATAAGGGGGGTGGGGGATAGATGTTTAGAACGTTTTGTTACATGTGATAAGTAAGTTTAGCTTAGGTTAGTTAGGGACAGTTGTGGGTAATGAGTAGTCAGGGTAGATTAGGGTAGGTAAGATTTTTCCCTCAGTTTCCTCATTTGTGATTAGCATTTAATAAATATTTGGTTAACCCTTAATAGTATGTGTTGAATGGTACTTGATCGTGGGTTTGGATTCAGTGTACATCAATTTTGTACTATAACATCTGTGTCCTATGCTACAAACAAATCCCAACTGAGCTGTACGATTGGCAGCTAGCCCAGAGCTACCTTGCAAAGTGTCGACCCTTTGTTGCAACCACCAATCACAGTTAATATGGATGACAATGTGTTGCTGTTGATAAGTGTGTTTTCAAAGTCACAAACAGTGCTTCCAGTCTTGGTATTGGGGAAACAGTTTTAGGTCTGACTGCAGTGTGATGATCATGGACACCTTTATAAGATGAGTTCTCATTGGCAATCTTGTATTCTTGTCTTCATGACTCTCATACATCATTTGTGACACAGTTCAGCATGATTACCTATTTGTATGTTAACTCAGACACCTTCATTTATGCAGTTTTTGTTGTGTTTACTTAGATTAGTGTGCCATGTTATTTGTGTTATTTTTGCATGTTGACAACATTTTGCGGCCACTATTTGATGACTTAGTTATCCCCTGAGGAAGCATTCTTCTGTCCAACACAGCATGATGGTGTATGGTTTCTCACTTCATCAGATTTGTCCCTCAGGATGGGCAGAGTATCATCCAATCATGGGCACTGTGCAGATTTATCTGACTACATATCATCAGGACAGTTGTATTGACAAGCTACGTAATTTGACAGTAGGCACATTTCAGTTATCTACTGCACAGTTGATATGTCACATTACCCAGAGACAGATTTGTTGTGTAAGTGCTATTTATTGAAAAGTGCTGTAGTGCTATCTGTACATTGTCCATGATTGTGAGTCCATTATAGTGACATCTTACATTGTGATCCTACGCAAGGGGTTATGGAAATGCTTTTGACATGCTGGGGTTGATGTTTCAGACAGTGCAGAGGGACAGGATTTGCCAATGAGTAGGAGAGAGACAATCACAGGGGTGGGTGACAAGATATACAGTGGTTTGCAGAACAGTGCTTGAGTAAAGTTGTTGCAAGACTGGCAAGTTACAAAGCGCAGGACCTTGGTAAATGTGGGCCATGTGGCAGGGACTAGTGCTTCCACGTCATTTTCCTTGTGAATGTGATCTGTTCCATGTCTTCTTCTTCTGATGTGTGTGTTGCCTCCTCTGTCCTTGTTGTTGTTGGTTGTGAAGGGGCAACACACACCTCAATGTTAGAAGACGTGGAGTCAGACATCCCGGTCGCTGCTCCCTGTGAAGGTCTTAAGGGCAGTACTGCAGCAAGGAGGGTCTGCTGGTTCTTGAGAATAGCAGCCACATCACAATGGTAGGCAGCCAGGGCGGCCCTGAGGGGGTCATGATTGCATTCGTGCATGCAGTGGAAGGTTTGGGGTGCGAGGTGTTGTGGCAACTCCCTTACTGCAGCGGTGAATTCCTTGACAGTTTCTTGTAGTCCTTGCAGAATGGATGTTAGGACTTGCATAGCTGCTGCCTGATCTGCAGATGACATCATGCACGAACGCACCCCCTCAAGGCTGGCTGCCATAGTTTGCATCCCCATCCGCACCTCCTTGGCCAGCTCCCGCTGTACTCCAACTACAGTTCTCTCAAAGTTGGTGCCATTGTCGTCTGAGTCCTCAGCTGTATTGGAGCTGGCAGGTCTTACAATTGGGGTGGTGGGTGGACCCTCTGCGATGGCTGCTTGTTCTGTGCTCCTCCTTGTGAATGAAGGTGAGGTCTGGAGGGTTTAAAGGACCTTTTGGATAGTCTCCTGGGGAATGTTTATCGGCTCGTCATCCATGTCATCAGGAAAATCTGGGACAGGCATACCCGCAGGAGATCCATCTTCCTCTGCAATGAAACAGGGTACAATTAGTGTGTCTGTGTTGTGGCAATTTTGATGTGACGTGCCTGCCTTTTGATGAATTCACTTTGTGATCTTGTTTTGTGTTAATTTCTCCAGTCCTTCAGATGGGCTTTCTTCCAGGCCTATGGCCCAACTGTATGTCACATGTATGTTATTGAGTTATCAGACTTGTCAGCCTCATCGCCTCTAGGTGTTGGTTTATGCCAAATAGAGAATTGCCACCTTCTTTTCCTACTCAAGCCTCCGTCTACATCTATTCTCATGGTGAGACCTTTCACTGGCTGTGGGTGTACTGATGGCCCTGGCAGCACACTTAACAATCTGGACCTGCCCCAATCTCTGATCTTTCACATCCACTTAAATGTAATTGACATGTGGCATATCCTATGCATGGCAATGTTATGATCTGATATGGATGTTGGCATTGGTAATGTGTCCTGCTGATGTTGGGGAATGTGTGTTAAATTGGATTCCCCTGATAATCGTATCAGTGTCCTATTTCCTCCTCTGACTGTGCAGGTGTATTTCAGTGACCAGTTACATGTGCCCCCCCCTCAATGCTGATGTCTGAGCAGTATGACATTTGGGATGTTGCATTGTTACCCAGGCACAGGATGGACCCAGACATATACAGCATGGGTGTGTCCTTAGTGCTGTGTAGCTCCTATTGTTGTTTACATTGGCTGATGTTTGCAAAAACTATGGGCATTGACATTTGAGAGTACTGGGACCTTTGTCTTGTTTCTGGGGATTGTTGAAATTGTCATCCTCACCCCCTAATTTAGTTGTGTATGATCCATGGGGAGGTTACTGCCATTGGCTACTTGAGCTGCACACAGAGCAGAGGTGGTAGTGGCAACTGTTGTTGCAGTTACATTCCAGTTGTCGGTATGGCTAGAGGTTGTTAAGAGGGCCCTAGTTAATGTTGAAGTACTGGGTTTTTCAGAACCCAGTGGTGCCAGGGAACACACCCTAAGACTTCGAGTCCTTCCTGTTTCAGACTACAGAAACACAGAGTCTTCTTGGTGAAGTCAAAGATCTTGTTTATTGGCTGCAGCCAGTAACAGGTATCCTAGAAGTACAACACGGTGTATATTCTCAGGAGACTGCTGCTCTTGCAAAGCTAACCTTCTCTTTTATACAAAATATTATGCTTTGGGCAAACATTCCTTATTTTACAGTTGACCATTCACATATTTTCACTACAAAGAAATAGCAGGGTTATGATGACAAGCCCATATTTCAGTTTGTCCAGCCCTCAATCAATTACCCGGCAAGGCTCAGTACTTTCATCAGATATCAACGGACCCCCAATATAAACAGGCACCTCCTCCTTGTAAAGCAAGTCATAAAGAAAGAAACAGGGACAGGTGCGTGTAAGATTAGGCATGGTTTGTGTGTGATGAAAGGTTTTATGATGTGTTGTGCCTTGATACTAATCTCATTCGGCCACTGGGAAAGAAACTGGACGAACAGGTTTGGCTTCAGGCAGTGGAGTCAGCTTGCCCAGGTCACAGAGGAGTCAGCAAAGATGTACGTGTCCTTCAGACTCGTTTTCAGCATTAGACATTGGCCTATGTGAGGGCAATCACAAAATGGCTGTCGTTTAAATGGAACACGAGGGTTCAGAACGGAAACTCTGATATTTCGGGTGATTTCGTTACCCGAATATGAATACAATGCTTGTGCATACTATTCTAATCATTCTCGGTCTGCTGATACCAAAATCGTTGTGATACGACGATGTTTATAACACGGGTCCAGAATTTTCAGTACAACAGACCCTCCTTTTGCCCTTACATAGGCAATAACCTATACTCACGCTAATCTGAGTCCAGGTCTATATTCATAAAGTCGTTGAGATGTTGCTGTAGCATCATCCTATTACCTAGCTCGTCCCTTGATACAGGTTTCCTTACACACTATGTAGCACAGAGGCCACATATTGCAGGAGCACACTGTACACACAGACAGGACAGGAAAAGAATGGCTAAGATCATCCCAATGACTACCAGAGTCTTCCATCCCCAGGCGGATATCAGCTCCCAGAACCACCCCATCAATGACCAATCTCCTTTATCCACGTGAATAGACTCAGAGATCTTATGCAGTTTGGAAATGGCCTGGTAGACTGTCGGAGCGTTATCTGGGATGAAAACACAGCAACTTGATTGGATCACTTTACATACCCCACCTCGGTCTGCAAGTATGACGTCTAATGCGACCCTGTTCTGAAGAGTCATAAGGCGATCCGACTGGAGCTCAGCAGTCAAATTACCAAGGGCACCGGCGGTTTCAACTACTGTGGATTCAACCACCTTTGTCAATTGCCTTATGTTCCTGCTGTTAACCATAGGACCCCAAAACGGCAGAAAACCCTTTACGAAATCTCCAAATTCTTGTCCTGTAGTGTCTTCTTTACTTATGACACCTCTAACTATCCTTGTCTTATGGTAATCTGCCGCGGCCGTGTAGGTGGGAGGTAACAGGAACGAAACAAAACATGTGCCTGAGAAGTCAGGGGGCAACCATGTATAGGCTCTATTATGGCAGATGAAATAGGTACCCTTAGCTGCTAAGAACGAAGGAGAAGTCTGAGACGCAAAAACATATGTTTCAGTGCAGATACTTTTCCCTAACTGAGCTCTGGGATTCTTGCCATTACCTTGCAGACATAGGTGACCCTGATGGGGTACAATCCAAATCGGGGAGGATCTCTTTGCTCGCTGGTTCCCACTCAGAGTAACTCCATATCCTGTTATGTTCCATCCAATATATGCTAGTGTCTCATCTCTCGTGATAGTCTCATAGGAAATATCTTCCCTAATCATATCTACTATACCCTTAGGTAGAGCACTATTCTTAGGATTATCTTTCACAGAACGCAGGGGGTTGGCTTCATACGCGTATATGAACACCGTTCTATATGCCCATACAGAACCATTATGGCTGAAAGGCAGGACCAGATAAGGGATACCTTTATCAGTAGTATGAGGCATAAGACCACACACCCAACAGTTAGTTGTGTTCACTACTAATTGGTGTTGGTGTAGAAGCTGAATGAATGAATTGTTGACAAATTCTAATCTTCTGGCAGACTCGTGTTCAGGCAGGGGGTGAAAAGAATGCGAGGAAACAGTAGAAGGAGGTATGGGCTGTGTAATGGGTGCAAATGTCACTTGAAAAGAGAATAAAACATATCCTATTAAAAACGTCATTACACTAAGCAACATGAAATACATAACATCAAAAATCGTTTCTTTGTCATTATTATACACATTCTGGCTTTAAAGTCCATCTGTCTGGCAGGTCTCTCATTCTTGAAAAACTCCATCCTCTCTAATTGCTGCTCGTGGTGGTAGGGTGTTCTATGCTAGGGAATGCTTCTGTCAGTCCAGGGCAACTCCCTTAGACCGAACAGAACTGTCGACCTAACGTCTTCAGCTGCACTCCAAAGACTTGGGCAACCACGACCCTACAGCTGAACCCGGATGGCGGTTCGAAAAGAAAAAAAAAACAAAATAAGAAAGTTTCTCAGATGAGAGAGCTGCACTTTAAAAAAACAAATAGCAAAGGAAGGGGAAAGAAATTATTTGTCCTTAGTTCTTGGTCTCAAATTATAACGGCTTTTTCCAGGTACTGTATGGTTCTGGAACAAGAGTTCAGGCTCTGTAGTGTTCAATCGAATTGACGGTAGCACAGCTTCTTGCAAATTATTGTCACTTTCTCGTTCAGAAATTTTTCCTTTTACACGTGCATCGCTAAATGGCAAAAAACGAGGCACAGTCTCAGTCTCAGAGTCAGCGATCCCCTCCTGGACCCACCGGTTGTACGGTAGAGGAAAAGGGACCCTCTTGCAGTGTACGCCGTGGATCCAGTTCTTTTTCCCTTCCACTCGAACAGCTGATCTTGTTGAGAGAAGAACGAGGTAGGGGCCGGTCCAACGGGGCTGGTCATTCTTTGTCCGCTGGAAGTTCTTGACCAGCACCCATGATCCAGGATCAATAAGATGTCCTGGAGCTTCAGAGACCTGAGGCAGAGTATCGTGAACCTGTTGGTGTAGAACACGCAATTTAGCCGTCAATTCATACAAATAATCAAGCAGTACAGAGTGTTCGATCTCACTGAATTTTGTTGGTCTTGGCACTCCCCATATGTTGGCCGGGCGGCCGAACACAATTTCATAGGGACTAAGTCCCACTCGCGAATGCACAGTCATTCTTGTTGATAGGAGTGCTAGAGGCAGAGCGTCAGGCCATTTAAGACCAGAGCTCGCTTGTATCTTTGCCAACTTCAGTTTTAGCGTGCCATTATAGCACTCTACTAGTCCAGCTGATTGGGGGTGATTTGGAGCGTGGAATTTTTGCTGGATACCTAGACCCTCACATACTTTTTTCTTCACTCGACCCACAAATTCACTCCCATTATCACTCCAGACCATTCTCGGCATTCCAAACCTAGGGAAGAATTCTTTGGCAAGGGCTTTAGCTGTGGATAAGGCAGTGTTGTCTTTTAAGGGATATGCTTCTACCCATCTTGAAAAAGCACAAACAACAACGAGTACGTATTTCAGATTGTTGCACCTTTCCATGTGGATGAAATCTAGCTGCAAAACCTCGAACGGATACGTTGAAGGCGCAAAATGACCAGCTGGAGTTGGGGTTCCCCTACCAGGATTGTATTTCAGACACACCATGCAATTCTTGACCACATTCTCTGCACATTTAGGAATTCCAGCATTTTGCCATACTGGAGCCAACAACTTACAAATCCCTTTCACACTGATATGGGCCATTCCATGAGCCATTTTCACCACTGCAAGCAAATACGCATCGGGTAACAACCATCGCTGATGTTCTGACAAGTCAACCCAACAACCATTTTCATCCAATTTACCTGTACTTTCTTTCCACACATTCAACTCTTTCTCTGAAGCTTCAGCTTGAAGAGACTTCACACCCTCTATCGTATCTTCACATATTCCAACGTCACCAACCCATCTTGCGGGGCCTGCAACATACATTCGATTCATCACATCTTTTGCTGTTTCTTTTGCGATTTCGTCAGCAAATGCATTGCCACGACCGACATCATCAGTAACCTTCTTGAGTGCACTGCATTTCACAATCGCAATTTGTAATGGCAAGGTCAGTGACTCAAGAAGCTCATTCACCAACTGACCATGCTGAATTTTAGCTCCATGCGAAGTCAGGAACCCACGTTCTTTCCACAATCGTCCAAAACTATGAGCCACACCAAACGCATACTGGCTGTCGGTATATATGGTCACTTTCATTCCTTTCGATAACACACACGCTCTCGTAAGTGCAATCAGCTCTGCTGCTTGAGCTGAATTATGTGGTATACGTGCAGCTTCAACAATCGTATGCAAAGTTGTGACAGCATATGCTGCAGTCGTATCACCATTCGGAAGCTTGAAGCATGAACCATCCACCCATAAGGTACCATCACACTTTACAAGAGGAGTATCTTTAAGATCTACTCTCCCTTTCGTTTCTTCTTCTGTCCTAAGAAAACAATCATGTTGTTCAACATCATCTGTCTCTACTGAAATCGGCAATAACGTGGCTGAATTCAACGTATTGCACCTCTTTATGTGCACATGACTCACTAACAGTGTCAACTCGTAACCTGACAATCAAGCACTAGTTAAATGCTGTGTCTTGGTCCTGTTTAACAACGTGTCCACTGCATGGGAACCATCGCAATCAACATATTATTCATCACTAACCCAGCAGACTGTCGAATAGAAACAGCTGCGGCCGCTGTGGCTCTCAAGCAACTCGGCAATGCTTTAGCTACCGGATCCAAAGTTGACGAAAAATATGCGCATGGGCGCTGCTTGTCTCCAAAAGACTGTGTCAGCACTGACAATGCACAACCCTCTTTCTCATGGACATACAGTGTAAAGGGCTTACTGTAGTCGGGGGTACCCAACACAGGAGCCGAACACAATGCATTACGCAATTCGGAAAAACTTTTCTGACAATCTTCAGACCACGGAACGGGGTTCGGTGTATCTTTATAGGTCAATGCTACCAAAGGTTTGGCCAGCAAAGAAAAATTCGGTATCCATTGTCTGCAGTATGATGTAATGCCCAAGAAAGCACGTACTTCTCTCTGTGTCCTTGGCACACTCAATTTTGCAATTGCCTGAATTCTTTCTGAGGTCAGTTTCCTTCCCTCCTTCGATAAGAGATGACCTAAGTAGGTCACTTCTTGTCGACAATATTGCAGTTTTGAAAGGGACACTTTGTGATGTAAATCAGATAAATGACGCAACAACGACAAGGTGGCTTCTTTACAAATCTCTTCAGTATCTGTAGCGACTAGCAAATCATCGACGTACGGAATAAGGGTAGCGCGGTCAGGTAAAACAATTGCATCAAGCTGTGTTTTTAAAGCCTGACTATATATTGATGGACTTTCACAGTAGCCTTGTGGAGTGCGTTTGAAGCGGAAACTTCGGCCTCCTAAACTGAAGCCAAAAATATCCCTGCTCTCCTCTGCAATCGGGATGCTGAAGAAAGCATTCTTTAAGTCAATCACCGAGGACCAGGTGGCGGAAGCTGGAATCATAGTCAATAGGGCAGTGTTATTAGGAACAACTGGAAACTGTGGCACAACTATTTTATTTACCTCTCTAAGATCAATCACAAGCCTGTAAACAGGTGGCTTAGAGGGGTCAGTACGTTTCAAAACAGGCAGAACAGGACTATTACAAACGTTGCCTCTTGTCTCTTCAATTACATCTTTTTCAATTAAATCATAAATGATCGCTAGCAACGCCTTTTCACCTTCACTAGAGATCTTGTATTGTTGAATGCATGGTAATTTAACATTGGCTTTCAATGTCACAACATAAGGCGGTATTTCCAAAAGACCCACATCATTAGGACCAGTAGCCCAAATGATATCAGGAAGAAACGACAATTCGGTCGGAAGTTTATCCTTCGACAAATACATTGGAGAGACCATTTTCCTACCCAGTGTAAGTTGTACTCCCGAAGGAGAACAATATAAAGTTGCATACAATCTTTTCAACAAATCCAATCCTAACAAGTTTTCACCACAACCTGTCGTCAGAATAAGGGGTGCTTCCAATTCACAAGGTCCAACAGAGAGGGACATAGGACTAGAAATCGGGTTCCTAACCGGGGCGCCAGAAAAACCCTACTGAAACATTCATCTCGCCAGACAAAGGTGCGCCAGGGAGTTTTGAGTGCATAATTGAACTCTTTGTAGCACCGGTATCCAACAGAAAAGGCTCCGACACACCTGATGTAATCACCTTAACATAAGGTCCATTCTCATCCACTGGAACTAAAAAAACTCCCTCTCTTCGTCTATGGCTGTCCTAGCAATTATTACCTTCCAAGTTCTCATCTTCTGCATAGTAGTCGTCAGCATAGTACTGAGCCGTCCTACCAGACGCGTTATGTTGCTGGTCAAAACTATTCATTGAGTTTTGAGACGGAAAGGAACGCGTGTTCTTGGGGAAACTTCCCCGTCCTCTACCTCTAGGAGCTTGTTGAACACCTTGACCTCTTGCGCCAGAAGCACCATTCGTACGCTGTAACAAAATAGGACAACTATACTTGAAATGACCCTCTTCTTTACAATATGAACACTGATTGGGACCTACAGGAACACGTGGTTGAGAAAACTCGAACCTTTGCGAGTTTCTCTGGAACTGTTGAGGTTGCTGATAGTTACTCTGACCACCACGTGGGGGATACGCCTGTTGTAAAAGAACCTTCGTTTTTAATTCCTTAGTTTTCTTGTCTGCTCTATCCTTCTCATCTTTATCCCTATTTTAGTAGTACTGTGCAGTAGCCAATATTTGTGCTGAAGAGGAAACGGCCCTAGAACTCTCTGAATCCTTCAACTTCTTACACAGCTCGGCAAGCAAATTGTGCACAAACTTGTCGACGAACAACCGTTGACCACCTTCTGTACTCATATCTTGACCACTGTGGTCGATAAACGTTTCCTCAAACCTGGTGAAGAAATCAGACACTGTTTCATCTTTCTTCTGCTTACACGCAGACAATTTATCCCAATTCACACGCATCGCAGGCATTAAAGTCTTCATGTAAGTAATGATCCTAACAGGCAGTTCTGCTACCAAAGGCTCAGGCTTGGCACCACCAACTTGTCTATCATTTGCAGCACTAACATTAGCCCATGAGTCACCTAACTCTTGCGCATGATCTGTATGGCGAATCAATCCCCACAAAGGATGTGGAACAACATTCCCAAATAACATGTCTATGTCGGCTAAATTCATAATGCATGAGTCTGCAGTCTGTGATAATTCCTTATAATACCCTGCAGGGTTTTTACGGGGATCAGGCAAAGTCTGCTTAAGGGCTAAAACTTCAGCTCGCTTCCACGGAACATGTACCTAAACACGCTGAAAATGAGCTGGGACAGCAACAATTTGATTAGCAACATCAGCCGCAACGGCGTCCTTCCATACCGGAGGGACTTCTCTCATTGGGTACTGTCGCACCTTTTTTTTACTCGAGGAGTCATGTTGGAACAATGACTGAGAAGGATCCTTATTCCTAAAGGACAACAACGTCGCAACTGCTTTCTCAACATCGGAACCCACAATCGTGCCTTTTTCAAACTCAAACCGTACACGGCACAAATCAGGCGGATTTGTTTCCAAACCATTATCCTCCAATTCCTCACAAAGGAAAGCACACATTTTCTCAAAAACGTATCTTTGTTTCGGTGCTCCCCATTGACGGAAGACATCCATAACAGACTCTACATCGTATCTTAAAGGGTAAACAACCCATTTACGCGCCATACGGTCAAACATTTCTCTCTCTTGAGAATTAGGCAGTTGACTACGCGACTGTTTACGCTCCGAATCTGGGGTCAAACCAGACGACCCAAAGAGAGGAAATATAAGGCTGGCAACAGTATCTGTCATTCTCTGTCGGACAGAAAGAGAAGTTGATGAAAGAACAGGAGGAAAAACAGAGGGAGGCAAGGCAGACGCAGAGGCAGACGCAGAGGCAGTATCGGGAAGAACACCAGAAGAGGCAGTCGATGTATTACATAAAGTCGCAGGAGGTACAGATGGAGCAGGTAGCGAAGTCGGCGGCCCTTGAAGGGGTGCGCCATAGTAGTAGGAGCCAACTGAAGAGGAGCTGGCGGCTGTGGAAGAACCTGAGGCACAATAACCGGAGGTTGCACAGCTAAAGGTTGCGGGGGTGCTGTAGCATTCTGCGCATAAGGGGGTGGCGAACTCAACAAGTGTGACATTAAAGGATCTTTCTCAAGTTCTTTTGCTGCATCTTGCTGAAGAAGCGGAAAAACTGGATAACATTTATCGGTCACCAATTTACGTTGCCTGTGCAACTGCTCATTCATCTGTTCTTCTTCATCATCTTTAAACTGCATGGCAGCTTGCATTATCGAGATACCCTCTTCCCTCTTATTTTTCTTTGCTAATTAAATTTCCTTCTGTTTGGCTTCCTTACGCCATAGGCGGAAAGAGTCAAACATCGCCGGCCGGGCTTTCTTCTTAAAAAGGTTAACCTCCAGATTATCCAGAATCTCTGTGTCAAAACTACCATATTGGGACCATTTCAAAACACCATCTTTCCCGGTGTATCGGATCCATACTTCATTATATGTGAGGGGGCCTATGCCATGTTTCACATATAGTTCATAGGTTGGAGTTCCAATCGGAGGAACCGGACACAAGTCCTCCAATCGGGAATCCCTATTATAACCAAGACAAAACAAATTTCCATGTCTGCTAAGACCAGGCATCTTCGCTCTCTAGTCTAGCGTCAAACTTCAAAGGATTATCGAATACGATAGCCTCATGAATACCCGAATCCCTCGGCTTTGGTACTTGCAAGTTCCAAATCAAAGATCCCAAGGGGATACCAAACTAAGAACCAAACTAAGGACTGGGAGACGCTCCACTTATACTTAACTGAGGTATCGATGACGTCACCAGAAGACTCGTTTATCGTTTCGCTCTACCAAATCAGCAAGGGTCCAAAACAGGGCGATAGTCAAGGCAGCAGTCCTTCGTAGCCGTCGGGAAGCGGGGAACCTCGCAGCAAAGACTTTCGGAGAACGTCGACAAACAGGGGTCGATGAAGTGGCGGCCTCCCTCCAGAATTTTCACACGAAGCTCCTCACGAACCTCTGGCTTGGACTGGTACCGCTGAAATCGCCCCACGTTGGGCGCCAACTGAAGTACTGGGTTTTTCAGAACCCAGTGGTGCCAGGAAACACACCCTAAGACTTCGAATCCTTCCTGTTTCAGACTACAGAAACACAGAGTCTTCTTGGTGAAGTCAAAGATCTTGTTTATTGGCTGCAGCCAGTAACAGGTATCCTAGAAGTACAACACAGTGTATATTCTCAGGAGACTGCTGCTCTTGCAAAGCTAACCTTCTCTTTTATACAAAATATTATGCTTTGGGCAAACATTCCTTATTTTACAGTTGATCATTCACATATTTTCACTACAAAGAAATAGCAGGGTTATGATGACAAGCCCATATTTCAGTTTGTCCAGCCCTCAATCAATTACCCGGCAAGGCTCAGTACTTTCATCAGATATCAACGGACCCCCAATATAAACAGGCACCTCCTCCTTGTAAAGCAAGTCATAAAGAAAGAAACAGGGACAGGTGCGTGTAAGATTAGGCATGGTTTGTGTGTGATGAAAGGTTTTATGATGTGTTGTGCCTTGATACTAATCTCATTCGGCCACTGGGAAAGAAACTGGCCGAACAGGTTTGGGCTTCAGGCAGTGGAGTCACCTTGCCCAGGTCACAGAGGAGTCAGCAAAGATGTACGTGTCCTTCAGACTCGTTTTCAGCATTAGACATTGGCCTATGTGAGGGCAATCACAAAATGGCTGTCGTTTAAATGGAACACGAGGGTTCAGGACGGAAACTCTGATATTTCGGGTGATTTCGTTACCCGAATATGAATACAATGCTTGTGCATACTATTCTAATCATTCTCGGTCTGCTGATACCAAAATCGTTGTGATACGACGATGTTTATAACACGGGTCCAGAATTTTCAGTACCACAATGTAGGGGGTATGGTGGCTGATGTGTGCCGGGATGTCAGTTTGACGTTGTGGCCTTCCCTCCTGGCGTGGCTTTCCCTTTGCTCCATCATTGGCATGACAGCATGCCCCCATGGGACTGTTGTTGGTGTTGTGTAATGGTGTGCCCCAGGTCTTCTCAGAACAGGCCATGTCCCCATACCATGCCCCTTTACCCATGCCACTCCATGTATTAGATGACTTCCATGCATTTTGTGGTCAGTATTTGCCACTGGGTTAGTTGACATTATTGCATTATATTTCCCCATGCGACTTACCCTGCATGTGTGTTGTCTCCTGGTAGTCTGCGCTGTCCTGTCCTTGAATCCCTGTGACAATCTCCTCAGGGATGACGGCTGCGACCATCTCCTCCATGTGGTTCAGGGCCTCCTGGTGTGATGGACTCCCCCCTCCAGTCTGCAGTGCTGCCTTCCTGTTGCTGGCCATCTTTTCCTTGGTCCTGCACTTGCAGTCATGCCAGCGTTTCTTGCACTCGATGACTGTTCTGCGTACTTCAGCCACACTGTTAATCTTGTCAACAATTTGTTGACATATTGCCTCTCTCCTACTGATTGGTAACTTTGAGGTGACAAAGAGTTGGTGCTGGTGTTCCGTCACCAGAATTTCCTGCTCCTCTGCACTAAAGCGACACTTTCTTTTCTTCTTAAAAGTGTCCTGGTTCTTGTGTGGGTCCTCCTGGCTGGTTCCTGGTCTGCTGTCATCTTCATGGGGTCTGTAGTGGCATCTGGGATCCATTTTGGCTCTCCTCTGGTGTAATGGCAGTGTTTGCTGGTTTTTTGATGCTATTGCGTAAAAAAACGGCGCATATCCGGTTTGCGGGGTCGTAAATCGACCCACAGTCATTTCTGCCGCATTAACGTCATTTTGCTTTACGACTTGATGCTGCGGTGTGCATCAAAAATTATGACTCCCACCAGTGGTTTGCGCTGCTGTGCGTCAAAGTATAAATATGACGCCCGCACGGCGCACCAAAATGGCATTAGCCGGCAGTAATATTTTTGACGCAAAACTGCGCCGGCGCAGTTTTGCGTCAAAAAGTATAAATACGGGCCTAAGTGCTTTACATGTCCTGGTAGTGAAACACTTACAAATTTGTTTTTCACTACTGTGAGGCCTGCTCCTCTCATAGGCTAGTATTAGAACGGCCCTTACATACGTTTACGTGGTAGATTCTGATCTGAAAGGAGTAGCCCTGTCATATTTAGTATTGCCAAAATGGTAACAGAAAAAAACCTGCTTACTGGTGAAGTTGGATTTAGTATTACTATTTTAGAAATGTCACTTTTAGAAGGTGGGTATTTCTTTGCACTTACTGCCACCTGTGCCTTGCAGTCTGTTTCCAATCTGCATGTGCTGGTTGACAGCTTCCCTTGTGCATTCCACCCATAGAGCCATAAACACAGGACACTCAGTCACATCTGCATTCATCTGTATACTGAATGGTCTCCCTGGGCAGGAAGGGTGGAGAGGCTCTCTCTTACACTTTGAAGGCCAGTGGCCTACCCCCACAAAAAGAACGGATACCCTCCACAGGGATCCTGGAAGACTGGATGGGGCTAAAAGGGGAACTTGTGCACTTCAAAACCACTCTTTGAAGTTTCCCCTACTTTAAAGGCATTTTTGGGAGTATATACTTGGTCTCTGACCACCCAAATCAGACACTTCTGGTATTATACCTGGACACTGTCAGAGTGACTGCCTAACCACTACCTTTAAACCAATATAAGTAGTGGGGCTCATTAAACACTCTTTTCATCTCACTAACCAGGCAACAACGTTATCAGTAGCAAAGTTAAGAAATGCTTTTCCTGTGGAAACTAGATTCTAACCATAACTACCTTCTGGGGACTGTAGGAGGTAGTGACAGTTAGAGCCAACTTTTTTCATAGATGGAAATTTTTTTGTTTTGCCAACTTGGGCGCCAGTTGACGAAGCTTCAAGAAATTTTTAAAACTAATATGACAGTCAGTTCAGCTGCTCTGTTGAAAATTTCTGGGTGATCCATCAAGTAGGGATCAAGAAAAATAGGGGGCGTCCCAAAAAACCTATCTCTATCCTATGCTTATTGGAATTTTTGAATTTTTGAAACACACCGATAGCCTGAAATACTGAACGGACTTACACCAAATTTGTCAGGAAGCTAGATCCTGGTCCAGAAAGTGCACTTTTTCTAATCTGGTGTAAATCTGTTCAGTAGTTTTTGAGTTATTTAAGGTTACAAAATACAAATATATAGCGACGCATATCCAATCGCGGAGGATTGTCGGATCAGGGGGAAAAGCAAGGCCCTGATTGGCTGGCCACAACCTTAAAGGAAAGTTGTGACCGCCATTTGGTTTCTCTAATCAGCCTGGGGGAGGTAAACATATGACGTAAAAGCATATAAAGGGTCAAGATGCAGGCATCAAGACCCCATAGGACAGATAGAGAGGTTTGGCAAAAATTGAACAATTTTCTTTTTTTGCCCAATCAGCAGATGCCCGGTTCCACTACGGGACTCAGGTTAAGGCTCCTGTGTAAACTTCCTAAGGATCAGTGGATCCAGGAAAGAATGGAAAAAAATGCACCCACTGCATCTAACCTGTGCTGCACACAGATAAAGGATTTTGGTGCATCAGGGAGGGATTGGCAAACCCCCACCCCACATGGATGGAGGCTTTGCATGGTGGTGGTTGCATTATTATGGGGTAGATATTACTTCATGTAAAAAAAAAAAAAACAGAGAAATTAACTGAAAAAAAACAAAGATTACAGGGATCTTATAGTTAGGATGACTTTTTACCCATGCAAAACCTTAGAAATCAGCAGTTATAGTTACACTGATAGTTATACATATCTGAAGAAACTAAAACTAATTTTGGAGAGTAACTTTAGGCAAAGAGTTATATTTCCTAATATAAGTATAAGTTTCATTACAGGCCCGGGGAGGTGGCAGTCTTTAGGGCTGAGCGTGGGGTGCGGATTCCCCTCCCCCACATTTAATTTAGTTAGAGCCATGGGGAGGAGCCTGCGATTGTTTTTTGTAAAATTTGTGCTCATATTCATGAGCCATTGCAAATTTGAGGCAACATTTTTATTAAAACAGTGCTTAAAGCCCTGTGGGGTCTCTTTAGGACCCTACCATCATAGCCAAGGGGTCAAGGTGTCCGTACCCTAGCCCCTTTTCTTTATTTTTAATGTTTTTTCTGGGACTCGACTGAAGCCAAGTCCCAAGATGGTTGCCAACACTTCCTTGTTGAAGTATTGACAGCTAATCAAATCTCAGCACAAGATTGGGAGGGTTTGCGAATCCTTCGCGTCCCTATATATGCAAGTTTGGATTTTATTTAATTCCTCTAAAACTAATAAATGGATTTACACCAAATCACAAAAAAGGTGCTTTCTGGATGAAGAACTACCTTTCTGCCAAATTTGGTGCAATTCCGTCCAGTGGTTCAAAATCCCTATGTAAAAACGAATGCGAAAATCATTTCGGGACCCCTCATTTTTCTCAGTCCCTGCTTGACGGATCACCCAGAACTTTCTAGACAGCAGCTGACCTGAGTGTCCATGTTTTGGGAAAACTTTGTGGAGATTCATCATGCGGTGCCAAAGATATAGGCAAGTAAAAGACACTTTTTCTAAACTCGCTCCTAACTATAACTTCCAAGTGGCACAGATAGGTAGTTATAGTAAGGACCATTATTTCAAGTAGACACAGCATTTTTTGTTTTCCCAATAACTTTGGTGCAGATTGAGAAATGTCCATGAAATTTTCAAAACGTATACTTCAGTCAGTTCAGCTGCTGTGTTGAAATTTCGGGGTAATCCGTGAAGCAGGGGCTGAGAACAAAGGAGTTCTCAAAATACTTTTTCACCATCGTACGTCAATGGGATCTTTCAATTTTTTTTATAACATGACTACTGCCCCAACTGCTGAATGGAATTACACCAAAGTTGGCAGAAAGTTAGTTCTTGGTCCAGAAAAGGTGCTTTTGTGATTTGGTGTAAATCCATTCATTAGTTTTTGAGATATTAAAGGTAAAAGGTAAAAAACATGTAAATATCTAGGGCCGTGGATTCACCTTAGATCTAACTGTCCCAGTGCTGATATATGATTGGTTGCCAACACTTCAACAAGGAAGTGTTGGCAGCCATCTTGGAACTCAGCACTTTTGTAGGAAAGTACCATCTTGCCTGGCATGTTACCCCCATATTTCACTATATATATGTTGTTTTAGTTGTATGTGTCACTGGGACCCTGCCAGCCAGGGCCCCAGTGCTCATAAGTGTGCCCTGTATGTGTTACCTGTGTTATGACTAACTGTCTCACTGAGGCTCTGCTATCCAGAACCTCAGTGGTTATGCTCTCTCATCTCTTTCCAACTTGTCACTAACAGGCTAGTGACCAATTTCACCAATTTACATTGGCATACTGGAACACCCTTATAATTCCCTAGTATATGGTACTGAGGTACCCACGGTATTGGGGTTCCAGGAGATCCCTATGGGCTGCAGCATTTCTTTTGCCACCCATAGGGAGCTCTGACAATTCTTACACAGGCCTGCCATTGCAGCCTGAGTGAAATAACGTCCACGTTATTTCACAGCCATTTACCACTGCACTTAAGTAACTTATAAGTCACTTATATGTCTAACCTTTTCCTGGTAAAGGTTGGGTGCTAAGTTACTTAGTGTGTGGGCACCCTGGCACTAGCCAAGGTGCTCCCACATTGTTCATGGCAAATTCCCCGGACTTTGTGAGTGCGGGGACACCATTACACGCGTGCACTATACATATGTCACAACATATGTATAGCGTCACAATGGTAACTCCGAACATGGCCATGTAACATGTCTAAGATCATGGAATTGTCACCCCAGTAGGTTGTGAGAGCAAGGTTAAAGTATGTACATATGTGATTGGCTGTGGAGTAAGAACAAAAAATAATGGTGATTGGGATATGCCTGTATTTCCAAACACTCAGCCACAGCTTCTACAGTTGGATTAGAAGTTAGCATGCTGCTTTCAGAAAGTGTTATTAATGTATGGCCTACTGCTAGTAGAGATTTTTTTTTTATTGGATACCATGGTAAAAGAGCAACAGAAGCATGGGGGAAGGGGAAACTCTAGACTGGGACTGTGAAGACAAAGGTAGTAGGAAAAATGGTGAACAAGGAGGTGCAAATGAAGTTTTTTAATACCAAGTGTACTTTAAATTACACTGTTTAAGAAGCAATTGCAAACATTATTTGTGGGCTACTGTTTGGATTCATGGATCTATCGCAAATTTTCAACGGATAGCCACACCGAGCTTCATGGCAGATCCATAAATCCACCCCAAACTCCTAATGAAGTGAGCTTTCTTTGGAGAAGTGATTGAAAGAGTTAACCAAACTGACGATTTAGAAGTGATATAACAAAATTTGAATGCAAAACAGAGTTTGTGATTGATTTTCTGATTGGGTAACCTTGAAAATAAAGTTGAAACGTTTGCCATTAATGGTTGTCTTGTATGAGAGAGGTGAACCATTCTTCTGCTTGGCTTTTCGCATTTTCATTGAGAAGAAATCCTATCTGATAGTGAGAGACACCTATACAGACTAACAAAGACATTTAACAGGTATGTGAATTAAAGTGTAGTTTAGGTAAAAATGGATTAGAGAAGGCATGAGTGTATATAAGGCGGATGAAAGTGAGTAGCTTGTTCATAAAAAGTACAAATGAATATGAAATGTTGAGTGTGTGATGAAAGTAGGGAAAGGTACAGAGATCAGTACTGTAGAAGCAAACATTTATAAACAGTAAGTACAACCAGGCATACAGAATAGACAGACTAACATAGCCACCCAACAACTAATGCATGCAATAATACACCCTGTGCAAGAAAACTAGGCTGATTGTAGAAGCCCCCTCACTTTTTGACCCCATTTTAACTGATACAGGTGTTGTCTCACACTGATTGTGCCCTGGGCACTGCTAAACAGTCCCAGTGCCAGTGCTCTGTTTAAAATGGTATATGAAAATTGGGCATAATTATAATTGGATCTGACAACCTACCTATAAGTCCTTAGTATATGTTATGGCATGTAGGTTTAGAGACCACAGTATAGTTAGGACACCCATGGATACTTTGCTGTGGTCTCTAGTGTCATTGCAAAAGCATGCCTGCCTTGCTGGCTGCTTTTAAAATAATGTTAACCAAAAATTTGACTTTGGAATTAAAAGTCTAAAACTACCTTATTTGTATGTATAAGTCACCCCTACTGTCTGCCCAATAGGCGCCAAGGCTTGTGTGCATTGTAAATCTAATCAGGGCCTCTATAAAAGATGTTTTATAAGCCCTGGTAAAAAAGAAAAACAGCCAAACTCATTTTTCCCAATTTTAGTACATTAGCTCCAAAGGCTAACAGTGGGAGGCTTTATTTAAGAATAATAAAGGCTCAGTTCCGCTAGAGAAGAGCTAAATATATAATGTTTGCTATCAAATTAAACGTTAGAATAAATCCATTAGCTTGCCAATGTTGGATTTAATGTAACTACCACAGAAAACGCGTTTTAGAATTCTTTCTGAATGTTGCAAAAATCCTCCCTGTAGTGCTCTTTTCTGACTGGGCAGTTTCTGGCAGCCTGAGCCAAGCAACCTTAATGAGGTGTAAGGTGGCCTGGGCTGACAACAAGGATGCATTTGTGAGAGAAGAACTGCTTCAGCAGATGGCAGAGCAAGAAGGGGGAGGGGTAAAGTGGCCAAACTAGTTTTCAAAGGAGGGAAAGCCAACTGGACAGAAACCAGACCTCGCCCATTTTCTGCTTCCCCAGCAAGGTGGAAGCACCAGTAATTAGATTAGGAGATAAGATGAAAGGGGTGTGTTAGGGAAACTTAGCAAACTTAGCCATAACAGTGGGTGGGCTCAACCAGATATAACCTCCAAGGACAGATTTTCTTCATGTTGGATTTTAAAAGAATATTGCTTTCTGGTATTGATTTTTGTCACACTTAGCTGGAAGTAGACCTATTGGTGAGCGGTGCCCCCCTGCTTGCCAAACCAGGAGCAAGGATAAATATGGCAGAGCTGCCCAGCACTTCAGATCCCTGCTGGAAGAAAATACTAGAGAAGAAGAACTGCCCTGCTAAACCCATTGTACCCTCCTTAAGGACCTCACCCACAAGGACTGCACCAACTTCAAACTCTGAGTTTCCTCAGAAGAAGGACTTTGCCTTGCTTCTGCAACTCCAGGAGAGTTCATAATTATAGCCAAAGTATATAAAGCATTCAAATATCACAAAACAGTAATTACATAAAACACAAAAAACTGTTTAAAAATGCAAAAACCATTTTATAAAAATAGACTATACTTTTCTCTTTAATTTGACACCAAAACGATTCAAATTAGATAGGGTGAACCGGAGATACGAATTTTTAAAGAATAAATGTTTTTAGTGCATAGAAACTAAAAGTGCCAATCTGGACATCTGGTCGCACTCGACTGTGGCAAAGTTCAAATTTCAGGCTGACCGTGATGGAGCCCTGCTCAGCTGCAGTGAGTGGGATACCTTAGTCAAAGTTTTCCCTTTGGCCTTAAGGGTTTCTTACGCTGATGTGGTCTAATGAGGCCAAAATTTGTACACCAATTATACAAAGTGGTACAAAGCATGCATTGTGCCACTTTAAAACCCTTTGTGCTACATTATGCCTGCGCCAGCCGTAATGTATGCAAAGGGGGCGTTTCCCCAAGGGGAGGACTGAAAAAATGGCGCAAAGAAATCGAAGAGATTTCTTTGCGTCATTTTTGTTGGGGACTTTTTAATGCCTGCTAAGAGCAGACGTTAAAAGGAGGCTTCTTTTCGTTTCAATGGGCCTCTGGGTGTTTTGCAGGATTAGCGTCAGAATTTTTGATGCTAATTCTGCAAAGCGACAAATTGGAGTCAAAAATTCTGACGCTAGTTTCCTAACTACCCCCATGATGTGCTGTATATTAAATACAGCGCACACATAGTAGAATTAGGGGGGTGCTAAGGGGCACAAGAAAAGTGGCCCTGCACTAGGTGCAGTGCCACTTATCATAAATCTGCCCCCAGTCTTCTTCAGGACAAGTTTCTCACGGGGACGAAGTCGCAGATTAGATCTGACCTCCTTGGAGCCCTCTTTGGACACGCGTCGCAGGAGAACTCGGTGAAGAGTTCTACCATCTGACTATGTCGATTTTTCAGGATGGAAATTTTCATCCGGGGTAAACTTGAAATTGAATCCAACATCCCTTCGGATATGCTGTGCGTGAAACCTCAATAAACATTTTAATGTTTGGACTTTGTCACTTTTTTGGAGCTTTTTCTCTTCAACGTCGGGCGACCTTTCACAGCAAGCTGATTTTGAGTCAATGTCATCGGATTGCCTTTCCAGGAGCCCCCAGTAAAATCCTGGAAGTCTGGTGCTCTGGAGCTTTTCAGTAGTACAAACAAACAAGTCAGGCTGTGTCACGGGCCACGTAAGCTGGCTTGACTCACTACATCGGGTCGGTCCCCATATGGCGATTATTTCCAAAAGTTTTCCAATCTTCTCCAATCTTCTGGATCTTCTTACAGAAGGTCTTTGAAGGTCCTTTAGGAGTCCATAACTCATCCCAAGTTTCCAGACACCCTGAGTTGCTCCTTGAGGGGTAGGTCTCCAACTCCCAGAATGCACTTGGCTCAAATCAAAAATGCCCACTGGACAGTGGTCAGTCTCTTCAGGGTTTGATGCAGGGGACCTTGTTAAGCTAATTTCTACTTGTAGCAAACAGGGAGTCCCTTCTTGAACCAGTTGAAGACACGCAAAGTCCTTTTCGTAGTGAAGTCCAGGTGTGCAGCTGGTGCAATCCTTCAGAGTGCAGTGTTCAGATGCAGGTCACAGATCCAGCAAAGAAGTCCTTCTTCTTCTTCTTTTTGTTATTCCTTGTAGGGATCTGAGGTGTGGGTGTAGCTCTGTCATATGTAGCATTGCTCCTGGAGTGGACAGAAGGAGGGGCCAACTGTCCAATCATGTACAGGCCACCACCATCGTGGGTGACCACTACCTGGGAAGTGTGGTAAAAATCAATCCCAGGCAGCAGCAGTCCTAAAAAATCCAAAATGACAGAAATTTAATCTTGGAGGATAGGTCTGGCTGGGCCCACCCACTGGTGTAGTTAGCTTCCCTTATCACACCCCTCTCCTGCCCTCTCCTAATTTAATCAAGGGCGCACCTGGTTGTCTGCATTTGCGGGAAATGGGGGAGGTCCAGAGATGCCACAAATATCCTTCCCTCCTTTGAATTCCAGTTTGTCTGTTTCCCCTCTTCCTGTTTCACCATCTGCTGAGGCAGATCTCCTCCCCCAGGCACTTCCTTTGTCCTGAGCCCAGGACACTTCACACTTCATCAAGGCAGCCTAGCCAGGCTGCCAGAGGCTGGCCAATCACTGAAGGGCACTGCAGGGCTGAAGTTGGCAACTTTCAGGTAGAGTTATAGAACTCTTTCTCGTTCAACAATGGCAAGTTGTTGCATTTATTATAACAATCAGTTTGATACCAAATTGAAATAGTCAGCTCCTTTTGAGACTTTATTAATTAACAATAAAGTCTCACCATTTTAGCCTCTGGAGCCCATTCACTACAGTGAGGGAAAACTAATTTGGCTAGTTTTCCCACACCAGGGCTTATAAAACAACTGTCATAAGGTCCCTGCTTATAGTTACACTGCACCTAACTCTGGGGTCACCTAGGGCACACCTTAGGGGTGACATATATGTAAAAATATTGTAGTTTAAGACTTTGGAAGTACTTTTAGTTCCAAAGTTGAATTGTAAGGTAACGTTAATTTAAAAGCCTTTAAAATGACACTGGGTATCTCAACAGTGCACCTATGGATGCACTACCTATGCTGAGGTCCCAAAACCTACATGCCCTACTATATACAAGGGACTTATAGGTAGGTTGATAGAGCCAATTATAATGAGCCTTCTTTGCATATTCATTTCATACAGAGCACTAGCCGTGGGACTGGTTAGCGATACCCTGTCCAAAAGGTTTGGGGTTGACCAGGCAAAAAGGAGGACTTTCCTACACCCAGGCACAAAGTTATGTGTACTGTTAGAAGGTGGGTCATTAGTTGTGTGGCCTGCACAAGTAACGAGTCCGCACACGACCGACACTGGGAACCAAACACCCCATTGTAGCTCTTGACTCTCATAGGATAGCGTTGCAGAGTGGTCCAAGGCTTACTCAAGCGAGGTGGTGTGGGCTAGTAATCCCCATTCACGAGCACCCTAGCATGACTCTCAATAAATGACTGTCCAGTCTGTGCTTTTTCTTTTGATAAAGTGAAAGTACATTTATTATTCACACACACTACTCAATACTATGCAACAATCTACAAATATATACAAAGTGATAGAATCACTCTGGGCAACCCTTATGTAATCTCTCAGGTCTCCTCAAGGGAGACTATAATCCAACAATCCACATGGCAAAACAATCCCAGTGCCCCCCTTGCAACATTTGAACAGTTGACAGTATTCAACATTTTGACAGTACAGTGCAATGAAGACACCTACATTTGTGATTAAATACTTCCATCTTGCCAAGAGGTGGCTGTCAATATCATTATTCAAATAAGCATAATCAGGGAACACATGGGACCAAATTCTAGAACTATAACCATCAGGATTGCTTTTGGATTACTCCTAATTGACCATAAAAATAACAGTACAATACATGGGGCAATATCAGCCTACACCTATGGTAGGCACCATTACACAAGCAGGAACAAAGGTTCCCTGAATCGTGTGTTTCAAACACCGGTTCCACCCTTGAGGGGTTATCTTCCATGTGTCCCACCCTACCTAGAGTGGGGACACCAACCGATGTTGGGGAGGCTGCGCTGCTCCTGCAGCTCCCCCGTCTCTTGATATTCCTTTGGTGGTAGCCCCATCTCCCTGGGACCACCACAGCCGTTTTGGGGGCTCAAATGGCAGCCCCTGCCTCGCAAAGCATGCTGGGGAGAGCCGCTGTGCTGTTTCTGCTGCTTTGAGGTCTGCCCGCTGGGGAATACTCGTGGCCGGTCGGGCCACGCGGGGGAGTGTAGCGGCACTCCCCCCTTCCTCCTTGCATCTTCGGGGCCCCGGGATCGGGTCCGGGGCCCCTCCTCCACTCCTTGGTGGGGAGTGTGACGGCGCTCCCCAAGGCCCTCCTCTGCTCGGGGGCCCGGGATGGGGTCCGGGCCCCTGTTGGCCACCTTCACAGGGAGCGCGACGGCGCTCCCCGGCTTCCTCTTCGGCTAGGGGTGCACGATGGCACCCCTCCACTCCTGCCTCTTCACGGGGCCCCAGGATGGGGTCGGGCCCCTTTTGGCCATCTTCACAGGGAGCGCGACGGCACTCCCCAACTTCCCTTCCGCTGAGGTGTGCGCAACAGCACCCCCCCAGTCCTCACTTCTTCGCAGGCAGCGCAACGGCGCTCCCTGGCTTGTCTTCGCCGCCGGGGGCCCCGAGATGGGGCCCGGGGTCCCTTCCCACAGCGGCAGGGGGGTGCGCGACGGCGCCCCCCCCAATCTGAGGACCCATAAAAATGAACCCGGCTTCATGGGCCCGGGGATCGGGTCCGGGGCCCCTTCCTCTGCTGAGAGGGGGAGTGTGACGGCACTCCCCTTTGCTCCTCTTCCTCCTGGGCAGCCCCCAGGCCCTGGCCCACCCTGGGGGCACAGGCTCAAGCAGCAGCGGAGCTCCACGTGCTTCGTAGCTGCTTTCCCAAAGGTCAAAGTTTGCCATCCTTTGTCCTGTGATATCTCGGGCCCCCAAGGCCCGATTTTCATCATTCTTGTGTTGTTCCGCTCCTGGTGACAAGCCCTTGCCACCAGGAGCACTCTCCTTAGGCCTCCTGGCCTGGAAGGGTCCCAGATCATCAGGGATCCAGTCCCACTGGCTCCCTGCACCAATCTTTCCTTTGGGTTACCTCTTTTCCTTCTGGGCAGCGCGCTCTCCGTGCGCTAGCCCAGTCCTTCCCCCAACTAGTCCACAGGGGGGGTAAGGGGGCCAGCTTTCCTGGCCCTGGCATTCGCCTCACAGGCCTGGAATCCTTCAGGGGCAGAGTCCCTGCCCCAAGGGCAGTCAGGAGGTTCTTCCTTCCAGTTGTCCATGATGCCCTTCTGCAGTCCCAATGTCCAGCAGTGAAGCACAGCCAAGAGAGAGAGCTCTCCCCTGTGCAGGACCTTTTAAGTGGGGGCGGAAGTGTCCAGCAGGTCTGCACCTCTGGCCTATCCAGATGTGCCACATCACTTCCTTGCCCCCGTCCCCTCCTTCTTGCACAGTCTTCTGGGATAGCTAAAGATGGCATCCTCTAGAAGTTAGTTGCCACATGTGCTCTGAAAGTCTCAACCCCTCCTCCCTGACATCCCTCACAGGGCTTCTCTAGCCTGCTCCTGGCACGGAATGACAGCTGGCTGATTGATGCAAGGCCCTGCTCCAGCAACTGGACAGAGCAGTAATTGGCCCTAATCCTGAGCTGAGTCAGAGAAAGATGACATCCCTGGATGACCCATATATTGTACAACTATGCTCTTGTAACCTACTGCATCATTCTTTTCTTACAGGTTACTGTGTACTTTGGTGTGACACTGGTCTCGATGGACCCCAGAGAACTGGAGTTGCACCCTAGGCCCTCCTTTCCCATTGACATTCAATGGAGTATCCCCCCAATGCAAATACCTTAAGCACCCTGACATTGGCATTGAACTTGGTGTCCCTACAGTGAAAATACAGTAAGCACACTGACTCTCCCTCACATGTATACACCACTCTCATGAGACCTACTCCAGGTCACCACCCACTCTGCATAGTTCCTCCTGCACCAGGACTACCTAAGCGCAGTTCTTGGGCTGCGCACACCAGGAATCCTCCTCCCACAGCCCTCACATGGGTGCACATCCATGCGCACACATGATCACATGTAACCTGCCCGGGGCCTCCTGCCCTTGCTGCGCCACAGCAGCCTTTCCTTAGCACGGCGACACCGGCGGTAAACACGCGCTGTCCATTTCACCATGTGTTTACTGTACGTGAGTCACCTCATAGGAGGCTTCCTCACAGTAAACAGTCAAAAACCAGGTGGTCAAAAATCGAAAAATCAGGGCAGACCTGATGGTCAGAACAGTCCTCTAACATGTACACTGACAGATCCAGGGACCCATTGACACATAAGTTGACATACCCAGGCATACACTGATGCATAGACTAATACATGCAGGTACACACTGATGCATGCACTGACACATCCTGACATACATTAATGCATGCGCTGATATAACCAAGGCACTGATGCATACGGCACACCCAGGAACACACTCCTGTATACACTTACACTGCCAAGCAGACACAGATGTATACACTAGGACACCCCAGCACAAAGTGATGTGTACACTGAGACACCAAGGCACACAGTGATTTATACACTAACACTGCCAGGCAGGCACATATGCACACACTAACACATGTAAGTTCACACTGATGCATATACTGACACACCCAGATATGCATTAACACATATGACATACCTAGGGAGTCACTGATCCATTCAGTGGAACACACTCTTGTATAAAGTCATACTGCCAAGCAGACACTGTTGTGTACACTAACACACTCTGGCACCAAGTGGTGCATACACTGACACACGGAGGCACAGAGTGATACATACAGTAGCACACCCATGCAGACACTGATATATACCCTAACACATGCAGATGCGCTCTGATGCATAACATAGACTGATACACTAAGCCATACATTAATGCATACATGGACACACCGAGGGACACTGATGCATACACTGACACATGCAGGTACACACTCTTGTATGCACTCACACTGCCAAGTAGACACTGATCAATATGGAAAGACACCTGGACAGACACTAATGGATTTCCTAATACACCAAGATACACACTAATGCATACACTGAGACACCCAGGAACACACTGATGCATATCCAGAGAAACCCAGGCATACACTGATGTATATGTTGAGACACCATGGTAGACTCTGATGCTTACATTAACACAACTGTGCACAAGCAAATGCCTACATGGACACACCAGACACACATTGATGCATATACTGACACATCCAGGCAGGGACTGATGCATACACTGACACACCCAGGGATATATTCATGCATATACTGACATACCCAGGAAATACTTTTGTATGCGCTGACACACCCAGAAACAAACTGATATATACACTGACATACCCAAGCATGCACTGATGCATACACTGACACATCCAGGCACACGCTCATAAATAAAATGACATATCTATGCACACATTGATACATACTCACATACCTAATCACACATTCGCACACACTAACATACCACGGTACACAAGTATGCATGCACAGACATGCCCAGACAAACACTGAGGCATACACTCATATACCCAGACACCCTGTTGTGCATACACTAACACACAGATATAGACATATTTAGTAAAATAAATAGGAACACACCATATCCTATGTATTCATTACTAGTATACACATCTATAGATATTCAGTGAAAGGATTCTACAACCATTTAGAAGCTTAAATGATCACTTATGTAGTTATTTAGTGTAGGAGGCTGGTCTGGTTTGTAGTAGATACTTTGGGTACTTACACCTTATACCAGGTCCAGTTATCCCTTATTAGTGAAATAGTAGTGTTCCAGCAGCTTAGGCTGATAGAGGTAGCTATAGCAGAGCAGCTTAGGCTGACCTAGGAGACATTTAAAGCTCATGCAATACCACTTATAGTTACACAGTACTTATACAGAAGTAAAGACAATACTCAGTGTTACCAAAAATAAAGGTAGTTTATTTGGGCGACACAGTACCAAAAATATCTTACAGGCAATACTCCTTCAGGAGGTAAGTATTATACACAATATAAGCACTAGACACCAACATAAGGTAAGTAATAAGACATTGGATAGTGTAAACAATAGGAAATGCTACAGAATACAATGGGAGAAAATAGGTCTAGGGGCAACACAAACCATAAACTAAGAAAGTGGAATGTGAATCACAAATTCTCGCCTGGACAAGTGTAGTATGTGCAGAATCGCTGGGAGAGTAAGAATTCAGTAGAGGTAAGTAAATTACCCCACCCCAGAGCCCAGAAAATCAGGAGTAAAGTACCGCAAGTTTCCTTAGGACACACTACACTTGTGATTGGGATTATTGCAATAACCAACCAAGTCTGAAAACAACAACTGCTGGATTCCTGGACCTAAATCCCTGCAAAAGAACGGGAGCAAGTCCAGAAGTCACAAGAAGTTCCAGGAAGGGCAGGAGCTCCTGTCAACCCAGAAGAGGGTGCAAAAGAAGAGTCCCTAGTTGGACATGCATCCTAGGAAGATGTCAGCGTGTTCCTATGTGATGCAAAGAATGTCCCACAATGTGAAGATGGATGCAGACATGATTTCGGTTTCGAAGTCGCCAACAAGCCTTGGTTACGGCAAAGTTGTGTTTTGTGTCAAAATGGCACTGGCTGGACCCAGGAGGGATCTAGGGGCCTCAACTCTGTGTGAGCAGGAAGAGGGTGCTCTCAGGACTTTAGAGAGCCCTCAGGATGCAAGACAGCACCCACGGGAGTCCCATGACATGGTGACAAGCATGTGCAAAATATGGTTGGCGCAGCAATGAAAAGAAGGGTCCCACGCCGCCGGAGAACAACTCAGTGATTTGAGCATCACAGGATAGAGTGCTGGGGACCTGGGCCAGGCTGTGCACAAAGGAATTTTGCAAATAGTGCACAGAGGACTCAGGAGATGAAGAAGAAGTGGTGCACAGGGGTACTGTCACTCTCAGGTAAAGCAAGGTCTTACCTCCTCCAAATTGCATCAGCATGACCTCCGGTCAGTCTGTGTCGATTGGGTCCACCCTCTGTGTTCCAAAGAGCATGCTTGTCGCTGTGAGAGGAGTCCAAGAGTACCGGTCATTGACTTAGAAGGTGTCTGCGTGAGAAGAGGAGTGACTCCGTCACCCGACAGGGGATTTCTTTGGTCCTTCTGGTGCAGGATGAAGATAGGGAGTCCTCAGAGTGTGCACACCGTGGAAACTGTTGCAGTTGCTGGCTGGAGCTTAAGTTGCAGAAGAAAAGTATCCCTTGTGGATAGTATGTTGCTGTTACAGCAGTTCCTGGAGCAGGCTGTGGTTGATCCGAGGTCAGAGGATGAAGTAGTAGTTGCAGAGGATTCCTGCTGGAAACTAGCAAGTAGAATCTGAAGAGAACCCAACGGAGAGACTATAAATAGCCCTGAGAGGGGGATTGGCTACCTTATCAGGTAAGGACCTATCAGGAGGGGTCTCTGGCGTCACATGCTGTCACTGGCCACTCAAAGCCCTCCAGAGTGTCCCCACACCTTGCAAAGAAAGATGGCAGAAGTCCAGGACAAACTTGAGGAGTTCTGTGCACCTCCCCTAGGGTGGTGATGGACAGGGGAGTGGTCACTCTCCTTTCCTTTGTACAGTTTCAGTCCAGAGCAGGGGACAAGGTTTCCCTGAAATGGTGTAGACTAGCTCATGCAAGGAGGGCCCCATCAGTGCTCCTCAAAGCATTTCCAGAGGCTGGGGAGGCTATCGCCCCCCAGCCTGTAACACCTATTTCCAAAGAGAGAGGGTGAAACACCCTTGTTTCAGAGGAAATGCTTTGTTCTGCCTTCCTTGGCTGAGCTGCAGCCCACAGGAGGGTAGAACCCTGACTGTGAGGTGGCAGCAGCTGTAGCTACAGTGCAAGCTTCAGAGAGCTGGTTTGGCAGTACTGGGGGTCCATAGTGGAGCCCCCAGGATGCATGGAACTGGCTCCCCAATATCAGATTTGGACTGGGGGGACAATTCAATGATCTTAGACACCTTGCATGGCCATATTCGGAGTTACCATTGTGAAGCTACATATAGGTATTGACCTATATGTAGTGCACGTGTGTAATGGCGTCCCTGCACGCACAAAGTCCCGGGAAATGGCCCTGAACTATGTGGGGGCACCTTTGCTAGTGCAAGGGTGCCCTCACATCTAGTAACTTTGCACCTAACCTTCAGCAAGTGAAGTTAGACATATAGGTGACTTATAAGTTATTTAAGTGCAGTGAAAATGGCTGTGAAATAGTGTGTGCACTATTTCACGCAGGCTCCAATGGCAGGCCTGTGGAAGGGTTTGTCTGAGGTCTTTATTGGTGGCAAAAGAAACGCTGCAGCCCATTAGGATCTCTTGGAACCCCAATGCCCTTGGTACCTAGGTACCATATACTAGAGACTTATAAGTGGGGTCCAGTGTGCCAATTGAAATTGGTAAATGAAGTCACTAGCCTACAGTGACAAATTTAAAAGCAGAGAGAGCATAAGCACCGAGGTGCTGATTAGCAGAACCTCAGTGACACAGTCAAGCACTAGACAGACACACACATTAGGCCATACACTATGAGCACTGGGGTCCTCACCAGCAGGATCCCAGTGAAACAGGCAAAAACATACTGACATACAGGTAAAAATGGGGGTAACATGCCAAGAAAGATGGTACTTTCCTACAGTTAGTTGCTTAGTGCACCTAATTTTATACTATTTTCTGCAGAGGTAAATGTATTATTATTTGTTTTCAAGATATCTGCTTCCATTTAAAAAAATAAGATTTACAATGCCTAACAAAACACAAAGAAGAAAGAAACAGAAACAACAGAGCTACCTGGTTAAAACTGAGAGTAAAAGGAAAGATAAGGTAGAGAATGTGCAGAGAAAAAAAGTAGCTGGTAAGAGTAGTAAGAATTTTCTGAAAAAGATATGCCATAAATGCAAAATGAGTGAAAGTTGTAAAATAAAAAGGACATTTTGAAATCTACTGAAAAAAACAGCAAGGAGTATATGGTTTTCAAAGTAGGAAATGTTGTAAAAAAAAGACAGTTTAACATGGAGACAGAAACAATTTAAGGAGATAGAGCAAAAATGTTTCAAAATAGAGTAATACAAAATTTGCTACGAAACATGAAGAAGTATAAGAGGAAAAATGCTACACATAAGCAAAAGCAACATGTTGAGAGTGTAGTTGACAAAACATTAGCCGCGAAGAGGAAACTATTAATCTTTTTATCAAACAGAATGGGGACACTAGATAAACCAATAATGTCTATGAAGAAAAAAAAAAAAAAAGACTTATAACTAAAGCCAATTTTTGCAAGATTTGTAAAGGTAAATGGAAGCACACATCTAGAACACAGCCTTTCTTTATTGATGAAAGCTACTTACAAATGAACATATTAGTACATGCAGTTGATTCAATGGGACGTTGCTATGAGGTAAAACATGGTAGCCCCATTACAAAAGAAGAGATAGTTCCTAGGAATGTAGATGAACTGATAGAAGAAGAGGTACAAGAAAGACGTAAATAGGTCCCTGTATACAAATAGAAATGTGGCAGTATTTGCAGTGTTCATTAGGAATCAATAGATATCTTAAGAAATTTTCTGTCAATTTCCAGATGTAAATATGAAGCTGAAATTCACAATTTTGCAAGGATTAAAACAATGCTTGTCTATCTAGAAAGTGTACAAAAAGCACCTTTCTTCACTTCAGAATGTTAGCTGTGTTTCATTCTGAAATGCAGAATTTGGGTATGAGACTACACTTTGTGAAAACCCCTGCTTTATGTTTAGAGGAGATGGATAGAACTCTATTGCATGATACACTGGATGTGGCTCAAAACATTTCTAAAGATGTTTAAATTAATTTCTTTGGTCCAGAAGAGGAATATACGGAAAATGAGGAGTTGGTGACTGGAGATGTACAGCAGCAGGATACAGATATTGCAATTGAAAACGTTAGACAGCAGATAGCAAAGCTTAACACAGTTTCCTTAGAGAAACTGCTAGACCTGGCCCTTTTTGCGGTTATCCCTATACTCAGGGCCTGTAAATAAATTGCTACTAGTGAGCCTGCTGCGCTGCTTGCGCCACCCACAGAAGTAGCCTTTCAAACCTGTCTCAGGCCTGCTAGCACATTGTAAAAAATCTGCCAAGAGTTAGTGGATGTTAAAAAAGGTCAAGTCACATTCTACTTGAAACAAAAAATGTTTATTATAAAAATGTCAATGTAGTTCAAGAAGTTGTATTGATGATGAAACATTACCATCAAGTGGACAGACTGAAAAAGTGGACCAAATCAGAAGAAATATATGAACACGACAGTGCACATCCACTTTATTCCAAAGAAATTACTGGAGATGCTATTGATCTCTTTCAAATGACTAGCAAAAGGAACTCCATTAAGTTTGTAAATAAATGTTTAGAGGTTCGCTGTTTTCCATACCTATTTCCCACTGGAGTAGGTAGGCAGAATAATGACTGACCTGTATAAATACCAGCAGCTGAGTACAGGTCAACTAGACTATATTCAGAGGACCCTATATTTTGCCATTTTATTCCCTACATATTTCATCTATTATTTGAGAGTGACTTGTTTGGACTAACATATGCTCTAAATCACATTATGAAGACAGGAGTAATCTAAGAAATCTCTCTGCAAGGGAATTTGTTGACAAAGTTTAAGACAAAGATAAAAAATTGGAATACAATTTGCTTAATTTGATGGCATGTCAACATGCTTCCAACAAATACTGGTGTCATTGTTATGGAAAACTTAAATGTATGTTGCACCTACTTTGTTTGTGACACTTAGAGGGTCATTCTGACCCTGGCGGCCGGTGGCCGCCAGGGCCACCGACCACGGGAGCACCGCCAACAGGCTGGCGGTGCTCCAATGAGCATTCTGACCGCGGCGGTTCAGCCGCGGTCAGAAGCGGAAAGTCAGCGGTCTCCCGCTGACTTTCCGCTGCTCATTGGAATCCTCCATGGCTGCGGAGCGCGCTCCGCAGCCATGAGGATTCTGACCCCCCCTACCGCCATCCAGTTCATGGCGGGAAAGCCGCCATGAACAGGATGGCGGTAGGGGGGGTCGCGGGGCCCCTGGGGGCCCCTGCCGTGCCCATGCCAATGGCATGGGCACGGCAGGGGCCCCCGTAAGAGGGCCCCGAAAAGTATTTCAGTGTCTGCCTTGCAGACACTGAAATACGCGACGGGTGCCACTGCACCCGTCGCACCTTCCCACTCCGCCGGCTCGATTACGAGCCGGCATCCTCGTGGGAAGGTCGTTTTCCCCTGGGCTGGCGGGCGGTTTTACTGGAACCGCCCGCCAGCCCAGGGGAAAACTCGTAATACCCGCCGCGGTCTTTTGACCGCGGCGCGGTAATTTGGAGGGCGGGATCCTGGCGGGCGGCCTCCGCCGCCCGCCAGGGTCATAATGAGGCCCTTAGTCCTGCAGAGTATGTGTGGGATTATTTACTTTAGTTTGTAAGAGAAGCAAAATAAAAAATTAAGGACATCAATTTGAAGACAGCAGGAAAACTTTGCTCCTGGGATCCTGATAATATTTGTAGGTATTTTTACCACAGGTTTGAAGTTATGCTGGGTTCCAAATGCAATAAAACAAATACTCCTCTTGGTGAAGTTACAGATTTCTTTTGGCGTAAAGAGTACCAAGCAAGAGGTGCTCCTCGCATTCACATGGTGTTATGGATAAAAAATGCACCGCAATTTGGAACAGCCAGTGATGACCCTGTTCTGTCTTTCATGGAACAGTATGCCACATGAAGCCATCCAAGAAAGAAAGATGATAGAGGCCTAAGACAACAGGTTCTACGCTTTCAAACATATAGATTTGGCAAATACTATAGTTGAAAATACAGATGTTCAGGAAAAATGTTTATAATGTGTCGTTTGGAATTCCAAAACCCATCATTTCCAAAGGAAGAGTGAACAGATTTGTATCTGCAGTCGAATATACATTGGCATGAAAATCACCAAAAAATGCAAATAATCTCAGGAGGACAAGGCCTCCAAATATATTAATGACTATAAACCTGTCATTCTGAAATTGTGGAATGCAGATATGGATATACAATTTGCTGTAGGCAACTCCATTGCTGTTGATCATTGTGTCACTTCGTACATTAAAATATCAGAGAAGACATAGATGAAGGAAATGTCAGAGGAGATTTCTGCAGAAAAGTCTCTAGCCAAGAAATTATGTAAATTTAGCTTGAAAATTATTTTGTTTAGAGTGATACGTTCCTATGAATGCTGTGACAGGTTGAGCACAGACAGTTTGTACTCAAAGTCAAGGGGAATTGTCTGTGCCAATATAGGCCTTGCAAGCACATGAAACAGAGTATTGAAATATTTCCTGGAAATTCAGTATCTAGCAGAGTTTGATCCAGAAAGTACAGATATTGTAAAAACAAATATGTTGGATACTTACTATCCAAGAAGCAGTCCACACCTTGAAAACATATGTCTTTATGACATTCTGCAACACTATAGGTATAGCGGTAATGTGACAGTAAACACAGATGAAAGGAAATATGCAGTACTTGGTTGTACTGGTTATTTGGTTTGATAAACAAAAGAAAGTTTAATAACCCACAAAAAACCTAAGGCCTGATTTAGATATTGGTGGAGGGGTTACTCCATCACAACGGTGACGGATGTCCCATCTGCCAAAATCTAAATTTCATTATATCCAATCACCAATATCTAAATCAGGCCCTAACTTGTCAAACATCTGAGAAAAAGAGAATTTTCTACTTGACACTTCTACAACTGTTTAAACCTTAGCATTCTGAAATGGAGTTACTGAGAGAGTATGACCGCTATGACAATTCTTTCAGTGCAGTGAAAGACAGCATTCAGTGTTCAGTCTTTTTTAACGATATGAAAATGTTAAATGATGAGTTTGAACAGAAAAATGCTGCTGAAATAGCAAAGGACAGTTCAAAAGGCCAGTTCACAAGGCAGAGAAAGTTCAAGAGCTCTACGTTATCCTTTTGGACAACTAATAATTGAAAATGAAACTGCTATAGCCATGAATGAGGTAAAGACTGCAATGCAACAAGCAAGACAACAGAACGATGAGCAGAAAGAAATATATCTGGAAATAAAAGAGGAAAATTGAGCATGGATTCATCCATGAAAAAAATGAATGTAAATCATTTACGCCCACACTATGATACAGAAAAAGTAGTGGAGCACTCTTGTCTTATATCTTGTGTTATTAATACATTAATGTCCAAGAACATACTTTAGCACAACCACTGCAAAAGTAAGGCAACTGTTGGCATAAATAAGACAGTACAATACAATATATTTGTTATCCTGTTTGTATTGTTGTATACATCCTGTTGACATGCTTAATCAAAATTAGATTCATTCGAGAAGTCTGTTTCCAGACCTGCAGGATTAGAAAAATGTTTAAGTGTTTGCAAAAACTGTACTTTGATTTTGCAGCATAATTTAAATGTTGATGAAGGATTAGTTAATGGTGCCATGGGTATAGTTATTGATTTCATTTTGTGTCCTAAACATAATGAGGTTGAATACCTAGCAATTAATTTGATCAACTTGAAGATGTAAAACAGATTGCAAGGTCTGTTGCACGATTCTTGCCTTTAAAAAACTTGTATGTTCAGAAGAAGCAGTTCCCAGTGTCTTTAGTGTATGCTGAAACAATCCATAAATCTTAGAGCATAATAGTAGATGCAGCATTCATTAGTATCAGTACTACTGTGTTTAAGGAAGGTATGTCATATGTAGCCTTCTTACGGGTTAGAACATTGTCTGTTTTGTATCAGCTGATGGAGAACAGTTTATGCTCCTAATTTTAGGCAGGATCTCATTTATGAGAAACCTACTACCTATCCAAAGCAAATGCTTTCAAAGGAAAATAGTGATGATGTTGAGAAGAAGCATAAGAAAGAGAACAAGGAGCCTCTTAAGAAATAAATACTGCCAATGCTGATGATATTCTTGGTTGCCGGTTGTCAAACCCCTTTGCTATGCCAATGTAGTTCTCAATGCAGTGTTGTCTTTACCTCATCTTGTTTATGCAGTTGAACAGAGAAAAGAGAAAATATTGTGTCCTGCACTCTTTGCTTTCTTAGAAAGCCTATGCAGAGATAGAACTAAAATGTATTCTGCATCTCATAATCAAGATCTTGTAGATGTGTGCACTGGATCCATACGCTTTACTCAAAATAATCAAGAAGGTACACAGTAATATCCCTGTTAAACTGCTAAATTCCTATGTTCTGTTTCTTGAACCTAGGTTTTAAGGAAGACTGTGACTGAGAAAATGAAATAATATACTTGTTGACATCAAGGGCCTGATTCTAACTTTGGAGGACGGTGTTAAACCGTCCCAAAAGTGGCGGATATACCACCTACCGTATTACGAGTCCATTATATCCTATGGAACTCGTAATACGGTAGGTGGTATATCCGCCACTTTTGGGACGGTTTAACACCGTCCTCCAAAGTTAGAATCAGGCCCCAAATGTCTTAACAGGGGTGAAGTCTACATAAGGAAATTGAAATTAAGATATGCAGTTAATGGTTGAATAATACAGCACAGATACCAGTAAATTGGAAACAGTGATTACAAAGTAAAAGCCAGGATACAACACTGGTTTGTAGAGAAAGCAATACTACTAAGGAAATTATCTTTATAAAGGAGTTACTATTAAATCTGGATACTGTATTTCATATTTAAAAAGTAAAATGGAATGGACGCAATAATATGAGAAGAACATTACAATCAAACAGATATTGCAACATGACCTACCAAGGTACAAGAAGGATTACAAATGGAAAACTGAAATAGTGTAGTTGTAGTTCAAAGATTCTCACTTTTTATAACATCATTCGGCCTAACAGGTTGATATGTCTATAGGAGTCTCCACGTGCTAGTATTCTTTATAGAAAGTAACACTGTTAATTAAAAAAGTACTTACCTTTAGCATATGTTCATTAAAATTGATTGTGTACCTATAACTAAAACAATCAGATAAAGAATCGTAGTGAGTGCAATGCTGTGGAGTTCTGGGTTTTTTATCTATAAGTTATGTGATTGTTTTTTCCCCACCATTCACTGATGATTTTTTACACAAGACATCATTTTTGGTGTAAAATTATAGAAGCTGAGGACAGTAAAAAAAGGAAAATGAAATGCTAAAATGGAATCTGTGCTTCCTATATTCTGTTATAAATATGTACATTATTATTATTAACTATAGATTTTGCCTTGCAGAAATGCAAATATTATTGTACAACCTTATAACACCATACATTCACTTATATTTATGTTTTCTCTCATACACAGATTGAAGGAACCATTTATTGCACTAATGTAGTTCGCTAATTACATCTTTATCATAAATAAGTCATCCAGAAAACATGCAGGCAGACATTGGTGCATACACTGACACACAGCACATTCTCATGCATACACTGATATATCCAGGCTTATACTGGTGCATACACTGATAAAGCCAAACACACACCCTTGCATACACTATCACACCAAGGCAGACATTTGTGCACACACAAACATATGCAAGGACACACGTATTTTAGGAAAGTGCCATATTTCTTGGCATGTTACCCCCATTTTTACCTGAATGTCAGTATGTTTTTGCCTGTCTCACTGGGATCCTGCTGGTCAGGACCCCAGTGATCATACATTATGGCCTAATGTGTGTGTTGTGTATAGTGCTTGACTGTGTCACTGAGGCTCTGCTAATCAGAACCTCAGTGCTCATGCTCTGTTTTTAAATTTGTCACTATAGGCTAGTGACTTCATTTACCAATTTCAATTGGCACAGTAGACGCCCCTTATAAGTCCATAGTATATGGCACCTAGGTGCCCAGGGCATTGAGGTTCCAGGAGATCCTTATGGGCTGCAGCATTTCTTTTGCCAACCATAAGGAGCTCAGACAAACCCTTCCACAGGTCTACCATTGCAGCCTGCGTGATATAGTGCACACTCTATTTCACAGCCATTTTCACTGTACTTGAGTAACTTATAAGTCACCTATATGTCTAACCTTCACTTGCTAAAGGGAAGGTGCAAAGTTACTAAGTTTGAGGGCACCCTTGCACTAGCAAAGGTGGCCCCACATAGTTCAGGGCCATTTCTCTGGACTTAGTGAGTGTGGGGACGCCATTACACGCGTGCACTACGTATAGGTCAATACCTATATGTAGCTTCACAATGGTAACTATGAATATGGCCATGTAAGCTGTCTAAGATCATGGAATTGTCCCCACATTCCAAAGATGGTATTGGGGAGCAAATGCCATGCATCCTGGGGGCTCCACCATGGACCCCCAGTACTGCCAAACCATCTCTCTGAGGTGTGCAATGCAGCTACAGCTGCTGCCACATCACAGACAGGGTTCTGCCCTACTGGGGTCTGAGCAGCTCATTGGAAAAAGGAAAGGCAGTGACCACTTCCCTGTCCATCACCACCCTAGGGGTGGTTGCCAGAGCTCCTCTAGTATGTCCCAGACTTCATCCATCTTGCTTTGCACGGTGTGTGGACACTCTAGAGGCCTCTGAGTGCCCAGTGCCAGCAGATGATGTTAGAGACTCCTCCTGATAGGTCCATACCTGATAAGGTAGCCAATCCCCCCTCAGGGTATTTAGGGTCTCTCCTGTGGGTTCTCTTCAGATTCTACTTGCAAGTTTCCAGCAGGAGTCCTCTGCAACTACTACTTCATCCTCTGACCTCAGATCAACCGCGGACTGCTCCAGGAACTATTGTAACAGCAACAAAGTATGCAGAAGGGCTACTTTTCCTCTACAACTTCAGCTCCAGCCAGCAACTGCAACAGTTTCCATGGTGTGCATGCTCTGGGGACTCCCTGTCTTTACCCTGCACCAGAGGGACCGAAGAAATCTCCTGTGAAGCGACGGAGTCACTTTCCTGCTCACTCAGGCACCTTCTAAGTCGATGACCGGTTCTCTTGGACTCCTCTCCTAGGGACGAACATGCTCCTTGGAACACAGAGGGTGGACCTCATCGAAACAGACTGTCTTGAGGTCCTGCTGTCCCAATGTGGAGGAAGTAAGACCTTACCTTCCCCGAGAATGACTGTACCATCTGTGCACTATTTGCAAAATTCCTTCATTAACAGCCTGGCCCAAGTCCCCAGCACTCTATCCTGAGACACTCAACTCACTGAGTTGTTCTCCGGTGGCGTGGGACCCTCCTTTGTAGTGCTGCACCAACCTCATTTTGCACCTCCTTTGTACCTGTGTCCTGGGACTCTCATGGGTGCTATCTGGTGTCCTGAGGGTTCTCTGAAGTGCAGAGAGCCCCTTCTTCCTCCTCACACAGTGGTGAGGCCCCCAGGGCCCTCCTGGGTCCAGATAGCACCAACTTGATGCAAAACTTGACTTTGCCGGAACCAAGGCGTGTTGGAGAATTCCAGCGCCAAAACTCGCCTGCATCCAACTTCACGGTGTGGGACATCCTGTGCATCACACAGAATCCCGCTGAAATCTTCCCTGGGTGCATTTCTTCAGTCTTCATCCAACTGGGCACTCTTCTTTTGCACCCTCTTCTAGGTTGGCAGGGGCTTCTGTCCTTTCTGGAACTTCTTTCGACTTCTGGACTTGGTCTCCTTCTTTTGCAGGTCTTCAGGTCCAGGAATCCACCATTTGTTGTTTGCAGTCTTGGTTGGTTCTTGCAATAACTCTAATCATGACTTGTAATGTGTCCTGAGGAAACTAGTAGCACTTTACTCCTGCTTTTCTGGGCTCTGGGGTGGGTAATTTACTTACCTTTACTGTATTCTTACTCTCCCAGTGATTCTCCACACACTACACTTGTCTAGGGGGCATTTTGTGATTCACATTCCACTTTCTTAGTATATGGTTTTTGTTGACCCTAGACCTCTTTTCTCCCATTGCATTCTATAGCATTTACTATTGTTTACACTATCCTATGTTTAATTACTTACCTTATTTTGGTGTCTAGTGTATATATTGTGTATAATACTTACCTCCAGAAGGATTATTGCCTCTAAGATATTTTTGGTACTGGGTCACCCAAATAAACTACCTTCATTTTTGGTAACACTGAGTATTGTCTGTACTTGTGTTGAAGTATTGTGTAATTATAAGTGGTTTTGGAGGAGCTTTGCGTGTCTCCTAGTTCAGCCTAAGATGCTCTGCTATAGCTACCTCTATCAGCCTAAGCTGCAAGAACACTACTACATTTCACTAACAAGGGATACCTGGACCTGGTGTAAGGTGTAAGTACCCAGGGTACCCACTACAAACCAGGCCAGTCTCCTACACTTATGTATACACTGGCACAACCAGGCACATACTTATGCAGGCACTGCCACACCAAGGCATACACTGACACACCCAGGCACACACTCATACATACACTCACATACCCAGACACACACTAACACATACACTATCATACCCATGTACATACTTATGTAGACACTTACACACAAAGGCTCACACTAACAGATACACTGACACATCTAGCAAAACGTTGATGCATATACTGACACACCCAGGTACATATCAGTGCATACACTATCATACCAAAGCAGACACTCATGCATACACTAACATAGCTAGGGACAAACACTTATGTATATATTCACACAACAAGGCACACACTCATGTACACACTGACACACCCAGGCACACACTAATGAATACACTAACACACCCAGGCATACACTATGATACAAACATTGACATAATTAGGCACACACTTATGCATACACTATCACACGCAGGCACATATTCATGTAGACACTGACACACCCAAGCAGGCACACCCAGGCAGACTCTAACACATACAGTGACACATCCAGGCACACACTCATGCATACTGTAACACACCCATGCATACAATGAGGCATATAGTAACATATCCAGGTGCACACTCGTGTATACAGTCACTCACCCAGGCACATACTGATCCATACACTGACACACCCAGGGATACACTGATGCATAGAATAAGAGACCCAGTATTCATTCATACATCTAATGACATACACAGAAGCATATACTACAATAATCAAGAGACAGAGTCAGCTCTTTGATTGATCAAACTGTGGTTCTAACAAGAACCTTTTTTTAAAAAAAGGTTTTTAAAACAAGTTTTTTTTATTAAAAAACTAGACAATTTGCAAAAAATTAAAACAAATAAACTGGACACAACAAACTTGCATTACTCTGTAAAAACAGTGTCCATCAACAGCAGCAACAGAAATGAAGGGAGGAAAAAATCTAACAGCAGTATTTTTTGATGGCCTCAAAAACTGTGTCAAACTATACATTTTGAGTGCCACAAGCTGGTGACACTTGAGTCAGTGTGTCACCATCCTTTCCAACTCAGGCCAGTTAGCTGGAATAGTAACCTCAACATGAGATGGTCTTTGTACTGAGGGTGTGGTACCTGTAGCATTTCCCGATGTTGCAACTCCCTTACCATACATTGGTATGTGCACTCATGTATGAGTTTGATGTGTTTCCACATGCTTGATGTGGCATGACTATATTTCTTTGCTTTGCCAAATGATAAGTGCTTGCCACAGAAATTGCGCTGTACAATCTGACACATACTTTCTTCTACCCCCCTGTGGGGATTGTGAAGAACTGACTTCTTTTGCACTGGTCACCACAAACGTGTTGACTGATACTGGTGGTTACTGACTGTAACTATGCACTGGGTACTGCTAACCAGTCAAAGGGCCAGTGCTCTTTGTAAAACAAATTATGCAAATTAGGCTAATTATACTTGGCTCTATCAACCAGCCTATAAGTCCCTAGTATATGTAGGGGGTGTCAAATTAGGCACCCCAGCATAAGTAGTACACCCATATGTGCACTGCTGTGATGCCCAGTGTCATTTTAAAGGCAGACCTGCCTTGTTGAATGCTTGTAAGTTAAAGTTAACCCCAAATTTGACTTTGGAATTAAAAGTACTTCCAAAGTACTAATCTACCTTATTTTGAGATGTAAGTCACCCCTATGGTATGCTCTAGGTGCCCGCAGGGTTAGATGCATTGTATCTATAAGCAGGAACTTTATGAAAAGATGTTGTATAAGCCCTGGTTAGGAAAAAATAGCAAAATTCATTTTTCCCCATTGTAGTGAATGTGTTCCACAGGCTAACATGGAGAGACTTTATTTTAAAATAATAAAGTCTTATTTTCCATAGAAGTGAGCTAAATATGACACATTCAGTATAACATTTTAAGTTATAATAAACCCAACAACCTGCCATTATTAAATTTAATATAACTTGTACCTTGAAAAAGTTTCAGAACTCTTGCAAAAAGTTTCCAACTTTAGCCCTGTAGAGCCCTTCTCTAATTGGTACACCTCTGGCAGCTTGAGGCAGGCTGCCTTGATGAGGTATGAAGTGCCCTGGGCTGAAACAAAGGAAGCATCTGGTGAGAGGAGATCTGCCAAACAGATGGTAGAACAGGATGAGCAGCCAAGCTAATCTCAAATCTCAAAAGGTAGGGGGAACATTTGGGGCAGCAACTGTACCCCCCCCATTTCCTGCAAAGCCAGAGAGCCAGGTGCCCCATGATTAGAGAAAGGCTGGAAAGGGGTTTGCTAAGGGAAATTTAGCCACACCAGTGGGTGGACTCAGCCAGATGTAAACTCTAAGATTGAATTTTAGCCATCTTGGATTTTGTAGGAATGTTGCTCCTTGGGATTGATTTTTGCCATCCTTCCCAGGAAGTGGCTACTCAAGAGGGTGGTTGTCTGCACGTGATTGGACAGAGAGCCCCACCTGCTTGCCACCCCAGGAGCAAAGATAAATATGACAGAATTGCACCCCACCTCAGACCCGACAGGAATAGGACAGGAAGAAGAAGGAATGCCCTTCTGGACCCAGGGCTTGCACCTGGACACTTAACTCAGAAGGATTGCACCAGTTTCACTCTTGGATGTCACCAAGAAAATGACTTTGACTGACTTCTACTGCTTCAGGAAGTGTCTCCCTGTATGCTGAAGGTAGAAAATAGCTGACTAGAGTCCCCTGCATCAAGCTCTGAAGAAACTGAGCAGTTGACCAATAGTCATTTTTGGATTTGACCCACATGCATTCTGGGGGTTGGAGTCCTAACCCCAAGGAACCACGCACAGCATCTGGAACCTTGGGGTGAGTTCTGGACACATAAAAGAACCTTACGTTGTGAGTGAAGCCGGCTAACGTCGTCCGCATACTGGCCTGGCTTGCAGGTTCACCACACTGAAAAGTTCTAGACTGTAAAGGATTTCAACGGGGGCTCATGGAAAGGCAATCCGATGATGTTGCGTCAAAATCGGCTTGCTGTGGAGCGTCATCCGACGTCAGAGAGGAAAAGCTCCAAAAAGGTTTCTAAGTCCGAAGGTAAAAAGTTCACTGAGGCCTCCACACAGTGTATCCAAGGAGGGCTCCAGCAAGGTCAGCTTCAACTTCCACTTGGTCCCGGACAAAGAGCTCTGAGTCATCTAAGTCCAAACGTAGAACTCTTCACAGATGCCTCGTGCGATGCGTTTCCGAAGAGGGCTCCAGTGAGGTAGGCTTTAACTTGTGACTTCGTCGCAGTAGGTGGGAGATCTTCAAAAATTCTGTGTAGCCGAGCAGAGTTCCATTGTGGTCGGCCTCAACTTTTGACTTTGCCCCTGTCAAGTGCGACCAGATGTCCAGATTGGCGCTTTTGATTTCTAAGCGCTGTTAAATATTTAGGCCCTCATTATGACATTGGTGGTATTTTTCAAATACCGCTGTGGTGATGGTTCGCAACATACCGCTGCGGAAGTGAACATCCACCAGCCAGATTATGACACACACACACATAACCGACAGAAATCAGCCACAACCACAAATCCGCCAGACCCAACGAACACGAAAAACTGTCAGAACTAGCACCGTACCGTTACGCCAGCAAAACAACACCCTCTAAATAATTACCCATGAGTCACCACTGCGGCCATTCAATGGCGGTAAACCATTGGCGGTGCACACTGATGTGGCAGAAATGGCCACCCAAAACCAAAACAAGCCAACATTGGCCAGGCTTAACAACTCGTACCTGACACAAATACACACACCCCACTCACCCACCTACAGCACTACAAAAAAAAACCATCACCCACAATCCTTTGAAAACACAAGAAGACCGCTACACCTTGCCAGGCCAATCCCATAGATAACTGCACACACACACAACACAACTACCCATTCATCCGTCATGCACCACACACCCCACCACTTCACCAAACACACTCTGCACAACATAACACCCATGTCCCCACAAAGGCACCCCGTACCTGAACCTGATTTCCAATATAGTAGCTGCAGGAGCGCCTGTCCCGAGCTCCTGGATGGGAGCAGAGATAGTCCCCATCTTTAAGAAAGGCAGCCCCTCCGACCCTGCCAACTACCGTCCAATCTCCTTACTTGATAATTTTCAAAAACTTTTTGCAAAGCAAATTTTGTCCCGCCTAGAAGAATGGATTCTGAAAACTAATGTTATTTCCGATCTGCAAGCAGGGTTAAGGCCAGCAGTCAATACTATAGATCAAGTGTTAAGATTTCTAACAATCAAATGGAAGACTGTGGAAGTAGGAGGGGGTAACCTTTTTGTAGTTTTTATTGATCTTAGAGCCGCTTTTGATCTGGTCCCCAGAAATCAGTTATGGCTGACATTAGCCAACATGGGCATCCCATATGGTCTCTTGAAACTTATCGCCTGATTACACGAGAATACCTACGCACAAATTAGGAGCGGTAAGGATGGTGTCTTAACAAATCCAGTGGCTATTGAGAGAGGAGTCAGACAGGGCTGTGTCCTGGCCCCTACCCTTTTCCTTTTATACATAAATAATTGTGTTAAGTATCTAGCAAATTGCACTAATGACTCCCCAAAGTTGGCCGGGATTAAAGTGCCATGTTTACTCTATGCAGATGACACTATCCTGTTGGCCAAAACATCCATGGGAATCCAAAATCTGGTCAACCAGTTCTGTGCATTTTGCAGAGATTACGGGTTAGATATTAATGTTAAGAAAACCAAACTCATGATATATAGCGCCCCGAACAAGAAACTTAGAGCAAATATAAAGATGGATTCAGTTCACTTGGAGAGGGTAATGGAATACGATTACCTGGGCATTAGATTATCTGATAAGGGCAGCTGGGATGCAGCCATAAGGAAAGGGGCACTTACCATCAGCCAAAGATGTGGAGTGCTAGAACGGAAGGCTAGCACTGCAGTAAGCCCCACTTTGACTCTTATCTCTGAAATTTACAAAGTTTAAATCCATGCCGCTGCCCTATATGGAGCAGAACTTTGGGGTTCACATAGACAACTGGACACCCTTCAAACCAAAGAAAATAATTTTCTTAGACACATATCTAGACTAGGGAAGGGCACGCCGATGCTCCCCCTAAGACTAGACTTGGGTTTAAGCAGCATCAAAGATACAGCATACATAAGGCCACTTCTATACTGGGTTCGATTATGAAAAACGGAAGAACTCGAACCCTTTAGGACAGCAGTTAAAGATTTATTATCACCTTGCTATGGATGGGAGAAAGTTCACTGGTTAAGGGAGATGAAAGCAGCTTGGGTCAAATTGGGTTTATCCCATTACTGGGAGAATCCTGAGATGATTCCTGCTAACGCCAGACGGCTGATCAAAGACTGATATTGGGGGAAAATCTATGAGGAATTTCTCGGCTCAAATGGGTCAGGTCGGCTGACAGCAGTGTTCCTGCTGGTCAAGCACGAACCTTTGCCTGAAAGCTTCCTGGATCTCACTATACCAGCCCGTGCCCGTTCTTTACTACTTCAGTTCAGATACGGAACATTGGCGGTCAACAGCTTCACCACTCGTTGGTCGTCCAATAGTCCTATGTCCGACAAATGTATAAATTGTCATCTATGCAAGGAAACTCCTGAGCATGTTCTATTTTTCTGTCCCTTGTACAAATGCCCCAGAGGAAAGTGGATTATTCCTCTGTGCAAAACACTGTCAGCACAAAACCGAACCAGTGTCTACAGACTATGTAAATATGACACTTCCATGCTGATAGTGAGCTCTGTTTCTAAATACCTGTCAGCAGCATGGACAATCCGTAGTAGGATTATTTCAGACCTCAATCCACTGGTCGAAGAACGGTCTAGAAGTTAGTGGGTGTGGCCTGTTACAATAGAAAGGGATTTTAAATATAACTATTAGTGCTGATCTATTGAGGATATTAGATTGTATCTCCGTGCATGCTTTCCAGTGGGTTACCCCAACTAACGTGATTTATAGCTCCCTAGTATATACTATTTTGTAAACGGCAAGACACAATTCATTTGACCAATTTACTTAAGAGAACAGGCCAACCTAGGGTACCCTTTTCCACTGTTTGGCTTTTAACTTTTGTAAATAAGAGCTATTCCATGAAGTTTTATGATCTATTTTATGTACAAACCTGTTCTAGAATAGTTTTATATGTTTTATCAGAAAAGATTTGGTATGCTATCTTTTATTCTAAATTGACCTGTATTATCTTAGCACATAGTACTTTGTATATGGTAAGATTTAGGTACCATTTTAAATGTCTTGTTTTAATTATTTATGAAATCTTTTATGAACCACTATGAACCATTTTTTAAGTATAATTTGCTCTATAACAGTTTTCCTTAAGCACACTTTGAAAAGATTTGGCATATCATTTGTTTTTCCTTGTAACCGTTCTGGTAAATGGCACTTTTATATCTGGGAAGTACAAACTATGGAACTCTCATTTAACCTCTAGCCCGTTTCGATAAACAGTGTGCTAACTGTTAATGCTTCCTTTTTATGTGATGGTGTACGATTTCTATCTTTTTGCATGTATGACTATTTCTAATTTTTAAATGGCCTAAACTTAGGTCGAATAAACTATTGAATTGACTGCCTAGGAAGCACTCCCAAATGTCCTGGGGGCATTCCAACAATCACAGGACAGGATGGGTCAGGTGATCAACATCATGCAGGAGAACAAGCTGCTGCAGGGGGGACACCACCAGGAGGTCATGCAAAAATTGCAGACCTTGAATACTACTATGGCCTCCATTGCAGGGGTGCTGAGTGACATGGCGAACATCATGCGTGAGTACAAAACATACCAGGTCCTTCACCTCTGCGGCAGCTAGTGGACAGGAGGTTCTGCCACAGGACTCACAGGCTACCAGCACACCTCCCCCTGCATAAGGTGAACCACTCCGCAGACCTTCCCTATGACCTGGCAGACACCAGAGACAGCTGTCAAGACCAAGACCACTGCCAGGAAATGAGCCCCTCCAGAATATCCCGCTTGTGTTCCACTAATTCACCTTGTGCACTTTGGACTGCCATTGCTCCTCTTCCTATGGCCCCATAGACACTGGAACTGTACTATAAACAGATTGGGCCACTACACTGGACTTTTCTCAAGTATCACCCCACTCCATTGCACTTTCCATTGTTTTTTTTGTTATTCAAATAAACACTCTTGAACACAACTTTAGTAATAGAGCTTTATCAGAAATAAATGTGCAATGTATTGAACTGTATTGAACTACATTATCCTGTGCAAATGTCCTGTAATATGTGAATCCAATCTACACGTGTCACAGCAGTCTGTAAACATCACATCAGTACACTGTTGTAACCACACCAACATCTGCAATAAGGGACGGCATAGGTGACAGTCAATTGTGATATAAAAGTAGTGACTGGCACAACCCAGCAGCCACACAGCACTGTACTAAAATGGGGACGCGAATAGATCTTGGAAGTACTGCTAAATGATATTTGTCCTGTTGTCCACATCCTCCTCCTCACTGTCCTCAGTGTCTACTGCTTCCACAGGTGGATTGTTACCCACCTCCTCCTGCAGATAGGGCACATAGGCCCTCATTCTGACCCTGGCGGTTTGTAACCGCCAGGGCAGAGAGCAGAGGAAGCACCGCCAACAGGCTGGCGGTGCTTCTGGGGCAATTCTGACCGCGGCGGTAAAGCCGCGGTCAGAAAAGGGGAACCGCCGGTTTTCCCCTGCCCCAGAGAATCCTCCATGGCGGAATGCGATGTAGCTGCTCATGTGTTTGAGCAAAGCAGCCAAAACCCTTCGAAGAACAATCAAGAACATTGGCTGTGACATTCCTGCAGCCAAGCCCAGAGTCACCCGGAAAGAACCTGTTGCCAGGAAAAGGAGTGCTGACAGTACCTGCACAAGAGGGGGAACTGTTGCGGTGCTACAGATAGCAGGTATCAGATCAGGCTCCAATTGTGCACACAGCTCTGTGATTGTGGCCCAGTCCAGAAAATAGGTGAGTATGATGTGCCGGTCCTCAAATGTAGCCAAGTCCACAAGGTGTCTGTACATGGGTGCTTGTCTCCTCCTCCTATTCCTCCACAGTGGTTGGTATCTAAGTGAGCCAAAAGTGAAATTGATGTGACAACAGGACTTATGGACACACAAGACCACATCACAGAGAGCATGCATGTATGTAGGACACTAGAATTGTTTAGGTACATCCAGTTGACACCAACGACACACATATAAATTCAGAACATAAGTACTAGCAGTAGGAATTGTTAACCGCCTGTCCTGTATGCAGGGACAGGTGGCAGTGACCTCACTCCGCCGGCGTTAAGCATCATGGTGTAAGGCGGTCTGCACCACCGTGCTATTCCTCATTGGCTGACAAGGGGCTCTAAGGAGTACAGGAACCAATGATGATCAACAGTGATGGTGTTCACCGCCAAGGACGTGACCGCCATTTTCTTTCTACCACTTCACTTGATTCCTGACTTTCCACTCAGCAATATCTCCACTGTGTGTGCTGCTGTGACCTGTGTCTGGAACCTGCCATGGCCTGTGCTACAGGGGAAAGGGCCCCAGCCTTCACGTCAGAGGAGTTGGAGAAGCTTGTGGATGGGATCCTACTCCTATATGGACAGTTGTATGGGCCTCCAGACCAACAGATGAGTACATCATGGATACTTTGCATACAACATGACTGCATGTACTGTATATGTATGTGTGTGCTAGCAGTGTGTCATTTTTGGAAGTATGGCTGCAGGCAATGTGAATGCAGAGTTACAAGTCATGTGTGTGCTTTATGAGGGGCAAAAGTCATTTGTGTGAGAGGCTGGATTGTATGGTTCATGGTGTCCTTTTGTCTGTGTTTCCTCTGCAGGTCAGTGCCCATCAGAAGAAGTGGTTGTGGCATGCCATTGCCAAGGATGTGCGGACCCTGGGGGTCCATAGCCGGTGGAGCACCCACTGCAGGAAACGGTGGAAGGACCTGAGATGCTGGGCCTGGAAGACCAGGGAGGCCCAGTTGGGGATGGCCTCCCAGTGAGGGAAGGGTACTCATCTGAGCCTGACCCCCCTAATGGCCCGCATACTGGAGGTGGCCAATCCTTAGTTGGATGGGCTCTTGAGGACAGCACAGCAGCCGCAATGGGGTGAGTACAGACTGTGTGGTATTTTGTATATGTTTCCTGCCATAGTGTTTGGGTGCAAGGTTCTAGTCAGTGGATGCCCCAATATGCCGGTTTAGCCAATCCTGCTTAGTCTTGCTTAGCTCTCTAGGGTGGTATGCATTTTGGTAATGCAAGGTAGCTGGCATAGCATGGCAGACAATGCTTAGTTGGTAGTGTTTGGATTCCTTCCTGCTGTAGTACCTAGGCAATGGTTTATCACCATGGTCAATAATGCCCAGTTTTAGTCCCAGGGAATGATTGTGATGTGTATGCCATCTGTGATGTTGGTGCTTTGGTTGACCCTGTGCTCCCTTTCTTTCTCCACCACCCTCTCTCCTTTTGTAATCCTGTCCAAGTGTGCATTAGCATCATCTGGCGAAGGAGCAGGGGCACTGGCGAGTGAGGGAGCTGCAGCCCACGGGACCCAGAAGGCAGAGTCCACTGAGGCCGAGGGGACCAGTGGGTTGGAGAGTGAGGGGAGCACCAGGGGGGAGACTGGAGCAATGACTACAGAATCTGATTCCTCCTTTGAGCACACCCATCTGGGACCACCCCAGATACAAGATCTTCCGCCACCCCCCATACCAGCACCACCCTCCCAGTAGCCCCCCACCCAGTTGCCTGTGCCTACTCACCCAGGAGGGTGGGCATCTCCTTCGTCCCAGGCAACTCAAGCCCTGCCCCAGTCACCCCTGCTGCCCTCAGTGAGGAGGCTATTGACTTTCTGAGATCCATCTCTGTAGGGAAGTCAACCATAGTGAATGCCATCCAGGGGCTAGCATCCCAGATGCAGCAATGCAATGCCTTCCTGGAGGGCATTCACGGTGGCCTGTTGGCCCTACAGAGATCGTTTAAGGCTCTGGTCTCCTCACTGACATCAGCCAGTGACCCTGTTTCTTCCGTCCCCCCTCCAACTACCTGTTCCCAGTCCCATAGCCCTCTACCACAACCCATCCCATGCACTTAATCTGACAAGCACCCATGGAGAACAACAGACAGGACACGCACAGACGAACTCAGGCACCCCACTTCACTCCACAAGCACACACACAATCAACAACCAGATGCACACACAACAACAGCCACTGCCTCCACTGTCTCTTCCTCCTTCCACACAGTCACATCAGCACTCACACCTGCATGCACTGCATCATCAGTCCCAGATCCTGTCACCTGTACAACCTTGCCCAGAGTCACCACAACAGCAGACATGCAGACATTGACACCGCATGCGCAGTTACCACCACCATCATCACCACCTCATGCAGTACACCCACCTCACTTGCAGATACAACCACAACATACATCCACATGTCCTGTTTGTCCTCCCCACACTGTCTGCCCCCTCCAAAGACACATAAACTCTCCCACTCAGACACCCAACAGCCATCCACTTCACACACACACACTGTCCATGCACCTGCACTCAAGTCCAGCACACCTCCTCTTCCTACAAAAACGTATCCTACCTCCACTCCCATTCCTCCTCCCTCACCCCACCCCACTGGTCCTAAGAAGCTTTTCCTTTCCCGCCTTGACCTCTTTCCTACCCCACCCCCGTCCTGCCTGTAAGAGGAAAGTCCCACCCAGCCCAGTCCCTCCAGCTCCCATTCAACTCCTCTACCTCCTCCTAAGAGTTCCCCCGCCACTAAGGGGAATAAAAGTGGCACTCTGGCCCCTGTCCCAAGACCACTCCTCTGCCCCCTACACAAAAGGGCAAGGATATGCCCCCTACACACCCAAGCCCATGGACCCCTCTCCCAAGAAACCCTCCCCATCCCCCACACTCCCCTGCCCCCTGAGGTGCCTGCCATGTGTAGTGCCTTAGCTGTTAGGAGTCAAGTTGGGCCTTGGACGTTGTACTGTGGCCTTTAAAAACTTTGGTCTGGCCAATGGCCTTTCCTGTAAAAATGTATATATCCCTTTTAACTACTGAGTTCGCTGTTCCCACCTAATTACAGTGGTTGGACAACAGGTATGTGTCCTGGCTTTCTTTGTTCCTGGGTTATGTTGCTATTGATTTACTGCAGATTGATCTGGGTGTGTGACATGTGTGTTTGGTGTGTATTGTGCATTTGTGTGTCACTCTCCGCTCCCTCTCTTGTGTGCTAGGCGGCAGTACTCATCGTCATCATTGACGCTGGTGCTCCTAGGCAGCCATCGTGTGATACAGCATCTCGTGATGCAGACTCTTCTGTGTCCCTGGAGGTCAGTTTCTCCTTTAAAATGATATGTTTCCACCAGGCTTTTTGTGGTGATGCTAACACCCCAGAAATCCTGGTGGTCTGTGCTGTCAAATTATGGTGGGCGGATCCTTGTCTGCCGCCTGCCTGTAGGTGGCTACCACTGTGGTCATTGGCCGTACCGCACTGGCTGTTGTGGTGGTATATTGGCTGTCTATCGGAGGGATCACCACCCTGATCATAATTTGGCGGTCATTACTGCAGCCTGGCGATGGTACTACCGCCATCGCCGGCGTGGCGGTCACTTGTCCCTGAATGTCATAATGAGGGCCTTAATCTTTAAAAATTCATATCACTGGTTTTCTTTATTGTATTTTTGCCTTTTTTGTGTCATTTTAAAGATAAGAATATAATCTATTGTCATAGATTGATGCTGGATTTTTATTGTGTTGTGTGTGTTACTTATTTACTGTTTTGTGGTTATTAAATGCTTTACACAACTGTCTCCTAAGTTAAGTCTAACTGCTCGTTGCCAAGCTACCAAGGGTTGAGCTGGGATACATTTTTAAGACCCTGACTGGATCTTTGTTGCCTATTGCTAACTCTAGCTACCTACCTGGCCTTACCAATAATCCACTTTCCAACATTTTTGATGCTCAGTGGTGGGATCCAGTACTGGTGTTTAATATCACAATACAGTTTTACGTGAAGCAAATTAAAAATCCTTTAAATTGTCATAGTGCCAAAATTGTTTTTAATTTTAATTTAGACTAATTTCAATATATTGATTTTTGTGATCTTTCTACATTTCAGATTCAATTTTTTAAAATGTTTTCTGTGTGACACAAAACTTAAGGGATACCACGGAGCTTGATCTGGCTATCCTACCCACACTCACTATAGTCCAGCTTAGGATGTTGTGCACTATGAGGGGATTGTCAGCAGCCACTAATAATAGGAAAGCTGAGCTGATCAAATCCCTTGGAACTTTGTCAGAGGCCCAGGAGGTAAGCTCTGAGGAAGCTCCAGTGGGAGAAGAGAGGGGAGATGCCCGTTCCAACCTCTCAGAGGAGGGAGAACTCCTATACCTCAGTGGTGGGGAGCAAGGGGGGTCATCTCTCCACACAGTCACCAGGGTCCTGCCTAGAGCTGTTAGAGGTAAGGGAGTCCCTTCTGAAGGGTCCAACCTGTCTCTCAAGGAGCCAGCGCTTGAGGCCCAGTTGGCCTATATAGCAGTAGATGCAGAGAAGTTAGCCCTAGAGGAAAGAAAGTGGGCAAGAGAAGAACAGAGAGATGGTGGCAGCGAAGGAGACTTTGAGATGTCCAGGGTTGTTTTTTTTTTTTCCCCAGATATCCCAAGGGGGCTGTTCCTTTTTATCAAGAGGGGAATGACATAGACAAGTGACTGACAGCCTTTGGATAGTTAAGCCTCAGTATTTGGGTTCACCCCTATGGGAGTTATCCCAGTATCTGGCAGGGATGGGCTCCTGACCCTGGAGGGAGAGGAGATAGACTTTTATCCCAAAATGAAGAGGTGCCTCACTCAGAAGTTTGGTCTCACCCCAGAACAGTATAGGATGAAATCAGGAACACCCAAAAGGACAATGCCCAGTCCTGGATTGACTTTGTGGACATCTCAGTTAAAGCACTAGAGGGCTGGATACATGCTAACAAAGTAGGTACCTGTGAGGGACTGTACCATTTAATTATGAAAGAGCATCTTCTGACTAATTGTGTCTCAGGAAAGTTACACCAGTATCTGGTGGACTCTAAGTTATCCACACTCAGGGACCTGTGGGAAGCAGCAGATTAATAGTTAAGAGACCGAGTTAAAAATAAACCCCCAGGGGTCATCAAAAGAAAGGAGGACATGTTTTTCTCTGGGAAAAGCCTAAGGAAAGGAAGATAAAAAGACAAAAGAGTACTCACAAGACTCCCCAAAACCTGCATTGGGGAGTAAGCCCTGAGCTATGCCACTTCTAAGGGGAGGGAGTTTCAGGGGAAGCATTATATACCTGTTAAGGCGGAAAAGTCCCAGGAACTTGCCAAGGCAGGGAAGTGTTTTGAGTGTCATCAGCCTGGGCACAAAAGAGCAGATGCTGTCTGCTCCAAGAAGCCCCCCACTGGTGGGTAGTCCCATGAGATTGGTAGTGCTGTGGTGGGGATAGAAGTTGGCCCAGGGTTGGGTTCAGGGTAAACAGAGGTCATCTTGGTGTCTGTGGGAGGAGTGGATGTTGCAACCTCGCTGCCTTACCTCCAAGCATGGAGAAGTACAGACAGAGGACTAAAGTCAACGAGACTGAGGTGGCAGCTCTGAAGGATAGAGGAGCCAGTGTGACAATGGTCATAGATAAACTGATTTCCCAAGAGCAGATCCTACCTGCCATATTCCACCAGATGACTTATGCAGACAGCAGAGCTAACCTCAATCCCATGGCCATTGTAAGCTTGGAATGGGGAAGTGTGACTAGCTCTAAAACAATAGTTATAGCTCCTGCGCTCCCAGTAGAGTATCTACTGGTAAATAATCTGGAAACATCTGAATTGTCAGATCTGGATAAAAAGGGTCCATGCACAGATGCTGGACCTCCCTGAATGGGTGTGTTCTGTGACCAAGTCACAGGCTGCACAACAGGTAAGTGCTGGACAATTGCACCCTGGAATAATGGGCCAAGCCTCATGAAATAAAAAAAGGTACAGGGTCTGGCTTCCTATCCCCAGATGTTACAGAGGTGCATTAGGAATCCAGTCTTGAGGGGGAGGTTCTGACCTCTGAGGGATGGCTTCCCCTGCAAGCTCTGCCTGATTTGGCAGAATTGCAAAGGTGAATGCAGGCCTACCAGTGAAGAGCTGTGCCAGGGGTAAAGAGAGTATCCCACTCTTGAAGGACTGAGGCAAATTGCCTCTAGGCAAAAGCAGGGGGATGTCAGTGGACCCCACAGTGTTTATTGGGAGGATGGAGTCCTCGATACTAAGGCAAGGGACCACAAACCAGAGGCAATCAGGAAAGTGGTGGCCCCTCTAAAGTACAAGGAATTCCTCCTCACCTTAAGCCATGACATTCCCTTGGCAGGACATGTGGGGCAGACCAAGACTTGGAATAGGCTGGGCAACCATTTTTATTGGCCCCACATGTCAAAAAAAGTAAAGGAGTTTTGTAGCTTCTGCATCACCTGTCAGGGCAGTGGCAAGACAGGAGACAAGCCAAAGGCTCCCTTAATACCACTTCCAGTGGTTGGGTCTCCATTTGAGAGGTTGGGGATTGATATTGTTGGCACCCTAGATACTCACCAGAGTAGACTTTCCCAAGGAGATTGTATCAGATAGGGGCACAAACCTTATGCCTGCTTATCTGAAATCAATGTGTGATGAATGTGGTGTTACTTACAAGTTCACCACCCCACTTCATCCCCAGACCAATGGTCTGTTGGAAAGATTTAGCAAGAGCCTGAAGGGTATGATCATTGGTTTGTCTAACAAAGTCAAGAGGGGATGGGATGTTCTCCTCCCAAGTATGCTGTTTGCTTACAGGGAGGTACCCCAGAAGGGGGTTGGCTTCAGCCCCTTTGATTTACTGTTTGGGGACCCTGTAAGTGGTCTATTGTGTTTGGTAAGAGAGTCTTGGGAGAAGTTTCTCAAAGAGTCTAATTGACTATGTGCTAGGCCTGCGATCATGTATGGTAGAGTACATGAAGAAGGCAAGCGGCAAAATGGAGAACAGCCAAGAGCTCATGATGCTCCAGCATGACCAAAAGCCCACCATGTCTAAGCACCATCCAGGACAGTTGGTGTGGGTTTTGGGTGTGGGCCTCTGGGTCATAGTGCCCTCCAGGCCAAGTGGACTGGACCCTACCCAATTCTGGTGAAAAATAGTGAGGACCTTGGCACCCCCCAGGAATCCCCACTGGATCCTGCATGTCAACAAACTTAAACCCCACCAAGACAGAGCTGACATGGCTATGCTCATGGTCACTGATAAGGGAGAGGAGGAGGAGAGTGAACCTTTGCCAGACCTTCTCTCCAACAACACACAAGATGGATCAGTGGAGGGGGTAGTACTCTCCCCACGTTGCCAGCACAGCAGTAAAAAGACTGCAAACAAGTGTTTGAACAGTTTGCTGGGCTGTACTCCCTGACCCCTGGACTCACCAACTGGTGTGTACATGACATTGACACTGGTGACATTTTACCTGTCAAAAATAAGTTATACAGGTTGTCTGACAAGGTCGGAGCCAACATCAAAGCTGAAGTAGCTAAGATGTTGAAGTTAAGGGTAACTGAGCCCTCTGATAGTCTGTGGGCCAGTCCAGTGGTGCTGGTACCTAAACCTAATTCCCAGGGTTAGAAAAAGGAATAAAGATTCTGTGTAGACTACATAGGTTTGAATGCAGTCACTAAGACTGATGCTCACCCCATACCTATAGCTGATAAGCTCATTGACAGGTTGGGGGCTTCTAAGTTCCTGAACACATTTGATCTGACCTCAGGATACTACCAGATTGCCCTAAATCCTGGAGCTAAGGAGAAGTCTGCCTTTTCCACCCCAGCAGGCCACTTTAAGGTGATACCTTTTGGTTGGAAATATTTTCCTGTCACCTTCCAAAGATTGGTGAACAGACTCTTATCTGGGTTGGAATCTTTTAGTGCAGCTTGTCTGGATGATATAGCTGTATTTAGTCCACCTGGGAGGATCACTTAGTCCACGTGAGGGAATTGCTTCAGGACCTGCTCCAGGCTGGCCTGACTAACAAGCCAGTCAAATGCCAGATAGGGCAGAGCTCAGTGGTGTACCTTGGCCACCTTGTCAGTGGAGGCCATGTATATCCTCTCCAGCCCTTAATCTGGACCACCCTGGATTGGGAGGCTCCTAAAATCCAGACTCAGGTCAAGGTATTTCTTGGCTTTACTGGGTATTACAGGAGGTTTGTCCACAATTATGGGAGCATTGTGGACCCTCTGACAGAACTAGTCTCAAAGAAACAGCCCAAGAAGGTAATTTGGGCCCCAGATTGTCAGAAAGCATTTGACACTCTGAAGGAGGCTATGTGTTCAGCAGTAGTGCTACTGGCCCCCTGATTACAATTTATTCGGAAAACAGATGCTTCAGAGACAGGGATTAGGGTAGTGTTAACACAAGTAAATGAGGAGGGCCAGGGTCAGCCAGTTGCCTTCATCAGTAGGCGTCTACTCCGAGAGAGCAAAGCTGGAGTGCCATTGAGAGGGAGGCCTTTGCTGTGGTCTGATCCGTGAAGAAGTTGAGGCCATACCTGTTTGGCACTCATTTCCGTGTTCAAAACTGACCACAGACCTCTCAGATGGCTTATGCAGATGATGGAGGAGAACCCAAAACTGTTTAGGTGGTTCATTTCCGTACAGGGGTTGGACTTTGCACTGGAGCATAGATCTGGGACCCCCAGTGCTAATGCAGATGGCCTTTCCAGGTTTTTCCACTTAACTAATGAGGACTACTAGGGTGTAAGTTAGTACCCATCACCTTTCATCTGGGGGGGCAGTGTAGAAGGTCCTCCTTTTTGCCTTGGTCACCCCCAAACCTTTTGACTGAGACTGGTGGTTACTGACTCTGACTATGCCCTGGGTACTGCTAACCAGTCCCAAGGCCAGTGCTGTGTGTAAAATGGATTATGAAAATTATGCTAATTATAATTGGCTGTATCAACCTACATATAAGTCCCTATTATATGGTAGTGAATGTAGGCTTAGGGACCCCAGCATAGGTAGTAAACCCATAAGTGCACTTCTGTGGCTTGCAGGTTCATCCCCCTGAAAAGCTCTGGAGCCCCGGACTTCCAGGATATTACTGGGGACTCTTGGAAAGGCAAGCCAATGATGTTGCATTGAAATCGGCTTCCTGTTGAGGGTCGTCCGACGTCGGAGAAGAAAAGCTCCAAAAAGGTTTCTAAGTCTGAAGGTAAAAAGTTGACCGAGGCCTTCCACTCAATGTATCTGAGGAGAGCTCCAGCGAGGTTGACTTCAACTTCGACTTGGTACCAGATGAAGATTTCCATCCTGAAAAATCGTCTAAGTCCAAACATAGAAATCTTCACTGAGGCCTCCTGCAATGCATATTTAAAGAGGACCCCAGCGAGGTCGGCTTTAACTTGTTACTTCGTCCTGGTCGGTGAACAATTCTTCTAAGTCCGAAGGTAAAACTTTGTCTGAGGCTTCCCGCTCAGTGTAGCCTATCAGGTAGCTCCATCGCGGTCGGTCTCAACTTTTGAATTTACCACGATCAAGTGCGACCAGCTGTCCAGATTGGCAATCTTGAGTTCTATATGCTAGAAAATATTTAGGGGGTCATTCTGACCTCGGTGGTAAAAGGCCCTTACCGCCGGCCAGAAGTCCGCCATTCTACCGCCGCGGTAAACCGCCACGGTCATTCTGACCACCAACTGTGCAACCGCCAAAAACCCGACATCCACGGAACTCTGCCTCATCAGCGGGCAGCGATAAACTGGAGATGACCAAACCTCCACCGCCACGCCAACACAATCACGCCCATGCCATTCTGACCCACGAATCCATGCGGCGGTCTTTCAACCGCAGTATTCCATTGGCGGTACACACCGCCGCGCTCAAAATACACACACAGCTCCAAAACACTGCCACATTGGACAATTCGAAATCCACACACCTGAGACACATACACACACCACTCCCACACACCCAATTAACTATAAAACACACACCCACTTCACCCACAAACCCCTACAACCACAAATATCTGAGAGAAGGCGCAATACACTGAGAGAGAGCACAGGGAACGCAAAGCACAACACACACAGGAACACAACATCCTCACACACACCACATCTACGCACACATCACCACACATCACCACGCACATCACCACAAACACCACCCCACACCTCATCCACACCACCCCATGGCACCCCAAAGACACCCCAGGTTCTCGGACCAAGAACTGAGGGTCATGGTGGAGGAAATTATAAGGGTAGAGCCCCAGCTCTTCGGCACACAGGTGCAGCACACCACTATAGCAAGGAAGGCGGAACTATGGCAAAGGATCGTAGACAGGGTCAACGTGTGGGACAGCATCCCAGAAATCGGGAAGATATCCGAAAGCGATGGAACGACCTACGGGGGAAGGTGCGCTCGATGGTGTCGCGACACAACATCGCTGTGCAGAAGACTGGCAGCGGACCCCCACCCACACCACCCCAATTCACAGCATGGGAGCAAGAGGTAGTAAACATCCTGCATCCTGATGGCCTCGCTGGAGTACGCGGAGGAATGGACTCTGGTAAGTCGAATCTCAACTACTTCTTCACCCCCCCCAACCACCAGCATGCCAACCCCCACCCCCACCCTCACCCCCAATCTCAACCCCCCAGCACACATCCTCCCTGCCAATGTCTCACCAGCACAACCCACCCTAAACAACACCAACCCCTGAATGCCAACACAACCCATAGACAGCCATCAACAAAGCATGATCATTGCACATACCCATACACCCCCCCCCCACCCTCACAACACCTCCCACGAGGGAATGCCAGCACTGGGGGACAAGGGCACTCAAAATGCACGCCATGGCACACACAAAAACAATAACCATACTGTTTCACCCCTGCAGGGCCCGAACGCCAACACACCGCCACGGAAGGTCCAGATATGTCCATCCCACCCCCAGAACAGGCCCCCAGTGAGGACAGCAGCTCTGTCGACCTAGAACCTGATGACCAGCCCGGACCATCGGGGACCTCTGGACAGTCGGTTCCCCACACACAGACACAGGCCACAGCAGACCCAACCCCCTCTGGGACCACCAGCACAGCTCCCACCCAGCGGGCCCATGCCTCTTTCTCCAGGACGCGTCAATCAGCGGTGTGTCCGCCACTACAGGGCACCCAGGCTGACCCAACACCCCAACAACAACAGGGACCTGGGGGCAGTGGTAGTGGGCACACCGTCCAGGGGACAGAGGCCCGGGGAAACAGGGCAACTGGGAGGGCTGCTGTGCGACAGGAGGGGGGAGGACAGGCCCAGGGAACCGACTCTCCAAGAGGCCCTCACCACCATCATGGGAGCATACCATCACTCCCAGGAGACGATGGCGACGGTACTGGCCAGGTTCACCGAGATCCAGGCACAGCAGGAGGAACGGTACATGGGGTTCAGCAATGAACTCAGGAACATCGGTACCGCTATGGGGACCATAGTCCAGGCCCTCAACCGTATAGAAACCACATTGCAGGACCATGTGGCACCACAAAGGGCCCCTGTCACTAGCCAGGACCAGGAACAGCCTATCACCTCCGCCGGCGCTAGTGGACAGGAGGCCCCACCACAACGACAGGCCACCAGAACCCCACCTCCTGCTGAAGAACAACCACCCCGCAAGAGGAGCCTGAGATCCCAAAGGAAGACAGAGTAGGATGCCAAGACCCCCGCCAGCATAAGATACCCCCGGATGTCCTCCCACTGTCCCACATCGTCACCCTGTCCAACCTTGAACTGCCCCTGCTCCATCCTTCCACAGGCATATGGACAATGCACCTGTGCGACTGAGAACTGGACTCTGCCATGGACATAACTCCACCCTCACCCATCACCGTTTTAATATCATGTACCAATATCTAGCACTAAAATAAATCACTCATTGCAATGAAATCATTCAGGAGTCAGCCTCTATTATTTACAAATGTATAACACATTATTGATCAATAATGTTCAGGTAATTTTGTGATGACAACATACCGATGTCAATAAGCATTAGTCCATGGGCTAACCAAGCTGAAGTCACGCAGTGGGTCATACAGCACTGAAAAGGGAAGGGAAAATCAAACATCATTTTAAAAGAACTGGGGGGAAATACACAAAGTAAAGATGCAGTAGGCTTTCTGCAAATGTTAAATGGCGTGGTTGATTCTTACCTGTGTGCTACTGAAAATACTGTTGGATAACTGTGTCCCTGTTGTCTGTGTCGTCCCCGTCGTCTTCCTCCTCTTCACTCTCCACAGGCTCCACAGCTGCCACAACACCACCATCTGGACCATCCTCCTGCAGGAAAGGCACCTGGCGTCGCAAATCCAGGTTGTGAAGCATGCAGCAGGCCACGATGATCTGGCACACCTTCTTTGGTGAGTACATCAGGGATCCACCTGTCATATGCAGGCACCTAAACCTGGCCTTCAGGAGGCCAAAGGTTCTTTCTATGATCCTCCTAGTTTGCCCATGGGCCTCATTGTACCGTTCCTCTGCCCTGGTCCGGGGATTCCTCACTGGGGTCAATAGCCAAGGCAGGTTGGGGTAACCAGAGTCACCTATTAGCCACACACGTTGTCTCTGTAGCTGTTCCATCACATAAGGGATGCTGCTATTACGCATAACATACGCGTCATGCACTGACCCAGGGAACTTGGCATTTACATGGGAGATGTACTGGTCAGCCAAACAGACCACCTGGATATTCATAGAATGGTAACTTTTCCTGTTTCTGTACACCTGCTCATCGTCTTTTGGGGGTACTAAAGCCACATGGGTCCCATCAATGGCACCAATGATGTTGGGGATATGTCCAAGGGCATAGAAATCGCCCTTCACAGTGGCCAAATCAACCTCCTCAGGGAAAACAATGTAGCTCCGCATGTGTTTCATCAGGGCAGACAACACTCTGGACAAAACCTTAGAAAACATAGGCTGAGACATTCCAGATGACATGGCCACTGTTGTCTGGAATGAGCCACTTGCCAAAAAATGGAGGACTGACAGAACCTGCACAAGAGGGGGAATTCCTGTGGGTTGGCGGATGGGGGACATCAGGGCTGGCTCCAGCTGGGCACACAGTTCATGTATAGTGGCTCGGTCAAGTCGGTATCGTAGTATGATATGGCGTTCTTCCATTGTCGACAGGTCCACCAGCGGTCGGTACACGCGAGGATTCATCCTTCTCCTCGCAAGTCCCAGCGGACGGTGCCTAGGAAGGACAACATGGAGCACAGAGTCAAGCAAATCACAGGTACGTTCACCACAGCTTGCATAGCACACGATTATCTATGTTTTGAAAGGCATGTATGTGTGTCAATGCAAGGCCTAGGCCTGTGTGACGCAGTACAGATTAGGCCATGTGGGCCCTTGAAATGGCGGGTGCCTGACCTGTGAAGTGGGACAATGGGATGTGAGGTCAATGCGCTGGCGTGGCACACCGTGGCGGTAGGCGGTCGAAGACCGCTATATGAAGCCGCATTGGTTAACATTGAAGCCTATGAGTTTCAGGAGCCAATGACGAGGTGCGCCGGCGGTCGCGGTACGCCCCGCCGCGGGCGTGACCACCATTTTCTATCTGCTTAATCACTCGAGACCTGATCATCCACAGGAGAGGACCTATACTGCATGTGCTGCTGTGACCTCGGTCTGGAAGAGACAATGGCTGCTGCGACTGGGGAAAGGGCCCCTGCCTTCACGTCTGAAGAGTTGGAGAAACTTGTGGATGGGGTCCTCCTCCAGTATGCGTTACTCTACGGTCCTCCAGACCAACAGGTAAGTACACTGGGTGCACATTGATTGGGCTATGCCTGTGTTAAGTGGGGTGGATGTAAGATGGTGGGGAGGGGAGCGAATGAGGAGTGCAACGCACGACATATGAGAGCATGTGCCACATGGCAAAGTTGGGGAGGGGGGGGCAATCGCATCTAACATGCAGATAAATGATGAATTTTCCTTTCCCACCCTGTACATGTCAAATAGGTCAGCGCCCATCAGAAAGTCGACATTTGGCGTGCCATCGCCAAGGAAGTCCGGGCCCTGGGGGTCCACATCAGACGGGGCACCCACTGCCGCAAGAGGTGGAAGGACATCCGCCGCGGGACCAGGAAGACCGCCGAGTCACTGCTGGGGATGGCCTCCCAAACTAGGACGGGTGCCAGTCGTACCCTGACCCCCCTGATGTCCCGGATCCTAGCGGTGGCCTACCCTGATTTGGATGGGCGCTTGAGGACATCACAGCAGACACAAGGGGGTGAGTATCAGCACATTCTGCTATCTTTATGCGCAGTGGAGGAGTCTGTGTGGGGGAGGAGGGTTATGGGTGACATTAGGCCAGGGCGTTTCCTGTAGTGTAGTCCTCTCCTTTAGGCATGGCCCTGTGCCCCCGCCCCCCACCTCTGTAGGGTGCCAAGTACAGCTATCCATGGTCCTGCATCATCCAGGTGTGTATTTGTTGTGCATAGACCTGTAGGCCTGGTCACAAGTACTGAGTAGTATACCTCGATTGCGCAGCGTAGTGCATGAGGCTCCTGTGTCTGTCCTCTCCGCCAACGGTGTTGACATTGCATGCACTCAACCTGTTTTATTATTTCTCCCCCCCCCCTTTTTCTTAATCTGCTTGTGCATTAGCATCATCAGGCGGAGGAGATTTGGCATCGGAGCACGAGGGAGCTGCAAGTCACAAGGCCCCGGTGGGCCGTGGTACAGACACCGAGGGCACCAGTGATACGGAGGGCGAGGGGAGCACCACAACGGGGACCGGTGGTGACACCAGCGACACCGACACGGCCTCGGATGGGAGCTCCCTAGCGGTGGCGGCAACATCCGGGCCCCGCGCCTCTACAGGTACAGCCGCCACCCAGCGCACCAGCCCCGCCCTCCCAGCAGCCCCTCAGCCTACGCTCCGTGCCCGCTCGCCCAAGAAGGCGGGCATCTCCTTCGCCCCAGGCACCTCAGGCCCTGCCCCTGTCACCCCTGCTGCCCTCAGTGAGGAGGTCATTGACCTCCTTCAGACCATCATTGTTGGGCAGACTACCCTTTTGAATGCCATCCAGGGGGTAGAAAGGGAGGTGCATCGGAGCAATGCCTACCTGGAGGGCATTCATTCGGGTCAGGCTGCCCATCAACGATCGTTCAATGCTCTGGCCTCAGCACTGATGGCAGCCATTGTCCCTGTTTCCAGCCTCCCTCTTCTAACTGCCTCCAGCCTGTCTCTGTCTCCTGTTCCTCTGCCTATCCCATCCACACCATCAGACCAGCCTGCACACACCTCAACACCCAAGGGCAGCTCATCCAGACACAAGCACCACAGATCCCACAAACACTCACCCAAGCAACACCCAGATGCAGACATGCCAACAGTCACTACCACCTCTGTGTCCCCCTCCTCCTCATCTCCCTCCTCCCTCCCTGTGACGTCTACACTCACACCTGCATGCACACCACCATCAGCCAGTGCTTCCATCACCAGCACACCCTCCAGTCCAGTACGCACACGTGCAGTCACCACCCCCACTGCCATTTACACGTCCCCTGTGTCCTCTCCCACTGTGTCTGTCACCCCCTCTTCCAAGACACACAAACGCAGGCGGCCACCCACCCAACAGCCATCCACCTCACGACAGCCTACGTCACAATCACCTGCACCCAAAGACAGCACACCTGACTCTCCTACAACCACATCCTCTTCCTCCACTCCCATCACCACTACTCCCACCCTTTACCTTGGTCCTACATTTTTTTACCTCTTTAATCTTGACCTCTTTTCCTCCCCTGATCCACCCCCTCCATCTGCTAAGAGTCCCAACAGCACCTCAGCCACCACCAGCCCAGCTTCGAGTGTCACTGTGGTGCATGGGTTCTGGAGCCCACCCTTTGGCAGCAGTGCCACTTCCATCAGCAGCAAGGGGACAGCCAGCCCCCCCCCCAGGCAAGAGGACCCGGAAACTCAAGGGCTGCCGTGAGAGGAGTGCCACGGCTGCCCCCAAGGACCAAAGTTCGGCCACTTCACCTGCCACAACATCCAGGGGAGGCAAGGGCCAGAGAGCCTCTTCTAAAGAGCGAAAGGGCAGCAGGGCGGAGAAGTCAGCCAGCAGGAGCGCGGAGCAGGAGGGACCCACAAGCCCCATCCCGGCTGTAAGGGAGGACACCAAAGGGCCCAGGAATCAGTCACCGAAGTGTCTAGCAACTGCACGGTCGGAGGGCGACTGAGCAGGGAGTCCAGGCCAGGTCTGGCTCCCGTGAATTACTGGACAAGCACCGCTGAACAGGGCCCCGCCGTGCAGAAGAGCACCGCTGAACAGGGCCCCGCCGTGCAGAAGAGCACCGCTTAACAGGGCCCCGCCGTGCAGAAGAGCACCGCTGAACAGGGCCTCGCCTTGCAGAAGAGCACCGCTGAACAGGGCCCCGCCGTGCAGAAGAGCACCGCTGAACAGGGCCCCGCCGTGCAGAAGAGCACCGCTGAACAGGGCCCCGCCGTGCAGAAGAGCACCGCTGAACAGGGCCCCGCCGTGCAGAAGAGCACCGCTGAACAGGGCCCCGCCGTGCAGAAGAGCACCGCTGAACAGGGCCCCGCCATGCAGAAGAGCACCGCTGAACAGGGCCCCGCCGTGCAGAAGAGCACCGCTGAACAGGGCCCCGCCGTCTCAAGCACCGCTCCGCTGGGCCCTTCCTGTCAAGCACCGCTCCGCTGGGCCCTTCCTGTCAAGCACCGCTCCGCTGGGCCCCGCCGTCTCACGCACCGCTCCGCTGGGCCCTTCCTGTCAAGCACCGCTCCGCTGGGCCCCGCCGTCTCAAGCACCGCTCCGCTGGGCCCTTCCTGTCAAGCACCGCTCCGCTGGGCCCTTCCTGTCAAGCACCGCTCCGCTGGGCCCCGCCGTCTCAAGCACCGCTCCGCTGGGCCCTTCCTGTCAAGCACCGCTCCACTGGGCCCGCCGTCTCAAGCACCGCTCCGCTGGGCCCCGCCGTCTCAAGCACCGCTCCGCTGGGCCCCGCTGTCTCAAGCACCGCTCCGCTGGGCCCTTCCTGTCAAGCACCACTCCGCTGGGCCCCGCCGTCTCAAGCACCGCTCCGCTGGGCCCTGCCGTCTCAAGCACCGCTCCGCTGGGCCCCGCCGTCTCAAGCACCGCTCCGCTGGGCCCTGCCGTCTCAAGCACCGCTCCGCTGGGCCCGTCCTGTCAAGCACCGCTCCGCTGGGCCCTTCCTGTCAAGCACCGCTCCGCTGGGCCCCGCCGTCTCAAGCACCGCTCCGCTGGGCCCCGCCGTCTCAAGCACCGCTCCGCTGGGCCCTTCCTGTCAAGCACCGCTCCGCTGGCCCCTTCCTGTCAAGCACCGCTCCGCTGGGCCCTTTCTGTCAAGCACCGCTCCGCTGGGCCCCGCCGTCTCAAGCACCACTGGCACAATGACAATGCCGGATCTGTGTCGAGCTACTGTTCACGGTTCACTGTGCCCACCATGCCTCCTCCTTGACCAGTGGTGACTGTTATCCACCTGATGGACTGTGGCTTTGCACTCCCCAGGATGGCACAGTGGGCAACCCACCCACTGTAGAGTCTTGAGAGACTGTGGCTTTGCACTCCCCAGGATGGCACAGTGGGCATGGTGGCCCCTTCATGGATCTGGCGTCGTGGACTCATGTGGCTGTGGTGCCCCCCCCTTCCCTTCCCCCTGAGGTGCCTGTAGTTTTGTCATCAGATGCCCCTGCAGTGTTCTCTCCAAAGACTCAGGTCTCCTGTGTGGGCTTTGCCCTTGTGTTGATACACTTTGGCCCACGGACACTTGGAATTTCGTTAAATGTGCAGGACTAATTGCCTCGGTTTATCGATTGCAGTAAATATTGAATTGAATTATTTAAATGTTTATTGCTATTTGACCATGACTTATCAGAGGCTATTTTTACATAAATTTTGATTCACAATTTAATTATGTCTTTGCATTTTTCAGCGGGGGTTTGGGTGGTGTCACTGTGACTTGTTGCTCTGCATTGGTGTGTACATAGTTTGGGGGGGTTGGGGGTCGCATATGTGTGTGCCGTAACCTTTCCTCCTCCCCCCTCCCCTGTGTCGTAGGTGCGGTACTCACCATTGTCGTCTGCGCCGCCGTTCGTACTCGTGGTAGATGAGCAGGTAGACGAGAGCAGGTAGTATGTTTAATTCGGGTTCCATGCTGTCCTCCTTCCTCGTGGAGTGCGTAGAGGTGAGCGTTTTCCCGTTCGTAGTCTGTTTCCGCCATGTTTTTATCGGCGGTGCTCCCGCCCCGGAAAAAGTGGCGGATTGGTGAGTTGTGATAGTGTGGGCGGTACATTGTCTGCCGCCTGTCTGTTGGCGGTGACCGCTGCACTGTTTGTTTGTCCCGCCGTGGCGGTCGGAGTGTTAAAGTGGCGGGCTGTGTTGGCGGTTCCCGCCAGGGTCAGAATTCCATTTTTTGGACCGCCGGCCTGTTGGCGGGTTGGCCGCCGCTTTATCACCGACCGCCAGGGTTAGAATCACCCCCTTAATCTTTAAAAAGTCATATCTCTAGTTCCCTTTATTGTTTTTTTTTCATATTAGTGTAATTTTTAAGATAAAGATGTATTCTAGTAGTATTAATCGGTGTTGGATTTTTATTGTGTTTTACTTATTTACTTATTTACTGTTTTGTGATTATTATGTGCTTTACACACCTTTAAAGTTAAGCCTAACTGCTCATTGCCAAGCTACCAAGGGTTGAGCTGGGATTAGTTTATTGAGATCCTGACTGGACATAGTGGGGGTTTGTGGCCTATTGCTAAGTGTAGGTACTTACCTACCCTTACCAATAATCCACTATCCAACACTGACATATCACTTTAAGTTTTTTTTCAGAAGATGGTTGTTTCTCTTCTTCATTAGGGATCACGTGGAGATCTTATTGAGATGGAGTCATTCCTTAAGCTATCGCTAAAATTCTTCTCCAACCTGGGTTAACATAGGCACAACTGTTTTTGGTAGTGACTTTATTGTAAAATAGGTGTGGTTAAACAATAACCAAAGAAAGGCAGATTTTCTCTGTCATCGAGCACCTCTCTGAATCCTGGCCACAGATTCAAGAATTCATGATATCGTAAAATGAATACATTCTTCAAAAAATAAATATACACCATCATTTATATCATTCCAAATATGTTCTCCCTCATAGCATTATTGGAAAAAGAGTCTGCTATATAGTTAAAATAACATTTTTAAAATTTGTTGATTCCGCGAACCTGAATTCACATATATATTTCAATCATGTGATCGGAACAAAAACCAAAGAGTATGTTTACAGTTCCGTGGAGGAACTGCAGATTCAAAAAATATGTAAAGAAAAAAGGACTACACTTAATAAAATTAGATTTATGTGCTCACTCCTTTCTGATTGTTTTTTCAGTATTTCTTTGACTGCCTGTCCTTGCTTTCCCCTGTTTATCACTGCTTATACCCTTCTTTACCACCCGTATTTTGCTTTCCCTCTCACTTTTCTTATTTTTCACTACTTTCCCCTTGCATTTTCCACTGTACACTCTCTCCTTGTTTACTCTTCATTTTTACTGCTTACACCTTTGTTTCTCTCTTGTTTTACAGAGCCTTCTCCTTGCATTTTTCCTAATTTTCACTGCTTTCACCTTGCGTTTTCTTTCTTGCATTTTGTGTACATTCTCCTTTCTTTTCCTGTGTTTTCACTGCTTTTTGCTTACTACTTAATGTGCCCATCATTTTTCTTGTGCCTTCTCCATGTTTTACCCTTGTTTTCACTAATTTCTCCTTGCTTTTCAGCCCATTTTATACCTAACTTATGAATGCTTTTCTATTGATATTACTGTTGTCTTCTTGTTTTTAACCTATTGGTACAGTAACGTCTCCTTCCTTTTACTTAATTCCCATTTATTTCTCCTTCTTTTACTACTGTATTTTCCATGTATTCTCTTTGATTTCCCCTTGTGTTCACTGCTTTCTGTTTGCTTTTACTTTCATTTATATGAGTGTCTGCTCCTTGTTTTCCCTTATAGCGTGGAATTGGAGGCTTACAGAGGGTTGGCTGCAGGGCTTATCCTACAGCTAGGCCCTGTGGCCAAACCTCACTGCAATTAAAAAAACATAGAAAATCACTGAGAAAAACATAAGTTACATGGTCATTAGTGATAGGAAATACATTTAAAAGAAACTTACAAATTCACTGGAAAACAATAAAGGTTATAGAGGCATTTTAGTTAGGCTGACATTTGAAATGTTCCAAACCATAGAAATTCAGCAGTTATAGTTACCTCACCCAACTATAACTGACGCACCCCCAATGCACTGCTTATGACCTCACATATTACATAACTCATGACATGGTCAGTGACATCATTGATGACATCTCAAATGACATTATTTGACAATTAACATTGATATTTTCAAGGAGAGGAGGACTGCATGACCCCCCTCCCAGAGCTGATTTCTGCCCTACAAACCCCATTCCCCAGGGTCCAGCCTTCGTTAATTGTTGGAGGGAGGAATGCACCCCTCCTACCGGGCCGAATTTGGCCATGGACACTGCCACCCCCAGGACCTGGTTGTGAAAAATAACATGGAGGAGGCTGCAAGGCACCTCTCCCAGGCTGATTTCAGCACCGAGGACCCCATCTCCCAGTGACCAGCTGTATAGCAATGATGAAGGGAGCTACATGACCTCTCTCCTGGAGTCATTAATTTCCCTGGGGACCCCATCCCCCTGGGCAGCCTCCAGTTATGCCCCTGTGTGCCCACCTAGGGGCACAGTGGTTTCCTGCAGGCAGGGGAACCTGTGTTTGCTTTTGCTTGGCGGCAGCAATTTCAAAGCTTCCCCAAGCAGGAGAAAACACTATGGTCCTCATTTACAAGAGGCCTATGCCATCACTTTTATGGTGCTCTGGTGGTGTAGGCCTCTCAATCATATCTATGAATTGACACAAAGCCCCTCTACGTGGCTTTGCATGGCCTCATTGATATGGAGTAACGCAAGGCAGCACATAGTGCTGTTTTGCCTTACTCTACTTCAAGGAGATGTTCCATGTGTGTTGTGTTGCTGTGGGTTTTCCCTATGCAACAGCCATGAGTTTTGACACCTTTCCAGACTAACAAGGATCTGTAAATCTGGGAATGAATCAAAACTGTGTGCCCCTCCAGTTGAGGCACAAAGAGGAGAAATATATATTTTAAATTTCCAAATTAAATTAACATGATCTCCTTAAAGAGGCCTTTGCCATCACTTTTATGGTGCTCTGGTGGTGTAGGCCTCTCAATCATATCTATGAATTGACACAAAGCCCCTCTACGTGGCTTTGCATGGCCTCATTGATATGGAGTAACGCAAGGCAGCACATAGTGCTGTTTTGCCTTACTCTACTTCAAGGAGATGTTCCATGTGTGTTGTGTTGCTGTGGGTTTTTCCTATGCAACAGCCATGTGTTTTGACACCTTTCCAGACTAACAAGGATCTGTAAATCTGGGAATGAATCAAAACTGTGTGCCCCTCCAGTTGAGGCACAAAGAGGAGAAATATATATTTAAAATTTCCAAATTAAATTAACATGATCTCCTTAAATCATATTAGAGAAAGACTTGTCCAGTACTCTGATTTTTTGCTTCATAGAATATTTGTATTTTATTTAGACAAAATATTGGTGAAATAGTATTGTACGAACAAAAAAATGTTTAAAAACATTGAGGACAAAAATATTGTGAGGGTAACTTTCTATAGGTAAGTAAGGTTTTTCTATATTCAAATATATATATATATATATATATATATACATACTGTATACATATAAAAATAATCCAACAAGGGTTGCTGCACTCCCAGAGGTATGGATTAGCAGATTCCATTTATTCACAGAGGTGTTTGATGTTCTGCTCTCTGACTAAATGAAATCTGCTAATCCATACCCCTGGGAGAGCAGCAACTCTTGCTGGATTATTTTGTGAGGGCCGTGGTCTTAACCCTATGCTGTCACCAGCAATAAGAGTGCTCCGCTTTTAAGACCGTTTGTTTTGCAATCTATATATAAATATAAATCTTCAAGGTATGAAGATGTGTATTTGCACTTACCATCTTGATAACTTTTATCATTTATAGTTTTGACATGATATTCTGCCCACACAATATTTTTAATTCCAATAATCTGTTACTGATCTGTTACGTGAAGTAATGTAATATCTGTCAATCATGGCACTCAAACGTTATTCTCTGTTTTAATCTTATTAATATACTTCTCTGTTCAAATCAAGTCAAACCAAAAACATTTATAAAGGCACAGCTGCCAACAGGCATCCTGAACTCTTAACAGGATTCCTCATTCTCTTGGTGGACAACTTCTTTTTTAGCTTTAATTTTCAGCTTAAGATACAACCATTTAAGATTTAAGTCAATACAGTTATTCCTTTCTATCTTATTGAGGAATTTCTCTCTTAAAAAGAAAAATACTGTCACTATGAGTGCTTGCAATCAGCATTTTCTTCCAGAGAAACAAGAAGCCTCTTTATCCTGGCATATTTTGGAGGTGTGTCAGAGCAGGCATACAGTGTGTCCAGTTTGGGCATTATGAATATCCCACCAACATGGCCATGAACCCTATACACACAATGTTGTGCTGACCTCATGGGGTGGAATTTCACTGCTGCCTGACACAAGCAAGGAGGATGTGGTTGAGTCTGTGTGGTGGACCTTGCTAGGAACCCATCTCTCTGTCTATGGAGCAGCATTGAAGCTATCAGCCCTCCAAAAAGAGGTAGGTGTTGGGCGTTTAGCCACCAGGGAGCCTACATATGAACATGAACAAAATGTACCAGAAAAATACAGAGGGAAGTAAGTTCTTCAGGGATTGGCATGGAGAAGGAGGAATGTCTGGGCTTGGGAGAGAAAGTACAACCAAATACAGATTCTGAGTCTCCCATCTTCTTTTTGAGTCTGGGCCTCTATGAGTGATTGGGGGAAGAAGGAAAGCAAAGGAGAGGAAATTGTTTAACCACTAAGAATTCACAATAGGGGAGGAAACTAATAGAAACTCATTATAATTAAGTTGAGAGGGTTGGCATATATAAGCACTTTACCCTCTCTATGGTGCAATGCTTGACGCCCTGAGGAAAGTTTAACTAAAGGAGACATGGTGATGGGGAACATTCATATTGATGAACAGGCTCATTGATCCCAGTATACACAAAAAGGAAGCAGTCATTACTACAGACCATTTACCTAGGTACATTAGCAGGTGGTTCACAACAATTGGGATAGTTAGGGGTAGCAGGGAAACCCATACAAGTCTTAGTGGTCCATGTGGGAGATATACAAATTCATGAATAAGCAGGAAATGCAGGACTTTAATGCAGTAGCCAAGACACAAGCCAGGTCAAGGGAGGAGGCTAATGTGATAAAAGTTCAAGAGATGGATAAGGAGGAATAGTATGCCATGGTTAGAGAATGCAGTTTGCAGGAGTCAGAAGATAAAGGTAGGCTGTGCAGGATTGAGGACTCTGACTTAGGTGCAAATGTGTGGAAAACATCACAAAAATGGAGGAGGTAGCATAAACAGCGGCAGTGTATGAAGGTGTTCATGGGGGGGTTGAGGGAAAATCCTAAAAGCTAGAAAGAATGGGCAAAGAGGAGGAAAGGTAGAAGGGACAGGATCATCTAGAAAATGTCTGTTTATCTGAGTAAGTGATGGCAAAGTATATGGAAGACAGTAGGCTATTCCAGAAGAACAAGAGATGGTTAAGGAAGGAACTGAAGTTGCAAATGACTGATTTTATGAAAAAGGAGGTAGCAGCCTATAGGAAGAGTAGAAACTAGAGAAAAATAGTAGTTGTGGGAAATATTGGAACAAGCAGCAATAGCTGAGATTGAGCAGGTCCAGTCTGATGGGAGATAGCACAAGCAACAGATGGACTGCCTCTTCTTATGGTGTTGAGCTCTACCTATATGGTGTCTGTGCAAGTGTCGAAGTAAGCCTCAGCAAGGCCTACTAGTGCAAGGGGTTCGCCCTTCTCTGCACAAAGTCCTCAGACCATATAGGAAGAAGTTGGCACAGAAACTGAAATAAAAGACAAAGTTTATTAAACCTCATGAGGTGGTACTACAGTTCAAACAGCACCCTTCAGTAATGTTTGAAGTAGCACACTGAACTAAGAGAGCATGCTCCTTTTATACCCCGGCAGGGGCTAAAAGAAGGTGGTACAATTATAGAAGCATGACTTACATACATATAGGGTCATATGGAAATGCACAGTCGACTGGTAGGAGGGGCTAATAGTTTCAAGGACTAGTTGACACATTACTGTCTGTTACTGATTACTAACAGCTGCAGATCTTACTGGGCATGTGCGAAAGTGGGAGATGCTAAATATAACTTGTCACTAGACAGATTTTCAAGAGTAGTTAACAGAAAGGTAGGACAGAGCACATGGCAAGCACATGGCAGAGAAAATGGCTGCCATGAATACAAAATGGATTCCGCAAAATGTTCACAATAGTTGCTAAATACAAGATGTCTTCTGCTAATGCTTAAGCTAATCGCTATTAAATTACAACAGACGACTCTTTCAGCATTAGCTGAAGACATTCGTCTTTCTGGGATAATCTAAATATTCATCTTGTATATTTATGCTCATCATTTCAGCTATTTCCTTATCTAACATGTGTTGTGCTTTTATTTCTGTAATATTTCTTTTGGTAGGCATACAAGCAGTAATACACATGGAGCAGAGCATTGGACCATACTGAATACAGATACAGCATGTGAAAAATATTGCAATCATTACACACAGGATAGTCAGTAGTTTCCAGCCCGAAGCGGAAACAAGAGCCCTAAACCATCCAGAAAAAGTCCAAGTACCAGTCTCTGTGTGGATTTCTGCAGCAATTTTATGCAATTTATATATTGCATCATATACTGAAGGTGAGTGATCTGGAATGAAAGCGCAGCAACTACTACCGATGATGCAACATGCACCACCTCGATCAGCTAATGTCACATCTAGTACCATACGATTTTGGAGCGCTACAAACCTTGCAATTTGGAGCTCCTCAGTAATATTCCCAAGTGCCAAAGCTGACTGATTGGTAACAGCTACCACAGCCCTAGTCAACCGTCTCACTTTCCTACTGTTTAACGCAGCACCCACATAGGAGAACAACCCTAAATTAAAATCAACATATTGTTGCAGGCTAGTGTCCGTTTGGTCTACCTCATTTGTACTTATTGTCCTTTTGTATCTATTTTTAATGATGTCATTGAACAGTTTAAAATCTCGGTGATATGATGCAGGGGCCAAAAACTCAGGGAGTAATAGAAAAGATGCATAACACACACCTGACCACCCAACAGGTAGTTGGTAATATCCATAGTTACCACAAACAAAATATGTATTATGTGAAGCTGTAAAACTACTATTATTTACACCCTCAATAGTTAAAATCAAGGTACAATCATTATCCCCACTGGAATTCGCCCAATGCTACGTATACATAAATCTGCTTAAGTTTTTGTAATAGAAATCACAAATTGTTCTTTCTTGTCAGAGTCTCTTATATTTGTGAAGACATATGGTATTGAAACATTGTCCGGTTGAAACTCTTCCCATTCCCATTTAGTTCCTTTGGCTTGGGGATACCCATCTTTGTCTTGGTAGCATACTTTATTAAGGTGAAAAAGAAGTCTGCCCTCTCTACGTTTTCCAGATGCAAACAAAAGTGTATACCAAGCTTGACAAGAACCATTGTGTGAAAAAGGAAGAGGAATGAAAGGTGTCCCTCCTTTCTTTTGATGCACAGGTATCATTTCACATACCCAACAGTTAGTAGTATTTGTAGCATTATGAGTATGATGCAACATCTGAATGAAAGGATTATTGAAATACGATTGACGGTGCTTCTACTCCTGATAGGGAAGCGTAAAGTAATAGTGATCCTCTGGTACTGGAGTAGTGGCAACAAAAAACTCAGTTGTATGTGAGCCACACCTTCAGGCAAAACAAAAGAATCAAGTTGTTGTTTTAACGCTTGACTATAAATACTAGAATACTCTCAGTATAGCCTTGAGAACTCTGCAAAATCTATATGATCGTTTATTCAAAGTAAAACCAAACAAATATCGGCTGTCATGATGAATAGGGATCGAAAAGAAAGCATTCTTTAAGTCTATCACAGAGAACATAGTTGCTGTTGGGGGAACCAAAGTAAGAATTGTTGTGATGTCAGATACCACAGGATATTTTGGTACCACAATCTTATTGACTTCTCGTAAATCAATAATGAATCGGTAAATCCTAGTATCAGTATCCTTTTTCAGAATAGGAAGAATTGGACTGTTACAAACATTATACAGAACTTCCTCAACAACTCCAACTGCAATAAGATCATGCACAATTCGTGTGAGTGCTTCTTCGCCCTCCTGTGAAATTTTGTATTGAGGCAAACGTGGCAATACAGCTCCCTCCTTGACACTAATATGTACCGGTGGAATAATCATTTGTCCCACATCAGTATCTGAAGTAGCCCACAAAGTACTAAGGAGTGAACCTAATGCAATATCCTCTTTAACAAGACAAACTATTTCCATCACAGGATGATTATCATTCAAAATAACATGCACCCCTTCAGAAAAACATCGTATTGTAGCCCTGAAATACTTGAGCATTTCAAGACCAACAATATTGTCTGGTGTATTTGGAGAAAGCAAAAATGGACATGGAGCAGTAAATTTATCAACATGGAATGCAAGTGGTTGTGACAATGGGCGAGGGGAAGGTGTTCCATCGAAACCTATCGATGTAATGGTTAAGCCAGACAGGCGAGCCCTTAAAATCAATTGTTTAGACAAGGCACTACGAGTAGCTCCTGTATCAACCCAAAACTGATCAGTAGAACGCAAAACATGTGCTGTAACATAGGGACCCCTCTGATCTACTGGAACTTCAACTGATTCTTTACCCCATCCTAGGCAATCCTATGCATAAGCAAAATCTTGGAAATCAGGTTGCACATAGATAGACATCTGGTATTGGTTCCATCTATCAAAAGTGCTAAACCCATCCAGCCCTCATACATTAGCATCAACCCTAGCATGATCATTCGTGCTTCTTCTAGGCCCTGAATATCCTGAGCGATTTCTCATTTGTCCCCAGCCACGTGAACACTGCTGAACACATAGTGCTGGGCAATCGGCAGCCCAATGCCCAAATTTCTTACAATATGCACACTGACCAACAGACAAATTCGAACGAGTGTAAGAAGAACCATAAGATCCACGTCCACCTCTACCACTATCTCTAATTGGCGAACCATAAGCTTGAGCCAAATTAACCTTCATCTTTAATTCTTTAATCATTTTATCCTCGCTACCTTTTTCTTCTAATTCCTGATGTTCATAATACTGAGACATATTCAAAAGAGAAGCCGGAGTAGAGGTAGTTCATGAACTTTCAGTAGCTTTTAGACGACTAGTTATTCCTGGTAACAGATTTGCGACATATTTATCGACAAACAAATGTCTGTCCATATCATCTGACAATAACTGGCCGCTAAAATCATGAAATGCTTCTTCAAACCATGTAAAGAAATCAGAGACCGATTTATCTGCCTTTTGCTTACAAGATGCTAAAACAGTCCAATCTATCTTTTTAGGGGGAATAATAATTTTTAACTTAACTAATATGGCTGCGGGAAGATCTAGAATCAACTAATATGGCTTTTCCGCAGGTTCCCTATCCCCGTCCATCTGTTCTAATTCCTTCCATGATGACCCAAAAACTACACGATCATCAACTTTACGAACAGTTCTCCACGTATCTGGCGGTAATATCAATCCGAAAAATAAATCAATGTCAGCCAAAGTCATAGTACAAGAACAAATTGCTCCCTCAACTTCCTCATAAAAGGCGGCTGGATTTTTCCACGGGTCAGGTAATGCTGTTTTAAGTGCCATTACATCTGCCCTATTCCAAGGAGTATACACCCAATTATAAATAAAATAACCCTTAGTATCAACAGAAGTTTTATCATCACTTGTACCCAATGCTTTTGGAGGAACATACAAAGGCGCGGCCTCCCGCATTGGTTTTACGTGAACTATCATAGTCTTATCTGTTCCGAAGATGGAAGCTTGCACCCGCCGGTCTGTGACGTCCGTACAACTACGTCCACGGCCCTTTTCTCCTCTTGCAAACGGACTACCACAACACATAATTTCACCAAACGCCTGATTGCATCAGCCACCTAGGAGAAAACAAAAAGACCATCACGCATTTGCTTATGATCAGCTGCTACATCATCGGGCTCTAACTCATCAGAATAATATCCAAAATAGTTCAATAACTTCTATGCCAAATGCCTCAGTAAAATATAGCTGCTCCTTTTCCGTCCACCCTTTCATGTTGTCTAAAGGTTCAGAAGCAGAGACAACGCTACAAATTGTTTTACGAGCAATAGATCTAAGCTCAGACGCACGGTCAGCAGGCAACATAGAGCGACTGTCTCGTATCTTCTGTTGCTCTGAACCGGAGACCTCAGCTAACTCATGAGGGGCAGAAGGAACGACATACGGAGGTGGAGGGCGATCTAGTAACAAAAAATAATTGTGTGGTTTATTAAGGATAGGATAGAGAGGTTGCCTAACAGTGTATTGGCCAGTTACCTGTAATTTACGTTGTTTCTCTTCTAGCTCCTTCAAGTCATTTATTTCTTTCTTTCTCATTTCCAATGCTTTCACATATACATTCTTCCGCTCCTCTTTCTCAAGCAAGGCTTGCTCATGCTTCACTCGTCCATGCACTTCTTTCTCCCATATTCGTACACAGTCAAACATATCTTGCCTAGACCTTCATTTACACATACATTGTTCCACATACTCAATCTTTCGCAAATCAAGTGACCCATGCATGGGCCAACGTAACTCAGGATTTATTCCATAATGTGATGTACATTATAGAAGAAAGACAATGTTTAACATACATATCTCTATTGGGCGTCCCCTCTGGGGGTGCCGGTTGCGATTCTTCCAGCATCAAATTGGTACCATTACAAAAGCAACACATCCTACAAAGTGCGCTAAAAACAGGCATGCCAAAAATAGTGCAGAATATGCAATACTATTATCAGAGTAGCACTTAAGGTGCTGTTCAAATCAAAATTAAATTGGAGAAAATTCTCCTCATTACCTGCCTATATAAATTGCAATTTATATATCAATTCAAAGGACACAAATTGACTAGTCACCCAAAACACGAGAGCCACAGTAAGTGGTGCTAAACTTCATTACCAAACAAAGGCATCAAAACCCACAGCAAGAGCCATAAAACGGCTCTTACCAATCACAGGGCGTCCAGGTTCCAACTGCCAAGTTCTAAAATCGACCAAATGGTCACTGCATGACGAATGAACAAAAAGGATCTCAGTCGAGGACCGGCGCCACCTGGATCGTCAAATCAGAAAGAAGGGAAAAACGCCGTAGTTGCCAAGACTCGGGTCTCCTCAGGCATTGATCGTCCTCAGCGAGATCCCAATCCTTTGTAGCGGCCAATCCGTCGGGCGTTCGAGTCGCCGATGAGACCCTGTTCGGGTGCCAATTTGTCAAAGTAAGCCTCAGCAAGGTCTACTAGTGCAAGGGGTTTGCCCTTCTCTGCACAACGTCCTCAGACCATATAGGAAGAAGTTGGCACAGAAACTGAAATAAAAGACAAAGGGGGTCATTCTGACCCCGGCGGGCGGCAGGAGCCGCACGCCTGGAGGGAACCACCAGAATACCGCTGTGCGGTCAAAAGACCGCTGCGGTTATTCTGGGTTTCCCACTGGGCTGCTGGGCGACCGCCAAAAGGCCGCCCGCCAGCCCAGTGGGAAACACCCCTCCATGAGGATGCCGGCTCCGAATGGAGCCGGCGGAGTGGAGGATGTGCGACGGGTGCAGTAGCACCCGTCGCGAATTTCAGTGTCTGCTGAGCAGACACTGAAATTCAAAGTGGGGCCCCCAGGGGCCCCATGACACCCCTCACCGCCATCCTGTTCCTGGCGGGCGGAACCGCCAAGAACAGGATGGCGGTGAGGGGGTCGGAATCCCCATGGCGGCGCAGCAAACTGCGCCGCTATGGTGGATTCCCATGGGCAGCGGAAAGTCGGCGGTACACCGCCGACTTTCCGTTTCTGGCCGCGGCTGTACCGCCGCGGTCAGAATGCCCGGCGGAGCACCGCCAGCCTGTTGGCGGTGCTACCGCCGACCCCGGCCCCGGCGTCAGAATGACCCCCAAAGTTTATTAAACCTCATTAGGTGGTATTACAGTTCAAACAGCACCCTTCGCTAATGTTTGAAGTAGCACACTGAACTATGAGAGCATGCTCCTTTTCTACCCCTGCAGGGGCTAAAAGAAGGTGGTACAATTATAGAAGCAAAACTTAAATACATATAAGGTCATCTGGAAATGCACAGTCGACAGGTAGGAGGGGCTAACAGTTTCAAGGACTAGTTGACAAATTACTGTCTGTTACTGATTACTAACTGCTGCAGATCTTACTGGGCATGTGCGAAAGTGGGAGATGCTAAATATAACTTGTCACTAGACAGATTTGCAAGAGTAGTTAACAGAAAGGTAGGACAGAGCACATGACAAGCACATAGCAGAGAGAATGGCTGCCATGAATACAAAATGGATTCCGCAAAATGTTCACAATAGTTGCTAAATACAAGATGTCTTCTGCTAATGCTTAATCTAATTGCTATTAAATTACAACACAAGGGGAGTGAAAATGAAGGATAGTAGGCCACATAATTAATTGTGGGAATAAGGAAGGAACAAAGAGAGAGTCAATAATAAGGCAAGAAGTAGATCAAGGGATGAAAGTTGACAGTGGGGAGAAAGCAGGAGTAAGGAAGGATGGGACCATACAAAAGGTAAGATGGGAAGAAGGAGGCATTAAGGGAAATTAATGAGATGGCCAGAAAGAGAAAGAAGGGGAACAATGTCTGGACATGTTTTCAAAAGCCAGAACTTTAGGAGGGAAAGCATTTGGGACTTCAGAGAGCACTATGCTAAAATATGGGCTCTCATTAGGTTGAGGGAAGATGAAGAAGACTCAGCAGTGAATGCGTCAAAACAATTCAAGGAAGACGTTCTAAAGATGTCCTATCTTCCCATATTTTCCCTTCTGCTGGAAGAGGGAGAATTGAAGGTGGTGGCTCAGCTGGTTGGTACCCCGGTAGAACCAATTGAGAAGCTAGTGAGAAAGAAGGGTTCAAGACATACCCCAATTAGAGATCTGGCTGGCTATACCAACCCATATTTTGCTGGATGAAAGACCATAGAGGTTTGTACATTGTTTGAATAGGATAGGTTGGAGAAAAGTTGAATCCAATATGATCAAATCTTCATGCAGTACAAAGAGACTTACCCGTTTGTTACCTAGGGTAGGAAGCACAAAAAAACATTGGCTGGAGATGCAAAGGTGGTCCTTGATGTCCATTGAGCATAGCGCCTCTATGGAGAGGGAGGCAGAGAATTTAGGAAAAGGCAACTGGTCTGTTTACAGTTCAACTTGTGCACCTGTAGTGGTGGTGCATCTTTATGAACAAGCATTTGTATGATAGGTCCAGAGGATTCCACTGACTGTTTCATTTCACTCATCTACAACAGATGGTAGGCGCATAGCAAGCTAGAGCTAAGGCAGGTCATTGTCCCAAGAGACAAACAAAATCCCAGGAGAAAAAAAAAAAGTAAAAGAATGCCATGAAGTGAGGTGAAGGCATGGTCAGGTCAAAGGAACTTTCATGGATATGTGGATCAGCAAGTTATGTTGGCCCATACCTTTTCTCTTACTAGAAGAAATTAATCAGGTCCTGGGGATATGAAATACAGAAGGTGAGCTTTATTTTGGAAGAGTTCACTATGCCATAGAACGTTCCCATTAACTTGCGCTCAGTGATAGAGCATCTGAAGACTTTGTAAAACAAGGTTGACTAAGAATGTGGCTGAGGGGGAGTGACAGGCCCATTCCAAAATCCCAGTTCCCCGACTTTGGGAAAACATTACTAGGTTTAGTATTCAAGAAGGGTCGGGGTAAAATAGGATGATACACCACTTGGGGTGTCCTTAAGGGAACTTGGTGAACTACTACCACTGTAGGAAGTCTTAGAGTTGGTGGGGTAGCAGAGTTTAGTGGTGAAACTGGCTACAGAAGACCTCATATATGTATTCAAGCTATAACCTGTGAAAAACAACAACTTGCAGTGATTTAGCTTTGAGGAATAAAATAAATCTTGCTCTGACAAGTTCCTCAAATGGGATGTCAAAATTTCCCAATTGTAGTCAGGGGTGGAGCACTGGTGAACAGATCTATTGTATCCTGTTCCTACATCTGGTGGAATGTGCATTTACTGAATGAGTGCTAGAGGAAGGAGATGGGCCAATGCCCATCTCCGGTACGAAATTATGAATGCCCATAATGAAGACAATGACCATTCAACCACTCATTTGCTAGTAAGTATGAGGGATCCATTTGTGGTTCATAGGCACTGTCGTAAGAAAGGTATTGGCTGTTAGAGAAGAGAGCAGACAATTTCCTTTAGTGGGGAAAGGCATAGAGAAAGACCAAGTCCTAGGCATCAGTGGAGGTTGCAGCATCAACTTTCATTGTGGAGAAGAGGCAAGTGAGGGAAACACCATTAGATTTCCTGATAACAAAATCATTACTGGGTAGGGCAATGGACAGAGAACAAGACCTGAAGGAACTGAAGCTATTATGCTAGTAGCCTCCAGCAGCTGCAGTGTATAAAGTGGAATTGTAAGGCACACAATCATTTGGAGAAACGGACTAGCTCTAACCTAGCTAAATTCCTACAGCAATCGTTAACAGTGGCAAGATAATTTTGCCAGGTTGGGCTGTAGAAAAACCGATGATGCTCTAGTAGAGTTTTTCTGACAGAAAATGTTTTTTTCATGCACTGCTGCCCAGGGCCATTCCCAGCAACTTGCTTGACCATAAATTTAAAATATGAAAGAATGAATGGGCAAAAGTGTACTATAAAATGTAAATTAGGGCCCATGACCACAGTATGATAATGTCACATCCATCAGCATAAACAAGGGCTTCCAGCCACCTCAAAACCTCAACTTCCTTGAACTCAAAACTGAAGAGAACTAGAAGAAATACAAATTCCTATCTGAATGGTCTCAGGACACAGGCAAACAAAGCAAGCATGAGCAGGGAAAATGGATATAAATCAACAACTGTGCATACCAACCCTATAAAATGTGAATTAGCTCAAAACAGTATGTATATACAGTATTATAAATACTGCATTTGACAAATATTGACATATACTTAGAGGTGTATTTATCTGCTATCGGAATTTATATCTTTTTAGTATTTGGGATTTAAACGGTATTTTAATGAAATTTTAACTGTTGTTATTTAACATTGATTCTTCTATCTGTAGTATTTGTATTTTATTTTCTTCCTTGTAGTTTTATGGCATATTGCAGAAAGAAAGTATTGAAAGAAAGAAGAAATATTCTTACCTGTACCAAACCCTGTGATTGCTGGTGCTCGAGAACACATGGAGGTAAATACAGTGAGATTGTCCAAAATGCTGCAGTGGTGTGAATGCAAGGGATCAAACACCGCACATGTACAATGTACAAAGACCAAAAGGGGGCACAATAAAAAAAAAAAAAACTTTGCAGTGAGGGAGAAGGCTGAGCGCAAAGCAATGCAGAGTTGGGGAATTCAACAAGATAGAAGATTGCCAGACAAAAAGTGTCTGCATCGTTCTGCTATTTGCATTGTATCTTCCTAAAATGACCTGGAAGAGAGAGTGATGAACCTATAGTGATATATACTATCTTGGATTGGGTAGTCATGTGGTAAATGGTCAGTGACTCCATAAGTTAGCTCCAGCGTCCTAGAATGATAAATAAGCTAATCATGAGTCTTCAAAGTTTAACTATGATTTGGTTTTGATAGCCTCCATGTTCCGTCTTACCTTTGCTATAACTTTCAAAATATGTGATGCTCGTTTTGACCTGTGATGTGTGCAGAACCCTAACCACTAGATAAGTTTTGATAGATAAATCCACAAACTGTCCGGGAAATGGGCAAGAAAGAAGTCTGATATCTCAACTGAAAACAGGCACCAAGAGAGGGTAGGAGAAGGTAGGCTTTCCTACAATCTGAAGAATAAAGGTGATATACGTTTTGGTCCTAGGTAAGCTCCTTTAATGGGATTAATAACACATTAAAATGTATTATTGTTCTAGCTAAAGTCTGGGTGAAGTAAGTAACCACATTTTATTGTATTATTTGACCAAACGCAGAACACCACCAACGGCTAACAGCATTCAAATTACAGGAGCTGGTTGTTGCCTGCAATGCAGGTAGTACAACTCCTGCACAGTACCCAGTTGTCAGACGTTATGGTGTCTGCACTTGTATGTAAAAACTTTTTTAAGTCTCCTCATAGAGAGTGGAGGATGTAGTTAGGCATGAAAGACTAGATGAAGACTCTGTCTCAAGTGGTATATTAACAAGTCTATTTAAAAGTGAATTTTCATATTGGATGAGAAGGCTTACTCTCTTATGTAATGCATACTCAAACTCAGATCTTCTTTACATAGAGAAGGGGCCCATATATTTTCCTATCCATAAAATAATGAATATTCCAGGTAGTATCAGGATGATACTAAACCACCAAACCCGACATAGGCACTGCAATAGGGGAGGAGAGACCTTGAATCAAATGGCCAAGTGATATACTCTATGTAATCTCCCTAGTGTTACAGGCCATTACTACTGTGGATAGTGCACAGGCTGTCCCCTTACAGGTCATTCAAAGCTACTGGACGTAGGCCTACTTACTCCCTGGGAACATACTAAAGGGCTTATTTACAAGCCCCTTGCACCCCCGGTGCGTCATGATTTCCAATATAAAAAGTGGCACACCAGCAGTGCAAGGGTCTGGTAAATAGCCCCTAAATGTAACTCGGAAAATGTGGTCTATCTGATCGAGTGCCCTTGTAAACCATGGTACCAGGAATGACCAAGAAAAAAAATAAGATCAGAATTGGGGAACACTGAAGCACCATTTGTTATAAAAAAACATTGACTAGATTAACATCACACTACACTGAAAAGGAATGTAAGGAATGGGAGACACATTGGCCATAATAGAAAAAGTGACATAATGATAACATGACTAAAACACTCTTAGAGAAGGACCAGCAATGAGTATAATATTAAAATTCACAAAAAAAGGTCTTAGTGAAGAGATCCTGTGGAATCAGTTGAATTGTTTATCCTAGACTGAATACAACTACGGCTATATAGATATAAAAAAATCTAATGAGGTATATCTTTGTTTTAAGTTAGACAAATCTAAAGTCCTGTTCTTAAATCTGGTTTGCACATTGTGTTCTGCATCTAAAGGAGGCAAAACATGATTTAACAACAAGACTGTACAACAACTACACATGTCACAATACTATAACTTTGAGTCATCAATAGAACTATTCTGAGACTTTACTACCTACTTATTGTACTTGATCTAGAAGCATTTTTACATATTACCTACGTTCTCCATGGCTAAATTACCTATCTATTTATTGTAGGGGTAAAACCATAATTTGAGAGATGCTAATCATCCTAATATTAATGGATAGTCTAATAAGTGATAGTTCTTTTTTACATTTTCTGACAATCATAACATATTAATAAACATAGCAGTGTTTTGTAGGCATCATTAATAAATCAACCTGGGTTTTGTTTGACTTTCCCAAACATCATGTGAAGCTCCCCCTAGTGGGCATTATTTATTCATACATGCATTATCAGACTTAAGGAAACAGTCCCCTTACGGACTTCTGAGCACAGGAAGTTGTTTTTTGTATGGAATATCTCAGCATTACGAGATGGATGGACATTTCCCCAAATTCCCATCAGGTGGAAAATGTTACCACATCATTGCGCACGCTCTGTGGCATGCCCAGAAACATAGCCTTGGAGACATATATATATTGGGCTTTTGACCCACCGGTATGGCGAGTTGGGTGGAAAGCAAGCATTCTGAATAGGTAAAAAGCAGCATGCTACCATTGACAAAGTAAGTGTGGAACCCCTCACCTCTCGAGGATGTCTTACCCTTGATCCATTTTAACTTCCTATTCTAATTTCTGTCTCATTTTCTTTGCGCTCTTCATTATTTGGGTCTCCATTACATTCTTCTACTTATTAAGCAAAGCTCTTTATAGTTCCTGACTACAGGGGCATGGTACCTGCTCCTCCAATGTGGCCTCTCAGGATTACCCATCAGAGTAAGTCCTGTAGTATGAGTGAGATCACACACATGTTTACAATGCTTTACTTATACCACTGAACATGGTATGCTGACTGGTTCTTTAAGTATGCAATGAAAAGTACACCTCATATGACGCAATTACTTCACAGAACAATTTCTGTGTGGATTTATAATTTTTGCATCATTGTTAGAAGTTGGGTTTCTGGTAAATATATGCACCCTGTCCAATCAGGAACCACAATGTGGGAAAACTGGGCTGACTACAGAAGCCTTCTAAACTTTTGCCCCATTTTTCACTTTTTTCTGGTGCTTCACTGACTCTGATGGTGCCCTGAGCTCTGCTAAACAGTTCCAGGGCCTGTGGTCAAATGACTATCCAAATTAGGCTAATTATAATTGGCAGTATCAACCTACCTATAAGAACCTTGTCTATCGTAGGGCATGCATATTTAGGGACCCCAGCATAGGTATTGCACCCATAGGTGCACTGCTGACATGCCCAGTGTTATTTTAAAGGTAGGCCAGCCTTGCTGGCTGCTTTTAAATTAAAGTTATATGCAAATTCCACTTTGGAATTAAAAGTACTTCCAAAGTCTTAAACTACCTTATTTTTAGATATTTAGTCACCCCTGAGGTGTGCCCTAGGTGCCCACAGGGTTGGGTGCAGTGTAACTATTAGCAGGGACCTTATAAAATATGTTTTATAAACCCTAGTGAGGAAAAATAGCCAAATGTGTGTTCCCCTCATTGAAGTGAATGGGCTTCATAGGCTAAACTGGGGAGACTTTATTTTGATTAATAAAGTCTCAAAAGGGGCTAGGTATGTCAAGTTTGGCATCAAACTTATTGTTATAATAAATCCAACAACTTGTGATTAGGGAAAGAGATTTAGAACTCTACCTGAAAATTGCCAACTTCAGCTCTGTAGTGCTCTTCTATGATTGGCCAGCCTCAGATGTCAAGTGGCCTAGGCTGAAGGCAAAGAAAGCACCTGGGGGAGGAGATATGCCTCAGCAGATGGTGAACAGGATGGGGAGAGAGCAGCTAAACTGATCTTTAAAGGAGGGAAGGACATATGGAGTAGCTCAGGCCCTCCCCCATTTCCTACAAACCCAGACAGCCAGGTGCCCCCTGATTAGATTAGGAGAGGGCTGGAGAGGGGTGTGTTAAGAGAACGTAGCTACACAAGGGGGTGTACTCAGCCAAACCTAACCTCCAAAATTCAGATTCTGCCATTTTCGATTTTTAAAGAATGTTGCTCCCTGGGATTGATTTTTGCCACACTTTCCAGGAAGTGGTCATCCAAGAGGGTGGTGGTCTGCCTGTGTTTGGACAGTAGCCCGCCCCCCGCTTTCCACCTCTGGAGCAAGGATAAATATGGCAGAGCTGCATCCACACCTTAGATCCCTGTTGGAAGAAGATACTGGGGAAGAAGGACTCCCCTCTTGGACCCTTGGCCTGCACCTGGACACTGAAGGACTTTGCCTTGCTTCTGCAACTCCAGGAGTAGATTCCCTGTAAGCTACAGGTGCAAAGGAGCTGCTCAGAGTCCCCTGCATCAAGTCCTGCAAGAAGAGCCCAGCTGACCAATATCCAGTGACCACTTAAAGATTCTGACCAAGTGCATTCTGGAAACTGTGGTCCCAACTCCCAAGGAGCAACTAGGAGCTTCTAGAACCTTGAATCAAATTGTGGACACCTCAAGGACCCATAAAGGACTTCTGGAAAAAAGTCCAGAGGTCTGGAGACATTTGAAGCAGCTATTGTAAACAACTCCATAAGTTGAAGAGGTGCATTGCAGGAGTTGTAGTCCCAAACCCCAAGATGCAAACCAGAACCTCTGAACCATTGGCTGGTTCTGTGGACCACTTTCCTGTTTCAAGAAACACTTCTGAAAGTAAGTATAACAGTGTTACATTGTGGGTGTCCGGTGTGACCTTTTTTAACCCTTTGATTACTTTTAATCTTTAGAAATCATATATCCAGTTCCCTACATTGGATGTTTGTTGTTTTAGTGTTGTTTTAAAGATAAAAATATAATTTTATAATTTGGTATTGGATTTTTATTGTGTTTTGAGTTTTACTTATTTACTAGTTTGTAATTTTTAAATTTGTACACACCTGTCTCCTAAGTTACGCCTACCTGCTCATTGCCAAGTTACGAAGGGTTGAGCTGGGATTAATTTATTGAGACCTTGCCTGGACCTAGTGAGAGTTAGTGGCCTATTGCAAAGTGTAGGTACTTACCTGCCCTTACCAATAATCCACTTTCCAACACACAATCCTAATCAGGGTAAGTCAGATACACACAATAAATTAGCCTGTGCCCACCCTCTGGTAGCTTGGCACAGAGCATGCAGGCTTAACTTAAGAGGCAATGTGTAAAGGTTTGTGCAACTTTCAAACAGTAAAACGGCACACAAAAATAGTCCACCCCTACAAAGAATAATATAACTTAAGCTAATGAATAAAACAAGACCGAAACAACAAAAATCAAATTAGTAGAAGCCGAGATGTGTATTTTTAAAGAATATCTGCAAGTATCGTGCTTAAAAGCTTAAAGTGGCAAACGGGGCTATCTGGTCGTGCTAGGCAGGGTGAAATCTGAAAAGTCAGGCTGACAGTGAAGCAACAAGAGTCGGATACAGGGATCAACCTTGTCCTGCTGTGATCAGTACCTTGGTTCGGGGTTGTATCGATGTTGAGGAGCGATGCAAGGAGCAGCAATGTCAATGTGTCATTGTTGACCCTGGCAGGGTAGGTTTCATGTTGGTTCTTAGCTGCACAATTGAAGATGAGTTGATGTTGACCTCCTTAGATGAAGGTGATATGTCATCATTGAGTCGAGCAGCCAGTGATGTAATGCATCGTGCAACAGAGATGCACCAGCATTGAAAGGGATGTGTTGGTTCCAACCATTCAACCATTGCAACAACAGCAATGCATGGATATTTGGTAAGAAACAGCTAGCACACCCCCTGCCAAGAGACCAGGACTGGATTGGCCCCACTTGTCATGGCAGGACTCACAGAGGACACAGTGTAGAAGCTGCAGCAGACTTGTTAGAAGTATTTGATGTTTCTGAGACTTCAAAACAGGAGGCAAGCCAGCAAGCCCTTGGAGTCATTTTTGGTCTGGTGATTTAGAGAGGTAGGTCCAGTCCTTCTCGCTCCCAGGCAAGGAAGGCAGCAGGCATCAGGGCAGACACAGCAGACAAGGAGTACAGCAAAATCCAGCAGAGTCCTGCAGGGTGAAAGTCGCTTCAGCAGCACAGCAGTCCTTCTTTCAAGTAGAATGTCCTCAGGTCCAGAGGTGTACTGATTTGGTGGTGTCTGAGGTCCAGTACTTGTGCTTTTGAAGTGGGGTCATCTTCAAAGAGATGCCTTTGAAGTGCACACAGCCCCTGCCTTTCCTGCCCTGGCTCCGGATTCACTATATGGAGTGATGTAGCTCTTTCAGGAGCAAGTGTCAGCTTCTCCCTCCCATGCTGCCCAGGATGACCCACCAGGGTGTTAGTGGCCCATGAGGATGTGGATGGCCCATCAGGCACACCTAAGCTTCCTTTTTGTGAGGCTGTCTTGAGAGAATGTACAAAGCCCAGCTATCACCTTTTTAAACACTTAACACCCTGTCCTTGGGGGCTGTCTAGGGTCTACCTTAAGGGTGAAAAATATCCATTAAGAAGTAAGGGTTGGACTTGACAAGAGGGTTTCCTTTTTAGGTCCATATGGCAATTTAAATATGCACACACAGCTCTGCAATGGCAGACCTGAACCATGTTTCAAGGGCTACTGTTGTAGGTGGGACAATCAGTGCTGAACGGCCACTAGTAGCATTTAAGTTACAGACCCTGGGCACAGGTAATACACTTTACTAAGGACTTAAATATGCCAATTGTGAATAAGCCAATGAAAGAGCACATGAACGTTAGCACTGGTCAGCAGTGGTAAAGTGCCCAGTGTCCTAAAGCCAGGAAAACAAGATCAGCAAAATAGGTCAGAAGGCAAAATGTTAGAGGAAAACACGCCAAAGAAACCAGATCTAATGGTGATCATCATCAACAATGCAGGATCACAAATAAACATGATTCACTGCTTTCCCCAATTAAACCCTGTTGTTCACAAAGATCTGTTTTCTTTGCCATAGCAATCAAGATCTTATGGCTGAAAGGGGAGTAAATACTCACCTTGCATGCAAGCTTGTGTGGCATGCTTTCTTGAGTGGAGTGATTGTGTATCCATGACAGTGTGTATTTGACGTTCTGATTAAAGCCCTGGACCCAAGTGACCTTAGAGTACGGGCTGGAACATGTCAATGATTTATTAAGGTCATAGGACCTTAATTCCTTACTCTCAATTAAGACGTTTTAATCATATCCAAACAGCCATTAATAAAGGGACAATGCGGATAGTTTGAGGTATTTTTATCTTTTTACGTACCCAGTAACAAAAATATCCTAAGTGCTCCCTGAAAAATAGTTGAGCCCATCTTTGTTTTTAGGGACCAGGATGAAACCTGATTATGAAGTATACCACTACTAGAGTGAGTAACGGTCCAACAAAGGAACGTGAATATTTTCCTTATCTGTGATATTGACATGGTACTTGTTCAGAAGGAAAGGCTCTCATTTAGATCCCCTTTAGTTACTCAATGATATTATTGCTGGATGTGGAGGTGAAATATAGGGGCAGATTTAAGAGCCTTTAGGGCCTCTTTGTGCCAAATTAGCGTCATTTTTTTTATCAGTGTCAAATTTATAAAGTGTTGCAATGCATGCATTGGACAACTTTGTAAAGCTTTGCACTACATTATATCTGCACCAGGCATAATGTATGCAAAGGGGGTGTTCCCCCTTTAAGGCGATCAACAAAATGGCACACACAAATCTAAGAGATTTTTTTGCGTCATTTCTTTCAGCACTTTTAAGGCCTGCTCAGAGCAGGCATTAAAAGGAGGCACACAGATGTGTACAATGGGCCTCAATTGGCTTTGCAGGAATAGTGTCAACATTTTTTACGCTAATCCAGCAAAGCGCCTATCTAGCATAAAAAATGTTGATGCTAGTTCCCCCAATTACCGCCATGGGGCGCTGTATCTTAGATACGACCCACACATGGTGGAGTTAGACGGCACCAAAGGGTGCAATAAAAGTGGTGCTGCACTAGGTGCAGTGCCACTTTTCTTCAATGAGGCCCAGAGCGTCCCCCTTGCTGAACGTGAGATGGTATGGCTGATAGTAGCTTTTTAATATCCTACTGTCAAACTGGCTTTAGTGAAAACAAAGGGGGGGTGGGTTGATAACGTACTTGATTTATAAATACTGGTTGGCGAGTATATACAGTAGGGAGCACTGAGTTTTATGCCTGTTTTGGGACTTTAAAACAGTATTTGATTCCACTGACCATAACATACTGTAAGTCAAGTTATATTTCTGGGATATTCCAGTCCATTTTTTACAGGTGATACAGTCTTTACGTGACAGCATTTAGATTCAGGGCATGCTAGGTGATAATATATCTCGGTAAGAAAATATAAACCAACAGAAGCTTAAAACAGGGATGTGTATTAACATCTCCATGTTGTTTAATTCATATGTTACATACATGAGATGGGCATTAGCCTCTGGCAAATTATTAGGGTCAAAGTTGGGTTGTACAACCGTATCAATAAGCAAGCAGTCCAGATCTATAACACAGAAGCGAGGTCAAGCTACATTTCATCATCAAAGTTGTTTATTGCTATCATAATTGCTTGGTGGTTAATTCTACAAGATCTAATGTGATGTTTTTAACAGAAAATTAATAAAGAAAGGGAGTCGGTCATAAACAATCAAGATATTGTTAGAATAGCTTCCTATAAATATCTGAAGGTAATCCTCAGTGAAGAAGGCAGTTGTTTAATTCAAATGGTCTCCTCGAGCCTTAAGAAAAATCTCTTAGGTTTTCTTTGTTGCACCTTTCTCTGAAATGGTATAATCCCTATGCTAAGGATCATCAGGATGCAAGAAAATTAAAAAATGTAAAACCCTCATGAATATAAGATTGCAAGGTATATCCAGTGAAGATGATAAAATTGCTAGAGCTGATACAGTGTAATTTGTTTAAACATCGATTCCATCTGCCAGCCTCTACAGTGGAGTGTCAGATTTCCTTGGAATTCTATCTAGTCAGGCAATCTTTGGTTCACCATAAACCTCTGCTGCATGTTTGGTGTTACTGCAGGAAGGCCTGTAAGAGGACTTTAATAGACGCATCATTCCATTAAATGGCAAATTCAGGAACTTCACTAAACAACACATGGTCCCTACCGTTCTTCTAAAAGACTTTGCAAGAACTAACTATGCACTATGGAATTATTTTAGCGAACACAAATTTCTGTTGGGGACTTCAAAGGTATTCCTAATAGGCAGGTGTGACTGAAGTCTTTAAATGCTGACCTTAAAGTCTGTGTATCAACAAGATCAGTAGTGAAGTCACTTAAACTCATTTGTTACCAGTATTTTCTGTTGGAAGCAATGTTATTTAAATCTATGAGGCAAAATACCAGACTATGTTTGGGCTCAAGGCCCTGGAGAATTCTCTAAAAAATTGATGCGTAATAGAAATTATGTTAGTTGTAGACTCTTGTTGGCAGATTTATGAAAAGTGGTGCTGCACCTAGTGCAGCACCACTTTTCTTGTGCCCCTTAGAGCCCCCCTAATGCCACCATGTGTTTAAAAGACGGTGAACCATGTTGGTAGTCAGGGGTACTAGCGTCATCATTTTTTACAGTAGTCCGGTGCTTTGCAGGATTAGCTCAAAAAATGTTGATGCTAATCCTTTAGAGCACCCAGAGGCCCATTGAAACCAATGGAAGCCTCCTTTTAACGCCTACTCTGAGCAGGCGTTGAAAGTGCCGAACAAAATGGCACAAGGAAATCTCTTAGATTTCCTTGTGCCGTTTTTTTGGCCCCCCCTAACAGGGGAATGCCCCTTTGCATACGTTATGCCTTGCGCAGGCATAATCTGGCAAAAATGGTTACAAAGTGGGGCAATGCATGCATTGCTCCACTTTGTAAATATAGAGCAGTGTTTATGACCTTCTAACGCCACATTAGCGTAAAGAAATGACGCTAATGTAGTTTTAGAATGGCACAAGGCCCTCTTAAATCTGCGCCTAGATGTCCTTGAAAGCCTACCACACCCCTCACATCTTATGTTGAATGCAGTTGAGTTTCAGTATTCTAAAGAATGAGCATTGTAATGAGGAGGCCCATGTATTATGGTCTACTGTGCAGAAACGAATTTAACACTTGCTCAGATGTGACCCTCTAGTGAAGTCAATTAGTAATTTTGATAACATTCTTTGCTTCAGACGATTCGCAAACTTTGGCTGGTATGTTTGTAGTTTCTTTTATCTCTTCTTACATTGGGAATTGTATTTTTGTCAATTAATTCTGATAATATGCTTTTTTTACGTATGTTAGGTGTCAAAAAAATCTCAAAATTACGCGCTTAAAGCAAAAGGTGGTGATTAATTCTTGCAACTTTTTTCACACGAGTGCACTATTTGTAATCTCACGAGTCATTGGCAGGAGACTTGATTAATCCTCTTGACGAGGCACTTGCTGCAAATAGAAGCATTTCTGTCTAAAAAGATATATACAATTGAGTCACATGAGATTTAGAGAAATGTAGGTGACATGAATTTCAGACATTGCAGGAATTCCCCCAGAGTAACTGATATTTCCCTCGGGCCTAATTTGGTAATGGTTTTTAGAAAACTGTTGTATTTTATTCAAAGGAATCTTAGTGGGCTGCTTAGCAACTGGGAGGAAACTGGAATGTTATGATTAGATTGTAAGGCAGGCAGTTGTTGATAAGACCTGCCAGGGTTGGATGTGTATTTCTTATCTGAAGAATAAAGAAGAAAAAGAGGCATCTGTGGTGCAGCGATTTCTTTACAGTGGCGACGAAGGATGGGATCATAAGGAATAAGACGTGGACCAACCCTGGCAGCGGTGTACTGTGACTGGTGGTGCGAGAAAGCGGTGATCTTAATGACCATAAATTGAATGGTGGATTATGTTATGGATTCCGAACTCGGTTTGTCAAGTTGACCGAGTTGTGGAGGTAGCGTGTTTTTTTTTTCTTTCTTAAAGAAAAAAAAAAAAAAAAAAAGTTTGTGCTGTTGGGTTGGCATTTTGAATGAGGCACTTACCTGAAGAGTCTCGCGGACGCTGCCCAGAGAGTCCTCGTGCTGCATCCACACTGTGGATGATATCCGGTTTCAGTTGGATGTGACGTCAGCGGTGTTTGCGGCAAAACAAGGGAAACCTCTTGTAGAAAGAGGTCGAAGCAACAGTAAAAACATAACAACTGTAACATATTGCCTTCAACTTTTAACTTTGCAGCGCTTTCAACTTTCAACTCTGCAGTGCTGTATTTTAGTTTACTCAATGGTGACAATGGAAACAATCAGCCTGAGGACGGTGACAACGGTGACTACTTTATTTATGTTAATTTTTTTTTTTCTCTCTTCTCTCGTCATATTTCATTAGTTTTTTAGATTATTTATGGGATTATTTATGCTCATAATAGTTAAATAACTTACGTAGCAGACATGCAGTCGATTGCACCACCACCTACATTTTTGAGCATGCCTGGCGAACCAACCATGTCATGGGAAGATTGGAGGGAAGCGTTTGAAACATATTTAGAGGCTTTGGGAGGTGCCATTTTTACGGACAAAAGGAAGTTGGCTTTGTTAAAACACAATTTGGGTGTGGAAGGTAGAAAGATTTTGAAAACGTTGCCATTTGCAAATTTTGTAACGAATAACGATGGAAGGTCTGAGGATGAGGAGAATGACAGTGAGGACGATGTGTATATGATGGCGTTGGGGGTGTTGGAGGAGCATTTTAGCAAGAAAGTAAGCATTGTTGTAGAACGCCACACATTTTTTTCTAGGACCCAAGCGTCTCATGAATCGGTCGATCAATTTGTGTGTGCGTTATGTACGCTGGCTAAATCGTGTAGATTTAAAGACTTGCATGAAGAAATTATTAGAGATAAATTAATAAATCATACATGTTGTTTGAAAATTCAGGAAAAGTTGTTAAATTTAAAAGATCCATCTTTGGAGGAGGCCATAGCAGTGGCTAAACGTGTTTAAAACACATCTAGGTATGTTAAGGAGTTAAGTAGAAATGATACCGAGGCTGCACTAGTACAAGCTGTAAATTCTGTGAAAATCAGCAAAAATACAACTGTAATGGATGAAAGAAAGAAATGTTTTAAATGTGGAAGCATAAAACATCTGGCATCCTCGATGAATTGTCCTGCAAGAGAGGCTAAGTGTTTCAAGTGCGACAGAAGGGGACATTTTTCGAAAATGTGTAATCAGAAAAAAAGTACTTACAACAGAAGAAATGTAAATTGTTTACAAGATGGTAATCAAGGACAACAATCGTATACACAACGGTCAGATGTTGTGTTCCGGTGAGGAAGTGGATAACCATTTTGAAATTTTAATGCTTAATGTTTTATCCATGGAGACTGCTTATAAACCTCCTAAGTGTGCGATAAGCATAAATGGTGTGGTGATAAACGTGTGGGATGACTCTTGTTCACCTTATACCATAATTGACAAAGCAACGTGGAAAGCAGTGGAGGGTGGCGAATTGGCTAAAGCGGAAGTGGATTTGGTGGGTTATGGAGGCAACAAAATTTCTGTGTTGGGATATTTTCAAGGGGAGGTGTTATTTAATCAAAGACAGGCAATATGTGATGTGTATGTGGTTGAAAATGGTCGATGTTTGTTAGGATGGAATGAACAAAGAACGCTGAAGATTGTGTTAGATCCAAATAGTGAAAGACAGGTTTTGTCAGTAGGGGAAGAGAGTTCAGAAAAATTGAGTAAGAAGTTTCCAAATCTTTTCAATAGCGAGTTAGGTTGTTTGCAGAAGTTCCAACATCGCATTGTGCTGAAAAGTGGGGCAATTCCCAGTGTACATAAGGTCAGGAGTGTGCCGGTTGTTCTGAGAGATGCATTAAAAATTTAATTATCTAGATTATTGAGTTTGGGTGTGATTGAGAGAATTGAAGCGTCGGAATGGTTGAGTCCAGTGGTTTTGGCCCGCAAACCTAATGGCAAGATTAGAATGTGTGTAGATTTGAGGGACCTTAACAGTAATATATGGGTAGACAGACATCCTATTCCTAATATTAATGAACTATTGAGTGGTATTCAAGGGGGAAAGGTGTACTCAACCCTAGATTTATCCAGTGCGTACCACCAAATAATGTTGCACCCAGAGTCCAGGCATCTCACGTCGTTTATAACGCCTGAGGGAGCTTTCAGATTTGTTCGCATGCCGTTTGGGCTTGCGTCTGCCTCAGCTGTTTTCCAAAGGGTTATGCAAAATCTACTGGGTGGTGTAAAGGGTGTGAGGTTTTTTCAGGATGATGTGCTAGTATGGGCAAAGGATTTACAAGAGCATGATACCATTCTGGAGAAAGTATGCCATATTCTTGAGAATGCAGGTTTGACTGTTGAGGCTAGCAAATGTAAATTTGCATGTCACAGTGTTGAGTATTTGGGCCATACTATTTCATGGAAGGGTATAACGCCCAAGGTTAATCTTATGGAAGCAATTGAGCGGGCACCTAGTCCAGTTAACAAAGATCAACTGAGATCATTTCTTGGATTAGCGGAATATTATGCTAAGTTTGTGAGGAATTTCGCTGACATAGCATATCCTTTAAGAGTGTTAATGAAAAAAAATCAAAAATATATCTGGTCGGATGAGTGCCAACAAGCGTTTGATAAATTGAAGAAAAACATTATAGAAGCAGTTGAATTTAACCCTTTTGTGGCTCATTATCACACTATAATAACAACGGATGCAAGCATGTACGGGTTGGGTGCAGTACTAATGCAAGTGCATAATGGAAAGGAACGTGTGGTAGCGTTCGCTTCATGTACATTGAAGGGAGCGGAAACAACATACTCTGCTGTAGAAAAAGAAGCTCTTGCTTGTTGGTGGGGCATCACGTACTTTAAAAACTATGTGTGGGGTAGAAGTTTTGAATTACGTACAGACCACAAACCGCTTGTGGACATTTTCACTACTGCAGGTGCAAGTCGTGCTTCTTCTAGGATTGCCAAGTGGTTATATAGGTTACAGGAATACACTTTCACAGTAAAATACTTGCCTGGTATAATGAATGTAAATGCGGACTGTTTGTCGAGGTTGCCATTAGAAAATGAATGTGGAGAAGAAGAGGAAGAATGGGTTGTGGCTGACCTGCAAGACATCAAGACAAAGGCTATCAGTGAGGAAGTTTGGAAGGCGGCGGTTCAGGAGGATACTGAACTTCAGGCAATAATAAGGAATTTGCATAAGTGTTGGTCTGAATTGGGTGATGAAACCAGTATGTTTTCAAATTTCAAAAGTGTGTGGTCTGAGTTGTCATTACAGAGTAATTTACTTAGGAGAGGTGATAGGTTGGTAGTGCCACATAAGTTGAGGCAGACTGTTTTAGAGATTCTACATGAGGGACATGGTGGTATGTCGGGTATGAAGAGGAAAGCCAGGGAAGATTTTTGGTGGCCAGGCATGGACAAAGAGGTTGAAAGATTTATTAGGAATTGTGTAAGCTGTGCTTGTAGTGACAAAACACACGTGTGTGAGAGGACACCTGTCATTCCTGTACCTTTTCCTGTTAAACCATGGCAAAAGATAGCAATAGATGTGTGTGGCCCATTTGATTTTGGTGATGGTTGAAAGTTTTATGCCATGGTTATGGTAGATTACCACTCCAAATGGCCAGAAGTTAGTATCGTCAAAGACACTAAAGCTGGAGTGGTGATTGAATTTTGTGAGGAAATTTGGAAAAGGGAAGGTTATCCCGAGGAGGTGGTGACTGACAATGGGACACAATTTACTTTGTTTGAGTTTAAGGACTATTTAACATTGTGTGGAGTAAACCATGTGAGGACAGCTGTGGCACATCCAAGAGAGAATGGGTTAGTAGAAAGGTTTAACAGAGTGTTGTGTGACAATATTCAACTGTCAATTCAGAATGGTTTGTGTTGGAGGACTGAAGTGAAAAACATGCTATGGAATTATCGGACGACTCCGCATTCGACGACGCAAGAAACCCCGTTTGTTTTGTTGAAGGGAAGGAAACCGTGTACCAAAGCTGTTCCTGGTTGGATGGGGAAAGCTGGTAAAAAACATGTAAGTGTAAGGAATCTTGCATTTAGAGTGGAGGGGGTGCAAGAGAAGTATGACGAAAGTGTATTGGGAAAACCGAAGGAATGTGTGGTTGCAGTTGGGGACTGGGTGCGAACCAGAGTATGGCATGGTGGCAGGAAGGGTTTGTCAAAGTGGTCAGAACCAAAAATGGTTGGGGGAGTGAAGTGTTATAGTGTGGTTTTAAGCGACGGTAAAAGAATATGGCTGATGTCGTCAGATGCAGTGAAATGGAAGTAGCTGAGTGGAAGAAGCAGGCTGGGTGTGGCCGTGGTGTCGAGGAGTCAAGAGGGGTGAGAAGGTCACAGAGAGTATTCAAGAAACCAGAATATATGAAAGATTATTATACAGAGTAGTTGTGTTTACGTGTTTTCTTGTGTTAGTTTATGTTATTTATGCTTTTTTTCTTGTTTTTTTTAGATAATTTTGTTATTGTAAGAAGGGAGATATGTTGTATTCTATTCAAAGGAATCTTAGTGGGCTGCTTAGCAACTGGGAGGAAACTGGAATGTTATGATTAGATTGTAAGGCAGGCAGTTGTTGATAAGACCTGCCAGGGTTGGATGTGTATTTCTTATCTGAAGAATAAAGAAGAAAAAGAAGCATCTGTGGTGCAGTGATTTCTTTACAAAAACAAACAAGAAAACATTGTAAAAATGCACTCATTCATTCATCCATTCGTTGACCCGTTCATCCATTCCATTGTGATGCTGCTGTTGGAGGCAATGATGTAGAAATCTGTGGAAACATGTATAGTCCAGTATGAACAGGATCTGTTTCACTGTGCACACACGCTGATATAATTTGTAGCCATGCTAGTGACTGATGAAGATGGTGACTGGAAATAAACAGGTCAGTGTGAGAAACCTGGGTCAGAGAGTCTCAAGGGAGTCAGAGGTTACTGTGCACTAATTATGCCAACTGTTTTTTTTTTCACTAAAGGTGTCCTGTGGTCCCTGTTATTCAGATCCTCCAACTAATAACTAAATATCGATTTTAGCACTTGACTGTCAAGGTTAAAAGCACAGCAGTAAAAGCTGGGCGCTCGAAACTCAGGATTCCTCAATGCAACAAATAACACTCAGTAGGTCAATGTCTACCCAGTGTATTTTCATTAAATAGGATAAGTGGTTTCATATACACAAAAATACATATTGCACACAAATCACAACTATATACTAACTGATAATAAAACAATGGGGCCACCTCCTAATGAGCCCAGCACACTACAAGGAGTGGATAGTAAGTAAGTAAATTAGCACTTGTATAGCGCACTACTCACCCGTTAGAGTCTCAAGGCGCTGTACTCATACCGCTATGGAACCCCTCCTGGCTTTTCCCTGTGAGGCGCCCACTCCTGAGCACCCCCAGGGTGAAGCCAGGCATCCAAGCGCTGTTGGGGCCGTTGTGGAGATTAAGCAAGCTATTGCCCAGAGTTGCAGAGTGGGACCCATGAATTAGATTAGGCACCGAGGTGAGAATTATCTGGTCAAGGGGTATTGAGCCCAAGACCTGCCGAAGCGGGACTTGAACCCTGGTCTTGAGCCAGATCTCTGCTTCAGGGTCTGCCGCTCTAACCATTGAGCCACACGATACTACAGGAAGGTCCCATAAGTCAACCAACCATTTAAGTTAACTCTAGAGATAGTGAGCTCCAGCAGACCCCAAACGATAAAAAAAACAATATCCCCATATCAGCCTGTAGAAAATCATGGGATCCATAATTATATAAAATAAGGTTTTGTCACATGTTTTCCACCATAATTTTAACAATGAAGATTGGACATTTCGTATATATAAGTACTCCAAAACGTTAACACAGCTAAGGAAATATTTTATCTTTCGCATTAAAAAAATGTACTAATTGATTTTCACACGTTTTCAAAAGTAATCGTAGTAAAACAGTGACACTCGTATTTGTAACACCGCCTCAAATTAAAAACTCAGCAGGTCCTATGCATTTACAAGCACAGCCCAAGTTAATCCCTTGGAGCACTTGAGCCACATGGATACTTCTCAATGGGTGACTGATTTAAAACCGTGGAGAGTTAAGATCCCACTTACTCCGTGCATAGCAGGGTAATCGTAGGGGTCTGCTATGGCTCTTGGAAACCCCAAAACATCACAGCAGTACTTTGTAGTGCCCTTGCTTGCTCGATCAGGAGGATCAAGGAAAAATAGTTAATGTCACAATGCACTTTGGACTAAGCCTTTGCACAAGAACTTGTGTTTCATGCAGCAATGTGGATACAAACATTATCTTTTGCTGTTTACATTTCTTGATGGATCTGCCAGTGTTTCTTCAGTGAAGCTAATGTCCATGCAAATCTGAGGCACCTAGGCACACCTTGCAAAGAATGTGCAAAGGGCTATATGAGCTATGTGGTAACCTGACTACTCCACTATCCCACACCAGTCTTGGACTGCTGGGTGGAGGAGGCAGTTAGTTCCTCGTCTCACTCTACCCACCACCCAGCTTATTTTCAGAGCACCAGTTGCCTCCCTTTATTGTGACTGTGCTCAACAGTGAGATGGTAGTGTGCTGCTCCACTTGCTAGTTTTATGTGCCCCTGCAGAAAGGTTAAAGGACAGTGGCCCTGCCCTCTCAAGAACTCTCCACCTATTGAAGGCTCTGTTAGTCAATGGCAACAGTGGGGAAACTTATTGAGGGCATAGGTGTCCCAATGGTTGTAGGTAGGTGCACTGTGCCACACAGGGTAAGCTGGGGTTTATTATTCAAGGCACAGGATCACAGAAATAATCACCACTCCTACTATCCATTGCCACAGGGCTTTATTCTTGCAGGAGACAATCATAGGGTAGGGCATAGGGTAGTACTACTATAGGGAACTCCCTTGCAAAAGGGCATCTAATTGATTTTCCAAAGGCAGCACATGATAAGTATTTCTTACAGCCCTATAGCCAATATCCCAGCCTCCACTCAATGGGTTCTTATGGGGGGTGGGTAGGGGGAGAGCTCCTCTAATGACCAAAAGCCCCTGTTACCAGAACTAAGTTCAAGGGACCTCCTGTCTTACAAATTCTCCATAAGGGTTTTACTTCAGCCTTCTGGCAGCCTCAAACACGTTTTTTTCTCAAAACTAAGGCCCATATTTATTCTTTTTGACACAAAACTGCGCCAACGTTGCAGCAATAATTTTTACGCCAGCTAACACCATTTCATTGCGCCACCTGGGTGTCAAATTTATACTTTGACGCACGTCAGCGAAAACCACTGGTGAGAGTCTTTTTTTTTTACTCAAACCAATGCGCCACGTCGTAAAGTAAAACGATGTTAATGCAGCGAAAATTACTTTTATCTGGTTTATGACGTTGCAAACCAGATACTTGCCATTTTCTGACGCTATAGCGTTAAAAAGTGGCACAAACGCTGCAAAATGTGCAAAGGAGGCCCAAAATGGATTCCAGAAGCTATGAGCGACCCCAGGAGTATGACAACCGACCAGGAACGAGCCAGGAGGACCCACACAAGACCCAGGAGAGGGAAAAGAAGAAAAGGAAGTGTTGGTTCACTACAGAGGAGCATGAAATACTGGTGAAAGAAGTGACAGAACACCAGGACCAACTTTTTGTCACCTCTAAATTGCCAATTGGGAGGAGAGAGGCAATTTGGCAACAAATTGTCGATAAGATCAACAGTGTGGCAGAAGTACGGAGAACAGTCACCGAGTGCAAGAAACGCTGGCATGACTGCAATTGCAGGACCAAGGAAAAGATGGCCAGGAACAGGAAGGTAGCCCTGCAGACTGGAGGTGGGAGTCCAGCACCGCAGAAGGCCCTGGACCACATGGAGGAGATGTTGGCAGCCCTCATCCCTGAGGAGATCATCACAGGGACTCAAGGACAGGACAGAGCAGACTACCAGGAAACCACACAGGTGCAGGGTAAGTGGCATGGGGAACAAAAATGCCTAATTGTTAACTGCAAGCAGGGTGGGGGACATACCTCCTACACAATGCATGTGAGCCATGATAATCAGGTAGTGGAAAGGGCAAAGGGGCACGGCACGGGGGCATGGGCTGTGCAGGGGAAACCTGGGGCACAGCACAACACTACACCAACAACCTTTGCATGGGGGTACTCTGCCGTGCCAAGGCTGTTTGAAAAGCAATGCCAGTTCGTGAGAGTAGGGTACAACGTAAAACTGGCCTGCTGTCACACGACAGCTGGTATTGTCACAACATGAACTAGGGCTCAATTCCCTGTCTCAGGCCATATTCTCAAGTGGCATGTACCATTGACAACAGTTGCCACTACCATCTGTGCTTTGTGTGCAGGTCAAGTAGCAAATGGCAGTTAGGTGCCCATGGATCAAACACACCCAAAATAGATGGTTCAGGATGACAACGTTATCAATCCCCTGTAATTAATGAAAATGTGCAAATCCTGTCAAATACTCATGTCTATAGGCGCAAGAAACATCAGGTATTGTTATTAACATAATGAGGTACACAGCAGTAATGTCATACCCATGCTGCACATGTCAGGGTCTAACCTGTGCCTTGGTCACAATATATGTAATGCCACCATGCACCATCTCAAGTGTCATAGTGCTAAGACAACAGCATTGAGGGGGAGGACATATGTGTGTAGGAAGGCGAACACACCCGCACAGTCATAAGAGGAAATGGAACACTGCTAGGACCATCAGTGCAATCCAATGTAACACACATTCCACAACATCAGCAATACAGACTACCACTGCTGACACCTGTACTGTGCCATGCCAATGCAATACATAGTATATGCTAGGTCTCTGCAACATATAGGTGGATGTGAAATATCTGAGACTGGGTCAGTTCCAGATTGTTAAGTGTGGTGCAAGTACCATCAGAACACCCACAGCCAGTGCAAGGCCACACCATGATAATGGAAGTAGACGGAGGGTTGAGTAGGACAATAAGGTGGCAACATTTAATTTGGGCAGAGCCTACACCTAGAGGATGTGACACTGACATTTCCCCAAACTGCCCACACTACATGTGACATGCAGGTGGGGCATAGGCCTGGGAGAATACTAATATTGATGACAGGAACAATGAACAGGAAATAAGATCACAATGTGCAACTAATAGGAAGTCAGGTGCGTCACATTACAAATGCCACAACACAGACAATTTAATTGTACAATATCTCATTGCAGAGGACGAAGGCTCTCCTGGGGATATGCCTGTCCTGGACTTCCCTGATGACATGGATGACGAGCTGACAAACACCAGCCAGTAGACCCTCCAAGATGTCCTTGGAACTCTCCAGACCCCATCTTCAGTCACAAGGAGGAGCACAGAAGTAGCAGCCATCACAGAGTGCCCACCCACCACCCCAATTTTACGACCTACCAGCTCCAACCCAGCTGAGGACTCAGACGACATTGGCGCCAGCTTTGAGAGGACTGTAGTTGGTGTACAGCGGGAGCTGGAAAAGGAGGTGCGGGTGGGGATGCAAAATATGGCAGCCAGCCTAGAGGGGGTGTGTTCGTGCATGATGTCATCTGCAGAACAGGCAGCAGCCATGCAAGGGCGAACATCTATCTTGCAGGAATTTCAACAAAGTGTGAAGGAAATCAGCACATCAGTAAGGGTGTTGCCACAACACCTCGCACACCAAACCTTTCACTGCGTGCACGAATGCAATATTGACCCCCTCAGGGCCGACCTCACTGCCTACCACAGTGATGTAGCTGCTATACTTAAAACCCTGCAGTACTGCCCTTATTAGCCTCACAGTTGGCAGCTACTGAGATTTCTGATTTCACGTCTTCAAACACTGAAGTGTGGTTTGCTCCTTCAAACCCACCACACCAAGGGCAGAGGAGATGACACACACATCAGAAGATGAAGATGTGGAACAGATCACCTTCACCTGTAAGAGTACCCGGTAGCACAAGTCCATGCCAAATGGGCACTTACATTCAAGGTCCTGTGCTTCGTAACATGCCCGTCTTGCAACAGCTGCTCACATGCACTGTTCTCCAGCACACTGTTTACCTTGACACTATGCTCTGTGATTGTCTCTCACTACCTCATTGGCAATTCATGTTCCTCTGCACTGTATGAAACTTCACCCCAGCATGTCCAATGACTTGTCCCTTTGCACTTGTGTAGTATCACAATAGAATGCATCACACTAATAGAATCACAATCCTGGACTATGTAAATATTCCACTACAGCACTTTAAAATAAATAGCACTTCCACAACCACTTTGTCTCTGTGTAATGTGGCACATCAACCGTGTAGGAGATTAGTGTGAATGTCTCATGTCAATGGCCATAGAATGTCAATACAACTGCCTTGAAAGATTGTGGGCTGATAACTATGCCCCGGGGTCTAGATTGTACCATTATCTGCCCTTCCTGAGGGTTATTTCTGACGTAAATAGAAAAATTACAGTATATTGCTGGGTTGGACAGAATAAGTCTGCTTCAAGGGATGTCTAAGCAGAAAATCAATGTCTTCAAATTTTTCTTCTAGACAATCTTTAGGTTTGTGACATCTGACTCTAAAAGTTCATCGCACACACACCATACAGCAGGAATGGATGTGTACGAGTGTATGGACAAATATGTAACCTGGCAGTACAATGTAAGAAATGATAGGTGTGACCTATGTATATTATACTATATAAGATGATGCCATCACTCACCTTATGAGGGTTCACAAGAACATCAGGCTGCAGGCAGACGTACCACAGTGCCCAAGATTCCAATTCTGGTCTCACAGTATGACAGATTGAAAACATACATCCAAACTTAGCAACACATTGGGAACCATAGTAACCTTGAGTGGTGGGTGCAATGGATGGCAGATGCATAGAGAAGTAGCTTTGGTGGAGCTGCCAATGTGAAAGCTCAATTGAGATTTGGATGCAGGATGGAACACAAATGCAAATACTAAATTGACACTGTTCACCCATGCCAAGGCCCTGATCCCCAAGCGTAGGACACATACTGTAAAGGAGTTCCTAAGTATTTATTTAACAGTAAAAAAGGATAATACAACTCGGGGAAATACCTTAACTAACCTAACCTATCCTAACTACACATTACCCACAACTGGCCCTAACTACTCTAAGCTAAACTTACTTATCACATTTAACTAAACACTCTAAACATCAACCCCCAGCCTCCCTTATATGACGGGACACATGGAGGCCAAAATATACTAACCTAAACACATACAATCTTATCCTAAACAATTATATTTTTTTGTATGTTTTTTTTATATATTTTTAGGTATTTTTATACACAAAATCCCCAACATCATTCCCCACCCACCAACCCACAAAAAACACATGTAAAAATATCATACCCTCCAACCCACTTATACTAACTAAACTAACAGCCTATTCTAACCTAACACTAAGCCCCCTAAACCCACTAAATATGAGAACCAGGAGGGGAGGAAATAATGGCTGAGGGTCCAACATTTACAAGATTGCCCTCCGCAGGATCTTTGTTATCCCACGCACTCTTCTGCTAATGTGGGACACCTCCTGCTGCAGTCTGTCCATTCTGCGCAACATCCGTTGCATGTCACGTCGCATGTTCCTAAATTCATCATTGTCAATGACTGCAGCAAGGGTGGTCTGTGGGCCACTTGTGGAGGGTTGTGCTGGTGCCATGCTTGGAGGGGAAGGTGCATGGGCTGCTGTCAGTGATCCAGGAGCGGATGATATTGAGGGACCTGCTGTGGTGGCTGTCATCCTTGGTGCCACTTGGGTCGGAGTGGTAGTTCTTGTGGTGGCGGCTGTTGTGGACAGGGATGGGCCCCCTTGGGCAAATGCCGTCCAGACCCCTGTGGCTCTCTCATGGCGATAACGCCGTGCCATGTGGCAAAACCCAGAATCAACATCCAGAATGCGGCAGTAACCCATCGCCCTCCTCTGGAATTCTCAGATCTGATTGGCATCCATATTGGCTGCTGTAAAAAAAGATAAAGCCAAACAGTAGTTACATCATTGTGTGATACAGCTACTGATGATATTCCCAAAAATCCTCAAAATTAGCTTAAACAGGCCAAATCACAGTACAGATCACAGATTGTCCCTGAGAAAGTACATGCCAACACAGCCTACACATGTCCTATCTAACAGCACAGAAATGCTCAAAAAGATGTGTACCTACTTAAATGATCTATGCATCATTGTTCTTCCATTATTCACAGAACAAATGCTGCAAGTACTCCACATGTGACAGGTCAACTAATGACTATCTTCTGGATGACAATCAAGGGCCACAAGATCTGTGATTTGTAAATGGAATTGGCAGGATGGTGTGTAGTTGCTAATCATGAGGGGGTATCGTAGGTTGGAACAAATGATTTTTTGAATTACAAGTCTGTGTTCTACACTGGGATCCTCACACCTAGGTACACATATTTCATAACCCTAAGCCTGTGCCTCGGGGGGAATGGACATGCAACACATACTTTCAAACATCAAGGACAGCCAGGAAGCTTTGGACAGCTGTCCATGGGTTTAGTCAGTCCACCACAGGTAAGGAGGGCTGCCTACTAGGATAGACACAAACATTGTACAATCACATCCACATTTATGTTCCTAATTGCAGACAATTGTCCACATGTTATGGTATCACTAATACCTTTCCTAAAACAAGCACATAGATGCAAGTCCGTCCCCATTTGGGCTTGAGCTGCATGCACACCTATGACATTGTACTCATGTGCCACATAAACGTAGCAGAACATGTGGAGCTAGATGCTGCTAGGAAGTCAAACATACAGTCCTACATGTTCATTAGTTAACAAGGAGGCTCAAGTCTGTGGGTAATCCTTCGGCATCCCTGCTCTGTGTGATTCAGGGTATGACTTGATGACTAAATCATGAAAATGGCTACCTCCAAAATTGTCATTGCAAAAAATGTAACAACAAATGTCACCCTGTTCACCTGCCCCTGACTACAGCGTTGCACTACAATCCCAAATTGTGACTCTACGCCACTGATTGTCCAACTCAAATATTGAAAAACAAGTTAAACTCCAGTCAAGTCACATATCAGATCATGTGCCAGCACATCATACCTTGCCATGTGTCTGACACACAGAAGTCAATCACACAACAGCTGCAAACACAACACAGAACTAACATATCAACACTTACTGGATATGTCTGGGACTGCAAATCGAGTCACTTCTCCAATTGTGTAGGGGGCAGGTCCACGTGTAAGACATGCAAGGGTGAAATGTGCTCAATGTCTGCGCACTGTACAACACTTGGAAGAAAAAAAATACTGTGTTTGACATTATATCTGACAGTCCAGCCCCTCAAGCATGATGACACTCCAACAGACATACCACTGCAAACATATATTGACCCTGTCACTCCAGTGAGTGATACACACACATATGCACACATGCAGTGGCCTTAACATTCATGTGGTGACAAACATGATTACTCATTTGGTTGCAGATTCATTTATAGAGTGCACTCCATTTATGCATTTGTTGTTATGAGAGACATGCAAAGCCACGTTCCTGGTGCACTGCAATACCAGTCACTCAGGTATTGTGGCTTGTGCATCAAGGGACAATCAGTTACTGTGTGATGCTCATGTGGGTTGAGTTTAGCTCATGAATTATTATGCTTTCTATGGTCCATTAAATGTGTGCCTGTGTTGTCTGTAGGTTACATATGCCACATTGCCAGTGTACCCAGAGCCAGATATGCCCCCTATGACACCATAATGGCAGGGATCCTGTGTGTTACTTGATGACAATCTTACGCTAAACATGGATTGGCCATTTATCTAAATTAATACAACAAAGAAATATATGCTGATAGTATCTATTTTGGTCATCCGTGACAGAATGCATGGGCACAGGTGTAGTCATTGCACCTGAAATGTGTCACTCATTGCCCTGTGTACCTATATCGGGTATTGGAGTTCACAGTTAGCCACATTCATTATCTTACATTAGCCAAGTTGGCTGATCTGTGGGTATACAACAAACTGACACTGTACCATAATGGAAACATGGTTTAGCAAATGTCCTACTGTGGCTATCTTGATGAGGTAGGTCTCAATTTGTATGCACTTTGGGAATGGCAGCAGTCAAAGGAATGCTGGTCTGCTGATCTTAGCATACACCCATGTCTGTGATAGCCTTCATACTGGGAAGTTAGCTGTTGTACATATGCTGCACTAGATCAGCAGGGTTGTACCAAACGTAAACTAGCAAACTATTTTGGCACCTTATATGTATGATGGAATCGGTCAGGGGTCCCATGCACAACATCATGCAAGTAATAAATTGTGACCATGCATTCACCAAGTTCAGGTATCCCATGATGAACCAATAACTTATGCGAATTGCATGGCTATAAAGTGACACAGATGGCAAATGCATCAGCTCTGTTCCAGCAATTGTGCCCACAGGAACAGTGAAAAGAGAGCCAGATATATTTTTCTATCCTCAATTTGTAGCATATGCTTCATGTTTAACGCTACTGCTATGGAAAGTAGCACCAAACATTTAGATATGAACCCGTGTGCATTATTTTGGCATCCATTTCTAATTTAAATGCTGCACAAACCAAGTCAAAGTATCAGCCTAAGATATTACCAGAGGTTAGGAAGAACTTTGTACGCATGGCCAGGAATACAGTTCAGACATGTATTCCAAATAATTGGGGACTACATTAATTCCTTTCTTTAGCTTGTGAAATATATCTCTTTCTTGGTACACTCACAGACCATGAATGAAACATAAGTTAGAGCAGCATTACCATCATCTATTGAGGTCGAAGTAGCCATAATTGACAAGATCAAGTTGTGTTTTGTAAGTTTGTGCAGCTGTTGTGTCATCAAATGACGGTAATGTGCAGCAAAGATTGTATAAATCAGGGCCTCTGTATATTTAGCTTGCATTCTACTTGTCCACAAACATTGCATGCAGCTTGTCAACAAATCTGCTACTGTCACTACAAGCATTTAAATGTGCACACTAGTCTGAATTGTACTCACCAACAGGGACACCAATCACCAAACCCAGGTGGTCCAGCAGGTCTTGCTCTCTGGCAACAAGGTCAGCCCAGTGATGATTGAGTTGGTGGTTGTTGTGCGGTGTGTTGAAAATTCTCCTCAGATGGTACAGTACCTTGGACCACTTGAGCCTCCTCACCTCCATGTGATACCCCTGTATCACCCTGCCACCAGCCTATAACATTAGGGGGAGGAAGTGGCACGCCAGCCAAATGAATGCCCCCAGCTCCTCCTCACCCATTCTCCCCTGACGTGGCCTACCCAACATGACAGAAATAATAGGTATAGGAAAGGCTACAGAGGAAAATACAGGGAAAAGAGGAAGGAAAATGAAAGTTAAGTAACCCGCAAACAGCCCAACAATCCCCAAACGAACAATACCCACTACACACTCCCAACAGTACAAAGACAAATATTGAGACGAAAAATGACAAAAACACACTCACACTGAATAACTGAGACAATTACAATAACAACAGATGACAAATAGGATGGCACACAGGAGACAAAAGCATAATTGGGACAGGCAAAACTCTCAGCACAGCCACACAGTCTAGAAGAATCACAGACTGCAAAGTGAAAGTACACCCACTGTACCATTTCTGTAAACAGGGTATCTTATTACATCACTTTGTGTCTCAAATGTGGTGCGTTTTTATTATGATGCATGAAAAAGTTATGACGCTTAAGGGCTGTGCGTCAATTTTTTTTCTCACAAATGCTTGACAATTTCCCCGCATTCATAGTTCCATATATGTTTCATTGATAAACAATTTCATGGGGTACAGTGTAGGAATTACCGCTAGGGCCCAATGGATGTATAATGGCTGTGAGCGTCATTTTTCAATGCATGTGCGGCAAAATTTGATGCATTCGTGTCTTTTTTTACACATTTGCGTCAAAATATCTGTCTTAGCTGTCTTTGTGTCATTTCTCTCATTTGTAAGGTACATGAAGCTGTAACTGTACAGAGATAGGCTGTTTGCACCTGCATTGTGTGTTCCAGTGTTTGGGCACATGTGGCAGACCACACTACTGCGGACCATAATACTCATGTTGTTGTACCGGATGAGAACTCTTAAATTACGCAACAGCAACCCAAACATTTAGAATATAAAATTGTATTCTCAAATTTGAGCACGTGGTGTGTCAATAGAGGATAGCAAGGCTACGCAACTTAATACATTCACTCATGGCCTGTGTGCTTATGTCTGTGTATTGGCTATTTCAATGGTTGTTGTTGTGCCTCTGTGTGAATGTCACAAGACGTGTTTTGCATAATGTGCTTTTATGCATGTGTTGTAAATGTGGATAACCATTAGATGCCATTCAGTGTGGTACATCAGTCAAGATATGTGTTTGTCATACCTGTAGCATCTAATGCTGTGTGAACTTCCCTGACTTTTGGGACCAAACATCTCCCTTGACAAACGATGCACAGGATAGATAGAGGACGGTTGATAATGTCAATGTTACAAGGGTAAGCCGTCACATGTACTGGAAAGTTGGATACCACTTCCTGGTCACTTGTTTGTATACTATCCATGAGTCAGGCATTTGAACATGCTAGGTAGGTACAGTGTTTGTGACACTGAGTCCCAAAATCAATCCAAAAATGTAATGTTACACCACAGTTTGAGTCATATAAAGGACCTATGTTTCTCCTGTGGTAGTGGAGGACCAGCAGACCATGCTGCATATGTTCAGATATTTCCAGTGGTTCATTGAACAAATGTGTCCAGGTCAAGTGTGTGGCCATGTGTACCCAGTGTCACTATTGGCCTCCATGTTGTCACAGTTACATGGAGGTCTAGTCACGAGTCTGTGGAACCATTCCCTGAATAAACAGAGTATCCTTCAAAGCAGATTTTACCAAAAGCCAAAGAGAATTTGACGACACACATGGGGATAGTCCAGCTATGGCACTGCAGAACTTTTATGAGGCTGACAATAGGGCAACGCTGGTGTGCTCACAAACTTTATGGATCAGTAATATGAAACAGGCAGGTTTCATCCCAACATTTGTACACAGGGTAGCCTCTAAAATTCCCACTGCAACAGGGAACATCAGTGCCTCTGTGCTGATTAATCTCACAGCTAGTTGCCACGCAAGCACCATCACTGGGTTGCAGCCAATGAGAATCTGTGTGTGGACCGTCAGGGCACAAATATGTATTGTCCTTTCATACACATTAGCAACCCTTGTTTGTTGTGCTGGAGGCACCCTACAAAATCCATGCATACAGCCATAGCAGACTGTCACTGTTTGTCACTCATGAATACATGACACCCAGACAAGGGATGGGGGCTGGATTGGGCTATTTGAATACATGTCCCAGACCATGATACAATAAGTAAAATGATTACACTATACAATCTATTTGCGGATTCATCGTAGACCTACCAGACACAATACCCCATGAGGAAAGAAAGGCCATTGAAAGCAACTATGAGACAAATGTAGCCACAGGGAACCTCTATGGTAACACAAAGACAGGAACCAGTCAGGCTAACAGGATGCAGGCTCTGTCAGGAACAAACATGAACAAGGCAAATACACAGTGAGCAGATTCTGCCTGGGAAAAGCTGGGACAACACTGTGTGAACTAAAAACTGTAGAGTGATGTGAGATGTTGGTACTGCCTCAATGATTCCATGTCACCTTCATTAGAGTCCTCATCATCATTGTATGTGTCTCATGGTGTTTGACCTGCAGAGAAACACATTACACACCCCTTACACAGTACATATTGGTTGGAAGTGTGTGTGATTGAGGGTTATTGATGTGATGTTGTACGATTCATCTTCCAAGTTGTACTGCCAGTTAAGGCCATGTCATTGTCACTGTGTGGTTTCAAACTGGTCCCTTGTGGCTCTGGAGTGGCATCTGTTGTTATTTGCATCTGTCATTTGTCCATAGGTGTGTATCCCATTGGGTCAGGATATCAAACATGACTAGCAGTGCCACAACCTCAGTGTCTTCCTGACCACAAGCCCATGTAGTTGTGTATGTGTTGTATGTCCTACAGGGTTGCTGTGCTGTATGTAAATTACTGGGTTTCTGTACTTACCAACAAGTAGGCCATTTCCATATGGTCCATCCTGGAAGTGCTGATTGATGGTGCAGTGGCGGAAGATGAATGAATCATGTACACTCCCAGGATACTTTGCCATGATGTTGGTCATCAATCCCCGGTGATCCACAATGGCCTGCATATTGATGGAGTGTGTGTGCTTCCTGTTGTGGTATGGATGCTCGGTTGCAGCAGGTGGCACAATGCATACATGTGTACAGTCAAGGGCACCAAGCACGTGTGGGAAGCCGTTGATTTGGTAGAAGCCCTGTTTGGTCTCCTGCTGCTTCAGCTGTGTGATGGGGAAGCTGATGTGGTGGGGTGTGAGGGAGATGATGGTGTCCAGTACCTTGGGTAGGAAGGCAGAGAATGAGGACTTTGAGATCCCAGCAACCAGGGCACCTGTGGTTTGAAAAGAGCCACTTGCCAACATGTGGAGGACAGCTAGCAGCTTGGTCTCTGGTGGAATGATGTGGGGTGTCTGCAACCTGGGTGCCGACTGTGGCTCAATATTGTGGAGCAGCTGCTGTATGGCTTGCCAGTTTAGTCTGTACCTTGGGATGATGTCATGTTTCCTGAGCCCCTGAAGGGTTGTCCTGGTCCTGGATACCCTCTCCTGCCTCCTGCGTTGCCTTTGGGGTCCTTGTTGGTGTTGTGGAAGCTGCGGGTGTTCTGTGCTCTGAGTCTTCGTGCATGCTGGATGAATAGCACCTCCATGTCTTCCTTTTGGAGTTCTGATGTTGCTTCTGTGTGTTTTCCTTAAGTACTAGTGTGTTTGCCCCATTTTAATGCCTGCCCTGACCTAGGCATACTTTTTCATGCAAATCGGGCTATGCGCCATTTTCTGACTGCACCTCCCAGCCATGCATCATTTTTACACGGTTGGATAAATATGGCGCATGGGTGTTTAAGTCATTTTTTGGATGGGATCGCCTGCCTTGCATGTCATTAACGCAAGGTGGTTTTACGCATCCAGAAAATGACGCACGAGCAACATTTTGATGTTCGCGGGGTTGGGCGTAGAAGTATAGATATGGTGTTAGGGTTGCGCTGAATTTGCGTCAAAGAAAATGACGCAAATCCGGCGCAAGCAGAGAATAAATATGCTCATCACATCTTAACTGCAAGACCTAGATCTTGTCCACTTGCCCAGCCCTGGGGAACTCCTAATTGAGGAGTTCCTCAACTACTCTAAAGCTCACACAAGTCCTCCACAGCAAACCCACTCCTGTGCTGGCATTCCCCAGCAATCCTCGCCTCCTTAACCTCATACAGAGTAACTATGTGTCACAATGAAAATTCACAGCATCCTTTCCTAAAGGCACTACAGGAGGGCCAGTTCTACAGAAGCCAAGCCCAGACCTTCATTGTCATAAGCAAGTCCACCATGCCCCAGAAACAGAGGCACAGTGCTAGCGTCACTTGCTACAGAGACAGAGGCCAACAAAAGTCCTAGGAGTACAATTCCAGAGTGGGTCCTCTCACTCCATCAAGGGATTCATTCACTGTGTGGGTCTGTTCTTCTCCTTCTGTTATTCCCCTTGTTCTCAAATGTTCTACCCTGTGTGGGAGTTTACACTGTTTATAAATGGAGGTAGAGAATTCTAGAAGAAGGGATTCTCTGCCCAAACCAAAGATCACAGATTACCCTCCATTCCTGAGTTGCACTTTTAGGGAACAGCTAACTTGCTGTCCATCTCTCATGCATAGATTTTTCGTATAAACCTAAATGGCAGCTGAAAATAAAACGTGGATCAGTACATCTGCCTGAGTTAAGATTTGTGCACCCCGATATGGTCCCAAATGTTTGGAAGAACCAGTGTGGTTACTGGAGCCACAAGTCTGTTTGCGTTCCCTTTGGATCATGCATGAGCATCCTGACAGTGCTTGTCAGAGAGATGAAGCTCACTAGCCTTTAGGGATTTCACTCCTCCTTCATATGCCAGGAAAAGGCTAAGAACCACATGTACAAACGTTTGGAACTGTGATTTCCTCATTGTGATTCCATGCAAATCTCAATTAGGAAATCACAATTCCAATTGTAAAAAACTCCATTGAGTATCTTTTGTGATTCCCAGTGAGGCACAAATAGACCTTCCTCATTAATATTAACAAGGCAGGTCGCAATTTGCAACCCACTGGGAATCATGAAATTCACAGGGATGGTGGCCTGCTGGAGTGAGCAGACCACCATATCTGTGATTGCTTTTCGATAACGCAATCTTTTTTTTTAAACAGTCCGTTTTCCTTAAAGGAAAATGGGCTGCATTTGAAAAGTAAAAAATTAAATGTTTCACTTTCATTTTTTAAGAGAGGGTAGTGGACCGTGGGACCACTGCCTGCTCTTAAAAAATGTTTTCACTACCATTCACAAAGGGAACTGGGTTAACACCAATTTGAAATTGGTGTTAACTGCAATTGTTTTGCAACCACGTTCACAATCACAAAACAATCATACATACCACTCTGTCTCGCAGTTGGGAAGGGACGCCCTTGGCACTCCCCTTCCTAATTGCAACTCGCAAATCTATTTTGTGATTTGGTAAATAGATTACTAAATCCCAAAAGAGCATTTGTACATATCAAAGGGTCAAATGTATGACCTTTTGGGAATCATAAATGGAGAGTCGCAAAAAAAATGTACAACAGTGTTAAGTACATTGTTTATGATTCCCAATGGGGTCAGAAATTACCTACCTCATCAATATGCATGGGGTAGGTCCCAATTTGTGACCCCATTGGGAATGGCAGCACTCACAGTGATGGTGGCCTGCTGGGAACAGCAGACCACCATGTCTGTGACTGCTTTTTAAATAAAGCAGTTTTTTTTTAAAAATGCAGCTTGTTTTTCTTAAAGAAAAACGGGATGCATTTCAAAAAGAAAAATTTAAAGTTTTCTTTTCATTTTTTTCAGAGTAGCCAGTGGTCTGTGGGACCACTGCTTGCTCTGAAAAATATTTTTGCTACCATTCACAAAGGGGAAGGTGTTAACTATGATTTTACTGTGACCGCATTCATGGTAGCAAAACAATAAGAGTCTGATTCGGTATTTGGAAGGGATGCCCTGAACACACCCCTTCTTATACCGAATCGCAAAACCCAAATTGCAATTAGATAACAAGTTACCGAGTCACAATTTGGCCTTTGTACATCCTCAAAAACATTTTTCTAGTCACAAACAGGCTAATTCTGCGAGTCAGCCTAATTGCGACTAGAAAAATGCTTTGTATATGTGGCCCTAAGCTCCATGGTTGGGTCTGTTGTTCCAGGCAGAGCTTTGAACTTCCAGCAGGCCAGCAGAATAACTAAAAATTTGAAGTCGAAGCCGGCTTTCTGAACATATGACTTCCACTAAGGCTGCTGTGGGGGATCTAGGACAAATATTTTACAACTGCACATGTAAAGTAAAACTAGTTCTGGATTTGCATTAGTGATGCAGAAACTGCTATGAAATTATACATCAATGCCTTTCCTAGCTAGTGGCAATCAACAGCTGTATTTAAGGCAGACTGTGATTAAAAATATTTAAACGCAAAAGATTTTTTGCTTCATTCAAGAAGAAAGGGTTAATAATTCTTGGATTTCCAAATGAATTGGAAAGCCCTAGCAGACCACAACCAATTTATTTTGGGTCTCATCTTTCACAGTTCTACCTGTGCGCTGATGCCAAACATTGTTGGACTAGCTATCACTCTCCTCTCCTTTATGAATGTACACACGTATGTGCATCTTTTCACTTGCAGTCAGCAAAGAACATATTACCTCCATGCACATCAGCAGTCCTTATTTTAAAATGCAACGTGGATATTGGATATTCCAGCTCAAATTAATTTTGGACAGAAACTTACAGTAGGTGATATTCAAATAGAGAGACTCACTCAGAGCAGAAGGGTATTGGAGATGTATGCTTGAAAACTCGAGGTACTATCATTGGGGGTGGGGGGGTGGAGAGTGGACTGTTTCTAGAGATATTTTAGAAAACTGGAAACACTACCATTGAAAATCTCTTAACACTGTTGTCTTAATGCAATTATTGGGTAAGTTTGGCTGATTGCCCTTAAAGGACAGTGGGAAAACTTACCTCTGCCCCTTTTCCCTAAAATATCTTTGTCAGAGGGCATCTTCACTCTGTGTACCCATGTGATTGCCAATATCCTGAATAGGCACAAGTCTGCCATCCAGTGATGCTTCAAAGCCCATGGGTAAGAGGCACAAGGTGGAGTGGATCAGCATGCCATGAATCCATTCCACAAAGGTGGCAGCCAAACCTAGACACCCATGCAACATTGCTTTGATTTCACAGAGTGGGACTCCCACAGCACCAGGCCAAAGAAATGCCTGTGGCACAGCAATATCTTCTTTTTGTAAAGCTACAGAAGTGGGGGAAAATCTAAAATATACCCACATGCCATTTTGTCACTATTGAGCAGATTTAAAAAAAAACATCAAAAGTTGTTGCATTAGGCTAGGAGGAGAGCGCTTTGCAGAGCCATATTTACTAAATATGGCCTGCTGCTGACTCCTTTTCCTCCTCTGCCTAGTGCCACACAAACAACTTTGCACCATAATGTAAAGGCGTGTGTGTGATGTCTAACATATGTTTTGCACTAGAAGAGTACAATTACAGTATAAAGGGCCAGATGTATCATGTTATCCAATAGCGATTACCTAATTGCGATCGCAATTAAGTAATCTCTATTGGAATGTATGAAATTACTGCGATTCGCAAGGGCTCGCAAATGGACCTACCTCATCAATATTCATGAGGTAGGTCGCAATTTGCAAGCCATTGCGAATGGCTACAATCACAGGGATGGTGGCCTGCTGGGCTCAGCAGACCACCATGTCTGTGATTGCTTTTCAATAAAGCAGTCTTTTTTTTTTTTTTAATGCAGCCTGTTTTTCTTAAAGGAAAACAGGATGCATTACAAAATGAAAAATGAAAAGTTTTCTTTTCATTTTTTAAGAGTAGGCAGTGGTCCATGGGACCACTGCCAGCTCTTAAAAAACGGTTTTGCATGCATTCACAAAGGGGAAAGGGTTCCTTGGGGACCCCTTCCCCTTTGCGAATGGGTTACTACCTACTTGATGTAGGTGGTAACTGCAATTGTTTTGCGACCGCATTCATGGTCACAAAACAATCATTCATACCTCTGCGATTTGGTACTAGGAAGGGACGCCCTTGACACGCCGCTTCCTAATACCGAATCGGTATGTAGTCGCAAATACAATTTGAGATTCGGTAACAAGTTACCAAATTGCAAATTGAACTTGTTACATACCAAAATGCATTTTTGCTCTTGCAAACCATTGCAAAAATGTTTGATACATCTGGCCAAAAAAATTCTCTGCATAGACATTTTGTAAAACATTTCACGAATTGGATGACTATTGTACAGGTCATGTGTGAAATGCAAGGAGAAATAAAATGTGTTTTCCTCCTGTAAGAAAGCCTCAATGTAGTAACTTCTTTTTACCCAAAGACCAGCCCAACAACTTTAGTAGGAAGAGCTTTGTGTCAAAAACCATTGGTGGTGGCCTCAGAATACCCTAGTACCACCGAGGAACGCCTAATAGACGAAAAATAGCACAAAACATCACATTGCGTCATCAAACACTATTTTGGATACAAAAAGGGCACTTTTTCAATGGAGGAAAAGTTTTGTACTGGACAATAAATGCCATATCAAAACTTGACACCACTTTGCATCATTGTGGGACTTGGCAGAGATGTAAAGTCTTGATAAATCTTCCCCTCAATTTGGTAGTTGTCAATATATACGCAATGGCGTAACAAAACTTAGGGAGGCCCCCCAGCAAAGTACATAGAGTTGCCCCCTCCAGACTTACTCAGGACTATTTAATATGGAGAAAAACATTTGTTGAACGCTAAATGAAGGGAGACACCAGTAGTCAAACTAGTGACACCAACATTGTCATTGGTAGTGGCAATGCCGAGAAGAAACAAAGGTTGGCTGTAAGAGCTATGCAGCCTTGATATTTGAAGACACACATATGGAGTGATGCTCAAACTAGAGTTGCAATGTGACATTAGATTTATTTTTTCAGTTGTGCTATTAGACAGGAACCAGCTGCGGCCTTGTACATACAAAATCATGGTTTATTGGTTTATTTCTGGCTAAAATGTAGAAGGCCCTTGACATGTCTCTAAGTCACCTCAAAATCTCCTAAACAGTAGCCATTTAAGCATTTGATGGTTCTCTTGACACTGGAAAGCATGTATGACTGATAAGGTTTGGCATTTTGATTTATAAGATGTGTAGTCATTGACTTTTTCGAAGTCCAAGATGGTAGACTGGCCTTTTTTGGAAGGAGTTTAATTATGTGACCTCCCAGTGAGTTATTGACAGGATCATTAAGGCCCTGACACTAGACATAAATAGGCAAAAGTCATGTCTGCTTCATTAAAACGTACTGACGCCCAGATTTGTACTTTTTGATGCAAAACTGCGCTAACGCTAACTGGTGAGAGAGGTGACGGAGCATCAAAATCAACTCTTTGTCACCTCAAATTTGCCAATTGGAAGGAGAGAGGTAATCTGGTAGCAGGTTAGGGATAAGATCAACAGTGTGGCAGAGGTCAGGAGAACTGTGACTGAGTGCAAGAAACACTGGCATGACCGCAAAAGAAGGACAAAGTAAAAATTGACACAGAACAGGAAGGTAGCTCTGAAATCTGGAGGTGGGAGTCCAGCACCACAAGAGGACTTGGATGAGATGGAGGAGATGGTTGCAGCGTTCATCCCGGAGGAAATTGTCACAGGAATATAAAGACAGGACAGCGCAGAATACCAGGACACACCACAAATGCAGGGTAAGTTGCATGGGGCAAGTATATGCTTAAATGTCAAGTGCAAGAAGGGGGATGCACATAGGACTCACACAATGCATGTCAAAGGAGCGCAGAGGGACACAATGCACATTAAGCAAGTTGCATCATGCCAACGTAAGCTACACATGTACCTACGCCTTGGTAGTGCCATGCATCATTGACACATACACAACCTGGACATATTTAGAACACCACGCCTAAATACCTACATGTATAAATGCAGCACATGGGTTGGATGGCATGCATAATCACAGTGCCACTGGTTGTGGCATCGCAATATCCCTTGCATGTAGTAACATCAACACCACCAACATGACCAAGACCTCAGAGACCAGGTAGTCAGTCAACACCATTCCTGGGGTTACTTCATAGTGATGTCCCTTGTAGTAACACCTTGCAACTTCCTTGCCTTTTTGCCCAAACGCATGCGTGCTGCATCTCACAGCACACAAGTCATTGTAACCGTCCCAACAGTACCCAGGCATGTGCCCATCGCACCACCACACCGCACATAGATAACACATTCACATGAGGCAGCCATCTCTACATAATGCAGTCAGGGTGTTCCCCGAGTGCATGGAACAATGAACTCAACAGGAGCTGGGGGAATAGCAGGCTGGACCTGTATCATTCGTAACATGCCACTACCCAGACCAACTAAACTGAAGTTGTAGTGAACCACACATCTTGATGCTGAACTGAAATGTGCCACTACAGAAAATATGTACCACAGATAGCAAACAGTAGGTCATAACAGTCGCAGGCTGAGCCCACAACTACTCTGACACAACCATGTCAGACACATGGGAATGGGTAAAGAAACACACACATAAAACACATGGGGTATGACTGTGAACATAATGGCGGATAATTCCACATCAACGAGCCGGTGATGGTGCATGGGCAAGCCCAGTGTTGGCAAGACAACCAGTGCAGTGTACCCTTTGCAGTTGGCAGTATGAGTCACACGTTGGTATGGCTGCTGGAAATCTGTCTGCTCATGGTAGCTCTGTGGGGCACTTAGTAAACATTCTTGATAGATCAAATAGAGTAAGTGCCAGTTTTGGCCTGCATTGGGTATAACAGGACAAGCTGCACTCAGCCCTGCAAATCAGGCAGTGGAAAGGGCAAAGGGCCAGGGTATGGGACCTCCTGCACTGCCCATGCCAAGTGCATGGGCTGTGCAGGGGCACCCAGGGCCACACCACACCACATCACCAACAACCATTTCATGGGGGTTACACCGCCATGCAAAGGCTGGTGGAAATGCAGAAACAGACCTAGAGGGTAGTGTTGAATGTATCACTGGTCTGGTGTCACAGGACAGATGCCATAGCCAATCTGTAAGCTGCTGATAACCTGTCATGTCCAGTGCATTGGCCCATGGGGTATTCCACATTGACAACAGTTGCCACTACCACCTGGGCTGTTGGAGGTGGTCAAATACACAATGGCAGTCAGGTGCCCCTTGGACTGATGCACATGAATTGAGAACTTGCTTCAGGACCTGACCTAAGTACAACACATTTTAAATGGCTATGTCCATACACTCATTTACCATCAGGCACTGTAACCATACAGAATGATGTACACAGCAGAAATGTCATACCCATACTGCCCATCCCTGGGTTCAACCCTGTGCTTGTGTCAAATGAGCCATACTGTCAGCATGCTACACTTATATAATATAGTATACGGAGGGCTGCATTGAGGGTAGAACATAGGTGTTTAGTAAAGCAAACAACCTACACAGACAAACTGAACTCTGCCAGGTCGATGAGTGCCATAAAATGTAGCACACAAATACAAACGACAACATGAGGAGCCATCAATGGCAACAAGAACACAGAGGCCCGTATTTATACTTTTTTACGCTAAACTGCGCTAACGCAGTTTAGCGTCAAAAAATTTTGCGCCGGCTAACGCCATTCTGAAGCGCCATGCGGGCGCCATATTTATTGAATGGCGTTAGCCGGCGCAAGCAGACCGGCGCCGCCTGGTGTGCGTGGAAAAAAACCACGTACACCAGGCAGCGCCGGCGTTGGGAAAAATGGCGCTAGGGCGTCTTAAAAATGGTGCAAGTCAGGTTGACGCAAAAAATCGCCTCCACCCGATTTGCGCCATTTTTAACGACGCCCAGACGCCATTTACATGACTCCTGTCTTAGTAAAGACAGGAGTCATGCCCCCTTGCCCAATGGCCATGCCCAGGGGACTTATGTCCCCTGGGCATGGTCATTGGGCATTGAGACATGTAGGGGGGCACAAATCAGGCCCCCCTATGCCAAAAAAAAAAATACAAAAAAAAAATTATTATACTTACCTGAACTTACCTGAATGTCCCTGGGGTGGGTCCCTCCAGCCTTGGGTGTCCTCCTGGGGTGGGCAAGGGTGGCAGGGGGGGTCCCTGGGGGCATGGGAGGGCAGCTGTGGGCTCATTTTGAGCCCACAGGTCCCTTAACGCCTGCCCTGACCCAGGCGCTAAAATCCGGCGCAAATGCGGGGTTTTTTGCCCCGCCCACTCCCGGGCGTCATTTTTGCCCGGGAGTATAAATACAACGCATTTGCGGCGCAGTCATTTTTTTAGACGGGAACGCCTACCTTGCATCTCATTAACGCAAGGAAGGCGTTCACGCAAAAAAATGACGCTCTTTCCTCATACTTTGGCGCTAGACGCGTCTAACGCCAAAGTATAAATATGGCGTTAGTTTTGCGCCGAATTTGCGTCGAAAAAAACGACGCAAATTCGGCGCAAACGGAGTATAAATATGCCCCAGAGTCCCTGCAATGCCATCCCTGGGGTGGTGCAAGGTCTCAGCCCAGAATGGGTATATGTGAAACTGTGACAGGTGAAAATTGCCATGTGTGGTGCTGTGGCATGAGAACAGAAAAACCCATTGCAAGGCCTCACCATGCAAATGGATGCAAAGGGAGGGTAGAAAATGAAAAGATGGGGTTAAGCCACAAAAAGGATAGAGAACACACTTAGAAGATATGACAAAGCCAATTGTGCCAACTGGGCTTTCATTCATGTGACACGCAGGTGGGGCATAGGGCTGTAGACTGCAGCTATGATGTACTGGAACAATCCTTTGGAACTAAGGGGCACATCATAGACCCCTAGAGCCACAGGAGCGGCACTTCTAGTGACACTCCCATGGCGCTAAGCACTGCAACGTATTGACAAGGTGGTGCTAAGTCACTTTTTTGTGGCTTAATGTCACCTTGGAAATATGGACCCTTCCTGATCATCACTGTGCGTGGAAGGTGGTGCAAAGGGTGTTGCTGTGGGCGTGTCACAGAGGCACCCATTAAATGTTGATGCTGCCTCAGATGAATGGAATTCTGTCAACTTGAGGCATGGTCAAAATTCTAACGCCAGCCTGAGGGGTGGCATTAGCCTTGTGCAATGAGGAGGAATACATTCATGCCTCCTCCTTTTCTGCTTTTCCAATGTGTGCTGCTGTTGTGTAGCCATTTTAGAAACAGCTCTATGCACGTTAGTTTAACACACTAGGCCGCTGTGCACTTTAACCTAGATATATTTTATTCGGCTTCGCATTGTTATTTTTACAATAACCAGTTTTACGGTCTTGTTTTATTTTCATCTATCTAACTGTTTTTGTTTACCCCGGCACTGTTTTCTCAAACAAGACATTCTTGACAACTCTGTGCTTCATTCAAGGATGCAGTTTGGTACATTGCCGGTGAACGTGGTAGAAGTTTAGTCTCCAACATTCATAGAAAATACACATCCTTACTAGGGACATTTTCTTAGAACATCAGCTGTGTTATTATAAAAACACTTCCTAGTCCCATTACACTTTAAGAGGGAGATTCCAGCAAAGGAACCACGACTGTATGCTGATTGCTGAATGCTTTGCTACAGATGCTAATGCAGACCACATGCCTTTGCTCAGGTATGAGGGTTGATGTCCTCCCGGGGGAACCTGAAAGGCAGAATTAGAGCTTAACACGGTGTGCTCAGATTATGACTTAGATAGGAAATAGTCCATCGGTTATAGTGACAATATGATAGCGTTATTCTTATGCTTCACTATTCTCGTCACCATTTTAATACTGTCATGTTGTGTCATCCTGGTTATTGCAGCTCACGCTTTGCTATCTAAGATGCAGTTGTTTTATTAAACCAATCATTGAAACATATACTGCTTCTGTCTGTCATTTATATATGAGACTGAATTGTGAATGAGAGAACCGGATGTGACCTGAGTGACCACGACTTCCCTAAGAAGACTAATATGTCATGCCCTCGGCTGCCCAATCATCCCTATCCTCTGGTAGAGATGAGGCACTGCTAGTTAGCCGGAGCAAAAACCCGGATTTAGAGCGACAGGTGTCACCCACAGTGGGTCAGACTCAGTCTCCCACTCCGTGAACGATCTTGCTGCTCAAAATCCGGTAGTCTCATTAGAATAATGAGAGCCTTTGTGACATGCCGTCACCGATGTTTGGTCAGGCTCTAATTTTCGGGTCCTCCGGAGCATCTCTGTCTCATTATACATAATGACACCTCAATGCCCTATTCGGAGATGTCCGTGGTGCTGAGGATTTCCACCACAGCTGTGCAGGTGATATCACTACTACTAGAGGTTGTTCAAGGTTGAACTTTAAAAGGAAAATCCCATTTTGGTGTGCCTTCTCTGAACTCATAGGGCCTGATTACAACTTTGGAGGAAGGTGTTAATCCGTCCCAAATGTGACGGATATACCACCAGCCGTATTACGAGTCCATTATATCCTATGGAACTCGTAATAAGGCTGGTGGTATATCCGTCACATTTGGGACGGATTAACACCTCCTCCAAAGTTGTAATCAGGCCCATAGTGTTACTATCATGGCGAATCCCCAACAGGTAAAAATAACGGTTAATATGAGACAACCTCTAATAGCACATTTACTAGCGAATGGCCTAACGGCCAGGGGGATCTAGTCACATTTGTGGTGGACGCCCATGAAGCTTATAGAACAGAACTTTTTTACTCTTGGGTCACATTTCCAGCGGTTGATGGGAACACAAATACATTTCACCAATATACACCTGCGAATGCGCCTGGAAAATACAAAGCATATGCATATTTAGAGATAACTCTATCTTATCAAGAACATAATAATTGGCTTGATGGCGCCCTACCCCACACAATATTACCAGTAAGGTTAGGTCCACTAAGTAATGATGGTCCTACCTGCCCTTTATTGGCCACCTATATACCACATCCTGGAGTTGGAGTCATTAAGCCTTCTTTCTCGCCCCTTGTTCCAGAGGAACTCGCTGAATCCTTTTCCTTTGAATGGGCTTTGTCACAACCACCTGCATAATACAGAAATCACATGGGATGGGATAAAGAATCCCCCTACCATGTAATTCCAATTAAAAGTGAACATCAGCCACAACCGCAGTATCCTACAAAACATGAAGCATAAGGACCAGTGAGAGAAATACTCACGCAATTAGAGTACCTGGGTGTGATTGAATCTTGTGTCTCGCCAATGAACAACCCATTATTCCCCGTAGCTAAACCAGACCATTCATACAGAGTAGTCTTAGACTACATACATTTAAACAGTCATACATGTACCTTTGCTATCCAAAACCTGCATAGCACAGCACTATTGAGCAACACAGTGCGTACAGAATACAAAACAACACTAGACATTTCCAATGGGTTTTTCTGCCAGAATATAGCACCTGAGAGTAGAGACTTAACACGTTTCAGTGCATTAGGCTCCCAGAAAAAATTCTGTTGTTTACCTCAGGGGTATAAGAACAGCCCAGGACTGTTTGTGGCTCGTGTCACTGCTATTTTGAACAGGATTGACCCTGAAGCATTGTCCTATGTAGATGATATCTATCTCACGGATGATGAATTACTGCAACATTTAAGACAGGTAGCCCGCATTGTTGTAGGGTTTGCTGAATTTGGATACAAATTTAACTTTAAAAAAACAAAAATAGCCTTCCTCAGCATCCTGTTCCTGGATATGAGCTGTCAAGGGAAGGGAAGAGCCTAGCGCCACAATTCTTAGACAAATGCGCACAGTTACAAACACCGAATACGATAAAAAAACTCCAATCACTATTGGGTTTCCTAAATTTTGGCAAAACCTATATTTCAGATTATGCTACACACATAAAACCTTTATATGACTTAATATGTCCCGATTTTTCAAGTAAATTCTGGACAATTGAACATACACGTATACTTCGAGAGTTGCAGACAGATATGCTTGAAGCACAACACCTACATACGAGGGACAACAAAACCATGGTCATCAGAGTAATAGCTGGGGCCATCGGCTTCACCTATGTGACGTTTAATGAAGGTGAGACAGTACCGATTACATACAAATCGCACTTGTACTCAGTGGCAGAACAACGCTTTGCTCCCACAGAGAAAATTCTCACTGCTGTACAGATGGCTGTCATTAAACAACCTCTAACAGCACATTTACTAGCGAATGGCCTAATGGCCCAGGGGGATCTAGTCACATTTGTGGTGGACGCCCATGAAGCTTATAGAACAGAACTTTTTTACTCTTGGGTAACATTTCCAGCGGTTGATGGGAACACAAATATATTTCACCAATATACACCTGCGAATGCGCCTGGAAAATGCAGAGCATACGCATATTTAGAGATACCTCTATCTTATCAAGAACATAATAATTGGCTTTATGGCGTCCTACCCCACACAATATTACCAGTAAGGTTAGGTCCACTAAGTAATGATGGTCCTACCTGGCCTTTATTGGCCACCTATACACCACATCCTGGGGTTGCAAATTTAGCAGTAGCTGAAGTTAGTCGCTTATATATTGAATTAATAGCGATATATAGACGATTAGTACAATTTGGGATGCAAACACTAAATACAAACCCAGCACGTGCTGCTCTAGCACATCCACATGCAGCAACGCCAGGTACTAATCCTGCGACTGTACATTTGATTATGGGTAAAGTACCCGCCAAACGAGAATACACTCCATTTTGCTTAGCACAGAAAATTAATACGCTGGAGGCAGTATTTCCCCATACGGGAACGCAGGATAAACATAGAATATTAACAATGTGCTTGCCTTTTGGGATGGTCCATACAGTAGAAAAATGTAATACTTGGGGCACGGTATATGCTGGACTCTATACAACCGCACACAGTACTCCGACACTTGCCAACTTACTGGAAGTGTTGAAACAAATTCTAGATGAATACGGGGCTGCCCCATCCCTAGATTTGGGGATGCAATTGATGGGCAATTTTGTCACAGTATCCTCAATCATTTTAAGTAACCTTAAATGGGAAGCGGTGGCACTTGCAGTGCGCATGCGGCTTTGTGACGTTCCACAACAGGATCAGGAACGACAGCTGCCTAAAAGAATAGCAGAAGCCTATTCAAGTATTGGTCGAGATAGCTTAGGGGCCAGACCACAAAAAACGCAATTTCAGGGTAAATTGAGTAAAGATTTCCCCAAGCAGGCACCCGAACGTAATAAGAAACGCTGGGATAAAAAGCAACAAACTCCTAAAAAAGAGAGGGGAGAATCTCCACGTATGGAGACCACACAAAATAGGAATAATAATCGCAGAAATTGAATTAATATAAAAATGCCTGATAGATATCAATAAACAGACCACACCAATCTCGTTCCTTTCAGGACTCATCGGAAAAAAGAAATGAGTAGAGGTGGGCGATAAGAGCGAAGAACAGAGTACAGGAAACCGAGACAGGAATCATAACGCTCTTCGGAGGTTTCTGTTAAAAAGGAAGAGAAACCCGCCCAAAAAAAACAACAATTTAAAAAGAAAAAGGAGGCAGCAGTCGCAGTCCGATATGCCACACAGAAAGAGGGTCTTCTTGAAGAACAAAAATTGGGCTCTAGCCTTGCTAGACAGCACGGCAGAGGTCACAATAGTTCGCCGGAATCTTCAAGAGCATTTGGAGGTGAAAGCAACTGATGACTTTATACAAGTAGAAACTGCGGACATGCGTGTCTCCACACCTGATAGGGTGTACAAAATAACGTTACAGTTAGAAGGAGACATTGAACGCACAATAGATGCAATCTTTTGGGATCGCATAGTAAAAGTATATGATGTCTTGTTGGCTGAACAAGATTGTCCACCTGACTTTGTCCGTGCCTGCCCATATGGAGAAGAAGTCATTAAGCCTTCTTTCTCGCCCCTTGTTCCAGAGGAACTCGCTGAATCCTATTCCTTTGAATGGGCTTTGTCACAACCACCTGCATAATACAGAAATCATGTGGGATGGGATAAAGAATCCCCCTACCATGTAATTCCAATTAAAAGTGAACATCAGCCACAACCGCAGTATCCTACAAAACATGAAGCATAAGCACCAGTGAGAGAAATACTCACGCAATTAGAGTACCTGGGTGTGATTGAATCTTGTGTCTCGCCAATGAATAACCCATTATTCCCCGTAGCTAAACCAGACCATTCATACAGAGTAGTCTTAGACTACATACATTTAAACAGTCATACACGTACCCATGCTATCCAAAACCTGCATAGCACAGCACTAATGAGCAACATAGTGCGTACAGAATACAAAACAACACTAGACATTTCCAATGGGTTTTTCTGCCAGAATATAGCACCTGAGAGTAGAGACTTAACAAGTTTCAGTGCACTAGGCTCCCAGAAAAAAATCTGTTGTTTACCTCAGGGGTATAAGAACAGCCCAGGACTGTTTGTGGCTCGTGTCACTGCTATTTTGAACAGGATTGACCCTAAAGCATTGTCCTATGTAGATGATATCTATGTCACGGATGATGAATTACTGCAACATTTAAGACAGGTAGCCTGCATTGTTGTAGGGTTTTCTGAATTTGGATACAAATTTAACTTAAAAAAAACAAAAATAGCCTTCCTCAGCATCCTGTTCCTAGGATATGAGCTGTCAAGGGAAGGGAAGAGCCTAGCGCCACAATTCTTAGACAAATGCGCACAGTTACAAACACCGAATACGATTAAAAAACTCCAATCACTATTGGGTTTCCTAAATTTTGGCAAAACCTATATTTCAGATTATGCTACACGCATAAAACCTTTATATGACTTAATATGTCCCGATTTTTCAAGTAAATTCTGGACAATTGAACATACACGTATACTTCGAGAGTTGCAGACAGATATGCTTGAAGCACAACACCTACATACGAGGGACAACAAAACACTGGTCATCAGAGTAATAGCTGGGGCCATCGGCTTCACCTATGTGACGTTTAATGAAGGTGAGACAGTCCCGATTACATACAAATCGCACTTGTACTCAGTGGCAGAACAACGCTTTGCTCCCACAGAGAAAATTCTGACTGCTGTACAGATGGCTGTCACTAAAGAAAGACCTCTTGCCTAAGGAAAATGCATTATTGTCGTTTCTCGAATCCCAGCCCTAGAGGCTGTTACAAAAGCTAGCGTTCCAAACGCGAAAGCATTACATCCACGTTGGATACAATGGGCTACGTCTCTGACAGCCACTGATGTAGACTACATTTTTGACCCAAAGCTACAAACTCAGGAATTCCTACAATATGAAGTAGAATATGCAGTTCCAGCAAATACTTTGCCTATTAACTAATATCATAGATTTATGTATACCGATGGCTCTGCACAACCTGCAATTGGAACTAAACATCAATTTTCTGCTGCTTGCGCAGTCGTAAGTGGCTATATGGAGGGCGATACATTTTGTCCTCTACATACTTTTACACAAACCCTAGGGGATTGTATAGCACAATTGGCTGAGCTCTGCTGATGGCACTGGAACACACGGATCCTGCACAACCTACGCTGATTGTTTGTGATTCATATTATTGTGTCCAATCCTTTAATGAATGCCTGCATTATTGGCGCCAGAATGGGTTCAGAGATTCCAAAGGCAACACCATTAAACACAGACTACTGTGGGGGAAAGTAGCTGACCTGAAGGAGACGCTAGCGAATGTCCATGTTGTCCACACACTTGGACACCAGCGCATTGGAATACATGTTTCTGGAAATACACTGGCTGATGAAGCCGCAAAGTCAGCAGTGGCAATAGCCACTGTAGCTGCAGTGACTCGAGCGAGTTCCAAAACAGACGCGGACATTTGGGCTGCTGTGACAGCTACGGCTGATGGTATGCCCCATCCTAAAGGGTTTCCTAACAAATATCACTATTGCATGGGAAGTATGCTGAATGCTGAAGTTAAGATACCAGGCGTAGGTGTCCATGACATCCACAACAAAGACATAAGATCACAATTGATTAAAGGATGCCACGAAGGGGTGGCATCTGCCCATGCTGGTGTGGCGGCTACAATTTCGATCTTGCAGGCCCATTATTGGTGTCCAGGTCTCTATAAGGAGACTAAGCAGTATGTCCTTTGTTGTAACGTCTGTCAACAAATCAAAGTTTCCACTGCCAAGAGCCCACCACAGACACTCCTCTTAATTTCAAACACACCATTACAATGTGTGTACTCGGACCACTGTGGTCCCTTAACACCTGATAGTGCATACAAATATATTTTAGTCACTGTTGATTCATACTCCGGATTTGTATGCGTGTAGCAACAACGCTCAGCTGACGCTCGGATTGTTATTAATGATTTGCGAGTCTTTATTGGTACATATGCAGTTGCGGCTTTCCATTTGGACCAGGGCCCTGCTTTCGCCTCAAGGGCATTCAGGGACTCCATGGCTTCGTTGGGGGTCCAACTCCAGTACTCGTCTCCATTTTCATCCCGAGGGAAATAGTGTTGTGGAGCGATTAAACCACGATTTAAAGCAATCCTTAACAGCCAGAGTCTTAGGTACGAATGGTAGTTGGCTTAACCACCTGTATGGAATCTGCCTAGAAAGTCCTTGGGGGGTTGTACTTCATATGAGTGCCTGTTCGGAACTCGAATGTATGTTCCGGATGTTGATGGTCCTGGCGTGGAGGCAGCAGAAACACCTTTTGACATAAATGAACGTGTCACTGTCTCACAGGAATTGCAACAGTTCTGTGATGATAATTCTTCCAAAAGTGCCACCTCCACAGGAATTAAGGATGTGCCAGTAATATCTACCGGCTGGATTCCCAGAGCTGGGGATCTTGTACGTGAGAAGGTCGCAGTGAAAAACACTAGGGATACACGGTACCAGAACTGTAATTTTACCACCGTTGGCCGGTGCCAAAGAAAATAGTTTTTTCTCCATTGACAATGTCAAACTACACCATGTGGCCGATCCTGCACAGCCGACCAAGTGGAACATCCAGTAGTTCCCGAATCCCTCTCACTACTGGTGAAGAAGTTCCTCTACAAGTTGTTTATACCAACACCGACACCTCTCCGAGCTTGGGGAGGGTGGAAGATGATCTTGCATTAGGTCCACTAACGTCAACTAATTTAGGAACATTTGACCAAGTCAACTCGACTCCAACACAAACGGATGGTGGTATCTAAAGTGTGCACTGCAGGAAACACCGACTCCACCACTGACAACGGCTCCACCATTTGCACGAACTGCCTCTGGTTATTTTGCTGACTTCAACAATGATTTCTCAGACTCATTCGCCTCTTCGACAGCCGATTTGTCGAGTACACGTAAGCTAACAAACTGGCTTAAAGAAACATATTTTATTCTTCCATGGAACTATCTATGGCTCTCTTTGATTGTCCTAGCCTTCCTACTTTGGATTGGTTTTGTCATTACCTTTTTCTTGTTAACACAAGGTCATTTTTTACCTAAAAGATCAACAGTGGCACTGATGGTGGAGGTTTTGAAACCACATTTTTCATCACATAAAGTCCAAAGAGAATTATCCTTTGTGAACATTTCGGCAGTGCCAATTCCCGATGGGATTGTTTGGGACAAAGTAATGTTTTATATATATGGTCCCACAGAAGTTATTCAAATACCGTACGTGTTCAAATTATCAATGAATGATATAATAATACCAGGCATTGTTTCTGATGATTGGGATGTGAAAACAGTTGATTCTATAATGACTGAATTGCAATATTATATTGTCTTTGAAAACGAAGATGTTTACCAATTTAAAGAAAATTATGGTATTTTGTTTTGCTATAATTAATATGGGCACCATTTCATATATAGAGCGAGCAGTCCCAAAACTGTTTTTAATTACACGCAATGGGAAAATTGCCCGACTCCACCTCAAGGGAGTTCCAAAACATATTCTGAAAAGTTTGCATATATTTCTGGGCACAATCAAATGAATGCTGAGTCATATTATTGTAAAGTACCACCTACTAAGGATATAAATATGTTACTGACCAATATGAAATTTATATATTCGGAATCCTTTGTTTCCTGGTTATCGATAGAAGGCTTTGAATATTGGTTCAAATCAATTGATCTGAAAAGTGTGTGAGGAACAAAAAATTAGCAAATTAAGTGAAAGGAAACATTGTTTAGAGCATGCCTTATTCCCGTACAAATGATCTTTTTAAATGAAACGGTACAACAGACAAGTTGTTTAGGCTTAGCTAAAATTAGGGAATTAAACATGCCCAGTATACCTGCCCCCGCAAAGTTTTATAAATGGCAAAAATATACAAATGCAACTGAAAATGAGCTCCATGAGTGGGTCCAAAATGGTACATTTAATGCTTCACTGACACGTCCTTGCAGGTGGTTATTGTGGCCAATAGATACCAATGGGTGTCACCAGCTTTTTATTAACTCCTCAGGGTTTTAGGACGAGTAGGCCAGACCCTCGCTATATATCACCAGGGCATGCGGGTATAAGTACAAAATATAGTGTGGGAAAATTATGCCAGCAGTGGCTAAAATCATCTTCACTAGACGCAGTTGGAGAACACCTCAGTCTCCTGTCTAATTCCACTGACTTACAAAATTTCTTGTCAGGCCCCAGAACACCACGTAGGAAGTGTTTCTTATATGCAGTATACAATGACATTTGGAAACTTTCCCAACAATATGCTGCTGCCCGGTTAAGGCAAAAAGATCAGGAAAACCTATAAAAGGCATTAGCTGTTGTGGAGAATGGGATTAAATAAAATAATTAAATTAAATAATATTATCTATTCTGCTATAGACATTATACAATCAGATATGTCTTCTTTACACCATGGACAGAGTCGGATCAGGTCCATTATGCAGTTAGGTTGGACGCTTCAAATATTGAAGGCGGGTCGCGTCCCATGGCAGCACGTCAGTGCATGGGAGATATTTTCTTCTTTTAATTTAACGTAACAACAACAACTAATGGCTAAGAAGGAAGCGACTTATGTCATGCTTAACATCGAGAAGTTAGATAAGTTGCCTTTTACCGTGGCCGAAATACCATCGGCTGAGTGGTCAATACATGGGGTTATTAATCTGCCTATTTCCACACTACAATTCACCTCCTGTGTAAAACACATTCTGGTAGGCAGATATGAAAAACTGGGAGATAGTTACATCCATGAGATGTTGGAGCTTCCCTTCTCGTAGAAATGCTTCAATGGCATGAAAGAGGTCTTTCTTAGCGGTAGTGAATGCAAGACTTCAGTCAGCCATTCAATGATTTGTAAACAGCTGTTCTTGCATGGGGCGTGTAATGCTTCAGCTGCAAACTTGGCTTGTTATCTGAAGGGAGTCCCACTCCCCTTGATTAGACCTACGTTCCAGGTGAAAAATACAAGCTGCAGCTACGTCCTTCTCAATAGTGAAGGGTGCTGTGGCATGCGGGCCGGAATCGTTTACGTTGTTTCGGTCTCTAAGGTTGTTACATGCTGCGGGAACGTACTGTTTCCCCCCACTAAATTTAGGGAGGTAGCTGATATTTGGCCTTAAATTGCTACTTCAAACGTGAATTTTGACAAGTTAAGTAGACTCAAGGCTTTATTTTTTCAAAAGCATGTGGCCCTTACATCTACGCACTTCAAGTGGCAAGGTTATCAGTAGAAATACAGTCCCTGTTAAATAAGAACTTTCCAAGACACTTTGGTGAACTCATGGGACGAATATTTAATCTGTCCAGTACAACTGGAATCGCACATTTTTTCAAAGCTGTTGGTTCTGGTTTAGTTCACATCGTCTCCTCCATATTCGGTTTGATACCTTCAGCTATCCACTCAATTTTCGATGTATTTTTGGGTGATTTCCGATAACTTTGGCTTTATTAGCTGGCATCCTGCTGTTGCTGTTGTTTATGCGCAATGGCTGTCCCGCCGCAAAGAGGAGAAATTATCCCATCAGCGCAGCTGTGTCGTGAGCGAATGATGAAGTACTTTGGGGCAACACTCCTGGAGCAATTAGAGTGTGACTGGTCTTTGTCATTCAGACCGATTTTGTATTGTGTGCAGCCCATGTTCCGGTGTCGAACATGCGCTGGAAGTTTGTCTTTCACAGCAGCGCTTGCCTGAGGTAGATGCTGATCTGTTGATGTTCTCGCTGAGGGTTCATTACCAGACATGCGCATTGAGGTTGCGTTTGCTGCGTGAAGCTAATTACGAGTTACCCTTCCTGGAGGAATTTGTCGACAACTCATCAATGGGCACTCCATGGGATGCCGCCTTGGTTGACACTGGAGCTATGGAACACACTTGCTCCTTGATCCTTTTTGGCAAGGACTTTCTGGCTTTTGACATCTGCTGAAGTGGAAGATCTCCTGTTCTCCATGACTCTTACCTAGTTTGGAACTTTTCTAAATTGACATGTCTTTTGAATTTGGTTATAAATCACATGCTCATATTTTAAATTGCCACGTAGTATGCTTGTGTGTCCTTTTAACTTGTCCAAATTGACCTTGTTTTTATGTATATCTTAGGTTGAGCTTTTAGCAATGAGATTTTAGTTTTGGCTTTGAACCACTTTCAACTGACAAGGGGAGGGTGTTGTGTAGCCATTTTAGAAATAGCTCCACACTTGGCCGCTGTGCATTTAAACCTAGATACATTTTATTTGGCTTTGCATTGTTATTTTTACAATAACTTGTTTTATTTTCATCTGTCTAACTGTTTTTGCTTAGCTCAGCACTGTGTTCTCAAACAAGACATTCTTGATCACTCTGTGCTTCTTTCAAGGCTACAGTTTGGTACATTGCCGGTGAATATGGTAGAAGTTTAGTCTCAAACATTCGTAGAAAATACACATCCTTACATAGGGACATTTTCTTAGAACATCAGCTGTGTTATTATAAAAGGACTTCCTAGTCCCATTACACGTTAAGAGGGAGATTCCAGCCAAGGAACCACGACTGTATGCTGATTGCTGAATGCTTCGCTACAGATGCTAACGCAGACCACAGGCCTTTGCTCAGGTATGAGGGTTGATGTCCTCCCGGGGGAACCTGAAAGGCAGAATTAGAGTTTAACAAGCTGTGCTCAGATTATGACTTAGATAGGAAATAGTCCATTGGTTATAGTGACAATATGATAGCGTTATTCTTATGCTTCACTCTTCTAGTCACCATGTTAATATTGTCATGTTGTGTCGTCCTGGTTATTGCTTCTCACGCTTTGCTATCTATGATGCAGTCATTTTATTAAACCAATCATTGAAACATATACTGCTTCTGTCTGTCATTTATATATGAGACTGAATTGTGAATGAGAGAACCGGATGCAACCTGAGTGACCACAACTTCCCTGAGAAGCCTAATATGTCATGCGCTCTACTGCCCAATCATCCCTATCCTCTGGTAGGGATGAGGGACTGCTAGTTAGCCAGAGCAAAACCCGGATTTAGAGCGACAGGTGTCACCCACAGTGGGTCAGACTCAGTCTCCCACACTGTGGATGATCTTGCTGCTCAGAATCCAGTAGTCTCATTAGAATAATGAGAGCCTATGCGACACTGCATTCTGCAGCATGCATAGGAAGAGAAAAATGCTAGAAATTATTGATTACGTGTTTGAAGGTGTTCCTTCCTGCACTTAAACAATCATATGTAAATGATGCTTTGGCTCTTCTGAGTGTGCTGCATTCTACAGCTCACATAGAATTGATAAAGTGCCATTAGTGATTGTTAATGTGCAGGAAGGGACACCTTCGCTCACATAAACAATCACAACCCTCACCGCATATATCCTTGCACAATGGTACAAGGATGCCTTCGCTGATGCTGGCAGCTGAATTTTGCCCCAGCGCGGGGGACAACACAGGGGTGCCCGGTATTCACTTACATATGGCGCATCCTTGTGTTACCAAAGTGATACAGCGCGGCGCTGACAATTTTTGCACAGCACGGCGCTGCACCACTTTTATATAAATAGGGCCCTAATATGAGAATGAGCCTCAAATATCAAGTCAGTGATTTGTCTTGTCAAATGCCAAAACACAGATAGACTGATTTTATACCAACTCATTGCAGAGGATGATGGCTCTCCTGCAGATCTACCTGTCCTGGAATACTCTGATGACCTGGATGACCAGCTACCAACTATCAGCCAAGAGGCCCTCCAAGAAGTCCTTTTTAACCTCCAACCACTTCCAGCCACAAGAAGGAGTATTGATGTAGCAGACATCCCACAGGCCCCACTTAGCACCCCAATAGTACGACCTGCCAGCACCGACACAGCAGAGCACTCCGACCACCCAGGCCCCGGCTTTGAAAGGACAGTTGTAGAAGTCCAGTGGGAGCTGGCCAAGGAGGTGGGGGTGGAAATTCAATCTATGGTAACCAGCCTTGAGGGGATGTGGATGTGCATGGTTACAGCATCAGAACAGACTGCAGCCAACCGACGCACACACTCCTCAATGCATGGAGTCCTGGAGCTTCTGAGGGACATAGCTGCTGCCAGGGCAGACTTGACTGTCTGCCACAGGGATGTTGCAGCTATACTTAAAAATCAGCAGCTCCTCCTTGCTGTAGTGATGCCATATGTAATGCCACAGATGGCAGCTGCCCGGAATTGGGAGCCCCATCGCCAAACACTGAAATGTGTGTGGCCCCCTCTACATCTCCACTAGCACCATCAAGGGTACAGGAGGTACCACACACATTGGAGGATGAAGATGTGGAACAGGTCATCTTCACCCATAGGAGTCCCCAGTAGCACCAGCCCATGCCACATGGACAGTGTTTTCCTTTGTCCTGTGCTTGACATCATCGCAGTGTTAGCACTTTTGCAGATATCCACTCTTCTTCAACACACTCTTGACCTTTCTGCTATGGACTGCAATTGTTTCTAACTTTTCAAATGGCAAGTTCTGTTCCCCTGCACTGAAAGACACTTTACCCAAACATGTCCCCTTACATGTCCCTCAACTCTGGACTTGTGTTGTGCCACAATTGGATGGATTCCACAAACGGGGTCACAGACCTGGACATTGCAAAATTGTACTATTACACTTGTTATTAAACACCACCTACACAACCAGCATGTTTTGTGTGTTGTGACACATCTACTATGCCTAGGATTTGTGATATGTGTAACATGTCTCAAGTCACAGAGTGTCAGTACAAGAGTACATGAATATGCGGGCACATATCTATGCACATGGTACATACATGATGTACGTCGATGCTGGTCTCATCCCCTACAAGCAATTCACTGAGTATGTGAAACATGTTGAACACATGTATCCTACCCCTACTACATATGGCAGGAATGGCTGTGTACACAGTTCTCTGGCAATATTGTCAGCTGGGAGTAGCAGTAGAATACATCAGTGTGAAACAGAGGGACTCAACCTCATCTGTAATTGACACTGGTCAGTTTAGCAGGATAGGAATGAAATGTAGGCTCTTGTTAAATGTCGCAGAGTGCCCAACATTCCGAAACAAAACCCATACAATGACAGCTGAATTACCACACCTACCTGTCCTATACATGGTCAACATATCACCTTGAGTGGTGGGTACACTGGATGGTAGATGCACAGATAAGTTGATGTGTTGTAGCTGCCAATGTAACAGCTCAGACATAAGAAGGCGATGAACATGTCAAGAGGGGGATCTGGATGCAGGACGGAGTCCCTAGGACAACACACAGTTTTCACTGCACACCCATGGGAATACCCTGAGACCCAAGCATATGACACATGAAGTAAGGGAGTACCTAAAAATGTTTAGTTTGATTTTAACTCAAATGATAACAATTATTAACAATTATCCTAACCTACCCTAACCTATTCTAACTGTACATAACCCACAACAGAGCCTAACTGCTCTATGCTACACTTACCTAACACATTTAACGCCACACTCTCAACATTCATCCCCTATCACCTTATTTCACAAGACAAATGCAGGACAACATAAACTAAACTACACACTTACTAACTATTACTAAACAAGTATGTATTTATTTTGGTATTTTTGATTTTTTAAATGTTTTTATAGGTATATGTTTTATAAATACATCACCCCCACCCACCCACATAGTAAAATGAAGAAAGTAGTAAACCCACCCCCCAAACCTACTTATCCTAACCAACCCACTAACCTACTCTAACCTACAACTAAACCCCTAATACCCACTAAAAACCTAGAAAAAATGTGGAGGGAGGGGACAGAACTTGGGAAGAGTGACATCATGCCATTCAGAGGCTGATTCTTGAGTTTCTTCTTAATTTACTTGAGTGTCTTTGTGTCCTTGGCCACCTCCTTCTCAATTAAGTACTACTTTTGGAGGGCCTTTGTCACATCCCTTTGTAAGTCTTTGATGGCACTCATGTCCATGACAGCAGGTGTGGTTGGCTGTGGGACAGAAGTTGAGGGTGCAGCAGCTGGAGCAATAATGATGTTGGCAGCTGTGGCACCCTGCACAGCTGTGGTGCTTGGTCGACCCTTTGTGGGCAGTGTAGGGCCCCCTTGGCTGAATGCCCGCCACTCACTTGTGGATTGCTCCGAGCGATAGTTGCGTGCCATCATCCTGAAACCAGATTCCACTGCCAATATGTGCTGATAGCGCACTGCCCTCTTCTGAAAGGCACAGAGTTGGTCGTTATTCATGTTGGCAGCTGTTAAAATGAGAGAGGCAACCATCAGTGTCAGCATTGTGTTGAGTATGTACAGATAATTAGTTCCCTATCTACATTGATTTGCACATGCACTCCTACTCACATTCTGGATAATACAATGGCCCTGATGGATGAAATGACAACGCTGCCTTAGCACCATTTCCTTGTCACCATAGCCACCCACAACACGTTTAGGAAATAAACAAAATTTAGATGTGCTTTGATTTTATACCAAGAGTAACTTTATCTGTGATTGGGACTATGGGATGCAGTTGGTAATCATAAGAGGTCAGTGTTGATAGGCACACATGCAAGCCTGATAAAAATGACTGTCACCTACACTGTGAGCCTCTACCTACACATTAGTTGTTCCCAACCCTGTGCCTCAGGGGGGATGGCCATGTAGATCATCATCTCAACTGTCCAGGTCATCCACCAAGGCATGCCCACTCATACATGTAGTCAGGGAGTGTACCATATGTTAGGTGATGACAACTAGGAAGCTGGTATCCATAGGTCTATCACATCTACATTCATGTGCCCAGGTGTAGACACCCATCAATACCTGATCAGCCAATACCATTTCTCACACACCCATATCCATGCCAGAACACAATTGGACTTGACCTGAATGCACGCCTATTACATTCCACATAAATGCCATGTAAGTTGAGTACTATATGTGTGGCACCATGCTGGGGAATAATTGCCTGCCCAGCCCTACATGTACATTACAATACAGGGATGCACCAGTATGTCTACTAAATGATGCATCTATGTGTATTGAGAATTGTGGTGTGTCCCAGTGCCATTATTTTTACAATGGTGCATATCTAAGTCACATGTGGGCCTACATGTGGCTTGTCATCACCTTGTCTACACAATGCTGCCCATTCAGTGCCACAATCCTCACAAAATATGACTCTCTGCATGTGCAACCACTTACATATGACACAGTGTCACCATCCAGCCTACTTTGATTTCTAATCATTTGACAGCTAATCACTTCTAGCATTGGGTGGAGCACACATGACTCACTCACACAAACTTCTTAGGCCCTCATTACAACCCTGGCGGTCGGCCAGCAAGCAAGACCGGTGGTAAAAAAATAGAAGTATGACCACGCCGGAAACCACCAACACAGACAGCCACTTTAATACTCCGATCGCCACTGCAGTAGCAACAAGCACCGCGCAGTAACCGCCAAGAGCCAGGCGGAAGACAATGTACCGCCCACCGTATTATGAGAGGCCAATCCGCCTCCTTTTCCGGGGCAATACCAACGCCATCAAAATCATGGTGGAAACAGTACACAGAAGGCAAACAACTCACAACTCGACACTCAAGGAAGAACCACAATGCCATGGAGCCCGAGTTGCACATATTCCCAATGCTGGTCTACCTCCTCTTACACCAGGAACACGAACGGCGGCGAAGACAACCACCGTGAGTACCGCACCTAGCACAAAAGGGAGGAGGGAGCAAAATGAGAGTGACACACACACGCAACATGCAACACCCCCACCCTCAACACCATACACACAAACAGAAGCAACAACATGACATATCCACCCTGTAACCCTCAGGAATAACACAAAGACAAAAGGAATTGATTAAAGTGAGTGTAATATTACGAATTTAGATAAATACATCCTTAAAGCACAAAACAGTATCTACAGTATATACAAATGGAGGGACAATGCCCACTCCAAAATGTCCTTGGCCCACATGGCCATAACACCATGGCCAAGGCCACACTTGACTCCTGCCTCAATATGGAGAGAACACTGGTGGGGCATCAGTTCGAAGTTACACAGGCACCTCAGGGGGAAGAGGAACGGGGAGCACCTCAGCTGGAAGATGGTACAACGCCACTGCTCCTGGAGGGGGCTACATGCCCTCTGCGATATCCTGGGGAGTGCAAAGCCACAGTCTCTCAAGTGGGTGGTTTGCCCACTGCTTGTTCCTGGGGAGCGCAAAGCCACAGTCTCGCAAGTGGGTGGTTTGCCCACTGCTTGGTACTGGGGAGTGCAAGGCCACAGTCTCTCAAGAGGATGTCTTCTTCCACTGGTTCTGGAGGGGGCCTTGTGCCCAGTGTGCTTCATCCTGGCAAGGAGGGGGTGAGTAGATGCCTTCTTCCACTGGTTCAGGAGGGGGCCTTCTTTATCCTGGCAAAGAGGGGGTGAGTGGGTGCCTTCTTCCACTGGTTCTGGAGGGGGCCTTGTTGCAAATGCCCTGCTAGACCCTGGATGGCATTCAGTATGGATGACTGCCCAAAAGAGAGGGATCTCAGGAGGTCAATAGCCTCCTCACTGAGGGCAGCAGGGCTGACTGGGGCAGAGCCTGAGTTGCCTGGGGCGAAAGAGATTCCCACCCTCCTGGCTGAGCGGGCACAGGAAACTCACTGAGGGGCTGCTGAGAGGGCAGTGCTGGCATGGGGGTGGTGGCTCTACTTGTAGTTGGGGTGGGCACAGAGGTGTCTGCCACCGCCAGGGAGCTTCCATCGGAGGAGGTGTTGCTGTCAGAACTGTCCCCTCCTGTCTCGTCGTGGTGCTCCCCTCGCCCTCCGTCCCACTGGTGCCCTCACCCTCAGTGGATTCGGCCTCCAGGCCCATGTGGGATGCAGGTCCCTCCATCACCGGTGCCTCTGCTCCTCCGCCAGATGATGCTAATGCACATAAGGACAGGGTGACAATACATAAAGGGTGAGGAAGAGACAGAGGATACACTTGGTCAATGCCAGCAACAACTCACAGGGAAAAGCCCTATGAACTAGGCCATGCAATACCAGTTTCAATGCTAGTCACCAGGCCATGGGGTACAAAGCCTAACGCCATTAGCTGCACACGTGAAACCCACAGGAACCTGCCCAGTAGTAGATGCCCACTAGCATTATTGGGGTTGGAGTGCATCTGAGCCTGCCCATCATGGAACCTACCCTGCCATGTTCATCTTGGCCTAGGGGCATCCACAGACCCACATCCCCCACCCCGGTAACACCTCAACCTGCGCAACTTCATGATTCTAAATCTGTACTCACCCCCTTGTGGCTGCTGTGATGCCTTCAAGTGCCCATCCAACTCCGGATAGGACACCTCCAGGATGCCGAACATCGGGGGAGCAGGGTAAGACGGGAAACCTTTCTTCGTTGGGAGGTCAGACCCAGCTGGGCTTCTGCCATCTTTCTTGCCCAGCGGCGCAGGTCCTCCCACCTTTTTCGACAGTGGGTGCTTCGCCTGTCAAAGACCCCCAGGGTCCACACCTCCTTGGCGATGGCACGCCAAATACCCTTTTTCTGATGGGTGCTGACCTGCAGAAAAAGATACATAAGAAAAGGTATTAGTCATACCGTCTGGACTGTTACACTCATGGCCCACCATATCCCTCTCATCCCCTTACGCACAGACATTGCCCACCAAAAATGCAACACTCTGCCCAGGACCCCTCAGCCCCCCCTGCACAAGGCTTACACACACAGCACTCCATACATTCATGCCCCACGCATCGTGTTCACAGTGTACTCACCTGTTTGTCTGGAAGACCATAAAGTAAAAGGGTACTGGGGTAGGACCCCGGCCAACTAGTATCTCCAACTCCTCAGAAGTGAAGGCCGGGGCCCTTTCCCCAGACACTCGAGCCATGGTCGCTTCCAGACACAGGTCACAGCAGCACTTGCAGTGTAGGTCCTCTCCTGTTGAAGGTCAGATAGCAAGTGAGTGAACAGATAGTAAATGGCGGTCACTTCCGCAGCGGTGCGTACCGTCACCGCCGGCCTACATCACCATTGGCTCCTGGAACCCTTAGGCCCCAGTGATAGCCAATGATGTGTTGCACTGCGGACGTCAACCACCTCCCGCAACGGCGGACAACGTCAGCGGAATTACCTCATTTCGACTTGTCCCGCCTCACAGGTCAGGCGGCTGCCATTTCAGGGGTGGGGGGACAGGCCATGGCACCTCACTGCGTCACAGCAGACATAGGCACATCAACGGACCTACATGTTCACATACTGTTTCTGTAAAAAAATGCAAGGCATATTAATCTGAGGATTTGTTTGAATATGACCATGTGCTCACCATTTTTCACCCTAGAGTTCAACCGGTGAGAATGAATAGGAGATGGATACATACCCCCATGTACAGACCCCAGGTGGACCTGGTGACAATGGAGGACAGGCACATTATCCTCAACTACAGACTTGATAGGGCCACAATCCATGAGCTGTGTGCTCAATTGGAGCAAGAACTGAACTCCGCTATCCGCCACCCCACTGGTATCCCCCCTCTTGTGCAGGTCCTGTCAGTTCTCCATTTCTTGGCAAGTGGGTCCTTCCAAGCGACAGTGGCCATGGCAGCAGGGATGGCACAGCCAATGTTCTCAAACGTGCTGACCAGAGTGTTGTCTGCCCTGATGAAACACATGTGCAGCTACATCGTATTCCCCCAGGTGGAGGATATGGCCACAGAGAAGGCTGACATCTATGCAATGGGACATGTCCCCAACATTTTTGGTGCTATTGATGGTACACATATTGCTTTTGTCACCCCCCACCCCCGGAGAAATGAACATGTGTTTAGAAATCGAAAGAGCTTTCACTCGATAAATCTGCAGATAGTGTGCCTGGCGGACCAGTACATCTCCCATGTCAATGCAAAGTATCCTGGGTCTGTTATTTTGAGGAATAGCAGCATTCCATATGTGATGTCTCAACTCCAGAGGCACAGGGTGTGGCTAATACGTGAGCCCATGGTCCCCACCCGGGTTTGGCCCTAAGTGTGAGTGTCTGGCTAACAGGTATCCCTAAATATTTACATGTGACTCTAGTTACCCCAACCTCTCATGGCTACTGACCTCAGTGAGGAATGCCAGGACAAGGGCAGAGGAACGTTGCAATGAGACACATGGGCAAACAAGGAGGATCATTGAGTGCACCTTTGGCCTCCTGAAGGCCAGATTCTGGTGCCTCCACCTGACAGGTGGATCCCTGTGCTAGTCATCCAAGAAGGTGTGTCAAATCATTGTTGCATGTTGCATGTTGCACAACCTGGCCTTGAGACGCCAGGTGCCTTTTCTGCAGGAGGATGTGGCTGGAGATGGTCATGTGGCAGCGGTGGAGCCTGTGGACAGTGATGAAGAGGAGGTAGAGGAAGAGGATGTGGATGTGGACAACAGAAAAACTATAATTCAACAGTGTCACACAGGTAACACACTGTAACTTCACCTTCCATTGCAATTTTGTGTTGGACATTGTACATGGCAGCCTGATTTTCCAATTTCTATGACCACTTACTGTACCCTTTGGCATCTCTATTTTCAGATATCTGTGCCCCACTCTGGCTCCTGGTGTGTTTACTGCTGCCTACTACAGGTCATACCTATGTATATATAACTGTACAGTTGAATTGCAATGTTTACAGCTTGTTAAACTAATACATATTTCAATCAATTGACAGACTCCATACTTGTATTAGTTCCAAAGGTGTTTATTTAGGTGAGAATAAGTGTAGGGGGTATTGCAATGGGCTGGGTGGATGATGGAGGAATGTCCAGGAGAGTCCAGTCTATTGGTATCACAGGTGCAGTGTCCAAGGGGGCATAGGAAGTGGGGCAATGGCGGTTCAGGTGGACAGGGTGACAGAGTGGGACTCAAGGGTGACATTCAGGGAAGTCTTATTTCCTGGCGGGGGTCTTGGCAATGTTCTCTGGCTTCTACCTGGATCGCAGTGACCTTTTTCATGGTGGTTCTCTATCTGCAGGGGGAGGGGTGCTGGTGGCCTGTTGTTCCTGTGGTGGGGTCTCCTGTCCACTAGCATCAGCGGAGGTGGAGGGCTGTTCATCGGTATTGCTGGTGTCAGGGGCCTGTTTGTGTGCCACTGGCTCCATCATGGTGTTGGCAATATCTGTCAGCACCCCTGCAGTGGTGACCAGGGTGGTGTGGATGTCCCTCAGGTCTGCTCTGATCCCCAGGTACTCTCCCTCCTGCAGCCACTGGGTCTCCTGCAACTTGGCCAGTATCTGGCCCATGGTCTCCTGGGAATGGTGGTATGCTCCCAAGATGTTGGTGAGTGCCTCGTGGAAAATCGGTTCCCTGGGCCTTTCCTCCCCCTGTCGCACAGTAGTCCTCCCAGCTTCCCTGTTGTCCTGTGCCTCTTTCCCCTGAACCGTGTGCCCACTGCCACTGATCCCAGGTACCTGATTGTCCTGTGCTTGAGATTGCCTGGGGTCCCTGTAGTGGTGGACACACTGCTGATTGACATGTCCCGGGGACAGAGGGATGGGCCTGCTGGTTGGAGGCTGTGGTGGTGTTTCCTGAGGGGGGAGACTCTGCGGGGGTATGGGATTGTGCCTGGTTCACCGACTGTTCAGAGGTCTCTGATGGGCAATGTTTGATATCCTGATTCAGGCGTGCAGAGCTGCTGTCATCACTGTGGGCCTCTTCGAGGGGGACAGGATGTTGCTGACACCTCCTCTCTGGTGACGTTGTATGGGGGTCCTCTGGCATGTAAATGCAGTGTTATTGTTACTGCGTGTGACATCTTGTCCATGGGTATGTTCCCCTCTATGGTTGTTATTAGCAAGGCAGCTTTGGCTTGTGTGAGTTGTGATTGTCACTAGTGTGCATGATGTGGTGATGGGGGTCCATGCAGGTCTGTGAGTGGTGTCCATGCATTGGTGTTGCATGCATGGCTTGGTATTGGGATGGGTGGGTTGTGATGATGTGGTATATGTGAGGTGGTGGGGTGATGGACGTGAGGGCAGGGGTGGGAGTTTGTGATGGCATGCAGGTAGGGGGGTGGTGAAAGTAGTAAAGAGTTGACTTACCAGAGTCCAGTCCTCCTTCCACTCCAGCCAGGCCCTCAGGATGCATGATTGCAAGAATTGCTCCTCCCATGTTGTGGGGGTTCACCGCCAGTCCTCTGTACAGCTATCTGGTGTCTTGCTACCACGGAATGCACCTTTCCCCGTAGGTCGTTCCACCTCTTCCTGATGTCATCCCTTGTTCTGGGGTGCTGTCCCACTGCGTTGGCCCTGTCCATGACTCTCAGCCATAGCTCCAGCTTCCTAGCAATGGACGTCTGCTGCACCTGTGGCCTGAATAGCTGTGGCTCTATCCTGATGATTTCCTCCACCATGACCCTTAGCTCCTCCTTTGAGAACCTGGGGTGTCTTTGTGGTGCCATGGGTGTAGTGTGAGTGGTGTGTGTGAGGGTGTGTGGGGTGATGTGTTGGGGTGTGTGCTGTGAGGTGCGCGGATGGTATATGGGTGATGGTGTTCTGTGGCTCTGATTCTGTGGGTGCTCTTGGTGTGTGTCTCTCTCTGTTGGCAATTGCTTGTAGTTGTAAAGGGTTGTGGGTAATGTGTGTTGTGATTTATAGTGGTGTGGGCATGGTGTGTGTATGGGTATCAGGTGTGTGTAGTTTGAATTGTCCAATGTGGTGGTGTTTTTATGTATGTGTATATTCTTAGCGCAGCGGTATGTACTGCCAATGGTTTACTGTGGTTGAATGTCCGCCGCAGTGATTTGTGGGTCATAATGCTGTGGGTGTATTTCTGCTGGCGTAACGGTGTGGGTTTTGGTACCACTAGTTTATCACTGACCTTTGGGCTGGCAGACTTGTGTGTGTGTCTGTATAGTGGCGGATTTCTATGTGAGGCTCATAATATGCATAACGGTATACCGCAGTGGTCGTGGTATGTTGGCAGCAGTCAGCATGGCGGTGAGCGCCACTTACCGCCAATGTCATATTGAGGGCCTTAATCACTACACAGGACAGAAAAAATCACACTTACTGGATACGTCTGGGTCCTCAAATCTTGCCACTTCGCCTATGGTGTAGGGTGCAGGTTCACTTGAAATATATGGGTGGAAAACCATGGTTAGTATCATATCACTGTCACCACTAGTGGACAACATATTACAGTGTTTCCTATTCAGAGGAGTTAACTAATTATCTAGGTTTTGGACAGTGCAACAGACACACCACTGCAAACTCACAATGAGACTGACACTCAGGTGAGTGAGAGCCACACATCTACACTCTTACACTGGACCTGAAACTCAGGCAGTGCTACACCCTGCAACAACCGTATGTGGCCAATCTGTAGAAAATGGAACTCCATAGAATGAGGGGGAGTTGGGTGACAGACACATGACACTACCCTGGTGCACTGCAAGACAACTGACTCAGGTATCCTGGGTTGCCCTGCAAGGCAGGCAGAGGCACTTTGTGGAGGACAAGCGGCTCAATCTTTAGTCTGCAATTTTCTTACATTGAGTAATCCATGACTGATGTGTCACAGTTGGCTGATGGTATCAAATGCCCCATTGCCAGTGCCCCCTAAGGTGGGTATGCCCCCTTTGTAAACATAATGGCTGGGATGATGTATGTGAAAAACTGACAATGTTGCGCCATACATGGTTTGGCCTACTTTGTATTCACAATCCAGTTACACATGTATGCTGGAGGTGTTTTAGCCTATCATACATGACACAATGGTGGGGCACAGATGTTGCCATGGCCACTGATATATGTGACTTAGTGATGGTTGTGCATGACTCACCTAACGTCTGACTTGCATTCGTAAAATTGTAGGATATGTGAACCCCATGTCCATACTGGAACAGTGAAACTTAATTCTGGTTGCATGCAACCTGTCCACAAGCATTGCATGCAGCACACCAACACATCTGCTACTGTCATTAAAGTGCGGTGAACAGTAAATAGTGTGTCAATGGGATACTCACCAACAGGGCCACCGATGAACCGATGGTCCAGAATGTCCTGCTTCCTTGCCACCAGATCAGCTCAGCGATGCTTGAGCTGGTGGTCATTGCGACTACTGTGGTACACCCTCTTCAGGTGGTGAAGCAGCTTGCCACACCACCGCCGCCTCGCCTCCGTCCGGTAGCCCTATATCACACAGCCACCCACCTCCAACATTAATGGGAGGTAGTGGGCTCCCAGCCACACAAAGCAGCCCAGCTCCTCCTCCCCCATAATGGCCTGCCTCCCCAACCAGACATTGCACAGGTTGAAAATGAAAAATAAAGTTGTAATAAACAGAAGTAAGAAAAGGAAACTTAACACCCAAAAAATAACAATCCCAACTAACCCACCTATACATCTAACCCAATCAGACACCCCACAGCACAGGTACAAGGAAAATACAAAAAAAACACAAACTCCCAGGCACTGGGACAAATAATAATCAAATGCAACAGAAAACACAAAAGGACGGACACCACAAGATACAAAACAGCAATAAGACACCACCAACTCAAAGACACAAACACACAGTCACAAAAGGCACAGACTGTAAAGAGAAAGTGAAAGTACACCCACTTCCTGTCCCCTTGCGTTCCGTTTTCTATAATGTGTGTATTTTTTGACGCATCTAGGCCCATATTTATACTCCGTTTGCGCCGAATTAGCGTCGTTTTTTTCGACGCAAATTCGGCGCAAAACTAACGCCATATTTATACTTTGGCGTTAGACACGTCTAGCGCCAAAGTATGGGCAAATAGCGTCATTTTTTTCCGTGAACGCCTTCCTTGCGTTAATGAGATGCAAGGAAGGCGTTCCCGTCTAAAAAAATGACGGCGACGCAAATGCGTCGTATTTATACTCCCAGGCAAAAATCACGCCCGGGAGTTGGCGGGTCAAAAAACCCCGCATTTGCGCCACTATTTAACGCCTGGGTCAGGGTAGGCGTTAAGGGGCCTGTGGGCTCAAAATGAGCCCACAGGTGCCCTCCCCTGCCCCCAGGGACCCCCCCTGCCACCCCTGCCCACCCCAGGAGGACACCCAAGGATGGAGGGACCCACCCCAGGGACATTCAGGTAAGTTCAGGTAAGTATAATTTTCTATATTTTTTAATTTTTTTTGGTGGCATAGGGGGGCCTTATTTGTGCCCCCCTACATGCCACTATGCCCAATGGCCATGCCCAGGGGACACAAGTCCCCTGGGCATGGCCATTGGGCAAGGGGGCATGACTCCTGTCTTTACTAAGACAGGAGTCCTTTAAATGGCGTCTGGGCGTCGAAAAAAATGGCGCAAATCGGGTTGAGGTGATTTTTTTGCCTCAACCTGACTTGCCCCATTTTAAGACGCCCTAACGCCATTTTCCCCCTACGCCGGTGCTGCCTGGTCTACGTGTTTTTTTTCCACGCACACCAGGTAGCGCCGGTCTGCTAGCGCCGGCTAACGCCATTCCATAAATACGGCGCCCGCATGGCGCTTCAGAATGGCGTTAGACGGCGCTAAATTTTTTGACGCATAACTTTTGTGCATCTGTTTATATTGATGCATTACCTTTATGCATCGATTTAACAGTAAATCAGCATTGAGATGAGTGCGAAGGTGGAAATCACGCTAAGGGCCAATGGGTCATATACTTTGCGTTTGCTGAAGTTTTCGACGCATTTGCGTAATTTTTTTTTTTACTCTATTCCTGATTGCTTGATTTTGTCCATTTTTTAATGAATGCACCCTGTATCAACATACAAATTGAATGGGCTAGGCTGAAGTATGGCATTTTGTGTATGACCACATATGGTAGTCCATGAAACAATGTGATTTGGGTGTGATTGGTCTCTTACATCAATGTGTGTGTTACCGAATCAACAGCATGCAAATGTATACACGTCATGCATATGTATGTATGTGTGACAACACTGTATCCACATATGTATGGCAGTCAGTACTATGCAAGAGCATGATGTGTGATTTTGAACTGTGTTCACTTATGTGCTGTGTGTAGTTGTCTTACAGAGCATCACATTTCAGGCGACACACACAGCTCAGGCAATGTTGATGATGGCTGATGAATGCAATCTGGCAAATGTTACCCGACAACTGTCTCCATATGTTGATCTTGGGCTAATCAGGTTGACCATTGTCACCAATGATGTGCTCCCCTTGTCACACATGCTCAATGCAGCCATTGCAACTCTCACACTGAGTTGTGTTAGGGATCTGTTCAATCATTACAGTCTCACCATATTCTGACATCCACTGCCTCGTGTGTGGGCCCCTTGCTAACCTCCTATTTAGACAAGTTGTAGTTGTGTGAGATGAGCGATTGTTGTACAATTTGACAACGTGGATGTAATTAATATGTTGTGGTCCATATACTGTCCTTCAGTTGTCACATTCAAGTGATGAGGCTAATTGTGATGCGTGTGATGCGTGTGATGGTAGCAGTTCACTCTTACGCATCACATGTGATGTCACTACAGTACTCTTCAGATTAGTGTTTGTGACATAATCCCTGAGGTTAGACTCACAATCCTGACGTATTTGTTTTAGAGATTGAAGACACCAAAGCTGGATTTTGTGAATAAGTGAGGTGTTTATTTTCAAAATCTACAAGGTGAGGTAAGTGATTATTGAGTGAAGAAGTTTTCAACAATGTGCAGTCTACTGCATATCCCAGGAGTGTGTTGTGCTGTTACCCCTCATTTACTTCTCCACCATCCTCCTTTTCTTCCTCAGGCAGGTCATCAACCTGATCATATTGGGGAACGTTCATCCGCACACATATGTTGTGCAGGATGACACATGTCAAGATTATCTTGCAGACGATGTGTGGAGCATACAGAAGGCTGCCTCCTGTGATGTCCAGGCACCTGAATCTGGACTTCAGGATGCCAAATGTCCTCTCCACCATAGTCTGTGTCCTACAATGTCCCTCTTTATATGCACGCTTGGCTGCTGTGCTTGGGTTGGGAAAAGGGGTAATTATTCATGGTTGTATGCCATAACCCTGATCCGCTGCAAAAGATTAAAGGAGTAAGTGATGTTATGGCTTGCATCAGGTATGTCATGTAGCATGGCAGTTGATATTTAGAGCTGGTTGTGGCTCATATGAATTTGTGATATGGTGTGAGTTCCTATCCTTGTGTAATGTTTCCTCAGCACTGCGTTGTGTAGTGCACCTTTGTATCAGTGTGCTATCGCTAGAGGGGACATGACACATCCTCACAACACAATGGAGTCAGATGTGGTGACAACATGGTAGGACTACAAAGCCTGGATAGCCATCCCTTTTGACATGTGTCATTGCAGATGAAGTGTGACACTTAGGGCCTTTGAAATTGGTAAGTGAGAATGCACAACATGTCTCCAAAATTGGCTGCACTGTCCTGCAACATTTTGACTATGCAATTATGCCCCATGTGTGACATGTTACTTGGCAAGCCTTTGTTGTCCCCTGTGCCAGTTGTTCATGTGCAGCCGTGCAACAACACTACCAACCCTGCACCAGGGTACTTGGCTAGCTGCCTTGTGGAGGTGGATGTATCTCTGCAGGATGGTACACCACCCTGTACATATGCATTTTTGATGGTCAATTGGCTCTTTCTGTGGGTGCAGCTGTATGCAGCATACATTGGTACCGCAACCATCTGAGTTCATAGCACAGTCGACTTCCTTTTTGAAACCTGCATACAGCACCTCTGGGGTGGTGTTTATTATTGGCACTTCCTCAGGTTTTAGGTGACAGCTACGTGTGAGTCAGCATCATCATGCTATATATCTTGTGGTGACAGACCTGCAGCGAGAAACTTTGCACACCCCTTCCACACTACATACAGCATGCGACGGTGACCAATTCACAATGTGGCTTCAAGTCATTATGAAATGGTCATCTGCCAAGTTGTACATACAGTACAGGCCATGACAATGGAACAGTGGGCTATTACATAGGTCCCTTGGTGTTACAGAGTGGCAGCTATTGCTTATGGCAGCCATGAGGTATCCAAGGGTAGGTATCCCATTGTCACAGGATGATCAACATAACTACCAGTGTTCCAGTGTCTCTCCTATCTTCCAAAACATTAATGTGCATTTATGTGGTTGACACATGCAAAGTGCAGGCTATGGGATGGAGCTCAGCTACTTAGCAAATGTGCCCCTTGGCACAGTGCATGTGAGGTCAGTGATGTCCTGTTTTGTCCTATTGGGTCCCCCTATGACATCCATGATGTCTGACAGTGACGCGGGCCCCCTGTTAGGCCATTTATTGTATCTGGTGATGAGTCAGTGAGTATTGCATGTGAGATTGCACGACAGTAGGTGTGGTATCCCTACTTATACATCTGGTACATGTTATGTGATGGGCATTGATCTTGTATTCCTATGTGTGTGAGCCAAAGCGTCAGGCAGATGTCTCTGGACACTACAGGTACGTAAGGTATGTGTTGATGAGATGCAGTTGATATAGGCACAAGTTGTGTGGTGTTTAATGATTTGCACGGCATGACTTGAGGCATCTGTGCCTATTTGGAAGTTACATGGCATGGGCATGGTGTATGCAATTGACATGTCTGTGCTATTCTTTGTTTGGTGTAGTGTGTGTGATGTGTACGTAGTAGGCAACCTGAGGGCACTTGTAGTGGTCTGTGTAGTTCTGCTGTTAGCAAAGGTAAATTTTTGCACCTGTCCTTCCCGTGGTGTGCCTGTCAAGTTGTGGGTGTGTTACGTACATGTAGGTGTATGTGTTTGTGTTGTGCACTGATTTTGCTGTACTATAGCATGGTGTTTATGTGTTATCACCTGCCCATGTGTGTTACCCTGGCCATATCTTACTGTAGTGGTGTATGTCTTGTGTGTCCGACAGTGTTGGTGTGTTGTATGTACATTGCTAGATTTGTTGACATAACCACAAGTAGACCATTTCCAAATTGTCCATCCTAAAATTGTTCATTGATCCTGCTGTGCTGGAATATGTAGGCATCATGGACACTCCCAGGATACGTGGCTAAAATGTTTATGAATAGTCCCCGGTGGTCCACTATGCCCTGCACATTAATAGAATGTGTGTGCTTCTGATTCAGTTGTAAGTGCTCTGTTGCTGCAGGTGTTACGAACCTCATATGGGTGCAGTCAATTGCACCAAGCACATGCTGAAAGCCATTGATTTGATAGAACCCCTGTTTGTTCTTGTGCTGCTTTTGCTGGGTGTTGGGGAAACTGATGTGGCAGGGTGCCAAGGAGATGATAGCATCTAACACCTTTGGCAGGAATGCAGAGAACGACGGCTGTGAGACACCAGCAACCAGTGCACCCGTTGTTTGGAAGGAACCACTTGCCAGCATGTGCAAGACAGCAAGCAGCTTTGTCACAGGTAGTATGTTGTGTGGTTGTCTGCAGGCTGGCTGCAATTTGTGTCTCAATGTGGTGCAGAAGGTGTAGTATGGCTTCCCGGTTCAGTCTGTAGGTCCTAATAATGTCCAGGTCCTTGAGGCCAAGGAGGGTTGTCCTGGTTCTGAAGACCCTCTCCTGCCTTCTGCGTTGCCTTTGTTGGCTGTGTTGTCGTGGTGGTGAGTGCAATAGTTGTTGCTGTTCTCTGCGCCATCTATCAAGCTGGATCATGATCAACTCCATCTTCTCCTGTGAGTTGTAATGTTGCTTCTGCGTGTGCTCTTTAAGTAGTGGTGTGTTTGCCTCATTTTAATGCCTACCCTGACCCAGGCATTACATTTTGATGCAAATCAGTGTTAATGTCATTTTTTGGGCCCGCCTCCCACTCGTGCATCATTTTTGCCTGAGTGTATAAATACGGTGCTAAGGTGTTTGAGTCATTTTTTGGACAGGAACGCCCACCTTACATCTCAGTGACACATGGAAGTTTCATGCATCCGAAAAATGACTTTAACACCAATATTTTAATGTTAGACGTGTCTAGCATCAAATATAAATATGGCATTGAGTTTGCGCTAAAATAGCGTGAAAAACAAAATTATTCTAATTCAGCACAGAGTGTAAATATGCCCCTTAATTTCTAGAGCTCATGGCAAATTGTGAACTCTTCTGTTTACCCCCGCTACTATCAGATTTATGCTGGTAACTGCGTGCTCACCATATAGAGTGGGTTAGAAATGTGCACAAAATCGAAGCAAAAAGTATTTGTGCGTGCTTCTCTGATTACCTAGGCTGATAAATATTCTGTGTGGAAAAATTCTGCAAGCCCCCCATAATTTGCTAGATTTTGTTTTAACGCTCAACAATATGATGCCATGTGTTTCGGCAGCATACTGATGGAACAGTGAACAAAATTCCATAACTAAGTGAAATTCCACAGTACACATAGGATGCGTTGCTTTGAATCAATGCGTAAGACATAATTTGTGTGTGGGTAGAGAATACATACAAGTTGCTTTAACGTTTGCAGAGATTTACTGGGCAGTTGATCCAAGAGGGTGGAGCGATATGAACCGAAATACGTCGATAGAAAATAATTTTCTTCAGCAGCTAATGAAATGTTACCCGACTTTCAAACTTGTCGGAAATAGAGCTGTTTTGTTGGCATCTTTGATGGCATGCACAAGACAAATATCTGACAACAATGATGGAGAATAGAAAAAAAGCACTGTGATCATTTTCAGGGGTCACAGAATAGGAGAGCGCTTTCTCCTGACAGACATCAATACATTCGATGACAGCATATATAAAACTGCAGTAGTTGAATAGATTTTTTTCATTTGGAGTGTTCTCTAACAGGGGACCCCATTTTCTTGAGCAAAAAAAAACAGATAAAAAAATCTCTAGATGTTGGCATTCAACGCAGACCACTTGACAGCTCTTCATTACAAATACCCACATTTCCCGGCAACACCCTGGTGCTACAAAAACAAATCAGGATGTCAAAAAAGGAAATTGGCACTCGAGTCACAGGGACATAAATTTAGTCCCATCCCTGCCCAAATGAGTTCTGCCAAGGAAGGTCGGTTCAGCCCTGAGTCTTTTCACTTGTCAGTCAGCTGATGCATGTGTGTACAGCTAGGAGAAGGAAGGGGTGGAGCATGAGTTAGAATTGCCTGGATGTGCATGTCCGCGGAGGAATTGGAGAGCAGCTGAAATTGGAACGCAGGCGCCAGTTCCGCAACACCAATCCAATCGATCACTGAAATGAAGAAGTGCAATACTCAAAAGACCACAGAGCGTGTGCTACACTCACATGATAATCAGCAGGCTCGTCTCAATTCTTCAATATATTACATATTTATCTCTTCAAATGTAGGGACAGAAATAGAGATGTATGGCACGAGCATGATAAAATACATGAAACTGCTATTCCGGTGTAAAAATGTAACTATTATAATGTTCTTATCACAGTCTAACTGTAATAAGAAAGTGTCGTGGCACCCTAGCTGTACTAACATATTAGAGTTGAGTATTAACGTTACAATGCCTACATGGTGCAAAAAGGACAAATAGCAAAATTATAACGTCCATTGGTTGTATGATGGAACCACGCATGCAGCAACCACGCATGCCTGAACAACGCAGTCAGAACAACGACCGCGTTGTTTCCATGCATGCCTTTACCACGCATGCCTTTCCAACAATTTTTTGTTGTAAAGGCATCCCTAGTAAAGGCTTGTGTGGAAACAGCATGCGTGGTTGTCACATGCCACACCCCCTCCCTAAAACCAGAAGTACCCGACCCCCCACTTTTAAAAACTACCCCGATACCCCCACCAACCCTGAGCCCTAAAACCGACCCGCACCCCCCAAAAATAAAACTACCCAACCCCTAATAGACATTCCCATGCATCCACCCATGTATTTTGCTGTGAACCCAGATTTACAAAGACTTTTACACCTGGGTTTGTGCCAAAATAGTGTGTACACCCAACAGAGGTGTAACAAGGAGAAACGTCTTTATTTTTTCTTATTACTTCCTCTTTCTATGTGTGCTGCCGTGCCTCTAAGAATTATATTTATGTAGGAAGTTATTCCTTACTGCACTGAAACAATCATGCCCATAATGCAGGCACCCTTGGATTGTAGCGCAAGGTTGCCTATATTGGTGCTAGGCAGCACACAATGCGTCAGTGTAAGGAAATAGCAGATGTGCTCCTTACCTTTGTAATTCTGGTGCATGTTTGTTGTCTCTCTTTCACACGACACAGTAGAGCAAGTTCTATTGCTGTGCTGCGTTGTATGAGATAATAGCAAATGTGCCCCTTAGTCCCCAATTTGTAGCTGCAGGTTTGTGTGTTTCATTTTGAAATAGAGCGTGCACAATTAATTTACAAATTTTCAGTCATAATGTATATATATGCAGGAAAAAGAAAGAATGGGCAGTAAGTATTTTGTGGAAAAGGTAATGAGTGACCTTGTAATATTAACAATAAAATGCCCACTGTCCTCCGTTAACAGGGTGTTACAATTGACCTTGCAATAGCTGCACAATGTAGGACACAAAGGGGGTCATTTTGACCTCGGCAGTCTTTTGTCAAGACCGCAGAGGGACCGCCGCGCTGAAGACCGCCAGTGGTGGCGGTTTTCCGCTTGGCGTATTATGACTGTTGGCAGCTCTCTGTCCTTTTTCAGACGGAGAGCCGCCAACAGCCATACTGGCGGTCGGCGGGGAAGAGGAGGTTGCTCCACGTCCACCGCCACGTCAACAGAACACCGCCCACTGAATCACATCCTGTGATTCAGCGTGGTGGTGTTCTGTTGACGGTGTGGTGTCGGCGGAGCAGCCCCCATGGATCCCATCCCCTCCCGGAGGATCGACGGACCAGGTAAGTCCCATCGTCCGTTAGGGGAGGGGGGTGGAGGGGTGTTGTGTGTTGTGTGTGTGCATGGGGGGGTGCGTGTGTGTATGTAGAGGGGGTGTGTGAGTGCGTGTATGCTTCGGGGGTGTTGTGTGTTTGGGAATGAGTGCGTGTATGTCTGTAGGTATATCTGTATGGATGTGTGCGTGTATGTTTGAATGTGGGTGTGCGTGTCTGACTGTGTGTGTGGATGTTGGCATGTATGTCGGTGTGTGTGCGTGTATGTGTGTTGGTGGTGCCTGCGTGCGTGTCGTGTGTGAATGAGTGATGTGATGTTGGGGGTCAGGGTGGGGAGGGGGGTCCTGCCACCTTTGGGGGGTGGCAGGGGTGGTGGGGGGTGTAGGGGAGGGAGTCAGGGTGGGGGTGGGGGAGACCCCTATCAGTGTCAGGGAAGAAATTCCCTGGCACTGCTAGTGCTTACCACCATGGATTCATGGCGGGTCGAAACCGCATGAAATCCGTGGCGGTCAGCCGGGTCCAAATACCGCCGGCGGTATAGTGACGAACGCCGGGCTGGAGACCCAGGTCTCCAGCCCAGCGGTCGTCTCCGCCCTAGGGGGCGGAACGGAGAAGCGGCGGATGACCATGGCGGTAACCGCCATGGTCATAATTGCAAAAATTTGACCGCCAGCCTGTTGGCGGTCTTACCGCCGCTTCTCCGCCGTCCGCCAGGGTCGTAATGACCCCCAAAGTATTTCCTCTCATGTATATTCAACATCAGGAAGGGATTTTTTTTCAATTATTTTAAAATAAATGAAGCCAGCCTTCTTATTTGCATAAAGAAACACATTTCTGGTAAACACTGAGAGGCAGATTTAGTAATATTTCATGCATCACAATGCAGCAAGACAACTTGCTGTGTTGTGCATATGAAATGAAGAGTGCAAAAATGTGCCACATCTACTAAGATATGGCACACATCTGATCTCTTCCCACATTGACCCAAAATGTACTGAGTAGCGCCAATGCAGGTGCCCTTCAACCCTGCTGCAAGGGTGCCTGCGTTACAGGCATTATTTGATTTTGGGATGGAAAGTATGCATTCCTGCTCAAAAACAATCCTAAGAAGCAATTTTCTCTTTCTATGTGTCACACTGAGAGGGTCCTGGTGGAAGTGGAAGGCGCAGCCTAATCTTCCCCTGGGAAACTTTGCAAGGGGAAGTGCAGGCCAGTCAGGAGATAGGTGGATTTAGAGACACGGGTGAGATTTAGGGATATGATGTAATGAGTCAGGAGAGGTAGGGACAGCCTATTCCTGACTCCTTTTACACTACAGGGGAGGAAAATTTGTGGGGAGAATTGTCCGTGGGTGTCGGCGCACCATGAGGAGGAGTGTGGAACAGTTTGAGGTAATAAGAAGTACCCTGAGTGCTGCAGGGTGAGCTGACCTCCTCAGGTCTGGCGTGCTTGACCAGGTCCGGTGCTGCATGTGCCACCACACATGTGGTAAGGCACCTGCAGGAGAAAGCACAAGGGAAGAAGGGAGGGATGTAGCACATAACTCTAGGGGACTTTAAAGAAAAATCTGGGGAGGTGTCAAAGCCTCCCCGCATTAATGGGGCATGATGCAGCCAGAAGCAGCCTATGACACAGGGAACGATTCTTGGGGTGGGGTCCGACAGGAGAGGCAGTACGCCTGCTAGCGCAAAGCCTTCGGGGCGCGAACAGATGTTGCACCCCCGGCACTTGACTTGCCCCTTAATTTGACTGCCAGCAGAGCCTGCTTCTGGCCTGTTGCTGTATAGAAAAAAGAAGGGTGAACCCCTGCAAGGGCACCGAAGCGAGGCAGGTGAGGGGACCCTAGGGAGTGACCAGGTACATTGTGTGTAAGAAGAAGGTGCAAATGGGCCGGTGTGGCTGGGGCCTGACCCAAGCAGAAGGTACCAGGAAGCTGCACACAGGCTGGAGGTGGCAGGTGACAGTGAGTTGATTGTGAGGCCCACATGAGGGAACAGCATAGGAGTATTGAGAACACTGAGGAGAGGTGGGTGTGTCTTTGCAGAGAAAGGGAGGCAGCATTGGACCAGGGCCACTCTGTGAAGAAAGTGAAAAGCATGGCAGGAGCCGAGCACATATGGGTTGGGAGGCCATAGTGGGAAGGAGATTGTTGTGGGTACCAAACGGGGTCCAGAAGGGTCAGGGACTGTGGAGCCTATGCAGCTCGAGGGCCCAGTAGTGCAGGGAACCCATTAAGTTGGTGCAACCTGACAGTGATGTACCAGCAATGCCAAGTGAGGCTGGCAGGCAGTTAGCACTGCTGACAGGGCACACAATGGCCCCTGAACATTGGCCTGAAGACATAGGTCATTCTACAGTGGCTGTCCCTGCACTTCTGGCTCTGTCACACAGTACTCATGAGGAACTACCACATTGGTGGAAAGAGCTTTGCCTGGGACAAAAAGTGGTGGTGTGTCATGCCAAGCTAAGTGTTAGGTAAACTCTGGTGAGGATCAGGTACAGTTGATTTATGATGAGGACAGTGATGAGTGGGAGGAAGGCGAACTGAGCAAGGAAGGCAAAGTGATTTTGCTGGATTCAAGGAAATTAGGGGAGGAGGTGCAACAGAACCTTCAGTTGGTGTCTTACAGAGGTCAAGAGAGGACAAAGGAGCCACGACCAGGCAGTAGGCGGAGGCTTGTGGCTGGTGTCACAAGGAAAAGCAGGATGTTAGAGGCTTACATTAAGGTAAGAAGGATGTGTGGTTGGTGTGGGACATGCAGGGTTGTGGGATTGGTGCCAAAGTATATATGTCAGTGGGAGTTGCAAACGGGGTTATTGACGGACTAGCTGTGAAACTGACAGACTCTTGGGAGGTAGAGGAGAAGCTGCAGGAAGTAAGTAGTGCAAAGATAACAGAAGGAATGGGGGTTTAAATCGACACTGTGAAAGGGACTGACAGTGCAAGTGAGTAGAGCAAGGAGGGCTGGGCTCATGAAAAGTAGCTGCCATAATTGGCCCTGGCGAGGCCCCTGCTATCCTGCATATCTGTCAAGGCAAAAACAGGATATGAATGCATGAATATGTGGATGTTTTAAGCTTCTTCATAGAGATATGTAGGCTAAAGAGGGATCTAATGAGGAAGAGTGGGAACTGGCTTGGCGGCCGAGTGTCCCCATTTTTATGGAAAACTGGACATCAGCCTTCCTAATTTATGCCAACATTTATTGTGAAAAACATGCAGAGAGACCCATTGCACTATTAAAGTATATGGGTATCATTAGGAAAGTGCAAATGCATTTTGGGAGATATGCATGGCTTAGCTATGTTGAGGAGTTCAGAGCTAGGGTGAGCGTAAACACTATCAAACCATGGGGAGACATAGATTCGGAATTGTGGGTGCAGTTTATGTTTTCAACACAATCCATGGCCTCAACGCACATAGCGAGTGGCCGTCCCATCACATATCGGCCCTTTTAACCCCATCCGGTTCAACAGAGATCAGGGAATGTGCCAAAGCCCACGGGTGCCAATGTTTGGGCATGGTAGAACTTCAACAAAGGTTTCTGCTCCAGACACCCATGCAAGTTTACACATGAGTGTTTGAAATGAGGGAGTTGGCACACTACTGCTCATAGTTTCACACTGGCCAGCCCCTTGGAACAGTGGGGGGCAGCAAGAGGGAGAAAACATCAGGGTCCTGCTGGGTCAAAGGGCCCTTATGCCAATTAGGTTGGAGGGTTTACTGCCATCGCCAGTGATTTACCCAGACAGAGAAACAGCCATGAATTTGGAGTGGGGATTTAAAGAAGGTTATTGAGATGGCTATTAAGGCCCTAAGGGGCATAGGAGAGGGGACAATTTGCGGTTAACCAAGACAGCTTCAGAGTTGGTGGCAGCCAAATTTCAGAAGGAAGTTGTGAAGGGAATTCTGATCATGTCCCCTGTGGGGGTGGTGCCTAAGAAGGTTGAAGGGGAGTTCAGGTTGATACACCATTTATCATGAACGGAAGACACCTCTATGAATTCTCCAGACAACATTAAAGTGGTGTAAGCTTCACTGGATGATACCATCAGGTTGGTCAGACTGTGTGGGCAAGGTGAAGTTGGCGAATTGTGATATCAAGTCTACCTTTTGACTGCTGCCGATACAATCCAGATGATTTTCCATTGCTGGGCATGCAAGTTGGAGGTGTCATTTATGTTGCCCATGGATTGTGTCATTTTATGTGATTTTGTTCAGGCTTTCAGAACCTATTTGCTGTGGGCATTTACCAGGCTGAATGGGCATTGTGAGGTATCTAACTATTTGGATGATTTTCTCTTCATAGGGAGGGTCAGATGAGTGTCATAAGGCTCTGGGGTAGTTTGAGTGTGGGCAGCAGACCTGGGCGTCCCATTGGCATCAGAAAAGAAAGACTCCTTAGCAGGTTGTTGACATTTTTGGGCTTTGAACTGGACCTGGAAGGGCTAGTAGAGAGGTTGCTGGGTGCGAAAGTCCAGAAAATTCTATGATTTTCAGAGGAGGTGATAGGGGAACAGAGACTGGAGATGAGAAAAGTGAAGAAGTTGTTGGGGTTTTTGAAATTTGCATGCACAGTGGTGTGGGGTGGACAGACTGTTTGCAGGAGATTAGGCATGGCTATGTCAGAAGCTGATTTGCCCCACCACAGCGTATGGATTTTCCATGGTTGGGAGAGGTGACCTTTGGTAAAATTTTTAGATAACTTCAATGTGTCGATATTTCTGTAGGAGAACACGGTTTGGCAGGTGCAATGTTTTTTCAGATGTGGCAAAGGCACATGGTTATGGCATTTTTAGGATGGATGGTGGTGTGGAGAGGGTTGGGCCCCACGCTGGTTGCAGCAAGGATGGGGCATAGCCTTTTTGCAATTCTTTCCGTTGTCGGTAACATTGACGGTGTGGGAAAGTGATTTAGTTAACAGGACAGTGATGTGTAACATGGACAATATGAGTAGTTGAATTGGTGAACAGACAAAAGGCACAAGATTTGAGAATTCTGAGATTGTTGGGACTATATATGCGTGTGTGTACAGTTTAACATTTTTGTCAAGGCTATACATGTGCCAGGTCTGACCAATAATATAGCTGATTCATTTTCTCCTTCGCAGTGCCACCGATTCTGCAGACTGTCACTGGGAGACGAGGACAGCAAGATGTTCTTACCTATAGACATTTGGATGTGGGAGGTGTGGGAGGCTTGAGAGTGTTTGGGCTAGAGATGTCCCTGTCAAAGTCTACAAGGAGGAGTTATTATCTGGCGCTGAGTTAATCTGAGAATGGAGTGAGAATATCACTGTAGGTTGTTTAGGGGAAGTGCCTAGTGAATGAATGGCGCAGGTTCCAGGAGTGTCCAGGGTGCAGACAGGAGGCAATGCTTTGTCATGAAGGAGGGGAGTGTTTTATTGCATTTCAGTTGTTGTCAGTGATGTGCATGGCCCTATGAAAATTGGGATGGAACCCTGCCAATTTTGGGACACACTCCTTTTGAATTGGGGCAGCAACCTCAGCTGCACAATTGGTCTAGAACTGGATTTAGATCTGTAGAATAGGCAGGGGAAGGTTGAGGTGTTATGAGTGCTATGTGAGGAAATAAGGGGTGGACGTCTCTTCTTGGGGGGTGCACACTCTACACTAACTCTTCCTTTTCACCTTAGGGTGAATGAGCAGTCCAGGGAAAAATAAAATGGTGACTTGGATGGTTGGACATTTGTGTGTACACTGGGTGGCTAAGTATGCGGACCAGCAGATTTATGGATGGAACCTGGGATTGCTCAGCAGCTGGAATAAGGGTCTCTGGTTGGGGAAGAAGGGGATGAGGTGAGGCAATCTGTTGTTCTTGGCAAACATGGTTCCACAGAGGAGTTGCCCGCATATGCTCCTCATACCCATGGGGGAGAATGATTTGGTCCCGCTCTCAGAGATAACCTTACTGCAACACATGCAATAGGATTTGTTGGTACTCAAATAGAAGCTTGCAAGAACTTGCTTGGTATGGATGGAATGTGTGCCGCAGAGAAGATGGAGAGTTGCGATTAAACATGCAGCCATGGACAAAACCTGGAGGAAGCTCAACAGAGCGAAGAGGGTGTCTTGTTTGGCTAGAAATATTATGGTGTTAGCCCACGGGGCCACAAGGAAGAGGAAACTGGACTTTTTAGGTTGGCTGGGGTATGCTTTTCACAATTTGGCAGTGTTTATTATATGATGGAGATGAGGGATGTGATCAGCAAGCAATGGAATGAGAGGGTTTGGTGCAGCGGGGTGTATCCCTGACTTGTGGTGGTTCCTCAGGTGGTTCTCCGTTTCCTTTCAAGGTATCAGACTTGTTGCAGTAGGGGGCATTATAATGCCCTTCAGGGTTTTCCTGGATAGAGGTAGTGGTGGAGTGGAGAGTTAGATGTGGGCATATTCACCCCTGGAGTGAGGGTGAAGGGAGCACAGACGAAGGAAGATGGTGTGCAGGATTCCTTGAAAAGGATAAGGAGGCTTCATTGGATGAGATTTTGGTAAAGAAAGCGAAAAAGAGATTGGGAATCGAAGGAGGTCAGTGAGTGAAACGGGAAAGGAAGAATGAAGCAAGATGGTGTGCTGGGGTGAAAGCTTGGTGTGAAGTGAGAATTGTTGGGTGAACAATGGGATTACGTATCAAAGATGTCTGGTTTTATGTTAATACGGATGATGTTGAATAACTGTTTGCAACCCTTTCCAAATAGATGGCCTTTTACATCTCATGGAGTATGGCATGTGAATACTTCACGATGGATGGTTCTGGGGGAAGGGTAAGGCACAGCCTGGTCTTCCCCCAGAAAACTTTGGGAAAGGGAAGCATAGGCCAGACAGGGGATAAGTGGATTTAAGGGTGGGGAGGAATTAGGGATAGGATGTAAGGAGTCAGGAGTGGTGTAGATAGCCTTATGCTGATTCCTTTTGCAATACTGTGGAGAGAAAATCATGGCCACCCTCCCACTCTACAACTTTTCTGGGAATGATGGGGTGGCTTATGACAGAAATGCCATAATAGGACAGGCTGCATTGGTGTTGGTGGTAGCTGGGGGTAGACAGATGGGGTCATACCCACCCCTTGGGGGGATGAAGGGACCACAGGCAAAGGAGACAGTGTGCGTGCTTCCTTGTACAGGATACAGAGGCTTTATTGGAGGATGTTTTGATAAGAGAAGTGAGAAGGAGATTGGAAATGGATGGAGGTTAGTGAGTAAAAGGGGACAGGAAGAAAGAAGCAAGATGCGGTGCTGGGGTGAAAGCTTAGTGAGAAGTAAGAAATGTTGTGAGAACACGGGAATTACATATCAAAGATGTTTAATGTTATGCTAATACTGTTGATCAACTATTTGCAACCCTGTCCTAATAAATGGCATTTAACACTTCGTGGAGTATGTCATATGACTACTTCATGAAGAAGGCACCACACACAGAAAGAGGAAGTAAAGCAGGGAACTAAAGATATTGCTCCTTCTTGTGCCCTCATCGGGTAGGTGCACCATTTTGGCCGAAACATAGGTTAGGAAGTCTTAGTAAATCTTGGTTTACATCAAAAGACATGGGTGGGTGCACTGAAACGTACATGTATCATGCATGTAGCACATACCTGAAGCAAAGAGATCCAAGGCAGGGCTACGCACTGCCTCACGTTATTTTGTTTACTAAACCACGTAAAGCTATGCAAATTGACTTTGCGTAGATTAGTAAATGAGAAAATGGCTTTTGCTTCAGGTCTGTGTCACAAAAATGACACAATCCTGATGTAAAATCTTAGTAAATCCTGTTCTGAATATATTTTAGCTCCCAGATTAACTTGAAAGAGACTCACTAGTAAAAGAAAACTGTTTCATGCACAAAGTGTACAGGTTTATGTACCTCAGCCACAAAGAAAGCTTGCGTTTCATGCCCTGTGACCAGTGGCCGAGCAGGCTAGATAGGCCTCTTAGAGGCACAAAACAGGTCGAACTCTTATATGCTGAACAAAGGTATCCTATTTATAAAATTAAAATTAATCTAAAGCTTTCAGACACTAAAGCATTGTGAAGCGTTCTTGAACCACTAGAGGGCAGCTAGGGATCAGGTCCATCCATTAGCTTTCCCTGGTCCTTGATGGATTTGAGAAAAAGAATACAGCAGTTACCAAGAGAAATAATGAAATCATTGCAGCTACGTTGTGTGCTTGGTTTAATAACTAATACAGAGAACGACAATCCTTACTTTCTTTGTTCTTAATGCATTCTAAATGGAGGTTTTTAAGGCAATAGATATCAACTACAGTTTATCAACATTTCAATTAGCTATAAACCAAGGGACATATTTCCATGCCCCTAGCACCACCGGAGCGTCACTTTTTTTGACGCTCCAGTGATGCTGTGACATGCGCCATATTTACCAGGTGGCATTAAGCCACTTTTTGTGGCTTAATGCCGCCTGGTAAATGTGGCCACCCGATGCAGTTTACTGTGACAGAGGGGTGTGCAATGGGTGTTGCTGTGGGCGTACCCATGCAACACCGTTTGCTTTTGGACCCTGCCCAAGATTTACAAGGAAACTTAAATCTGAGGCAGCACCAAAAACTAACGACACTCCAGGGGTGACATTAGCATGGCACAACAAGGAGAAATACTTATTTTTCCCTTATTTTAGTTTTTTCTATGTGTACTGCATTCTGCAGCACACATAAAAAGAGCAGTATGTGGAATAAGGAAGTCTTCACAGTCCGTACAGTATTCACAGGCTTTACAATTGCCACAAATAAAAACAATCTGTGAGTTGATGTTGTGGTGTGTTATGTGCTTTCTCCTCAACATTAACACCTGTTTTCACCAGAATATCTCTCAATGACTTACTTCCCCAGTATGTGATATTAGAGGCCAGATTTATTAGAGAGGTTGCGTCATTTTTTAATGCCACCTGGGTGTCATATTTATACTATGATGCTGGGTGGCGCTAAAATAGGTTAGAGTCATTTTTTCCGACGTTAACCATTGCGCCTTGTCGTAAGGCAAAATGACGTTAACGGAGGAAAAATTACTCTAAGGGGGTCATTATGACCCTGTCGGAAGGTGGAGAAGCAGCGGTAAGACCGCCAACAGGCTGGCGGTCTTTCCTCAGCGTATTATGACCCTGGCACTGATAGGGGTCTCCCCCACTCCCCACCCTGACTCCCTCCCCTATGCCACCCCCCAAAGATGACAGGACCCCCTCCCCAACCCGACCTCCAACATAACAACACTCATACACACATGACACGCACGCAGGCACCACCAACACACATACATGCACACACACCGACATACATGCCAACATCCACACACACAGTCAGACACGCACACCCACATTCAAACATACACGCACACATCCATACAGCCATACCTACACATCCATACAGCCATACCTACAGACATACATGCACTCATTCCCATACACACAACACCCCTGCAAGCATACACACACTCACACACCCCCTCTACATACACACACACAGACCCCCATGCACGCACACAACACACAACACCCCCCAACCCCTCCCCTCATGGATGATCGACTTACCTGGTCCAACGATCCTCCAGGAGGGGACGGGAACCATGGGGGCCGCTCTGCCGACACCACACAAGTATTATACACAATATGTATACTAGACATCAAAATTAGACAAGTAAATAGTCATAGAACAATGCAAACAGTAGAAGATCCTATAGAATGCAATGGGAGAAACTAGGTCTAAGGGCAACACAAACCATATACTAAAAAAGTGGAATGTGAATCACAAATTACCCCCTAGACAAGTGTAGTGTGTGCAGAATTGCTGGGAGAGAAAGAATACAGTAAAGATAAGTAAATTACCCCAACCCAGAGCGCAGAAAAGCAGGAGTAAAAAACTGAAAGTTTCCTTAGGACACACTACACCTCATTTTTGGGACTCTGCAGCAGCCAACCAAGTCTGCAAAGAACAACTGCTGGATTATTGGACCTGAAGACCTGCAAAGGAAGGGGACCAAGTCCAGAAGTCAAAAGAAGTTCCAGGACGGCAGGAGCTCCTGCCAACCCAGAAGAGGGTGCAAAAGAAGAGTCCCTGGTTAGTTGAAGACTGCAGAAATGCACCCTAGGAAGATGCCAGCGGGTTCCTGCATAATGCAAAAGATGTGCCACGGTCTGAAGATTGCTGCAGATGAGATTTTGTGTTGGAAGGCACTAAGAAGCCTTGGCTATGGCAAAAGTGTGTTTTTCATCAAAATGGCGTTAGATGGACCCAGGAGGGACCTGGGGGCCTCAAATCTGTGTGAAGAGGAACTTTAGAGAGCCCTCAGTATGCCAGCCAGCACCCCCAGAAGCCACAGGATCTGGGTTCAAAGGAGGTACAATACACAGTTGATGCAGCACAACAAAAGAAGGTCTCACGCCGCCGGAGAACAACTCAGCGAGTTGAGCATTGCAGGGTGGAGTGCTGGGGACCTGGGCCAGGCTGTGCATGAAGGAATTTTGCAAATAGTGCACAGAGGCCTCAGGAAGCGAAGACAACACAAAACACAGGGGTACCATTGTTCTCAGGGAAGGTAAGGTCTTACATCCTCCAATTGCATCAGCTGGACCCTAGGACAGTCTATGTCGATGATGTCTACCCTCTGTGTCCTTAGGAACAAGCTTGTTGCCATGAGAGGAGTCCCAGGGTATGGTCGTCGCCTTGGAAGGTGTCTGCTTGGTGCAGGGGAGTGACTCCGTCACTCCACGGGAGATTTCTTCGGTCCTTCTGGTGCAGGATGAAGACAGGGATTCCCCAGATCATGCACACTGTGGAAACTGTTGCAGTTGCTGAGGTTGAGGTTGAGCTGAGGTTGCTGAAGAAAAGTGTCTCTTGTAGACACTTTGGCCCTCATTCTGACCCTGGCGGTCGGTGATAAAGCGGCGGCCAAGCCGCCAACAGGCCGGCGGTCTAAAATATGCAATTCTGACCCTGGCGGGAACCGCCAACACAGCCCGCCAACTTAACACTCCGCCCGCCACGGCGGTACAAACAAACAGCGCGGCGGTTCCCGCCAACAGCCAGGCGGCAGACAATGTACCGCCCACCCTATTACGACCCACCAATCTGCCACCTTTTCCGGGGCGGGAGCACCGCCGATAAGAACACGGCGGAAACAGACTACGAACGGGAAAACGCTCACCTCTACGCACTCCACGCGAGATTCCGGCAGTATGGAACCAGAGTTGCAGGTCATCCCCGCACTCCTATACCTGCTCATATACCAGGAGCACGCCCGGCGGCGCGGAAGACATCGGTGAGTACTGCACCTACGACACAGGGGAGGGAAAAGATTACCGGCACACACCCACCCACCCACACCCACTACAACACACACATCAATGCATTCCCACAGATCACTGTCACAACCCACAAACCACCCCCCACCGAAATAATGCAAAGACCAAAAGACGAGATCATAAACAGGCAGATATATTGAAATATGGACACCAGTAATCCCAATAAATAAATAAACTATGTACAAAATATATACAGCTACTAAATGTAGTCCAACCACTGTCCGTGGATCACAGGGGTCCTGTGCAAAGGGGCAAGGCCCAGTCCCACGACAAGAACTCCACGGAGAGAACTCTGCAGGGGCATCAGAAAGAAAATAGGACAGGCACCTCAGGGGGAAGGGAAGGGGGGGCACCTCAGCCACTTGAGTACACGACGCCAGATCCACGAGGGGACTCCATGACCACTGGGCCATCCTGGGGAGAGCAAAGCCACAGTCCAAACAGTCCATACAGTGGGTGGCCTGCCCACTGGGCCATCCTGGGGAGAGCAAAGCCACAGTCCATACAGTCCATACAGTGGGTGGCCTGCCCACTGGGCCATCCTGGGGAGAGCAAAGCCACAGTCCATACAGTCCATACAGTGGGTGGCCTGCCCACTGGGCCATCCTGGGGAGAGCAAAGCCACGGTCCATACAGTCCATAACAGACCCCACTGCCACTGGAGGAGGCAAGTTGGCCAGAGGACATCCTGCAGCCCTGCCCGAGATAGATCCTGCCCTGCCACGTCTGCCAAAGGGCCAGCGCTCCTTGCCTTGAAGGGCCCAGTTCAGCGGTTCTTGAGACGGCGGGGCCCAGTTCAGCGGTTCTTGAGACGGCGGGGCCCAGCGGAGCGGTGCTTGAGACGGCGGGGCCCAGTTCAGCGCTCCTTGCCTTGAAGGGCCCAGTTCAGCGGTTCTTGAGACGGCGGGGCCCAGCGGAGCGGTGCTTGAGACGGCGGGGCCCAGCGGAGCGGTGCTTGAGACGGCGGGGCCCAGCGGAGCGGTGCTTGAGACGGCGGGGCCCAGTTCAGCGGTACTTGAGACGGCGGGGCCCAGCGGAGCGGTGCTTGAGACGGCGGGGCCCAGTTCAGCGGTTCTTGAGACGGCGGGGCCCAGCGGAGCGGTGCTTGAGACGGCGGGGCCCAGTTCAGCGGTACTTGAGACGGCGGGGCCCAGCGGAGCGGTGCTTGAGACGGCGGGGCCCAGTTCAGCGGTTCTGGAGACGGCGGCCGGTCTATGGCCAACTGTTCATTGCCTGGTGGTGCCCTCCTGGGCAGCGGGGATGGTGCTCCTTCAATGCCCACCTGGGCTGTGGGTGGTGGGGCCCTCCTGGCCAGCTGGGCTGGGTCCTCCCTGGGCAGCGGCAATGGGGGTGGTGGGCTCTCCCGGGGCAGCTGTGCCGGTTCCTCCCGGGGCAGCGGCTATGGGGGTTGTGGGCTCCTCCTGGGCAGCAGGCCTGCTGCCTGACCTCTCCGACTTGCTGCCCTTGCCCTCCTTAGTCGTGGGCCTGTGGCCCTTTCCTCCCTTTGGAGCTGTGGCTGGTGACTGTCTCTGGGTGGTGTCCAGGGGGGATGTAGAAGGCGGGCTCCTGCGGCGCCCCTTCCGCCTTCTGCTCCTCTTCCCAGGGGGTGGGCTGGCTGTCCCCTTGCTGCTGGGCGAAGATCCAGACATGCGGGCTGGCGGGCTCCAATACCCCTGCACCCTTGTCAAGGGGGCTGCAGGGCTGGTGGTGGCTGAGGTGCTCTTCTTACCCTGACGAGAAGGAGGGGGGGGCTCAGGGTCAGGAAAGAAGTTAGTAGTGGCGAGGAAGAGCTTCTTGGGACAATGGAGAGTGGTAGGTACAGTGGGAATGGGAGTGGAGGGAGAGGATGTGGTTGTAGGTGAGTCACGTTTGCTGTCTTTGGGTGCAGGTGCAGGAGGGATAGGCTGTCGTGAGGTGGATGGCTGTTGGGTGGGTGGGTGGCTGCGTTTGTGTGGTGTGGAAGAGGGGGTGACAGACACAGTGGGAGAGGACACAGGGGACGTGTAAATGGCAGTGGGGGTGGTGACTGCACGTGTGCGGACTGGAGTGGAGGGTGTGCTGGTGATGGAAACACTGGCTGATGGTGAGGTGAATGGAGGTGTGAGTGTAGACGTCACAGGGAGGGAGGAGGGAGACGAGGAGGTGGGGGTCACAGAGGTGGTAGTGACTGTTGGCATGTCTGCATCGGAATGTTGCGTGTGTGAATGTCTGCGTGATCTGTGGTGCTTATGTTTGGATGAGCTTCTCTTGGGTGTTGAGGTGTGTGCAGGCTGGTCTGATGGTGTGGGTGGGACAGGCAGAGGAACAGGAGACTGGGAGGAGGGAGTTAGTAGAGGCAGGCAGGAGACAGGGACAATGGCTGCCGTCAGTGCTGAGGCCAGAGCCTGGAACGATCGCTGATGGGCAGCCTGACCCGAATGAATGCCCTCCAGGTACGCATTGCTGCGATGAACCTCCCTCTCCACCCCCTGGATGGCATTCAAAAGGGTAGTCTGCCCAACAATGAGCGTTCGGAGGAGGTCAATGACCTCCTCACTGAGGGCAGCGGGGGTAACAGGGGCAGGGCCTGAGGTGCCTGGGGCGAAGGAGATGCCCGGCTTCCTGGCAGAGCGGGCACGGGGCAAACGCTGAGGGGCTGCTGGGAGGGCGGTGATGGTGCGCTGGGTGGCGGCTGTACCTGTAATGGCGGGGGGCACGGATGGTGCCACCCCCGCAAGGGAGCCCCCTTCCGAGGACGTGTCCGTGTCGCTGCAGGGTCCAGTCGTCCCCGTCGTGGAGCTCCCCTCGCCCTCCGTCTCACTGGTCCAGTCTGACTCTGTGGCATGGCCCTCCTGGGCCATGTGAGATGCAGCTCCCTCCTGCCCCGATGCCACTTCTCCTCCGCCTGATGATGCTGATGCACACAAGCACAGAAAGACAAACAAAAAGGGGGGGGAGAGAGAAATAAAGGGATATTGATTACATGGATCTCCGGTACAGTTAGCGGACATGACAGACACAGATGCCCCCTGCACTAAGTTGCGCACTTGGGGTCCGCTACGCATTCCGTGGAACATGCCCTACACGCCTAGAGTTGACAACTGCACCCATGGATGACACGGCCCAGGGATGGCTGTACTGACAAACTACTGAGGGTGGTGGCTGGGGACACAGGGGCTTACGGGGGTGCCCAGCCTACAGATATCGCCCTGGCCTAGGGGGACCCCCAGCCCTCCTCCCCCACCCAGACACCTCCACTGCGCGACAACAGAGTAGATAATGCTTGTACTCACCCCCTTGTGTCTGCTGTGCTGCCCTCACGCGCCCATCCAAATCAGGGTAGGCCACCGCCAGGATCCGGAACATCAGGGGGCTCAGTTGACGGCAGGCACCCCGCCTACGTTGGGAGGCCATCCCCAGCAGAGACTCGGCGGTCTTCTTGGTCCCGCGGCGGATGTCCTCCCACCTCTTGCGGCAGTGGGTGCCCCGTCGATGGTGGACCCCCAGGGTCCGGACTTCCTTGGCGATGGCACGCCAAATCCCGATCTTCTCATGGGCGCGGACCTATGTGACACGTACAGGGAGGGAGAAATACCACGTTCAAGTTTGTCAGCATTTTCCTTGCCAGTGGCCCAACATGCCCCCCATCCCCGCCAGGCCCCCGCCATGCCCCCCGCCAGGCCCAACATGCCCCCCATCCCCGCCAGGCCCCCCGCCATGCCCCCCGCCAGGCCCAACATGCCCCCCATCCCCGCCAGGCCCCCCGCCATGCCCCCCGCCAGGCCCAACATGCCCCCCATCCCCGCCAGGCCCCCCGCCAGGCCCAACATGCCCCCCATCCCCGCCAGGCCCCCCGCCAGGCCCCCCGCCAGGCCCAACATGCCCCCCATCCCCGCCAGGCCCCCCGCCATGCCCCCCGCCAGGCCCAACATGCCCCCCATCCCCGCCAGGCCCCCCGCCAGGCCCCCAAGCCAGCCAGTGGCCCCAAATCCAGATAGAATTAAACTCACTTGTTGGTCTGGAGGACCGTAGAGTAGCGCATACTGGGGGAGGACCCCATCCACAAGTTTCTCCAACTCCTCTCCAGTGAAGGCAGGGGCCCTTTCCCAAGGTGCAGCAGCCATTGTCCCTTCCAGACCGAGGTCACAGCAACACTTGCAGTATAGGTCCTCTCCTGTGAAAGTTCAAGTCGCAAGTGGATAAGTAGATAGAAAATGGCGGTCACGTCCGCGGCGGTGCGTACCGCGGCGGTGCGTCCCGCCACCGCCGGCGCCCTTCGCCATTGGCTCCTGAAACCCATAGGCTTCAATGTTAACCAATGCGGCTTGGCGCCGCGGTCTTGGCCCGCCGCCCGCCGCGGTGTGCCACGCCAGCGCATTGACCTCACATCCCATTGTCACACTTCACAGGTCAGGCAGCCGCCATTTCCAGGGCCCACATGGCTCAATTTCAACTGCGTCACACAGGCCTAGGCCTTGCATAGCCACTCAGACACGCCATTCACTGCATAGAGAATCGTTTACTGTGCTAGCTGTGAGTACGTACCTGTGGGTTGCTTGACTGTGTGCTCCATGTTGTCCTTCCTAGGCACCGTCCGCTGGGTTGGGCGAGGAGACGGATGAATCCTCCCGTGTACCGACCGCTGGTGGACCTGTCGACAATGGAAGAACGCCACATTATCCTGACCTACCGTCTTAACCGTGCCACTATCCATGAACTGTGTGCCCAGCTGGAGCCCGACCTGATGTCCCCCATCCGCCAACCCACAGGGATTCCCCCTCTGGTGTAGGTCATGTCAGTACTCCATTTCTTGGCAAGTGGGTCATTTCAGACAACCGTGGGAATTGCTTCTGGGATGTCTCAGCCCATGTTTTCGGAGGTGTTATCCAGAGTGTTGTCTGCCCTGATGAAATCCGTGAGGAGCTACATCATTTTCCCTGAGGTGGGCGAATTGGCTACAGTGAAGGGTGATTTCTACGCCCTTGGACATATTCCCAACGTAATTGGTGCCATTGATGGGACCCATGTGGCTTTGGTTTCCCCAAGAGACAGGGAGCAGGTGTACAGGAACAGAAAAAATTACCATTCAATGAACATCCAGGTGGTGTGTTTGGCTGACCAGTACATCTCGCATGTAAATGCCAAATTCCCAGGGTCAGTGCATGACGCCTACATCCTCAGGAATAGCAGCATCCCTTACGTGATGGAACAGCTACAGAGACACCGTGTATGGCTAGTGGGGGACTCTGGGTACCCCAACCTGTCGTGGCTACTGACCCCAGTAAGGAATCCCCGGACCAGGGCAGAGGAACGGTACAATGAGGCCCATGGGCGTACTAGGAGGGTGATCGAACGCACCTTTGGCCTCCTAAAGGCCAGGTTTAGGTGCCTGCATATGACAGGTGGATCCCTAATGTACTCACCTAAGAAGGTGTGTCACATCATCGTGGCCTGCTGCATGCTTCACAACCTGGCTTTGCGTCGCCAGGTGCCTTTCCGGCAGGAGGATGGTCGAGACGGTGGTGTTGTGGCAGCGGTGGAACCTGAGGAGAGTGACGAGGAGGAAGACGACGGGGCTGAAACAGACAACAGGGACAGAATCATTGAACAGTACTTCCAATAGGACACAGGTAACATTTCAAAGATAATTTAGTAAATGTTAACTACTCTCCTGCATCTCTGCTGCCTGTCTATTTGCCCCAGTGTATGATGACTGAGTTTTGGCTTTTCCCTCCCTATTTCAGATCTGGGGTCCCCACTACGAGTCCTGTGCTTCGTTTCCCCATGGACTACAGCTTTGTGGCAGCTGTTTGTTGACTTCACCATGTACAAGGACATATTTGCACTGTCATGTCAATTACAATATATTGAAATCACAGCCAGACTCCAGATATTTTGGTGCAAAATAGGTGTTTATTTAAGTGCTCAAAATGGGATGGGTGGTTTCAAGTGGGTGGGGGCTATGGTGAAGGAATGTCCATGGCAGAGTCCAGAGTAACAGTCACACAGGTGCATTGTCCAGAGGCCTGTGGAGAGATGGAGCATGGGCAGTTGAAGGATGGACAGGGTGACAATGTGGGACAGTGGGATGACATCAGGTGGTATCCATTGCTGGCGGGGGTCTTGACATCCTACTCTGTCTTCTTGCGAGATCTCAGGGCCCTCTTGCGGGGTGGTTCTTCTCCTGCAGGAGGTGGGGGTCTGGTGGGCTGCTGCTGTGCGGGGGCCTCCTGTCCACTAGCGCCGGCGGAGGTGGTTGGCTGTTCTTGGTCCAGGCTAGTGGCAGGGGCCCTTGGGTGTTGTTCAGTGTCCGCCCTGGTGTTGACGAGGTCCTGCAGCAGCCCTACCATGGTAACCAGGGTGGTGTTGATGGCTCTGATGTCCTCCCTGTACCCCCGATAGTGTTCCTCCTGCAGTGCCTGGATCTCCTGGAACCGGGCCAGTACCGTCGGCATCGTCTCCTGGGAGCGGTTGTATGCTCCCATGATGGTGGTGAGGACCTCGTGGAGAGTGGGTTCCCTGGGCCTCTCCTCCCCCCCCTGTCGCACAGCTGCCCTCCGAGTTCCCCTGTTTCCCTGGGCCTCTGCCCCCTGGCCGGTGTGCCCACTACCACTGCCCCCAGGTCCCCGTTGTTGTTGGGGTGGTGGGTTATCCTGGGTGCCCTGTAGTGGTAGACACACCGCAGATTGACGCGCCCTGGAGACAGAGGCATGGGCCCGCTGGGTGGGAGCTGTGCTGGTGTTCCCAGAGGGGTTAGGGTCTGTAGTGGCCTGGGCCTGTGTGAGGGGAACCGACTGTCCAGAGGTCCCCGATGGTCCGGGCTGGTCATCGGTGTCCAGGTCGACAGAGCTGCTGTCATCGCTGATGGCCTCTTGGGTGGGGGGTGTGGAGAATTCTGGCCCCTCCGCCGCGGTGTGTTGACGGTCGGGTCCTGCAGGGGTATAGAGGTATGGTTATAGTTTCAATGAGTGGCATATGGGTGTATCTATGGGTTCTCGTGTCCCCAAGTGCTGGCATTCGTGTGTGGGTGCTTTGGTGAGGGTGGCTTGTGGGGGGGATGTGTATATGCATTGGGCATGCTTTGGTGATGGGTGTCCATGCTTAGTGGACGCATGCAGGCCTAGGTTTTGGGATGTGTGGGTTGTGATGGTGAGACATTGGCGGGGAATAGGTGTGCTGGGGGTGGGGGTGAGGATGGTGGTGGGGGTGAGGATGGTGGTGGGGGTGAGGGTGGGGGTGAGGATGGGGGTGGGGGTGAGGGTGTGGTTCGAGGATGGGGGTGAGGGTTGGGGTATGATTTGGCATGCAGGTGGGGGGGAAGCAGTATTGAAGCTTCAACTTACCAGTATCCATTCCTCCGCCGACTCCTGCGAGGCCGTCAGGATGCAGGATGTTCAAGACTTCCTCCTCCCATGATGTGAATTGTGGGGGTTGAGGTGGGGGTCCTCCGCCAGTCTTCTGCACGGCGATGTTGTGCCTGGATACCATGGAACGCACCTTCCCCCGTAGGTCGTTCCATCGCTTCCTGATGTCTTCCCGATTTCTGGGGTGCTGTCCCACTGCGTTCACCCTGTCGACAATCCTCTGCCATAGCTCCGTCCTCCGGGCAATGCTGGTGTATTGTATCTGTGTGCCGAACAGCTGGGGCTCTACCCGAATGATTTCCTCCACCATGACCCTGAGTTCTTCGTCTGTGAAGCGGGGTTGTCTTTGGGGTGCCATGGGGTGGTGTGTATGATGTGTGGGGTGGAGTATGTGTATTTAAGTGAGTTGAGTGTGGTGGTGTGTGTTGTTTTGTGTGTGGATAGTGTGTGGGTGATGGTGTTGAGTGGCTGTGGCTGTTATTTTCTGGATGCTGGTGTCTCGCTCTTGCCTTCTTTACGAATTTTTTAGCGTAGGGGTTTGTGGGTGATGTGGGTGGGTGTTTTATATTGTATTGTGTGTGTGGGAGTGGTGTGTGTATGTGTATCAGGTGTGTGGGATTCAAATCGTCCAATGTGGCTGAGTTTTGTTCGTTTGTGTGTATTCTGACCGCGGCGGTGTGTCCCGCCAATGGAATACCGCGTTTGAATGACCGCCGCGTGGATTCGTGGGTCGTAATGGCATGGGCGTATTTCTGTTGGCGTGACGGTGGAGGTTTTGTCACCTCCACTTTTCCGCCGACCGCTGGTCTGGCGGTCTGTTGTGGCGGTCGGATTTTCGGAGGTTTGCCTTCTGCGGGTCAGAATGACCGTGGCGGGTTTCCGCGACCGCGGCGGGATTATGGAGGATTTCTGACCGGCGGTAGGCGCCTTTTACCGCCGAGGTCAGAATGACCCCCTTTGTTGCTGTTACAGCGTTTCTTGGAGCAGGCTGCAGTTGATCTGAGGTCAGAGGATGCTGAAGTTGCGGAGGATTCCTGAGGGAAACTTGCAAGCAGAATCTGAAGAGAACCCACAGGAGAGATGTAGGAAAGTACCATCTTGCCTGGCATGTTACCCCATGTTTAAAAGTATGTCAGTTTGTTTTTGCCTGTCTCACTGGGATCCTACTAGCCAGGACCCCAGTGCTCATAGTTTGTGGCCTGAATGTATAGGCCTGTGTAGTGACTAACTGTGTCACTGAGGCTCTGCTAACCAGAACCTCAGTGCTTATGCTCTCTCTGCCTTTAAATTTGCCACTGTACGCTAGTGACCACTTTTACCAATTTCTATTGGCACACTGGAACACCCTTATAATTCCCTAGTATATGGTACCTAGGTACCCTGGGTATTGGGGTTCCAGGAGATTCATATGGGCTGCAGCATTTCTTTTTCCACCCATAGGGAGCTCAGACAAACCTTTACACGGGACTGCCACTGCAGCATGAGTGAAATATCACACACGTTATTTAACAGCCATTTTCACTGCACTTAAGTAACTTATAACTCACCTATATGTCTAACCTTCCCTTGCTGAAGGTTAGGTGCAAAGTTACTAAGTGTGAGGGTACCCTTGCACTAGCAAGGGTGCCCCCACATAGTTCAGGGCCATTTCCCCAGACTTTGTGAGTGCGGGGACACCTTTACACGTGTGCACTACATATAGGTCAATACCTATATGTGGCGTCACAATGGTATCTCTGAATATGGCCATGTAACATGTCTAACTAAGATCATGGAATTGTCCCCCATGCCAAATCTGGTATTGGGGTGTCAATTCCATGCATCCCCCAGGGTTCCACTATGGACCCCGGGTACTGCCAAACCAGCTCTCTGGGGTTTTCTCTGCAGCTACTGCTGCTGCAACCCCACAGACAGTGTTCTGCCCTCCTGGGGTCTGGGCAGCCCAGTCCCAGCAAGGCAGAACAAAGAATTTCCTGTGAGGGAGTGTGTTACACCCTCTCCCTTTGGAAATAGGTGTTAAAGGCTGGGGAGGGGTAGCCTCTCCCAGCCTCTGAAAATGCTTTGAAGGGCACAGATGGTGCCCTCCTTGTATAAGCCAGTCTACACCGGTTTAGGGAACCCCCAGGCCCTGCTCTGGTGCGAAACTGGACAAAGAAAATGGGAGGGACCACTCCCCTGTCCATCACCACCCCAGGGGTGGTGCCCAGAGCTCCTCCAGTGTGTTTTAGACCTCTGCCATCTTGGATCTAGAGATGTGAGGGCACTCTGGAGGCCTCCTGATAGGTGCTTACCTGACTAGGTGGCCAATCCTCCTCTGAGGGCTATTTAGGGACTCTCCAGTGGGCTTTTCCTCAGATAACAACTTGCAAGAATTCACCAGATTTCCTCTGCACCTCTCTCTTTGACTTCTGCCATGGAACGACCGCTGACTGCTCCAGGACGCCTGCAAAACTGCAACAAAGTAGCAAGAATACCACCAGTGACATTGTAGTGCCTAATCCTGCCGGCTTTCTCGACTGTTTCCTGGTGGTGCATGCTTTGCGGGCTGCCTGCCTTCATCCTGTACTGGAAGCCATGAAGAAATCTCCCGTAGGTTGAAGGAATCTTCCCCCTGCTCCAGCAGGCACCAAACTTCAGCATCACCGGTACCCTGGGACCCCTCTCATCCTGACGAGTATGGCCCCAGGAACACAGGTGGTAGACCCAAGTGACCCTGACTGTCCAGTGGTCCAACTTTCCAAATTTGGTGGTGGTAAGTCCTTGTCTCCCCTCTCCAGACAGTAATCTTGTGCAACAAGTGAATTGCAGCTAGAAGGGCTTCTGTGCACATTTCCACAAAATCCTTCATGCACAGCCAAGCCTAGGTCCCCAGCACACAGTCCTGTGATGCTCAGCATCCTGAGTTTATCTCCGGTGTTGTGGGACTCTCTTTTGCAGTGTTGAGACAATCGCCGTGTTCAGACTTCTTGAACCCACATTCAAGGACTTCTGTGGGTGATTCCTTCTTGTGTGTGGGCTCTCTATGTTGCTGGGGGCCATTTCTGTCTCCTCACCCAAGTGGCGACATCCTGGTCCTTCCTAGGCCCAGGCAGCACCCTTTTTCTTCAATAACGACTCTTGCAGCTAGCAAGGCTTGCTTGCAGTCTTTTGCCAATGAAACAACTCTGCATCCTCCAGCGCTCCGTGGGACATCTTGTGCATGAAGGAGAAGTTCATTGTTCAAGTTCGTTGTTGCAGACTCTTCAGCTTCTTCCATCCAGAGGCAGACATTTTGCACCTTCATCCAGGGTTTAGTGGGCTCCTGCCCCACCGGACACTTTTGCGACTCTTGTACTCGGTCCCCTTCCTTTGCAGGGCCTCAGGTCCAGGAACCCGTCTTCAGTGCTTTGCAGTCTGTTGTGGTCTTTGCAAAATCCTCTATCACAACTTTAGTGTGTTTCTGGGGAAATAGTAGTACTTTACTCCTACTTTCCAGGGTCTTGGGGTGGGGTATTTTACACCCTAAGGGAGTATATCCTCTGAGATATTTTTAGCACATTGTCACTAAAATAAAGTAACTTTATTTTTAGTAACTCTGAGTATTGTGTTTCTTATGACATAGGTGGTCATTCTGACCCTGGCGGTCTTTTACCGCCAGGGCGGAGGACCGCGGGAGCACGGCCGACAGGCCGGCGGTGCTCCAATGGGGATTCCGACCGCGGCGGTAAAGCCGCGGTCGGACCGGCACCACTGGCGGGGTCCCGCCAGTGTACCGCCGCCCCATTGAATCCTCCGCGGCGGCGCAGCTTGCTGCACCGCCGCGGGGATTCCGACCCCCCCTACCGCCATCCAGATCCCGGCGGTCGGACCGCCGGGATCCGGATGGCGGTAGGGGGGTCGCGGGGCCCCTGGGGGCCCCTGCAGTGCCCATGCCACTGGCATGGGCATTGCAGGGGCCCCCGTAAGAGGGCCCCTACATGTATTTCACTGTCTGCTGCGCAGACAGTGAAATACGCGACGGGTGCAACTGCACCCGTCGCACAGCTTCCACTCCGCCGGCTCGATTCCGAGCCGGCTTCATCGTGGAAGCCTCTTTCCCGCTGGGCTGGCGGGCGGTCTGAAGGCGACCGCCCGCCAGCCCAGCGGGAAAGTCAGAATTACCGCCGCGGTCTTTCGACCGCGGAACGGTAATCTGACGGCGGGACTTTGGCGGGCGGCCTCCGCCGCCCGCCAAGGTCAGAATGAGGGCCATAGTACCTATATGATATAAGTGGTATAGTAGGAATTTTGCATGTCTCCTAGTTCAGCCTAAGCTGCTCTGCTATAGCTACCGCTATCAGTCTAAGCTGCTAGAACACTACTAATCTACTAATAAGGGACAACTAGACCTGGCACAAGGTGTTAGTACCATCAAGTTCCCACTATAAGCCAGGCCAGCCTCCTACATTGGTGGTGCAGTGGTGGGATAAGTACTTGTAACTGCTTTACCAATTTGTCATTGGCGCTTTTCATAAGAAAACCATATTCTAAATACTTAGAAATATACACAGTTAACCTAAACAGTGTTTCTTTCCTTCTAAAAACATTCTAAAAAGTTTCAGAAAAGTTTGAAAAAGTTTTTGTCTTTTCTTTAAAAGTTTTCTAAACTTTTTCTCTTTTCCCTAAACTCTTTCTTTCAACTATGTCTGTAGTAGAGGCCACTCCCAAAGTTGTGCAGACAACTTATGACAATTTAAACTTTAAAAGTTTGAGGGGTCTCTGTATAGAAAGGAGTTTAGGGATTGGAAGAACCCTACTAAAGATCTCCTTCCATGGTTACATGGTAGTATGGTGGCTGACTATGAAAGCCGGTATAACCTTATTTTGAGAGAGCATATTTAGAATAATGGTGTGTCTGACTTGTTGCATCAGTACTTGGTAGACTCAGAGCTGACCTCTCCCCAAGAATTGGGAAAGAAGGCAGACAAAAGGGTCAGAACAAGAGTGAGCAGAAAAGTTCATACAGGGGGTGACAAAGATGGCAAGAAGAAGGATGGTAAGTTTTCTGACAAGGGTGGGGACAAAGATAAAAAGAACTCTGAGACTTCATCAGGCCCACAAAAATCCTCTGGGGGAGGTGTGTCCAAAACCTCTTCAATCAAAAGAAGCCATGGTGTTATTTATGTGAAAGTAAAGGCGATTGGGCAAGTGATTCCACTTGTCCAAAGAAAAACACCAAGGCTCCCACTACCATAACCCTAAATGTGTCCTCTAGTGCCCCTAGTAATAGCAGTGGTGGTGGTAAAAACACTACAAACAGCCAATCAAAGGGTGTAGCTGGGCTCACCATTGATAATGTATTTGGGGTTGGTCTTGTTAGGGAGTCCACAGAGGCTGTTTTAGTCTCTGATTGTGGTATTGATTTTGCCACCTTGGTTGCTTGCCCCCTCAATATGGGTAAGTACAAGCAACTTCCCCTAATAAATGGTGTTGAGGTTGAGACCTACAGGGACACAGGAGCCAGTGTCACTATGGTGATTGAGAAACTGGTTGCCCCTGAACAACAACTACTTGCTCACCAGTACAAAGTGATGCTCATAACAACACTCTTAGCCACCCCATGGCTGTTGTGAATCTCAACTGGGGGGGAGGGGGGGAGTTTACTGTTCCAAAGAAGGTTGAGGTAGCCACTGATTTACCTGTAGACTGCTTACTAGGCAATGATTTGGAGACATCAGCTTGGGCTGAAGTGGAGTTGGAGGTTTATGCAGCAATACTGGGCATCCCAGGGCATATCTTTGCTCTCACAAGGGCTCAGGTCCAGAAGCAAGGAGGACAGGGAAACTTGGATCCTGGAAGAATGGACCAAGTGCTCCCAAAAGCTAGGGGTAGAAAGGGTAAATCCTTGCCCACTATCCCTCCCTCACCAGAAGATTCCCCTTTTAAGGAAGAGGAATCCTCTCCCTGTGCAGTACATACACCAGATGAGCTAGCAGGAGACACTGCTGAACTTTTGGGTGCAGGGGGCCTGCTAGGGAAGAGCTGAGTGTGGCACAGCAAACCTGTCCAACACTAGAGGGTATAAGACAGCAAGCTGACAAACAGCAGAATAGGGATATCACTGATAGCCATAAAGTCTATTGGGAAGATAACCTGTTCTATACTGAGTCAAGAGACCCTAAGACTGGAGCTGCCAGGACATTGGTCATCCCTTTGCAGTATAGGGAGTTTCTTCTAACTTTGGCTCATGATATTCCTTTGGCTGGGCATTTGGGCCAGAGCAAAACTTGGGACAGACTTGTGCCTTTTTTTCATCTGCCTCTTATGTCAGAGGGCACCAAGGAGTTTTGTCGCTCGTGTGTGACCTGCCAAGCCAGTGGCAAGACTGGTGGCACACCTAAGGCCCCCTTTTTTCCACTCCCAGTGGTTGGGATGCCCTTTGAGAGGATAGGGGGTGACATTGTTGGCCCCCTTGACCCACCAACAGCTTCAGAAAATAGATTTATCCTTGTGGTAGTGGACCAGGACACTAGGGGCCTGATTCCAACTTTGGAGGACGGTGTTAAACCGTCCCAAAAGTGGCGGATATACCACCTACCGTATTACGAGTCCATTATATCCTATGGAACTCGTAATACGGTAGGTGGTATATCCGCCACTTTTGGGACGGTTTAACACCGTCCTCCAAAGTTGGAATCAGGCCCTAGGTATCCTGAAGCTATACCCTTAAGGACCACTACAGCTCCTGCAGTGGCAAAAGCCCTCCTGGGAATCTTTTCCAGAGTGAGTTTCCCTAAGGAAGTGGTGTCAGACAGAGGTAGTAACTTCATGTCTGCATACCTCAAAGCTATGTGGAAGGAGTGTGGTGTAACTTACAAGTTCACTACTCCTTATCATCCATAGACAAATGGACTGGTTGAGAGGTTCAATAAAACTCTCAAAGGCATGATCATGGGACTCCCTGTAAAAGTCAGGAGGAGATGGTATGTCCTGTTGCCATGCCTCCTTTTTGCTTATAGGCAGGTACCCCAAAAAGGAGTGGGCTTCAGCCCCTTTGAGATCTTCTTTGGACACCCTGTGAAATGTCCCCTTGCTCTTGTGAAGGAGTGTTGGGAACAACCCTTAAAAGCTCCCAAAGCAGGATATTGTGGATTACGTACTTAGCCAAGGATGGCTGAGTACATGGAAAAGGGCAGCAAAAACCTTCAGGCCAGCCAAGAGATCCAAAAGCAATTACATGACCAGAAGGCTGTCCTGACTCAGTACCACCCAGGACAGAAGGTGTAGGTATTGGAGTCTGAGGCCCCAAGAGCACTCCAGGACAAATGGAGTGGACCCCATCTCATTGTGGAAAAAAAAAGGTGAGGTCACCTATTTGGTAGACCTGGGCACTGCCAGAAGCCCCCTTAGGGTGCTTCATGTCAATCGCCTGAAACCTTATTATGACAGGGCTGACGTAACCCTGCTCATGGCCACTGATGAGGGGCAGGAGGAAGAGAGTGACCCTCTCCCTGACCTATTCTCCACCACTGAAGCTGATGGGTTGGTGGAGGGAGTTATGTTAGCAGATTGCCTTACTGCTGAGCAGAAGGATAACGGCATAAATCTCCTAGATCAGTTCTCTGACCTCTTCTCACTGATTCCACATACAACTACCTGGTGTGAGCACACAATTGATACTGGAGACAGTTTACCTGTCAAGAGTAAGATTTACAGGCAGCCTGACCATGTCAGGGACTGCATTAAACAAGAAGTACAGAAAATGTTAGATCTGGGAGTGATTGAACCTTCTGAAAGACCCTGAGCTAGCCCAGTGGTGCTTGTCCCCAAACCTCACAGTAAAGATGGTAAAAAGGAAATTAGGTTTTGTGTTGACTATAGAGGTCTCAATCAAGTAACCAAAACTGATGCTCACCCTATACCCAGGGCAGATGAGCTGATAGATACACTGGCTTCTGCCAAGTATCTAAGCACGTTTGACTTAACTGCAGGGTATTGACTGATTAAGTTGTCAGAAGATGCTAAACCTAAAACAACATTTTCAACCAGTGGAAGGCACTATCAGTTCACTGTTATGCCCTTTGGATTGAAAAATGCACCTGCCACTTTTCAGAGGTTGGTGAATACATTCCTCCAAGGATTGGAAGAATTTAATGCATCATATCTAGATGATATAGCTGTCTTTAGCTCCTCCTGGGATGATCACCTGGTCCGCCTCTTGAAAGTTTTGGAGGCCCTGCAAAAGGCAGGCCTCACTATCAAGACTTCAAAGTGACAGATAGGGCAGGGGAAAGTAGTTTATCTGGGCCACTTAGTAGGTGGAGAACAGATTGCACTACTGCAGGGGAAGATCCAAACCATTATGGAATGGGCTCCCCCTACAACTCAAATCCAGGTGAGAGCCTTCCTAGGCCTCACAGGGTACTATAGGAGGTTAATTAAGAATTATGGCACCATAGCTGCCCCTCTTAATAACCTCACATCCAAAAAGATGCCTAAAAAGGTATTATGGCCAACTAGCTTTCAAAAGGCTTTTGATGAGCTCACACAGGCCATTTGCTATGCACCTGTCATAAAAAAAACCTTGTTACTCCAAAAAATTAATAGTTCAGACTGATGCTTCTGAATTGGGGGTAGGGGCAGTTCTATCACAACTTAACACTGACGGCCAGAATCAACCTGTTGCTTTTATCAGCAGGAAGTTGACTCCTAGAGAAAAGTGTTGGTCTGCCATAGAGAGAGAGACCTTTGCTGTGGTGTGGACCCTGAAAAAGTTGAGACCATACCACTTTGGTACTCACTTAATTGTTCAGACAGACCACAAACCACTATTATGGCTTAAACAAATGAAAGGTGAAACCCCTAAATTATTGAGGTGATCCATCTCCCTACAGGGAATGGACTATACAGTGGAACATTACCTGGGAGTACCCACTCCAATGCAGATGGACTCTCCAGATATTTCCACTTAGACAATGAAGACTCATCGGGGCAAGGTTAGCCTTATTGTCCTTCGTTTGGGGGGGGGTTGTGTAAGGAAGTGCCATCTTGCCTGGCATGTTACCCACATTTTTACATGTATGTCAGTTTGTTTTTGCCTGTCTCACTGGGATCCTGCTAGCTAGTACCCCAGTGCTCATAGTTTGTGGCCTGAATGTGTATACCTTTGTAGTGACTGAGTCACTGAGGCTCTGCTAACCAGAACCTCAGTGCTTATGCTCTCTCTGCCTTTAAATTTGTCACTATAGGCTAGTGACCACTTTTACCAATTTCCATTGGCACACTGGAAAACCTGTGTAATTCCCTAGTATATAGTACCTAGGTACCCAGGTATTGGGGTTCCAGGAGATCCATATGGGCTGCAGCATTTCTTTTTCTACCCATAGGGAGCTCAGACAAACCTTTACACAGGAATGCCACTGCAGCCTGAGTGAAATAATGCACACGTTATTTCACAGACATTTTCACTGCACTTAAGTAACTGATAAGTCACCTAAGTGTCTAACCTTCACTTTCTGAAGGTTAGGTGCAAAGTTACTAAGTGTGAGGGCACCCTTGCACTAGCAAAGGTGCCCTCACATAGTTCAGGGCCCATTCCCCGGACTTTGTGAGTGCGGGGACACCATTACACACGTGCACTACATATAGGTCAATACCTTTTTGTAGCTTCACAATGGTAACTCTGAAAATGGCCATGTAACATGTCTAAGATCGTGGAATTGTCCCCACATGACAAATATGCAAGGGTGCCCTCACACTTAGTAACTTTGCACCTAACCTTGTATACCCTTTGCACTTGGCAGTATGAGTCACACATTGGGATGACGGATGGAAATCAGTCTGCTCATGGAAGCTCTGTGGGGCACATAGCACACCATTCTTGATAGATCAAATAGACGCAGTGCCACGTGTGGGCTACATTGGGTATAACAGGACATGCTGCACTCAGCCCTACAAATCAGGCAGTGGAAAGGGAAAAGGGCTAGGGCATGGGTCCCCCTGCACTGCCCGTGCCAATTGCATGGGCTCTGCAGGGGCACCCAGGGCCACCCCACACAACATCACCCAAAACCATTAATGGGGGTCTCACCGCCATGCAAAGGCTGGTGGAAATGCAGAAACAGACCTGGAGGGTAGTGTTGAACGTAATACTAGTCTGGTGTCACAGTACAGATGGCATAGCCAGTCCGTAATCTGCTGGAGACCTGCCATATACAGGCCATTGGCCCATGGGGCATTCCACATTGATAACGGTTGCCGCTACCACCTGTGCTGTTGGGGGGCAGTCAAATACACAATGGCAGTTAGGTGCCCATAGGGCTGACACACTTGAAATGAGGGACCAGTATGACTAACTGCAGTATCACCTCTAACTTGCTTCAGGCCCTGATCTAAGTACATTTCCTGGTAACTGGCTATGTCCATAGACTAATTTACCATCAGGCACTGTCACATACAGAATGATGTACATAGCATAAATGTCATACCTATGTTGCCCATCCCTGGGTCTAACCCTGTGCTTGTGTCAAATGAGCTGTACTGTCACCATGCTGCACTCAAGTATCACACTGGAAGGAGGGCTGCATTGAGGGGGGGGATATAGGTGTTTAGTAAGGCAAACACGCTTACGCAGACAGAAGATGGAACTGAACTCTGCCAGGTCCATGAGTGCCATGCAATGTAGCACACAAACAACAACATGAGGAGCCATTAATGATAACAAAAGCATAGTGTCCTGGCAATGTCATCCCTGGGTTGGTGCAAGGTCTCAGCACAGCATGGGTGTATGTGAAACATGTAAAACTGTGAGAGGTGAAAATTGCCATGTGTGATGCTGTGGTGTGAGCACAGCAACACACATTGCAAGGCCTCACCATGCAAGTGGATGCATAGGGAGGGCAGAAAATGAAAAGATGGTGCCAAGCCACAAAAATGATAGACATCACACTTAGAAGATATGACGCAGCCAATTGTGCCAACTGGGCTTCGCTTCATGTGACATGCAGGTGAGGCATAGGGCTGTAGACTGCAGCCATGATATACAGGAACAATCCCTTGGAACTAGGGGGTGCATTATAGGCCCCTAGCACCACAGGAGCATCATTTTCAGTGACACTTCTGTGGCGCTAAGCACTGCGCCATATTGACAAGGTAGTGTCAAGCCACTTTTTGTGGCTTAACATCACTTTGTTCTTAGGGCCCCTTCCCATGCATCACTGTGCGTGGAAGGGGTGTGCAATGGGTGTAGCTGTGGGCATGCCACAGCAACACCCATTGCATTTTGATGTTGCCTCAGATTAATGTAATTTAGTAAACCTGAGGCAGTGCCAAAATCTTATGCCACCCCCAGGGATGGCATTGGCAGGCTACAGCGAGGAGGAATACATTTATACCTCCTCATGTTTTGCTTTTACAATGTGTGCTGCATTCTGCAGCATGCATAGGAAAAGCAAAATGCCATAAATTATTGTTTATGTGCATGAAGGTGTCCCTTCCTGCACATAAACAATCCTTTGAAAATGACTCCTTGGCACTTCTCTGTGTACTGTATTCTATAGCTCACACAGAGGTGCCAAAGCGCCATTAATGGTTGTTAATGTGCAGGAAGGGACGCCTTCACGCACATAAACAATCACACCCCTCAACGCATACAACCTTGCACGATGGTGCAAGGATGGATGCGTTTGCGCTGGCAGCTGAATTTTGCACCAGTGCAGGGGTCAACACAGGGTGTGTGCTGTATTCACTTACATACCAAAGTGATGCAGCGTGGCACTGCCAATTTTAGCCCGGCACCGCACTGTACCTCTTTTCCTTAAATCTGGCCCTAAGATGACAACGAGTCTCAAATATCAAGTCAGTGACATGACATATCAACTGCCACAACACAGATAGACTGATTTTATACCATCCCATTGCAGAGGATGATGGCTCTCCTGCGGATCTGCCTGTCCTGGAGTACCCTGATGACCTGGATGATCAGCTGGCAACTGTCAGCCAAGAGACCCTCCAAGAAGTCCTTGTAAACCTCCAGACACTGCCTTCAGTCGCAAGGAGAAGTATTGATGTAGCAGACATGCCACAGGCCCCACTTAGCACCCCAATAGTATGACCTGCCAGCACCGACACAGCTGAGGACTCCGAGGACCAGAGACCAGCTTTGAGAGGACAGTGGTAGGAGTCCAGTGGGAGCTGGCCAAGGAGGTGCGGGTGGAGATGCAAACTATGGCAGCCAGCCTGGAAGGGATGCAGAAGTGGTTACAGCTACTAAACAGACTGTAGCCAACCAACGCACACACTACCCAATGCGTGGAGTCCAGAAGTGTCTGAGGGACATAGCTGCTTCCATGAGGGAGAGGTCACAACAACTGCCCTCCCAAACTGGCATCAGCATGCTTGAGGACAAGATGGACTCCATGCACCAGGAAATGGTCTCCCTCAAGGCAGACATGGCTACCTACCACAGGGATATTGCTGCTATACTCAAAAAGCACCAGCTCCTCCTTGCTGCAGTGATGCCATATGCAGTACCACAGATGGCAGCTGCCGGGAATCGGGAGTTCACATCTCCAACCACTGAAGTGTATGTGGCCCCCCTCTACCTCCCCACTACCACAATCAATGGTAGAGGAGACACCACACACATCATAGGATGAAGATGTGGAACAGATCATCTTCACCCGTAGGAGTTCCCGGTAGCACCAGCCCATGCCACATGGGCAGTGTTTTCCTTTGTCCTGTGCTTGACATCATGCCAGTGTTAGCACTGTTGTACATATGCACTCTTCACCGACACACTGTTGACCTTTCTGCTATGGACTGCAATTGTCTCTAACTTTTCAATTGGCAATTTATATTCCCCTGCACTGAAAATCACTTTACCCAAGCATGTTCCATGACATGTCCCACAACCCTGGACTTGTGTTCTGTCACAATTGGATGGATTCCACTAATGGGGCCACAGACCTGGACATTTTAAATATTTCACCTTGACACTTGTTATTAAGCACCACCTACACAACCAGCATGTCTTTGTGTGTTGTGACACATCTACTACACTTAGGAATTGTGATGTGTGTAAGATGTCTTTAGTCACAGAGTGTCAGTATAAGAGTGCATGAATGTGCGGGCACATAGCTATGCACATGGTACCTACATAATGAACATCAATGCTGGTCTCATCCCCTACAAGCAATTCACTGAGTATGTCAAAAATGTTGAACACATGTATGCTACACCAACTGCATATGACAGGAATTGCTGTGAAACAGTTCCCGGGCAATATCGTCAGCTGGGAGTACCAGTAGAACACATTGGTGTGAAACAGAGGGACTCAAGCTCATCTGTAATTGCCACTGGTCAGTTCAGAAGGATAGAAATGAAATTAAGGCTGTTGTCAGATGTCCTACAGTGCCCAACATTCCGACACAGGACCCATACAAAGACAGATGAATTACCACACCTACCTGTCCTATACATGGTGAACATAGTCACCTTAAGTGGTGAGTGCACTGGATGGCAGATGCACAGACAAGTAGATGTATTGTAGCTGCCAATGTGACAGCTCAGTTGTAAGACGGTAATGAACATGTCAAGAGATGGATCTGGAGGCAGGGTGGAATCCCTAAGACAACACACAATTTCCACTCTACACCCATGGGAAAACCCTGGGACCCAAGCATAAGACACATGGAGTAAGGGAGTACGCAACCTATTTTAATTAGAATTTAAATAAACTAAGAAGAATGAAGAACACCTATCCTAACATAACTTAACCTATCCTAACAATACATAACCAACAATAGACCCTAACTACTCTATGCTATACTTACCTAACACATTTAAAGACACACTCTAAACATTGATCCCCCCACGCCTCTTATATCATGAGACACATGCAGGACAACATATGATAAACTACACATATACTACCTATATATATATATATATATATATATATTAATTATTTATATATATATATATTTTAATATGACATATAAAAGCCCCGCAATCTGGCCCAACCCACCCACCCACATAGTAAAATGTAAAAAGTAGAAAACCCACCCCCAAACCTACTTATCCTAGCTAAAATACTAACCTAATCTAACCTGACACTAACCCCCTAAAAGTCACTAAAAAACATTAAAACAAATGAGGAGGGAGGGGACTGAACTGGGGGTAAGAGTTATTATGTCATTCACAGTTTGGCCCTTTTCAGTTTCCTCTTGATGAATCACAGTCTTTTTGTGTTTTTGTCTGCCTCCTTTTCAGGAGTGTCCAACTTTTGGAGGACCAGTGTGACATCCCTCTGTAGGTCCCTAATAGCACTCATGTCCATGGCAGAAGGTGTGGTCAGCTGTGGCATGGATGTTGAGGGTGCTGCAGCTGGGACTTGTGTGATGGTGGCAGCTCTGGCCCCTTGCACAGCTGTGGTGCTTGGTCCTCCCTGTGTAGGCAATGTGGGTCCCCCTTGGAAGAATGCCAGCCACTCACCGGTGGATCGCTCTGTGCGATAGCGGTGTGCCATCATCCGGAACCCAGATTCCACTGCCAGTATGTGCCAAATGCAGACTGCCCTCTTCTGAAAAGCACGTAGTTCGTCGTTGTTCATGTTGGCAGCTGTCAAAATGAGACAGGCAACCATCGGTGTCAGCATTGTGTTGAGTATGTACAGATTATTAGCTTGCACTCTACATCGAACTGCACATGCACTCCAACTCACATTCTGGATAATACAATGGCCCTGATGAATGAAACAACAATGCTACCTTAGTATCATTTCATTGACACCATAGCCACTCACAACAAGATTAGGAAACAAACAAAATTAGATGTGCATTGATTTTGTGCCATGTGTAACAATGCAAAGGCAGCGTCAACTTCACGTAGATCAGGGCCACTATTCCTCATCATCTGTGCCACTTGTCGTCTATACATCACCAGTAACTTTAATCTGTTATTGGGAGTATAGGATGTAGTTGGTAACCATAAAAGGTCAGTGTTGATAGGTACACATGCAAGCCTGATCAAAATGACTATCACCTACACTGTGAGCATCACATCTACCTACACATTTGTTGTTCCTCACCCCCTGTGCCTCAGGGGGGATGGCCATACGATTCATCATCTCAACTGTCCAGGTCATCCACAAAGGCATGCCCACTCATACATGGAATCAGGGAGTAGACCATATGTTAGGAGGGCTGACAACTAGGAAGCTGGTATCCATAGGTCTTTCACATCTACATTCATGTGTCCAGGTGTAGACACCCATCAATACCTGATCAACCAATACCATTCCTTACACACCCATATCCATGCCAGCACACGTTTGGACTTGACCTGCAAGCAGGTCTATTACATTCCAGGCATGTACGTGGAGTATAATATATGTGGCACCATGCTGGGGGACAATTGCCCACACAGTCCTACATGTACATTACAATACAGGGACGCACCAATTTGTGTACAAAATGGCACATCACTGTGTTGTTAGAATTATGGTGTGTCCCAGTGCCAATATTTTCACAATGATGCACATCTCAGTCACATATGGGCCTACATGTGGCTTGTCATCACCTTGTTTACATGATGCTGCCCATCCTGCGCCACAAGCCTCACAAGATATGAATCTCTGCTCGTGCATGGGGAACCCTTAAATGGTACTCAGTGTCACCATCCAGCCTACTTTGATATCTGATCATTTGACAGCTCATCACTTCTAGCATTGTGTGCAACACACATGACTCACTAACACAAAAGCCTTAATCACTACACAGGACAGACATAATCACACTTACTGGATACATCTGGGTCCTCAAATCTTGCCACTTCGCCTATAGTGTAGGGGGCAGGTCCACCTGTAGGATATGATTGGGAAAAAATGGTTACTATCACATCTCTGTCAAAACTCGTGGACAATATATTACAATGTGTACTATTTTAGAGGAGTGAGCTAATTATCCAGGTTGAGGATGTGCAACAAACACACCACTGCAAACTCATGATGACACTGACACTCAGGTGAGTGAGAGCCACATATCTACAAACTTACACTGGGCCTGAGACTCATTTAGTGCTACACTCTGCAACAACCATATGTGGGCAATCTATAGAAGATGGAATTCCATGGCATGAGGGGGAGTTGGGTGACAGATACATGACGCTACCCTCGTGCTCTACAAGACAACTGACTCAGGTATTCTGGCTTGTCCTGCGAAGCACACAGAGGCACTTTGTGAAGGACAAGCGGATACATTTTTAGTCTGCAATGTTCATGCTTTGAGAAATCCATGACTGATGTGTCAAAGTTGCCTGGTGGTATCAAATGCCCAATTGCCAGTGCCCCCTAAGGTGGGTATGCTCCCTTTGCTAACATAATGGCAGGGATGATGGATGTGAAATTTTGACAATGTAGCGCCATCCTTGGATTGCCCTACGTTATTATCACAATTTAGTTACATATGGTATGCTGGCGGTGTCTTCTCTTATCATACATGACACAATACTGGGGCACAGATCTTGGCATCCCCCTGAAATGTGTGACTTAGTGATGGTTGGGCATGACTCTCAAAACATCTGACTTGCATTGGTGAAATGGTAGGATATGTGAACTCCATGTCTATACTGGTGCTGTTACACTTGATTCTGGGTGCCTGTAACCTGTCCACAAGCACTGCATGCAGCACGCCAACACATCTGCTACTGTCATTCAAATACAGTGAACAGTAAATAGTTTGCCAGTGGGAGACTCACCACACCAAGATGGTCTAGCAGATCCTGCTCCCTGGCCACCAGATCTGCACAGCGATGCTTCAGCTGGTGCTCGTTGCGGCTGCTGCGGTACACCCTCTTCAGGTGGTGGAGCACCTTGCCCCACTGCAGCCACCTTGCCTCCGTATGGTAGCCCTATATCACATGGCCCCCCATCTCCAACATTAATGGGAGGTAGTGGGCTACCAGCCACACAAAGCCTCCCAGCTCCCGCATTCTAGTCAGCCTCCCCCTACCAGACATATCTCTGGGGTACAGATTGACAAAAAATATGATTGTAAACAAAAATTAAGTAAAGGAAACTTAACGCCAAAAATAACAATCCCAACTAACCCAACTAAACAACTATCGCGGACAGACACACCACAGTACAAGTACAAGGAAAATTAGGAAAAAACACACAAATTCACTAACACTGGGGCAAAGTACAGTCAAATACTACAGAAAACACAACAGGAGGGGCACCACAAGATACAGTACAAAGCAATAAGACACCACCAACTCCAAGACACAACCACGCAGTCAAAAGAACCACAGACTGTAAAGAGAAAGTGAAAGTACACCCACTGTACCATGCCTGTAAACAGGATTCCTTATTACATCACTTCCTGTCCCCGTGCATCACATTTTCTGTAATGTGTGTATTTATTTGACACATCTCATATTTGCGTGACTATTTCTGATGCATGAGCTACATGCCTCTTTTTTTTTATTGACGCATTACCATTATGCGCCGATTTAACAGTAAGTCAGCACTGAGTTGAGTGCCAAGGTGGAAATCATGCTAATGGCCCCTGGGTCATATACTTTGCATTTGTGGATGTTTTCAACGCATTTGCGTATTCTTTTTTTACTCTATTCCTGATTACGTGATTTTGTCCATTGTCAATGGATACACCCTATATCTACATACAAATTGAATGAGCTGGGCTGCAGTGTGGCATTTTGTGTATGGCCACATGTGGTAGACCATACAGCAATGTGATTTTGGTGTGTTTGGTCTGTTACACCAATGTGTGTGTTACAGATTCAACAGCATGCAAATGTATTCATGTCATGCACATGTATGTATGTGTGACAACAGTGTATCCACATATGTATGACAGTCATTACTATGCAAGAGTAATGGGATGTGATTGTGAATTGTGTTTACTTATGTGATGTGTGTAGTTGTCTTACAGAGCATCACATTTCATACAACATTCACATCTCGGGCATTGTTGATGATGGCTGATGAATGCTATCTAGCAAATGTTACCCGACAACTGTCTCCGTATGTTGATCTTGAGTAAATGGTGACTTGTGTGTCCAAAGTGTGAGGTCATGTGTACCCTGTGACAGGATTGGGCCCCATGGCAGTACCAGGACTGCTTTCCAAAGATGTACTGCACAGGCTCAATTTCCTCCATTGCTTGTCATACCTGGGCTAATCATGATTACCATTGTCACCAATGATGTCCCCCCTTATCATACATGCTCCATGCAGCCATTGCAACTCTCACACTGAGTTGTGTCAGTTGTCGGTTCAAACATTACAGTCTCACCATGATTTGACATCCACTGTATCATGTGGGGGCCCCTTGTTTACCTCCTATTTGGACATGTTGTAGTTGTGTATGATGAACTATTGTTGTACAAGTTGTCCACAATGATGTAATTTATTTGTTGTCGTCCATAGATTGTGTCCTTCACTTGTCACATTCAAGTGATGACGCTATTCGTGAAATGAGTGATGGTAGCAGTTCAATCTTACGCATAACATGTAATGCTGCTACTGTAGTTATCAGATTAATGTTTGTGACATGCTCCCTGAGGTCAGACTCACAATCCTGTGGTATACGTTGTGTAGATTGAAGAGACCAAAGCCAGATTTTGTGAATAAGTGAGGTGTTTATTGACAAAATGTACAAGGTGAGTTACGTGAATATTAAGTGAAGAAGTTTTCAACGATGTGCAGTCTGCGGCGTATCCCAGGAGCTGTGTTCTGCTGTTCCCCCTCATTTTCTTCTCCAACATTCTCCTCCTCCTCAGGCAGGTCATCAACCTGCTCATATACGGGGATGTTTATCCGCACACATATGTTGTGCAGGATGGCACATGTCATGATTATCTTGCAGACGATGTGTGGGGCATATAGGAGGCTGCCTCCTGTAATGTTCAAGCATCTGAATCTGGACTTCAGGATGCCAAATGTCCTCTCTACAATAGTCTATGTCCTCCAATGTCCCTCATTATATGCACGCTGTGCTGCTGTGCTTGGGTTGGGAAATGGGTTCATTATCAATGGCTGTCTGTCATAACACTGATCCGCTGCAAAAGATTAAAGGAGTAAATAGTTGTTAGGGCTTGCAACAGGTATGTTGTGTTCCTTTCCAGTTGATATTTTGAGCTGGTTGTGACTCATATGTATTTGTGGCATGGTGTGAGTTCCTATCCTTGTGTAATGTCTCTTCAGCACTAGGTTGTTGGACATGACAATCTTGTATTTGGCTGAAGTACCTGGGACATATGATTTGGATTGCAAACTGATGGTCATTATGAATGTACCATGCTTTGTGTAGTGTACCTGTGTCTCAGTGTGCTATCACTAGTGGGGACATGACACATCATCACAACATAATCGGGTCAGATGTGGTGGCAACATGGTAGCACTACAGAGCCTGGATATCCCATCCCTTTTGACATGTCATTGCAGATGATGTGTGAAACTTAGGGCCCTTGAAATTGGTAAGTGAGAATGCACACTACGGCCCTCATTCTGACCTTGGCGGGCGGCGGAGGCCGCCCGCCAAAGTCCCGCCGTCAGGTTACCGTTCCGCGGTCGAAAGACCGCGGCGGTAATTCTGACTTTACCGCTGGGCTGGCGGGCGGTCGCCTTCAGACCGCCAGCCAGCCCAGCGGGAAAGAGGCTTCCACGATGAAGCCGACTCGGAATCGAGCCGGCGGAGTGGAAGCTGTGCGACGGGTGCAGTTGCACCCGTCGCGTATTTCACTGTCTGCGCAGCAGACAGTGAAATACATGTAGGGGCCCTCTTACGGGGGCCCCTGCAATGCCCATGCCAGTGGCATGGGCACTGCAGGGGCCCCCAGGGGCCCCGCGACCCCCCCTACCGCCATCCGGATCCCGGCGGTCCGACCGCCGGGATCTGGATGGCGGTAGGGGGGGTCGGAATCCCCGCGGCGGTGCAGCATGCTGCGCCGCCGCTGAGGATTCAATGGGGCGGCGGTACACTGGCGGGACCCCGCCAGTGGTGCCGGTCCGACCGCGGCTTTACCGCCGCGGTCGGAATCCCCATTGGAGCACCGCCGGCCTGTCGGCGGTGCTCCCGCGGTCCTCCGCCCTGGCGGTCAAAGACCGCCAGGGTCAGAATGACCACCTACGTCTCCAAAATTGCCTGCACTGTCCTGCAACATTTTGACTAAGCAAGATGTCCTATGTGTGACATGTTACTTGGCAAGCCTTTGTTGTCTCCTACACCAGTTGCTCTTATGCAGCTGTGCACTGACACTACCTACCTTGCACCAGGGAACTTGGCTAGATGTATCTGTGCAGGAAGGTACACCGTGGGATACATATGCTGTTTGATGGCCAATTGGCTCTTTCTGTGTCTGCAGCAGTATGCAGCATGCATTGGTGGCACAATCTTCTGAGTAAAAAGCACAGTCTACTTCCTTGTTGCAACCAGCATACAACACCCCTGGGGTGGTGTTTGTTGTTGGCACTTCCTCAGGTTTTAGGTGAAGGCTACATATGAGTCAGCATCATCATGCTATGTATCTTGTGCTGATAGACCAGCAGCGACACACATTGTGCACTCCTTCCACACTACATACAGCATGGGGGGGTGGTTGATTTACAATGTGGCTTCAAGTCATTATGAAATGGTCATCTACCAAGCTGTACATATAGTGCAGGCTATGACAATGGAACTGTGGGCTATTACATAGGTCTCTTGGTGATCCAGAGTGGCAGTTAATGTTTGTGGCAGCCATGAGGTGTCCAAGGATGTGTATCCCATTGTCACTGGATGATCAACATAACTACCAGAGTCTCTCCTATCTTCCAAAACATTAATGTGCATTTATACAGTCAACACATGCACAGTACAGGCTATCAGGCTGCTACTTAGCAAATGTGTCCCTTGGCGCAGTGCATGTGAGGTCAGTGATGTCCTGTTTTCTCCTACTGGGTCCCACTATGACATCCATGATCTGCACTGTCTGACAGTGACTCAACCCCATATTGAGCCATTTGTAGTATCTGGAAGAGACATGATTGTGTTGTGAGCCAGTGAGTGTTTCATGTGAGGTGGCACTACATTAGGTGTGGTACCACTTATCACACATCTGGCACATGGCATTGATCTTGTATTCCTATGTGTGTGAGCCAATGCGTTGGGTAGATGACGCTGCACACTACAGGTAAGTCAGGTATGTGTTGATGAGATGTAGTTAATATAGCACAAATTGTCTTGTATTAAATATTTGTTCTGGCAGTAATTTGCATGGCATGACTTGAGGGATCTCTGTCTATATGGAACTTATATGACATAACATGGTGTATGCCATTGGAATGTTTGTGCTATTCTGTGTTTGATGTACTGTATGTGAAGTGTACATAGTAGGCAACCTGTGGGCACTTTTAGTGGTCTGTGTAGTTCACCTGTTAGCAAAGGATACATGTCTGCACCTGTCCTTCACGTGGTGTTCCTGTCAAGTTGTGGATGTGTTACGTACATGTGGGTGTATGTATTTGTGGTGTGCACTGATTGTGCTGTACAGTAGCATGGTGCATATGTGTTGTTACCTGCACATGTGTGTTACCCTGGCCACATGTTATTGTAGTGGTGTACTGTAGGAAGGTGGCATTCTTTTAGCATGGTTGCCCCCATTTTTGACCTGTTTGTCAGTGTTTGTCAATGTATTTTTACTGTCTTACTGGGATACTGTTAGTCAGGATCGCAGTGTTCATAGTTTGGGGCCTATACGTGTTGTCAGTATGCTTGACTGTGTCATTGGAGGTCTGCTAACCAGAACTCAGGTGCTTATGCTCTCTCTGATTATGAAATTTGTCACTATAGTTTAGTGACTCCATATCCCAATTGCTGCAGCATTTATTTTGCCTCCCATAAGGACCTCATACAAATACTCCTTCAGGACTGCCACTGCAGCCCGAGTGAAATAGTGCACACTCTATTTCACAGCCATTTTCACTGCACCAGCGGCCAGATGTATCATGAAATGGCCTTGTGAATCGCAAATAACGATTTTTAAGAAATCGCTATTTCCGAGTCGCAATAGGCCATGTATCATAATTGCGAATCGGATTTAGCGATTTCTTAAAAATCGCTATTTGTGGTTTGTGAGGCCCAAATACCGAATCGCAATTTGTATTTTCGCGAATTGCGATTTGGTAATTGAAAATCGCAAATTGCGAGAACGCACACCTGGAGGAGCCTGATGACATCACAAGCAGGAAGTGAGTCATCCCAGGCAGTTTGCAGGTGCCACACCCAAACCAGCACTCAGAGAGAGTCAGCCCAGCCACACTGAGCAAGTCTCTGAAGAAGGCAGCACAGCAGAACCAACATGGACACCTCTGCCCAGGGAAAGGAGCAGGGCGAAAGGAAGCGCAAGCTGAAGTTTAGTGAGCAAGAGCTGAAGGTGCTCACAGAGGAGGTGGTCAGGAGCCATGACCAGTTGTTTGGCAAAAGCTCACTCCAGGTGCCTGAGAGTGAAAAACGCAGACTCTGGGCAGATATCCAGATGAAGATCTGCGCTGTTGGAGTGGCGCAGCGCTCTGTTGAAGAAATCAAGAAGAGGTGGTACAACCTGCGGTCCCGTGCCAAGGAGAAGGTGGCAAGACGACTGCAGGAGGCCAGGAGCACAGGAGGCGGACCACCCACAGGACACCCTCCACACCGATAGAAGACCTAATGGAGTCCACACGCCTCCCAGAAGCAGTCAGTGGGGTCACTGACATTGACACATCCGGCACACCATGTACAAGTAAAGGGAAGTGCAATATTGAAATGTAACCCCATATGTGTATGCACAAAAGCCCCTCAGGTATTAGCAAGTAATTTAAAACATTGTGAGAATTAGTCCATTCCACATAAGCAGCATAACAATGCCTTATGGGAGGGGTAGTCCACAACCCAGAGCTGAAAGTAGCACATACAATGTAATAGGCAGAGCGACACACAGAAGAACACAACACCCACAACATAGTGATGAGAAGTAACTGTACCTTTATTACCATTGTGTGACATTTATTGTAACATACATAACTGACATGCTGCATATTGTCGTTGCAGGTGGCCCAGGCCCTGCAGGTACAGAATGTGCCATTGAAGGGGAGACAGACACCCATCCTGCTTCAGACTCCAATACGAGTGAGTCACGGAACATTGCCCCACTCCTACGCAGGCCTAGGGCACTGCCGCTGCCAGAACTGAGTCAGGACTCTGATGAGCAGCAGGAAGACTCACAAACACCGTCCCCAACTAGCAAATGCACTCGGATGCAGGAGCCTCGTTCACAGCAGAGCACAGCACCCCGCAGGATGCCTACATATGCAGGTGCACGGGCTTTTGAGGCAGGTGAGGGAAAATCGTTATTTGGTGGCCTGGAATTGGCTATGTTAAAGCAGCAGCGCCTGCAAAATAAAAAAATCACGGCATTACAAAGGCAGATGCAGCAACATAATGCAAACATTGGGGGCCTGCATCGCCAGCTGGAGTGTCTCAATGCCAACATCAAACAGCTGCATAAGGGACAGGTCCAAGCATCGCAGGATACGAGGGAGCTGACTACTGCTGTGAGGGAACTGTGTCAGGAGCTGTGCCACGACAGGGTAAGACACCGCAGGCAGGAGCGAAGCTTCATGAGCATGTTTGGAGGTTTCTGTCGCTCTGTGACTAGGCTGGCAAATTCTACAGCCGTAATATCACGTTGTGCTGTGGCGGCACAGTTTGAGGCAGCACACAGCAGCAGGGATGTGGCCCAAGGACTGGTACAGATCACGAATGTGACTGACAATATAATGGGTAGCCGGTCAGCCACACCTAGTGAACTTGGACTGGGTGACACGGAGGACACATCGAGCCTCAGCAGCCTAGCTGTGCCCACAATGGACACCAGATGTTGCAGTGCCAGGCACAGCACTGCCACAGAGGCAGACACTCGAGGTGCCAGTGAGGCAACTGTGCACTCGAGTGGCGTGCGTGCCCAAAAGAAGTGAGTGTAGTGGCCACAGGGGACTGTATATACTTCTGGCATGAGGACACTATGAAAGAATAGTGCTTCACTGGTAACTGCTTTTGTTTTTTGTCACAATTACTTTTGTTGGTACTCGTGGAACTCATATTACCTGACATTAGGGTAATAAATGTACTTACTACAGGTACATTTGTCAGTGGATTTGTGTTGTTCATACTTACATTTGAAATGGTTGTGTGTGATGTCAGCACACCTTTGCCTGCCTTCTGCTGCAGTGGTCCTGTCTGCTGGCAGTAGGGGTGGTATGGGATCATTATCCTCATCTGATTCAGAATCAGATATTTCCACAGGTATGCCCCTGATGGTAGCTATATTGTGCAAGATTGCACAAGTAGCCACTATTCTAGATGTTGTCTCTGGGCTGTACTGTAGTGCCCCTCCACTTTTGTGGAGGCACCGGAAGCGACTCTTCAGCAGGCCAAAGCTGCGCTCCACCACATTGAAGGTCGCCCTGTGTGCTGCATTGTATCTCCGTTCAGCAGGTGTATTTGGATTTAGGTAGGGTGTCATCATGTAGGTGCGCACTGCGTAGGCACTGTCTCCTGGAAGGAACAGAGGGTATAATGAGTAACTGAACCATCTGACGTCACACTGCCATCAATGCACCAGTGTACAGAGGGACAATACTTAGTAGAAATCCTTCACCAAACTCCCCAGCTAGCAGTCTTGTGTGAATGCCGCTGTGGCGAAAGATGTATGAATCATGGGTGCTCCCTGGGTACCTGGCCACAAGATCAGTTATGATGTATGAGGCATTGCATATCACCTGTATATTCATGGAATGTTGGTATGTACGGTTGTGGTACACATACTCTGTGGCTGATGGTGGACAGATTGCAACATGTGTCCCATCTATGTCACCTAGGACGTGGGGGAACTGTGCTATCTGGTAGAAATCTATTTTTATTTGCTGTATTTCCTGTGGGGTGTGGGGGAATCTGATGTACTAGTGTATTCTGCTCAGCATTGCGTTGATAAATGCATTGAAAAATCTAGAGAGGGTACTCTGTGAGACCCCTCCAGCTGCTGCTATGACCCTTGATAGCTCCCTGAGGCGAGTAGGTGGAGGGAGCATAATACCTGCACATAGGTGGGTATGCTATGAGACCTATATGTTGTGCCCTGCAGTATGGGTTGTAGCTCAGCTATCAGGTCGAGTATCATGGCAGAGATCAACCTGTACCTCTCAAATATTTCTTCCTCTGTCTGGTCAAAAAGTGTAATGCGCACTCTGAAAATGCGCTCCTGCCTCCTCCTCCCTCTCCTCAAACCTGCCAAGATCCTCATCCTCCTTGCCATGAGTAGAGTGCAGCCATTGTGGAAGAGAGTCTGAGGCATTCTGTGCCTCATTTCATAGGTTGCACCTGGTTACCAGCTGCTTTCACTTGGTGGTATTTTGCATGTGCAAAATGCCACTCTGCGAAAAATCGCAATTTCCGATTTTTGGATGCATCGATTTGCGATTTGGTTTTGCGAGTCGCATTTTGCGCCTCGCAATTTCCTACTCTGAAAACCGAATCGCAAAATGCGACTCGCAAAACCAGGTCGCAGCGCAAAAAAACTAAAATTTGCGATTTCTTATTTTTGGTCTGCGAATGCCTTTCATGCATCGCAGACCACGTTTTTGCATTCGCAAAGAGGCAAATTTAGCGATTCGCACCGTTTGCGAATGCAAAAACTTTTGGTACATCTTGCCCCAGGTAACTTGTAAGTCACCTATATGTCTAACCTTCAGTTACTGAAGGCTAGGTGTAAAATTACTGTGTGTGAGGGCACCCTTGCACTAGCAAAGGTGCCCCTACATTGTCCAGGACCAATTTCCTGGACTTCATGAGTGCGGGGATACCATTATAAACGTGCACTACATATGTCAATACATATATGTCACTTCACAATCAATACACCAAACAAGGTGGTTGATGCTATAGAGTTCACACATCCAATCCACTATGTATATATAATTCTTGGGAAATTCCTTAGTCTTTACAGAAACAAATGGCGTGGGTGCCAACCTGGTGTAACACCCAAACACCACGGGTGTCAAAAATGCTGACTAGAAGGCCAATCAGAATTGAGAACTGTCAATATATACCAGGGCTCACTGGTGTAGTGCAGCAATGTTCATCCAAGTGAAAGAGTAAATTTCAGAGTCCAAAAACACGTTATTGAAGTTGACCTACCCTCACAGATAAGGGACACAACAGATCTAATATGTAAGAACAATGATTTTGAGTGTACAGAGGGACACTTCCTAGTGACCTTAGATGTGACATCACTGTATACAAGTATTCCTAGAATAAAAGGTATGGTTGCCATACAACTTTTTCTAGAAACACGAGACGCTACCCTTTAGGAACACTCTAACATGCTGATACATTTCATCAAAACTGTTCTGGACATTTTCATACACAATGGCACATGGTACCGTCAAATAGATGGAGCAGCTATGGGGGCAACATTTTCACCATCCTTTCCAAATCTATACATCGGTTATTTTGAAAAAATACATCTTTGACAAAAATGCCCTCCGAAATTGACACAATGGGGGTCATTCTGACCCTGGCGGTCAGTGTTAAAGCGGCGGCCAACCCGCCAACAGGCTGACGGCCCAAAAAATGGAATTCTGACCCTGGCGGGAACCGCCAACACAGGCCGCCGCTTTAACACTCCGACCGCCACGGCGGCACAAACAAACAGCGCAGCGGTCACCGCCAACAGCCAGGCGGCAGACAATGTACCGCCCAGCCTATCACGACTCACCAATCCGCCACCTTTTCCGGGGCGGGAGCCCAGCCGATAAAAACACGGCGGAAACAGACATTTCCAATGGAAAACGCTCACCTCGACACACTCCACGCGGAATCGGGACAGCATGGAACCGGAACTCCACATCCTCCCAGCCATTGCCTTCCTGCTCTTCTTCCAGGATCACGAACGTCGCCGCAGACGACAACGGTGAGTACTGCACCTACGACACAGGGGAGGGGGGAGGAGGAAAGCTTACCGGCACACACATACGCCACACACCCACCCCCACCCTCACCCCCACCGAAATACCTACACACCAATGCAGATTAAAAAGTCAGAGTGACACCCCCAAACCCCCAAAACAAAAAAGCAAAGACAAAAGGCAATGATTGTAAAAATAGAACTATATTATAGCATTTTAAGAATAGCAAACTTAGCAATATATAAAGAATTATTACACATCTAGAACTATATATATATACAAGTAGCAAAAGTCTGGCACAGTTTTGCAAAGTTCAAATGTCCGTGGGCCAATGGGCAGCAACACATGGGCAAAGCCCACACACAAGATCGAGTCCATTGGAGAGAACACTGCTGGGGCATCACAAAAATCAAATACTGGCACCTCAGGAGGAAGGGAAGGGGGGGCACCTCAGCCACATGAGTCCACGACGCCAGATCCACGAAGGGCCTCCATGCCCACTGTGCCATCCTGGGGAGTGCAAAGCCACAGTCTCTCAAGTCTCTACAGTGGGTGGGTTGCCCACTGTGCCATCCTGGGGAGTGCAAAGCCACAGTCTCTCAAGTCTCTACAGTGAGTGGATTGCCCACTGTGCCATCCTGGGGAGTGCAAAGCCACAGTCTCTCAAGTCTCTACAATGGGTGGATTGCCCACTGTGCCATCCTGGGGGGTGCAAAGCCACAGTCCATCAGGTGGATTACAGAGTCCACTGGTCATGGAGGAGGCATGGTGGGCAGAGTGCCTCGTGAAGCCCTGCCCGACACAGAACCGGGCCTGCCAATGGGCCAGCGGTGCTTGACAGGAGGGCCCAGCGGAGCGGTGCTTGAGATGAGGGCCCAGCGGAGCGGTGCTTGACAGGAGGGCCCTGTTCAGCGGTGCTTGACAGGAGGGCCCAGCGGAGCGGTGCTTGACAGGAGGGCCCAGCGGAGCGGTGCTTGACAGGAGGGCCCTGTTCAGCGGTGCTCCTCACGGCGGGGCCCTGTTCAGCGGTGCTTCTCATGGCGGGGCCCTGTTCAGCGGTGCTCCTCACGGCGGGGCCCTGTTCAGCGGTGCTCCTCACGGCGGGGCCCTGTTCAGCGGTGCTCCTCACGGCGGGGCCCTGTTCAGCGGTGCTTCTCACGGCGGGGCCCTGTTCAGCGGTGCCTGTCTTGGCGGGGCCCTGTTCAGAGGTGCTTCTCACGGCGGGGCCCTGTTCAGCTGTGCTCCTCACGGCGGGGCCCTGTTCAGCGGTGCTCCTCACGGCGGGGCCCTGTTCAGCGGTGCCTGTCTTGGCGGGGCCCTGTTCAGCGGTGCCTGTCTTGGCGGGGCCCTGTTCAGCGGTGCCTGTCTTGGCGGAGCCCTGTTCAGCGGTGCTCCTCACGGCGGGGCCCTGTTCAGCGGTGCTTCTCACGGCGGGGCCCTGTTCAGCGGTGCCTGTCTTGGCGGGGCCCTGTTCAGCGGTGCTTCTCACGGCGGGGCCCTGTTCAGCGATGCTCCTCACGGCGGGGCCCTGTTCAGCGGTGCCTGTCTTGGCGGGTCCCTGTTCAGCGGTGCTCCTCACGGCGGGTCCCTGTTCAGCGGTGCTCCTCACGGCGGGGCCCTGTTCAGCGGTGCCTGTCTTGGCGGGGCCCTGTTCAGCGGTGCTTCTCACGGCGGGGCCCTGTTCAGCGGTGCTCCTCACGGCGGGGCCCTGTTCAGCGGTGCCTGTCTTGGCGGGGCCCTGTTCAGCGGTGCTCCTCACGGCGGGCCCTGTTCAGCGGTGCTTCTCACGGCGGGGCCCTGTTCAGCGGTGCCTGTCTTGGCGGGGCCCTGTTCAGCGGTGCCTGTCTTGTGTTTCGAGTGAACCACACCTGGCCAATACTTCCTGCTCAGTCAGCATCGGACCTTTCCATTGCGGGGCCCTCCTGTGATGGAGTCCTGGGGCCCTGGGTCTCCTCCGATACCCCCGGAATGGGGCTGGTGGGGCCCTCATGGCCAGGTTGGTTGCTCCCTGCCTTTTGCGCTTTGCTGCCCTTGCCCTCCTTGGCAGAATCTCCGTGGCCCTTGGCTCCCTTACCCGATGTGGCAGGTGACGGTGCAAGGCTACCCTCCTTGGGGGCAGGCGTATCAGGCCTGTCGCGCCTGCCCTTCAGTTTTTTTGCTCCTCTTCCCAGGGGGGGGGCTGGCTGTGCCTTTGCTGCTGGCCGATGTCCCTGCACAAGGAAAGGACGGACTCCAAAAACCAGCCACGACGTTCTTGGGAGTTGCTGGGCTGGTGGTGGCTGAGGTGTTTTTGGAACTCTTACAAGATGGAGGGGGTGGGTCAGGTGAGGAAAAGAGGTCCAGTTTATAGAGGATTAGTTTTTTAGGAGCCATGGGAAGGGTAGCTGGAGTGGGTATGGGAGTGGAGGAAGAGGATGTGGTTGTAGGAGAGTCAAGTCTGGTGTCTTTGGGTGCGGGTGCTTGGGCTGGAGGCTGACGTGAGGTGGATGGCTGTTGGTTGGGTGCCTGCCTGCGTTTGTGTGGTTTGGAAGCGGGTGTGACAGACACACTGGGAGAGGACACAGGGGACGTGTACATGGCAGTGGGGGTGGTGACTGCACGTGTGCGGACTGGTGTGGAGGGTGTGCTGGTGATGGGTGTACTGGCTGATGGTGGTGTGCATGCAGGTGTGAGTGTAGACGTCACAGGGAGGGAGGAGGGAGACGAGGAGGTGGGGGACACAGAGGAGGTAGTGGCTGTTGGCATGTCTGCATCTGTATGTTGCTTGTGTGAATGCTTGTGTGTTCTGTGATGCTTATGTCTGGATGAGCTTCCCTTGGGTGTTGAGGTGTGTGCAGGCTGGTCTGTAGGTGTGGATGGGATAGGCAGAGGAACAGGGGAGTGGGACTGGGTGGAGGGAGTTAGAAGAGGGAGGCTGGAGACAGGGACAATCGCTGCCGTCAGTGCTGAGGCCAGAGCGTTGAACGATCGCTGATGGGCAGCCTGACCCGAATGAAGGCCCTCCAGGTATGCATTGCTTTGATGCACCTCCCTCTCCACACCCTGGATGGCATTCAAAAGGGTAGACTGCCCAACAATGATGGTCCTCAGGAGGTCAATGACCTCCTCACTGAGGGCAGCAGGGGTGACTGGGGCAGGGCCTGAGGTGCCTGGGGTGAAGGAGATGGCCGCCTTCCTGGCCGTGCGGGCACGGGCCGAAGGCCGAGGGGCTGCTGGGAGGGCGGAGCTGGTGCGCTGGGTGGCGGCTGTACCTGTAGTATCGGTGGGCATGGATGTTGCTGCCACCGCAAGGGAGCTCCCATCCGAGGACGTGTCGGTGTCACTGACGTCTGCACGGGTCCCCGTGGTGGAGCCCCCCTCGCCCTCCGTCTCACTGGTCATGTCGGAGTCCGTTGCATGGCCCTCCGGGGCCATGTGAGATGCAGCTCCCTCTTGCGCCGATGCCACTTCTCCTCCGCCTGATAATGGTAATGCACACATTCACCGAAAAACAAAGAAAATGGGGGGGGATGGAGAAATAAAGACAAGTTGAGTGCATGCATTGGGGACACTGTTGGCGGAGAGGACAGACACAGAAGCCCCCTGCACTACGCTGCGCACTTGGGGTACACTACTCATTACCTGGGACATGCCCTACAAGCCTATGGGCGACAACTGCCCACACAGAATACACAGGTCCATGAATAGCGTTACTAGGTACCCTACAGAGGTGGGGGGCGGGGACACAGGACCATACCTCACGGAGGGGCCTAGCCTACAGAAATCGCCCTGGCCTAGGGATACCCACAGCCCTCCTCCCCCACCCAGGCACCTCCACTGCGCGCAAATATAGCTGAATGTGCTGGTACTCACCCCCTTGTGTCTGCTGTGATGTCCTCAAGCGCCCATCTAAATCGGGGTAGGCCACCGCCAGGATCCGGGACATCAGGGGGGTCAAGGTACGACTGGCACCCCTCCTAGGTTGGGAGGCCATCCCCAGCAGAGCCTCGGCGGTCTTCCTGCTCCCGCGGCGGATGTCCTCCCACCTCTTGCGGCAGTGGGTGCCCCGTCTGTTGTGGACCCCCAGGGCCCGGACGTCCTTTGCGATGGCACGCCAAATATCGATCTTCTGATGGGCGCTGACCTATGTGACATGTACAGGGGGGGAAAAGAAACATCATCACTTTTCTGCATGCTCGATGTGAGTGGCCCCCCCTCCCCAAACTTGCCAGGTGGCACATGCTCTCATCTGTCGTGCCATGCATTCGTAATTCGCTCCCCTCCCCTCCATCGTACATCCACCCCACTCATCACAGGCATTGCCCACTATGCATTGGCCCCTGTGTACTCACCTGTTGGTCTGGAGGACCGTAGAGTAGCGCATACTGGGGGAGGACCCCGTCCACGAGCTTCTCCAACTCTTCGGAACTGAAGGCGGGGGCCCTTTCCCCAGTCGCAGCAGCCATTGTCACTTCCAGACCGAGGTCACAGCAGCACTTGCAGTATAGGTCATCTCCTGTGGATGCTCAGGTCTCGTGTGATTAAGCAGAGAGAAAATGGCGGTCACGCCCGCGGCGGTGCGTACCGTGGTGGTGCATACCGCGACCGCCGGCGCACATCGTCATTGGCTCCTGAAACCCATAAGGTTCAATGTTAACCAATGCTGCTTTGGCCGCGGTCTTCGACCGCCTACCGCCACGGTGTGCCACGCCAGCGCAATGACCTCACTTCACACTGTCACACTTCACAGGTCAGGCAGCCGCCATTTCAAGGGCCCACATGGCTTAATTCCTACTGCGTCACACATGGCTAGGCCTTGCATCGACACTCATACAAGCTATTCAATCCAGAGAGATTTGTGTACTGTGCAGGCTGTGGGAACTTACCTGTGGGTTGATTGACTCTGTGCTCCATGTTGTCCTTCCTAGGCACCGTCCGCTGGGACTTGCGAGGAGACGGAGGAATGTTCCTGTGTACAGACCGCTGGTGGACCTGTCGACAATGGAAGAACGACATGTCATACTCACCTACAGACTCAACAGTGCCACTATACAGGAACTGTGTGCCCAGCTGGAGCCAGACCTGATGTCACCCATCCGCCAACCCACAGGGATTCCGCCTCTAGTGCAGGTGCTGTCAGTACTCCATTTTTTGGCTAGTGGATCATTTCAAACTACAGTGGCCATTTCATCTGGGATGTCTCAGCCTATGTTTTCAAGGGTGTTGTCCAGAGTGTTGTCTGCCCTGATGAAATACATGCGGAGCTACATCATTTTCCCTGAGGTGGGTGACTTGCCTACAGTGAAGGGTGATTTCTATGCCCTTGGACACATTCCCAATATCATTGGTGCCATTGATGGTACCCATGTGGCTTTGGTCCCCCCAAAAGACAATGAACAGGTGTACAGGAACCGAAAAAGTTATCATTCCATGAATGTCCAGGTGGTCTGTTTGGCTGACCAGTAAATCTCCCATGTAAATGCCAAGTTCCCAGGGTCAGTGCATGACGCGTACGTCATGCGAAATAGCAGCATCCCTTATGTGATGGAACAGCTACAGAGACAGCGTGTGTGGCTAATTGGTGACTCTGGTTACCCCAACCTGCCTTGGCTATTGACCCCAGTGAGGAATCCCAGGACAAAGGCAGAGGAACGGTACAATGAGGCCCATGGGCGTACTAGGAGGGTGATCGAGCGGACCTTCGGCCTCCTGAAGGCCAGGTTTAGGTGCCTGCATATGACAGGTGGATCCCTAATGTACTCACCAAAGAAGGTGTGTCATATCATCGTGGCCTGCTGCATGCTTCACAACCTGGCTTTGCGACGCCAGGTGCCTTTCCTGCAGGAGGATGGTCCAGATGGTGGTGTTGTGGCCGCTGTGGAGCCTGCGGAGAGTGAAGAGGAGGAAGATGAAGAGGACGACACAGACAACAGGGACAGAGTGATACTGCAGTATTTCCAGTAACACACAGGTAAGAATCTACTCCTGCATTTTATTATATCTGTAACAGTACTGGCTCTCTACTGTCTGACCTTTCACCCCAATGTATGGTAACTTAGTTGTGAATTTGCCTTCCTATTTCAGTGATGTGGTCCCCACGGAGTGCCCTCTGGTTTATTTCCCCATGGACTACCGCTGTGTGACACTGGTATGTTGTCATCACAATGTATTTGGACATTTTTGGTTGGTTATATCGAATACATTTGGTTTAAAAAAATAAATAGCAGACTCCAGATGGTTTTTGTGCAATAATTGTGTTTATTGAAGTGCAAAAATTGGTGTATAGTTCAAAAAGGGTGATGGGTGATGGTGGTGGCATGCCCATGGCAGAGTCCAGACTCACGTTCGCACAGGTGCATTGTCCATATGCCTGTGGAAGGTGGAGCAGGGGCAGTTCAAGGTTGGACAGGGTGAACAAGTGGGACAGTGGGATGACATCCGGGGGGATCCGTGCATGGCGGGGGTCTTGACATCCTACTCTGTCTTCTTCCTCGATCTCAGGCCTTTCTTGCGGGGTGGTTCATGTTCTGCAGGGGGTGGGGTCCGGGTGGGCCCTTGCTGTTGTGTCGGGGCCTCCTGACCACTAGCGCCGGCGGAGGTGGTGGGCTGTTCTTCCTCCATGCTAGTGGCAGGGGCCCTTTGGGGGGCCACATGGTCCCGCAATGTGGTGACAATCTGGTTGAGTGCCACCACGATTGTACCCATTGCGGAACTGATGCTGCGCAGTTCTTCCCGGAACCCCATGTACTGGCCCTCCTGCATGGCCTGGATCTCCTGGAACCTGGCCAGAACCGTCGCCATCGTCTCTTGGGAGTGGTGGTACGCTCTCATGATGGTGGTGAGGGCCTCTTGGACAGTGGGTTCTCTAGGCCTGTCCTCCCTCTGTCGCACAGCAGCCCTCCCAGTTCCCCTTTGTTCCTGGGCCTCTGTCCCCTGGACGGTGTGCCCACTACCACTGCCCCCAGGTCCCTGTTGTTGTTGGGGTGGTGGGTTGCCCTGGGTGCCCTGTAGTGGTAGACACACCGCTGCTTGACCTGTCCTGGAGACAGAGGCATGGGCCCGCTGGGTGGGTGATGTGCTGGGGTTTCCAGAGGGGGGTAGGTCTGCTGGGGCCAGTGGCTGCCTGAGGGGAACCGACTGTCTAGAGGTCCCCGATAGTCCGGGCTGGTCATCAGGTTCTAGGTCGACAGAGCTGCTGTCATCACTGGGGGCCTGTTCTGGGGGTGGGATGGACATTTCTGGACCCTCCGGGCCGGTGTGTTGGCGTTCGGGCCCTGCAGGGGTAAAAGAGTATGGTTATTGCTTCTGTGTGTGCCATGGTGTGCGATTTGTGGGTGCCCTTGTCCCCCAGTGCTGACATTCCCTTGTGGGAGGAGTTGTGAGGGTGGTTTGGGGGGGGGGATGGGTATGTGCAGTGGTCATGCTTAGGTGATGGGTGTCCATGGTTTGTGTTGGCATTCAGGGGTTGGTGTTGGTTTGGGTGGGTTGTGCTGGTGAGACATTAGCAGGGAGGATATGTGCTGGGGGGTTGGGGGTGAGGGTGGGGGTGGGGGTTGGCATGCTGGTGGTTGGGGGGGAAGTAGTTGAGATTAGACTTACCAGAGTCCATTCCTCCGCCTACTCCAGCGAGGCCCTCAGGATGCAGGATGTTCAAGACTTCTTGCTCCCATGCTGTGAATTCGGGTGGAGTGGGTGGGGGTCCGCCGCCAGTCTTCTGCACAGAGATGTTGTGTCTTGACACCATCGTCCGCACCTTCCCCCGTAGGTCGTTCCAGCGCTTTCAGATGTCTTCCCGATTTCTGGGATGCTGTCCCACAGCATTGACCCTGTCGACGATCCTTTGCCATAGCTCCGCCTTCCTGGCTATTGTGGTGTGCTGCACCTGTGTGCCGAAGAGCTGGGGCTCTACCCTAATTATTTCCTCCACCATGACCCTGAGTTCTTGGTCCGAGAACCTGGGGTGTCTTTGGGGTGCCATGGGGTGGTGTGGATGAGGTGTGGGGTGGTGTTTGTGGTGATGAGTGTAGTGGTGTGTGGTGTTTTGTGCGTAGATGTAGTGTGGGGGATGATGTTGGGTTCCTGTGTGTGTTGTGGTTTGCGTTCCCTGTGCTCTCTCTGTGTATTGCGCCTTGTCTCTGAATTTCGATTTGTGGGTGATGTGGGTGTGTGTTTTATATTGTATTGATTGTGTGGGAGTGGTGTTTGTATGTGTATCAGGTGTGTGTATTTAGAATTATCCAATGTGGCTGTGTTTTGTAAAGGTGTGTTTATTTTGACCGCGGCGGTGTGTACCGCCAATGGGATACCGCAGTTGAAAGACCGCCGCGTGGATTCGTGGGTCGTAATGGCATGGGCGTATTTCTGTTGGCGTGACGGTGGAGGTTTGGTCATCTCCAGTTTATCGCTGACCGCTGATGTGGCGGCCTTCAGTGGAGGTCGGGTTTTTGGCGGTTTGGCAGTTGTGGGTCAGAATGACCCTGGCGGGTTAACGCTGCCGCGGTGGTGTTATGGCGGTCTTCTGACCGGCGGTAACTGCCTTTTACCGCCAGGGTCAGAATGACCCCCAATATATCCTATACTGGGGAGATACATAGACAACATACTCTTGTTTTGGTCTGGGGGCTCAGACCTCCTTGGTCTCTTTCTCCAATATTTGAACACTAACACATGCAACATCAAATTCTCCAGTGAACACAGCACAACAACAATCACCTTTCTAGACATCACCCTGAACACAAAGCAGAATAAAATTTGCTCCAACCTATATAGAAAACCAACAGCCTGCAATGCAATATTGCATGCAAAGAGTTCTCATCCCGCCTCACAAATCAGAGCTATCCCCTTTGGAGAAATCACTAGGATTAGATGAAACTATAGCGAGGACAATGTTTTCCGAAATGAACTCAATCAAATGAAACAACGCTTCATACAAAGGGGCTACCCCCAAAGTATTCTATGTAAAGCCAGTAACAGAATCAAAAATGCAAAACAATTAGATTTACTGACTACATCCAAAAATGACATAACATACAGTTATTATCCCTAATCACTTCACACAGTGCATTAAGTCCACAGATCTACAAAATGTTACACCAGCACTGGTCTTTCTTACTGGCCAATAATACTCTCAAAAAGGGTCTCACCAGTAGACCAAGTATCACCTAAAGCAGAGGTCGCACACTATGGGACTCTTTGTGTCACAGTTTCCTACCACCCAACATCACTGATACATGGTTACCCAAACCGCGTAGCGGTTCCTATAAGTGTCGCTACTGTATCATATGTTGTTACATAAAAGACAAGGTGGTCAGTTTCCAATACAACACCAAAACTCCATTTAAAATCCACAAGTTTATCAACTGCAACACCAAATATGTTGTATATTGTCTAATATGTATATGTAGCCGTATTTATGTTAGCAGTACCATCAGATCACTGAAGGAGAGAATCCAACAACACATGAGGGCCATCCGCACAAACAACACCAACTATCCTTTTGCTACACACTATACCAACCGTTCATGCCAAAGAGAAATCATAGGGATTACCGCACTTGGAATATATGCTGTAAGTGACTCACCACAGGCCGACAAGAGAACACTGACCCTGAGACGCCTTGAAAGTAACTGAATTATTAAACTCAGGACATTGGAGGAGGGACTAAACATGGGAAAAAAACTACATGTATTCCTTTAATTAGTTAACTTGCCAACTTTGTCTCTCCTATTTATATTCAACTATAGGCACATTGTGCATCTCATATCACCTCTTCCACATTTAGCATAACAATAAGGGAATATAGGGATTAACTCCTGTTTTCTGACTATACATGTAGTCTGTGTTTCATATACTTTCATGTATGTTTTAAATCAATGCCTTGTCCTTTATCTGGAAGTGATTTGTTTCTTGATATTTATTTTTTGTCTCCTACTATGACTCCCGTTTCTGGTTTTGCTTTCATCTTCCATATTACATTCCTCAAATTTGTTAATTTAATGATTTGTCTTCTCAAATGTAATCAATTTGTCCTTTCACTATATTTTCCATATTTTCCAATACAAGTCAACAATTTCTTTGTGTTTCACGTAATTAGTTCACTATAAGCTGGTGCCCATTTTCTTCTTTTTACTTTTCACTGGCTAGTCCTCTTTCTATCACTTTGATTGCCCATAAATGGCACACCCACTCATGAACGTAACAGATACGACTGCCCTACTCTACATGGCACAGGACACTGTTAATCAGGTGACCGTGTTGACTATATGAACGGAGGAATGGGGGCAACATCTCTCTCTACTCTGTCTCGCTCGGCAATTCGTGCCGCTTACTGCCGCTTTTGTCACAGCCTATCACCAAAGCCTTTCGGTGATAGTGATTAACATCTGAGAATGCCCCTTTCACAGAGAAACGGGGTCAACATTTGTCTCCATTCTGTCTTGCTTGGCAATTCTGTGCCTGATTTCTAACGCTTTTGCCATACCCTATCGCCAAAATGTCTCGGGGATAGTGTCCTACACCTGAGAATGCCTATTTACAAAATACACTTCTTTTTAAACTAGGTAATAATGCCTTTACGGCACGGATATAAAAGAAACTTAGGGCCTGATTACAACTTTGGAGGACGGTGTTAAACCGTCCCAAAAGTGGTGGATATACCACCTACCGTATTACGAGTCCATTATATCCTATGGAACTCGTAATACGGTAGGTGGTATATCCGTCACTTTTTGGACGTTTTAACACCGTCCTCCAAAGTTGTAATCAGGCCCTTAATGTCATTTTCCTTTAACTTCTACTCCTACTGACTACATGGCAATTTTATGAATAACCAGGTGTTGCCAGCTGGGGTAACAACACCGCTACGGCACGTTTTATTACAATTTCAACATCCTAGCATAATCCATTTTATTTCTCTCATCCACTACGTTTTACAGCCCTTCAGATATGCTACAATCAATAAATCTTATCTAGATACACCATTTTTTACAATAATACACTCACCTGTTGACGACACACTTTAGATTGACATTACTTTGCCTTAATATTTACAATGATTGGACCTTTCAACTTACTCATTTAAATATGTTTCAGGCTTATCATGGCCTCTTCCTACAGACGCATGTTTTGAAAGACAACCGAGAATGCAGTCTAATCTAATAAATACTGAATACTCTAGATCTCTTAGACACTTATTTCCATTGCAACTGGGGGTACACATACAGCCCAATACTTCTGAACACTATCTTCAAAAATATGTTTCGGGTATATTTAACATTTCTTAAGTGTTTTAATACTGTTTCACTGGCATCATGGTGGCACTGTAAGCACAATACAGTTTCTACTATATGCACATTCAATTATCCGATCACTCTGAATATGTGCCTTGCATGCCCTTTTGTCTTTTCTGGTCTCCACCATATACGGAAATTGCCCACTATCAACCATATCCCATAGATATATTAGGCAGTTTATCAGATGGCATGATCACCCAAAAGATGTTTTCTCATCCTAACTTTTGATACTATGGCCCTCATTCTGACCTTGGCGGTCTTTTCGCAAGACCGCCGAGTTACCGCCGCGGTGAAGACCGCCGACCGCGGCGGTATGCCGCTGTGCGCATTCTGACCGCTGGGAGCGTTCCGCCGGAAAACCGCCAGCAGCCACACTGGCGGTCGGCGGGAAAGTGGAGACTGGTCAACCTCCACCGCCACGCCAGCAGAACACCGCCCACAGAATTACGACCCACATTTCTGTGTGGCGGTCTTCTGTTGGCGGTCTTCTGTTGGCGGTCACCTCCCCATGGCTCCCGTCGCCTCCCGGAGGACCAACGCACAAGGTAAGTTGACCGTCCGTGAGGGGAGGGGGTGGGGGGGTGTTGTGTGATGTGGGCGTGCATGGGGGTGTGCGTGTGAGCGTGTAGAGGGGGTGTGTGAGTGCGTGTATGCGGGCGGGGGGTGCTGCTGTGTCTATGGGTAATGTGTGCTGTTCGGCAGGTGCGCATGTCTGCATGTATGTGTGCGGGTATGTGTCCCCGTTGTGTATGTGTGTGTAGGGGTGTGTATATGTGCATGCATGGGGTGTGTGCATGTCGGGGTGTATGTATGTGCATGTCGGGGTGGGGGTGGGGAGGGGGTTCGTACCACCTCTGGGGGGTGGCAGGGGGGTGGAGGGTGTGGGGGGAGGACTCGGGTGGGTAGTGGGGGGTGGGGGAGACCCCTATCAGTGCCAGGGAAGGAATTCCCTGGCCCCGATAGTGCTTACCGCCATGGTTCGCACGGCGGTTCCCGCCCGCAAGAAACCGCGGCGGTAGGCAGGGTCATAATACCCTTGGCGGTCTTGGGATGACCGCCGGGCCGGAGTGCGCAAACTCCAGCCCCGCGGTCATGACCGCCGTGGCGGTCGGAGTGGAGAAGTGGCGGTCGGTCGCGGCGGGGACCGCCGCGGTCAGAATGCCATTTTTAATACCGCCGGTCTGTTCGCGGTCCGACCGCCGTCTCTCCGCCGACCGCCAGGGTCAGAATGAGGGCCTATATAATGAAGATTCCCCGTTACCATCTGTAATGTTCTTATTGTGATCCTTTTCCTTGCCTATTTGATCTGCAGCCTTGAGAAAGTCAATATGACAAAACACGTGTCGGCTGTATATTGGATTTATCTTTTCTTGACAAGAATAAACTTCTATCAACTTCAATAACGTGTTTTTGTACTCTGAAATTTGCTCTTTCACTTGGATGAACATTGCTGGACTACACCGGTGTGCCCTGATATATACTGACATGTAGCTTCACAATGGTAACTCTGAATATGGCCACATGAGGTGTCTAAGATTGTGAAATTGAACCCCCAATCCAAATCTGGTATTGGGGGGGGCAATTCCATGCACCCTGGGAGCTCCACCAGAGGCCTCCAGCATTAGCAAACCAACTCTCTGAGGTTTCCACTGTAGCCCCAGCTGCTGCCACCAAACAGACAGGTTTATACCCTCCTGGGGATTGAGCAGCTCAATCCCATGAAGGCACAACAATGCATTTCCTTTAGGAGAGGGGTGTTACACCCTCTCCCATTGGAAATAGGTGTTACAGGCATGGGAGGGGTATCCTCCTGGAGCCTCTGGAAATGCTTTGAAGGGCACAAATGGTGCCCTCCTTGCATAATCCAGTCTACACCGGTTCAGGGACCCCCAGTCCCTGCTCTGGCGCAAAACTGGACAGAGGTGAAGTGGAGTGACCACTCCCCTGTCCATCACCACCCCAGGGGTGGTGCCCAGAGCTGCTCCTGAATGCCCCTGTCATTAGCCATCTTGGATTCCAAGGTGTGGGGACCCTCTGGGAGCATCGGAATGCCAGTGCCAGCAGGTGACATTAGAGACCCCTACTGATATGTGCATACCTGGGTAGGTTGCCAATCCCCCTCTCAGGGCTATTTAAGGTCTCTCCTCTGGGTGTTTCCTCATGTTCTGATTGCAAGACTCCAGCAGGGATCCTCTGCATCCTTTACTTCATTTTCTACCATCACATTAACATCAGAACTGCTCCAGGAACCCTACAACAGTAAAAAAGTATCCAAGAAGGCTACTGCAACTCTGTACTTCAGCTCCTGCCAACAGCTGCAACAGTTTCCAGGTTGTGCACGCTCTGAAGACTGCCTCTCTTCTTCATGCATCAGAAGATTTGAAGGAATCTCCTGTGGAGTGACTGAGTCACTTCCCTACTTCAGCAGACACCTTCTAAGTCAATGACCGGTTCACTTGGACTCCTCTCCTGGTGATGAGCTTGCTCCTTGGAACACAGAGGTGGGCTCCTTTGACACAGACTGTCCTGAAGTCCTGCTGTCCCAATTTAGAGGAGATAAGACCTTGCCCTCCCCGAGAATGACAGTACCCATGTGTACTGCATATTCTTCACCTCCTGATGCCTATGTACACTATTTACAAAATTCCTTTGTGCACAGCCTGGCCCAAGTCCCCAGCACTCTATCCTGTGGCGCTCAACTCGCTGAGTTGTTCTCCGGCACCGTAGGACCTTCCTTTTGTAGTGCTGCACCAACCGTATTTTGCACCTCCTTTGTCCCTGTGTCCTGGGACTCCCATGGGTGCTATCTGGTGTCCTGAGGGCTCTCTGAAGTGCTGAGAGCCACCTCTTCCTCCTGACAGAGTTGAGGCCCCCAGGTCCCTCCTGGGTCCAGATAGTGCCACTTGATGCAAAACACAACTTTGCAGGAACCAAGGCTTGTTGGAGAATTCCAGCAGCAAGACTCACCTGCATCCAACTTTTCATCATGGGACATCCAGTGCATTATGCAGGACGCACTGACATCTTCCTTAGGTGCATTTCTACAGTCTTCGTCCAACCGGGGACTGCTTCTATTGTACCTTCTTCTAGGTTGGCAGGGGCTCCTGTCCTACCTGGAACTTCTTTCAACTTCCGGACTTGGTCTCCTTCCTTTGGAAGTCCTCATGTCCAGGAATCTACCATTTGTTGGTTTCAGACTTGCTTGGCTCTTGCAATAACTCAAATCATGACTTGTAGTGTGTCACAAGGAAACTTGCAGTACTTTACTCCTGCTTTTCTAGGATCTGAGGTGGGGTAATTTTCTTACCTTTACTGTATTCTTACTCTCCCAGTGATTCTGCACACACTACACTTGTCTAGGGGGGAATTTCTGATTCGCATTCCACTTTCTTAGTATATGGTTTGTGTTGTCCCTGGACCTATTTTCTCCCATTGCATTCTAGAGCATTTCCTATTGTTTGCACTATCCTTTATCTAATTACTTACCATATTTTGGTGTCTAGTGTATATATTGTGTATAATACTTACCTCCAGAAGGAGTATTGCCTTTAAGATATTTTTGGCCTTGTGTCACCCAAGTTATCTATCTTTATTTTTAGTAACACTGAGTATTGTCTTTACTTGTGTATAAGTACTGTGTAACATTAAGTGGTATTGCAGGAGCTTTGCATATCTCCTAGATCAGCCTTAGCTGCTCTGCTATAGGTACCTCTATCAGCCTATGCTGCTAGAACACTACTACATTTCACTAATAAGGGATAACTGGACCTGGTATAAGGTGTAAGTACCCAAGGTACCGACTACAAACTAGGCCAGCCTCCTACATTGGTGGTTCAGCAGTGGGATAAGTACTTGCAATTGCTTTACCGCTTTGTTACTAGTGCTTTTCCGAAGAAAAGCTTGCCCCAATACTTAGAGCATATATAATATATACCTAGATGTAATTTTCTAACTTTCTAAAATGTTCTTTAAACTTTGCAAAAGTTTTACAAAGTTTCTGAAAAGTTTTCTTCTTTTCTCTAAAAAGTTAGCTCTCTTAGGGCCAGATGTATCGTACAACCGATTTGCAATTCTCAAATAGCGATTTTTAAGAAATCGCTATTTTACAAATGCAAAGAGGTATGTATGATTTTTGCAATTCGGTAATAGCGATTTCTTAAAAATCGCAAATGCTATTACCGAATCGTAAATAGAGAATCTGTCCCCATTTGCACCTATGGGCCTGTTGGCCCATATCTGCAAATTTATTGCATTTCCAAAATTGCGATTTCTTAACCAGAAATTGCAGTTTTCGAAATTCAAAACTCCAGGGTGCTGGGGGCCTAAGGCCCCCTCTGCTGCACCCCAAAAAATTTTGGGGGGACATGTAAGGTGCACACATGCCAAAAGGGCATGTGTGCTTTATATGTACATTTTAAAAATGCATTTTAAATGCATTTTTAAATTTTTCACATGGTTACCACCAGGTTCAACCTGGTGGTAAATAGCGATTCCTAATTGCCCAAATCGCATTTAGGAATGGCTTCATACATGTGCTAAGAAATTGCAAATAAGGAATCCTTATTTGCGATTTCTTATTTAGAGAGTCGCAATTTGCGACTCTCTAAAGAGGGTCGCAATTTTAAGAATCGCTATTTTTGCGATTCCTTAAAATTGTGTTCAGAATGTCTTTCATACATTCTGAACTGGCTTTTTGCATTCACACCGTTTGCGAATGCAAAAAACCTTGTTACATCTGGCCCTTAGTCTACTAACTTTTTACTCACTTTCCTAAACGTTTTCTCTTTCAATATGTGTTCTGTAGAAGCTACCCCAAGAGTTGTAAAGACTACCTATGAAAATCTAAACTTTAAAAGTTTGAGGAGTGTCTGTATCGAAAGAAGTTAAGGGATTGGGATGAACCCCAGTATGGAGTTCCTCTTAAATCTTCTCCTCCAAGATGACAAGGGACTTAGCACGGGTCCAGATCAGACAGAGGGGTGGGGGGTAGAGGAAGATTCCAACTAGGCAGGCTCAGAGGAGCACACTGATAATCCTGGGAAGGGTTCTTCCAATGATCTTTCTGTTAACATGCCCCCTAGTATGACTGGGAGTGGGAAGGGTTTACACACTAGCAGGGCTCTCCTCACCTCTAGAGTCCAGGTCACTAGAGTGGCCCCAGTTAGAGAAAGATCAGCCTCTGCACATTCCCATGTTACCTCTGTTTCAAAGGTATCCCACACTTCTAACCCTGAGGACCAGTCCCTACATAGGGAACTCAGAAAGCGGAGGACAGAGGAGGCCAGACTGAGGCTGCTGCAGCAACAGTTGGCCTTAGACAGGGGATTCCTGGCTGTGGAAAAGGAAAGGCAGGGTTTGGGGTTAATGCCCAATGGTGGCAGCAGCAGTTTCAGAAATTCAAATGTTAGGGAACCCTCATTTGACTCTAGGAATCTGCATAAAGTTGTCCCTCATTACAAGGATGGAGATGACATATATAAGTGATTTGCTGCACTTGAGAGGGCCTGTAAAGTTCAGAGGGTCCCCCATGTTCAGTGGGCTGCTATCCTGTGGCTATCTTTCTCCGGCAAGGGGAGAGAGAGACTCCTTATTGTCAGAGAGGATCATGCAGATAACTATAAAATTCTCAAAAGTGCACTCCTAGATGGTCTGGGATTAACCACTGAACAATACAGGATAAATTTCAGAGAGAACAGAAAGTAGTCATCACAGAATTGGACAGATTTTGTAGACTGTTCAGTGAAGGCCCTAGAAAGTTGCTTAAATGACAGTAAAGTGACTGACTTTGAAAGCCTGTACAACTTGATTCTGAGAGAGCATGTATTGAATAATTGTGTGTCTGATGTGTTGCATCAGTATCTTGTGGACTCAGATCTGACCTCTCACCAAGAATTTGGCAAGAAGGCAGACAAATGGGTGAGAACAAGGGTGAGCAGAAAAGCTCATACAGGGGGTGACAAAGACTGCAAAAATGAAAGATGGTGAAAAATATCAGGACAAGCATGGGGATAAAAGTAAGCACAAATATCCTTCTTCAGGTCCAAAAACAATCCTCCTGGGGTGGGGATAAAACTTCTTTATCTTCTTCTCACTCTTCACACAATCAGTAAAAGCCCTGGTGCTATGTGTGCAGAGGTAAAGGCCATTGGTCAGGGGATAAGTCCTGCCCAGGTAAAACCCCTGAACCGACCACTCTAATACATCAAACTCTAGTGCCCCTAGCAGTAGTGGTAATAGTGGTAGGACTATTGGCAATAGTCAAACTAAAGGTGTAGTTGGGTTCACTTTTGGGTCGATAATAGAAACTGGGGTAGACAGTCCCAAGACAGTTTCTGTCACACCTGATGGCATTGGCCTTGCCACCTTGGCTGCTTGTCCCCTTAACATGGATAAGTCAGGCAGTCTATCTTAATAAATGGTGTTGAGGCCCAGGCCGACAGGGACACAGGTGCCAGTATCACTTTGGTGACTGAAAACCATGTGTTACCTGCACAACACCTCCTTGGACAGAAGTACCAAGTTACTGATGTCAATAACTCCACTCAGTCTCTCCCCTTAGCTATAGTTCAACTTAGTTGGGGTGTAGTTACTGGCCCAAAGCAGGTGGTGGTATCACCTAGCTTACCTGTAGATTGTCTCTTAGGAAATGACCTAGAGGCCTCAGGGTGGGCTGAGGTAGGGTTTAAGACCCATGCATCCATGCTGGGTATCCCTGAGGAATTGCTTCCTCTCATTTCTGGTGAAATGAAAAAGCAAAGGAGAGAAAAAGGCCTGAAATCTCAGGATCCCTCTCCACCGACAGGTAAGAAGGGTATCAAAGTATCCCTTCCCCACCCTGCCACTGAGGACACCATTCCTGTGGTGGGAGGAACCTCTCCTGGGGTGGAACCTGTACCGAAGGAGCCCTAAGCTACCACAGCTGGACTCCCAGAGGTAAAAGTACCTCTCTGTGGAACTACTAATCCAGATGTGCAAAATTGCACCATTTAAATAAATATGGAGCATCCCTCCAGCCCTCCCAGAGAAACTTTAGTGCATCAGCCCTGCACTGCCTCTGAACACTTAGGACAGAAGCCCTGCTTCAACTCAAGAGAAACAGCAACCCTGTTCTCTCTTACAGCCATATGGACAAAGTTTTTGCCCTGCTATGGCTTTGTTGAGACAGCATCCCTATGTAGCATTCTCTTCATTTGACATAGGCCCAGTGGACCAATCCCACTGCCCAACTTTTAAACATACTATTAGGAACTCTGAGAATTTACACTCACACTGTTGGTTAGGTAAAAATCTCCAAACAGGGTGGTTTGCATCCCCACAGGAAGTAACCATACAGTGGATGATAAAGGGAGTAACCACTCTTTTGCAGATCTACTCTCCACTTATCACCACTGGCCAAGGTTAGCCTTATTGTCTTTTGTTTGGGGGAGGGTGGTTATGTGAGAAAGTAGCCTCTTTCTAGCATGGTTACCCTTAATATTAGCCTGTTTGTGAGTGTGTGTCAGTGTGTTTTTACTGTGTCACTGGGACCCTGCTAGCCAGGACCCCATTGCTCATAGATAAAAACCTATATGTCAGGGTGTTTTGCCTGTCTCACAGGATCCTGCTAACCAGGACCCCAGCACTCATTGTTTGTGGCCTAATGCGTGTGTTGTCAGTAGTGCTTGACTGTGTCACTCAGGCTCTTCTAACCAGAACCTCAGTGCTTATGCTCTCTCTGCTTTTAAATTTGTCACTATAGGCCAGTGACTTCATCTACCAATTTCAATTGGCACACTGACTCATGTTATAAGTCCCTAGTATATGGTAGCTTGGTACCCAGGGCATTGGGGTTTCAGGAGATCCTTACGGGCTGCAGTATTTCGTTTGCCACCCATAAGGAGCTCATACCAACACTCTGTCAGGACTTCCACTGCAGCCTGAGTGAAATAGTGCACACACTATTTCACAGCCATTTTCACTTCACTAGTTAACTTTTAAGTCACCCAAATGTATAACCTTCAGTTACTGAAGGCTAGGTGCAAAGTTACTGTGTGTGAGGGCACTCTTGTACTAGCAAAGGTGCCCCTACGTTGTCCAGGACCAAAAAAGAAGAGAAGTCCCCACAACAAAAGACACAGTTTAAAAAGAAAAAGGTGGCATCACTGTCAATTAAAAATGCCAATACACTTGGGAACATTGCTGAAGAACAAGACATGGGCAGTGACACTGTTAGACAGCGCAGCAGAGGTCACAATATGTCGCCTGAGTCTCAAAGATTATCTGGATGCGACAGCAACTAGCGATTTCATTGCGGTTGAGACTGCGGATGGCCACGTTCTCCTACCCAATAGCGTTCATGATATAAATATCAAAATTGAGGAAGATGTAGAGCGTACCATTGGTGTGATATTCTGGGATGAACTTAGTTGTGATATCCTGCTGGCCGAAAGGGACTGGCCACCTGAGAATGTCTGTAAGCTCCCACATGGGGAAGATGTCATTTTGTCTTCTTTCTCTGATCTTGTTCAGAAGCGGTAAAACAAGCCTACCCTGTCAATTGGGCTTTGGCGCAGGCACCTGCGGTATACCGCAATCATGTAGGTTGGGACAAGGATTCTCCTTGTCATGTAATACCTATCAGGTGTACACTCCAACCTCAGCCACAATATCCTGTTAAACAAGAAGCAAAAGCTCCAGTGAGTGAGATCCTCACTCAGCTCGAGTACCAGGGAGTAATTGAGCCCTGTGTCTCTGCAATAAATAACCTGTTATTCCTCGTTGCAAAACCAGACCATTCCTACCAGTCTTAGATTACAGACATTTAAACAGTCAGACACGTACATATGGTATACAAAATTCACATAGCACGGAATTAATAATATAGTACGTAAAAAATACAAAACAACGTTGGATATTTCCAATGGGTTCTTCTGCCAGAACCTGGCACATGAAAGTCGGGACCTGAGTGCATTGTCATTTGGCTCACAAAAACGCTTTTGCCGTTTGTCCCAAGGCTACAAGAACAGCCCAGGGCTGTTCTCAGCCCGTGTAACATCAATATTACATGATATTGATTCCGAGGAGTAGACCTACATGGATGACATCTATCTCACAGATGACGACCTCAACATTCATCCTGCCAGGGTCGATCGGATCGTTTTAAGATTCGCAGCCCTTGGCTACAAATTCAATTTTAGAAAAACAAAAATAACCTTTCTCAGCGTACTGTTACTGGGATATGAGCTATCAAACGAGGGGACGAGCCTGGCCCCACACTTTCTAGAGAAATGTGCACAACTTCACCCATCTAACACTCAAGAAACTACAGTCTTTACTTGGTTTCTCCAACTTTGGCAGAACATACACTCCAGACTATGCACAACGTATCCAGCCTCTCTGACTTAATATGCCCTGATTTTACTGGCAGACACTGGACAGATGAACACACATGCATCGTTAGGGAATTGCAATAGGACATGCTAGAAGCAAAACACTTGCACACACGTGACAACAAAACAAATGTGGTCATCAGAATAATTGCTGGTGCATTGGGTTCACTTATGTCACCTTTAACGAAGGCGACACTGCCCATAGCATATAAATCACATTTATACTTAAATGCAGAACAAGGTTTTGCACAAACAAAAACATTTCTAACTGCAGTTCAGATGGCTGTCATTAAAGAGAGGCCACTTGCCCAAGGGAAACACATCATTGTTGTTACCCCGGTGCCAGCCTTAGAGGTCATCACCAAAGAAAGCATTCCTAACGCTAAAGCATTACATTCACACTGGATTCAATGGGCAACTTCCCTGACTGCCACCGATGTTTACTACATCATTGATCTAAAACTTCAGACACAAGAATTTCTCCAAAAGAACAGCAGTACCCCGCTCCTCTAGATATTTTGCCACTTGACATTTATACTGATGGTCCAGCACAACCAGCTGTAGATACGAAATATCAATATTCAGCCGCTTGCAAAGCCGTGAGTGGAGTGATGAAGGATGGAGTTTTCCACCCTCACAATACCCCCATGCAGACCCTAGGGGACTGCACAGCTCAGCTGGCTGAACTCAAAGCTCTAATTCTAGCGCTAGAACACACAAAGCCAGGATCGCTGACTTTAATTTTCTGTGATCATACTATTGCGTCCAGTCCTACAATTATTAACTCAATCATTGGGAGCTGAACAGGTTTAGAGATTCCAAAGGGAACACCATAAAACACAAAACATTGTGGGGGAGGGTGGCTGATTTTAAGGGTAAGCTGCCGTGTGTCCATGTAGTACATATATTGGGCCACCATGTGTAGGAGTACACGTTATCAGCAATACTTTGACTGATGAAGCAGTCAAATCCGCAGTAGCTACAGCTTCTGTGGCTGCAGTGACTTGTTCTCAGACGAGATTGGATAATGAAATTCTGACTGCTGTGAAAGCTTTGGCTGAAGGCAAGTCCCTTCCAAAAGCATACCCTACAAAATACTCTTACCACATCAGTGCACAAAATGTTGCTCACGCATCAATTCCTGGAGTTGGAGATCAATTGATCCCCAAGAAGGCCAGAGATTAGATCTAATAAAAGCAGTGCATGAGGTTGTCACATCTGCTCATGCTGGTATCTCTGCCACAGTAAAACTCTTACAGACAAACAAACAAAACAATGCATCCTTTGTTGTGACATTTGCCAGCAAATAAAGGGCTCCAACATCAAGAGCCCTCCGCAGGCATACATCTTAGTGTCCAGCAGGCCACTACAATGTGTTTACCTGGACCATTGCAGTCCACTCCAACCTAATGGTGCATACAAATACATTTCAGTTGCTGTAGATTCTTGTTCTAGATTCCTGTGGGTGTGGCCTCAGTGGTCCGCTGGCGCTCAAACTGCTATAAAAGACTTTCTGATCTTTATTAGTACATATGCGGTTACAGCATTCCATTCAGTCCAGGGCCCTGCCTTTGCCTCTAACGCATTCAGGGATACCATGGGGACGATGGATGTTGAACTCCATTACTCCTCATCATACCATCCTGAGGGAAATTTGGTCGTGGAGAGGCAGAACTGTGATCTAAAACAGTCCTTAACAGCTAGAGTACTAGGTTCTGGCCACAGCTGGCTTCATCACCTTTATGGGGGTCCAGAGAGCACTGAATAATCTGCCAAGACGGTCCTTGGGGGGACGTTCTCCCTATGAGGCTCTCTTTGGGGTACTTATGTATGTCCCAGATCTTGTTGGCCCCGGTTTGGTGACACCTTTTGACATAAATGAACATCTCACTGTTTTACAGGAGCTTCAGCAATTTTGTGATGATAAATCATCCGCCACTGCTGCCACCTTAGGAATAAGGGATTTACCAACAAATTCTCCTGGCTGGATTCCTAAAGTCAGGGATCTGGTTCGTGAGAAGATCGTTGTGAAGAAGGAATTCGGTCCATCTTACAGAGCACCGGTCCCAGTCCTGGGAGTACAAGTTACCAAAACTATCATCCTACCACCGCTGCCTGGTTCCAAAGGAAAAAGATTAATTTCCTTCGACAATGTCATACTTCACCATGTGGCTGATTCTGCACAGAAGACCCAGAGGACCCTTGGGTAGTTCCCGGTCCCCTCTCACTACCCAACAGGGCATACCTCTGCAAAGTAGAAATAACAACGCTACTTCGGACTACACAACAATGTCCAACAATGCTACAAGTACCTCCTCAATCGTGGGGAGAGCGGAAAATTAGCTCTTGCTGATTCCAGTTACCACTTCAACAACAGCATCTGTCCAAGATTTGTCTGTTTACTACACTAACACTGCACAGACTGACGACACCGTTTACTATGAACCTCCATGCGAAGTGGATTCATCCACCAGTAATGCACCTGTTCCTGCGTTTGCAGAGACTGCCTCTGGTTACTTCATTGACATTGATGACTTTTCTTCAGACTCATTCACTCCAGTAATTGAAAATGTTTCAAAGACATGCAGCTTAAAAATAATTATTTAATTCACCCATGGAACTATTTATGGTTCTGTTTGACATTTTTTGCTTTGTTTCTATGGATTGGTTTCATGACTGTTTACTTTTTACTTATAAATAGTCATTACCTTCCTGAACGCTCCCCAGTTGAGCTTGTGGATGAAGTCTTAACTCCATATCTTTCCTCACAGTTTGTCCTAGGAGACTTGTCCCTAATGAACATTTCGGCTGTACCAATTCCTGATGGGATTGTGTGGGACAACGTTCCATTTCATAAATACAGGCCTACTGAGGTCATTGAAATTTCATATGTCTTCAAAATTGCTATGACTGATGTAATTACACCTGGTGCTGTATCTGATGATTGGGATTTCCAGATAGTTGATTCTATGTTAACTGAAATTAAACACTTTTCAGTATTTGAAAGTGATGATGTATATAAACATACAGTGAATTATGGGGAAATGTTCTGGGGACATTACTACCTGCACCATGCCACTAGACACGGACCAGTACTTCACTACACACAGTGGGAACACTGTTCAATACTGTTAGAAATGGGGTTTCTGGTTGGCTAGGGTGTGCACCTCAGCCATGCAGAACCTACCCACTCTAGTCAGGGCTAGGGAGTTACACGTCCAAGATAACCCCTGCTCACCCCCTTGGTAGCTTGGCACGAGCAGTCAGGGTTAACCTAGAGGCAATGTGTAAAGCGTTTGCACAACACACACAACACACGTGACGCAAAATGTACACCACAAAGTAAATACAACACTCAGCTATGTAAAAATAATCTGTATTGCATAAAACATAATTATACCAACATTACACATGAATAATACCCTGCTACCTTAGCAGTTGTCAGAATGTTACACGAGTTACTAATACTCTGCAGGAATATGCAGTTGCCACATTAGAATACGTAAGTAGTCAGGATTCTGCAAAATAAGCAGTAGTCAGGAATGATAGTAAAAGGTAAATGCACTTGTCAGGAACAATTCCTAAATACCCATAAAAGGAACATTAGAGAATATACCACAAGTCATATAAATACATATCAGCTAGACATGCCTAGAAAATAAACATTAGCACCTATATGTATAACCAGTAAACAAGTAGGAAATAGCAAACATCTGTAAGTCTGTTTTAGGCTCCTAGAGCCTAAATTCCCTGAAAAGTACCTGTTTTCTGGTAGGAGCCGCACTTCCAGTGCCTAGAAGGAGGAGTATGGGGGCCTCTGGCACTCCTATGTGCGGAGAACGGGGGGCTTCGCAGGTCTCCTGGGAGAGAGGGGTGATCTGTACCCTCCCTACCGTAACAAAAGAAGGAACGGGCCCCTCCGGGGACCCGCAATCCTTGTGGGGCCCCCCTGGCCTCTAATGGCCCTCTCCAAAGGGGGGGCCCAAAGCAGCACAATGATTAAAGGGGGGCGATCGCGCTCCTAGGGCAGTGACCGGGGAAAAGGTATCTCCCGTTTCACCCCGTGTCCTGCGTGAAAGGGGGCAGCTGCCCTTGTCCGCGGTGCGGCTGCCCAAAGGAGGTAAAGGGAGCAGGGGCCTCCATTGAGGCTCCTCGCCTGCTTCCTGCTATGGCCGCACCCGGTCTGGTGCGCGAGCCGCTCTGCTGCCGTCCCTCATCCACGAGGGAGGCAGCTCAGGGAGTTGGCGCCGTCGTGTGCCCCGGGGGCGCTCCGTAAAGCGCGCGTCACCTGGGGGCAAAATAGGAGTGGCCCAGCTCCTTTCTTAGCCCCAGCAAGTGCCCTGGGGGCACAACAAACAGCGCGGTCCTCGCGCTAGTCACAGATGCGGCGCCCAGGTCGCAGCGGTGATTTTTCCCAACAACGAAGTGCTTAAGAATGCGCGAAGGTTCTCTTCCAAGCCCGGGTTGCGGCGGTGATTCCGGGAACAGAAACAAAGCACTTTTTAAGGCGCTATGGCCAATCTGATGCCCGGGCTGTGGCGGTGATCTGTTTCTAGCAACAAGAAGAGCTCCCTTTGAAAAGCGCTTGTGGCCAAAGTCTGTAGAAGGTTTGGCAGGGGTGAGGGGCCACAGCACCCTGCCCCTGGGAGCAACAAGGAGACAAGTGAGCACAGGCTGGTGGACCCAGGTAAAGGCCAGCACAAGGGTTGCAGATGGTGGCAGTCCTTCTCGTGACCAGGCAGGTCACAGGTCAGCACAGGTAAAGCAGTGCAAGGTGGTTTCCTGGTGAGTTCATTCATCAGTGTTCTGTGTCCAGTTTCAAGTTCCAAGAATGTTGGGGAAAATTCCCCTGTACTTATAGTCAGTTCTTACAGTGTTTTTCAATAGGAGGGAGAGGAGATTCCAGCAAGTTACAACTGGTTCCGCGAGTGCCCCTTCTCTCCTTTCAGTACAGGCTCCAAACATCAGTGGGGGGTTAACAACCCTATTGTGTGAGGCCAGGGCACAGTCGTCACAAATGCAGGTGTGCCCCGCCTCTCCCTTCTCTCAGCCCAGGAAGGCTTTACAATATGTAGATGCACCTCTGTGTCACCTCCACCCTCCCTGTGTTCAGGCTGTCTGAGAAGTATGCACAAAGCCCCAACTGTCAGTCTGCCCAGATGTTGATTGGAGACAAGCTGCAAAACACCAAAGTCATAAGCACAGATAAATGTGCACTTTCTAGAAGTGGCATTTCTGTAATAGTAATAAAAAATACACCTACACCAGTAAGCAGCATTTCCCACCACTATCACAACCATACCAAACATGCCTACGCTACCCCTCATAAATCAGACAATACCCCTTACACATAAGGCAGGGCATCTCCAATGCAATCCTATGAGGAGGCAGCACTCACAGCAGTGAGACTCCAAGTTAGCTGTTTGTCACTACCAGGACAGGCCAGGGAACATGGCGCATGTCCTTCCTTCTACATACATGGCACCCTGCCCAAAGGGCTAGCAAGGGCGTACCTTAGGGGTGACTTACATGTAGTAAAAGGGGAGTTCTGGGCCTGGCAAGTAAATTTAGATGCCAGGTCTCTGTGGCAGAAAACTGCGCACACAGGCTCTGCGCTAGCAGGCCTTAGATAGGTTTGACAGGCTACTTCAGTGGGTGGAGCAAGAAGCGCTGCAGGCCCACTAGTAGCATTTAATTTACAGGCCCTGGGTATAGGGATACCACTTTACAAGGGACTTATAGGTAAATTAAATATGCTAATCCGGTATAATCCAACCATACCAGATTTGTAAGAGAGAGCACATGCACTTTAGCACTGGTTAGCAGTGAAAAAGTGTTCAGAGTCGAAACGTCAGCCAACAAAGGTCAGAAAAATAAACAGGCAAAAAGCAAAAAGTCTGGGCAACGACCCTGTAAAAGGGCCAGGTCCAACAAACACCACCTGTGCGGAGCTCAAAACATTATACACATAAATTTGCTTATTTTTCTGAGCATGACTCAAATTATCCTGAGTCATATTATTTCAAGTTACCTCCTTCCAAAATTAGAAACATTTTGTTAACTGATAAAAAGCTGGTTTATTCAGATTCATTTGTTTCCCATCTTGCAGTTGAAGGTTAGGAATACTGTAGGAACACTTGATTTGAAGAGTGTATGGGGAACACAAGATTGGCAAATACAGGATAGGGAAGCTTTATTTAAAGCATGCCTGATTCCTGTGCAAGTGATCTTTTTAAATGACACCATTCAACAGACATCCTGTCTGGGGTTAGAAAAAATAAAAGAAATGAACACGCCCAGTATCCCCACGACGGCAAAGTTTAATGATTGGCAATTCTTCCTGAATGTCACCGAGGAAGATCTAGATGCAAAGTTTCAGGCTGGTACCTATAACTCTTCACTTTCCAGTCCTGGCGGGTGGTTGATTTGGCCAATAGACACCAATGGATGTCGGGCACATTTTATGAATTCCTCAGAGGGTTTCAAGATTAGCTGGTGAGACCCTCGCTTTGTCTCGGGTCAACACATGGGTATAGTTACAACATACAGTGTGGGTAAACCGTGCTAACAATGGGTACAGTCTAACATGTTCGCCGCAGTTAAGGAATATCTAAAAACTCTTTCTGAAGATGTAAACTTACAGGACATTTTGGTAGGTCCTAGAAAGCCACAATCTAAAAGATTCATCTATGCTATGTATAATGAGATCTGGAAGCTTTCTCAGAAGCTGCTGCGTGTGTAAGGCAAATAGGTAAGGAAAACTTAGAAAAGTCTTTAGCAGTTGTCAATAATGGCATGAACACTCTGTCCAACAGGATTTATTCCCTAGCAAACAGAGGCCCTCAATACAATCCTGACGGTTGGTGTAAAAATGGCGGCAATACCGCCAACAGGCTGGTGGTAATTACCACCAAATTATAACCTTGGCGGATAGATCTCAGATAGACAGCCAGGGCGGGCTGAAACAACAGGCACCATGGCAGTAGCCTCCTTCAGCCAGGCGGAAGTCAATGTTCTGCCCACCTTAATAAGACATGCCAATCCATCACCTTTACCGGGGCAGTACCAACGACATCAAAAGCCTGACGGAAACAGAGATCAGAAGTGAAAGGACTCGCCATTGGAGACACAAGGAACAACCATGCCACCATGGTGCCTGAGCTGCATGTCTTACCCATGATCTTCTACGTGCTGCTCCACCACGAACACCAACGACGGCGAAGACGACAACGGTGAGTACAGCCGCCTAGCACACAAGGGAGGGAGGAAGGAAAAAGAGTGACGCACAACACACACCTGACACACACACACACCATACACACAACCAGATGCACAAGAAAACAAGTTAGTCCCCCTTAATCGGCTGAATAATGCAAGGACAAAATGAATTTACTAAAGTGAGTGTAATAATATCAGCACAGTATAAAAATAACTTAGCCAATGTTACAGATATTTACAATTTTACAGTTCAAGGGACACTGCCCATTCCACAGTTTGCGTGGGCCACATGGCCACAGGCCAAAGTCCAAGGCCCCACTTGTCACCTGCATCAACATAGGGAGAACACTGCAGGGCCATCAGTTGGTAAATAGGCAGGCACCTCAAGGGAAGGGGGGCACCTCAGCCGGGGGATGAAACAAGCAAACTGGTTCTGGAGGGGGCAACATGCCATGTGCATGGTCCTGGGGAGTGCAAGACCACAGTCTCTTGAGTGGGTGACTTGCCCATTGGTTCTGGAGGGGGCAACATGCCCAGTGCTTTGTCCTGGGGAGTGCAAGGCCACAGTCTCTCGAGTGGGTGACTTCCCCACTGGTTCTGGAGGGGGCAACATGCCCTGTGCTTGGTCCTGGGAGTGCAAGGCCACAGTCTATCATGTGGGGTGGGTGTCTTACCTACTGGTTTTGGAGGGGGCATCGTGCCCTGTGCTCTTGATCCTGGGAAGGCTGGCGTAGGTAGGTGCCTTACCCACTGGTTCTGGAGGGGGCATCGTGCCCTGTGCTCTTGATCCTGGGGAGTACAAGGTCACAGTCTCTCAGGTGGGTGTCATACCCACTGGATTTGTAGGGGGCTGGCTGCACAGCAGCTCCTGGAGGCAGGACTACATACCGTCCGCCGGTGGTGGTGGTTGCTCAGTGGTGGTGGTAGTGGTGCTGCTGCAGCCGCTGGTGGGAGGAAGCGCCAGCCCATCCCCTGCAGCCTCGGATGGCTGCCCACTGGTGGTGGTGGTGGTGGTGGTGCTGCTGCTGCTGCTGGTGGGGAGTGGCTCCAGCCCATCTCCTGTAGCCTCTGATGGCTGCACAACCATGGTTGGTGGTGGGGACTCTGTCAGAGTTTCTGCCCCAGGTCCTTTGCCCTTCCTGGCAGCAGCTGGGGCGGGCTCCTTGCTCTTCCTGGCAGCAGCTGGGGCGGGCTCCTTGCTCTACCTGGCAGCAGCTGGGGCGGGCTCCTTGCTCTTCCTGGCAGCAGCTGGGGCGGGCTCCTTCACCCTCAGGACATGTGTCCTGGATCCTTTCCCACCATGAGTGTGTGTGGTGACTACCGGGCCTCAGGACTGGGGGGATGAGGTGCTCAGCTGGGTTTTTGTCACCCTGGCCAGATGTGCAGGATGGGGGAGGGGTAGGGAAGAGGTCAATGGTGGATAGGAAAAGCTTTTAAGGGACATTGGGCCGGGAAGAGGGAGAAGGTTTGGGAGTGGAGGAAGAGGGAGTGGTTATAGGAGGTGTCTGTCTGCTGATCTTGGGTGCAGGTGCATTGGCTGGATGCTGTTGTGAGGTGGATGGGTGTTGGGTGTCTGAGTGCTTGCATTTCTGTACTTTAGGAGGAGGAACACACACAGTGGGAGAGGACACAGAGGACGTGTGCATGGCTATTGTGGAGGTGTCTGCCAGTGAGGTGAGTGTGCTAGGTGTGGTGGTGATTCTGGTAGTGAATGAGGATGTAGTGCATGCAGGTGTGAGTGTAGATGGAACTGGGAGGGAGGTGGAGAAGGAGGAGGAGGAGGGGGAGCCAGTAGAAATAATGGATGTTGGTATGTCTGCATCTGGATGAGTGCCTGGGGATGATGTGTGGTGCTTGTTTGCCTGTGACACTCTTGTGTGTTGTCTTATGTGCATGCTCGTCTGCCTGTGGGCTTGGCTTGGGGTTGAGGAGAATGGGACTGGGAAGTGGAAGCTGGAGGGTGTCAGTCACCAGATCCTCGGGATCTGCGCACGTTCCCAACAAGTCCACCACAAGACAGCTCCAATACTCTGATTAGAATGTCACAGAGTCTAAGAGTCCAAGTGGGGAAAAGGGGATTAGGTAGGGAACAGCTGGGAAGGTGACCTGTAGGAAGCAAAAAGGTTAAAACACACAATATCAAGATTATATCACATTACTCATTACTAGACTATGATTCTAAGCATTGTCATACTAGAAACATGGATAACTTAAGCATGGACTAAATAGCTAGGCCTCAAGATGTCTGGTTACCTGTGAAGGAATCAAGAAGGATTAATGCAACTGTAAAATGAACCTCTCAAATGAAATGTTACACAAGGATTAGAAAACATCAGAACCTTCTAGAATTACGTTTTCAAATTCAAGTATAATGTTTTGCTTTAGGACAAGAAAATAATCTGAATGAATTCTATAACACCATAGGAAATGTACTTAAGGGACTTATTATGCACACACAATATAACATCTAGAATTCTAGCACTTTAGTTTCTTAGAATGCAGGAACATGAATTACGCACATTGCGGATTTCCACAAGAGTTTGTAAATGCCATGAAATGGTCGCGCACAATGAATAAAATGAATTAAGCACAAGAAATGAATCGCGTGTCTTGCCGATTCGAATGCCACCATGTGAATGCCATGAAATGGCAGAGCTCAATGAATAACATGAATTAAGCACAAGAAATGATTTGCCCGTCTTGCCGATTCGAATGCCACCATGTGAATGTCATGAAATGGTAGCGCACAATGAATATCAAGAGTTGTACACAAGCAATCAATCGCGCGTCTTGCCGTTTCAAGCGTTCAGCATGTAAATGCCATTAAAACACCAAGCGCACAGTCACACGCACAAGAACCAAAATATTTCATCATGCAAAATAGGCCCAAGAACTCGAAAGCCTTCGAGAAAGGGAACGGGGGCCCAGCCCGACATCCGTCTTACCGCCCTGACCAAGAATCACCAACAAAGTGAAAGGGCAAGACCTGGAAGATCAAAGTAGGCCTCCGGAACAGGAGCTCAGGAAGTTGCTGCTGCTCTGCACCGGGGCCTCTAAATAGTGAGCACGTGGAGATGGGCCGGCTCCTTTATATAGAGTCTTGGCCCAGCCCACAAACCACACCCAGGCATGCTGCAAGGAAAGCTTCTAGAAGGCCCTGGAAAGGGACCACACCCTGACCCACTCTGAAAGCCTGCAGCAATACATTGCAAATGAACAGTATTTATAAACACCTTGAAAATAAGTCTTCAGGATTAAACTCTGCAATGCAAAAGGTTAAACAACAGTATATCAGCACAATGCCTAAATTACGTTATCTTGAAAGTGCTGGGTTTTTGCATTCTAGTCGCCCGTAGAGCGCGCACTGCCCTGATGTTGAAGGACAGAAACAGGGACAATGGCTGCCATCAGAGAGGAGGCCAGAGCCTGGATTGATCTCTTTTGGGCTGCCAAACCAGTGTGAATGACGTCCAGAAATGCATTAGTCTGTGCTGCCAGCCCTTGCATGGCATTCACAATGGTTGACTACCCTACAGAGATGGATCTCAGGAGGTCAATAGCCTCATCACTCAAGGCAGCAGGGCTCACTGGGGCAGGGCCTGAGGTGCCTAGGGTGAAAGAGATGCCCACCCTCCTGGGTGAGCGGGAACGGGCACCTTGATGAGGGGCTGCTGGGTGGGCGGTGCTGGTACGGGGAGTGGCGGCTGTACCTGTAGCTGGGGTGGTCACAGAGGTGTCCGACACCACCAGGGAGTTCCATCGGAGGAGGTATCTGTGTCTGAACTGTCCCCTCCAGTTTCTGCTGTAGTGCTCCCCTCGCCCTCCGTCCCACTGGTACCCTCACCGTTGGTGGACTCCGCCTCCTGGGTCCTATGAGATGCAGCCCCCTTCATCGGTGTTGCCTCTGCTCCTCTGCCAGATGATGCTAATGCACATAAGGACAGGGTGACAAAACAAAAAGGGGGGAAGAGACAAAGGATACACTTGGTAAATGGCTGCACCAACACCACCGTTGGTGTACACAGCACACTCACACACAGGGTACAGGTCTACGCAATATGCATTGCACTACCAGTGATATTGCTAGCCACCAAGGCATGGGGAGGGGAAAACACCGGCAAATCCAGCACACCTGGGACTCACGCAGCCTTGACCAGTAGTGGATGCCTATGAGCTAGGTAGCAGGGTTATCCCTTCTGGACCCTTGCCACCAGGGGACCTATGCTGCAATGTCAGGCCTGCCCTAGGGGCTCCCACTGACACACATCCCCCACCCGGATACCACCCTACCATGTGTAAGTTGTAATGATGGGCACTGTACTCACCCCCTTGTGGCTTCTGTGATGCCCTCAAGCGCCCATCCAGCTCAGGATAGGCCACCCCCAGTATGCGGGCCATCAGGGGGCTAAGGGTTCAATGGGCACCCCTTCCTCATTGGGATGCCATCTCCAGCTGGGCCTCCGCCATCTTCCGTGCCCAGCGTCTCAGGGCCTTCCACTGTTTCCGATACTGGGTGCTACGCCTGTCATAGACCCCCAGGGTCCGCACCTTCTTGGCGATGGCACACCATATGCCCTTTTGATGGGCGCTGATTTGCAGAGGGAATACAGGCAAGAAAATAGTATTAGTCAGACAGTCCTGTTACACTTATGGCCCACCATACCCTTTCACATCACCATTTACACACATGGCCTGGCACACAACCTGTACGCCACCGAGGGGACATCCACTCACCCGTCTTATACAAGGCCTTTACACGCCACTCCATGCATTCGTGCCACATGCATCGTGCCAACACTGTCCTCACCTCTGCAGGGGGAGGTGTGCTGGTGGCTGTGAGTCCTGTGGCCGGGCCTCCTGTCCACTAGCGGCAGCGGAGGTGGAAGGCAATTCAGATGTCTGGGTAGTGGCAGGGGCCCACTGTTGTGTGACTGCCTCCCTCATAATTTTGGCCATGTCTGCCAGCACCCCTGCTATGGAGACCAGGGTCTGCAAGTTTTCCCTGATCCCCTGGTACTGTCCATACTGCAGCCGCCTGTTCTCCTGCACATAGTCCAGGATCTGGCCCATCATGTCCTGGGAATGTTGATAGGCTCCCGGGATCTTTGCAAGTGCCTCCTGGAGAGTCGTTTCCCTGGGCCTGTTCTCCCCCTGGCACACAGCAGTCCTCCCAGTTTCCCTGTTGTCCTGTGCCTCTGTCCAATTATTAGCACTTAAATAAATACCTTTGGAAAAAAATACAAGTATGGAGTCTGTCAAATGATTGAACAATGTATTTGTTTAACAAGCTGTAAACATTGCAATTAAACTGTACAGTAATGTATACATAGGTATGACCTGTAGTTGGCTGCAATCAACACACCAGGAGCCAGAGTGGGGCACAAATATCTGAAAATAGAGATGCCAAAGGGTACAGTAAGTGGCCATAGAAGTGGGAAAATCAGCCAGCCATGTACAATGTCCAACACAAAACTGTCAATGGAAGGTGACGTTAGTGTCTTACCTGTGTGTCACTGTAAGTACTGTTGTATGATTGCTGTTGTGTTGTCCTCATCCTCATCCTCTGCCTCCTCTTCTTCACTGTCCACAGGGTCCACTGCTGCCACACGGCCATCTCCAGCCTCATCCTCCTGCAGAAAAGGCACCTGGCATCTCAAAGCAAGGTTATGCAACATGCAGCATGCCGCAATGATCTGGCAGACCTTCTTAGGTGAGTAGTACAGGGATCCACCAGTTAGATGGCGGTGACAAAACCTGGCCTTCAGCAGGCCAAAGGTCCTCTCGATAATCCTTCTTGTCCGCCCATGAGCTTCATTGTAACATTCCTCTGTCCTTGTCCTGGCATTCCTCACTGGGGTCAGTAGCCATGAGAGGCTGGGGTAACCAGTCACCTGAAAGTATCGAGGGATACCTGTTATGCACATACTAACCCTTATGGCCAACACCATACCCATACACCAACATTCACTGGGTGGGAACCAGGGCTCACCTATTAGCCACACCCGGTGCCTCTGTAGTTGAGCCATCACATATGGGATGCTGTTATTCCTCAGGATAAAGGCATCATGCACAGATCCAGGATACTTTGCATTGACGAGAGATGTACTGGTCCACCAGGCACACTATCTGCACATTCATGGAGTGAAAGCTCTTTTGATTTCTGAATACCTGTTCATTTCTCTGGGGGGGGTTGAAACAAATTCAACATGTGTACCATCAATAGCCCCAATGATGTTGGGAATAGGTCCCATTGCATAGAAGTCAGCTTTCACTGTGGCCAAATTTTCCACCTGAGGGCAAACGATGTAGCTGCTCATGTGCTTAAGCAGGGCAGGCAACATTCTGGTCAGCACTATTGAGAAAATTGGCTGTGACATTCCTGCTGCCAAGCCCACTGTTACTTGGAAGGAGCCAGTTGCCAAGAAATGGAACACAGATAGGACTTGCACAAGAGGGAGGATCCCGGTGGGCTGATGGATAGCAGATATCAGGTCAGGATTCAACTGGGCAAACAGACCTGTGATTGTGGCCCTGTCCAGTCTATATGTCAGGATAATGTGCCTGTCCTCCATTGTTGCCAAGTCCACCAGGGGTCTGTACAAGGGTGGATGTCTCAATCTCCTATTCATCCACAGCGGTTGTAATCTAGGGGGCAAAACAGGGAGTAGCTGGTCAGTATTCTACATTTCCAAACAGTACAGTGCATTGCATGTTGTGACTGATATAGTGTATTGTTGAATAGGCCCAAATGGTGCCTATGTGTACTGTGACGCAGTTAGTTGCCATGGCCTGCACCCCCTGAAATGGTGTCCGCCTGTTCTGTGTGGATGGACATGTGGAAATGAGGTAATGCCACTGACGTTATGCGCTGTTGTCATTGGGCCCTATGGGCTTCAGTGGCCTGTGGTGATATACACCGGCGGTGACGGTACGCACTGCTGCAGACGTGATCACCATTTTCTATCTGTTGACTCACTTGCTACCGGACCTACACTGCAAGTGCTCCTGTGACCTGTGTCTGGAATCGACAATGGCTCGTGTCACTGGGGAAAGGGTCCCTGCCTTCACTGCTGCGGAGTTGGAGAGACTGGTGGATGGGGTCCTACCCCAGTACCAAATGCTGTATGGGCCTCCAGACCAACAGGTGAGTACACTGGGAGCACGATGCAAGGGGCATGAGTACATGGAGTGCTGTGTGAGGGCCTTGTGTGGGGGGTTGGTGGAAGGGTTCTGGGCAGCGTGATGCATGTAGGGAGACAATGTCTGTGCGTAAGGAGATGTGAGGGCTATGGTGGGACATGAGTGTAACAGGCCAGACGGTATGATTGATACCTTTGTCTATGTTTCTTTTCCTGCAGGTCAGCGCCCATCAGAAAAAGGGTATGTGGTGTGCCATCGCCAAGGACGTGCTGACCCAGGCGGTCTAAGGCAGGAGGAGCACCCACTGTCGCAAACGGTGGGAGGACCTGAGATGCTGGGCCAGTTTCCCAATATACTACTTGCGCGTGGTGGGGCGGTCTCCGGGTGGGGGATGTGGGCCTGTGAATGGCCCTATGCCAGGCCAGACATTGCAGGGTAGGTCCCATGTTGGGCAGGGTCTGATGTACACCACTTCCTACCAAGCTAGTAGGCATCCACTACTGGGAAGGGGTCTGTGGGTCTCAGGTATGCTGCTATTGGCGTTAGGTATTCCTGTTCATGGCCTGGTGACTAGTATTGTGACTGGTAGTACATTGCCTAGTGCATAGGGCTGTTCCCTGTGTGTGTGGGTTTCATGTATGCCAACAGTGGTGTTGGAGCAGCCATTGATCAACTGTATCCTTTGTCTCTACCCCCTTTTTGTTTTGTCACCCTGTCCTTATGTGCATTAGCATCATTTGGCCAAGGAGCAGAGGCACCGGCGACGGAGGGAGCTGCATCCCGCAGGGCCCAGGAGGCCGAATCCACTGATGGTGAGAGTACCAGTGGGACAGAGGGTGAGGGGAGCACCACGGCGGAGACAGGAGGGAACAGTTCTAACAGTGATACCTCCTCCGATGGAAGCTCCTCGGTGGTGTCAGACACCTCTGTGGCCACCCCAACTATAGGTACAGCCGCACCCACCGTACCAGCACCGCCCTCCCAGCAGCCCCTCAGCGTGTTTCCCGTGCCCGCTCACCCAGGAGGGTGGGCATCTCCTTCGCCCCAGGCACCTCAGGCCCTGCCCCAGTTAGCCCTGCTACCATGAGTGAGGAGGCTATTGACCTCCTGCAATCCATCTCTGTAGGTCAGTCAAGCATAGTGAATGCCATCCAGGGGCTGGCAGCCCATGTGCAACAAACAAATGCATTCCTGTAGGGCATACACTCTGGCATGGCGGCCCAACAGAGATCAATCCTGGCTCTGTCCTTCTCCCTGATGGCAGCCATTGTCCCTGTCTCTAGCTTCCCCCCTCCAACTGCCTCTACCCTGTCCCATTCCCTTCAACCACAACCTATCCCAAGCACACATTCAGACCAGCATGCAGCCAAGACAACACACAGGGGTGGCTCAGGTAAACACAAGCACCACACATCATCCCACAGGCACTCACACAAACACCATCCAAATGCAGACATACCAAGATCCACTGCCTCCACTGTGTCCCCCTCCTCGTCCTCATCCACCACCCTCACAGTAGTGTCTCCACTCACACCTGCATGCACTACATCCTCATCCACTACCCCCATCACCATCACACCTATCACTACACACCCCTCATTGGCAGTCACCACCCCCACATCCATGCACACGTCCCCTCTGTCCTCTCCCACTGTGTCTGTCCCCCCTCATCCCAAAGTACACAAATGCAAGCACTCAGACACCCAACAGCCATCCACCTCACAACAGCATCCCGCTCATGCCCCGGCACCCAAACACAGCAGACAGACACCTCCTACAACCACTCCCTCTTCCCCCACTCCCAATTTTCACCCTCTTCCCGACCCAGTGTCCCTAAGAAGCGTTTCCTCTCTGCCATTGACCTCTTCCCTACCCCTTCCCCAGTCCTTCACATCGGGCCAGGGTGGTCAGAACCCAGGTGAGCACCTCAGCACCCAGTCCACGGCCACAGTAGTGTTGACAGCTACTGCAGGTGGGAGAGGCTCGAGGGAACCAGCCATCAGCACTGACAGTGTGCCTGTACCAGCTGCCAAGGGGAAGGGCAAGGAGGCGCCACCAGCTGCCAAGGGGAAGGGCAAGGAGGCGCCACCAGCTGCCAAGGGCAAGGAGGCGCCACCAGCTGCCAAGGGGAAGGGCAAGGAGGCGCCACCAGCTGCCAAGGGGAAGGGCATGGAGGCACCACCAGCTGCCAAGGGGAAGGGCAAGGGGCCTGCAGGCAGGAAGGCCAGGAGGTCTGGTGCTAGGACTGATTCTGAGCCCCCACCACCAACCATGGTGGTACAGCCGTCCAAGTCTGCAGGGGAAGAGCTGGAGCCTCCCCCTCACCACTAGCAACCCTGACACCAGCACCACCAACAGCACTGTCACCAGCAGCAGCAGCCCCAGTTGGCAGCCATCTGAGGCTGCAGGGGGAGGGTTGGATCCTCCCCCCACCACTGTCAGCACCGCCAGCAGCAGCAGCCCCAGTAGGCAGCCATCCAAGGGTGCAGGGGAAGGGCTGAAACCTCCCTCCACCACTAGCATCCCCAACACAGCACCGGCAATCCCACTACTGAGCAGCCATCACCACAGGCAGGCAGTGTGTAGTCCTGCCTCCATGGGCCGTAGTGAATACTGGCCCCTGCAAATCCTGGTGTGACACCCAGGTGAGAGACTGTGACCCTGCACTCCCCTAGTGCTGCATCACAGGGCACAATGCCCCCTCCAGAACCAGTGGAAGAAGCCATCCACTCACCCCCTCCTTGCCAGGATGAAGCACAATGGACACAAGGCCCCCTCCAGAACCAGTGGCAGATGACATCCACTCACCCCCACCTTGCCAGGATGAAGCACACTGGGCACAAGGCCCCCTCCAGAACAAGTGGAGGAAGCCATACACTCACCCCCTCCTTGCCAGGATGAGGCACACTGAGTACAAGGCCTCCTCCAGAACCAATGTAAGAAGCCATCCACTCATCCCCTCCTTTCCAGGATGGAGCACACTGGGCACAAGGCCCCCTCCAGAACCAGTGGGCAAACCACTCACTTGAAAGACTGTGGCATTGCACTCACCAGGCCCAAGCAGTGGGCAAACCACCCACTTGAGAGACTGTGGCTTTGCACTCCCCAGGAGCAAGCAGTGGCAAACCACCCACTTGAGAGACTGTGACCTTGTACTCCCCAGGACATTGCACAGGGCATGTAGCCCCCTCTAGGACCAGTGGTGTAGTACCATCTGCCGGCTGAGGTGTCCCCTCCATTCTCCGTCCCACTGAGGTGTCTGTGTATTTTGGACCTGATGCCCCTGCAGTGTTCTCTCTGTGTTGTTGCAAGAGTCAAGTGGGGGCCTATGTGATGTGGCCCTGTGGCCCACGGACATTGTCGACTGGGCAGTGTCCCTCCATTTGTATATATGTATATACTGTTTTGATTTTGTAGTACGACTTTCTACTATTTTATCTTTTTACACTCACTTTCTTCAATTCCTGTAGTCCTTGAATTATTCTTGAGGGGTATGAGGTGGATATGTTATGTTACTACATCTGGTTGTGTGAATGGTGTTGGGGGTGGGGGTGTTGCATGTTGCGTGTGCATGTCACTATCTTTTTCCTCCCTCCTCCCTTGTGTGCTAGACGTCAGTACTCACTGTGGTTGTCTTCGTCGGCGTTGGTGTTCATAGTGAAGAAGAAGATAGACGAGCATGGGGAACATCTGCAACTCGGGCTCCATGGCATTGTGGTTCTTCCTGGAGTCTCCAGAGGTGAATCCTTTGCCTTCTGTGTACTGTTTTCGCCATGCTTTTGATGTTGTTGGTACCTCCCCGGAAAAGGTGGTGGATAGGCCTGTTGTACTAGTGTGGGCAGTACATTGTCTTCCGCCTGGCTGTTGGCGGTTACTGCTGCAGTGCTTGTTGCTACTGCTGTGGTGGTCGGTGTGTTAAAGTGGCTGTGTGAGTCGTTTCCACCGTGGTCATAATTACATATTTTTTACCTCCGGCCTGTTGGCAGTCTTACCGCCGCTTTATCACCAACCACCATGGTTGTAATGAGGTCCTATATCTCTTTGTATATTTTTTAGCCATTCATTTTAACATGTTTTTAAATGTGATTTTTTTTTTAATATATAGTTTTTATGCTTTTAGTCCAGAGCCTAGTTAGTCTTTGGATTAATTTACCTTCTGTGGCGTCGAGTTATGGCGTCATACTTGTTATGGAAATGGGTAGGGTGTAGTGAATCCTAGATTGTTTTAATGGGATCAAGGAGTTAGCTTAGCCTTTGGCTTGCAGATTCATGCCCCGTCACCTAGTTACATTTACCCTACTTAGCTTGCTCTGTTTTAGCGCATTTATTTAATTAAATCTTTTAAGACGGCTGCCTTGTTGGGCCCATGTTTTAGTTTGCCTTATCAGTGCCACCGCACTAAGGCATCAATATCAAGCTACTAAGATAAACACACTGTAGGAGCTCACATTAGGTACTTTCCCTCTTCACGCTTTCAAGGGAATTGTTTATATAAATTACCATCCCAAGCATGTCTTGTTATCTATTGTATGGGAACAGACCTACGTCAGGGGTCGAAGTAGATCTGTATAAATACTCCTCACTTAAACAGATAGTCAGAGGGATTCCGACCAGATGCCATTGCTGCTTCACGTCACCTTGAAGATGACCTAGTCTTCGTGTCCCTACGGAGTCTGAGCGAGACCTCATTCCAAGGTAACAAGGGTTGGGGGGCTCTTCTCATGGACATGGATTAGGTTTAACACGCCTAGCTCTTTTTTAGGTTAGGGATTAGGTACATGACATTAGGGTATTAGGACATATTTCACATCTCATGTCTTTACAAGTTATTGCAAGATGGTGGGGGTCTATGGATTAATGACTCTTGTCTTTACCATTCTGTTTCTTGCACTGTTCATTATCCTAATCATTGCAGCCGGTGCAACTTATCACAGATTGTAGTTTTGCTAAATAAAATCTATTGAAACTTTACTGCATCCTCTTCATTGCCTGTGTTTGATTGAGATATGTTGTTCATGTGAGAATGGGGTAATCTCCATTTAACCACAACACTTCCTGAGATGTCACACTCTTGAGTCCACGCGTAAAGGCTGCCACAAATCACCTTTTTCTGTTTGGGAGTTTGGTGAAGTGCTGCTTGTGAGCCGGGAGGGTTGGGATGACAGTTGCAACTAATTGTAGGGCTAGCACAGTCACCTACAAACATAAGTTCAGTCATCCTTAAACCAGCTGTCTTGCCTAGAGCAAGAGTCAAACTACAACATCATCTTGGATTCCAAGGTGTGGGGACCCTCTGGAAGCATCTCAGTGGCCAGTGCCAGCAGGTGATGTCAGAGACCCCTCCTGATAGTTGCATACCTGGGTAGGTAGCCAATACCCCTGTCAGGGCTATTTAGGGTCTCTCTGTAGGAGGCTGGCCTGGTTTTTAGTTAGTACCTTGGGTACTTACACCTTATACCAGGTCTAGTTATCCCTTACTAATAAAATGTAGCAGTGTTCTAGCAGCTTAGGCTGATAGGGGTAGCTATAGCAGAGCAGCTTAGGCTGAACTAGAAGACATGCAAAGCTCTTGCAATACCACTTATAGTTACACAGTACTTATACACAAGTAAAGACAATACTCAGTGTTACCAAAAATAAAAGTAGTTTATGTGGGTAACACAGTACCAAAAATATCTTAGAGACAATACTCTTTCTGGAGGTAAGTATTATACACAATATATACACTAGACACCAAAATAAGGTAAGTAATTAGACATTGGATAGAGCAAACAAATAATATGAAATGCTATAGAATGCAATAGAAGTTAGTTGTAGGGGCAACACAAACCATATACTAAGAAAGTGGAATGTGAATCACAAATAAGCCCCTATACAAGTGTAATGTGTGCGGAATTGCTGGGAGAGTAAGAATACAGTAAAGGTAAGTAAATTACCCCACCCCAGAGCCCATAAAAGCAGGAGTAAAGTACTGCAAGTTTCCTTGGGACACACTACACCTCGTGATCGGGATTGTGCAGTAATCAACCAAGTCAGCAAATGACAACTGCTGGATTCCAGGACCTGAAGACCTGCAATAGAAGGGGACCAAGTCCAGAAGTCAAAAGAAGTTCAAGGAAGGGCAGGAGCCCCTGCCAACCCAGAAGATGATGCAAAAGAAGAGTCCCCGGTTGGACAAAGACTGCAGAAATGCACACTACGTAGATGCCAGTGGGTTCTTGCATGTTGCAGAAGATGTCTCACGTTGTGAAGATGGATGCAGATGTGATTTTGTGTTGGAAGTCACCCACAAGCCTTGGTTACGACAAATATGCGTTTTGCATCAAAAAGGCACTGGCTAGACCCAGGAGAGACCTGGGTGCCTCAACTCTGTGTGAGGAGGAAGAGAGGCTCTCAGCACATTAGAGAGCCCTTGGGATGCTAGGCAGCACCCTCGGGAGTCCCAGGACACGGGGAGGTGCAAAACGCGGTTGGTGCAGCACAACAAAGGAAGGTCCCATGCCGCCGGAGCTCAACTCAGTGAGTTGAGCGTGGTAGGATGAAGTGCTGGGGACCTGGGCCAGGCTGTGCATGAAGGAGTTTTGCAAATAGTGCACAGAGGCCTCAGGAGGTGAAGAAGACACAGTACACAGGGGTACTGTTGCTCTCGGGGAAGGCAAGGTCTTACCTCCTCCAAAATGCATCAGCAGGACCTCAGGACAGTCTATGTTGATGGGGTCCACCCTCTGTGTCCTTGTCACTGTGAGAAGAGTCTAAGGGTACCGGTCATCATCTTGGAAGGTGCCTACCTGCAGCAGGAGAGTGACTTTGTCACCCCATGGGAGATATCTTCGGTCTTTCTGGTACAGGATGAAGACAGGGATTCCTCAGAGCATGCACACCATGGAAACTGTTGCAGTTGCTGACTGGAGCTGAAGTTGTAGACGAAAAGTATCCCTTGTGGATCTCCTGGAACCCCAATGCCCTGTGTACCTAGGTACCATATACTAGGGACTTATAAGGGGGGTCTAGTGTGCCAATCGAAATTGGTAAATGAAGTCACTAGGCTATAGTGACAAATTTAAAAGCAGAGAGCATAAGCACTGAGGTTTTGATTAGCAGAGACTCAGTGACACAGTCAAGCACTATACAGATACACACATTAGGCCATAAACTATGAGCACTGGGGTCCTGACCAGCAGGATACCAGTGAGACAGGCTAAAATATACTGACATACAGGTAAAAATGGGGCTAACATGCCAAGGAAGATGGTACTTTCCTACACTCTCCTGGGTGTTTCCTCAGATTCGAATTGCAAGACTCCAGCAGGGTTCCTCTGCATCTTTTACATCATCTTCTACCAGAGGATCAACAGCAGAACTGCTCCAGAAACTCTACAACTGCAACAAAGTATCCAAGGAGGCTACTGCAGCTCTGCAATTTCAGCTCCTGCCAGCAACTACGACAGTTGCCAGGTTTCGCACGGTCTGAGGACTGCCTGTCTTCATCCTGCATCAGAAGAATTGAGGGAATCTACAGTGGAGTAACTTCCCTGCTTTAGCAGGCCCCTCTTTGCATCATTGACCGGTACTCTGGGTCCCCTCTCCCAATTACGAGCTTGGATCCTCAAACACAGGTGTAGTCTGAAGTGACCCTGACTGTCCAAAGGTCCAGCTGTCCAAATTTGTTGGAGGTAAGAGCTTGCCTGCCCATGCTAGACAGTACCCTGTGCACCAAGTGTTTTGAAGCTCCTAGAGCTTCTATGCACTTCTCCAAGAAATCCTTTGTGCACAGTGTAGCCCATGTCCCCAGCACTCTATTCAGTAGTGCTCAGCTCTGTGAGTTGTTTCCCGGTGGCGTGGGATCCCTTTCTGTAGTGTTGTAATGACTGCCATTTGCAACTCATTTGTCCCCGTGCAGTAGGACTTCTGTGCATGCTGCCTGGTCGTCTGAGGGCTCTCTGGGTTGCTGAGAACCCCCTCTGTCTTCCCCTTCAAGTTAGAGTCGACCTGGTCCTTCCTGGGCCCAGGCAGCGCCATTTTTTGCGGCTTGCAAGTTTTGCATTTACCAAGGCTTGTTGGTGGAATCCCACGACGCAAAACAGACTAATTTCATCCATCCGGTATGGGACATCTTCTGCATCAACCAGGAACCTGCATCTATCTTCTTTGGTGCAATACTGACTGTGTCTTCTCACTGGTGGTTCTCCTTTTGCACCTTCATCTGGGTTAGCAGGGGGCTCCTGTTCTCCCTGGACTTATTACAACCTATTGTGATTTTCACTGTTTGCACTATTTTATGACTGTTTACTTACCTGATTTTGGTTACCAGTGTATATTTTGTGTACAATACTTACCTCCTAAGGGAGTATAGCCTTTAAGGCATTTTAGGTCTTGTGTCACTAAAATAAAGTAGCTTTATTTTTGTAACACTTAGTATTGTCTTTCTTGAGTGTAAATACTGTGTGACTACAGTGGTATTGCAAGAGCTTTGCATATTTCTCCTAGTTCAGCTTTGGCTGCTCTGCATTCAGCTACCTCTAGACAGCCTGGCTTCTAGACACTGACTACATTTCACTTATAAGGGATAACTGAACCTGGTATAACATGTAAGTACCTGTGGTACCCACTACAAACCAGGCCAGCCTCCTACATGTATGTCTTGTGTGTCTGACAGGGTTGGTGTGTTGTGTGTCTATTAATAGAATTGTTAACATACCCACAAGCAGGCCATTTCCAAATTGTCCATCCTGGAATTGTTCATTGATCCTGCTGTGCGGGAATATGAAGGAGTCATGGACACTCCCAGGATACTTGGCCAAAATGTTTATGAAAAGTCTCCGGTGGTCCACTATGCTCTGTACATTAATGGAACGTGTGTGCTTGTGATTCCGATAAAAGTGCTCTGTTGTTACGGGTGGTATGAGCCGGACATGGGTGCAGTCAATTGTACCGAGCACATGCAGGAAGCCATGGATTTAACAGAACCCCTATTTGTTCTCCTGCTGCTTTTTCTGGGTGTTGGAAGCTGATGTTACGGGTGTCAGGGAGATGACAGCGTCTAACACCTTTGACAGGAATGCAGAGAACGACAGCTGTGAGACACCAGCAACGAGTGCACCCGTTGTTTGGAAGGAACCACTTGCCAGCATGTGCAGGACAGCTAGCAGCTTTGTCATAAGTGGTATGCTGTGTGGGGTTTGTAGGCTGGCTGTATTTTGTGGTTCAGTTTGGTTCAGCAGATGTAGTAAGGCTTGCTGGTTCAGTCTGTAGGTCCTAATAATGTCCATGTGCCTGAGGCCAAGGATGGTTTTCCTGATTCTGAAGACCCTCTCCTGCCTTCTGCGTTGCCTTTGTGGGCTGCATTGTTGTGCTGGTGATTGCTGGAGTTGTTGCTATCCTCTGTGCCATCTTGCAATCTGGATCATTATCACCTCCATCTTCTACTGTGGGTTGGTAATGTTGCTTCTGTGTGTTCTCCTTAAGTAGTGGTGTGTTTGCCTAATTTTAACACCTGCCCTGACCCAGGCATTCAATTTTGATACAAATCGGTGTTAAGGTAATTTTTTGGGTCCACCACCCACCCGTGCATCTTTTTTGCCCTGGTGGATAAATACGGCACTAGGGTGTGTGAGTCAATTTTTTATAGAAATGCCTAACTTGCATCTCATTGACACAAGGAGGTTTCATGCATCCTAAAAATGGCGTTAACACCAATATTTTGACGCTAGACAGGTCTAGAGTCATAATATAAATATGGTGTGGAGTTTGCGCTGAATTAGAGTAAAAACAATTAGGATAATTCAGAGCAAACCGAGAATAAATCTGGGCTAAAGTGTGTGTTGTCTGAGTGGGATGTGTTGAATACAACACAATGGGGGTCATGGCGGTTGGAACTAATGTGGCGGTAGTACTGCCAACGGGCTGGCATTACTTACCGCCACATTATGACATTGGCGGGTTGGCTGAAGCCAATCTGCCAATGTACCACTCCGACCGCTCGGCGGCCGCTGTTGTCTGGTCGGCAGTATTATGACCCTGCCTACCGCCATGGTTTCCGTGGCGTTTGTAATGCCACGAAAAAACATGGCGGTAGACCCTATCAGTGACAGGAAATTTCTTCCCTCTCACTGATAGGAGCCCTACTCCCCAACACTTCCCAGACCCCTCTACACTCACGCTCCTCCTATACACACACACACACACAGATACATGCACGCATGCATACATGCATGCATTCATTCATTCACGCAGACATCCACACATACACATCCAAACTTAGATGCAGACACGTATTCACATTTCCATTCATACACGCACTCACACACATTCATACACGCACTCACACACATTCATGCACGCAAACAACACTAAACACACTCACATTCATGCAAACACTCACACATACATGCACATACCCCCATACACACACAAAACACCCCCACCTCCCTCCCCTGTCGGAAACCCGACTTATCTGGATCCAGGGGATCTTCTGGCAGAGGACGGGATGGGGAGCTGTTACTGCCAGCAACGCCCACCCGCAGAACACTGCCAGGCCATATTATTTGTCATAATACGGCTTGCATCAGTCTACTGGCGTGGCGCTGCTGGTGGTAGCAGCGCCACCTTACCACCATCTGCCAGTATAGCCACAGCCGGATTTCCGCCCTTTTTGTGGTGGAAATCCGGCTGTGGTCATAATTAGGCGAATGGATGGTGGCTATGGTCTTTTGACGGCCGTCGCTGCAGCGGTAGGCGGTTTTTACTGCCATTGTCATAATGGGTGCCTATATTATCTTGATGGGCTTTCCTCTTTTATTTGATATTCTGATAGGTACAACACCAGTTTTCACAAAAAGTTCTTCTTCTCTTCCTTCAGGTACGATGAGTAAGGACCACTGGGAGTTACAGGCCTTGGAAGAAGAAAACAGGCCTCTGGTATGTTTTGTTTGGGTTTCCTTTCCTACATTTCTCACGGTTATTAGTTAGATACTGTTCAGGTGAATTCAAGACTTTTGTGTTTTCCATGTGTGTTTTTCCCCTTTTCCCACTTAAGCACAGGCACCCGCGTTATATAGAAATCACGTAGGGTGGGATAGGGACTCCCCTGTCATCCCCATTAAAAGTGAACCTCAGCCACAACCACAGTAACCCATAAAACATGAAGCAAGGGCACTGGTGAGAGAAATACTCACGCAATTAGAGTACCAGGGTGTGATTGAACCCTGTATCTCACTGATGAATAACCCTTTATTTCCTGTAGCTAAGCCGTACCATTCATATAGAATAGTCTTAGACTACAGACATTTAAAAAGTAATACCCGTACATATGCTATACAAAATTCACATAGCACTGCACTGTTGAGCAACATAGTGCGGAAAAAATACAAAACAACTTTAGACATTTAAAATGGGTTCTTCTGCCTGAATATAGTGCCTGAAAGCAGGGACTTAACAAGCTTTAGCGCACTAGGCTCTAAGAAAAAATTCTGTAGTTTACTTCAGGCATATAAGAACAGCCCAGGACTGTTTGCAGCTCGTGTGACTGCAATTTTACAGGAGATTGACTCTGAAGCATTGTCTTATGTGGATGATATATATCTCACGGATGATGAGTTACTACAACATTTAAGACGGGTAGCCCGCATTGTTGTAGGGTTTGCTGAACTTGGCTACAAATTTAACTTTAAAAAAACAAAAATTGCCTTCCTCAGCGTCCTGTTCCTGGGATATGAGCTGTCGAGTGAAGGGAAGAGCCTAGTGCCAAAAGTTTTAGAAAAATGTGCACAATTGCAACCACCGAATACGATGAAAAAAACTCCAATCATTGTTGGGTTTCTTAAATTTTGGCAGAACCTACATTTCCGATTATGCTACACGCATAAAACCTTTATATGACTTAACACATCCCGATTTTTCAAGTAAATTCTGGACAGTTGAACATACACACACTCTTCGAGAGTGCAGACAGACATGCTAGCAGCAAAACATTTACACACAAGGCACAACAAAACACATTTGGTCATCAGGGTAATAGCTGGGGCCATCGGTTTCACCTATGTGACCTTCAATGAAGGTGAGACAGTCCCGATAGCATACAAATCACATTTGTATTCAGCAGCTGAACAACGCTTTGCACCCACAGAGAAAATTCTCACTGCTGTACAGATGGCTGTTATTAAAGAAAGACCTCTTGCCCAAGTAAGACGCTTTATTGTCGTTTCTCCAATTCCAGCCCTAGAGGCTGTTACAAAAGCTAGCGTTCCTAACGCAAAAGCACTACATCCACATTGGATACAATGGGCTACGTTTTTAACAGCCACTGATGTAGATTACATTTTTGATCCTAAGTTACAAACTCAGGAATTTCTACTACATGAAGTAGAATATCCAGTTCCAGCAAATACTTTGGCCATCGATCAATATCATAGTCCTTTACACCGATGACTCTGCACAACCGGCGATTGGAATTAAACATCAATATTCTGCTGCTTGCGCGGTCGTAAGTGGCTATATGGAAGGGGATAACTTCTGTCCCCTACATACCTTTACACAGACCTTAGGGGGATTCTACAGCACAATTGGCTGAGCTAAAAGCTCTGCTGATGGCACTAGAACATATGGATCTGGCACAGCCTACGCTGATTGTTTGTGATTCATATTATTGTGTCCAGTCCTTTAATGAATATTTGCATTATTGGCGCCAGAATGGGTTCAGAGATTCCAAAGGCAACACAATAAAACACAGACTTCTGTGGGGGAAGGTAGCAGATCTGAAAGAGATGCTACCGAGAGTCCATGTTGTGCATACACTTGGACACCAGCGTGTTGGAATACACATTGCTGGAAATGCTTTGGCTGATGAAGCCGCAAGATCAACAGTGGCAGTAGCCACTGTAGCTGCAGTGACTCGTTCGAGTTCCAAACCAGAGTCAGACCAGGTCCATTATGCAGTTGGGTTGGGCGCTTCAAACATTGAAGGCGGGTCCCGTTCCGTGGCAGCATGTCATTGCCAGGGAAATATTTTCTCCTTTAATCTAACGTGGCAACAACAACTAATGGCTAAGAAAGAAGCAACTTATGTCATGCTTAACATAGAAAAAATAGAAAGGTTGCCTTTCACCGTGGCAGAAACCCCATCGGCAGAGTGGTTAATACACATGGGCCCTCAATACGAGCCTGGCGGTCTATGACCGCCAGGCCCGCGGTCGGCGGGAGCACCACCGACAGCCTGGCGGTGCCCCGCAGGGCATTCTGACCGCGGCGCTTTGGCCGCGGTCAGAAGAGGGAAACTGGCGGTCTCCCGCCAGTTTCCCGCTGCCCCATTGAATCCTCCAAGGTGGCGCAGCTTGCTGCGCCGCCGAGGGGATTCTGACACCCCCTACCGCCATCCTGTTCCTGGCGGTTCGCCCGCCAGGAACAGGATGGCGGTAGGGGGTGTTGCGGGGCCCCTGGGGGCCCCTGCAGTGCCCATGCCAATGGCATGGGCTCTGCAGGGGCCCCCGTAAGAGGGCCCCGCTCAGTATTTCACTGTCTGCATTGCAGACAGTGAAATACGCGACGGGTGCTAGTGCACCCGTCGCACCTTCCCACTCCGCCGGCTCGATTACGAGCTGGCTTCATCGTGGGAAGGTCGTTTTCCCCTGGGCTGGCGGGCGGCCTTTTGGCGGCTGCCCGCCAGCCCAGGGGAAAACTCAAAATACCCGCCGCGGTCTTGCGACCGCGGTACGGTATTTTGGCGGCTCCCGCCAGGCGCGCGGTAACCGCGTCCGGCGGGAGTCGTAATGACCCCCATGGTTATTAATCTGCCTATTTCAACACTACAATTCACCTCCTGTTCGAAACACATTCCAGTAGGCAGATATGAAAAATTGGGAGATAGTTACATCCATGAGGTGTGGGAGCTTCCCTTCTCGTACAAATTCTTCAATGGCATGAAAGAGGTCTTTCTTAGCAGTAGTGAATGCGAGATGTCAGTCAGCCATTCGATGATTTGTAAACAGCTGTCCTTGCATGGGGCGTGTAATGCCTCGGCTGCAAACTTGGCTTGTTATCTGAAGGGAGTTCAAGTCCCCTTGATTAAACCTACGTTCCAGGTGCTTTCAAACACCAGTTACTTCCTTCTTAATAGTGAAGACTGTTGTGGCATGCGGGCCAGAATAGTTTACGTTGTTTCGGTCTCTAAGGCATGGCTTTATTGTTTCAGGAGCATGTGGCCCTTATCTGCACGCAAGACCTACGCACTTCAGGTGGCAAGGTCGTCGGCAGAAATACAGTCCCTGTTAAATACAAATTTTCTGAGACACTTTGGTGAACTAGTGGGACGTATATTCAATGTGTCCAGCACGGCTGGATTAGCACATTTCTTCAAAGCTGTTGGTTTCGTTCACACCTTCTCCTCCATTTTCGGTTTGATACCTTCACCTATCCACTCAATTTTTGGTAGTAGTATTTTGGGGGGATTTCCGAGAACTTTGGCTTTATTAGCCGGCATCTTGCTGTTGCTGTTGTTTTTCTGCAATGGCTGTCCTGCCGCAACAAGGACAAATTAAAGTGCTCCCAGCAGCGCAGCTGTGTTGTGAACGTATGATGCAGCAATTTGGAGCAACACTCCTGGAACATTTGGGGTGTGACTGGTCTTTGTCATTCAGACCGGCTTTGGATTGTGTGCAGCCCGTGTTTCGGTGCCTTTTGAACATGCACTGGAAGTTTGTCTTTCACAGCAATGCCCCCCAGCAATTGATGCTGATCTGTTGATGTTCTCGTTGAGGGTTCATTACCAGACGTGCGCACTGTGGTTGCGTTTGCTACGTGAAGCTGATTACGAGCTACCCTTCCTGGAGGAAGTTGCCGTCAACTTGTCAATGGGCACTGCACGTGATGCCGCCTTGGTTGATACTGGGGCTAGGGAACACACCTGCTCCTTGGTCGTTTTTGGTGCAGATTTTCCGGTTTTGTTATCTGCCGAAGTGGAAGATCTCTTGCTTTCCATGACTCGTGATTGATTCAGAACTACTCTAAATTGACATTTTTCACTGAATTCGGTTTCTAAGCCACATGCTCATTTTTTAAATTGTCAAGTAGTATGCTTGTGTGTCCTCTTGACTTGTCAAATTTGTGTAGGGTTTTAGGTATATCTTAGGTTGAGATATTAAGTTTTGGCTTGAACCACTTTCTACCGACAAGGGGAGGGTGTTGTGTAGCCATTTTAAGTATAGCTCCATGCACGTTAGTTTAATACACTAGGCCGCTATGCACCTTGACCTAGATATATTTTATTCAGCTTCACATTGTTATTTTTACAATAACCAGTTTTACGGTCTTGTTTTAATTTCTTCTAACTGTTTTGCTTGATTCAGCACTGTGTTCTCAAATAACGCTTTCTTGATGACCTTGTGCTTCAGTCAAGGCTACAGTCTGGTACATTGCCGGTAAACGTGGTAGAAGTTTAGTCTCCAACATTCGTAGAAAATACACATCCTTACGTAGGGACATTTTCTTAGAACATCTGCTGTGTTAGTTATCAAAACACTTTCTAGTCCTATTCCACGTCAAGAGGGAGATTCCAGCCAGGGAACCACAACTGTATGCTGAATGCTCCGGTGCAGATGCTCATGTAGATCACAGGCCTTTGCTCAGGTATGAGGGTTGATGTCCTCCCGGGGGAACCTGAAAGGCAGGAATAGAGCTTAACATGCTGTGCTCAAAATATGATTTAGGTAGGGAATAGTCCATAGATTCTAGTTGCACTATGATAGCATTATTCTTATGCTTCACTCTCATCGTCACTATTTTATTATTGTTGTGTTATGTAGTTCTGGTTATTGCTGCTCACGCTTTGCTATCCAAAATGCAGTTGTTTTATTAAACCAATCTTTAAAACTTATACTGCTTTTATTGTCATTTATACATGAGACCGAACTGTGTATGAGAGAACCAGTTGTGACCTGTGTGACCACGACTTCCCTAAGAAGTACTAATATGTCATGCGCTCGGCTGCCCAATCGTCTCTGCCTCTTGGGAGAGATGAGGCACTGCTAGTTAGCCAGAGCAAAGCCCGGATTTGGAGTGACAAGTGTCATCCACTGTGGGTCAGACGCAGTCCAACACACTGTGGACGATCTTGCTGCTCAAAATCCAGTAGTCTCATTAGAATAATGTGAGCCAACGCAACACAGGCAGGCAGCAGGCACACAGACCAAGGGATTGAGAGCTTGTAGAAAGCAGTGAGAAGGAGGGACGGACAGGCAGTAGGCACATTGACCAAGGAGCTGAAAGGACACTCAGAAGGACAGTCCATCCCAGACTGAAAAAAGATCAGACAGAAGTCCCACTCAAGGGACTGCAGAAAATTCCAAGGCCCCCACCAGAGTGCCCCTGCTGACTGGCAAGTGACCCTCAATGCAACCTATCTCCTACTTCCAAGGGCACCTTTGCACACAGTTCCTAACTCACTGATTCACTCTTCATCTGGCCACCCTGTGCCCTGTATTGAAGAACCATCAGTGCCCTAAGGGTCCTTCAACCCTTGCAACCTTGACACACCAAGAGGACCCACCGGACTCACCTTGAAGTCCACCTGTGGAGTGCTTTTCCAAGTAGCCCTCTGCAGTGGCCTTGCACCAGCTCCAATTACTTTCAGCAGCTGCTCCCGCCGGAACTGGGAGCCAGTGGAACTTCTCCTGCTTGTCTACAGGGCCCACTGATTACCTCAACATACTTGCAAAAGGAGACATTGGTAAAATCATTGCCTGATTTTATAAAGTATGCATGGTTAAAGTATTTCTCCATTGCTTACTATGGTGTGTAATTACACACATAACTGAGGGATTTTCTAAACTTTAAACATTCATAACGTAAAAAGTAATTACTCAATTTTGATGTTCTTGGTCTTACAAATTTTATACAAATCTGAAGTATGTTTAAAATTGGTCTCAATCTATTGTATTCTTTTTAGTGTGTCTTCTTTTATTGATACTGTGAGTATAACAAATGCTTTTCACTTCTCCAAGCTTAGCCTAACTGCTCCACAAAACTGCCATAAAAATGAGACCATTAGGTGGTATCATTTTTACCTCTGTAAGCCAAAGTGCAGTTGCCTGCACCCACTACACAGTGTGCCAGGCCTGCACACTACATAGAGGGTCAGCCTCATACATTGAGAAAGAGGGACAGGCAGTCAGGCAGGCACGCAGACCACAGAGCTCAGAGGGTGGAGCAATTGGTGAAAAGGAGAGGCAGGCAGGCAGCAGGCATGCAGGGCACAGGGCTGAGAGTGAGGTGAAAGCAGTGTCAAGGAGGGAAAGGGAGGCAGTTGTCATGCAAATGACGTGGCTGAGAGCTCGGAGACGGCGGTGAGATGGAGGGATAGTCCGGCAGCAGGCACGCAGACCTTGGTGCTGAAAGCACAGAGAAGATGTGAGAAGGAGGGACAGGAAGGCAGCAGCCACCCAGAAAACGGGACTGAGAGCACAGAGAAGGTGATGAGAAGGAGGGACAAGTAGACAGCAGGCAAGCAAACCGAGGGGGCTGAGAGCACAGATAAAGCAGTAAGAAGGGACCAGCAGGCACCAGGCACGTAGACCACATTGCTGAGTGGGAGGAAAAAGACAGGCAGGCAGCAGGCATGCTGACTACAGGGCTCAGAAGAAGGGGAAGGCATTGAGAATGAGAGACAGAAAGGCAGCAGGCACTCAGACTACGGGGCTGAGAGCCCAGAGAAAGAGGTGAGAAGTAGGAAAAGGCAGACAGCAGACATGGAGACCATGGGACTGAGAGCCTAGAGAAAGCAGTGAGAAGGAGGGACATGGCAGGCAGCTATTTCACAGATCATGGGGCTGAGATTGAAGAGATAGTGGTGAAAAGGCGGGACAAGCAGACATGCAGACCATGAGCTGGGAGCCCGGAAAAAGCAGTGAGAAAGGGGAACATGCCTGCAGCATTCAACCATACCACGGAGCTTACAGCCTCAAGAAAGAGATGAGATGGAGGGACAGGCAGAATGCAGGCACACAGACAATAGGGCTGAGAGGAAGAACAAAAGTGTTGAGAAGGAGAAACAGGACAGCAGCAGGCATGAAGACCACGGGGCTGAGCAGAAGGAGAAAGTTGTGACAATTAAGGACACGTAGGCACCAGGCACCCAGACCATGGGGCTGAGAGGTAGGAGAAAGCAGTGAGAAGAAGGGACAGTCATGCAGTAGGCATGAAAATAACAGGGCTGAGAGCCCAGAAAAAAAGTGAGAAGGCCAGGCAGGAACCCAACACAAAGACCATGGGGCTGAGAGAGAGAAGAATGCCTGCAAGCCTCAGGCTGAGAAGGAGAAGTTGGAGAGAAACAGGGGCACTCATACAGGAGGCATGGAGAGAAAGGGGCTGAGAGCTCAGAGAAAGCAGTGAAAAGAGGGGACAGACAGGAATCAGGTATACAGACCACCGGGATGAGAGAGAGGAGAAAGCAGTGAAAGGGAGGGACAGACATGCAGCAGGAATGCAGACCAAGGGGTTGTGAGGAAAGAGAAAGTGGTGAGAAGGTGGGAGAGCCAGGCTGAAACCTAGGCTGAGAGACTGGTGAAAGCAAAGAGACGGAAGGACAGGCAGCAGGGACGCAGACCAAGGGCCTTAGGGGAAGCATAAAGTGAAAGAAGAAGGAACAGACAGGCAGCAGGCACGCACACCACGGGGCTGAGAGGGAGGAGAAAGCAGAGAAGGAGGGACAGACAAGCAGCAGGCATGCAGATAATGGAGCTGAGAGGGAGGAGAAAACGGTGAGAAGGAGGGACAGGCAGACAACAGATCACAGGGTTGATCGCCCAGAGAAAGTGGTGAGATGGAGGAACAGGCTGACGGCAGGCACGCATACCGAGGGGCTAGGAGGATGGAGAAAACAATAGTGAGAAAGGACAGGCAGGCACGCAGACTGTTGCGCAAAGAGCCCAGAGAAAGTGGTCCTAAGGAGGGACAGTCAAGCAGAGGTATGCACACAAGGGGGCTGAGAACACTGAGACAGGGGTGAGAAGGAGGCATGGACAGGCAGCACGAATGTAGACAATGGGGCTGAGACCCTGGAGAAGCAGTGAGAAGGAGGGACAAGAAAGATGGCAGGCATGCAGACCATGCAGCTGAAAGGAAGGAGAAAGCTGTAAGGAGGGACAGGCAGGCAGCAGGCATGCAGACCAGTAGATTCAAAGCCTGTAGAAAGCAGTGAGGAGGAATGACAGACAGGCAGCAGACACACAGTCCAAGGGGCTTCAAAGAAGGAGAAAGCAGTGAGTAGGAGGGACAGGCAGGCAGCAGACCCACAAAAACCTGGTCAGAGAGTCCAGCAAAAGCGGTGATAAGGAGGGGCTGGCAGGCAGCAGACATGAACAAACTCAGCTGAGAGCATGGAGAAAAATGTGACAAAGAGGGAAACGCAGACAGCAAACAAACAGACCATGAGCCTTAAAGGAAGGAAAAAGTGAAAGAAGAAGGAACAGACAGGCAGCAGGCATTTCCACTTTGGGACTGAGAGGAAGGAGAAAGTGGTGAGACAGACGGACAGACAGTCATCAGGCACATAGACCACGGGGTTTACAGGAAGGAGAAAAAAGTGAGATGGAGGAGGCAGGCAGCAGGCATGCAGACCATGGAACTGAGAGGGAGGAGAAAGCGGTGAGTAGGAGGGACAGGCAGGCAGCAGGCATGCAGACCGACGGGCTAAGCAGATGGATAAAGCAATGGAAAGGAGGGACAGGCAGGCATGCAGACCATCCTGAGAGACCAGAGAAAGCTGTAACAAGGATGAACAGGCAGGAAGGAGGTAGGCAGAACAAGTGTCTGATAGCACGGATACAGTGGTGAGAATGAGGGACAGGCAGGCATTCAGACCATGGGGTTGAGAGCCCAGAGAAAGCAGTGAGAAGGAGGACAGGAAGGTAGCAGGCAATGAGACCATGGGGCTGAGAGTGAGGTGAAAATGGTGAGAAGCAGGGAAAGACACAAGGCAGGCATGCAAATGATGTGACTGAGAGCCTAGGGAAAGCAGTGAGATGGAAGTACAGTCTGGCAGCAGACACTCACAGCTTGGCTTTGAGAGCACACAGAGAGCAGTGAGAAGGAGGGACAGGCAGGCAGCAGGTATGCAGACAATGGGTCTGGGAGTACAGAGAAAATGGTGAGAAGGAGGCAGAGGCAGGTATGCAGGCCAAGTGGCTACGAGGATGGAGAAAGCAGTGAGAAGGATGGACTGGCAGGCATTTAGACCAAGTGGCTGAGAGGAAAGAGATAGCTATGAGACGGAGGGACAGGCAGGCAGCAGGCTCGCAGTCTTTGGGGCTAAGAGTGAGGAGATAGCGGTGAGAAGGAGGGACAGGCAAGCAATAGACATGCAGACCAAGGGGCTGAAAGCCTGGAGAAAGCAATGAGAAGGAGGGACAGGAAGCTAGCAGGCATGCATACCAATGGGCTGAGAGCCCTGAGAAATGATGAGAAGGAGAGACAAGCAGATAGCAGGCATACAGTCCACGGGGCTGAGAGGAAGGAGAAAGCAGTCAGGAGGGTCAGGCAGGCACAAAGACCATGGAGCTGAGAGCCCAGAAAAAGCAGTGAGAAGGAGAGACAAGCAGATTGCAGGCATACACTCCACGGGGCTGAGAGGAAGGAGAAAGAGGTGAGAAGGAGGGACAAGCAGACACACAGACTACGGGGATGAGAAGAAGAAGAAATCATTGAGAATGAAGAACAGGCAGGCACCCAGACCATGGGGAATAGAGATAGGAGAAAGCAGTAAGAAGGAGGGACAGGCAGCCCGCAGGCACGTAAGCAACAGGGCTGAGAGCCCAGAACAGTGAAAAGAAGGACAGGCAGGCTTCAGACACAAAGACCACAAGGCTGAGAGAGAGGAGAAAGCGGTAAGAAGGAGGGACAGGCAGTCAGCAGGCATGCAGGTCATGGGATGGGAGGTGGGAAAAAGTGGTGACAAACATAGGCAGGCAGCAGGCCTGCTGAGAAAGGGCTGAGAGCCTGGAGAAAGCAGTGGGAAGGAGGGATGGACAGGCAGCAGGCACGCAGACCACGCAGATGAGAGGGAAGAGAAAGCAGTGAAAGGGAGGAACAGACAGCAGCAGGCATACGGACCAAGGGGCTGAGAGGAAGGACAAAGCGGAGATAAAGAGGGACAGGGAGGCAGCAGCCAGGTAGAAACCTGGGCTGAGAGCCTGGAGAAAGCAGTCAGAAGGTGATTCAGGCATACAGACCACAGAGCTGAGAGGAAGGAGAAAACAATGAGAAGGAGAGACAGGCAGGCAGCAAGCATGCAGACCTTGGGGCTGAGAGGGAGGTGAGAGCAATGACATGGAGGGACAGGCAGGCAGCTCAAATGCTGACCACAGGGCTGAGAAGAAGGAGAAAGCAATGAGCATGACAGACAGGAAGGCAGCAGGGATGCAGACTATGGGGCTGTGAGCCTAGAGAAAGAGGTGAGATGGAGGGAAAGGCAGGCAGAACACACGCAGACCACAGGGTTGAGAGACCAGAGAAAGAAGTGAGAAGGAAGAACAGGGAAGGCATCAGACACACAGACCTAGGGATAAATTAATAAAAAGTGGTGCATCATGTTATAATGCAACACTTTTCTTGCGCCCCATTGAGCACCCTTAACGCCACCATGTGTGTGCTCTATTTATGATATGGTGCACCATGGCGCACATTAGGGAACTAACATCATAAATGTTGGTGCTTTGCAGGATTAGCACCAAAAATATTGACACTAATCCTGCAAAGTGACAGGAGACCAATTGAAAACAATGGGAGCCTCATTTTAACACCTGCCTTACGTTGGCATTAAAAATGATGCTTGAAATGGTACAGTGGAATCTCATAGATTCCACTGCACCATTTTTCAGGGCCTCCTAATGCCGGGATGCCCCCTTGAATACATTATGCCTGGCGCAGGCATAATGTAGTGCAACGGTTTACAAAGTGGTGCAATGCGTGCATTGCACCACTTTGTAAATATGATGCTGTGTTTTTAAAAACCTAAGGCCACATCAACGTTAAAAAAATTGTGCTAATGTGGTGCTAGTAGGAGCTAGTGCCTTCTGAAATCTGGGGGAAGGTAAAAGCTGTGAGAAAGAGGGACAGTGAGGCAGCAGGCTTGCGGACCATGGGGCTGAAAGCAAGGAGATAGTGGTGAGAAGGAGGGACAGGCATGCAGCAGGCATGCAGACCATGGGGCTGGGAGCCCAGAGAAAGCAGTGAGACGGAGGGACAGACATACAGTAGTCACCCAATAGGACTGAGAGCCCAAAGAAAGCAGTGAGAAGGAGGTGCAGACAGACAGCAGGCACACAGACCACAGAGCTGGGAAGGGACGAGAAAGTGGTGAGAAGGAGGGACAGGCAGGCATCAGGCATACAGACCAAGGGGATGATTGGAAGTCAAAGCAGTGAGAAGTAGGTACAAGCAGGCTGTAGGCGTGCAGATCACGTGGCTGAGTGGAAGGAGAAAGCAGTGAGAAGGAGGTGTAGGAAAGCAATAGTTTTCTAGCATAGTTACCCCCACTTTTTGCCTGATGTCAATGTGTTTAGACTGTAGTTCATTGGGATCCTGCTAATCAGGACCCCAGGGAGTGTGCTCTCCTCTGTTTGCTGTTAACCTTTTTACACACACAATTGGCATAGTGGTGCACCCATATGGTACTTAGATACCCAGGGCATTAGTACACCACGGGTCCATCTTGGGCTGCAGCATGTATTGTGCCACTCAGGTGGGGCCATACAAACTGGATATGCAGGCCTGCCATTGCAGCCTGAATGGAATGGCACATGCAGCCTTTCACCACCAAACCTGGTCACTGCACTTAGACTTTGTAAGTCAACCCTCTGGTAGACCTTTCAGCCCAAAGGCAAGGTGCATGTCTCTATGTGTGAGGGTACCCCTGCATGAAAAGGGTGACCTCACAGACCAATTCCTGGACTCTGTAAGTGTAGAGAAGCCATCTTAAGGTATGTAATATACGCTGGTCAACACAAGTGGCCCAACTACATCATGGCTTCTCCACACCTAAGCATGTTTGGTATCAAACATGTTGGAATCATGCAACTACACAGATTCCAGTGTTAGTTGCATGATACCATATTTTCTGGGGGCTCCTTAGAGGTTCTTCCAGTTCTGCCTGTGCAGCCTTATGGGATCCAGCTGTCAGCTATGCTGCTGCCCCCACATACTATTTTGCCATCCTGCTGGTGAGCCAGGCTCAGGCCAGAGGCGCAGGACACAGGATTTCCTGCAAGGGAGAGGTGTGACCACCTCCCCTGTGTATTAGGTTTCTAAAGGATGGGGTGGGGTGGTCTCTGAGTGCCACCAGACTGTTTTGAAAGGCACATTTGGTACTCTCCAGTTGCACTACTTCAGCAACCCCTGGTTCCTGCTGTGGCATGAAACCACAAAAAGGACAGGAAAGTGGCCACCCCCCATCAAGCTCCTCCTCCAGAGAGGTGCACAGAGCTCTGCCAGGTGGCCATTTGATTCTGCCATCTTGGGAGTAAGAGGCCCTGGGAGCATGTGACTGGTTAGGCCATGTAGATGACACCCCAGACCCCCTCTAATAGGTGGGTCAGATCAGAGAGTGACCAACACCATTTTAGGGTTGCTTAAGGGTTCCCCTGAGGGTGGGTCCTCAGATTTGTCAAGCAAGACTTCTCCAAGGAACTCTCTGCAAGATATCTTCTACCCCTGGCCTCTGCAAGCACTGCTGGTCTGCTTTGGAACCAAAATATGTCTGCTTCTGGTGGGAAGAATCCCATTGCAACATTGTTTCTATGGATCCTGCAAGAATTCTGCAATATGCAAGGCTGTGCATCCTCCAGGGTCAAAAAGATTTGGTTTGCACCTGGAAGCATGAAGGAATCTCCCTTGGAATGAAGAAGTCACTCTCCTACATCTACAGGCACTTCAATGTCAACCAGCTGGTAGGGTGTGCTGTCCCACAGACATCCGAAGACTCTGCTTCACAGTAAGTGAATCTGTGGCTTCTTCTGGGTCCTGCTTGTTTTGTAACCAACTTGGGAGACTGTGGGCCCCTGATCCTGCCCCTTGATTAGAACACCTGTGCACTGCGACTGTTGCAAGTGCCAAGAATTGTTGACTCTTCCTTCATGAGATCTTCAGGCACCAAGAAGCCCTAGCCTCCAGCACTCAGAAATTCAAAGATCAGACCCTGTCCTGCATTTCCTGTGGCGTGGGACTTCTTTTTGGAAGTGCTGTTAAGGCTTCCTTGTGACCCCCTGTGTCCATCGCCTGTGAGTCATTTGTGGGGCTCAATCAACTTCTTCTGGTCTTCCTGCATGCTGAGGGCCAGTCCTGACTTCCCCTCAAGTGTAGACTCTACTGGACCTTGCTCATCCCCAACACTTTGCAAATACCTCTGTAGTGTGGTCAGTTTTTACGTATTCATTTCGCTTTAGCTTCAGGCTTTAGGCCTTTGTGCACTTTGCCCTGAATATATTTTATTCATTTGCTGACAGCTTAGAGCCTCTGTGCACTTTGTTCTACATGCTTTTTATTAGGCTTTGTACTGTTATTTTTCAAATAGCCAGTTCTACGGTGTTGTTTTTTATTCATATCAGACTGTTTTGCCTACTTCAGCACTTGAGTTCTCCATAACATATTTACTCTGTGCTTCAGTCAAGGATACAGTCTGGTACATTGCCGATAGACGTGGTAGGAGTTTAGACTTGGCATTCCTGCGTAGGGACATTTTGTGATCACGATGACATGTTAGTTATAAAATCACTTCCTTGTCCCAATACACGCAAGAGGGAGATTCCGACCAGGGAACCACAACTAGACGCTGACTGCCTCATTGCAGATGCTGAACCAAGATCACAGGTCTTTGCTCAGGTATGAGGGCTGATGTCTCCACAGTGATTCTGACAGGCAAGCTTGAAGCTTAACATGCTGTGCTCTAAATAGAACAAGCAGAGGGAGAATAGAAACTGTTAGACAATATGATAGCTTTGTTCTTATGTTTTACTCTCCTGGTGACTATTTCAATCCTACTGTGTTGTATCGTTCTGGTTATTGCGGCTCACGCCTTAATATCTAAAATACAGTCGTTTCATTAAAACATTATAAAAAACTTATACTGTCTTTGTCATTTGTATATGAGATCATATTGGAAATAAGAGAGTTGGTTTGGATCTGAGTGACCACGACTTCCCTGAGAAGTTCCAAAGATGTCATGCGCTCGGCTGCCTGAACATTTCTTCCCCGAGGGAGAAATGAGGCACTGCTAGTTAGCCGGAGCAAAAACCGGATTTAGGGTGACAGAGTTCTTTACACGTGGGTCAGACTCAGTCCCCCACACCGTTATCGATCCTGCTGCCTAGAATTCCAGTAGTCTCATTTAGAATAATGAGAGCCCACGCGACATGGCGCCGCCAACGTTTGGTCTGGCTCTAATGTTTAGGTCCGACTGACTCTCTTGGTCTCATATATATTTCGACTCCTCGGTTCCGTATACGGAGACGTCCGTGGGGCTGAGGGTTTCCGCCGCCACGGGATAGGTGCTTCCTATTGCTTAGTGGTTGGTTGTTCAAGCTTGAACTTTAAAAGGAAAACCCCGATATTGGTGTGCCTTCTCTGACCTGGAGCTATTTTTTATAAATGGCGAATCCTAATGTAGTGAATATAGCAATCAATATGCGTCACCCGCTCACAGAACATCTGTTGGCACATGGACTGACGGTCCAGGGGGGTCCAGTCACTTTTGTGGTGGACGCCCATGCAGCCTATAGAACGGAACTTTTTTATTCTTGGGTCGGATTTCCAGCAGTGGATGGGGGTACAAATACTTTTCACGAATACACTGTTGCGAATGTCCCTGGACAATACAGGGCTTACGCTTATTTAGAAATACCTCTATCTTATCAAGAACACCATAATTGGCTTGATGGCGCCCTCCCACACACAATAGCACAAGTTAGGTTAGGTCCGCTGAGTAATGATGGTCCTACCTGGCCTTTATTGGCTACATATACACCTCATCCTGCGGTTGCTCAATTGGCAGTGGTTGAAGTTCGTCGTTTATATACAGACTTAACGGCTACTTATAGACGGTTAGTTCAGTTTGTCATGCAGACACTAAATACGAATGTAGCGCGTGCTGCTCCGGCGCACCCACAGGCAGTGGTTCCGGGTATTAATCCGGCCACTGTACACTCAGTTATGGGTAAAGTACCGGCTAAACGAGAGGAGACTCCATTTTGGCTGGCGCAAAAAATTAATACGCTGGAAGCAGTATTTCCCCATACGGGACCTCAGGATAAACATCGAATTTTGACGATGTGTTTGCTGTATGGGATGGTTCCTCCGGTGGACCTTTGTAATACCTGGGGCACGGTGTTTGCCGCGCTCTACACTACGCACACGGTACACCGACATTAGCTAATCTACCGGACGTGCTTAAGCAGATTCAAGATGAATATGGGGCTGCCCCTGCCTTAGATTTGGGCATGCAGTTGCTGGGCAATTTTGCTACAGTTTCTTCTATTATTTTGAGTAATCTCAAAGGAGAGGCAGTAGCACTAGCAGTGCGAATGAATCTTTGGGATGTTCCGCTGCTTAACCAGGAGCGGGAACTTCCGAAAATAATAGCGGAAACAAATTCTAGTATTGGTCGAGATAGCCTAGGGGCTAGACCACAAAAACCCCAGTTACAGGGTAAAAATAATAAAGATAATGCTAAACAGCAACAACCTGAGGGTTCAAAAAAGCGCTGGGAGAAGAACAGCAAACACCTAAAAAAGATGGTGGGCAGTCTCCGCAACCGGAGACCCCGCAGACTAAGTATAATCTCAGGAATAGGGATACTTTGAAGACGCCTGATAGATATCAATATACTGATACACGCCAATCTCGTTCCTTTCAGGACTCCTCGGAAAAGAGAAGTGAGAGAGGTGGGCGGTCAGAGCGGAGGACGGAGTACGTGAAACCGAGACAGGATTCACAACGCTCGGCGGAGGTTTCTATTAAACAAGAAGAGAAACCGCTGCAACAAAAACAGCAATTTAAAAAGAAAAAAGTGGCAGCAGTCTCAGTTAGACATGCCGCTCAAGAAGAGAGTTCTCTTGACGAACAAGACATGGGCGTTAGCACTGTTAGACAGCGCGGCAGAGGTCACAATAGTTCGCCGGAGTCTTCTAGAGCATCTGGAGGTGAAAGCAACTGATGACTTCATACAAGTCGAGACGGCAGATATGCAAGTCTCTGATCCTGATAGAGTATATGAAGTGACTCTGCGATTGGAAGGGGACATTGACCGTATTATAAACGCCATTTTTTGGGACCATGTGGTAAAATCATATGATGTTCTGCTGGCCGAACAGGATTGGCCACCTGACTTTGTTGGCGTCTGTCCGGTTGGGGAGGAAGTTATTACACCTTCCTTCTCACCTCTTGTTCCAAGGGAACTAGCGGAGTCCTATAGTAAATCATGGGCTCTAGCACAGGCTCCCGCCCTATATAGAAATAACGTGGGGTGGGATAGACAATCACCTTATCATGTAATTCCGATAAAGGGCAAACCTCAGCCACAACCGCAGTATCCTATCAAGTTTGAGGCAAGGGCATTGGTTAGGAAAATTCTTACACAATTGGAGTACCAGGGTGTAATTGAGCCCTGTGTCTCGCCGATGAATAAGCCCTTATTTCCCGTTGCTAAACCGGACCATTCATATAGGATAGTGGTGGATTACAGACATTTGAATAGTCATACACGCACATATGCAATACAGAATTCACATAGCGCAGTGCTTATGAATAATATAGTGCGTAAAAAATACAAAACAACGTTAGATATCTCGAATTGATTTTTCTGCCAGAATATAGCGCCCGAAAGTCGGGACTATACCAGTTTCAGTGCGTTTGGCTCTCAGAAAAAATGTTGTCGTTTGCCTCAGGGGTATAAGAATAGCCCAGGACTGTTTTCGGCTCGTGTAACTGAAATGCTGCATGAGTTCGATGCTCAAGCGTTATCATATGTTGATGACATATATCTGACAGACGATGAGATTCTGCAACATCTAAGGCGTGTATCGCGCATTGTTGTGGGGTTTGCTGATATTGGCTATAAGTTTAATTTTAAGAAATCAAAGATTGCCTTCCTCAGCGTAATTTTCCTGGGATATGAGTTGTCAAGTGAGGGCAAGAGCTTAGCGCCACATTTTTGGGAGAAATGTGCTTTATTGCAGGCTCCTAATACGGTTCGGAAGCTCCAGTCATTGATGGGGTTTCAGAATTTTGGCAGAACTTACATTCCTGATTATGCGACGCGTATAAAACCCTTATACGAGTTGATTCGCCCGAATTTTTCGAGTAGATTTTGGACGATTGAACATACACAAATACTACGAGAGTTACAGAGTGATCTCTTAGCAGTTAAACACTTACACACACAGGACAATAAGACACATTTAGTCAAAAGGGTGATACCTGGGGCTGTTGTGTTTACATATGTCACCTTTAATGAGGGGGACACAGACCTGATTACATACAAGTCTCACTTGTATTCTGCTGCAGAACAACGATTTGCACAGACTGAGAAAATACTCACTGCAGTACAGATGGCTGTTATTAAAGAAAGACCGCTTGCCCAGGGCCAACTCGTCATTGTCGTTTCCCCAATTCCAGCCTTAGAGGCAGTTACAAAAGCGAGTGTTCCGAATTCGAAAGCTTTACACCCGCGATGGATACAATGGGCTACGTCTTTGACAGCCACTGATGTAGATTACGTATTTGACCCTAAACTGCAGACTCAAGAATTTCTTCAATATGAGATGGAATACCCTGTTCCTGCTGGTACGTTGCCTATTGACCAATATCAAGTGGTCATGTATACCGATGGCTCTGCGCAACCAGCGGTTGGGACTAAACAACAGTATTCTGCTGCATGTGCGGTGGTGAGCGGCACTATGGAGGGGGAAGTGTTCTGCCCCCGACATACTTATACTAAAACCATGGGAGATTGCACGGCACAGCTGGCTGAGCTCAAAGCTCTATTGTTAGCATTGGAGCACGCGGATCCGGCGATTTTGACCTTGTTGGTCTGTGACTCCTACTACTGTGTACAGTCTTTCAACGAATATCTACACTATTGGAAGATGAATGGGTTCAGAGATTCTAAAGGCAACACCATTAAACATAAAATGTTGTGGGGTAAGGTTGCGGATCTGAAGGAATCGCTTCCTAACGTCCATGTTGTGCATACACTTGGACAGCAGCGCGTTGGAATACACGTTGCTGGGAATACTTTGGCTGATGAAGCCGCGAAATCGGCAGTGGCTGTCGCCACTGTGGCCGCAGTGACTCGTTCGAGTTCCAAACCAGACACAGAAATTTCGGCTGCCATAAAGGCTACGGCTGATGGCACGCCCTTTCCTAAAGGACTTCTTCTAAATATAGTTACTGCTTGAATGGTGCACTGAATGCTACTGTTACAATTCCAGGCATTGGTGTACGTGAAATTCCCAATAAAATTGAGAGATCTCGATTAATTTCTGCAGCACATGAGGGGGTGGCTTCTGCACATGCTGGGGTGGCTGCCACAATTTCACTTTTACAGGCTCGTTACTGGTGGCCTGGTCTCTATAAAGAGACGAAGCAATATGTCCTTTGTTGTGACGTTTGTCAACAAATTAAAGCGTCGTCGGCTAGACGCCCGCAGCAGACGCCCCTTCTGATTTCAAATAAACCATTACAGTGTGTGTACTTGGATCATTGTGGTCCGCTGACACCAGATAGTGCATACAAATATATATTGGTTGCTGTAGATTCGTGCTCCAGATTTGTGTGGGTATGGCCACAACGCTCGGCTGACGCTCGAACTGTTATTAAAGATTTGCGCATCTTTGTCGATACATTTGCTGTTGCGGCTTTTCATTCGGACCAGGGCCCTGCTTTTGCCTCTAAGGCATTCAGGGACACCATGGCTTCGTTGGGGGTCCAACTCCAATTCTCGTCTCCATTTCATCCCGAGGGAAATTCTGTCGTGGAGCGTTTAAATCGTGATTTAAAGCAGTCCTTAACGGCCAGGGTTATAGGTATGGGTCGTGGTTGGCTAGCCCACCTATATGGAGTACAGAGAGCACTTAATAACTTGCCTAGAAGGTCACTGGGGGGTCGTACTTCATATGAGTGCCTGTTTGGAACACAAATGTACGTTCCTGATCTAGATGGTCCTGGTGTGGAGGCGGCAGATACGCCCTTTGACATTAATGATCGTGTCACTGTTTTGCAGGATTTACAACAATTCCGTGAAGATAACTCTTCTGCCAGTGCTGCCTCCTCAGGAATTAAGGATGAGCCAGTAACACCTACTGGTTGGATACCCAGGATTGGGGATCTAGTGCGTGAAAAGGTCGCAGTTCAAAAATAATTTGGTCCTTCTTATCGAGCACCTGTCCCTGTGTTAGGGGTAAGCGGCACGAGAACTGTGATTTTACCGCCGCTGCGAGGGGCCAAAGGAAATCGCTTTGTTTCCATTGATAATGTCAAGTTACAACATGTGGCCGATTCTGCACAGCAGACCAAGAGGGACACCCAGTAGTTCCGCAATCCCTCTCACTACTGGGGAAGAAGTCCCACTGCAGGTGATTTTCACCGACACTGTTTGCTCTCCGAGCTTGGGGAGAGTGGATGATGATCGTGCGATTGTTCCACCGACGATGATTAATATGGAATCTTTTGATCAACTTGCTGTAGGTTCTACTGATGTTTCTGAACATGTGGTTTATAGCGTGCCAAGGCGAGAGCCTCCATCTGCTTCTTTGTTCACAGTTGCACCTTTTGCTAGAACTGCCTCTGGCTGCTTCAACGACGTTGATAATGATGTGTCCGGCTCCTCGTCCTCGATGTCTTCTGTCCACGGTCCACGACGACTGCTGGGTTGGCTTAAACGCACATATTTTGTTTTTCCTTGGAACTATTTGTGGCTGTTTTTGGCCGTGATGACTCTTTTATTATGGTTGGGATTTGTGGTTACTTTTTTTCTGATAATACATGGTCATTTTCTTCCTGATCGATCTGACATTGAGCACGTGGAGACTGTGTTAAAACCGCATTTTTCGTCTCATATGGTCCGAAGAGACTTGTCCACTGTAAACATTTCTGCAATACCAATTCCGGATGGGATTGTGTGGGATAAAGAAATGTTTGATATATATGGTCCCACTGAATTGATTCAAATACCGTATGTCCTCAAGTTATCAATGAATGATATAGTTATACCTGGCATTGTTTCTGATGATTGGGATGTGAAGACAGTGGATTCTATGCTAACAGATTTGCAATATTATAATGTCTATGACGATGAAGATGCTTACCAATTTAGAGATAATCATGGTGACATATTTTGGACACGACTTTATTCATAAAGCTAGTAGCCCTAAGTCCAAGTTTAATTATGTGCAATGGGAACATTGCTCGACTCCTCCACAAGGGAGTTCGAAAACGTATTATGATAAATTTGCATATTTTTCTGGGCATGATCAACGAAATGCTAAGTCTTACTATTTTAAAGTTGCCCCGTATTCTAATAAGCAAATGTTGTTGACCGATACTAAATTACTGTATTCAAATTTGTTTGTATCTAAACTTTCGGTCGAGGGGTATGAATACTGGTTTAAAACTGTTGATTTGAAAAGTGTTTGGGGTTCGAAAAATTGGCAAATGCAAGGCAGGGACACGTTATTTAGAGCATGTATTATCCTTGTGCAGATGATTTTCCTCAATGACACAGTACAACAGACTAGCTGTTTGGGCTTAGCGACAATTAAGGAGTTGACTTTGCCTAGTATACCTGTCCCTTCTAAATTAAAAAATTGGCAGCACTATGTGAATGCTACTTTTAGTGAATTTACACATTGGGTCCAGAATGGTACGCTTAACATTTCATCGTTACATCCAGGCGGGTGGTTATTATGGCCTGTAGACACTAATGTGTGTCATCAACGTTTTGTCACCTCTTCAGGGGGGTTCAGGACTAGTAGGGCAGACCCTCGTTACGTTTCACCAGAACATGCTGATATTATAACTACATACAGTGTGGGGAAGCTTTGTCAGCAATGGTTGAAGTCATCCACGCTGGATGCAGTTAAGTCACATCTCACGTTACTGTCTAATGATACTGATTTACAAGATTTTTTGTCGGGTCCCAAAGTACCACGGAAGAAAAGGTTATTATACGAAGTTTATAATGAGATTTGGAAGCTTTCACAACAAGAGGCTGCAGCCCGGTTGAGCCAGATTGATCAGGAAAACCTGATGCAGACTTTGTCTGTTGTTGATAATGGCATGCATACCCTTTCTGACCGTGTTTACACGATTGACAGCATTGTTTCCTCTGCCATTGACATTATTAAATCGGACATGTCTTCTTTATATCATGGGCAGAGTCAGATGCGGTCCATCATGCAGCTGGGTTGGACTCTTCAGACCTTGAAGGCGGGTCGCGTTCCATGGCAGCACGTTCGTGCCAGAGAGATCTTTATCTCTTTTAATTTGACTCGTCAGCAACAACTGATGGCTAAAAAGGAAGCGACATATGTTATGTTGAATATTGAGAAATTAGAGAAACTGCCTTTCACGGTGGCTGAGATTCCGTCAGCTGAGTGGTTGATTCATGGGGTTATTAATTTGCCTATCTCCACTCTGCAATTTACTTCTTGTTTGAAGCACATTCCGGTGGGTAGATATGAACTATTGGGAGACAGTTACATACACGAGGTGTGGGAGCTTCCCTTTCAGTACAGATGTGTTAATGGTTTGAGGGAGGTTTTTCTTAGCGGCAGCGAATGCGAAGCTTCTGTCAGCCACTCAATGGTTTGTAAACAGCTGTCCTTGCACGGGGCGTGTAACGCTTCGATTGCTAACTTAGCTTGTTATCTGAAGGGAGTTCCAGTCCCGGTTATTAAAAACACTTTCCAGGTGCTTTCTAACGGCAGTTACATTGTTCTTAACAGTGAACGCTGCTGTGGCATGCGTGCCGGAATAGTTTACATCGTCGTTGTCAACAAGGCCGTTACGTGCTGCGGGAATGTGTTGTTTCCCCCCACTCAAATTAGGGAGGTAGCGGACATCTGGCCTCATATTGCTACTTCCAAGGTTGATTTCGACAAGTTGAGTCGGCTAAAAGCTTTATTGTTTCAAAAGCATATGGCCCTTACATCTGCTAGCGAGACCTACGCACTTCAGGTGGCAAGGTCATCGGCGGAGATACAGTCCCTTTTGAATACTAACTTTCCAAGTCACTTCGGTGAACTTGTGGGACGTATATTTAAAGCATCCAGCACTGCTGGTATTGCACATTTTTTCAAAGCCGTTGGTGTTGGTTTTACTCACACCTTCTCTTCCATATTCGGTTTGATACCTTCGGATTGTTTTTTTTTTTTTCCTACGAAATTGACACTAAATTGAATTTGGCTTTATGGTCACATGTTTCCTAAATTTATGACTTTGTTGTCTTCTCACCTTGTCGAAATAATTGATTTTATGTAATGTTTATATTTGGGGCATCCTTTTATATTATTGGAACCACTTGCTACCGACAAGGGGAGGGTGTAGTGTGGTCAGTTTTTACGTATTCATTGCGCTTTAGCTTCAGGCTTTAGGCCTTTGTGCACTTTGCCCTGAATATATTTTATTCATTTGCTGACAGCTTAGAGCCTCTGTGCACTTTGCTCTACATGCTTTTTATTAGGCTTCGTACTATTATTTTTCAAAATAGCCAGTTCTACGGTGTTGTTTTTTATTCATATCACACTGTTTTGCCTACTTCAGCACTGGAGTTCTCCATAACATATTTACTCTGTGCTTCAGTCAAGGATACAGTCTGGTACATTGCCGATAGACGTGGTAGGAGTTTAGACTTGGCATTCCTGCGTAGGGACATTTTGTGATCACGATGACATGTTAGTTATAAAATCACTTCCTTGTCCCAATACACGCAAGAAGGAGATTCCGACCAGGGAACCACAACTAGACGCTGACTGCCTCGTTGCAGATGCTGAACCAAGATCACAGGTCTTTGCTCAGGTATGAGGGCTGATGTCTCCACAGTGATTCTGACAGGCAAGCTAGAAGCTTAACATGCTGTGCTCTAAATAGAACAAGCAGAGGGAGAATAGAAACTGTTAGACAATATGATAGCTTTGTTCTTATGTTTTACTCTCCTGGTGACTATTTCAATCCTACTGTGTTGTATCGTTCTGGTTATTGCGGCTCACGCCTTAATATCTAAAATACAGTCGTTTTATTAAAACATTTTTTAAAACTTATACTGTCTTTGTCATTTGTATATGAGATCATATTGGAAATAAGAGAGTTGGTTTGGATCTGAGTGACCACGACTTCCCTGAGAAGTTCCAAAGATGTCATGCGCTCGGCTGCCTAATCATTTCTTCCCCGAGGGAGAAATGAGGCACTGCTAGTTAGCCGGAGCAAAAACCGGATTTAGGGTGACAGAGTTCTTTACACGTGGGTCAGACTCAGTCCCCCACACCGTTATCGATCCTGCTGCCTAGAAATCCAGTAGTCTCATTTAGAATAATGAGAGCCCACGCAACACCTCTTCAGCTCCTGCTTGCATTTGCCAGTGCTTGTTGGTAATGTGGCTGGTCACTGACCCTCCTACAATCCGGAGACTGTCTAGGGACAGCTCATAGGTGACTCCTGGGATCTTCTGCAGCTCTTGGACCCACAACTGGGCCTCTTCTTCCACTGACTTGCAGGAACTCCTTCAGGAGGGTGGGTATTGCCACATGCACTACCTGTGTACCTCCACGGGTGCTGGACTCTGACCCCTTCCTTCGCAGGTCCTGCATGTCTGGAATCCATCCCTGGGTTCCACCAGCCTGGTTCATGGGTCACAACAGCAGCTTGACAATCCAAGTCATACACTGACTTCAGAGAAAGTCCCTTCTGCCCCTGCATCAGAGTCCTTGGTGTAGGTACTCCTGTTTTCTGGGTATCCTGGGATCATGGGCTAGGGGCACTCTTTAACCTTCCTCTTGTCTGCTGGTTTCCTCATGGTCCACTTGGAAGAGTCCTGAATCACTCAAATTCCAACCAGTACTCTATGTGATAGCCTATGGGACAAATGGTGGGTAAAACTTCCTTGCACCTCGTTGCTGGGGACACGTACCATACTTACCTCTGGTGTTTCTATCTAACCCCAGCCCCTAGCTAACTACTGCAAGTACCTTGATTGGGCTCACTATTTCATATTACACTTTTTCAGTATACGGTTTCGCCCTCCCAGAGGGCCCTGATATTTTTATGCTATTTTTTATCGTTATTTTGTGTGTACATATCTCCAAAGTGAGATATACCAATGCTAGTCTAGTAATTGTGCTGTAATAAAGCATCCTTTATTTTTGCAAAACTTGTGTGGTTCTTTCTTGCGAGTGACTTATTTTCTGACTGCTGTGGTATTGCAAATGCTTTAGAATCCTCCTGGATATGCTTCAGCTGCTCGCCTAAGCAACGCCTAGAGAACTTTTGCCATCTGGACACCTATTTGTAGGAGGCTGGTTTGATTTGTAGTGGGCAAGCTCTTACCTCCACCAAAGTTGGACAGCTGGACCTTAGGGTCGTTGGGACCACTTCAGTCCACCACCTGTGTTGCTGGATCCATGCACTTTATCAGGAGAGGGGACCTACGCCACCAGTCATCACTGCAGAAGGGAGCCTGAGGAAGTCAAATCAAATCAAAAAACATGTATAAAGCGCGCTACTCACCCGTGAGGGTCTCAAGGCGCTAGGGGGAGGGGGTTACTGCTGCTCGAAGAGCCAGGTCTTGAGCTGCCTCCGGAATGCGAGGTGGTCCTTAGGTTGGTGGGGGGGGAATTCCATGTCTTGGCCGCCAGGTAGGAGAAGGATTTCCCACCTGCCGTGGTGCAGCGGATGCGAGGGACGGCGGCGAGTGCGAGGTTGATGGAGAGAAGTTGACGGGTGGGCGTGTAGAAACTGAGGTGACGGTTGAGGTATTCGGGTCCCTTGTTGTGGAGGGCTTTGTGTGCGTGGGTGAAGAGCCGGAAGGTGATCCTTTTGTTGACGGGAAGCCAGTGCAGGTGTCTCAGGTGGGCGGAGATGTGGCTGTTGCGGGGTATGTCGAGGACGAGGCGGGCAGAGGCGTTTTGTATTCGCTGCAGACGCTTCTGGAGTTTAGCGGTGGTTCCTGCGTATAGGGTGTTTCTGTAGTCCAGGCGGCTCGTGACGAGGGTGTGGGTCACAGTCTTTCTGGTGTTGGCGGGGATCCAGCGGAAGATCTTTCGGAGCATGCGGAGGGTGATGAAGCAGGAAGATGATACGGCGTTGACTTGTTTGGTCATGGTGAGAAGCGGGTCCAGGATGAATCCGAGGTTGCGTGCGTGGTCGGAGGGGGTTGGTGCGGTGCCTAGGGCCGTGGGCCGCCAAGAGTCGTCCCAGGCGGACGGGGTGTTTCCGAGGATGAGGACTTCCGTTTTTTCTGATTTCAGTTTCAGACGGCTGAGTTTCATCCATTCAGCGACGTCTTTCATTCCATCTTGTAGGTTGGTCTTGGCGCCAGTGGGGTCCTTGGTGAGGGAAAGTATCAGCTGAGTGTCGTCGGCGTAGGAGGTGATGTTGATGTTGTGTTTGCGTATGATGTCGGCGAGGGGGCTCATGTAGACATTGAAGAGAGTCGGGCTGAGCGAGGAGCCTTGTGGGACGCCGCAGATGATCTTGTGGGGTCTGAGCGGAACGGAGGGAGGTAGACTCTTTGGGAGCGGTTAGAGAGGTAAGAGGAGATCCAGTCAAGGGCCAGTCCTTGGATACCGGTGGAGCGCAGGCGGGATGTTAGGGTTCGGTGGCAGACGGTGTCGAAGGCAGCCGATAGGTCGAGGAGGATGAGGGCGACTGTTTCTCCATTGTCCATCAGAGTTCTGATGTCATCTGTGACTGAGATGAGGGCGGTTTCTGTGCTGTGATTGGCTCGGAATCCGGACTGAGAGGGGTCGAGTAGGTTGTTGTCTTCAAGGAAGTTGGTAAGTTGCTTGTTGACGGTCTTCTCTATGACTTTGGCAGGGAAGGGGAGGAGCGAGATAGGGCGGAAGTTCTTCAGGTCGCTGGGGTCCGCCGTAGGTTTCTTCAGTAGGGCGTTGACTTCTGCGTGTTTCCAGCTCTCGGGGAATGTGGCAGAAGCAAACGAGCTGTTGATGATGGTCTGGAGATGCGGGGCGATGATGTCGTCGGCTTTGTTGAAGATGAAGTGTGGACAGGGGTCCAAGGGGGCACCGGAGTGGATGGAGTTCATGGTAGCTTTGGTCTCCTCCGTGCTGATGTGAGTCCAGGCGTTGAGGGTGATGGCTGGGATTGTAGGTTCTGTGGTGGTTGGCTGGGTCTGGTGTCTGAAGCTGTCGTGTAGGTCGGTGATCTCACGATGGAAGAAGGTGGCGAGGGAGTTGCAGAGGTCTTGTGAGGGCATGATGGCGTTGGAGTTGGCGTTAGGATTGGAGAGCTCTTTGACAATGTTGAAGAGTTCTTTGCTGTTGTGAGTGTTCTTGTCCAGTCTGTCTGTGAAGGAAGTTCTTTTGGTGGCGCGGATCAGTTGGTGGTGTTCGCGGGTGGCGTTTTTGAGGGCAGACATGTTTTCTGCGATGTGGTCCTTGCGCCAGGCTTTCTCGATGGTACGGCAGTTTTTTTTTGATTCCTTGAGGGTGTCTGTGAACCATTGAGGTTTCCTGGTGCTGGTCTGTCTTGGGAGGCATCTGAGGGGTATGAGGTTGTCCGCGCAGTTGGTGATCCAATGAGTGAGGCTGAGGTCTGCGTTGTTGGGGTCGGTGGAGAAGGTGGGTTGGTTGTCGCTGAGGGTGGAGAGAAGCTGTTCCGTGGGGATTTTGTTCCAATGTCTGCGTGGGATGGGTTGTGTGCGGAGGTGGAGAGTCTCGCATCTGAAGGTGAAGTGGACACATCTGTGGTCGGTCCAGTGTATTACGGAGGAGTGGCTGAAGGATACGTGGTTGCTGGTGGAGAAGATGGGGTCGAGCGTGTGTCCGGCGATGTGGGTGGGGGTGTTCACCAGTTGCTTGGGACCGAGGTTGTCGAGCAGGGCGGTGGTGTTGGGGTCGTTGTTCTGTTCCAGGTGGAAGTTGAGGTCACCGAGGAGGATGTAGTCCGGCGAGGCAAGGGCGTGCGGGGAGATGAAGTCAGCGATGGATTCGCTGAAGAGGGCGCGTGGTCCAGGGGGTCTGTAGATGAGAGTTCCTCTGAGGGTGGTCCTGGGGTGGGTGTGGATCTGGAAGTGCAAGTGTTCGGCGGGGAGGGGGGTGTCTTCGGTGGAGGTGGTGACGTTGATGGAGTCCTTGAAGACGATGGCGATTCCTCCACCGACTTGGTTGGTGCAGTCTCTCCTGGTGATCTTGTAGCCGTCGGGGATGGCTATGGCGATGTCGGGGGCCGAGGAGGCGTTCATCCAGGTCTCAGTGATGAATGTGACGTCCGGTGGAGTCCTGGAGGTCCCATAGTTCAATGGCGTGCTTGTGGACAGAGCGTGCGTTGATCAGGATGCATTTGAGGTGGTTGTTGGCACGTGGGCTGGCGGGCGGGGTGGAGTCGTGGTGAAAGGTGAGTTTGCAGGTGCGGCATGCGAAGGGTCCATGGGTGCGTTTAGGGTTGGCTTGGAAGCAGGTTCTGGAGCGCCCCGGGTTGAAAGCGTGGAGGGAGTTGGGGTCGTAGTGGTGCTGTGGGGTTTGGGAGTGCTGGGGGCCAGGGGTCGTGGCGCTGGGCACGGTCCAGCCACGGACGGGCGCAGACGGGCTTGTCTTTGGCGCGGCCGCGATAAGAGGAAGGAGGGGGGGAGGAGGGGTCAGCTGGGGGCGGGAGGGGGGGCGACGAATGGGAGTGGGGGGGCAGGGCCGAGCAGGAGGTGGCGGCGGGAAAGCGGAGGGTGGGGGGGTCAGGTAGAGGGGAAGGGAGAAAAGATAGGAAAGGGGGGATTACAGAGGAGGAGAGGAGTCAGGAGGAACAGAAGAGGAGGAGAGAGAAGAGTCAAGAGAGAAGAGAGAAGAGTCAAGAAGAAGAGGAGAGACCAGAGAAGCAGAGGAGGGAAGCGTCCAGAAGATGAGGAGAAGGCCACAGAGGAAGAAAAGGAACACGCAGAGAAGAGTACAGAAGAAGAAAAGAACACGCAGGACGGGGTGCAGAGGAGAAAAGAAGAACACAGATGAAGAGCAAAGCAGGAAGAGAACGCGGTGAGGAAGAGGAGAAAAGAAGAACACAGATGAAGAGCAAAGCAGGAAGAGAACGCAGTGAGGAAGAGGAGAAAAGAAGAACACAGATGAAGAGCAAAGCAGGAAGAGAACGCGATGAAGCAGGGAAGCGAAGGGAAGAGAACGCGGTGATGAAGCAGGGAAGCGACTCCATCACTTCAAGGGAGATTCCTTTATTCTTCTGGTGCAGGTTGAAGACTGGTTGCCCGCTGAGAATGCACAACCTGGAAACAGTTGCAGTTGCTGGCAGGAGCTGAAGATACACTGTTGCAGAAGTCATCTTGGCTTCTTTGTTGCAGTTTGTAGAATTCCTTGAGGATCCAGATTCAGTAAGAAGGTGAAGTAAAGGATTCAAAGGATTCCTGCTGGAGTCTTGCAATCCGAATCTGAGGAAATACCCAGAAGAGAGACTCTAAATAGCCCTGAAAGGGGGATTGGTCAGCTACACAGGTAAGCACTTATCAGGGGAGGGCTCTGATGTCACCTGCTGGCACTGGCCACTCAGATGCTCACAGAGTGTCTCACCACCTTGGAATCCAAGATGGCAAAACCCAGGGACCTTCTCGAGGAGCTCTGGGCTGAGTGGTCACTCCCCTTTCCTTTGTCCAGTTTTGCGCTAGAGCAGGGACTTGATTATGCAAGGAGGGCACCATTTGTGCCCTTCAAAGAATTTCCAGAGACTCTGGGAGGCTACCTCTATCAAGCCTGTAACACATATTTCCAAAGGGAGAGGGTATAACACCCCTCTCCCAGAGGAAATCCTTTGTTCTGCCTTCCTGGGCTCGAGCTGCTTGAGCAACAGAAGGGCAGAAACTGTCTGTGAGGTGGCAGCAACTGGGGATGCCTGGGAAACCTCAGAAGGCTGGTATGGCAATAATGGGGGGTCCACTATGGAGCCCCCAGAGTGCATGGAATCATACAACCAATGCTTGCAAAAGCATTGGGGTATAATTCCAACATGTTTGATACCAAACATGCCTATGTTCAGAGTTACCTTTATGTAGCTGGACATAGGGAGTGACCTATTTCCAGTACACATGTAAAATGGCGTCCCTGCACTCAGTCTGGGAAAATGCTCCTGGAGGTCGTGGGGGCACCTCCGCTAGTGCAGGGGTGCACTCACACACAGGTACTCTCTGCACCCTGCCCTCGGGGCTGGAGGCCCTGCCATAGCGATGACTTATAAGTTACCTGGTGCAGTGTAAGTGGCAGTGAAAGGGTGCATACACCTTTTCACTCTGGCTGCCATTGCAGTCCTATAGAAGACTTTGCGTGGGCTCCCTGTGGATGGCAAAAGACATGCTGCAGCCCATAGGGATCCCCTGGAACTCCAATGCCCTGGGTAGCTAGGCATCATATATTAAGGACTTATAAGGGGGCACCAGAATGCCAATTGTGGGTGAAATACTGAATTACCAGTATCCTACGGCCATAATTTAAGGGAGAGAGCATAACTACTGGGGTCCTGATTAGCAGGATCCCTGTAGACACAGTCAAACACACTGACAAACAGGCCCAAAGTGGGGGTGACCATGATAGAAAGAGGACACTTTCCTACATGTAGATCAAATGGCTGAGAGGGAGGTGAAAGCAGTGACTAGGAGGGACAGGCAGGCAGCAGGCATGCAGACCATGGGGCTGAGAGGGAAAAGAAAGCGGTAAGAAGGAAGGACAAGCATGCAGCAGGCACGCAGACCATGGGGCTGAGTGCCTGGAGAAAGCAGTGAGAAGGAGAGTCAGGCATGCAGTCAGTATGCGGACCAAGGAGCTGAGAGGAACGAGAATGCTCTGAGAAGGAGTGACAGGCAGGCAGCAGCCTCACAGACCATGGCACTGAGGGGAGGACAAAGCAGTGAGAAGGCAGGACAGGCAGGAAGCTGGTACGCTGAACACGTGGCTGAGAAAAAGTAGAAAGCAGTGACAATGAGATACAGGAAGGCAGCAGGCATTCAGACTATTGGGCTGAGGGCCCAGAGAAAGAGATGAGAAGGAGGTACAGGGAAAGCAGCAGGCACGTAGGCCAAGTGACTGAGAGTAAGGAGAAAACTGTGAGAAGGACAGACAGGTAGGCATCAGGCTCTCAGACCATGGACTGAGTGCAAGGAGATAGTGTTGAGAAGGAGGAACAGGCAGGTTGCATGCATAAAGGATATAGGGCTGAGAGGGAAAATATAATGTGAGAAGGAAGGACAAGCAGGCAGACGGCTCACAGAGCATGGGGCTGAGAGGGAGCACAAAGCAGTGAGAAGGCACAACAGGCAGGGAGCTGGAACGCTGACCACGTGACTGAGAAGGAGAAAGCAGTGAAAATGGAGACAGGAAGGCAGTAGGCATGCAGACTATGGGGCTGAGAGGCCAGAGAAAGAGGTAAGAAGGAGGAAAAGGCAGATAGCAGGCACATACGCCATGGGGCTGAGAAGAAGAAGAATGCTGTGAGAAGGAGGGACAGGCAGGCAGCAGGCATGTACAAATACAGGCTGAGAACCAGGAGAAAGTGGTGACAAAGAGGGAAAGGCAGGTAGCAGGCACACAGACCATGAGCCTAAAAGGAAGATGAAAGTGAAAGTACGAGGGCCAGGCATGCATTAGGCACACAGAACACAAGGATGAGCGGAAGGAGAAAGCAATCGGAAGAAGGGGTAGGCAAACAGCAGGCACACAGACCAGCGGTCTGAGAGCCCAGAGAACGCAGTGGGAAGGAGGCAAAGGCAAATATCAGGCACACAGTCCACAGGGCTGAGAGGAATGAGAAAGCAGTAAGAGGGATCCTGCTAGCCAGGACCCCAGTGCTCATAAAGTGTGCCCTGTATGTGTTCCCTGTGTGGTGCCTAACTGTAACCAGAACCTGCTAACCAGAACCTCAGTGTTTATGCTCTCGCTGCTTTTTAAATTATCACTGCAGGCTAGTGACCATCTTCACCAATTCTGATTGGCACACTGTAACACCCTTATAATTCCTTAGTATATGGTACCTATGTACCCAGAGTATTGGGGTTCCAGGAGATCCCTATGGGCTGCAGCATTTCTTTTGCCACCCATAGGGAGCTCAGACAATTCTTACACAGGACTGCCACTGCAGCCTGAGTGAAATAACGTCCACGTTATTTCACAGCCATTTTACACTGCACTTAAGTAACTTATAAGTCACCTACATGACTAACCCTCACTTAGTGAAGGTTAGGTGCAAAGTTACTAAGTGTGAGGGCACAATGGCACAAGCCAAGGTGCTCCCACATTGTTCAGGGCAATTTCCCCGGACTTTGTGAGTGCGGGGACACCATTACACGTGTGAACTACATATAGGTCAATACCTATGTGTAGTTTCACAATGGTAACTCCGAACATGGCCATGTAACATGTCTAGGATCATAGAATTGTCACCCCAATACCATTCTGGTATTGGGGGACAATTCCATGCATCCCCGGGTCTCCAGCATGGACCCCGGGTATTGCCAAACTAGCTCTCTGGGGTTTTCTCTGCAGCTACTGCTGCTGCCAACCCTCAGACAGGTTTCTGCCCCCCTGGGGCCTGGGCAGCCCAGTCCCAGGAAGGCAGAACAAAGGAATTCTTCTGAGAGAGGGTGTTACACCCTCTCCCTTTAGAAATAGGTGTTAAATGCCTGGGAGGAGTAGCCTCTCCTGGACTCTGGAAATGTTTTGAGGGGCACAGATGGTGCCCTCCTTGCATAAACCAGTCTACACCGGTTCAGGAAGCCCCCAGCCCCTGCTCTGGTGCGAAACTGGACAAAGGAAAGGGGAGTGACCACTCCCCTGTCCATCACACCCCAGGGGTGGAGCCCAGATCTCCTCCAGTGTATCCCAGACCTCTGCCATCTTGAATGCAGAGGTGTGAAGGAACAATGCAGACCTCTGAGTGGCCAGTACCAGCAGGTGACGTCAGAGACCCCTCTGATAGGCTCTTACCTGGTTAGGTAGCCAATCCTCCTCTGAGGGCTATTTTTGGTCTCTCCTGTGGGTTTCTCGTCAGATAACAAATGTAAGAGCTCACCAGAGTTCCTCTGCACTTCCCTCTTCGACTTCTGCAAAGGATGAACCGCTGACTGCTCCAAGACACCTGCAAAACCGCAACAAAGTAGCAAGAAGACTACCAGCAACATTGTAGTGCCTAATCCTGCTGGCTTTCTCGACTGTTTACTGGTGGTGCATGCTCTGAGGGTTGTCTGCCTTCACCCTGCACTGGAAGCCAAGAAGAAATCTCCTGTGGGTTGACAGAATCTTCCCTCTGCTAATGCAGGCACCAAACTTTTGCATCACCGGTCCTCTGGGTCCCCTCTCATCTTGACGAGCGTGGTCCCTGGAACACAGTAGCTGGATCCAAGTGACCCGACAGTCCAGTGGTCCTTCTGTCCAAATTTGGTGGAGGTAAGTCCTTGCCTCCCCACGCCAGACAGTAATCCTGTGTACTGAGTGAACTGCAGCTGCTAGGACTTCTGTGCACTTTTGCAAGACTTCCTTCGTGCACAGCTCAGCCCAGGTCCCCAGCACTCCGTCCTGCATTGTCCAACTTGCTGAGTTGAACTCCAACTTCGTGGGATCCTCTTTTGTTGTGCTGAGATGACTGCCATGCTCAGATTTTCTGAATGCCTGTTCAGGTGCTTCTGCAGGTGCTGCCTGCTTCTGCTCGGGCTCTCTCTATTGCTGAGTGCCCCCTATGTCTCCTCCTCCAAAGGGGGACCTCCTGGTCCTTCCTGGGCTCTGGTAGCACCTAAAACCTTCAACAGCGACTCTTGCAGCTAGGAAGGCTTGTTTGTGGTCTTTCTGTGTAGAAACAACTCTGCATCCTCCAGCACACCGTGGGACATCTTCTGACCAAAGTAGAAGTTCCTGGCACCTTCCGTTGTTGCAGAATCTTCAGCTTCTTCCACCGAGAGGCAGCACTACACGTGATTTAGTGGGATCCTGCCCCCCTGGACACTTGTGTGACTCTTGGACTTGGTCCCCTTCCTTTGTAGGTCCTCAGATCCAGGAATCTGTTTTCAGTGCTTTGCAGTCAGTTGTTGTCTTTGCAGAATCCACTATCTCAACTTTACTGTCTTTCTGGGGTAGAAGGGTAACTTTACTCCTACTTTTCAGGGTCTTGGGGTGGGGTATCTTGGACAACCTTGGTGTTTTCTTACACTCCCAGCAACCCTCTACACACTACACTAGGCCTGGGGTCAATTCGTGGTTCGCATTCCACTTTTGGAGTATGTGGTTTGTGTTGCCCCTAGGCCGATTTTCTCCTATTGCATTCTATTGCGTTCTACAGTGTTTGCACTACTTTTCTAAGTGTTTTACTTACCTGATTTTGTTTTGTGTGTACATTTTGTGTATTTTGCTTACCTCGTAAGGGAGTATATCCTCTAAGATACTTTTGGCATATTGTCACTATAATAAAGTACCTTTATTTTTAGTAACTCTGAGTATTGTGTTTCTTGTGATACAGTGCTATATGATATAAGTGGTATAGTAGGAGCTTTGCATGTCTCCTGGTTCAGCCTAAGCTAGAACACTACTAATCTACTAATAAGGGATAACTGGACCTGGAACAAGGTGTAAGTACCATAAGGTGCCCACTACAAGCCAGGCCAGCCTCCTACATTTGGTGGTGCAGCAGTGGGCTAAGTACTTGTAACTGCTTTACTACTTTGTCATTGGCGCTTTTCTTAAGAAAAACATGTACCAGATACTTCAGATTATATACACAGTAACTTAAACAGTTTAACTTTCCTTCTCTAAAATGTTCTAAAACATTTCTGTTAAGTTTCTGAAAACTTTCAAACGTTTTCAAAAGTTTGAAAAAGTTTTTCTCTGTTCCTTTAAAAGTTCCATAAACTTTTTTCTCTCTCTGTCCTAAACCTTTTCTGTCATGTCTGCAGTAGAGCTTACTCCCACAGTTGTCCAGGCAACACTTGTGAATCTAAACTTTAAAAGTTTGAGGGGTCTCTGCATTGTAAGAGGTTTAGCAATTGTTAAGACTCCTACAAAAGATCTTCTCCTTAGCCTTCTCCTAGAAAATGACCAGAACCAGTCTGGCCCATCCCAGGACCAGGAGGTAGAGGAGGGGGGTACCCATCCAGACTCAGAGGAGTCTCCTGAGGATGCTGGGGAGGGTTCTTCCAAGGACCTGTCAGCTAACAGGCCACCTAGTGACACTAGTGGTGGGAGGGTTCACACATTAGTAGGGCACCTTTCAATCCTAAAGGCCAGGTTACTAGGGTCCAGTCAGGTAGGGACAGGCCCAACTATGCCAATTCCCACATTTTTCTGTGTCTCACAATTCCCAAGCCTCCCACCCTGAGGATAACTTAATGGAAAGGGAACTCAGAAAGCTGAGGTTGGAAGAGGCCAGGCTGAAGCTTAAACAGCAGCAGCTGGCCTTAGACAGGGAATATCTGGATGTGGAAAGGGAAAGGCAGAGGTTGTGGTTAGTTCCCCATTGTGTCAGCAGCAGTGTTTTTAATAGCATTCCTGTTAGAGAGCAAGATTCCAGAAACCTGTATAAGATAGTCACCTCTTACAAGGAGGGGGATGACATTAACAAGTGGTTTGCTGCACTTGAGTGGGCCTGTATAATACAGTTGGTCCCTCAAAGGCAGTGGGCTGCTATCTTGTGGCTATCTTTCACTGGTAAGGGTAGGGATAGTCTCCTTACTGTCAGAGAAAGTGATGCTAATAACTACAACATTTTTAAGAATGCACTCTTGGATGGATTTGGCTTAACCACTGAACAATACAGGATTAAGTTCAGAGACACCAGAAAAGAGTCCTCTCAAAACCAGACAGACTTTGTAGACTGTTCAGTGAAGGCCTTGGAGGGTTGGTTACATGGCAGTAAGGTGACTGACTATGAAAGCCTGTGTAATCTAATCCAGAGAGAGCATATTTTGAACAAATGTGTGTCTGATTTGTTGCATCAGTACTTGGTAGACTCAGATCTGACCTCTCCCCAAGAATTGGGAAGGAAGGCAGACAAATGGGTAAGAACAAGAGTGAAAAGAAAAGTTCATAGAGGTGGTGACAAGGATGGCAAGAAGAAGGATGGTAAGTCTTCTGACAAGGGTTGGGACAAAAGTAAACATTCTGAGTCTTCATCAGGCCACAAAAATCCTCTGGGGGTGGTGGGTCCAAATCCTATTCTCACAATCAGAAACATCCATGGTGTTATTTATGTAAAGTAAAAGGCCATTGGGCAAGTGATGCCACTTGTCCAAAGAAAACCACCAAGGCTCCCACTACCACAACCCCAACTGTAAACTCTAGTGCCCCTAGTAATAGCAGTGGTGGTGGGAAGTCTACTACAAATAGTCAATCCGAGGGTGTAGCTGGACTAACTATTGGCAGTGTAGTTGGGTTTGGTCTTGTTAGGGAGATCACAGAGGCTGTTTTAGTCTCTGATGGTGGCATTGGCTTTGCCACCTTGGTTGCTTGTCCCCTTAATATGGGAAAGTAAAAGCAACTACCCCTAATTAATGGTGTTGAGGTTGAGGCCTACAGGGACACAGGAGCCAGTGTAACTATGGTTAAAGAGAAACGGGTTCACCCTGATCAACACCTACTTGGTCAGCATTACCAAGTGACTGATACTCCCAATAACACACTTAGCCACCCCATGGCTGTTGTGAATCTCAACTGGGGGGGAGGGGGGGGTTTTACTGGTCCAAAGAAAGTTGTGGTAGCCACTGAATTACCTGTAGATTGCTTACTAGGCAATGATTTGGAGACATCAGCTTGGGCTGAAGTGGAGTTGGAGGCTCATGCAGCAATGCTGGGCATTCCTGGGCATATTTTTGCTTTGACAAGGGCTCAGGCCAAAAAGCAAAAAAGGCAGGGAAACTTGAATCCTGGAACAATGGACCAAGTTCTTCCAAAAGCCAGGGGTAGGAAGGGTGAATCCTTGCCCACTATCCCTCCCTCACCAGAAGATTCCCCTTTTGAGGAAGAGGAACCCTCTCCCTATGCAGAACCTACACCAGAGGAGCTGGCAGCAGACACTGCTGAGCTTTTGGGTGGAGGGGGCCTGCTAGAGAAGATCTGAGTGTGGCACACCAAACCTGTCCCACATTAGAGGGTCTGAGGCAGCAAGCTGTCAAATAGCAGAATGGGGATGTCCGTGATAGCCATAAGGTGTTTAGGGAAGACAACCTCCTGTATACTGAATCAAGGGACCCTAAACCTGGAGCTGCCAGGAGATTGGTCATCCCTTTGCAATACAGAGAGTTTCTTCTTACCTTGGCACATGACATTCCTTTGGCTGGTCATTTGAGCCAAAGTAAAACTTGGGACAGGCTTCTTCCCATGTTTCACTGGCCTCATATGTCAGAGGACACCAAAGAATTTTGTCGCTCTTGTGTGACCTGCCAAGCCAGTGGCAAGACTGGTGGCACTCCAAAGGCCCCCTTAATTCCACTTCCTGTGGTTGGGGTGCCCTTTGAAAGGGTAGGGGTTGACATAGTTGGCCCCTTGACCCTCCAACAGCTTCAGCCAATAGGTTTATCCTGGTGGTAGTGGGCCATGCCACTAGGTAACCTGAAGCAATCCCTTTAAGGACCACTACAGCTCCTGCAGTGGCAAAGGCCCTCCTGGGAATCTTTTCCAGGGTGGGTTTCCCTAAGGAAGTGGTGTCAGACGACAGAGGTAGTAACTTCATGTCTGCATACCTCAAAGCAATGTGGAAGGAGTGTGGTGTAACATACAAGTTCACTACTCCTTATCATCCACAAATAAATGGTCTGGTTGAGAGGTTTAATATAACTCTCAAAGGTATGATAATGGGATTCCCTGAAAAACTCAAAAGAAGATGGGATGTCCTGTTACCTTGCCTCCTTTTTGCTTACAGGGAGGTAAAAAAAATGAGTGGGCTTTAGCCCCTTTGAACTCCTCTTTGGACACCCTGTGAGAGGTCCCCTTGCACTTGTTAAGGAGGGTTGAGAACAACCTTTAAAAGCTCCTAAACAGGACATTGTGGATTATGTACTTGGCCTTAGATCAAGAATGGCTGAGGACATGAAAAAGGCCAGTAAGAAGCTTCAGGCCAGCCAGGAGCTGCAAAAGCAATGGCATGACCAGAAGGCTGTCCTGACCCAGTAACAGCCAGGACAGAAGGTGTGGGTATTGGACCCTGTGGCCCCAAGAGCACTCCAATAAAAATGGAGTGGACCCCATATAATTGTTGAGAAAAAGGGTGAGGTTACCTACTTGGTAGACCTGGGCACTGCCAGGAGTCCCCTTAGGGTGCTCCATGTCAACTGCCTAAAACCCTACTATGACAGGGCTGATCTCACCCTGCTCATGGCAACTGATGAGGGACAGGAAGAAGAGAGTGACCCTCTCCCTGATCTCTTCTCCACCACTGAAGCTGATGGCTTAGAGGAGGGAGTAGTACTAGCAGATTGTCTTACTGCAGAGCAGAAGGACAACTGTGTCAATCTCTTAAGTCAGTTTTCTGATCTCTTTTCACTAATACCAGGTACCACTACTTGGTGTGAGCATACAATAAATACTGGAGACAGTTTACCTGTCAAAAGTAAGATTTATAGGCAGCCTGCCCATGTCATGGACTGCATAAAACAAGAGGTTCAGAAAATGTTAGACTTAGGAGTGATTGAGCCTTCAGAAAACCCATGGGCTAGCCCAGTGGGGCTTGTTCCAAAACCGAACCAGTAAGGATGGTAAAAGAGAGATGAGGTTTTGTGTTGACTATAGAGGGGTCAACCAAGTAACCTAGACAGATACTCACCCAATACCCAGGGGAGATGAGATGATAGATACACTGGCTTCTGCCAAGTATCTAAGCACTTTTGATTTAACTGCCGGGTACTGGCAGATAAAATTATCAGAAGATGCTAAACCCAAGACTGCATTTTCAACCATTGGAGGGCACTATCACTTCACTGTGATGCCCTTTGGTCTGAAGAATGCACCTGCCAATTTACAAAGGTTGATGAACACAGTCCTGCAAGGGTTGGAAGCTTTTAGTGCAGCATATCTAGATGATATTGTTGCCTTTAGCTCCACCTGGGATGATCACCTGGTCCACCTGTGGAAAGTTTTGGAGGCCCTGCAAAAGGCAGGCCTCACTATCAAGGCCTCAAAGTGCCAGATAGAGCAGGGGAAAGTGGGTTATCTGCGCCACCTGGTAGGTGGGGAACAGATTGCACCACTGCAGCGGAAGATCCAGACCATTATGGAATGGGCTCCCCCTACAACTCAAACCCAGATGAGTGCCTTTCTAGGCCTCACAGGGTGCTATAGGAGGTTTATTAAGAATTATAGCACCATTGCAGCTCCTCTTAATGACCTCAATAGTAAGAAGATGCTGAAAAAGGTATTGTGGACAGCCAGCTGTCAAAAAGTTTTTGATGAGCTCAAACAGGCCATGTGCTCTGCACCTGTGGGAAAAAAGCTCTTGCTACTCCAAAAAGTTCATAGTCCAGACTGATGCTTCTGAATTAGGGGTTGGGACAGTGCTATCACAGCTTAATACTGAGGGCCAGGATCAACCTGTTGCTTTTCTCAGCAGAAGGTTGACCCCTAGAGAAAAGCGTTGGTCTGCCATAGAGAGGGAGGCCTTTGCTGTGGTCAGGGCACTGAAAAAGTTGAGACCATACCTGTTTGGTACTCACTTTATTGTTCACAGACCACAAACCTCTACTTTGGCTAAAACAAATGAAAGGTGAAAACCCTAAATTGTTGAGGTGGTCCATATCCCTACAGGGAATGGACTATATAGTGGAACATAGACCTGGGAGTACCCACTCCAGCGCAGATGGACTCTCCAGATATTTCCACTTAGGCAATGAAGACTCATGTGGGCAAGGTTAGCCGTATTGTCCCTCGTTTGGGGGGGGGGGGTGTAGGAAAGTACCATCTTGCCTAGCATGTTACCCCTATTTTTTACTTGTATGTATGTTTGTTTTTGCCTCTGTCACTGGGATCCTGCTAGCCAGACCCCAGTGCTCATACAGTGTGCCCTGTATGTTCCCTGTGTGGTGGCTAACTGTATCACTGATGCTCTGCTAACCAGAACCTCAGTGTTTATGCTCTCTCTGCTTTTAAAATTGTCACTGCAGGATAGTGACCATCTTCACCAATTCTGATTGGCACACTGGAACACCCTTATAATTCCTTAGTGTATGGTACCTAGGTTCCCAGGGTATTGGAGTTCCAGGAGATCCCTATTTGCTGCAGCATTTATTTTGCCACCCATAGGGAGCTCCGACAATTCTTACACAGGACTGCCACTGCAACCTGAGTTAAATAATGTCTACGTTATTTCACAACTATTTTACACTGCACTTAAGTAACTTATAAGTCACCTATATGTCTAACCCTCACTTAGTGAAGGTTAGGTGCAAAGTTACTAAGTGTGAGGGCACCCTGGCACTAGCCAAGGTGCCCCCACATAGTTCAGGGGAATTTCCCCTGACTTTGTGAGTGCCTATGTGTAGCTTCACAATCGTAATTCCGAACATGGCCATGTAACATGTCTAAGATCATGGAATTGTCACCCCTATACCATTCTGGTATTGGGGGGACACTTCCATGTATCCCCAGGGCTCCAGCATGGACTCCAGGTACTCCCAAACTAGCTCTCAGGGGTTTTCTTTGCAGCTACCGCTGCTGCCAACCCTCAGACAGGTTTCTGCCCCCCTGGGGCCTGGGCAGCCCAGTCCCAGGAAGGCAGAACAAAGGATTTCCTCTGAGAGTGGGTGTTAGACCCTCTCCCTTTGGAAATAGGTGTTAAGGGCCTGAGAGGAGTAGCCTCTCCTGGCCTCTGGAAATGCTTTGAAGGGCACAGATGGTGCCCTCCTTGCATAAACCAGTCTACACTGGTTCAGGGAGCCCCCAGCCCCTGCTCTGACGCAAATCTGGACAAAGGAAAGGAGAGTGACCACTCCCCTGTCCATCACCACCCCAGGGGTGGTGCCCAGAGCTCCTCCAGTGTGCCCTAGACGTCTGCTATCTTGAATGCAGAGGTGTGAAAGCACAATGGAGACCTCTGAGTGGCCAGTGCCAGCAGGTGACGTCAGAGACCCCTCCTGATAGGCTCTTACCTGGTTAGGTACCAATCCTCCTCTGAGGGCTATTTAGGGTCTCTCCTGTGGGTTTCTCATCAGATAACAAACGCAAGAGCTCACCAGAGTTCCTCTGCACTTCACTCTTCGACTTCTGCCAAGGATCGACCGCTGACTGCTCCAGGACGCCTGCAAAACCGCAACAAAGTAGCAAGAAGACTACCAGCAACATTGTAGCGCCTAATCCTGCTGGCTCTCTCGACTGTTTCCTGGTGGTGCATGCTCTGAGGGCTGCCTGCTTTCACCCTGCACTGGAAGCCAAGAAAAAATCTCCTGTGGGTCGACGGAATCTTCCCCCTGCTAACGCAGGCACCAAACTTTTCCATCACCGGTCCTCTGGATCCCCTCTCATCTTGACGAGCGTGGTCCCTGGAACACAGGAGCTGGATCCAAGTGACCCGACAGTCCAGTGGTCCTTCTGTCCAAGTTTGGTGGAGGTAAGTCCTTGTCTTCCCACGCCAGACAGTAATCCTGTGTACTGAGTGAACTGCAGCTGCTAGGACTTCTGTGCACTTTTGCAAGACTTCCTTCGTGCACAGCTCAGCCCAGGTCCCCAGCAGTCCGTCCTGCATTGTCTAACTTGCTGAGTTGAACTCCGACTTCGTAGGACCCTCTTTTGCTGTGCTGAGATGACTGCCATACTCAGATTTTCTGAATGCCTGTTCAGGTGCTTCTGCAGGAGCTGCCTGCTTCTGCATGGGCCCTCTCTATTGCTGAGTGCCCCCTATGTCTCCTCCTCCAAAGGGCGACCTCCTGGTCCTTCCTGGGCCCTGGCAGCACCCAAAACCTTCAGCCGTGACTCTTGTAGCTAGCAAGGCATGTTTGCAGGCATTTTGCGTGGAAACAACTCTGCATCCTCCAGCACGCTGTGGGACATCTTCAGACCAAAGGAGAAGTTCCTGGCACCTTCCGTTGTTGCAGAATCTTTGCTTCTTCCACCCCGAGGCAGCCCTTTTGCACCTTCATCCAGGGTTTAGTGGGCTCCTGCCCCACTTGGACACTTGCGTGACTCTTGGACTTGGTCCCCTTCCTTTGCAGGTCCTCAGGTCTAGGAATCTGTCTTCAGTGCTTTGCAGTCAGTTGTTGTCTTTGAAAAATCCCCAATCTCGTCTTTATTGTCTTTCTGGGGTAGTAGGGAAACTTTACTCCTACTTTTCAGGGTCTTGGGGTGGGGTATCTTGGACACCCTTAGTGTTTTCTTACACTCCCAGCGACCCTCTACACACTACACTAGGCCTGGGGGCCATTTGTTGTTCGCATTCCACTTTTGGAGTGTATGGTTTGTGTTGCCCCTAGGCCTATTTTCTCCTATTGCATTCTATTGTGTTCTACAGTGTTTGCATTACTTTTCTAAGTGTTTTACTTACCTGATTTGGGTTTATGGGTATATTTTGTGTATTTTACTTACCTCCTAAGGGAGTATATCCTCTGAGATACTTTTGGCATATTGTCACTAACATAAAGTACCTTTATTTTTAGTTATTCTGAGTATTGTGTTTCTTATGATATAGTGCTCTATGATATAAGTGGTATAGTAGGAGCTTTGCATGTCTCCTAGTTCAGCCTAAGCTGCTCTGCTATGGCTACCTCTATTAGCCTAAGCTGCTAGAACACTACTAATCTAGTAATAAGGGATAACTGGACCTGGCACACGGTGTAAGTACCATAAGTTACCCACTATAAGCCAGGCCAGCCTCCTACAGAAGGAGAGACAGAAACACAGTAGTCTCCCATATCATGGGCCTGAGAGCCCGGAGAAAGCGGTGAGAAGGAGGTGCAGGCAGACAGCAGGTACACAGACAACGAGGTGGAGAGGAAGGGGAAATTATTGAGAAGGAGAGACAGGCAGGCAAAAGGCACCTAGACCAAGGGGATGAATGGATGGAGAAAGCAGTGGTGAGAAGGAGGGACAGGCAGGCAGCAGAAATGGAGACCACAGGGATGAGTGGAAGGAGAAGGCAGTGAGAAGGAGGGATATGCATAAAGCAGGCAAACAAACCATGGGGCTGAAAGCACAGAGAAATCAGTAAGAAGGAAGGACTGCAGCAGGCAAGCAGACCAAGCAGACCAAGCAGCAGAGTGGAAGGAGAAAGCAGTGAGAAGCAGGGACTGACTAGCTGCAGGCACACAGAATACAGGGCTGAGAGCCCATAGAAAGAGATGAGGAGGAGGGACAGGTAGGTAGCATGCAAAAATACCTCACAGCTGAGAGGGTGGAGAAAGCAATGAAAAGGAGGGACTGGAAGACCAGAGGTAAGCAGATTACAGACTGAGAAAAAGGAGGAAGCAGTAAGAAGGAGGGAAAGGCAGACAGTAGGCATGCAGACAATGGTGCTGAGGGCCTGGGGAATGTGGTGAGAAGGAGGGACATGAATGCAGCAGGCACGCACATCAAATAGCTGAGATGGAGTTGAAAGCGGTGACAAAGAGGGACAGACAGGCAGCAGGCACACAGACCAGGGTATTGAGAGAATGTAGAAAGCAGTGAGAAGGAATCGCAGGCAGTAAGCATGCCAAACCCACGATGAGAGCATGGGAGGGACAGGCAGGTAGTAGACATGCACAAAGCCCAGGCTTAGAGACCAGAGAAAGCGGTGGGAAAGTGAGGTAGGCAGGCAACAGGCATGCAGACCATGGGGCTGAGAGCCCGGAGAAAGCAGTGAGAAGGAGAGTTGGGCAGACAGTAAGCATGCAGACCACGGAGCTGAAAGGAAGGAGAATGCGGTGAGAATAAGGGACAGGCAGGAAGCAGACTCACAGACCATGGGGCTGAGATGGAGGACAAAGCAGTGAGAAGAAGGGACAGGCAGGCAGCAGGCATACAGACCACAGGGCTGAGTGGAAGGATAAAGCAGTGAGAAGGAGGGATAAACAGGGAGCACGCATGCAGGCCAGGGTATTGAGAGAATGTAGAAAGCAGTGACAAGCAAGCAGTAAGCATGCGGAAACCCAGGATGACTGCCCAGAAGGGACAGGCAGGTAGTAGGCATGCACAAACTCAGGCTGAGAGCCCAGAGAATGCGGTGAAAATGTGGGGCAGGCTGGCAGCAGGCATGCAGAGCACCACACTTAAAGGAAAGAAAAAGTGATAGAAGGAAGGGGAGGCAGGCAGCAAGCATGCAGACCATGGGGCTGAGAGGGAAAAGAAAGCAGTGAGAAGGAAGGACAATCATGCAGCAGGCACGCAGACCATGGTGCTGAGAACCCGGAGAAAGCAGTGAGAAGGAGAGTTGGGCACGCAGTAAGCATGCAGACCACGGAGCTGAAAGGAAGGAGAATGCGGTGAGAATGAGGGACAGGCAGGAAGCAGACTCACAGACCATGGGGCTTAGAGGGAGGACAAAGCAGTGAGAAGGCAGGACAGGCAGGCAGCTGGACGCTGACCACGTGGCTGAGAAGAAGGAGAAAGTAGTGAAAAGGACTGACAGACTGGCATCAGGAACACAGAGCATGGGGATGAGAAGAAGCAGAAATCAGTGAGAATAATGGACAGGCAGGCACCTGGTACCCAGACAAAGAGGCTGAGATGTAGGCAAAAGCAGTGAGAAGGAGGGACAGGCAGGCAGCAAGCATGTGAACAACAGGTGGAGAGCAATTAGGAAGCTGTGAGAAGAAGGACAGGCAGGCAGAAGGTACAGAGACCATAGGACTGAGAGAGAGGAGAAAGTGATGAGAAGAAGGGACAGGTAGGCAGCAGAACCGCATGCCATAGGTTGAGAGGAAGGAGGGAGGAGAAAGCGGTAAGGGACAGACAGGCAGCAGACATGCAGACCAAGTAAGGGGCTGAGAGGAAGGAGAAAGCAGTGAGAAGGAAGAACAGGCATGCAGCTGGCATACAGAAACCTGGGCTGAGAGCTCAACTAAATTGGTGAGAAGAAGGAACTAGCAGGCAGCAGCAGGCTTGCACAAGCAAGGGCTGAGAGCCTGCAGAAAGCAGTGACCAAAAGGGAAATGCAGGCACCAGGTACACAGAAAATGAGCCTGAAAGGAAGGTGAAATTGAAAGTAGGAGGGTCAGACAGCCAGTAGGCATGCACACCACAGGGCTGGGAAAGGAGGGAAAGCTGGGAGATGGAGGGATAGGAAGGCATCAGGCAGGCAGACCTCAGGGCTGAGTGGAAGGAGAAAGCAGTCAGAAGGAGAGATAGGCAGTCAAATAGCAAACAGACCACAGAACTGAGAGCTCAGAAAGTGGAGAGGCAGGTGGGCAGCACGGAAAAAGTAGTGGGAAGGAGGAACAGGCAGATATCAGACAAACAGACCGCAGAGCTGAGAGGAAAGAGAAAGCAGTGAGAGGGAGGGACAGACATGCAGTAGTTATGCAGACCATTGACTGAGATGAAGGAAAATAAAGTGTGGAGGGTGGAAGGCAGGCAGCAGCAGGCACACAGCCCACAATGCTGAGAAGGAGAAAGCAGTGAGAAGAAGAACAGGCAGGCAGCAGGTATGCAGGCCATGGGACTGAGAAGAAGGAAGAATCCGTGAGAATGAGGGACATGCTTGCACCAGGCACCCCGACCACGGGGCAGAGATGTAGGAGAAAGCCGTAAGAAGGATGGACAGGCAGGCAGCATGCACAAAGACCATGGGGCTGAGAGAAAGGAGAAAGCAGAGAGAAAGAAGAACCGATAGGCAGTAGGAATACAGGCCATGGACTGATAGGAAGGAGAAAGCGGTGAGAAAGAGGGATTGGCAGCACTCATGCAGGCAAATGGGCTGAGAGCTCAGCGAAAGGGTTGAGAAGGAAGGAGGGACAGTCAGGCAGCAGGTGTGAGAAAGCAGCCTCTTTCTAGCATGGTTACCCCCACTTTTGGCCTGTTTGTGAGTGTGTGTCAGTGTGTTTTTACTGTGTCACTGGGATCCTGCTAGCCAGGACCCCAGTGCTCATTGATAAAAACCTATATTTCAGTGTGTTTTGGCTGTCTCACTGAGATCGTGCTAGCCAGGACGCCAGTGCTCATAGTTTGTGGCCTAATGTGAATGCCTGTTTAGTGCCTAACTGTGTCACGGAGGCTCTGCTAATCAGAACCTCAGTGCTTATGTTCTATCTGCTTTTACATTTTCCACTGTAGGCAAGTGACTTCATTTACCAATTTCAATTGACATACCGGACCCTCCTTATAAGTCCCTAGTGTATAGTACCTAGGTACTCAGGGCATTGGGGTTCCAGGAGATCATATGGGCTGCAGCATTTCTTTTGCCATCCATAGGAAGCTCAGAAAAACCCTTACACAGGATTGCCATTGCAGCCTGCGAGGAATAGTGCACACACTATTTCACAGCCATTTCCACTGCACTTAAGTAACTTATAAGTCACCTATATGTCTAACCTTCACTTGCTGAAGGTTAGGTGCAAAGCTACTAAGTGTGAGGGCACCCTTGCACTAGCAAAGGTGCCGCCACATAGTTCAGGGCCATTTCCCCAGACCTTGTGAGTGTGGGGACGCCATTACACACATGCACTACATATAGGTAAATACCTATATGTAGCTTCACAATGGTAACTCCAAATATGGCCATGTAACATGTCTAAGATCATGGAATTGTCCTCCCATTCCAAATCTGGTACTGGGGAGCCAATTCAATGCATCCTGGTGGCTCCACCATGGACCCCCAGTACAGCAAAACCAGCTCTCTTAGGCTCGCACTGCAGCTACAGCTGATGCCACCTCACAGACAGGGTTCTTCCCTGCTGGGGCGTGGGCAGCCCAGTCCCAGGAAGGCAGAACAAAGCATTTCCTCTGAGAGCAGGGTGTTACACCCTCTCCCTTTGGAAATAGGTGTTACAGGCTGGGGAGGGGTAGCCTCCCCCAGCCTCTGGAAATGCTTTGAAGGGCACAGATGGTGCCCTCCTTGCATAAACCAGTCTACAGTGGTTCAGGGACCCCTTCTTTCCTGCTCTGGTGGGAAACTGGACAAAGGAAAGGGGAATGACCACGTCCCTGTCTATCACCACCCCAGGGGTGGTTCCCCGAGCTCCTCCAGTGTGTCCCAGACTTCAGCCTTCTTGCTTTGTAAGGTGTGGGGGCACTCTGGAGGGCCCTGAGTAGAAAGTGCCAGCAGGTGACGTCAGAGACACCTCCTGATAGGTCCATACCTGATAAGGTAGCCAATCCCCCTCTCGGGGCTATTTAGGTTCACTCCTGTGGGTTCTCTTCAGATTCTGCTTGCAAGTTTCCTTCAGGAATCCTCTGCAACAACTTCAGACACTTCCGACCTCGGATCAACCGCAGCCTGATCCAAGAAATGATGTAACTGCAAAAAAGTGTCTACAAGAGACACTTTTCTTCAGCAACCTCAGCTCCAAGTAAGCAACTGCAACAGTTTCCATGGTGTGCAAGCTCTGGGGACTCCCTGTCTTCATCCTGCACCAGAAGGACTGAAGAAATCTCCCATTGAGTGACGGAGTTACTGCCCTGCTCCAAGCAGGCACCTTCCAAAGTGACGACCGGTGCACTGGAACTCCTCTCACGGTAACAAGCTTGCTCCTAAGGACACAGAGGGTGGACATCATCAACATAGACTGTCCTGAGGTCCTGCTGACGCAATTTGGAGGAGGTAAGACCTTGCCTTCCCTGAGAACAACAGGACCCCTGTGTTTTGTGTTGTCTTCACCTCCTGAGGCCTCTGTGCACTCTTTGCAAAATTCCTTCATGCACATCCTGGCCCAGGTCCCCCGCACTCCACCCTGTGACGCTCAACTCACTGGGGGTCATTACAACATTGGTGGTAAAAGCCGCTTACCGCCGTGCAGAAGACCGCCAATACACCGCCGCGGAATTCCGCCACAGCTGTTATGACACACCTCTCGGAATCTGCCGAAATTCAGACACCCACACAAGTCCACCACACCAAAGGTCAGTGATAAACTGGCGAAAACAAATCCTTCTCCGTCACGCCAACAGAAACACGCCCATGCTATTACGACCCACAAATCCACGCGGCGGTCTTTCAACCGCGGTATTCCATTGGCGGTACACACCGCCGCGCTCAAAATACTCACACATCTCCAAAACACCGCCACATTGGACAATTCAAAATACACACACCTGATACACATACAAACACCACTTCCACACACCTAACACAATATAAAACGCACACCCACATCACCCACAAACCGCTACGACCAAAAATTTGAGACGAAGGCGACAGAGAGAGAGCACAGCAATAGACAACCCCACCACACAGAAGCACACAACACCATCACCCACACAACATCCATGCACAAAACACCCCACACCACTACACATCACCACACTCATCACCACATACACCACCCCATGGCACGCCAAAGACACCCGAGGTTTTCGGAGGAGGAGCTCAGGGTTATGGTGGAGGAAATCGTACGCGTAGAGCCACAGCTATTTGGATCACAGGTGCAGCACACCTCTATAGCTAGGAAGATGGTGCTATGGCGAAGAATCGTGGACAGGGTCAACGCAGTGGGACAGCACCCAAGAAATCGGGAGGACATCAGGAAGAGGTGGAACGACCTACGGGGGAAGGTGCGTTCCGTGATCTCCAGGCACAACATCGCGGTTCAGCGGACTGGCGGTTGACCCCCACCTCCTCCCCCACAACAAACAACATGGGAGGAGCAGGTCTTGACCATTATGCATCCTGAGGGCCTCGGAGGAGTCAGTGGAGGAATGGACACTGGTAAGTCAAATCATAACTATCATATCCCCCACCCTACCTGCATGCTATCACACACACTCACCCTCTCCCCTATCACTCCAACTCCTCACTAATGTACTAATAACACAAACCACACACCTCAACACCAAGCCCTGCATGACACAAGCATGGACACCCATCACTAAAGCATGCCCACTGCACATACCCATAACAACCCCTAACCATCATCACACAAGTCCCCACACAGGAATGCTAGCACTGGGGTACACGCTCACCCACCCATTGCACACCATGACACACACGGATGCAATAATCATGCTTTTACACCCCTGCAGGACCAATACCTAACGTCACCAGACAGGAGGGTCCAGACATCTCTACCCCACCCACAGAAGAGGTCCACAGTGATGACAGCAGCTCTGGCCAACTGGATCCAGATGACCAGCCCGGACCATCGTGGGCCTCAGGACAGTCGGTTCCCCTCGCACAGGCACAGCCCAACACTGACCTTCCACCCTCTGGTAACACCAGCACAGCACCCACCCAGCGGGCCCATACCTCCGTACCAGGGACACATCAATCAGCTGTGTGTCCACCACTACAGGGAACCCAGGATAACCCACCACCCCAACAACAACAGGGACCTGGGGTCAGTGGTAGTGGGCACACGGTCCAGGGGACAGAGGCCCAGGAACACAGGGGAACTGGGAGGGCTGCTGTGCGACAGGGGGCGGACAGGCCAAGGGAACCCACTCTCCACGAGGCCCTCTCCTCCATCATGGGAGCATACCACCACTCCCAGGAGACGATGGCTACAGTCCTGGCCAAGTTTCAGGAGTCCCAGTGCATGAGGGAGGAACAGTATTTGGGGTTCAGGGAGGAGCTCAGAACCATCAGCTCCGCCCTGGGCACCATCGTAGGGGTGCTGAAGGACATACAGGACACCATGAGGGACACCGTGGCACTCCAAGGGGTCCCTGACACTAGCCTGGACGGTGAACTGCCCACCACCTCCGCCGGCGCTAGTGGACAGGACGCCCCGCCACAGGACCACCACACCAGCACACCACCCCCTGCAGACGGAGAACCACCCAGCAAGCGGTCCCTGAGATCCAGGAACAGGACAGAGCACAATGGCAAGACCCCCGCCAAGAAATGAGACCACCCTGATTGTCATCCCACTGTCCCACTTTGTTACCCTGTCCATATTCGAACTGCCCCAGCTCCACTTCCTATGCTCATATGGGCAGTGCACCTGTGAGACTAATAGACTGGACTCTGCCATGGACATTCCTCCACCATCACCCATCACCATTTTGCCACCCCCTCCAATAATTAGCACTTCAATAAACACCCTTGAACCACAAAACAATCTGGAGTCTGTCTGTGATTTTGAAAATGTGTATTATCTATGACAATGACAAAATCCTTTCGAAAATGTAATGTCAACATACCTATGTCACACATCACAAGTCCACGAAGGATGCAAGCAGATGACACATGTTGGTAACCACACCTGTGAAACCGTAATGGAAATGTACAACTCAGTTACCAAATACTGCTTCAAATTGACAGACAGGATACAGGTAGAACTGTGAAAGTAAATGTACTAGTAAATAAATTGTTCTCACCTGTGTGTCACTGGAAATATTGCTGTATGACAGAGTCCCTGTTGTCAATGTCTTCTTCCTCAGCTTCCTCCTCATCACTGTCCATAAGCAAGCAGCGCCGCCATGGGGATTCCGACCCCCTTCCTGCCAGCCTGTTCCTGGCGGTTTACACCGCCTGGAAGAGGCTGGCGGGAACGGGTGTCGTGGGGCCCCTGGGGGCCCCTGCACTGCCCATGCCACTGGCATGGGCAGTGCAGGGGCCCCCTAACAGGGCCCCATAAAGATTTTCAGTGTCTGCTTGGCAGACACTGAAAATCGCGACGGGTGCCACTGCACCCGTCACACCGCAGCAAATCCGCCGGCTCCATTCGGAGCCGGCTTCATCTTTACTGGGGCTTTCCCGCTGGGCCGGCGGGCGATCTTTTGCAGGCCGCCCGCCGCCCGCCGGGGTCGGAATGACCCCCTAAATGTCGCTCCTCAATTGTCAATAGGTCCACCAGCGGTCGGTACACCGGAGGATTCCGCCATCTCCTCACATGTCCCAGCTGACGGTGCCTAGAAAGGACAACAGCGACCACAGAGTCAAGCAACTCAGAGGTATGTACCCACAACTACACAGAACACAAAACAAAATCCAAAAAGTTGTCTGTATGTGTGTTGAGTCCAGGCCTAGATATGTGTGACACAGTAGAAAATGAAGCCATGTGGGCCCCTGAAATGGCGGCTGCCTGACCTCTAAACTGGGACAATGTGATGTGAGGTAACTGCGCTGGCATTGTACACCGTCGCGGTAGGCAGTCGAAGACCGCGGCGCAATGCTGCATTGGTTAACATTGGACCCTATGGGTCCCAGGAGCCAATGACGAAGTGCGCCGGAGGTGATGATACGCACCGCCGCGGACGTGACTGCCATTTTCCATCTGTTCAATCACTCAATACCTGATCTTCGACAGGAGAGGACCTACACTGCAAGTGCTGCTGTGACCTCGGTCTGGAAGAGACAATGGCACGTGCGTCTGGGGAAAGGGCTCCTGCCTTCACTCCACAGGAGTCGGAGAAGCTCGTGGACGGGGTCCTCCCCCAGTACACGCTACTCTACGGTCCTCCAGACCAACAGGTGAGTACATAGGGTGCAAGTAGTATGGGCTATGCCTGGGTGGAGAGGGCTGGATGCAAGAATGAAGGGGGCAGAGTTTTGCGAGCATGAAGGACTGTGAATGCATGTGCCACATGGCAAGGGTAGGGATGTGGGCCACTCACTTCAACGGTGCAGTTGGTAATGACTTTTCTTCCCCTGTACACGTCATGTAGGTCAGCGCCCTCCAGAAGAAGGATATTTGGCGTGCCATTGCCAAGGACGTCCGGACCCTGGGGTTCCACCAGAGACGGAGCACCCACTGCCATAAAAGATGGAAGGACATTTGCTGCTGGAGCAAGAAGACAGCGGAGGCTCAGCTGGGGATGGCCTCCCAACGTGGGAGGGTTGCCCGTCGCACCATGACCCCCCTGATGTTCAGGATCCTGGCGGTGGCCTACCCTGAGTTGGATGGGCGCATGAGGGCATCACAGCAGACACAAGGGGGTGAATACACTCTCATTCTGCTGACTTTGCGTGCAGTGGAGGGGTCTGGGTGGGGGAGGAGGGCTGTGGGTTTTCCTAGGCCAGGGTGAGTTCCGTAGGCTAAGCCCCTCCGTAATGCAGGCCGTGTGGCACTCCACCCCACCTCTGTAGAGTGCCAAGTACAGGTATACATGCCCCTGTGTCATCTATGTGTGCAGATGTCCACCATAGCTATGTAGGCCATATCCCAGGAACTGCATCTGTAGAGCCCAAGAGCGTGGCGTAGTGCAGGGGGCTGCTGTGTCTGTATTGTCCGCCAACAGTAGCGGTAAGCCATGCACTCAACCTGTCTTTCTTCTGTTTCCCCACCCCTTTTTGTGCTCTCCCTGTTCTTTTGTGCATCAGCATCATCAGGGTGAGGTACAGGGGCACCGGAGCATGAGGGGGCTGCATCCCACATGGCCATGGAGGGCCACACCACGGACTATGAATACACCAGTGGGACGGAGGGTGAGGGGAGCTTCACGGCGGTCACCGGATCAGCAACCAGAGACACAGACTCGTCCTCCGATGGGAGCTCCCTTGTGGTGGCGGCACCATCTGTGCCCCCCACTTCTACAGGTACAGCCGCCACCCCCTCTACTAGCACCGCCCTCCCAGCAGCCCCTCAGCCTTCGCCCCGTGCCCGCTCATCCAGGAGGGTGGGCATCACCTTCGCCTCAGGCACCTCAGCCCCTGCCCCTGCCCCTGTCACCCCTGCTGCCCTCAGGAAAGAGGCCATTGACCTCCTCAGGTCACTCACTGTTGGGCAGTCTACCATTGTGAATGCCATCCAGGGTGTAGAAAGGGAGTTGGAACACACTAATGCATTCCTGGAGGGCATTCATTCTGGTCAGGCTGCCCATCATCGAACCCTGCAATCTCTGGCCTCAGCACTGATGGCAGCCATTGTCCCTGTGTCTAGCCTCCCCCCTCCAACTTCCTCCACCCAGACCCAATCCCCTGTACCTCAGCCTATCCCAAGCACACCATCAGACCAGCCTTCACACACGTCAACACACAAGGGCAGCTCAGGCAAACATAGGCACCACACATCCCACAGGCACTCACACAAGCATCACCCACATACAGACACAGCAACATCCACTGCCTCCACTGTGTCCCCCTCCTCGCCGTCTCCCTCCTCCCTCCCAGTGTCGTCTACACACTCACCTGCATGCACTACCACTACAGCCCCTAGGACTCGCACCAGAACACCCAGCACCACACCCCGCTCACCTGCACTCACCACCCCTACTACCATTTACACGTCCCCTCTGTCCTCTCCCAGTGTGTCTGTGACGCTCCCTCCCAAAGTACACAAACGCGTGCACGCACACACCCAACATACATCCACCTCATGACAGCCTCCAGAACATGCACATGCACCCAAAGCATCAAAAGTTACACCTTCTACAACCACCTCCTCTTCCTCCACTCCCAGACCCCCTCCAGCTACCCGTCCCAGTGTTCATCAGAAACTTTTCCTGAGCAAATTTGACCTCTGTCCCACCCCCCCCCTTCCAATTCATAGGTCCCGTACTAGCACCTCAGCCAAAAAAAGTCCGGTACCAGTGGTGCCTGTTAGTCCCTGGTTAGTTGAAGACTGCAGAAATGCACCCTAGGAAGATGTCAGTGGGTTCCTGCATGATGCAAAATATGTCACACTGCGTGACAATCGTTGCAGATTTCGTGTTGGAAGGCGCCAACAAGTCTTGGCTACGGCAAAAGTATTGTTTTCATCAAAATGGCGCTGAATGGACCCAGGAGTGACCTGGGGACCATCAACTATATGTGAGGAGGAAGTGGGGGCTCTCAGCACTTTAGATAGCCCTCAGAATGCCAGCCAGCACCCCCTGAAGCTGCAGGATCTGTGTTCAAAGGAGGTGCAAAATGTAGTTGATGCAGCACAACCAAAGAAGGTCCCATGCCGCCGGAGAACAACTCAGTCAGTTGAGTATCACAGGGTGGAGTGCTGGGGACCTGGGCCAAAAATGTGCATGAAGGAATTTTGCAAAGAATGCACAGAGGCCTCAGGAGGCGAAGAAGACACAAAACACAGAGATACCGTTGTTCACCGAGAAGGCAAGGTCTCACCTCTTCCAAATTGCGTCAGCTGGTCCTCACAACAGTCTATGTTGATGATGTCCACCCTCTGTGTCCTGAGGAGCACGCTTGTCACTATGAGAGGAGTCCCAGAGTACCAGTTGTATCCTTGGAAGGTACCTGCTTGGAGCAGGGGAGTGACTCCACAGGAGATTTCTTCAGTCCTTCTGGCACAGGATGAAGACAGGGAGTCCCCAGAGCATGCACACCATGGAAACTGTTGCAGTTGCTGACTTGGAGCTGAGGTTGCTGAAGAAAAGTGCCTCTTGTAGACACTTTGTTGCAGTTACAGCATTTTTTGGAGCAGGCTGTGGTTGATCTGAGGTCAGAGGATGCTGAAGTTGTTGCAGAGGATTTCAGAAGGGAACTTGAAAGCAGAATCTGAATTGAACCCACAGGAGTGACCCTAAATAGCCCTGAGAGGGGGATTGGCTACCTTATCAGGTATGGACCTATCAGGAGGTGTCTCTGACTTCACCTGCTGGCACTTTCCACTCAGGGCCCTCCAGATTGCACCCACACCTTACAAAGCAAGAAGGCTAAAGTCTGGGACACACTGGAGGAGCTCGAGGATCCACCCACAGAAGAGACCCTAAACAGCCCTGAGAGGGGGACTGGCTACCTTATCAGGTATGGACCTATTAGGAGGGGTCTCTGACGTCATCTGCTGGCACTGGCCACTCAGAGCCCTCCAGAGTGCCCCCACACCTTGCAAAGCAAGATGGCTGAAGTCTTGGACACACTGGAGGAGCTCTGGGCACCACCCCTTGGGTGGCGATGGACAGGGGAATGGTCAATCCCCTTTCCTTTGTCCAGTTTCCTGCCAGAGCAGGGGAGAAGGGGTCCATGAACCAGTGTAGACTGGTTTATGCAATGAGGGTACCATCTATGCCCTTCAAAGCATTTCCAGAGCATTTCCAGAGGCTGGGGGAGGCTACCCCTCCCCAGCCTGCAACAGCTATTTCCAAAGGGAGAGGGTGTAACACCCTGCTCTCAGAGGAAATGCTTGGTTCTGCCTTCCTGGGACTGGGCTCCCTAGGCCCCAGGAGGGCAGAACCCTGTCTGTCAGGTGGCAGCAGCTGTAGCTGCAGTGCAAGCCTCAGAGAGATGGTTTGGCAGTACTGGGGGTCAATGGTGGAGCACCTAGGATGCATGGAATTGGCTCCTCAATACCATATTTGGAATGGGGGGACAATTCCATGATCTTAGACAAGTTACATGGCCATATTCAGAGTTACCATTGTGAAGCTACATATAGGTATTGGCATATATGTAGTGCACGGGTGTAATGACGTCCTGGCACTCACAAAGTTCGGGGAAATGGCCCTGAACTATGTGGGGGCACCTTTGCTAGTGCAAGGGCGCCCTCACACTTAGTAACTTTGCACCTAACTTTCAGCAAGTGAAGGTTAGAAATTATAGGTGACTTATAAGTTACTTAGGTGCAGTGAAAATGGCTGTGAAATAGTGTGTGCACTATTTCACGCAGGCTGCAATAGCAGCCGTGTTTAAGGGTTTTTTCTGAACTCCCTGTGGGTGGCAAAAGAAATGCTGCAGCTTATAGGGATCTTCTTGAACCCAATGCCCTGGGTACCATACACTAGGGACTTATAAGGGGGGTCCAGTGTGCAAATTGAAATTGGTAAATGAAGTCACTGGCCTACAGTGACAAATTTAAAAGCAGAGAGAGCATAAGCACTGAGGTTCTGACTAGCAGAGTCTCAGTTACACAGTTAGGCACTATACAGGCATACAGATTAGGCCACAAACTATAAGCACTGGGGTCCTGGCTAGCAGGATCCCAATTAGACAGGGAAAACACATGGACATATAGGTTTTTATCTATGAGCACTGGGGTCCTGGCTAGAAGGATCCCTGTGACACAGTAAAAACACACTGGCAATCCTGGCAAAAATACCAAGGAGGATATTAGCCACTGCAGGGGCAGTGATGATCCTAAGTGGAATGGATTCACTGTACCTAGTGGCATGTTCCACAGCACAAAAATGCACCTATTTCCTGAAACGGTTTGGGAGTCAATGGGTCCAACAATGTCAACCCCTAGACATTTGAAGGACGCCAACCGACAGGTAGAGGGTTAAGGGGACCGTCAGGTGGCCTCCTGCCTTGCCACTGGATTTGCAGGTGATACAGGCCTGACAAAGGTCCTTCACCTTCTGTGACATCCCAGGAAGTAAAAGTGATTTACTAGCTTGCTCCAGATTTTTTTTTGGCCCAGATGCCTAGATAGGGTAAGCTCATGGGTTGGAGAGTGGGAAGGAACTCTCTGTATTGTTGGGGCACCACCACCCTCCTGGTTACAACAGGCTTGAGGTCTTTGGCCCCAGTGAACAGGACCCCATCTGATAAATCAAACCTGTGGGTACCACTGACACTACTCTTTTCAGGTTTGTTGTCCCTGGCACAGATCCTCCCTAGAGGGATCCCTTGAGCCCAAGAGCTCTGGGTGGTATGGCCCAAGCACTTCAGGCTCTGTTCCCTCTGGGGTTACTAAGTTCTCTTTCTGAGAAGAGGGGTTCCGACTTGTGATCTGTTTAGAAGCTAGACCCCCAGTCTTCTTGCCTTTTCTCTTGAAAGGTTGGTCCACTCTTTCAGGATTCAAGACTTCTTTTTTGCTATGGAATTTGCTCTGTGCCCTTGGTTTGACACAGGCCCACTCTGGGAGCCTCAGGTCTACTTCAGCACAGGGAGATTGTTCCAAATCATTTTCAAGCAGATAATCTACCGAGATGGATGAGCACTTCTTTCTGTTCAACTACTCCCCTCAGTCAAAAGATAACATAGCCATTGGGTTGGTCTTTGTGACACTGTCAGCACTGGTGACAAGATAAGTTTTCCTTACCATGTACTGATCTGAGTGGAGCAGGTGCTGGTTTACCATAGTAACACTAGCCCCAGTGTCTCTTAAGACTTCTACCTTACTCCCATTACTCAAGGTGTGCAGCCTGTGTGTTTGCATGTTATTGGACCAGCCAGCACAGGATAAGTCTGCCCCTCCTTCAGTGACTAATCTTGTCTCAGTGGGTTCACTGACATGGTCAGGCCACAACTGTGATCCCATCTGGAGATTTGCTACTGTATTTACTGCAGGTGGACTAGAGGTGTTTTTCTATCTCTAAAAGCTAAGGTTTCCAGTTTGGTGCCCTCTATTCTTGCAGTCATGGCACTAAGCCTTTTTGGGGTCAAAGTTCCTACTTTTGTACCCACCCTTATGATGTGAGGAGTCTCTGAGCTCACCCTTCTGAACAGGTCTTTGGAGGCCAGATGAAGAATCTTTGTTTTTATTTTGGCTCTCATTTTCCCCTTGGGGATCTCTTTGGTCTCTTTCGTTTGGTTTTCCTCACCAGTAGTTGTTTTGGTCACCCTTGTTTTGACCCAGAAATCCACCTTCCTCCCCAATTCTTGAGGGGAAAGTGGATCTAGGTCTATCAGGAACTGATATAGTTTCTCATTGTAACATTTACACAATAGATGCTCTTTCATGAATACATTGTAAAACCCACCATCATTTTGAAGCTTGTTACCTTCTTTTTTTAAAACCTTTATTTTTTAGCTTTTTTACCAAACAGTACAGCAGAATTAACCATTGTAAACAGTACAGAGGCTACAATTCAGGTTATACTAGCAATAATACTTTGTATCAGTCGATATAATAAAAGCCAGTAGTCATGATGACACAGCTGGTGCAACACATTAGAAGGGGCAATAGTACGGGTATAAAGAAGAAGGTTCAATATTGGATTGTTATTTTTGAAACAGAGCCAGCAAAAGGAACTAGAGAAAGTAGAGTGAAGTTCAAGGGAATTACTCATCAAGCATTGCATGGGAACTGTGTCCACAGAATGTGCATGGAGGATTCTGTGTAAGTGGTGACACTGTCAGGAGATAGTTTTGAAGTGGATCCCATATATCTTTAGGCCTAGAAGATGGCAGTTGTAGCATTGCATAAATGTCAATAGTCGCAGCTTAGGAGAAGCATTATAAAGTCTGGAAATCAGATGCGTTCCTTCTGGGGTCGCAAGGACCAAAGAGAGAGGAGAAAATTCAGCCGGCTTCACAGGCTATGGAGGCAGAATTGGGTGCAATGTACTACGCAGGCAGTAATTCATGAATCTAAGTATGGGGCATTGCATCCCTCAAGTAGTGTGGACACATATTTAAGGTGGCCTTTGCTGTGAAGGTTTCCTCAGGTTTGCAAGTGAAGAGAATCTAACATATGCTGGGTAGGCTATTCTAGGGTGAGTGGGATCCAGGGGGTTGTTTGATAAAGTAAAATGCAGGGAAATACAAAGAGGTACGTTCCAAATATCTAAGTAACTTAGCTTATGCCCAGCAAGTGGCAGGAAGCCTCTGGATCTCAGCCAGGCTTCTAGAGAGGCCCAGTGGAAGCAGTGCGGAGAGTTGATAGGGCAGTGCCTACGAGTGTTCAGGCTTAAGAAAGGGTAGTTGGGCGTGTGGATGGTAAAAGTAATAAGCAAAATATGCCTGGGCTACTAGATAATAAAGGTGCAGGTCGTGCACCGCAAATCCACCTCTCTCATAAGGAAGGGCCAGGGTATCCCATTGAATGGGAGGATGCCTTCCAGCCCGACAAGTTTTATGAGTAGACCTCTGAGAGTATCAAAAAAGCTATTCTAGAAGGCAACGATGATGTTAAGAAAGAAGTGTAAAAAACGTGGCAGAACCATCTTAATTATAGGAGCTCTGCCAACCATGGATAAAGGAAGCATAATCCATTTGACAATCTGTAATGTAAGTTTATTCATGGCAAGGCAGTAATTCAACCGGACCACTTCAGCAATATCTCTGTGGAGAAAAATGCCAAGGTATTTTGGTGGGTGTTCACACCAGAGAAGTGGGTATTCAAAGGAGCAGGGGACAGTGGCATCAGTGGAAATATCTCTGAATTGCACCAGTTAATAGATAAGCCGAAGTAGGCCCTGAAGCGTATAATCTCCTGATGAGGGGAGGGAGGGTTATAGTAGGGTCCCAGAGAAATAAACCAATATCATCTGCCTACCAGAGACCAGCAGTGGGCCTCAATGAAACCTCAATACCAGATCAAGTTGACGCTCCTGAAAAAAGCACACTAAAGGGTGCATAGCTATTATAAACAGTAAAGGAGACAGCAGGCACCCCTGTTGTGTGCCGCGGTTAAGCAGAAAGGTCTCTGGCAGTGTGCCATTTACCTGGATGAGAGCAAGAGGACCCCATAAAGTAGGGAAATAAATTCTCTGAAACCTGTTGGGATTCACAGCTTCACCAGTGTAGCATGAAGAAAGGACCACTTGAGAGAATCGAATTCCTTTTCGCCATACAGCAGCACTGCCACAGCCAGCAAAGTCGGGGGTACTTGGTTGATCACAGTAAAAATCATATGGAGAATTATCACTGTTGAACAGTGAGGTATACATCCCAATTGCATAGGGGATTCAATTTTGTACATCAGAAGAGCTAGTTATAACCTTTGCCACTATCTTGTTGTCCTAGGTTAACAACAATAGCTGCCTGTACGATGCACATAATTGCGGAGGTCTGCTGGGTTTCAAGAGCAATACTATCACTGCCTCCCTCAAAGTAGGAGGGAGGGTGCCAGGCTGTAGAGACACAGCATAAACCTCAAGCAAGTGAGGGGTTAGGATATCTTTGTACATTTTTATGAAAGTCCCTGTAGTGACGGTTTCTTCATTCCTGAATGCCTCACGCTATGTCTTCTCGCGGATGTGAGAATGACGGAGTGGCAGATGTGGAGAGATGGAGGGATGGGCGGTTAGCTCGTTGCTAGCACTGCGCGTCTCCTTTTTACTAATGGAATAAAATACAGATGAAGTACACCAAGTCTCTACGTCGCATCTTTACAGTCCCCCCCTTAAAAATTAATGGCCTGAGAGATCTCCTCAGAGGTTATGAGGCAGCAATGTACTGCTGCTGACCTCTCTCAAACCACAATATAGCCATCTTAGGCTAGTTATCTGCCACGAGGTGTATAAGTCACGGGAGTAAGTGGTGAATTTGGAGACAATGTCAGTGGCAGATGTGAGTTCTATGTAATCTAAATGATGCAGACTAGTGACATATGCAGCCTGGTGTTGGGGGCGCAAGAGACGAGCCTGAGTATGACCCGGTTTCTCACCCTCTCCATATTGGGGGGCTCTGGTATATTTACTTAGGTGGGCCACCTCTCGCAATGCAAGCGTGTTAAATTCATGCAGCAGCTCTGCTCTTGTGTGTGCGGATGCATGGTCTGTATGCTCTAGGAGCGGGCTGTCAATATCAACTAACTTTTTCTCCACCTTGGCCAGCCAGGTACACTCTAATAGCGCAAAAGACACCAGCATGCTTCACTATGAAAACATCACTTATGTATGCTTTAAATGCTTCACATAGCTTGGAGTAATGTTGGACCGAGCCAGCACACAGGGCAAAATATTCAGTCATGTCTGCACGTACCTCTGTGTGAAATATTTCATTGTGCAGTGTATTTACGGGTAACTGCCATGCTCTAATCGTTGGGGTGGCACAAGGTATGTGTAGATGGGCAACTGCAGGGTAATGGTGCGATAGGGTACGGGGAAGATGGGAAATGTCTGCAAGCCATAGCAGGACCAAAGGGTCAAAATACCAGTGGGTGATACGCATCCATGCATTGTGTGGCACAGAATAAAAAGAAAAGCCTGGCATATTAGGATGTTGGGCGCACCAAGCATCTGAAAGATGAAACAGGTCTGTAAGGTTGTGTAATGTATGAGGCTTGGTGACTCCTGTGTGTCCTGTTGAATCTAACAGTATATCAGGGGTAATATTAAAGTCACCACCTAGCAAAATCTGGTCCATGGCCAAGGAGCTTATCCAGGTAGAGGTTAGCAAAAAATTCTGGGGAGTCAACATTTGGAGCACAAACATTAGCAAACAGAACAGTAATCCCTGCCAGCACACCGCAAAGCAGGAAATATTGCTCCTCTGGGTCTTGATCCGTACCATGGCACACAAAGGGCACACTCTTATGTGTTATTATGCAGACTCCGTGTGAGAAAGAACTATAGAATGCAAAATATCGGTTAGTGCCTCATTGCACAGCATAGGACTGTTCGGCCCAATGTGATGAATGAGTTTCTGGAAGAAATGCCACTTTTATCTCAAGTCTGTTAAGGTAAGATAGAACTTTCTTACCTTACCGCTATACTAGTTATGTGCGCATCAGATTCGTGTGGGGATGTGTCAAAGCATTGATGTATGGACCGTTCAACAAATGACAACGCCAGTAAAACAAGAATTCAGAAAGAATATCAGCCTCTGTGGTGTTAAGTATGCAATGCAACTGAACCCAACTCCCCCCTCCCACACCGATGGGTAGAATCCCCCAGTGAATCCCAATATATATTACAACCCATAAGCCTTGGAACATTCTTGCGTACGCCACTGAGGTGACGCAACGCTCTCAAAAAGGGAGAAATGCCAGTGTCTGAAAAAGTATTGGATAAAGCAGATACTTTGCAGACAAATACAACATATAAGCTAGGACAGTGTGAAAACGCTGTTGACTCTTTCAGGCCCCAGTCAAGGGGCCATATCAAGGGGTGTGCTGTATCGGGATGATGATGAAGACATTGAGATAGAGACCTCAGTGCAGCATGGATGCACTCCCAGTTGACGTTGTTGCAGAAGGTCGCAGCCTCAGCAGGGGTGACAAAGGGGTACTGTTTACCATCCAGTTCTATGTGACAACATGCAGGATACAACATCACATTCTTGATATGGCATTTTTGGAGCAGTGCCTTAGTGTCTGCATATTTGTGCCGTACCTCTTGTACCAGCTGATTGAAGTCACGGTAAATAGACATGGACATGTCTTGATATTGTAGTGGTCCCTTATGTGCCAGTTACAGTGCAGTCTCTCGATCCCAGAAATTCGAGAAACAAGCAATTAGGGGATGCAGAGGGGCTCCTGGGACAGGACACAGACCCACCAATCTGTGCACCTTCTCCACAACTAAGGTATTTGTAAAAGCGTCTCTGCCCAATAGATCTCCTATCAGTTTTTCAACAACCATGTGCCAGGTGTTGGTGGACTCTGCCACCCCTGTGATGTGAACACAAGCACACCTCTAGGTCTTCATTTTTGCATGCTTTAGTTTTCAGAAGATATTCCACCCTTTCCAGACATTTTTGAGTGCCAACACATCTATCCTCAATCTCAGATATAGGTCTCTCAGCCTTCCTATTCTGGTAGCCTGGCAGTCCATGCGCTGAGTAATCTGATCCTGCCACACCATGAGGGAGTTAAAGTGAGAATCTATGGACTGGAATCCAGTATAAGTTTGGCCATTATCATTGCTATCTGCTGGGTGGTTTGCCACAGTACTAGCCGTGGGGTCATCAGAGGCGTGCTGATCCATGGGGGATCGTTTGGGGATTTGCTGTTATCAAATGACAGTTGATGCTGTAACAGGTCGCCTAGGCCCATCATGCTATCCAGCAATAAAAAAACAAAGGAATAAGTTGAGGGTAATTTCCTGGGGTAATGCGACAACGCGGGTATTATGTCTGGGCATGTTGCATAGGATTTGCAAATAATCACACCACATCAGTTTCATGGGCTTCACTGAGTTGTACAAAGGGCAGATGGGGACCCCAACATCCGCAAAGAAAGAAGAAAGCAGTGAGAAGGATGGACAGAGAGGCATGCAGACCACAGGGCGGACAGTATGGAAAAGAAAGTGAGAAGGAGGGACAGGCAGGAGACAGGCATGCAGACCACAGGGCTGAGGGACAGGCAGGCTGCAGACAAGCAGACCACATGGCTGAGAACATGGAGAAAGTTGTGAGGAGGATGGACAGGAAGGCAGCAGGCACACAGGCCATGTGGCTGAGAGGGAGGAAAAAGCTGTGAATAGAAGGAACATTCAAGCAGCAGGCATGCACACAACAGGGCTGAGAGTGTGGAGAAAGTGATGAGAAGAAGGGACAGGAAAGCAGCAGGCATGCAGTTTATCAGACTGAGAGCCTGGAGAGAGCAGTGAGAAGGAGGTACAGACAGGGAAGCAGTCTATGGGGCTGAGAGGAAGGAGAAACCAGTGAGAAGACTGAGAGGACAGAGAAAGTGGTGAACAGGAAGGACACGCAAGCAGAAGGCATGGTGACCAAAAGTCTGAGAAAAAGGTGAAAGTGGTGAGAAGGAGTGACTGGCAGGTCCAGCCACACAGACCATGGAGCTGAGCGGATGGAGAAAGTGGTGAGAAAGAGGATAAGCAGGCAGCATGCATGCAGACCACAGGGCTGAGAGGGAGGAGAAAGGGGTGAGAAGGAGAGACAGGCAGACCGCAGGCACACTGATCATGAGGGTTCAGATAGAGGAGAAAGCAGTGAGAAGGAGGAACAGCCAGACAGCATGCACAATAACCACAGGTCTGAGCGGAAGGTGAAAGCAGTGCGTAGGAGGGAAAGGCAGGCAGCAGTCATGCAGACCATGGGGCTGAGAGGACAGAGAAAGAGGTGAGAAGGAGGGACAGGCAGGCATTGCGCTTGCAGACCACAGGGCTGGGAGCCTGGAGAAAGTGATGAGAAGGAGGGACAAGCAGACAGTAGGCACAAAGACCACAGTGTTGAGAGAGAGGAGAAAGCAGTGAGAATAAGGGGCAGGAAGGCAGCAGACACACAGGCAATGGGGCTGGGAGGGAAGAGAAAGCAGTGAGAAGGAGGGACAGACAGGATGCAGGCATGCAGACCATGGGGCTGAGAGGGAGGAGAATGTGGTGAGATGGAGGGACAGACAGGCAGTAGGCATGCAGTCCACAGTGCTGAGAGTCCCATGGTAAGCTGTGAGAAGGAGAAACAGGCAAGCAGCAGGCAGGCAAAAATTAGGGCTGAGATTCAAGAGATAGCTATGAGAAGGAGAGAAAGGCAGGCAGGAGGCATACAGACTGCGGGGCTGAGAGCCTGGGAAAGGGGTGGGAATGAGGGGCAGGCACACAGACAACAAGACTGAGAGGGAGAAGAAAGCAGTGAGAAGGAGGGATAGGCAGGCAGCAGCCACACAGACCACAGGACTGATAGCATTGAGAAAGTGGTGAGAAGAGGATACATGCAGGTTGCATGTATACAGACCAATAGGCTGACAGCATGAGGAATATGGTAAGAAGGCAGGACAGGCAGCAGGCACGCAGCCATGGGGCTGTGAGTGAGCAGAAAGTGGTGAGATGGAAAGACAGGCAGACATGCAGACCACAGAGCTGACAGCCCGGAGTAAGCAGTGAGATGGATCGACAGGCATGCAGCAGACACACAGACCACAGGGCTGAGAAGGAGGAGAAATCACTGAGAAGGAGGGACAGGCAGGCAGTAGGCACACAGTGCACAGGGTTGATAGTCCAGAGAAAGCAGTGAGAAGGTGGTACAGGCATGCAACAGTCATGCAGACCACAAGGCTGAGAGTAAGTAAAAGGCAGTGAAAAAGAAAGAGGTGGATAGCAGCCACACAGACCTTGGGGCTGAGAGGAAGTAGAAAGCATTGAGAGGGACAGGCAGACAGAAGGCATGCAAAAAGTGGGACTGAGAGGTAGGGGAAAGAGGCAAGAAGGAGGGACATGGAGCCAGCAATCATACAGAAAACAGAGTTGAGAGGAAGGAGAAAACAGTGAGATGCAGGGACAGCTAGGCAGTAGGACCCATAAAACAGGGCTGAAAGCAAGGAGAATGTGGGGATAAGTAGGGAAAGGCAGCTGGTACCTAGACCATGGGGCCGAGAGGAAGGAGAAAGTGGTGAGAAAGAGGGAAAGGCAGGCAGCACAAAATAGGATGAGAGAAAGGAGATAGTGTTGAGAAGTAGGGAAAGTCATAGAGTGGTCATGCAAAAAACAGGGAGGAGCAAGGAGAAAGCAGTGGGGACAAAAGGAAGGCAAGCAACAGGCAGCAGAAAATGAGGCTATAAAGCAAGGAAGAAAGCAGTGAGAATGAGGCGAGGGCAAGCAGCAGGCATGCACAGAATGGGTCTGAGAGCAAGGAGAAACAAGTGAGAAGGAGAGAAATTGAAGCATCCAGCAGCCCAAAATGGGACTGAAAGCAAGGAGAAAGGTGAAAATGAGTGCCGGGCAAGCAGCAGGCACCCAGAACCCCCCTGTTTTTTGAGTGCCTTCTTCTTGCTTTTCCTTTAAAGGCTGTGCACATTTTGTGGTTGGATGAATGCACAGGGGTTCAAAGCACATAGGGGGTTAGCAGCAGGGCTGGGCCACAGACCAGGCCCTGCACTCAACACCCTCACCCTGGTACGTTAAAAGAACCGTGGAAATTTATTGAAAAAATATAGGTTACAGGGATGTTATAGTTAGATAATAGAATAAAAAGAACCTTGGAAACTCACAGTAAAAACGGAAAATTACAGGTACGTTATAGTTCAGAAATAGAATAAATAACAGCCTTAGAAATTTAATGAAAAAGACAAAAGTTACAGGAATATTATAGTAATGAAATAGAATGTAAAAAATACTAAGAAATTCACTTAAAAAAACAAAGGTTACAGGGGTGTATGTTATAGTTAGGAAATTGGATAAAACATATTAGACATTCACTGAAAACTTCAAATGTTACAGGAATGTAACAGTTCAGCAGTAGAACAAAAAAAATAAGAAATTCACTAAAAAAGCAAAGGTTAAAGGGCCATGATAGTTAGGAAATAGAATTCAAAAACCCTTAGAAATTCACTGAAAAAAACAAACGTTACACAGACGTTATAGCTAGGTACTCAATTTACTTGCACAAAACCATATAAATTCAGCAATTATAGTTGCCAGCCCTAAATATAACATGTCCCTGCAATGCACTGCTTATGACCTCACATATTGCATCATTATATATATGTGTATGTGTATGTATATAAATATATACATACATTTTTTCCATATACATAGCGTTTTTTGTTTTGCCAATAACTTTAGTGCCGCTTGACAAATTTCAACATTTTCAAAATGTATATTTTGGTAGGTTCAGCTGCTCTGTTGAAAGTTTTCAAGGTGATCCGTCAAGGGGGGCCGAGAAAAAGAAGATGTCCCAAAACACTTTCTCCCCATTTTAAGTCAACAGGATTTTTCAAATATTTGAACATAACTAGAGCCGTAACTGCAGAGCAGAATTACTTCAAATTTGGCATAAAGCTAGATCTTGGTCTAGATATATATGAACGTGGATCCTCCCCAGATCCAATTGTTCCTGTGATGATATCTGATTGGATGCCAACACTTCAAGCAGAAAATGTTGGCAGCCATCTTGGGACTCGGCTTCAGCTGTGTCCCAGAAAAAAGGTAAAAAAAGAAAAGGGGACAGGATTGGGACTCTCTGACCATTCAGCTATGGTGCTGGGCTCCCCTGCCAGGGTAAAAAGCTTTTTTTTAAAAAAAAAACATTGAAAAAATCAACAGATCTGGATCTGAAGATTTTCCCAAATTTAATTTTGTTTTAAAAAGACCAGATCCAGAAGGTATGTCAAAAATAAGGAAGGTGGTGCATGGGACCACACTCTTGGACTTGCTGAAGCCCCTGGGACAGCCACCTACATGGGGCGATTATTAGATTGCAGTGCAGAACTTCTACCAAATGTAATGTGGCAGGGCATCCCAGCCCCCCCCAGCCCCAGGGATTGCCACCTCCACATGGCTTCTACCAAATGATTACAGGGGGCTGCCCGCCCTGTTGCCCCGCAGACCATCACCTCCCCAAGGCTCAAAATTAATGTAATATGGGAGAGGATCCCAGCTCCCCCTTAGCTCTGGGAACCACCACCTTCCAGGGCTCAAAGTAAGTATAATCTGGGGGGGCTGGCCCCAAGGGACCATCACCACCCGAGGCTCAAATTAAATGTAATACAGGGAGGCTGCGCGGCACCACTTGCAGCCCCAAGGACCATCACCTCCCTGGAGGTAAAATATAACAAGGAAAGGAGTCTATTTTGGACCTCCAGCTCTGGGGACCACCACCTCCCTGTGGCAAACACCACATTGGAGGGGGGCCGTGGGGTCCCGATCGAGGAGGCAATGATGACCATGGGGATCGCCATGCCCCAAGCCCGCTCCTGTGATGTCCTGAGGTGCCCACCCCGGGACATAGTTGTTTGCTTTTGCTTTGTGGGAGCTGACAGATCCACAATAGATGCACAGGAACTATTGATTCCAGTAGCTGCCATTAGAGTATGCTTCGGTGAGCGTGAGATGGCCAATTATCAAGCATGACACTTTGAGGCCATCCTATTCCTTTTTAGCAAATACCCAGTGTACCTCAATGGTGGCACACCCGGAGTCTAAAACCCACCATTGACAGAGGAATTCTGCATGTAAGTAGGTGGGTTAGCTGACAAGTAGGGCTTCCATGTAATAAGGGCTTGTTTGCTTTTGTATGATTTCTGAGTTTTAATGTTTCCATAAAGCCAGTGTGTGATCTCATCTATTAGTTTCCCAATTATTTCTATTGCTTGAGGGGGTCACCTGTGGAACGTTTGCCAATCCGATAACATAAGGGCACACAGCTGGAGTGGCAAGGAGGAGGATCATAACCATCTGCAATGTATATTCCCAACCTTGAGCCACATGGGTGTTGTGCAATCTCCCCTTGGTTTCTGATTGTTGAGTACTTTCCAGGCCAGAAGGGCAAGTGATAAAGGTAGGATGACCCCCTGATTCCCCCGATGGATATCCACATCATTGCACAAGGATGTTTGGGTTGACACTGAAATAGATGCTGACTTATGTGCGATTAAAAAGTGGGACCCTACATCAGTTTGAACCATCCCTAAACACAGACTAGTGATTTTCTATTGTCTCCAGGCGGGCATACATAGTGGATGAAGGTTATTTTTCAAGATGGAGTTAAACTTGTTACGTATCAGTTTAATTGTGGCAGTGCTGAGTTCTGACGGTATGGACTTAATTACTGGTTATAGGGTCAGTATAGGTAGCTGGCTGGGCCTAAAGCAACCTTAATTTTGATTCCTGCTTTTTACGTTTCACCACTGGAGCCACCTCTGTTGAGGTAGAATTTACAGGTACTGACTCAGCAATTAGTAAGGAGAGTTCACAGGGCCCTCTAGATTAATCATTTCATGGGCACTGTGTTTGAGCCACTGTGACAGAGGGGTGGTGCAATATAAATACTAAAGGTAATTCCAGAGTGTGCATCAAAAGAGAGAGAGTACAACGGCTCTCTCCGGTTCAATTTCCTTGGTGATAACTCCTACAACCCATCCCAGGAAATCTTCTATGGTGGAATTTTTAGGGGCATTGGGTTGAATAACCCCTAACTGTGCTTTCCTATCCTGGCTGTAATAGCATCTAAACAAAAGAGGTAAAGGGGTACCGGGAATCCCAATTTCTAATGAGATCAAACATGTGTTCTGAGGGCCCGGCTCTAAATGAAAAAATGTACCAGTGCCTCAATTAAACACATTTTAGGAAGTTTGAAATACAGCACATAGCTTAAAATACAAGATATACACCCAAAAGGCAATTCCCAGCCGTGCTTTGAAAGAAAAATATTTGAAGTTAAGCTGGACAATGTAAATGCCAAAAAAATCAGCCTACTATTGTGGACCCGATTTAAAAAAAAAAGATAATCATCAGGACCCCAGTTGTTACTGTGTCATTTCTTTAATGAATTCCATAGTAAAGTTATTGGTAAGGCGATTCTTGACAGACTGATGTTCTGGACTTTGGAAACCAGTATTTTATTTGAAGTACAGTATGGGTACCTGACAGGCCTGAGGACGATAGAACAGTGCCCTAATTTACATCTGCTGATATACAGTTGCTAAACATAGCATCATACAGCTAGCTTTCATGGGCCTCTCATGTTCCTTCGATAGTGTTAATAGATCAAAGCTGTGGATTATCTTGAAACATATGGGGTTGGAAGGAGATCTGGTGGACTCCTTGTGTGCCCTTCATTGTGATCTTTCTGCCTCAGTAAAATGTGATAAGAATGGGCATTGCATGGACTCCTTTGGTTTTGTTCGGAGGGTCCATCAGGGCAGCATCTGTACACTTAGGGGCATATTTACAAAAAACTGGTTCATCAGTTCAGCTGCCCCGGTTTTCTTGTGTCATCCCTGCCCCACCTAACGACACCATGGGTGTGCTGTATTTACAATCCGGTGCACCATGGTGGTCGTTAGGCTAATAGCATCAACATGATTGATGCTATTGTCGCACTTTGCTGCTCTAGCGTCAACATTTTTGACAGTACAGGGGGGCATTATGACCCTGGCGATAGGTGATAATGTGGCGGTAGTACCGCCAACAGGCTGGCGGTACATACCGCCACATTATGACATTTACCATTCCTACCACCATGGCAGTAGCAGCCGCCGGCCCGGAGATAACAATCTCCAGCCCGGCAGCCGCTGTTGTACTGCCGGTGACATTTTGACCCTGCCCACCGCCATGGTTTTAGTGGCATACGCAACACCACAAAAACCATAGTGGCAGGCCCTACCAGTGACAGGGAATTCCTTCCCTGTCACTGGTAGGAGGCTCACCCACCCCTCCAACACTCTCCTGATGCCCCCACCCCCTCCATACACGCTCCTCCCCTTCCGATTCCCAAACCCCCATTCATGCACACTCGCAGACACGCACCATGCATACACACACTCACTCACATAGGCATACACACATTCATTCACACATGCATCCATTCATTCTCGCACACATCCGTACACACATTCACAAAGACACGCATTCACATTGCCATTTATACATGCATTCTCACACATGCATACACCCACGCAAACAACACTACACACACAGTCGCATTCACGCACACACTCACACATTCATGCATACAACCCTGTACACACACACACACACAACACCCCCTACCCTCTCCCCTGTTAGAAGCCTAACTTACCTGGATCCAGGGGGTCTTCCGGCAGGGAACAGGGCGTTGCTACCGCCAGCAGCACCCACCAGCAGAACACCACCAGGCTGTATTATTTTTCATAATAGGGCTGGCAGCATTCTACTGGCTTAGTGCTACTGGTGGTAGTAGCGCCACCTTAACACCATCCACCATCCACCATTATGGCCACAGCCAGATTTCCGCCCTTCTTGTGGGGGAAGTCCAGCTGTGGGCATAATTTGGCGGATGGATATTAGGTGCGGCGACTGTCTTTTGGAGGCCGTCGCTATGGCGGTAGGCGCCATTTACCACCAATCTTGTAGTTGGGGCCTATGTTGGAAAATGGGTTATTGGTAAGGGCAGGTAAGTACCTACACTTAGCAATAGGCCACTAACCTCCACTTAGGTCCAGGTATATCACAATAAATTAGACCCAGCTCAACCCTTGGTAGCTTGGCAACGAGTGACCAGGCTTAACTAAGGAGACATATGTGTAATGCATTTAGAAATCACAAAACAGTAAATAAGTAAAACACAAAACACAATAAAAATCCAACACCAATTTATAAAAATAGATTATATTTTTATCTTTAAAATTACACCAAAACAATTAAAATCATATAAGGGGAACCAGAGATATGAATTCTTAAAGAATTAATGCTTTTTAGCGCTTAGAAACGAATATCGCCAATCTAGTCATCTGGTCGCACCTCGACTGGGGCAAAGTCAAAGTTTAAGGCCGACCGCGATAGAGCCCTGCTCGGCTACAGCCCGCGGGAGGTCTCGGTCAAAATGTTACCTTTGGACTAGGGGCATATTTATACTTGGTTTGCCCTGAGTTTGTGTCATTTTTTTTACGTAAATTTGGTGCAAAACTAACTCCATATTTATACTTTGGTGCTAGACCCGTCTATCACAAAATTTATGGAGGTAAAGTCATTTTTTGTACGTGGAACCTAATTTGCACCAGTGAGATGTAAAGTAGGCATTCCCATGCAAAAAATGGCTCTGTGATGTTAGAGCCATATTTATCCCCCCATGCTCAAATCACGCACTGGTTGGAGGAGGGGTCAAATAATGGTGCAAAGCTTGCTTTGCGCCATTATTTAACGCCTGGGTCAGGGCAAGCATTAGGGGACCTGTGGGCCTATTTCCATTATGGAAATGGGGCCTGGCCTATGTCCAGGCCCCAGGGACAACCCCCACCCACACCAGACGGACAGCGGAGGATGGGGGACCCCATCCCAGGTAAGTATAGATAAGTACAGGTAAGTATTTTTTTTTAAAGTGCCATTGGTGGCCATGAGGTGGGCCCCCCTAAATGGCACTGGGTGCAATGGCCATGCCCAGGAGACCCTGGTCCCCTATGCTGGCCATTGGGATGGTAGGCATAACTCCTGTCTTTTCTAAGACAGGAGTCATGTGGTATGGATGGTTTTCCGTCAGAAAATGATGCTAGGCTGGTTAGAGTCAATTTAATTTTTTTACTTTAACCTGCCTAACGTCATTTTTTGGTGCAATACCCCCTTCTTCCATACCGCCAACCCAACCCAGCTAATGTCATTTTTTTTTACATTAGCCTACCCTTTGCACCGGCTTGCACCATTCCATAAATATGGTACCAGGCTGGTGCTCAGAAATGGTGCAAGGCTGTGCTAAACTTTTTTGCGCAAAACATGTATAAATATGCCCCTCTGTTGTTTTTCCGAGATGAAAATCCTTTGACTGGGGCTAGCCTGAATCTTGATCCAATGTCCTTGGGGCCCTCTTCGGATACGCTGCCTGGGAGGTCCCGGTCAACTTTCCACGTTCGGACGTAGTTACTTTTTCAGAGATTTTCTTCACCGGGACGAACCTGTTTTCTTACACACTAGTGCAGCAAAGTTCAAGGAGACCCATAGGTTTCCATGGGTGAGTCAGTTTAATGCCAATTGATGCCAAAAATGGCAGATTTCACTGCACCATGTTTGCAGGCCTCCTAGTGCTGGAACGCCCCGTCTCATACTTTATTCCTGGCACAGGCATAATGTGGCACAAGGGGGTGCAAAGTGGCACAAAGCGAGCATTGAGCCTCTTTGTAATGACAGAGCAGCAAAAAAGCCTTCCTAACGTCACCTTAGCGTGAAACAAATGGCATGCATGAATCAGCTAGGGGCTTGTAAATATGCCCCTAATTACTTTCTTTTTGTATAGTATTGGTTTCATGCTGTCTTGGCAGAGATGGCACATGCTAATTACTACGAGTAAACCTGTCCATGTACTATTATATGCTGATGATGCGGTCCTTCTGTGAATGACTCCAAATGGCCTTAACATTTTTTTGGATGCATCTGTAGATTTTGTGGACCACATCAATTTGGAAAGTAATCTTTCATAAACTGTTATTATGGCCTGCAGCCAAAGAAATCTCAAATCTCGCTGTCTGGCCATCAAGGGTAAACTCACTGAGAGGATTCACATGTTTTCCTATCTTGAAGTAATTTTTGACTTTATCTGGGCCACATGCCTCTTTATAAGGTGATAAAGTTTTTCAGAATAAGTTGAGATTTATTTAATTTGACCTCTAATTTGGTAGGAGGCCAATTGTCACTTTTTTGGATGTTTACAAAAGGAAATGCACCCCAATTTTATCCTGAGGAGCAACTATATGGTGTTACAAAGAAGTTGGCAGCCTACAGGTGGAGAAAAATTGGGTATGTAAGCACATTTCAGGCCTCCCTATGAGTAGCCCTAATTACTCTTCACACCAGGAAATTGGTCTGAATTATGTTGAGGACCAGGTTAATTCAGATCCTCTTTTACTGTGGTCCTCAATCTAGTTACAGTGACCTTGCCTCATTCAATAAAATTGTAATTCTTGATTGAATTTCATTTGACCTGGTTAACCAGATCCCTTGGCTTCTTTATGTCAAGCTCACCTGGGTTACACTTGGGTGACAGTCCATTTTCTACAAGCTACTAGGGTTAAGAAAAGTAGATTGATTTTGAAGCATTTCTTGGATTTTGGACAGCATGGCAGGGGAAATGTTAGATATATGAAAACCCTCTAACGAAGATTATGTAATGGCTTAAACCTCTTCAGGCCTGAAGTCTCAGCTGGACATGTTGACAAATTTATGGGATACGATGCTGTTGACAAGATTTAAATTGGGGTTGTTTAGATGCCAACTTTGCTTCCACTTGGGCTAGTATGACATTGCTGCTATAGTAAGCCATCCTAACAATAAATCTTCCCCCAGAGCTTGCTACATTCTATTTTCTTTTGTAAATTCTGTCAGCCATTTGCAACACACTTTTTATTCCCAGCTCTTAGCTGTTTACATTTAAAGAGATATAAATCCACTCTACTCTATTTTCAAATGGCTAACTCTCTTGTGCTGTGTTTTAGAGAATGCATTTTTATCAAATATGCTACTGGCACAGAAAACGTTTTAATTTTTTAGCATTGGTATTTTGCACTAATATTATGAATTTCAACTTTGGTTTTGTGTTGATGCTCTGTGGCCAAATACTATTGTTTTCCAACTTTGAATTGCTATTGTTATGGTGCTTTTACTTTTAACTGAGCTTTGTATAATTACTTGTATTTAAAATTGATAATAGCCTGTTGTTTATGCAATGTATGCCTTATGTCTTGATGTTGACATAATGTGCTTGCATGATTATTTATTAATGATCTAATATAGAATAACTAACTATCCTGGCTGTGTAAGCAATCTAAGGTAGAGAATTTAGTGAAATGGCTAATCACACGTATATATTAAATTAAAACTATTAAACATGTTGTATGTACCATCTGAGGATCCAATATCAATGATCCAGGTAGACTCTCTGATTTATCATAACAACTCTCTAAAATAACAATTATGTAATCCTGTGTAGCAAAATAAATTGTCAGATATTTTAGTGATTGACTGTTCTAAGAAGCACGGCCAATTAAACATGATGTAGGGTAAGATAACGGTATTCAAGTTTATGGAATTGCTTGATTTGCAAGATAGAGTCCACTTCAAGAGAAACAATGTAGATTTTCAGACTATTCATCAGACCATAACGCTTATTTATGTAATCATGTTATTATATCCCAAGTTATTCTTCTAAATCAAGCACACATTCCTATGCATCAAAACAGCTTCAGATCATAAGCCTGTCTCTAGATACATTCCAATCTAACATCATAAATGTAGTATCATTGGGTATATTTAGCAATCAGCACCTGACTCAGGACTGTGGGAGATCCCACAATTCAGTCTTTAATTAGAGAAATGTTTGAAAATATTGTCCGGCAAAATGAACTTGCAGAAACCCATGGTAATGTTTGGAATGCTTTGAAAGCTATGCTTTGAGGTGTCATTTTTCATTATAACATATGCAGGGGTAAATTATATTTCATAGGGGATGTGCCTTTGTGTTAACCTTCTTGAACTAGAGGTCAAAGTTGGAACTATTTACACATGCAAATCTCAGAATTTGTCATAAAAGAAAGTACATGTTTACTAAAATGTCTCACAACAACTCAAGACAGCAACCAAGGTTGCTACGTTGCATGAAAGGTAGAGAGCAGCACAGTGTTATACCTACAGAGATATGTTACTGTCCTGCTCTCTGCCCAGTATTGGTGCACAATCAGGCTGCCTGTGCCATACAAACTCCTTTTCATCTTAGAGAAAGGGTATGTGTCTGTGATGTCTATCATAGGTTTTGTACTGAAGGGGTACTCTTCCAGTAGAAAATACTATTCTTAGACTATCTTTTAAAATGCCTCTACTTTGTATGTGTGCTGTACAGAGCAGCTAACATGCAAACAAGAAAAGATTGTAGAAATGAAAGCATTTCACCACAGTAAAACCAATGTCAAAAAACTTAATTTTTTATGCAAACCCTGTTTACTTTTTTTCTGTCAAAAACTATTGGTGGTTGCATAGGAACACCCATGGAACACCCATGGAACACACCATGGAAAACAAGTTTTGCAATAGAAAGTACAATTCAAATACATATTTTGTATCAATTTGCATCACATCTGTGACACAAACCTGGTGCAAAATGTTAGTAAATACAAATAACTAAAATTAACATATGCATGTATAGACACAGACACACTCATCTACATATGTACTAATATGGATGCATACATATACATATGTGCAAATAGAATTTAGAAATCTTATATTACCCACTGTGTAGTTATAATTAGGTCAGTGTATCCTTAAGAATTTTTTTTTTTTGTGTTCCTAATAACTTTAGCACCAGTTGATTAATTTCCTCGAAAGTTTCCAAAAAGACATGTGCTTAAACTAGATTGTGCATGGAAAGTTTCAGAGTGATCACTCAAGTGGGTGCCAAGGCAAAAGGGGTGCCCTAAAACACAAAATCCCCAAGTATTTCCCATAAACTTCTTCAAGAATCACTAACACAAAAAGTGCTGAATGGAATCACACCAAATTTGACAAGAAACTAGACCTTGGTCCCCAAATTGTGCTTTTTGTGATCTGGTGTAAATCCATTGAGAATTTTTTTGACAAAGTACTTGTACTATCTCGCTCCCGTAAGGGTCAGACTTCAGCTGGAGCGAGTGGTCTGACTGGCTGACAGCAACAGGAGAAAAATATTGCTGGCAGTCATTACAGGACTTGGGAACTTAGTCTCGGTCATGAACATTAGAAAAACCAAAATATTATAAGGGGTAGGGTAGGGCACCTACCTTTCAATTATGTCAGCCCTGAGTGATGGGGTCCCTGGGACCAAAATAGTCTTGGAGAGGGGGACTACTCACTTTCCCTCTCCTTTAAAAAAGAATTGCCCTGGGAGATGGGGTACTCATGGTCTCAGAAGGCTCGAGGAGGAAGACTGAGTGGCTTCCCATTTGAATTACATTTTGGCTCCAGGACGTAGGGTCCACAAGGTTTATTAGGCTAAGGGAGGGGCTCTACAGCCCCTTTCCTGTTTAATTATGTTTTGCCCCAAGGATGGGATGCTGTGAGAAAGTCATCCTTTTTACCCTGATCACCCCCAAACATTTTGACTGATACTGGTGGTTACTGACTGAATGTGCCCTGGGCACTGCTAACCAGTCCCAAGGCCACTTCTCTGTGTAAAATGGTATTTGCAAGTTAGGCATAATTATAATTGCCTCTGACAACCTACCTATACGTCCCTAGTATATGGTAGGACATGTAGGTTTAGGTACCCCAATGTAGTTAGGACACCCCTGGGTGCTCTGCTGTGGTGGTCTCCGGTGTCATTATCAAAGCAGGCCTGCCTTGCTGGCTGCTTTTAAATTAAAGCTAACCCCAAATTTGACTTTGGAATTAAAAGTACTTCAAACGTCTCAGACTACTTTATTTTTACATATATGTCGACCCTAAGTGCCCCAAGGTTTGGGTGCAGAGTAAATATAAGCAGGTACTTGATAACATATGTTTTATGAGCCCTGGGGAGGGGAAAACAGCCAAAATATTTTTTTCCCATCTCACTCAGTGTATTCAAGCAGGGCTCCATCCCGGTCGGCCTCAACTTTTGACTTTGCCCCAGTCAAGCACTTTTTGTTTTTAGGTGCTAGAAACCATTTTGTTTTATATTTAATCATATCTCCAGTTCCCTACATTGCATTTTTGTCATTTTGGTGTCATTTTAAAGATAAAAATATTTCCAATTTTCATAAATTGGTGTCAGATGTTTATTGTGTTTTTTTGTTTCACTTATTTAGTGTTTTGTTGATATTAAATGCTTTACACTCCGGTCTCCTAAGTTAAGCCAAACTGCTTGTGGGCCAAACTACCAAGGGTTGAGCAAGGATTAATTTATTGAGACCTTGAATGGACCTTGTGTGGGACTGTGGCCTATTGCTAATTGTAGGTACCTACCTGTCCTTACTAATAACCCACTTTCCAGCAAGTACCCAGGACCTAAAAAGGCTCTGGGAGGGGGTAGCACACCTTCACTTCTTAATTGGCTTGGCCCTGGGCAATGGGGTCTCCAGAAGCCAATAAGGCTTGAGGAGGGGGCCCATGCAGTCTACTATCCCTTTTAAACAAACATCAGCCCCACAGGATGGGATTCCTGAGGCCTATGAAGGCTCTAGAAGAGGGACTATATGGCCCACCACACCTTTTATTGGTTTGACCCCAGGGATAGGATCTCTGGGCCTAATAATGCCTCCCTCCCCTTTTCTATTTTATTTGGGACTGGGGCAATAGAGCTCCTGGGGTCTAACATGGCTTGGGGAGAGTAGCTGCAAACCTCCTCCCCTTAGTGTTTGGTCCTGGGGATGGGGTCCTTGGGGCCCAGGAATGCTTGGGGAGGGGAATCACAAAGATCTGCCTCCTATTTTGTAATGTACTTGGCCCAACAGATGTGGTATCTGAGCCTATTAAGGTTAATGGAGGGGGATGCACACCGTCCTCCCCTCTTTCATTGTATTTGGCTCAGGGTATGGGGTCCCCAGGGCCTTTTAAAGCTTGGGGAGGAAGGCCACATGCCCCTCCTCTTTTTATTGGAACGGTCCCTGGGTGATGGGGTCCCAGGGGGCAATTAAGGAATGGGGATGGGCTAGCATACCCTCTCCCCACAATATATATAATATATATCTTTTGGCCCAAGGGAATGGGATTCCCGAGGCTGAAAGACTAATCCTACCCTGTGTACCCCAAAGGCTGTGCATGGTTTGGCAGAATGCTTGGGGTTTGCTCAGAGGGCCTGATGGCAGGTCAAGCCCTGTGACCAACCACCTGCTGCACACATCCAAAGTCTGTGCACGCATGAGGTTGACTGCCTATGGAAAGTTGGAAACAGGGCCTGGTTGCAAAATAGGATTTGTGGCTAACCCCATGCCTGCAGTCAGCCCCACTTTGCGTCTGATAACAGGCTGTGTCCAGCATGGAGTTGGCTACCTGCAGTGGGTTTGCTGCCTCTGGGTGGAGTAGCTCCATTCAACCCCACCCCTGCCCATGGTCTCAGACCATGCATGGTGGGGGGGTTTGCTTTAAGTATTGTAAAAAGATATTACTATATGTTAAAAACTTTACAAATTCACAGAAAAAAATCAAAGGTGAAAGTAGCGCTATTGCTAGGTGTGACAAAAAGACCTGTTCTTATTTTTAAAAATCTTGGACATTCACTGAAAACAACAGAAGTTAAAGTAATGTTATAGTTAGGTGACAATGTCAGTGTGAACATTAACGTTTTGAACCAAAAAATACAGAAATTCACCAGTTATACTTAAAAGAGCTAACTATAACTTGCTCCCCTGCCATGCACAGCTAATGACTCCACATATTATATCACTCATGATATGTTCTATGACATAATTTATGACCTCACTGATGACATCTCAAATGACCTCTAAAACATAATTGCTAACATCATTGATTACATTACTTAGCTTACGGTTGAACATGCTTATTGACTATGGAGGAATGGAAATAGATATAATAGAATCCTATAAACCAAGGAAACAATTTGCTGACTTTGGGGGATTTTTTACACAAATGTCGGAAGGACTATCAGTCACTTCTGTAGCTGTGTGTGTGTGTTTGTGTATGTCTTTTTTATATATATATATATATATATATACATATATATATATATATATATATATACACGATGTGAGAAAACCGAGCTGATTGCAGAAGCCCTTTAACTTTTTTGCCCCCATTTTTCACTTTTTGCTGTTTTCCAAACTCTGATGATGCCCTGGGTACTGTTAACCAGTCCCAGGGCCTGTGCTCTGATTAAAATGAGTATGCAAATTAGGCTAGTTATAATTGGCAGCATCAACCTACATATAAGTCCCTAGTATATGGTGGGGTATGTAGGTTTAAGGACCCCAGCATAGGTAGTGCCCCCTAGGTGCACTGCTGGGGTGCCCAGGGTCCTTTTAAAGCCAAGCCTGCCTTGCTGGCTGCTTTTAAATTAAAGTGACTTACAAATTCGACTTCCAGAGTATTAAACTACCTTATCTTTACATATAGGACACCTGTAAAGTGTGCCCTAGGGGCCCCAAGGGTGGGTGCAGTGTAGCTATAAGTAGGGAATTTATAAGATATATTTTATAAGCCCTCGTCAGGCAAAATAGCCAAATTAGTTTTTCCCTCATTGTAGTGAAAATGCTCCATAGGCTAAAATGGGGAGCCCTTAATTAATAATGTCTCTAAAGGAACTAGATCTGTTAAGTTTGGTATCAAACTTAACCCCTTCACTGCCTGGCCTTTTCCCCCTCAGGTGCCAGCCCTTTTTTTGGCTATTTCGGGCACTTCGTGCTTAGGCCCTCATAACCTTTTGTCCACATAAGCTACCCATGCCAAATTTGCATCCTTTTTTTCAACTTCCTAGGGATTCTAGAGGTACCCATAGTTTGTGGGTTCTCCTGGAGGAGACCATGAAATTAGCCAAAATACAGCTAAAATTTCATTTTTTTTTTTTAAATGGGAAAAAAGGGCTGCAGAAGAAGGCTTGTGGTTCTTTCCCTGGAAATTGCAACAAAGGGTCTGAGGAGCTAAAATCCTCATCCTCCCAGCTTTCAGGAACAGGCAGACTTGAATCAGAAAACCACATTGTTCAACACAGTTTTGCCATTTTACTGGGACATAACCCATGTTTACTATTTTTTGTGTTTGTAACTACCTTCCAGTTAGTGACAGAAATGGGTGTGAAATCAATGACAGACAGGTAAACATTCCTGAAAAGTAGATACAATTCTGAATTCAGCAAGGGGCCATTTGTGTAGATCTTACAAGGTTTTCTTACAGAAAATAACAGCTGAAATAAAAAAAAAAATGAAATTGAGGTGAATAAAACAGCCATATTCTCCACGTTTTACTCAGTAACCTTTTCCTGCGATGTCAGATTTTCAAAAGCAATATACCCTTACGTCTGCTGGACTCTTCTAGCTGCGGGGATATCCAGGGCTTGTAGGGTCATCAAGAACTCTAGGTACCCAGAGCCAATAAAGTAGCTCCACCTTGCAATGGGTTTTCTATGCGTCCCGGGTATACAGCAATTCATTTGGTGAAATATAAAGAGTGTAAAATAGGTATCAAAAAAACCTTTGTATTTCCACAATGGTCACACGATAGGATGCTGAGAAGCAGTGGTTATTTGCACATGTCTAAATTCCGGGCTCCCCATACTAGCATGTGAATTACAGGGCATTTCTCAAAAAGACAACTTTTTTACACACTGGCTTACATTTGGAAGGAAAACATTTAGAGAAAGACAAGGGGTAATAACACTTGTTCTGCTAGGCTATTCTGTGTCTCCCCCAAGTCTCCCGATGACAATGGTACCTCACTTGTGTAGGTAGGCCTAATGCCTGCGACAGGAAACACAACATGGACACATCACATTTTTACTTTGAAATCTGACATGTTTTTTGGAAAGTGCTTAACTGTTGATTTTACATAAACAACAGATGATGAACAGAATGCAGAACAAATCAAACATTCACCACCTGTCATAGATCTGAGATTAATCCACCAGTTGTTTTGCTTGCCATACCATTCCAGTTTGGACCCAGCCACATGCAAATCAGTCTTGACCCTGTTCCCCATTGGAATAGTTCAGTCTGAACTGCCAGGCCAGGTCTTTCCTGGACCAGAAACAAGCATCCTGGGACCTGTTTCAGGGTATCACCCTTCATCAGCCAGGCTAGCTTGAATCTGCTGGCATAGCAAGCATGGGACCTGCGTCTGGGCTTATCCTTCCCACTTGGGGCAACAAATACAGAAACAACAGATGATGGCCAGAAAGCAGAACAAATCAAACATTCTCTCCCAGTCACAGACTGGGTTTAATCCATCAGATTTTTTGCTTGCCATGCTATTCCAGTTTGGACCTAGCCATATAATGTAATGTAATGTAATTCGAGATTTATAAAGCGCGTTCCTACTCAAAGAGCATCGAAGCGCTGGGAAGAAAGCACGTAGTAAACAATAGACAGAGGATAAGAAAAATAACAGAAATAATGAAGATAGAAAAACATCCAATAGAAGAAACTGAAACGAACTAAATCAAAAATCCTGATCTTGTTGTACCAAAAAATTAACGAGGAAAGAGCCAAGTTTTCACCATTTTCCTAAATTTCATATAACCTGATTCTTGCCTAATATTCTGTGGGAGAGAGTTCCACCCTCTGGCTGCAGCTACTGTAAAAGCTTTGTCACCCCATTTGGCTTTATGTGTGCGAGGGACCTGAATCAAGTGAGCTTGGGAAGACCTCAAGCTTCTTTTAGGTACATGCAGGAAGAGTCTGGAAGTCAAGTACCGTGGTCCTTTTCCATGAACTGCCTTAAAAGTAAGACAGAGCGACTTAAACTGGACACGCTGTGCCACTGGTAACCAATGTAATTTCCTGAGACTCTCTCTAACTGATATACATCGTGGGAGATTAAGAACCGCTCTGACAGCGGAATTCTGAACTAATTGGAGTCTTTTTATCAGCCCCTTATCCAGATTAAGGAACAGTGCATTACAGTAGTCTATCTTGGACATTACCAATGCCAGAATAGCAGATACTCTCCATTCATGTAACAGATAGGGGAAGATTTTTCTGACCATTTTAATTGACCATAAACTGATGTTTACCACATGATTAATCTGTTTTTTAAAAGACAGATGTTCGTCAAACAAGATGCCTAGGTTTCTAGTAACAGTAGTGGGCACAGGGCAGTTACCACATTCAGAGGGCCACCACCGTGAGTTCCATAAATTCTTTGCAGGTCCAAAACATGAAACTTCAGTTTTGGTGGCATTCATTTTTAGCCAATTGGTCTTCATCCATTTACTCACTTCCACCATACAATTACTGAACCGATCTGCAACCTCCTCCCATGGCTGATTATACAAATCAGACTTGACCCTGTTCCTCAAGGGAACAGCCCAGCCCAAACTGCCAAGCAAGGTCTTCCCTGAACCAGAAACAAGCATACTGGAACCAATTTCAGGGTATCTCCCTTCATCAGCCAGGCTAGCTTGAATGTGGTGGCATAGCATGCACCGGACCCACATCTGGGCATACTCTTCTCACTTGGGGTGACAAATGCAAAACAACAGATGATGGATGGAATGCAGAACCAATCAAACATTCAGCCCCAGCCACAGATTTGGGGTTAATCCATTAGTTTTTTCGCTTGCCATGCCATTCCACTTTGGCCCCAGCCGTATGCAAATCAGTCTTGAAACTGGTCCCCATGGGAACATTCAAGTCCGAACTGCCAGGCAAGGTCTTCCCTGGACCAGAAACAAACATCCTAGGACCGGTTTCAGAGTATCACCCTTCATCAGCCAGACTAGCTTGAATCTGGTTGCATAGCAAGAACGGGACCCACGTCTGGGCATACCCTTCCCACTTGGGGAGACAAATGCAAAAACAACCAATGACGGACGGAATGAAGAACAAATCAAACATGCAACCCCATTCACAGATCTGGGTTTAATCCATCAGTTCTTTTTGCTTGCCATGCCATTCCAGTTTGGACCCAGCCACATGCAAATCAGTCTTGACCCTGTTCCCCATGGAAGCAGTCCAGCCCTAACTGCCACGCGAGATCTTCCTTAGACCAGAAACAAGCATCCTGGGACCAATTTCATGGTATCACCCTTCATCAACCAGGCTAGCTTAAATCTGGTGGCATAACAAGAACGGGACCCACGTCTGGGCATACCCTTCCCAATTGGGGCGACAAATGCAAAAACGACAGATAATGGACGGAATGCAGAACAAATCAAACATTCACCCCCACTCACAGATTTGGGTTTAATCCATCAGTTTTTTTGCTTGCCATGCCATTTCAATTTGGACCCAGTCATATGCAAATCAGTCTTGACCCTGTTCCCCATGGGAACAGTTCAGCCCGAACTGCCAGGCCAGGTCTTTCCTGGATCAGAAACAAGCATCCTGGGACCAGTTTCAGGGTAATACCCTTCATCAGCCAGGCTAGCTTGAATCTGGTGGCATAGCAAGCTTGAGACCCACATCTGGGCATAACATTCCCACTTGGGGCGACAAATGCAAAAACAATAGATGATGGACGGAATGCAGAACAAATCAAACATTCACCCCCAGTCACAGATTTGGGTTTAATCCATCTTTTTGGACTCTTGCTCAGCCGGCACCTAGGGACACCTACCAAACCAGTCCATTTTTAAAAACTAAACACCTAGGGGAATAGAAGATGGGGTGACTTGTGGGGCTTTCACCAGGTTCTCACCAGGTTCTGTTACCCAGAATCCTTTGCAAACCTTATAATTTGGTAAAAAAACACTTTTTCCACTATTTTCGGTGTCAGAAAGTTCTAGAATCCGAGAGGAGCCACTAATTTCATTCCATCCAGCAATCCCCCAAGTCTGCTGATAGAAATAGTACCTCACTTGTGTGGGTAGGCCTAATGCCCACGACAGGAAATGCCCCAAAACACAGCATGGACACATCACATTTTCACAAAGAAAACTGGCCTGTTTTTTGCAAAGTGGCTAGCTGTGGATTTTGGCCTCTAGATCATCCGGCACCTAGGAAAATATAGCAAACCTGGACATTTCTGAAAACTAGACAGCTAGGGGAACCCAGGATGGAGTAACTTGTGACGCTCTCACCAGGTTCTGTTACCGAGAATCCTTAACAAACATCAAATTTTGGCCAAAAAAAACACTTTTCCCTCCCATTTCAGTGACAGAAAGTTCTGGATTCTGGGAGGAGCCACAAATTTCTTTCCACACACCATTCCTTCAAGTCTCCCGATAAAAATGGTACCTCACTTGTGTGGGTAGGCCTAGTCCCCACAACAAGAAATGCCCCAAAACACTATGTGGACACATCAACATTTTCAAATACAAAACTACCTGTTTTTGCGGGGGGGCTACATTTTTGGTCCTGGGGTCAGCAGCCATCTAGGGAAACCTACCAGACCCAAAAGTTTCTGAAAACTAGACACCCGAGGGGGTCCAGGGATGTGTGACTTGGGTGGATCCCCCTGTGTTTTCTTAACTAGAATCCTCAGCTATCCTCAAATTTAGCTAAAACATCAAATTGTCCCACATTTCTGTGTGGGATCACTGCACCGGCACAAATTTCCTACCACCCATTGTCCCCTCAGTCTCCTTATAAAAATGATACCTCACCTGTGTAGGTGGGCCAAGTGCCTGTAATAGGGAAGAGCCAAAAACCTGTCAAAAATGAGGGGGAACTAAAAGGGGTACAATAGGGCAGTTTGAAATAAAATGTTTTTAGTCTAAATGTGGCGCAGAGTTTTTATCGGGATACCTGCGGCAATGCTGGGTAGTAGGAATTTTGTGGATTCCAGAAGATTCCATCACCAAAATGTGGGAAAAACGCATGATTTCAAGCAAAGTTGGAGGTTTGCAGCGCATTGTGGGTAAGAAAATGGCACATCATGTATGTGAAGCACACTACCCTGGACTCACCCAGATGTTTCGTTTTCAGATGTGTCTAGGTCTCGCAGATTTTTCTACATGGCTGTATCCCAAAGTCCAAAAAGTACAGCCCTCATCCTTCCAAGTGAGACGATTTTGAGAGTTAGGCAAGCTCTCATGGCCCAGATGTAAAACCAAAACGCCAAATAATCAAATGTCCTTTAGCTTGCCGTGGGATTAAGGGCCAGATGTAGCAAAGCTTTTTACCCATTCTGTGTCTATGGGAAAAAGTGTTCGTACATATGGCCCTAAGTGTTTTATTGTGCGGGGAGAGAGCTGAAAGACTGTTACCCCTTTCAGTTGGGGTGGGGGCATAACCATGCCCATACTGCTTGGTAGCCACCACCACACTATTTTTTATTTTGTTTTAATTCCCTGGTATCTAGTAGGTTTCCTGCCTGCCTTTGGAGTGGGGGTAATTGCCCCATCTGCCCACCGGTGGGCAGAACAACTTTGTCCCCATTTAAGTGGGATGAGGGTATGGCCATACCACCTCCCTGCTCTCTGGTGGGCTTTCTGCCCCCTTTGGGGGTAGATGGGCCTTACAGAAATAGGGTGATCTGCCCCCAATAGGGGGCAGAAATGGCCAACAGTAATGTGCCCACATGGGAAGTGACCCTTGCCGAAAGGGCTGCCATCCAAACAAAACACACACACACGTGGTTTCTGCCCCCCCTGGGGGCAGATCATCCTAATAGAAATCGGCCCATCTGCCCCCAAGGGGGGCAGAAATGGCCTAAAATAAACTTGCTGCCCAGGGAAGCAACCCTTTCCCAAAGGGGTCACTCACCTTGCGTGAAACTGATGTAAAAAAAATCCCTGGTGTCTAGTGGTTTCTGCCCCCCTTGGGGGCAGATTGGCCTAATTATATTAGGTCGATCTGCCCCTACGGGGGGAAGAAATGGCCTAGTAAAAAATTGCCCCCTAGGGGAGCGACCCTTGCTCAAGATTTTGATCCCCTTCGTTCATAACATTAAAAAAATCCCCGGCAACGTGTGGCTTCTGCCACCCTGGGGGCAGATCAGCCTAATTAAAATAGGCCAATCTGTCCCTGGGGGCCAGAAAAGGCCTAATAATAAATTGCCCCCCAGGGGAGCTACCATTGCTCAAGGAGTCACTCCCCTTCATTCAAAACATAAAAACAAAATTCCCTGGCGTCTAGTGCCCATCGGCCTAATTAAAATTGGCCGATCTGCTGCCCCCCTGGGGAGTGCCCATTGTCACGCTCCCCTTATACATAGATAGAAAAAAAAACAACAACAAAAACAAACATCCTTGGTGTCTAGTGAGCATTTCTGCAGCCCGATGGCTTCACGATCGGGCTGCAGAAGTGCTCACAGAGACATGAAAGGAAAGGCCTTTCCTTTACTTTCATGTCTCTGTGCCGCCCTCAGCGCCAGGATCGGAAGAGAAATGCAAGCTTCCAGCGCGGTGGGGGCAGCCTCTGATGAGGTCAGCAGGCGATTGAGTAATTATGTCATCAGACATCACTGGGGGCGGAGGGGTCAGGGAGGAAGGGGAATCGATTCCTCTTCTATCCCTGCCCGTAGGACGGAGTGGGAGACTCACGGGGAGCGCTAGCGCACCCCTCATGAGCCAGTCCATGGACGAAACGGTTACGTCCTTGGCGCATCAGCTCCGCAGCCAAGGATGTAACCATTATATCCATGGCGGGGAAGGGGTTAATGTCATAGTAAATACAATAACTTGCCACTGTTGAATTTAATATAACTTACACCTACAGTAGAAAGAGTTTTAGAACACCTCCTAAAAGTTACCAGTTTCAGCTCTGTAGCTGTTCTCTGATTGGCCAGCCTGTGGCAGCCTGGCTGCCTTGATAAGGTGTGAAGTATCCTGGGCTGAACAAAAAGGAAGTACCTGGGGGAGGAGATCTCCCTCAACACATGGTGAAACAGGATGGAGAGAGCAGCCCAACTAGTTTTCAAAGAAGGAAAGGACATTTGTAGCAGCTCAGGACCTTCCCCATTTCCTGCAAACCCAAACCACCAGATGCCCTGTAGATTAGATTAAGAGAGGGCAGGTGAGAGATTAAAGATTTTTAACCACACCAGTGGACGGGCTCAGCTAGACCTAACCTCCAAAATTCAATTTCTGCCATTTTGGATTTTTAAGAAATGCTGCTTCCTAAGATTGATTTTTGGCTCACTTTCAAGGAAGTGGTCATCCAACATAATTATGGTTTGGTATGTTTAAAATGTGAGCCTAACTATAATGTCCTTGTAACCTTTGTTTTTTTATGTATAAGTACATAAAACATATATAAAAATAGACAATAATAATGAAAAGAGTAGATTTACAACATACCAAATTTTATATAATTTCCAAAGAGCTACAAAGCAGAAGTGTCAATCATCAATATGACTACACAGGCAGGAAGAAAGAATTTAGTAAACAAGGTACCATTAAAACAGCAACCACTACATTAGATACATAAAAACTGGGGAATCAGAGAAATCAGTTTGATAGGGGAAGAGTAGCCAAAACATTTCTGTGAATTTTTCACATTGCACCCAGAAACTTGCAACTGGGATAGCAAGGACTAGGCTGCACTCAGACCTCTAAATGCGAGGTGCAACAGAATCGGTGGAGGCACCCGAGCGCAGGCAAGAAAGTGCTAACCAAGTCTTGCGGGGGCGAGGATAAGCTGGGCAGGGAAAAAACATGTTTGCAAGACTTTCTGCTAAATAGGAACAGGTGGGCATACCTCAGCACTCACTCCCTTCCACTTAGCTGTAAATGATCTCAGTGGAAGAGTGCCCACTCTAAACTGGAAACATAACTTTCTGTCAATGGGAACAGTCACCTGATCCCAATATGACTCACTTTGACATGTGGATTTAAACTCTAGGAAGTCACTGACCAGTTGGAAGATTCAGCCTTTTGAGAGTTGCTCTCTGCAACAACTGCCCAGTACATCGACTTCAAATTGTGTATGATGGGAAAGCTGATAGTTTCAGGATGTGTCCACAGATCTGACAGCCCCACGCACTGAAGTGACTCCTTAATACTCAATAACCCGGGAAGTTTGCAGAATCTGTCACTAGCCATGACATCCTGGAGTGCACAAGTTCTGGAGTAGTCCACAGCATGTTCCGATACAAAAGGGGATGCAACTTACTTTATCAGCTAGACTACTTAAGCCCATGTCCAAAGGTAATGGAAGCAATGGGGTACTGGGGAGGAGCAAGGCTAAATTATGTAAAGATATATTTACAGCAATGGTAAGCAAGTCAGTGTTGGAAAAGCCCTGTATCTCCACCCAATACAATATTGACCCAAAGACCTTGACCTCACATACACGGAGAACAAGAGTAATAGTTTTAGCATATGAGACACTATATTCCTTGTATACTGCCCCTGAAAGTTGTTTGAGTTTAAGAGCAGCTTTTCTAACATGAGATTTACATTGAATAAACCTGCTGAACAAAACCCCCAGGCAAGCAAAAGAACTAACCAGCTCGAGGCCCCTCCCTTAAAACAATCTTTCTCCCGGAAGGCTTGCCAGAGTTAAACAACATCAACTTAGATTTGGTAGTGTTGATTTCCACACCCGAGCAAAGCAAAACTCCTCAAAGCGATGTAAGGCCTTCTATAGCCCGCTTGGGGTCTTGGAAATCAACAATGTGTCATCAGCAAATAATAAAATTGGGATTTTAGTTTGAGCCACTACAGGGGAATCTCCTTCCACCTGGGCTAAAGAGGAGGCTATCTCATTAATGTACAATGTAAAAAGCATAGGAGCCAAGACTTAACCCTGGTGTATGCCTATATGTACTGGTATCTTGTCAGTCAACTCATCCTGATTCCCCCCCCCCTAATACGGGCAAAGTTATTATCATGGAGGCATATCAGCAAGGACAAAAGATTCACTAGCATTTTTATTTCAGCCAAGACCTAGCACAGAGTAATTTGTGGGACCAGATCGAAGGCAAATCTAAGGTCAACAAATGCAACATAAAAATTACCCTTACTAATAATGACAGTATGCCAATAAATCAGTAAAAAACAAAAACACCTAATCAATAGTAGAAGCTTTGTACAAGAAGCCTGCTTGTAAGGGCCTAATAATGTCCACCTCACACATCCACTACTAAATCTTATAAGGACATAGGGGCAGAAAACGTTTTGGACACAGATGATTAGACTCATTGGCCTATAAATACTAGAATAGCACCTTTCCATCAGTCTGGAATCAGAGTTCCTACTGCAGTGGCATTGGCAATGAGCAAAATATAAAGAGCCCAGGATCCAATGTCAGACAAATAGTAATCAGCCAGCACACCATCCTTTCCTGCAGCTCGCCACGTGCTGTGGCCGATAAAGCTTCAACCACATCTTGAATATCAAATAGGAGTAGAGGAGAAGGTGAAACTAATAATTCTTCCATAACATCAGAGAGAGTACATGTTAAAGCAGCTGAATATAAATTGCTAAAGGTCTCATCCACACTGAAGGGGGTAACATTATTGGCCAGCTGCAGTGGCACCTTAGCACCATTACAAGATAATAGATGCCAGAATAAGGTGAAATCCCTGGCTGTGCAAGCATCATTCAGGGCATTCCAAATCTGGTCCTCCCAGTCCTTTTTAGCATGGCTTGTTGCCATTTTGTAGACTTTCCTAAATAAAGGAATTAGGGTCATACCCCTATCTTTAATGGCTTCAGCTAAACAGTGCTGGGCTTTACAACAACTGTTATTCAACCAAATGCTAGTCTTGGGGATACCATGCTTTTCACTTGCCACCAAAACAATAAAGTGCTCTGCCACATGCTCATAAAATGCCACATGGTTGGAAATCGAGTCTTTAGGGCCGGCCTTGACTACTCCTCCATCCCTGTCAAAACATTATTAAGGTCTGCTGCAAGGGATGCTCATGTATATTGTTTATTAACTACTTGCCTCCATTTTAGGTGGTGGTTATTAGAAGACAATTCAACAACCCTTGTTGATATTAATGGGGCAGAGAGTATTTAAACAGGCAGAAAAGAGCCTGCATTAGCATAGAAAGGGGGTTGTGATCACTTTTGGTCCTTTCAAGCACAGTCATGTCAGTCAATGAGGACCATGGTCTCAGATCAACTAAAAAATAATCAATTCAACTAGAATGGAAAGGTTTATTAAAAGTATGGGACATTAGGCGATCAGACATTGTGTGGCCATTGGCAGCCCGAAGCCCAAATTCACCTGCAAGTGATCTTAATTGAAGACCCAATTGTGACCACTTGTGGATTGGTGGAATATTGAGTTGTGGTATTGCCCAGAGCGCATCATCGCTTTGTGTTCAATGGACATCTTCATGGTTTAAGGGCTTGAATGTGGCTGCCATTATACTATGCTGTTTGGCATGGTACTGGACAAGATGACTTTCCAGAGCATAGAGGGTGCCAGAGGTCACCCCCCTCTCTGGCCCCTCTTGAATTGACATTACATAATTATCACAGGGTTAGTCCTGCTTCTAAATTCAATAGCAAGAATGTTTAGTGAGTTGGTATTTAATTGGCTAATTTGTGAATTTAAAGAAGACTTGACCCAGATAATCAGTTTCCCAGATGGTCTTTCCCTAGGGCTAGAAACAGCTGGTATGGAGAAATAAAGATAACCAGAACTATAAATTGGTTTGAGACCAAATCTCTTGAAACAAGACCGGCCACATTACATGTGATAATAGACAGCTTATTTGGAGTATTGTAATTTAAAGATACATGAGAGTGGCCGGAAAAAATAAGGGAGTGGCTCTGTCCAGAACATCTGTGACACTCGAGTAGTCAGAGAGAGGAACACCTGACGAAAAAGAGTTTGGGTAGTCACTATTACCCTGTATAAGTCAGTCAGTCTCACTCAGGGAGGAAACATGAGCAGGTACCAGCTGGTTGGAGTGGCTATTCATGGTACACACTAGCCTGGGTTTAAACTGATTAATTGAGCTATTAGAAGGGCATTAACTAGCGTCAAGGGCAATCAAATTGTCAACTAATTCCTTATTATGTTGGGTTAGTTCTTTCTTATTGTACTTGGAATAAGGAAAACCTAATCTTTTTGCCTTACACAACACCCCTTTACATGCCAAATCCAATGGATTACTTTGTTTTTGAGCGGCTCTGCCCACTCCACAGTGTTGGGTAGCTTAATTTAGGGATATGTATCATCATAACAGTGCCAGGAGAGATGCACTTTTGTGGGTTAGTGAGTGTAGAGGGTCTGGGAGGCCTTGTATTTATCATCATATTAGTCTGTACACTAATGTGTTTGTTGATATTATTGTACGAACGTGAGTGAAAAGTACTATGGCCGGCAATATTTTTTATATTCCCAGAACCAGTTTTACCCTCAGTAGGCCTAGATGCAGGAATCAAGTGTTTAACAGGCACTATAGTAGATGGCCCAGGTTAAAAGGGGGCCACTTGTGTGAAAGATGTAAAAGTCTGCGGCCTAAAAGAAACTGGAGTAGCGAAAGGCAGGGAGGGCATTTTTGAGAACATGCAATAGGAACGTGTCAACTGAGACACAATGCTAGACAAAGATGAAACCAGCGATTTTAATGAACCCACTTTTGTCTTCTACTGTTGTATGTGAGAGGCAAGATCAGCCTCTCTCGAGTGGAGAGACTAGACGCCATCAACTCACCAGCATAGTGAATTGCTATACAGCTGTTCCCCATGATTCACCCATGGGTGAGGTGACGACGCTGTCACCGTCTGTGGTTGCACTTCTAAACCCAATGTCCCTACTGCAAATGTCCTTAACTTTGTTTGTTACCCTGAGCCCCACATGACCAAACAGCCGTGTCACAGCTGTTCCTACAAGAGTTAAAGGTGGGCAGCAAATGTGGTGGTCTGAGTCGGGCTACTTTTAGAAGGAGTAGCTCCCTGACTGATAATCTGAGTCGCAATATGATCACACAACAGGATAAGGTGACTAAACACAGGGAGTTGAATAAAGTTTTTTTTTTTGCTGTATGGAAGGCAAGAATGTATGAATTGAGTCAACTGTGTTAGCATTAAGATTTGCAACACCACAAGGAAATATTTCATTGAGGGTAACTAAAGTTGTAAAACTGAGTATTGCATCTCCTGATTTATTTGGCCCTGTGAAATGCTCTACGTATGGAGTACTACACATAGAGCTAAAAAAAGAGAAGCAAAAGTAAGCAGGATAGCACAAAGACCACCAGTATCCTGTTGCCAGACACTCTAATAAACAACATTTTGACAATGACCATTTGATGAGGTTTTTTTGTAATTGGAAGTGTGGAACCAGATTTTAAAGCGGTAACAGGGAATGAAATCTAAGAGTTTTGGAATCGAGAAACATTGTTGATTTTGATATTTTCGTCCCGGTTGGGCTGAATTCTCCTGAAGAAATGGCTTTGCAATTTGGGTAAAATCATGAGTCCGATTTTCTGGGATTTTTTTTTACCTTCTTTAGGAATCACTGTTTTTAGAGATGTTTTTTTAAATTGCACTGACACAATTTAGTATCTTTTTCTTTTCACTTAGGTACGAGCACTGATTGATTATGAAAGTAGCCAGCCCAGCACATATGATTACCTTTCAATTCATCACTTTAAATTGACGATAACTGTCAGACTGAATAGCCCACTGGGACAGGATTAAGTTTGTTGACTTGGGCAATGTCCTTAGAAACATTTACTCGTGTGATGCTTACTGCTAGGAGGACTAATTGTTTTGGTTGGAATTACATTTTGATTGAACATCACCACTGTTTGGTTATCCATGCAATAATTATTCGCATTTTGATTCTTTAATCTGGAATCTGCTGTATGGAAAAACAGAAGTTTTTTAACACCAGATTGGGTAGCATGCACACAAGTTTCACTGTGGGATTGCATGAATTGAGATCGCTCACGGGGTAAATGTGCATGGATATTTCTGCTGTGCATAAGTATTTCAAGAGGCGTAATTGCAGTGCATTGGCATGTCTGAATATTCTGAGCCCATCAATGTGATACATTAGTATAAGCCTAAGAAGCGTGATAGAAGCACACTTTTATTTTTTAAACAAATTGTATGTTCAGTGGGTTTCAGCAAGGTGTGACAAATACAACATGGATAATGTGGCATGTATAGCAGATTACATATTTACCATGATAGCAGAATATTGTTGACATATAGTACTATCGGTATGATTAATGGAATATATTTCACAAACTGTTATTGATTATGCTACACTGCGAATAAGCATCTCCTCACAATCCAAGATGGTGGCTACAGCTGTTTTTACTTGAGCATATATGGGTTATTTGTTTGTGCTACACAATGTATTTGTATGGGTGTGTCAGTTTCACTTTCCATCTGTGATCAAGGCTATGGCTGAAACCGGTTGAGGAGAAATTATGCTATCTCAATAAATTGAGTTGAAGCATCCAGGAGTACCTGGGTGGTCCTGCGGTTGAGGAGGATTATGGTATATTTATTTATATTTTACCTGGTGGCAGGTGCCCCTAGGTGGTTATAGTTAGGACCTAGTTTCTATAGAAAACTGTTTTTTGCTTGCCTATATCTTTGGCCCCACTTGATGAATCTTCATGAAAATTTCCCAGTAAAACTTGACAGTCACGTGAGTTGCTGTCTGGAAAGATTTGGGGTGATCCGTGAAGCGGGAGCTGAGATAAAGGGGGAGGTGAAATTTAGAGTGTTTCCAATGTTAATTCCCATAGGAACAATAGAACAGTGATAGCGCCAAATCCACTTGATGGAATTACACCAAATTTGGCACAAAGGTACTTCTTGGTCCACAAAGAGCCCTTTTTGTTATGTGGTGTAAATACATTCAGTAGATTTTGAAAAACTAAAATAAATCCAAATTGGTGAATACAGGGACATGAAAGATTCTCGACCCTTTGCGATCTTGTACAGTGATCTGATTGGCTGCCAACACTTCAAACCAGTAGTTGTTAGCAGCTATCTTGGGACTTGGCTTCAGTCAACTCCCACAAAATATTTAAAAAAAAAAGACATGGGACCAGGGTAGAGTCACTCTGTCCTCTCACTTCTGATGCTGGGGTCCCAGAAGGCCCCCAGAGCAAAATAACACACATTATTTTAAAACATTTCCCTTAAATTCATAACAAAGTCAAACATTTTGAAAAACTTCTTTTTTTTTTTACAAGCGCTGGCTACTGCGCTTCTTTTTCACAAACCCTCAGCTAGGCCAGGTCCTGGGGGCATTTACATTTTCTATACCATAGGGCCGCCCCACCACAGGACGCAGGGACTGCCACCGCCTCAGAGCTGTATTGCTATGTAACATAGGGGGGTCCTCGCAGCCCTGAGGGCTCCAACCTCCCCATGGTACTTAATCAAAATAATGCAGGGTGCATGTGGCCCTCCCAGCAGGCCCAGGGACTGTCACCGCTATGGGGCACTTAATAAAAAGAATGTGAGCGCTGCCTATCCACCCGCAGCCCTGGGAACCACCACCTCCCCAGAGCACTTAATGTAAAGAATGCGGGGGTCACCCTGCCCCCCTGCAACCACAGGGACCACCACCTCCCCAGGGCAATTAATTAATAATGCAGGGGGCCTCTTGCCCCCCCCCCCACTGTCCCAGGGACAACCACCTCCCCAGGGCACTGATTCAAACTAATGTCAGGTGCTGCTTGGACCACCCTGCAGCCCCTGGGACCACCACCTCCCCAGGGAACTTAAACAAAATAATGTGGGAGGGCTGTGTGGCCCCCACAGCCTAGGGGATTACCCCCGGGGGTTTTAACTGAAGAAATGCAGTTGGGCCTCCCGGCCCCCTCACATCCCCAGAGACCCTGGGGCTTTTAAAAAATATAACACGGGGGACTGTCTGGCTCTCCTGCAGCCCTGGGGATTTTCCACCTCCCTGGGGCTTCAAAGAAATCAAATGCGAGGCAGCTGTACAGGTCTCCACAGCTCGCGGGGCTGCCACCTCCCCAGGGCTAATTATGAAAGAAATAGAGGGTCTGTTGCTGACTCCAGGGGCCCACAGCCCACCACATCCCCAAAGCTATTTAAATTGGATGGGGGCTGTGTGGCCCCCCTCAAGGAGCCACTGATGGCCCTGGTGACCGACGCTCCCCAGGACCAATTCTTGCTATATCCAGGGTGCCCAGCCCTGGGTCATGGCTGTTTGTTCTGACTTGGCAGGAGCTTTGACAGCTCCCACCAAGTCGGAGGAAACACTGCACTCTGAGAGGGCAAGGGTGGCCCCCATCAAGGAGCACTGATGGCCTGGGGACTGCAACCCACCAGGGCCAGCTCCTGCTATGTCCCAGGCTGCCCACCCCTGGGACATAGCTGTTTGCTCTGAGTTGGCGGGAGCTTTGACAGCTCCAATCAAGTCAAGGCAAACACTCTACTCTGAGTGAGTGAGAACTGTCAAACAGTTCTTGCTTTCCTCTGTTTCACTGCCCATGAGATGCAGACAGGGAAACAGAGGAAACTGCCCCTCTCTGTAACAACAATGCTGGTTCCCACAAGAGGAGGGGAGCCGGCTGGGACTGAGGTGGTTTTAGGGCCCCCTATGGGCCCCAATATCAGGACTGGGTGCCCTGGTACACCCAGGTCACATGGCCAAGCCCCGGGCGATGGGATTTCTGGGGCCAAGATTTGTCCTAAAGAGGTGGGCCATGTGACCTACCTCCCCAAAAAAATAATTAATGATTAGGTCAGGCCCCAATGATGGGGTCCCCAGGGCTGAGATTGACCTTGTGGAGGGGAGCCATGAGGCCCCCCACCCCACAAAAATTCATAAATAAACCGGGTCCTGGCAGATGGCTTCTCCGGGTCGAGATCAGCCCTGGGGAGGTGGGACATGCGGACCCCTTCCCCCAGAAAAAATATTTAGACTGGAACCTAGAGGATGGGATCCCCGGGCCAAGATGAGCCATGGAAAGGGGGGGCCACACAGCCCCCTGCCCAAAAAAATAATTAATAATTAGGTCAGGCCACAGGAGATGGGGTCACTGGGTCTGAGATCGGCCCTGGAAGAGGAGGCCGCCTCCACCAAAAAAAACATAACAATTAGGATGGGCCCACGGTGATGTGGTGCCCAGGGCCAAAATCGGTCTGGAGAGGGGAACATGCGGATCTGCTGCCAATTACTGCTGTGCTTGGCCAAAGGCTGCTCACAGTGCAGAGCTGGGTGGTTATAGGTTTGGTCCCAGGGCCTGGCCTCAGGCCAGGCCTGCCTGCGAACCGCTACTAGGCATGGACAAAGGTGGTGTGCAGTGGGGGGGGGTGGATGATTATAGAGGTTGGCCACAGCACTTTGCCACAGGTTAGGTCATGCCATCAACTCCTGCTGCGCACAGCCTTGGGCCAATCACAGTGTAGGGTAGGGTAGGACAGTTATAGGGTTTGGTCACAAGGCCTGGCTGCAGGCCAGGCCCTGCAGCCTACTTCCACTGCAAACGGCCGTCAGCCATGCGCAATGGTGATTGGATTAACTTATAGTAATGAAAATTACTTTTTGTTAAAAAAAACAGAGATTCACTGAAAAAACAAAGGCTACAGGGATGTAACAATTAGGAAATAGAATTTAAAAAATAACAAAGGTTACATGGATGGTATAGTAATATGTAACATTTGAGTTCATAAACAGTGGATTAATGAGGTACAACATATAGTTAGCTGAGGTAACTATAACTTCTGAATTTCTATGGTTTTGTATGTGTAAAATGTGAGGCTAACTATAATTGGGGCGCTATATTGAACAGTAAAAGCGTTTAATAGCAAAAGACCATTGTAGATATACACAATTCTAAGTGTAGCAAAGTATACTCCACAACGAGACAACATCTGTCAAAATAATATTTTGTAAAATACAATCTGTTAACAAAGTTTGTTGCATTTATCATGATATGCCATGATTAGTCATTAGAAAATATCTTGCCATTCAATAGTTAATGATGCTTTGTGATAATAAATGTGATATTTATAGTGTTGTTTTAATTTGTCAATTATTAGATACATTAAAGCCCAGAAAAAAACACATTAAATTCTATCCTGGTAAACAAAGCTAGTATAGCCGTTGGAGTTATGCCCAAGTGGGGTAGTTGTAATACGCCCCACCAGATAATTAAAGGAGTAACTAGAAAATTGACCCAGGAAATTGAATGGGTGGCACCCGTAGTTGCTATAAACCTGCCCAAGTGGGCCTGTAGTATGCCCCGGCAAGATGATGCAAGTTTACTGATATTCCACCTTAGTGGGCCAACTATAGTGCACAACAAACAAGACTATAAGGAGTACAATAAATTCACTGCATATAAAATGGGTACCCACATAAGATTATATGCAAAGTGCAAAACAAGTCCCTCCTCAGGAACAATTATATAATAAAAAAGATATCACACAAGTGCTCCAAAAGCTGCTGGAAGAAAAGAGTAGGGTGCCCCAGGCGAGGTCTCCTCTCATACCCAGCACACCAGGTGTGAGTCCCTTCCTCTCCTCCCTGTTTGATAAAAAAACATATGTATGTTACACACTAATCAAATAAGTGGTCTCAGTTAGAACTATACACAATACATACATTGTTTATATTTATATTATATTTATATTTCTATGTTTATAAAGGGGAGAACATGAGTTAACAACATGAAATTAACATTTGATGGAATCTGAGCAAAATGGACAATCATATACCAGGAAGGAATATCCTCTCCTGCATGAATCATCAATTTTGAAACGCTGGACATTTCCTTTTACTCCAAGTGGACATTTAGGCCCATATTTATACTTTTTTAGCGCCGCATTTGCGTTGTTTTTTGACGCAAAATCGGCACAAACGTACAAAATACAGTATTTTGTAAGTTTGTGCCGATTTTGCATCAAAAAACGACGCAAATGCGGCGCTAAAAAAGTATAAATATGGGAGTTAATTCCTCATCAGCATTTGAACCATTCCGGATCTTGGTGTTGAGTTGTATAATGTATTTGGACTTCTGTTTTCTTAACAGGGAAACACGATCTCCACCCCAAGGATTTTTGTGACATGCTCTATCCCAATGTACTTTAGAAGGTTCCTATCACTGGAATAGTGTGTCTTGAAATGTCTAGCTGCAGGATAATGTTAATCTTGATTAGCAATTGCTTTAGCATGTTCCAGGATTCTTTTATGTACTGGATGGATGGCACTCCCCACATACCAAATACCATATGGGCATTCCGAAATATATACTACAAATGGTGAACTGTAAGTAATAAATTTAGTTATATTCTTCACCTCGGATAAAAATCGCCTTATACTTTACTGATTGTTCACACACATTGCATCTACTGCATGTGTGAAAGACAGGTAGAGTTTTATTGAATGTCTCCTTGTTAGTTTCCCCCATATGTATATCCGTTTTGACAAGCATGTCTCTCAGGGATTTGGATTTTCAATATGTAATCTTTGGGTCGTCCCCCATGTTACCTTCTATCACATTATCACAACAGGGGGGATCCCAATTCTTTTATAAAATCCCAGTAACATCTTCAGATCTAGAATTATATGTCAAAATCAGTCTGGTGTTCTGACTCTCTGTATCTGTGTGTATTCCCTTCTTTCTATTTGTACCATACAAAATCTCACTCATAGAGGAGATATCAATCTTGCTACTTGCTTTACCCAATACCCATTTGGGGTATCCCCTTTCAGTCAACCATTTTAACATTATGGCTTTTTCCGCCTGAAAGGTAATGTCATCACTACAGTTCCTTTTTGCCTATACTAATTCTCCATATGGAGTGCTCCATTTCAAACTACTACGGGCATGCAAAGCATTATTGCCTGCTGTTGGTTTGGAATGTAATTTGGTCATGATCTTATTATCTACTATATAAATCTCCACATCCAGAAGACTTCCAAATTCAAGTTGTTTCTACTAAGTCTTTCTACAAAGTTGCTAGCTGCCTGTTCATTGCCCTGCAGACTAGGAAAAGATCATTAATTAATCGGAGCTGGAGCATGACCCTCTCGATATCCTCTCTTTACTCAAATGCAGTGGACACCTGTTCCTTCCACCATCCCATAAGAAGATTTGCGCAGCTGGGAGAGAAAAAGGTGCCCATTGCAGTCCTTTGCACCTGTCTGTACAGGGTACCATTGAAATAGAAAATGTTATTGGTTAAATGGATATTAATCATTTCAATAAGCATACAAGTATGTAACAGAAGATTCAGGGGTCCAGCTCTTAAATAGTAATCACAAGCATTTATGCCATCTTGATGACGAATACTGGTGTATAATGCTTTAACATCCAATGTCATCAACAAGAAATCAGACCCCTAATTCTCCTAAGAACCCCTATTCTCTTAAGAAAGTCTTTGGTGTTGCGACAATATATGATGGCAAGGCATTAGCAAAAGGGATCAGAAAGTGGTCACTCCAAAACATCCTTCACAATTGGTTATGACCTAGGGGTCCACATTCAGCTGCATCTCTACCACCTTGGAGGATCAAGAAACCTGCCAATATACAACAATGATAGCTACTGAACAAAGAGGTTAGATAGAATATCCTCCCCAGATAAATGTTTTTTGATCTTGATGTACAGTGGTGTGCAAAACTGAGATTTACTTGCAACAGTTGCATCTGAATCTCATATGAACCTGAAAAAATAGGGGGTGTGGCAGAGAGCCAAGAACCTGGTATCCCCCTGGTCATTTTGCGTGACTGGCACTGTCCCTGGTACTACACTCCCTCATTGGTGGCCTGATGGTCGGTGGGGCTGGGGAACGGTGTTAGGTGGGTGCAGAGTGTGGGACAGCCTCTTTGGCCATTGTTCTGACCATTGTTCTGACCTGTTCTTTTACAGCAGCTTTTTATCCCTAAAATGGTGTGGAGTGTTTTACTGATGTAGCGTCTCGCGCGATTGGCGACAGGGGCCTTAGCCAGAAACCTGGTATCCGCTTGGGTATTTCAGGCGAGTGGCGCTGTCCCTGGCAACACACATCCTCATTAGTGGCCTGAGGGTGGGCGGGGCTAGGGAAGGATTTCAGATGGGCACAGAGTGTTGGTCAGCCTTTTTGGCTATCATCACAACCAGAGGCAGATTAGTCAGGCTGCATCTTCCCATTATCCCATCCAAGTTATTGTTTTGATCGGTTTCAATCAAAAGTAGTCACTGACACCCCTACCCCTGTATTTTTTATCTCCCCTTCCACCTCCTTCAGTGTTTTTCTTTTCAGTATGATTTTTTCAGTAGGGCCAAATTTAGTCACATAATTCTTAGCCTATTCTGGTCATTTTTTATCCATTCCGTTGGCCAGTTTAACAGGGCAGGTCTTTCAGTGGTTTTTGCCGCTGATAGGCATGTTTGGTTTCCGCTTGAGGGGGTGCCAACAGGAACTCTTGTGGTAATGGGAGGGCTCTCAGGGTGGCTGAGCACAGAACTGTGAGGGCCAGGCTAAGGTCAGGGAGCAGGGGGTGGATTATGAAAAGGGGACAAGCGGACAAGCTAGCGAATGGTAATATCAGTGAGTGCATGAGGAGTATGACAGCTTTGGGATGTGAAGTGGTAGGAGGATATATTTAGAGAAGAAAATAACATTTTAAAAGAGGAGTTTTAGGATGTCATATGTTTAGTTTTCACACCTGTTTTATTAAGACGTCGTTCTACCCCTAAAAAGGTGCGAGTGTTTTATTGTTGCACTGTATTGCTGAATATGGCAAAAGCCCTTAACAAAAGTTTCCCTCTTGCATTTCTTTGTGCACTATAACATATTTTCTCAATATTGTTGCTGAACCAGGGAAACATTCACAATTTAATGTCTTGTGCTGTTGCAAATATCAATTAAAAAGTAAAGCACTGCAATGCTGAGTTTTTTTCCTGCAGTATAGAAAAAAACATTGGCACATTTATATGAGACAATGAAAATAACAGTAATAAAGTGATTGCGTTGGTATTTGAAAAAACAAATTGCTATGCTCTTTGCTCTGATGTCAGCAATGTTCCAAAGAACTCACAGAATGTATTAAAGTAGTTAATCTCATGCCGATGTTCCTTTTGGTAGAAGTCTGAGGTTATCTGTTTACGTTACAATAAAACACCTTAAAAAGTGTTTTCATGTGAGAGGAACACGTTCATTAGGTGTGATAGCCAGAAGCTATTTCCAGTATTAGGAGATCTGCAGCTTAAATTATACATTTCTAAAAGCACAATAATTGCGGACTCGAAAACAACTCAAAAGCAGCACAACATAACTGCAAACATATATGTATTTTTGAAAGCTTACACTATTTCGCTGCCTCTCTTTGTGTGAATCAGCTTCATCCTGTCTTATGTGCAAAGCTGAATTTGTCCAGTTGGTTGCTAGTGCCAGACACCCACATCCATTTTTAGGGTCCAGTACTTATTTTCCGACTTCAAACTTTGAATCAGAGCAAGACAGAGAAAGGCAGTAATTGGAAAAAACAGGAAGAAGAGAAAGAAAGTAAATGCATTTGGAGCCGGCTCCCATGTTGCGGCTGACATCCCCGCTGGGCCGTAGGGCAGAAACTTGGTTTCCGCCCGCCAGCGGGATGTCATAATGGCCACCGCAGGAGTGTGGCCGCATTGGGGGCTGCACGGCGGTTACAACTTGGCGGGCGGTGGTTGACGCCAGCCAAAGTTGTAATGAGGGCCAAAGCACTTCAAGAGCCAGAGCAGATCAGCCGATCATCCATGTCATGTCTGCTAATGATTATAGCAATTCAACCTGAGTGAAAATATTACATGTCAGAAACCCTTTTGGAGGGCCACAGGGCAAGCAGGGGCTACCGGGCCCAACCCTTGGAGTTGAAGCCTTTTACTCCTGAAGTCTTGGGGTCCAACCTGCTATGGATTCTGAGCAATTGGGTCAAGTATTCATTCAGCACTGCCAATGAAGCTGTGTAGTGCCAGGGTCAGTGCCACTCACCTGAAATACTCAAGGGGATACCAGGTTCCTGGCTGCCCCCGGGCCTCTACCAGGCAAGAAGCTGCATCAATAAAACACTCCACTCCATTTTAGGGGTAAAAGACTGCTTTAATTGAACAGGTCTGAAAACTGAACATTTTATCACCTAGGCAAAGTGCCCTACAAAATTAATGTAAACCTCACAAATACAATATGACTTCTAAACCCAAACCACCCCTTGTACAATCTTACATTCCTCTTCAAATATCCTATCCTTTCACACCCAAAGCTGCCACACTCCTCATGCACTCACTGACATCACCATTCACTCTCCTGTCACCTTCACTAAACAATCCTCCTGTTCCCTGACCTTAGCCCCTACCTCACTCTACTGTGCTCACCTACCCTGAGAGCCCCCATCACCACAAAATATCCTACACACACCACCAACCAAGAAAACCCAAATGTCTTTTTCTGCCCAACAAATGCTCTACTTGTCGACTGAACAAGCCACTTACAGAGGTAGCACAGATCAAGCAATCTAAGGCTTCGAAGAGTGAAGGTAGGCACAGGGGGATGAACACAGTCTCACAACTTCAAATACATTCAATAGGAGAAGTAAATCATTGCCCAGTCAAATACTCTTTTGAGAATAAAGGAGTATTTATATATGACCAAAAGTAAGATATGTTATGCACAAACAATACACACAGCCCCTTGAAGTCGGGGATCTAATGTTTAATGGCAGTCCCCTGAGTCCTACTTATCTTTCACTAGCAGTAGTGGTTATTCCCCAGTCACTATAGGCAACACTCAGGTTAGGTCCCATTAGCAGTATGAGGCTCAGGAGTCCCACTCCGGCTCCATTAGAAATATCAAAAGTGTTACAGCGCCAAAGTGCTATTTAGCAGACAAGTTCTACCCGGGGCCGCCTGACCCTTTGCTTAGCCTTATCCACATCATGGAGAGTCTGTATCTCCTTTCTCCAGTATGTGTTCCTCCTAGCTCCCAGGAATACATAAAACCACAAATCTGTCTGGGGGGAATTCATCTACCTCCAGTCAGCCCTGGATCTCCCAAAACGAGCTCATGAATCAGTCTCCTGAAGTAAACCAGCTGAAGTGGTTGTGGTTGCTTCCAGAGCCACAGAGTTTGTTAGCTGCAGCAGGGTCTACCCAGTAAACCTTTGGCAAGACTCAAGAAGAGTGCCATATGATTGAGGGACTTTGCAAGGAAGTTCTGAAACACCAAAGAAGTGGTTTAGAAAAATGATGCTGCCTGGGAGGATGGCCTACTTTAAAGAGAGCCAAAAAATACTGAGATGGGAACTAGCCAGCGGCTAGTGTTTCTATAAGAGCACAGAAATGCCCTGTTGTCACTGGCCCATGAAGTCCCCTTTGCAGGACATTTGGGAATTAGTGATTCCATTTGGAGCAGAAGCTATGACCTCCATGGCCACTGTCTTCCCAGTGTCTGCCCTTTCCTGCAACTGCCTTGTCCTGGTCCCTGCAAATCCGGATTAATCACAGCCCCATTCTGAGTCTGATGTGCAGCCTGTGCTCTGGTCAACAGAGCTGATGTGGCCCCATCCATAAAGGCTTCTGGTCCTAGCACCAAGTCAGGGACAATCAAATCATTGCCCCAGGGGCATCTAGCACCTTGCTTCTCCCTTATGCCAACATTAACAATGGCTGCCTTGCCTTTGAGCTCTATTTTAAACCTAGTAGGGAATACTCCAGGTCCTTGGTGCTGGCTACCAAACACATATCCTTGATACCAGGGAGCATCTCCTCTGGGTTAGGGTACCTCCTCTCAACCATAGTGCCAAGACTCCAGTGTCCCTCAGATCAGGAACTTTTCCCCATGGATACTAACTTCATGCACATACTCCATTGTGTTTTGATGAATGTACTTCAGAGCATCTCGGTCTTTTGCCCAAAAGTCCATGGCTACTACACAGAGGATCTTTCATCTGACAATCCCTCTTGAAGTGTCCCACATGGTGGCACTTGAAGCAAGTCACCACCATTGACTTGGAAAAACTTCCCTGTCCTTCCTTCTCGTGATTCTCGTTCCAGGACACCATTTTCATTTCTATGTCTCATGGGTCCTCCTCGAGTACCATAAGAATTACCCTTGCTCCTACCCTCTGGTTTAGAACCAATCTGTGTAGAGGTCTTCTACCCCACTGGCTTAGAACCATGCTTCTCTAGTCATTTGTGAATGCTCTAGGTAACCACTTGTCAGCCAACACTACACATTTCTCCACATCCCTCTCTGTCAAGCCAGACAGATATTACCTATGTGGTGTAGAGCACTCCTTGTTGAGTCATCTGTGACAATCAACTAGTTAAGAGACTACTGCGCTACATTGGCGGCCGCCCGCCAAGATCTGACCGCCGGGTGGCCGCCAATGTAGCGCACTCCTGCCGCGGTCATTCTGAGATCCCCGCTGGGCCGGCGGGCGGAAACCTGGTTTCCGCCCGCCGGCCCAGCGGGGATCTCGTCCGCAACACAGGAGCCGGCTCCAAATGGAGCCGGCGGTGTTGCGGCCGTGCGACGGGTGCAGTTGCACCCGTCGCGCTTTTCACTGTCTGCAAAGCAGACAGTGAAAAGCTCCATGGGGCCCTGTCAGGGGGCTTGCGACTCCCCGTACCGCCAGCCTTTTCCTGGCAGTCAAACTGCCAGGAAAAGGCAAGCGGTCGGGGACTCGTAATCCCCTGGGCAGCGCTGCCCAGGCGGATTATCACCGCCGGGGCAAATGTGGTGGGAAACCGCCAGCCCTGGTGGTGCGACCACGGTGCTTCCACCGCGGTCATAATTCCCTGGATTGCACCGCCAGCCTGTTGGCGGTGCAATCGCCACAACAGCCCTGGTGGTCTTTGACCGCCAGGGTTGTGATGACCCCCTGAATGTCCTTGACCTCCATTCCTCATCCCACTCATTCCAATCATGCAATACACTGTGAGCCAGATGTATGACCCTCAATGTTTACTACTCACACTTTGCAATTACCTGCGACTCCCAGATTTTGAGTCACAAATGCTGATGTACAACAGTGCCTGAGACATTGTTTGCGACTCCCAAATGGGTCACAAGAGACCTGTCTCATTAATATTTAAGGTTGGTCATGATTTGTGATCTATTGGGAATGGCCAGCACTCACAGGGATGGTGGCCTGCTGCGGTCAGCAGACCACTATGTCTGTGACTGCTTTTTAAATAAATCAGGTTTTTTAAATGCAGCCCCTTTTTCTTAAAGAAAAATGGGATGCATTTCACAAATAAAGATGAAAGTTTTGTTTTCATTTTTTTAGAGTAGGCAGTGGTCCGTGGGGCTTCTGCCTGCTCTGAAAAAATGTTGGTGCCCCATTGTCAAAGGGGAAGGAATCCTTTGGGGACCCCTTCCCATTTGTGAATGGTTTACCACCTCTTCAAGAGTCCGTAAAGTATGAATGTTTTGTGACTGACTATTTGCTTGCAAAACATTCATAAATACCGGTGCAACTCGCTATTAGGAAGGGACGCCTTTTACAGGCTTCTTCCTAATATCAACTTGCAAATCCTATTATGGAGTTGGTAATAGCTACCGACTTGTAAAATAGGGTTGGTATATAGGGAAATGCATTTTACCAGTTGCGAACAGCCCATTGGGCCGTTTGCGACCAGTAAAATGCGTTGCACACCGACCCTATGAATCCAAGTTTCAAATGAAACACCATCCTCTCTCTTCCCATTCCGGAACCTTTTAAGGTGCTGAGTTCGCTTCAGGCTAAACCGCTTCAACAGAGCTTCCTTCATTTGCTCATAGACCATCTGGTCTGCCTCAGGCATTCTCCCAATGGCGTGTGTCCATTCCAATTGCATGTGCCCATTACATATAGCTGCCTTAGACACATCATTTAGGGCCTAAGCCTTACAAGAAACTTCACATCTCACAAACCATTTCAAAATGGCCTGACCGTCCACATACACATGCACAAGATCTTTTGGAACCTTAGCCAAAACCTGGCTTGAACCGGATGTAGAGCTACTCATCCCAGTTTTAGTGTTGTCATTGCTGCCATCCTATGTTTTTTCCTTTCAAGGACTGTTCTTTCCCTTTCCAACTCTTTCCTTTTCCTTCTGCTTCTCCTCCCACTCCCTTTGTGTTTTCTCCCTTTCTCTCTGCTTTTATTCCAGAGCCCATTCCCCCTATCTCTCCTGCCTCCTCTCATCTAGCTTGTGGTGAGCAAGCAATAGATTCTCCCTCCTAACCTTTCTGACCTTCTCATCTTCTTTGGCCTTAGCTTTCTGAAGTACAAACTGCAAGCTCAGGGCCTCTGCTAGACTTACCCACCCAAGGGTTTTACTCCTGGGAGTGATGACCACAATGGCAAAAAGGCCAGTTCATGACATCAATGGAAGGCTAAAGAAGAATGGCATCCATTGTGCTATTGTACAGGACTTGTCGTTCTGAGTATCTGAAGAATGTATGAATATTGAGTGCATAGGAGAGTGTCCATGAGTGATAGATAGTGCTTGATGAGTGGGATGATATACGTTCAGATTGTTGTGTACCCTACTATCATGAATTAGTATTTATTATAATAGTGTTTGTAAATATGTTTGTGTTTTAACCAGTGCCTGTATGAAAACATATCTTTGTTAAAATGAAAACAAAAGTTTGTCATAATAAGAGCAACTGTTATAAAATAAATCAGGTTACATTAAATGAACATGCAACTTTTTGGGGGGTCTTTTCACATAAGATTCAAGTCCATTGGTTAATGTATATAGGTTAAACTGGGAGTGCTAGCATTGATTATTGTCTTTCCCCCTTTTCCTTGAACCTAATGTCATTGCCTTGGGCATAACCCTTTTTGTTTTATGAGTTATACAAGTGTTTTTTTAACTGTAGGGTTTTTGTGCCAATATTTTATTACGTCTCTGCTCTAGAAACCCTATCTATAGCAGTCTTGAACTAATTTTGCCAAGTAGTGTTTTTTCTGATCTGTGAGACTCATTTGGTGGCTGAGTGAGGTGCAAAATGGAGGCTCTTAAAATGTTAAGGCTTACGAATGAGGCGTACAATAACCTAATAAGCCACCCATCCAGCACTGATAAAATGGTGGTGTTGACCAATATAGACAATACTGAGTGGACAAAGTTGTTAAATCTAAAGAATAAAAGGCAAAAGGACTGATTCACATGCACAATTTATGCTAGACTATTGTAGAGTTGGTGTTAATCTATATGGATTAAGCGTCAGAAATTTCTCAGACCTGTTTTAGGAATTAAGGAAAATCTTGGAGAAATGGTCCTCTCACAGGAGAGTAAGAGGACACAACTAGTTTCAGAGACACGACGGAGGGAGGTTCCACGATGAGGACCGTCAACATCACTATCTGAAAACAGGCAACCAACAACATTGGAGGCCATAAATGCACACGGATATTGATCAAGTAAATAGGACCTAAAGCATTATAAGAAGACAAAAAACAAGCGTTTGTGGCATAGGAAAAGAAGATCTACCGAACAACATCTAGAGCTTTGGAAAAGAAACAGAGTTTAATTATTCTAACAAAGAAAATTTGGTGATACCAGCATTGTATGGAATCCCCAAGACTCACAAAAATTCCAAAGATCCACCACTCTGATGTATTTGTTTCCCTCCATTAATGCTATGACAGAACCACTGTCTAGATATGTGCAGGCATGTTTATACTCCATGGCCAAATCATTTGCGTCATACATTAGAGACACCAGAGACATGATCAAGAAGATTGAAAATGTGCAATCCAATAGGACTTAAGAGATTTTGGTGACATTAGATATCGAAGATCTCTATTCAAACATACCCAAGAGGGAAGCGCTGAGTGTTGTGGCTGCACTACTGGAAAGAACTCCTGGATAGATACCGAATATATGTATGCTGGAATGTTTGGAAACTGTACTGTCCAATAACTTTTTTAATTCAATGGTGATGTATACCAACAGATGAAAGGGGCAAACATGGAGGCATCTTGTACCTCAAGCACAGCAAATATTTACATGGGTGCATATGAGGTACATCATATTTAAAACAAAGTTGCACCATTTTGCGAAATTGTCAGGAACTGGGCATGCTTTATGAAAGATATAGGCCCTCATTTTGACATTGGCGGTAAAAACCGCCTACAGGCGCGGCGACACCCGCCAAAGACCATCGCCGCGGCTACCATCTATCTGCCATAATATGACCACAGCTGGATTTCCACTACAAGAAGGGCGGAAATCCAGCTGTGGCCATACTGCAGATGGCGGTAAGGTGGCACTGCTACCACCAGCGGTGCCATTCTAGTAGACTGCAGCCAGCTATATTATGACAAATGATACAGCCAGGCAGTGTTCTGCTGGCAGGCGCTGCTGGAGGTAGCAGCGCCCTGTCCTGTCCCCTGCCAGAAGACCCCCTGGATCCAGGTAAGATGGGTCTCCAACAGGGGAGGGCGGTGTTGTGTATGTGTGTGGGTGTGTGTATGTATGTATGTGTGAGTGTGTGTGTGAATGCGTGTGTGTGTGTAGTGTTGTTTGTGTAAGTGTATAAATGTGTGTGAGTGCGTGTATGAATGTGTGTGAGTGCATATATGAGTGTGTGTGAGTGCGTGTATGTATGATAATGTGTATGCATGTCGGCGTGTATGTTGTGATGTATGTGCAGATGTGTGCATGAATAAATGTATGTATGCGTGAATAAATGTATGTATGCGTGTATGTATGTGTGGATGAGTGTGTGCCTCCATGCGTGTGTGTGTGTTTTTGGGGGAATGGATGTGGAGGGGGATGGGGTTGACTGGGGAGGTTTGTGGGGGGAGAGGGCCTCCTATCAGTGTCAGGGAAGGAATTCCCTGTCACTGATAGGACCTACTGCCGTGGTTTTCGTGGCGTTGCAAACGCCACGAAAACCATGGCGGTAGACAGACATAATACCGCCGGCGACACAATGGCGGCCACCGAGCATGAGATTCTCATCTCCAGCTCGCCAGCTGCTACCGCCATGGCGGTCGGAGTGGTACATTGGCAGGCTGGCTTCAGCCAACCCGCCAATGTCATAAAGTGGCGGTAAGTACCTGAAGAAGGAATGCCAGTCTACAGGACACATTGGTCCAGACCAGCTACAAACTGAAGCCCGGCTTGCAACAAACGGCTACAGGTGGGGAGTGGGCCTATTAAAAATACAATCGATGCGGCACATGTCATGCATGTAATAGAGCCATAGTAACTGAAAAGTGGGAACATAGGCCCTCATTCTGACCTTGGCGGGCGGCGGAGGCCGCCCGCCAAAGTCCCGCCGTCAGGTTACCGTTCCGCGGTCGAAAGACCGCGGCGGTAATTCTGACATTCCCGCTGGGCTGGCGGGCGGCCGCCTTCAGGCCGCCCGCCAGCCCAGCGGGAAAGAGGCTTCCACGATGAAGCCGGCTCGGAATCGAGCCGGCGGAGTGAAAGCTGTGCGACGGGTGCAGTTGCACCCGTCGCGTATTTCACTGTCTGCGCAGCAGACAGTGAAATACTTGTAGGGGCCCTCTTACGGGGGCCCCTGCAGTGCCCATGCCAGTGGCATGGGCACTGCAGGGGCCCCCAGGGGCCCCGCGACCCCCCCTACCGCCATCCGGTTCCCGGCGGTCGGACCGCCGGGATCTGGATGGCGGTAGGGGGGGTCGGAATCCCCTCGGCGGCGCAGCAAGCTGCGCCGCCTTGGAGGATTCAATGGGGCGGCGGGACACTGGCGGGAGACCGCCAGTGTTGCCGGTCCGACCGCGGCTTTACCGCCGCGGTCGGAATCCCCATTGGAGCACCGCCGGCCTGTCGGCGGTGCTCCCGCGGTCCTCCGCCCTGGCGGTCTTTGACCGCCAGGGTCAGAATGACCGCCATAATGGCTACAGTATATCTCTAAAGGATATGACCAGTTGTAGGAGTTAACATTGTATACCTTATCCTATGTCGTTGTGGCCTAGGCTATGTTGGCGAAACCAGTATGGAACTCAGAATTCATTACCGAGAGCTTAAATAGGCAATAAGGACATAGAAGATTCAATCAACTTTAATACAACATTGTATGGAGGCTAAGCATACGGAATGCAACCTGAAATGGCTAATAGTAGAGAAAGGTGAAATTCCACCAAGGGTGTCCTGGGATTGATGTGAGGAGAGAGAGAGGTAAACATTGTGGATATTCTGCCACAGAACCAGCCAAAAGTGACTGAATGAGGAAATAACCTGGACATCAACGTTCTAAAGACTCTCACATACTGGGGACTTTTGTGCATATGCTACATCACTGTGGTATTATTCTACATAGGACATATATAATGTAGGAGTATCTATGCCTCGTTATTTAGCATTAGCTATGAGGGATTGTGATCTTTATACTGTGCATTCTGTCTTCCAGACTGGGCCCTGCTCATCTCTGGCTTCATGTGGTGTAGCCCAAGTACAAAGGTAAACCTCTTCACTTTGATCAACTTTTAAATTCTATTAATGTGAGGTCTTCATGTTTCCATGTCCAGTGTTTTCTAGCTTTTGTGTGTTTGGTTCTCAAGATGTAATATCATTTGGAATACACAACCCTGCCTACTTTGTAGCACTGATACAATAGTATGACTAATTAGTTAACTATGTATTTGCAGTAGTGAAGATGTATCCACCACTATACTCATGTTTCTAGTTTCATCTTATACCGAATGCCTGCCTATATCAACACGACTACTGAAATAGACTTTTAATGCAATCTGCTGAGTTTTAGCATATATATATTTTTTTAACTTCCTTTCTGCTGTCCTTTGCTCAGACTATTACCTGTGCCAATATGGCATCTGCCAAGCACTAGCATGGATGTATTGCTGTACTTTCTTTATGCTGTTCATTGCTTAAAGTATATCCTGTGCCATTATGGGGCCTCTGGTGCATTTGCACGCTGGGTGGTATTATCTATCCAAGCAGACAGTGGTGTAATGAAATTTGAGCCCCCCTTCCTGCAAAATACATATGCCCGCTCCCCCCCATGGATCTAGTCAGGAGCTCTCAGACCAGGGGCCTGCCACCGGCACACAATTTGACATAATATGGCATTTTCACTTGATGCATTGGTTGGATGATCTAACTTATGTTTTTTGGGCTGAACGTGTGAAGTACAATGCCCATACTCTAACTCCAGTGACACTTGATGGTCACTTACTCAATGTATCTTTATAAAGAACTCTGATCCATTCCAACATGGTGCTCCGTTATAAGTGCTCACCAGGTGATGATAATTGTTTAATCAGGTTCAATACGTGCGAGATTGCTGCATATTTAAACTCTAGCATAATGCAGTTTTTGGTTAGGCAGCTGTGTCTTACTGACTGGGAGGTCATCTGGCAGTGGAGCACATGAGCAAACAAGGTAAGAGCATGGGATTTTAGTGTATACATTTAATCATGAAGAGCATAGTTAAGGCAAAACATTGTAGGGTATCAAATAAGCTAGGGGGTATAGGATCCAACACTAATTTTGTATTCTGTCTGTATCGATTCTAAGAGCACTGGGGAGACAGGCAGCCTGAACTAAAGCCCTTAGAAGCCAGAGAGGACAGAGAGGACAACACTGATTGGGTACAACAAACTGCTGACCATTTCCATGTTGTGTTTTGACTTGCTTGTCTTGACGGCTCCCGCCACTCCAGTCGCTTAGACCTGGTTGCCTGTGCTTGCAATATTGACGCTCCCAAGTTGATGCAAGGAGTACAGCCTGGGGCGCAAGATCGGCTGTGTACTCACCCCATGGGAACAAGAGCCATCTGTGTGGAATTTGCGGAACCACTCGCTGAGGGTCCCCCGTACTGGTTCATGCAACACCCTCCTCACAACAGAAGCCTTGAGGTGGGTCACCCACAATTCCCAGTAGCCACTGCTACAAGTAACAGTGCGACATGGCAATGGCTCACACCAAGAATGACCTCACCCTGAAAGGGATGCTGCTATCCAAACCTACCAGGAGCAAAGCAAGGGATGGACCCACCCTCCCTGACCAAGAATGGCAGGTTGATGGAGAATGAGGCTAGAGTCCAGTCACTCACACATTTCTAGAAGACTTCTTCACCTCCCTTGGGAAAGACCTGCAGGTGGTGAAAAAGGACCTCTCACTGGATATGAAGGAGGTCTATCATGAGGTAGCAGAGTTGGGCAACAGGGTGTCCACCCTAGAAGAACACAAGACAGCTTGAGACAAATAAATCACTCCAACTGGAAGTCATACAAATCCACGAACAGCAGATTGACTTATAAGCCCATAAAGAACTGGTCATGACAGAACTATATACGTATACATTGGGCCCCAACTAATGTGGAAGGGACAGACATCACGGCTTACCTCAAGGCCCTGTTCCTCCAAATTCTAGAGAGAGCACCATAAAAGGACATCCAGCTCAACAGGACCATGGGATTGGTCTTCCTTGGGCTGAGAACTCTCGTCCGGCCAACATTCTGGTTTGCGTCCACAATTTTCAACTCAAAGAACAGATCCTCCATGAGACTTGCGCCCCATGAAGTTCAGAGGACATACTTTGACCCTATACAAGGAACAGTCAGCTATTACTCTGCAAAAAAGGAGAGAGTTCCACCTAGTCACAACCCTCCTCCGTGATAAAGGAATAACATACTGCTGGGGACACCCCTTTTGCATTATCTTCCGCTAGGAGGGGAAACTCCAGCAACACAGATCCTTGACAGGGGCTTTCAAGGCTCTGCAAATCGAGGGACCCACGGAGGACTCTCAGCAGACTGCCCCATGCGAGTTCAGTGTTCAGAAATGCTCTCAATGGAGGGGTGGGTAGGCCTCCTTGAATGACCACCAACTGGACCCTAAGAGAATGGCAAATGAATACTGAGTGCTGGAGTCACAAACCAGAGAGATCGATGTGTGAGATCCCACTGGATCTCAGTGAAGATGCCTGAGGAGGAGCCCTGGTCTAGCGTGCAGGGAGAAGCAGGATGGGGGACAAACGGGGGTGGAGAAACATGAGTCTATGGGGAGCTACAGACCCTGCTACCCAAATGCCGCCAAGGACAATGCTGGGAACTCCTGGCTTTACACATTTGTTGATGTTTTGTTCTTGTTATGGTGGGTTTTAATTTATATGTTAGGATAGGAGCACACTCAACCTCAGAGTACGCAGTACACCATAGCTGGACAATGAAAATTGACTCCCCTGCAGTGGACCCACCTTACTACACAAATTGGGTGTCTCTTGAGATGGATGTTTACCCAAGTGCAGCACCTGACTCCCTGCACCACATGACAAGTTAAAAGATATCAACCTTTATGTAAAGGGGTTAAATAATCCATCCAAGTGATCCTCTCCTACTTAGAGCAAACAGGAGTGGACCTTTGCCTATTGCAGGAGACACACCTACTCCTTGGGGACTGCCATTGACTTAGATCACAGGCCTACCCACACCAATACTCTGCTGACAATCAGATGGCAGGAGTGGCAATGCTGGCCTCATGCTCATTATGAAGGATGGTGGGGGACAGGGTGTCAGAGGTCAGGGGGTGACTGTTGGTGTACAGGGTGCATGTGGGGGACCATTAATATGAGGTGGGATCCCTTTATGCACAAACCTAGGGCCTAGAAAAATTCCTTAAACAGGTGAAAGTGATGTCCCATCAAGATAAATTAGTGACTACTGGTCAGGGACCTGAATCTGGTATTTTATAATGAACTGGACCGATCAGCACACAGGTTTGGGGTAATCAGGGCTATTTCTACAGCCAATGGGTGTAGGAAATGGGACTCAGAGACCTTTGGCGTGTCATCCTCAAACTCATATCTATACATTCTATTTCCTTGCACTGCAGACATATGCCTGACTGAACAACTTTCTGGGGACCATAGGAATATAGAATTTACTCACAGATGTTGAAATCGAACCATGCTGCCTATTTGACCATGCTGCAGTTTCTATTGTTCTTGCGCTCCCACCTCTGCAAAGGGTCTTTTGGCCATGGAGAATGAGAAAAACTCTCCTGTAGAGGCATACAGTACTGGATCAAGTTTCTCAAGCCATCACACGATACGTAGAACTAAACACCGCTGACACCTCTGTCACTCTCCTTTGGGATGCCTTAAAGGCAGTCATTCGAGGAGAGCTAATGAGCAAAAACTGTGGCTGTGTAGAGAAGGGAGCGCACTTCCCAAAAGTAAGCTAACATCTTTTTGCGGAGTCCATGATGATTTGAGACTGTGAAAGAGGGAGTGCGCAAGTGGTAATGCACCCAGCCACAGAGTGCGTGAACTGTTGCCTAGGAGAGGTCACAGTTGTATGATGCAAGAGAGAAAACCACGGCACATCTCAGAAAGATGAAAAGTTCCACTTTATTCCTCTATAATGTCTTTAGGTGAACAAATGACGTCTGGCCCAATCAGACATCCTGGGCACAATGTCAGACGGTGAATACAGATCTCATGTTAAAAAAAACAACAGCCGACACGTGTTTCGTCAGGGTTGACTTTTTCAAGGCTAGAACTAGAAGTGTCACACGGTGTTCCAAAATTCCAAAATTCGCTAATTTCTTAGAAGATGATATATTGGTTGATGAACGGAGTATCTGAGGACCATGATAAGCCTCTGATCAATGTCAAGATGCTCGATTAAACTGTTACCGGCGTCGCATGTAAGAGGAGAGCTAATAGCAATTTTGGCAGCTGATAACAAACACCGCCAGGAAAAGAGGGAGAAGCTACGCCAGCAGGTGCCGAAGCTATCAAGGATACATAAATGCACTGCCGTGCCCCACGTCTGGTGGCAGCTAGAAGCAGGTAGAACAAATCTTGCAGGTCTGGATCATGATAGGGCACAGTATGCTCTACTTATACTTTGTCACTAATTCTATGTGGAGGGAGGAGGTGTGGGTGCTTGCTGGCTAATGGGCTCCAAGCCTAAAGAAAAACAGCGGGGTTAGAATCCCGCCGAGTGCAAGATGGCACCGCAATCGTAGAGGATGCTTTCATTGCATCCACCTTTTATCAATTCTATGAAAATCTCACTTCCCAACAAACTTCCACCAAGGAAGACCCGGAGGCATATCTGAGAGGTACCTGTACCACGCGACTGACAGCAGATCAGGCTGAGTTGCTAGACTGCCCGATAAGAACAGAAGAGGTTATATCAGCCATCATACAACTGAAGCCTCGTAAACCACAAGGCCTGAATGGGTTCCCAGCTCTATTCTACAAAACGTTCTACTTGAATCTGGCACCCATCCTGACCAATGTAATAAGTGGACCTGGCTCGGTCCCACCTTCTAAGATGTAGTCATTTTTCCCAAGCCAGGGGAAGATCCACAACAAAGTGGGTCCTGCAGGCCAATTTCTCTCAGAAACATTGACATCAAGCTCCTAACTGGTATACTAGCATCTCAACTGAATCCAATTATGCCAAGGTTGATAGACCCAGACCAAGCAGGCTTTGTCCCACACAGGCAATGCAGTGATATTACAAAGCACATCTTACATGTGCTTGATAAAGCCAAGTGTTTCAAACAGGAAAATATGTTCCTGGCCATAGATGCAGAGAAAGCATTTGATCAGGTGCACTGGCCATATTTGGAGATAACCCTTGCCCACTTTGGCTGTGGCCCCTGATTTCAAACTTGAATCCTTAGCCACTATAGTCAGCACAGAGTGACAATATGGGTCAATGGCCAGATCTCCTCCCCATTTCCTATTGGTCGAGGGACAAGACAGAGGTGCCCACCTTCACCTCTGTGATTTGCCCTCCACATGGAGCCCTTCGCAGAACGGGTTCAGGATAATCCAAGCATTACTGCGTCACTTTCATCAGGGAGTTGCTTACCCTGACCCTAAATGCAGACGATATTATAGTTGCCCTGGGCAATCCACAGGAGGCTCACCTAGCTTTCATAGATGAGACAGAAGCTTTCGGTAACGTTTTAGGCTTTCAGACTAATATTCAGAAGCCTCAGGCCCTCAATCTCTCAGTCCACTCAGAGGGAATGATGCTACTTGTGTGCCGATATCTGATACATTGGCAGCCCATCTCCAACCCATATCTTGGAATACAACTTGCCCCAACTAAACGCAAGACGTCATCCCTCAATTATCAAACAATTCCCCATCATGCCTAACGAGACCTGGCACAGTGGAAGCTCTACCCACTTTCTTGGCTAGGCCGTATAGCTGCACTGAAGATGACAGTGTTTCCACGAATATTGTTCCTCTTCTGAGCTCTACTGATGGATCCCCCTGCAGGCATTATTGAATCACTACAATGTGAATTCCATTGCTTTGTGTAGTCAGGGAACCATCCCTGGATGAGTTGGGTGTTGAACTATTGGTCCCCATTGCAAAGAGGACTGGGGATCCCAAACCTCCTGCAATATTTCCAGGCCATTCAACTCCAGTACATAGTGGAGTGATCCAGGGAGAGGTCTGAAAAGCAGTGGCTATTTATGGATACCTCCCTTTGGAAGATTCCTTTCCTGACTCGCCTGCAGAGACACAGGCCACAAGCATGGTACTAAAAGTCTGGGACCGGGTTGCAAAGGAGAAAGCTCTCTCCATGCTTCCCTCCCCGCTAACCCTGATAGTCGGCAACATAGCTTTTACACCTGGCCTAGACCTGACTGCATTCAGTCCATGGCTGGGTACCGGGTGTCACTCAATCAGACACGTCTTTCTATGTGGAAGGCCCACTCTCATTTGAGCACCTACAGGATGACTACACACTCCTGGAGCTGGATACCCGCAAATCTGATACTGGGTGATACAACTGACAGTGTGGAGGGAGCACAAGACCACTTACGGTTTTCAAAAAATGACTCATGATGAAAACAACTGACAAAGATCTCATCACTGAACTGTATGGCATCCTACAAAACAATCCCAAACCACCGAAGATGCTGGGACAGAAACTTTGAGAAATGAAGCTGGGAAGGGCACTCACAACCACAGAATGGGATGAGGTATAGTACGGTGTACATCACACATTACAGAATACAGCCAAGATAGAGAGAACAGCCAAAATCGCTACATACTGGTACCTCACCCCGGTATAAATGCATAGGGGTAACCACACTCATAGCCCAGATTGTTGGAGGAAATGCAGATCTCCTGAAACACTGGTACATTTGCTCTGGGAATGGCCTAGACTCGCACAATACTGGGAATGGGTCCTGACTGATATAGACATACATCTAGACACACCCGCCCCAATTTCCTGCCTATGTTGTTCTGGGCATTCCCAGCACCCTTACTGACCCACTTAAATCTCTACGGGGATGGCTGATCAGCTTGGCATTAGGAGCAGCAATCCAAAATATCCTTGCTCTTCCGGCACTGGTATCCCTCCCTACTCACCTTGGACGTCTTCACCGGTTTTGGCATGTGTTGGTTATTGAGAAGTTCACCCTGGTGCTCACTTCTAAGGGAGATCCCTTGAGAAACATCTGGCATATGTACCTGGTTCTCCCCTCTAAGGAGTTCTGAGAGTTGGCATACTCTAAATATTTAGGGCTCTTTCGGCTCGCGGACGTCCTGGCCCCAACGCACACCTCAAAACACATGATCTTCTCATTGAAATCCCTTTAAGAATCAGGGGATACTTAAAGGGATTTAAATGAGAAAATGGTGTGTTTTGTCTTATGAAAGCTCGTTATGAGTGGTACTTGGGGAAGGAAAGGGATTGTTTACTGTTATACATATTAAGTAAATCCTAAGTTGTTGGATCACCTCCTTAGTTTCTCTATGTACTTGCCATGCAATTTAAATATTCTGATAATAAAAAGATTTGAACCATAAAAGTAATCTATCTTCTTACATTGTTCCACATACTTGTTTCCACTTTAGGAACATTGGTGAAGTTGGTCTAGAGCACTGATAGTAAAGGTTGAAATGTGTTTATAACCCAGATTTCTTATTCTATAGAGATATCCTAGTTTGTCATTCTGTGTGAACTAAAAATTTCACAGTGTTATCTCCCGACGAAGGGGGGTTAAAGCATCTGAGTTCCACCAAAATGTGTGTTGACCAAGTTGACGAACAAACCCAGTCCAAGATACATCAATGGAAGGTTAAAGAAGAATGGCCTTTATTGTGTCAGAGTACAAGACTTGCTGTTCTGGGTGTGTGAAAGATGAATGAATATGGAGTGCATGGGAGAGTATGTTTAAGTGGCAGATGTTTGGTGCTTGGTGAAGTGGGTGATCTATTTTCAGATTGTTGTATATGAATTTGTATGTATTGTAATATTGTTTGTGAATATGTGTATATGTTTTAAGCAGTGCATGTTTGAAAATATATCTTTGATAAAATGGAAATAAAGGTTTTGTCATAAGAAAAACTGTTAGACATACAATAAATCATTTTATATTAAATAAAGACGTAAAGATTTTTTGGGGTCTTTTAACATGAGATTCAAGTCCATTAATTTATGTACATAGTCTAAGTGGGAAGGGCTAATGCTGATTATAAATGGTGATAGTGTACTCTAGAAATTCAAGGTTTTTTATACATTGCGGGCATTTTAGAAATTAACGGGGATCCGTGTCTTGGTCTTGAGTAAATTTTGGAAACTACATTAAGATTAAGGGGCGCAGAATGCAGGTTTCTTGGATGGATCCGTCCTAATGGGATCCAAGAGCCTAAATCCACAGGGTTCTCTTCTTCAGTTCGCAACATGGTTTCCTCCCCATGACAACTTGTTGGAAAGTGGATTATTGGTAAGGGAAGGTAGGTACCTATACTTAACAATAAGCCCCAAACTCCCACTAGGTCCAGTCAAGGTCTCAATAAATGAATCCTGGCTCAAACCTTGGTAGCTTGGTCAATAGCACTTAGGCTTAACTTAGGAGACAGATGTGTAAAGCATTTAATATCAACAAAACAGTAAATAGGTAAATCACAAAACACAATGACAATCCAATTCGTAGAAATAGAATATATTGTTATCTTTAAAATGACACAAAAATAACAAAAATCCAATAAAGGGAACAGGATATATGAGTTTTTAAACATTAACTGTTTTTTAGCGCCTAGAAATCAAAAGTGCCACAATGTACATTTGGTCGCACTCGACCAGGACAGAGTCAAAAGTTGAAGGTGACCGTGATGGAGCCTTCCTAGGCTGTACTGAGCGGGAGGCCTCAGTTAAAGCCTTCACACTTATACATTTTCTTGAAGATTTTCTTTCGACTGCGACGAAGTCACAGGTTAAGGCCGACTACGATGGAGCCCTCCTTGGATACACTGCGGGGGAGTTATCAGTCAAGATTTTACTTTCAGACTCAAAAAATTGCTTGGAGCTTTTCTTACCAACATCGGGCGACCCTGTTCAACATGCCGATTTTGATGCAACATTGTTGAAGTCTGGGGCTCCGGAGCTTTTCAATGGGACAAACCTGCAAGTCAGTCTGGGTCATTATCCATGTTGGCTGGCTTGACTCATGACATTGGGTTGGTCCATCTAATCAAGAGGCACCTGGTTGTCCTGGGCTGCAGGAAATAGGGGAGGGCCATTTGCTGTGCCAAATGTCCTTCCCTCCTTTGAGGGCCAGTTTGGCTGCTCCCCCCCAATCCTGTTTTACCATCTGCTCAGGCAGATTTCCTCCCACCAGATGCTTCCTTTGTTTCAGCCCAGGCCACTTCATAGCTCATCAAGGCAGCCTAGCTGAGGCTGACAGAGGCTGACCAGGGCACTACAGGGCTGAAGCTTGTAACATTTAGAAAGAGTTCTAAAACTCTTTCCCTGTTCAAGCTATATTAAAGTCAATAGTGGCAAGTTGTTGGATTTATTATAACTTTTAATTTGATATCAAACGTGGCATATTTAGCTCCTTCCTATGGAAAATAAGACTTTATAATTTTTTTAAAAAGTCTCGCCATGTTAACCTATGGAGCCTATTCACTGCAATTGGAAAAACAAATTTGGCATTTTTTTTCCAACACAGGCCTTATAAAGCTAAAGTAACTATAACTCATGCCCTAAGGTAACTATAACTTGAGCCCCTGCCATGTACAGTCTTTTCGTCAAAAATGTTACTGCAGATATTACATTGGTATCATCAATGATGTTATCAAAGATGTCATGAGTGCCGCATTTTGAGGGTTAATTAGCAGTGCATGGTGAGGCTGCGCATTATAGTTACCTTAGGGCATGAGTTATAATTACTTGAGATAACTATAACTATAACAGATGAATTTATATGTATAGGAACGTATAACCTATTAGCTGCTTGACCTTCCCCCCATCCAAGTGCGTAGCCCTTTTTTTGGCTATTTGGCATAGTTCGCGCTTAGGCCTTCATAACTTTTTGTTCACATAAGCAATCCATGCCAAATTTACATCCTTTTTTCCAACATCCTAGGGATTCTAAAGGTAGTTTGAGGGTTCCCCTGGAGGAGACTATGAAATTAGCCAAAATACAGCTAAAATGACATTTTGTTCAGAAAAAAAAGGGAAAAAGGGCTGAAGAAGAAAGCACGTGTTTTTTTCCCTGAAAATGGCATCAACAAATGGTTTGCAGTGCTAAAATCACCATCTTCCCAGCTTTCAGGAACAGGCAGACCTGAATTAGGAAACCACATTTTTCAACATAATTTTAACATTTTATTTGGACATACCCCTTTTTTACTATTTTTTGTGCTTTCAGCCTCCTTCCAGTTAGTGACTGAAATGGGTGTAAGACCAACGCTGGATCCTGGACAGCTAAACATTAATAAAAAAGTAGACAACATTCTGAATTCAGCAAGCGGTCATTTGTATAGATCCTTGAAGTTTTTCCTACAGAACATAACAGCTAAATAAAAAAAATATTAAAATTGAGGTGAAAAAATGTCTGTCCACATTTTCTTCTATAACGTTTCCTAGCTATGGCAGATTTTTGAAAGCAATATATTATTAGGTCTGTTGGTCTCCTCTGGTTGCGGGGATATTCGGGGCTTGTAGGTTCATCAAAACCCCTTGGTACCCAGAGCCAATAAATGAGCTGCACCTTGCAATGGGTTTGTATTGTATACAGGATAAACAGCAATTCATTTGATGAAATATAAAGAGTGAAAAATAGATATCAAGGAATCCTTTGTATTTCCAAAATGGGCACAAGATAAGGTGTAGAGAATCAGTGGCCATTTGCACATCTCTGAATTCTGGGGTCCTCATACCAGCATTTCTCAAATAGACTTTTTTTTTACACTGTCTTACATTTGGAAGGAAACAATGTAGAGAAAGACAAGGGGAAATAACACTTGTTCTGCTATTCTGTGTCCCCCCCAAGTCTTTTGATTAAAAATGGTACCTCACTTGTGTGGGTAGGCCTACTGCCCGCAACAGGAAACGCAACATGGACACATCATGTTTTTACATTGAAATTTGATGTGTTTTTTGGAAAGTGCCTAGCTGTGGATTTTGGCCCCTAGCTCAGCCGGCACTTAGGGAAATCTACCAAACCTATGCATTTTTCAAAACTAGACACCTAGGGGAATCCAGGATGGGATGACATGGGGCTTTCACCAGGTTCTGTTACGTAGAATTCCTTGCAAACCTCAAATTGGCAAAAAAAAACACTTTTCCCTCAGGTTTTGGTGCTGCAAAGTTCTGGAATCTGAGAGGAGCCACACACTTCCTTCCACCCAGAATTCCCCCAAGTCTCCTGATAAAAATGGTACCTCACTTGAGTGGGTAGACCTAATGCCCGTGACAGGAAATGCCCCAAAACACAATGTGGACACCTCACATTTTCCCAAAGAAAACTGACCTGTTTTTTGCAAAGTGCCTAGCTGTGGACTTTGGCCTCTAGCTTAGCTGGCACCTGGGGAAACCTAGCAAACCTAAATATTTTTGGAAACTATACACCTAGGGATATTGAGAATGGGGTGACTTGTGGGGTTCTCACCAGGTTCTGTTACCCATAATCCTTTGCAAACTTTAACGTTTAGCAAAAAAACACCTTTTCCTCACATTTCGGTGATAGACAGTTCTGGATTCTGAGATAAGCCACAAAAATCTTTCCACCCAGAATTCCCCCAAGTCTCCCGATAAAAATAGTACCTCACTTGTGTGAGTAGGCCTAGTGCCTGTGTCAGGAATAGATCACACAATTGTCAAAGTTGGTCCTTACATGAGGGCAACTGTTGACCCTGGGTGATCCATTCCTGACGCAGGCACTAGGTACAAGCACTCAAATGGGGTAGCGTTTTTAACAGGACAGGTAGGGGAACACTGGGTGGTAGGAATTTTGTGGATCCCAGCATATTTCTGTAGTTTGTGTGACAGAAATGCAAGCAAAGATCAAGTTTTTATTCAACATTTCACCTTTGCAGGGTATTCTGGGTAAGAAAGCTTTGGCGAATCCACACAAGTCACAACTTTGTGGACTCCCCCGGGTGTCTAGTTTCCAGAAATGGCTGGGTTTGGTACGTTTCCCTACATGTCCGCCGAGCCCAGGACCAAAAACGCAGATGTCTGCCTTACAAAACCAGGTTGTTTTGTGATAGATAATTTGGATGTCGCCACAATATGATTTGGGCAGTGGAATTTGGGGCAGAACTAAATTGGGAAGCTCCCAGGAGAGCACTCTCTCTGTGCATGCTGCCACATGCACCTGCTCTCTGGGTTGGGCTAACCCGCTATTGTCCCACTGCACAGATTGTGCTGGCGAAGGGACAGCAGGACTGTCCTCATCACCTCATACAGAATCACTGGAAGAGGAGTTATCGAATGGGACTCCTCCAACTGAAAAAACACTCCCAGACTCTGCACCATTGTCCTATCCCTCAGATGCTGTCTCAGAATCTGCTGTCTCATTCTCTGATCCTATGTCAAAGCTGTCCTCTCTAACCCGAGTTATGGGTTGAGCAGCAGTCATCCAAAGAGATGCCATCTCTGCTAAGGGCTAAACTGTCGCTCTGAAACACTAGCCTACGTAGACACATCACAAAATTGCTGGTGGGTGAAGATACGTGCAGCAGTAGAGGTCACCTCACCTTCGCTTCTTCCCCCAATCAGCACATTCTCTCAAGAAACTCAAAAAAAGACACACTATTACTTCACCTTGTCACATACTAATGGTCACAGTCTTTAGCGCCTCTAGTGCCCAGTCCAACAATCATTATTTGTGCTCCCATGACCTCCTCCTCAGATAACCTCACTACCACCCAGCAAAAGTGCCCTTCATCTCTCCATAGCCCCCCTCGCACATACATTTCATTTGTATTACAGTGCAGGTAATTGCTGGCTTTACTAATACACTCAGCTATTTACATAAAATACAGATTTGATCTTTACAGTAGGCATATAAACCTTCTGCGCTACTTCATGGCATCAAAACTGCCACTAGACAAAAGTCATATCCTTTTGTAGCAGAACCATAATCAGAAGACTTATTTGACTTTTTTATTGCTGCCTAAAAGCTACAGATGAAAAGCATCAATTGCAGTATGTGCATTGCTTTGAAGAATCAAGCCGCGCTGAACTTTGCCGGGAACCGAGGAGGAGGTGGGCAGCAGCTGTGTGCTGCCTTCAATCAGGGCAGGAGCCCTTTAAAACCACGTAAGCGCTCCCGCTCCGCGGGTCGCGCTGAACTTTGCCGGGAACCGAGGAGGAGGTGGGCAGCAGCTGTGTGCTGCCTTCAATCAGGGCAGGAGCCCTTTAAAACCACGTAAGCGCTCCCGCTCCGCTGGTCGCGCTGAACTTTGCCGGGAACCGAGGAGGAGGTGGGCAGCAGCTGTGTGCTGCCTTCAATCAGGGCAGGAGCCCTTTAAAACCACGTAAGCGCTCCCGCTCCGCGGGACGCGAACGGGCGGCGCCCGGGCAAAGCCCGGGCCAAGGGCGGGCCCATCCTTGCCTGTCATTGCCAGGAAGAGGCAGGGCAGGGCCACCCCCCTGATATTTACCTTAAACTGTGGTCCCAGATAACCACTCTCCATTTGACTGCCCGAAGGACAAACTCAAGCCTATTTACACTGCGTTGGGGTAGCTTTCCCCCAAAGCTCTAGGCCTCTACCTAGCTAGTGGTCAATTACCATTATTAATCTGCCTTTGCTCGCCCCGCTGTGATCCTACTTGAATCTCCCACTAAATTTAAGGCCCTTGGTTTTTAGTAAAATGGGCCGACGTCGTGGAGGGGGGTTGGACGGGAAATTGCACTCTAACAAAACCCTGGACGGCTTTCTACAAAAGGCCGTTGGGGAACTTGAAAGAGAAATAGAATTAGTGCAACGTCGCCTTGCTGCCCCTCCTTCTGCATCCATTAGTTCAGCCCATGATAGCCCAGTCTCACAGCCCCACCCGCGACTAGAGCTCCAGTCTGTCCCGATTATCCCTTCCCCTTCTCCGTCCAAAATTCCTCAAGAGATCCAAGATGATACTCCAATTGCACCTGCCATTTGTGCCGTACCAACTTTGTTGGTCCAGTGTCCCCCAATAGAAGGTTCCCTTACTTTAACTGAATCTAATACCAAAGGGAAAAGGAAGCGTAGGGAACCTGTCCTCAAAAATAAACGATCTAGAACCTTGAGTCCCTCTAACTTGGCCCAACCTTCTATTAATGATATGGCATCAATCTTCTTACACAATACCAATAACTCCCATGCAAATGAGTTTATTAGGGATCTCATAAGAGATGAGCTCTCTAAACTACTTCTTCCTATCTCCAACCGTCTTCAAATAATTGAGGACAAACTTGAAAGTCTTACGAGCAGTCAGCTACCAACAATTTCTTTACCTGTAGAAATTCAACCTAATCATGACTCTATTGTTGCCAATAGTCACATTGGCCAAATACCCAAAACTTTTCCTCCTATTCTAAATCACGACTGGCCTAGTTCTGCTAAAACCCCCAGTATCCTGACGACCAAGTCCCATATGGCCTTAGCTCCCTTATCAAAAGGAATCGCCTCACGGAATAATCCAGCAACTAATTCGGGAGACGGCACCCCTATTAGGGAATTCTCACAATCAGCATACCAGAAGAAGGATAAAAGTAGGGACTCCCAAGAACCTGAAGTGCTCCATTTACCACCTGAATCATGCCCTTATGTTCTTATTATATCAAATGTTCCTGAACTCAAACCTCATTTTTCCGAATCCTTCATCGAACTCAAAAACAAGGTTATCCACTGGTTGCATGTGAACGCGGGGTTTGCTTTTTCCATGTCATGTTCAATATTGATGGTGAGAAGGGTAGGGTGGGTGGGCCCTCTAGCGAAGATGGGTGGGTGGGCCCTCTAGCGAAGATCGGTTTTGGGGATTGTATCGTCATTAATTTTAAATCCCCCGATCTTGTCCAACGACTTTCTTTAAATGCTAACAGACTTTATCCTACAACTGGCAAAACTTCTCTTTGCAGGTTACAAGTGTTTTATCCACCTTCTATGTCGTCCTGGAGTACTCAATCACCATCATCATACAGGGCCGGCTCAGTTACCCACACACTGCCTACCCCCGTAATTGGTCCTAGACGTCCTCTATCCTCTCTCTCTGAGGCAGATTGACTAGGAGATGCCTTTCAGGATGTGGTATTGTCTAATTGCGAAGCTGAGTCCATTTGCCCTATTGGTCTTAACATCTTGGCCGATTTTGTTGTCCCGGGTTCACCCAAAAGTTTATCATGTCAAGCAACTGAGGAATGCATTTCCAATCTGTTAAACGCTCCCTATACCTTGGGTCACATCTGCATGGTCAACTCACCGCATCCAAACACTATTGGGGTTACATCCAGCGAGGTTTTAAAGACACAGAGCGAGAAATCTTCTGGTCTTAATCCTCCCGAGGGAAGCACCATGGTCTTTAACAGTCCCCCCCCTAGTATTCTATATTCCCAGAATAAAGTTGGGTCCTCTTGCTCAGAGGATCTCGATAAGGTGCTCAGCTGGAATATAGCTGGATTGGAAAGCAAATTACATAGCCCAGGTTGGGGTAACCTTATTGATGATCACTTGATTTGTCTTTTTCAAGAAACATGGGCATTAGAACCCAAATATAGACTCGGTTTCAAAAGCTTTTGGGTCCCGGCACGTAAGTCATCTTCTGGGAGACCTTCGGGAGGGTTGCTCGTGTGGCTAAATACTTCTCTCAGGTGCAAGATAGAAGAATTAGACACTGGTTGCCCGGACCTGAAAGCCCTATTGTTAATGATTTCTGAAGAAAAACCCCTCCTTTTAATTAATATCTATAATAGGAATGTGAGTCCCCACTTTGAGTCTGACGTTCTGTCAAATTTGGACTATGTTCTTAAAAGTAATCCCTCCTCTTTTGTCTTAATTGGAGGAGATTTTAATGTTACCTTTGAACCTAATCCTTTAGTCCAAGGAATTTGTAAAGAAGAGGATGCCCATTGGGGCATCCCCCAGTTAGTCTCCAACAAAAAACCAAGATTGAACAAATCTGCACGCTTTTTGGCTGACATTGCACTAGCTCATGGCCTCCGAGCCTGTAATGGCCGCTCACACTCGGATGCTATTTTGCGACCTACTTTTAGGCGCGGAAAACATAGCAGTCGCATCGACTACATATTTCTTGATATCCGTCTTTGGCGTCACATGGTAGATATGAGGATAGATGAGCAGCCCGTGAGCGACCACGATCCTCTGATTCTATCAACCAGAGGTCTTTTTCCTTCGTTTATAGTGCCTCACTCTAGGTCCAATGTTTCCCAACTGGCCCTAACCAATAATAGATGCAATCTTAAATGGGAATCTGTTATCTCCTCCCCTAAACATTTAGCATCTATTTACAGCTTGCTTGCAAATCATATGGAGTGTATGATCTGGTTAGATGAGTCTGAGGAGGGCGATAGCCTTCTTACAGCCCACACTGATCTCTTCCAATCTTTGCAACAAGTTTTCACAAAAGAGAATGTTAACAACTCCACTAAAAAATACAATGCCCCTTGGTTCAATAACTCTTGCAGAATAGCACAACTAGCTCTCCTGGATGCAATTAAAGAAGGCCATGCTGCGACGTTGAGAATAGCCAGGGGCACTTATAAGAAGGAATGCTCAAAGGCACGCAGAAGCTGGGGGGAGGCCAGATGGGCCACTATTCTGGATTCAGCCTTATCTAATAATACTTCCAGATTTTGGAAACTAATAGCTGATAATGACAGTGACTCCCCAGCCGAACCTGGCTCTACAATTCTCTCAGCAACTTGGGTAGAGCATTTTGGGCAACTTTATGGAGGTCCACCAGAAGTTTCTCTGTGGCCCCCCAATGATTTAACAAACCAAGAGTTCATTCCAATTTCTTTTTCTCTATCCGAAACTAGAGCTGCAATAGACTCCCTGAAATGGGGGAAGGCTCCTGGCCCAGATAAAATCCCAGGTGATCTATATAAATCTAGACCTGATATATGGGCTCCCTACCTCAATTTTATCTGCAATGCTATTGCAGCAGGCGCTCCAGTTCCATCTTCTTGGAAAGGGGCTGAAATTGTACCGATCTTTAAAAAAGGAAATCCAAACATTCCGGCTAACTACCGTCCAATTAGTCTCCTCGATAACTTCCAAAAAATGTATGCGAAACATCTTCTGTCCCACCTTGAGGAATGGATTATTGAGTCTGAAGCCCTTTCTGATTTACAAGCGGGTTTCAGACCCGCAGTGAGCACAGTTGACCAAGCTCTAAGATTTATGTCAATAAAATGGAAGAATGTTGACCTGGGGGGGGGTAACCTTTATGTGGTCTTTATAGACCTAAGAGCCGCATTTGACCTGATCCCCAGGAATCTGCTGTGGTCAACATTATCAAACATGGGAGTGCCAATTGGCCTCCTGAAACTTATAGCTCAGTTGCACCAAAATACCTTTGCCCAAATCAGGTGTGGACAGGGGGGCGAGCTGACTGACCCTGTAGCTATCAAAAAAGGAGTTAGACAAGGTTGTGTTTTGGCACCTACTCTTTTTCTGCTCTACATTAATAATTGCATCCACTACCTAGAGAACTGCATAAATGATTCTCCGAAACTGGGTGGAAAAAAAATCCCCTGCCTGCTATATGCAGATGATACGATCCTACTATCAAAATCGCCAATGGGAATTCAACACCTGATCAACCAGTTCTGTGCTTATTGTAGTGACTATGGTTTAGATGTTAATATTAAGAAAACTAAATTTATGATATTCACTACCTCTAAAAAACGATTGCGTACTAATATTGAGATGAATTCGACCCCATTGGAGAAAGTCGAAGAGTTTGATTATTTGGGTTTCAGATTATCCACATCAGGCAAATGGAAGGCAGCTATTGACAAAGGGGCTCTGATCATAAGCCAAAGAGGTGGGGCCTTAGTCCGCAGATCTAGAAAGGCTCCGAGCCCCCCTCTGAACATTCTCGCGGAGATTTATAACGTTCAAATCAGAGAAGCAGCCCTATATGGAGCGGAACTTTGGGGGTCTCATAAAAACCTGGACATTCTGCAAACCAAGGAAAATATTTTCCTTAGGCAGGTGTCCAGGCTAGGTACGGGTACACCAATGACCCCTTTAAGGCTTGACCTTGGTTTAAATGGCATTAAAACCATAGCGGCCTTAAGACCCCTTTCCTACTGGATTCGTCTATGGAAATCTGCTGAACTAGAACCATATAGGCTGGCTATAAGAGAGTTGATAGCCGCCCCCAAGGCATTGGAGAGAATCCCTTGGCTGAAAGAGATGAAAATTGCCTGGGACAAAATGGGTCTTTCCCATTATTGGAATCACCCGGATCAAATCCCTGATAAGGCTAGGAGATTTGTTACAAGCAGATATTGGGAGAAAGTTAACGAAGATTCCCTGCACCAAAAGAGGGCGGGTAGGTTAACAATGGATTTTCTTCAAATTAAGCATGAACCCTGGGCTGAGAATTTCCTGAACCTCCCTATCCCTCCGCATGCCCGCGCTCTATACCTGCAGTTAAGATATGGTACATTGCCTACCAATGGTTTCACGGCCCACTGGCCATCTAACATTGCTACAAATGATAGGTGTATCTTCTGTCAACATTGTAAAGAAACATCAGAGCATGTATTATTCTTCTGCCCTTTGTACAAGACACCAAGAAAGAGGTGGATTATTCCCCTCTGTAAAAATATGTCATTTCAGGATAGAGTGACCGCCATTAGAATCTGTACGCATGATTTCTCTCCCAGGGTAGCCATTCCAGTTACCAAATACTTATCGGAGGCCTGGTACATCCGTCGCAAGTTCATTGCACCTAAAGGCTCCTGAGTCATCTCTATACTAGTCTTTAGAAGGATTTTAATCTTCTCTTTTATCCTCTTTGTATTGTTTTTAGTAGGAAATTTCCATTACGAATTTGTTGCCTTTTTTATGACTATCAAGACTGCACAAGCTTATATAGCCTTCCCATATAGTCTTTCTGTTGTTTTTTGATTGGTACTCTGATAATGTTTCCTTTCAGTCCAATTAGACTATTTTCTGTCTTTTTTGTCTTCTGGTTGTGCACACTGGTCCTCCAGACAAAAAGTTTTATATTTTAGTTTTTAGCTCTCTCCCCTTTTTTACTATATCTATTTATGTCCTATTTTATTGTATTTATATACATAATGAAATGCTTTGTTCTGTTGTTCTTATTGTTACAATGTTTTGATGTCTATTGGCTTTATACTGTTACCATGTTTTTATCACATTCTTTTTCTTATGTACGATTGTTATTATTATCTCAAATGGACTAGACTTCTAGACCGAATGAATTTAATAAATAAATAACTGCAAGAGAAGTGGTGGCGGATATATATATATATATATATATATATATATATATATATACATACATATATATATATCGAGAGAGATCTCTTTTGTCAATGCGTGTGTGGTTTCTCTGGGGGCTGCGATTGGCCCCCAGGAAAACCACACCCACATATAAAAATGACCTCTGTAAATAGTGTATACAGAGGTCACTTTTATATGTGGGTGTGGTTTTCCTGGTGGCCGGGGCTGCAATCGGCCGCCACCTCCCCAAGGCTTAAGAATAATATATGGGGCAGTCAGCCCCACCGCTGCCTGGGGACAACCACCCACTGGGGTGAAAATGGTTTTGATATGTGGGGGAGGCCCAATGGCATCACACACACAGCCCTAGGGACAACCACCACCCAGGGGCTATGATGAATTATAAGCAGAGGGCATTGCGGCCCTCCTGCACCCTGGGGACCACCACCCACCTTGGGCAAAAATAGTTTTGTTATAAGGTGGGGGCCTGATGGCCTCCCCCACAGCCCCGGAGGCCACCACCTCCCTGGGCTACAATGAATTATGAACGGGGGCTCGTGGCTCTCCCACACCACAGGGACCCCTGTCCCCAGGGCAAAAATGATTTTGATATGTGTGGGGGCCGCGCACATACTAAATAGTGTAACTGGGTCGGTTTTGGACCCCCATGAGCCCCAAGGACTACCACCTACTCAGGCCTATGCCTATAATGGAGAGTGGTTGTGTAGCTCCCCTTGAGGAGCCTGTGATGGCCCTGGGGACTACAACCCCAAAGGCCCGGCTCCTGCCATGTCCCTGGGTGCCCACAACCAGGACATAGCTGTTTGTGTGGTTTGGCTGCACCTCTGCAGCTGCAGTCAAACCATAGCAAGCAGTCCACTGTTTGTCAGCGGGACCTGTCCAGTAAGTCTCGCTGTCAAACAGTGAAGATTTCATCTCTGTTCCCTGCACGTACGCAGGGGACAGAGATTACATACTTCATCAAGCATGGAGCTGCTGCTAAAGCAGTTCCCTGCTTTTTGAAGCAATGGGTCTGTGAGGGAAGTGGCTTCCCTTGTGGTGCCAGATAGCTCGTAGGCACATTTAAGAAAATTAAATAAATAAATAAGGAGGGACCATGGGGGAGCACTTGAGGGCTCCTTTGTGGTCCCAGATTGTCAATAAAGGGCTGAAATAGAAATAAATCTGTAGCTCTGGGCGAAGGTTGCAGACCTTCACACTGACCATTTAGGGTTAGTCCAACCAGACTTGCTTCCCTCTTTAAAAAAAAAAAATAATACAAATTATTTTACATTTTGAAAACTAAGACACATTTTTTTATTTTAAATTGTGCAGAAATATATCATTCTAAGTATATTGTGCAGCAAAGTCCAAAAAACTTGCTATCCCTCTCTCTCCTTTCAATCAATTTCTCCCACTCACACACCCACTCACACAGAAGTTCACTGAAATTACAGGGATGTTATAGTAAGGAAATAGATTTTTTTTAAACAGAGAAATTCACTTAAACCAAAGGTGGCAGGAACATTATTGTTAGGCTCACATTTTAAATGTACAAAATCATAGAAATTCACTAGGTATAGTTAGAATTACCTCAACTAGCTATAAGTAGTTCCCTAAGGTAACTATAATGTGCACCCTCGCCATGCACTGGTAATTAACCCACAAATTACGACACTCATGTCATCTTTGATAACATCACTGATAATATTATGTCATATTTGCAGTAACATTTTTGATGAAAAAATGTGCATGTTGAGGGTGTAAGTTATAGTTACCCTCGGGAAGGAGTTATAGTTATAGCTAGGAACTCCAGAGATTGGAATTCCTGGGATCTTTGCTTGGTAATAACTTTGCCAAAATTTGACAAGTCTCCATGAAACGTAGATGTAATGTCAAAATGACGGAACAAATTGTTATTAAATTTGGTAGAAATATAGATAATTCTGTGTAAAGGATCCCTTTTTGGTATTTGAAGTACATTGTTTCAGAAGTTTGGAAGTTTTAATGCACAATAACTTAGTGATATTTTGGGTTGTGTAATACCATGGTAGTATTGCGGTATACTGCTGTAAGATCGTGGGATTGCGGTATACTGCAGTACCTTGCAATGAAAAAATACAATATGATTGGTTAATGAAAGCATTTGCGAAGTGAAAAGTCAGTCTTATTAGTTAGACAACACTTTGGCTGTGTTCAGTGTTTCATTGTGAAATATAAGTTAATAATGATGATTTAATCCTTAAAAAGGATAGAGCTAGATAAGCACACTCCGTAAAGGTAGGAACAATTATTTTATTGATTTATATTTATTTTTGCTTAAAATCTTTTTATTGGAATTTTTAGCAGTGTTACCACACTTTTTTGCTTTAGAGAGAGCAGGAGCACCAGTTAATGTTTACATGGCATTGGCAATACAATCTAGAAAAGCATTCAGTAAGTATGTGTTGGGAAAACGGTGGGATGGGCATGCGGGGAAGGGAATCACTGCATGGGTGGGACCATAGCTCCAGAAGGGCTATGGTGTGGTAGTATTTAAAGTGAGAAGTTCACTCGTCCTGAAACTGTCTCTGATGGGGGGTAAAGAAAGGGGATTTCGTGTGCCATTGTTTTTCTGATCATACAGAAATTAAATCCTATGAAAAAAGGACATGGTGCTTTAATCCAGTGTTGCTGTATGCCTATTAGGAAAGTGAGAGGAAAAATCAAAGAATTCCAAGAAGGGGCAAGAGGTCTCCAGCCAGGTACCCACATCAGTAGATTTGGGGAGGGGAAGGGGGACTCTAAGCACCATGTGATCTCCTCATTGCAGCCCCTCGGAGGAGGTGAGGTAGGGAATACCCCTTTACTTTAGCGGATGGAGCAGGTGCAATGCACAAAGTCTTGGGGGGTTGAAAGCATAAATTTAATAAACAGGACAGGTAATCAATAAGAGGCGTCCATAAGCGTAGGGACTTTTTGTCTGTAAAAGACAATTTGTGGGTCATCTCTTCCATTGCAATGGTGTGCCAGAGCTGTGTGAATCAAGACACCACCGGAGGGGTTGATGAAGACTTCGAGACTCAAACTAAGGCTGTTTGGCAGCACCAGTCATATGGCTTATGAGATACTAGTCTGTGTGTGTCATTGCTACCAACCCCAGGATGATTGTGTCATAATATGCCAAAGTGGGATAGCCTGTGGTGCCCCTTATATTGCTTACGATCTCCATCCAAGAGATGGCAAGAGAGTGATATGCTCACCATATGTGGTGGAAGTTCCCCACCTGTGATCCACAGCACTAGCATGAGGCAGAGGCTGTAGGGTAGACAGAGTATGGGGGAGCTGGAGTATAATACCACTAGAGCATTACCTTGTATGCTGCCTCCTACTGAGGGATGCATCTATGGATTCATGGGACCTCCCTCCACAGCTGCTCCCACTGTTTCTGGGTAATGTGAAGAGTGTTCACTACTTCAGTGATAAACAGATAGACAATGTGAAATTAAGATAGATGCTTCTGCAAGTAAAAGGAACAGTCTATTGAATCTTGTTGTCGGTAATGCCAAGCATTGACGAGTCCTGCGTCCGAGAGCTCCTTCTTAGGCAGTGTGGACATAGCCCCTGTACCTTGAACATGTGCTGTGTTCCTATCGAGATGGAGATCCCAGATCAAATTGAAGTTACCCCCCACTATAATATTGCCTCCAACTGATCTCATTGGCTCTGTGAGTGTCTACCATATGAAAACAAATTGTGCTTGGTTGGGAGCATAGAAGTTGAGGAGTGTCAATGTGTCTGTCGCTCTCTACCATCAGGGTCCCTGGTCGCTATGGCAGGTTTGTGTAGAAACCCCTCTTACAAAAGATGATGATGCCTAGCGTCTTAGAGTCGGTGTGTGCCCCATGGTGGTTGGGGTATTTAGGGTGTGGCATGCAGTGCCAATCAGTTTTAAGCAGGTACGTTTCCTGCAAAAAGAATTCATCAGGATCTTGCTGTATGAGGAAGCGCCAAATCTGTCGCCATTTGCTTGGGGAGTTGAGCCCACGAACATAAAGGGATAGTAACTTCAAGTTGTCTATAGATCCCATGGCAGTGGTGGGATGCGCATCATGCACTGGAAAGGGTTCTCTCCCACCCCATGGGTGGCAGCTGTAGAAAGGAGTCCACCCCTTCACCACCAAGCTCCTATAGGGAGTATGGGGGCGGCATGAAGACCTGTCAGGGAGGTTGTGAGTGTAGAGTGGAGTAAAGGGGAACCAAAAGGGCTAACAGGACCCAACCTAGTGAACCTCTCCATAAATGATCAAGGGGGATTATCCTGACCCAACAGAGGTGTAGCCCTTAACGGAGCGCAGCCCAGTGAAGTGCAGGAGGCCAGGAGCAGTCCAAGGGCACAATCTCTGGGATAAACAAACCCTGAAAAGGCACAAAGAAAAATCACACTCAACATCAAATTGGCCTCAAACGTCAACGCACTGGGCAATGAGTCCTTCTAAGGATGGAAAGGATTGATGGGTCAATGAGAGCCAGCAACAGTCCAAGGTTGGGGGGTGCACATTTTGTGTAGATCTGTGTAGATCTCCTCAGCTGAGAAATGAGAGGGCTCCTTCTTCATCTTTTGAAGATGCATGATAATATCAGCTTTTGCCTTGTGGGAGGCCTTTGTGGTGTTGCTGTTGCAATTGCAGCTGCATTGTTGAACTGTGTGTGTTTTGGGCCATTGGGCATCTAGACGTGCAAAGTATGAAGGTGAAGTGTCTCTGCTAGGGGAGTCCCATGGGAGGCCAAGAGCCAACTTGACCTTGACAAGGGAGCGGCGAGTGCATAGCTTTCCATCTCAGGTGAACAGTAGACCAAATGGGTTGGTCCATTGATATTTGATTCCCTGGGTAAGCAAATGTTCTGTCACAGGAATAAAGTCTTGCCTCTTCTTCAGAGTCTAAGATGAGATGTCCTGGTAGATCTTTATGGTTTGGCCGCAAATGAATAGGTCTGCTTTCCCCCTCTCTGTCTTAAGCACTGCCTCCTTGTCTTGAAAAAGTGGACCCCTTTGAGAATGTCAGGGGTGCATCAGGCCATCCAGGCATGGCCGCAACTTGGTGTACCCTGTCAAGAACCAGCGGTTCCCCCTCTGAATCACCCCGGATGGTCCCCAAATGGTCCCCGGTAAAGGACATGATATCTTCTCTCTGTGCACCACGGGGGATGCCTCTGAAGTGCTAGTTGTTGCGTCAACCCCAATTTTCTAAGTCCTTATGCTTGGCCTGGAGCTCGATATTCTGCTTTTCTAGTACATTGACTCTTTCCCAAAGCTCCTCTTGGTTCCCTCCACGAGATTCTGCAGTGTGCTCTAGGTCATCCACTCTTTCTCTCATGGCCACCATATCCCTGACAAGTGGGGCACAATTGTTATGGGTATAGATGCGACAATGCTGGGTGGTAGGAATTTTGTGGAATCCTGAAGATTCCGGAAGGTTCCATTGCAAAAATATGGGAAAAATGTGTGAATTCAAGCAAAGTTGGAGGTTTGCGGGGCATTGTTGGTAAGAAAATAGTGTGGGATGCATGTGAAGCACACCACCCTGGACTCACCCAGATGTTTAGTTTTCAGATGTGTGTAGGTCTTATAGATTTTTTTAGACTGCAAGCTCAGGGCCTCTGCTAGACTTACCCACCCAAGGGTTTTACTCCTGGGAGTGATGACCACAATGGCAAAAAGGCCAGTTCATGACATCAATGGAAGGCTAAAGAAGAATGGCATCCATTGTGCTATTGTACAGGACTTGTCGTTCTGAGTATCTGAAGAATGTATGAATATTGAGTGCATAGGAGAGTGTCCATGAGTGATAGATAGTGCTTGATGAGTGGGATGATATACGTTCAGATTGTTGTGTACCCTACTATCATGAATTAGTATTTATTATAATAGTGTTTGTAAATATGTTTGTGTTTTAACCAGTGCCTGTATGAAAACATATCTTTGTTAAAATGAAAACAAAAGTTTGTCATAATAAGAGCAACTGTTATAAAATAAATCAGGTTACATTAAATGAACATGCAACTTTTTGGGGGGTCTTTTCACATAAGATTCAAGTCCATTGGTTAATGTATATAGGTTAAACTGGGAGTGCTAGCATTGATTATTGTCTTTCCCCCTTTTCCTTGAACCTAATGTCATTGCCTTGGGCATAACCCTTTTTGTTTTATGAGTTATACAAGTGTTTTTTTAACTGTAGGGTTTTTGTGCCAATATTTTATTACGTCTCTGCTCTAGAAACCCTATCTATAGCAGTCTTGAACTAATTTTGCCAAGTAGTGTTTTTTCTGATCTGTGAGACTCATTTGGTGGCTGAGTGAGGTGCAAAATGGAGGCTCTTAAAATGTTAAGGCTTACGAATGAGGCGTACAATAACCTAATAAGCCACCCATCCAGCACTGATAAAATGGTGGTGTTGACCAATATAGACAATACTGAGTGGACAAAGTTGTTAAATCTAAAGAATAAAAGGCAAAAGGACTGATTCACATGCACAATTTATGCTAGACTATTGTAGAGTTGGTGTTAATCTATATGGATTAAGCGTCAGAAATTTCTCAGACCTGTTTTAGGAATTAAGGAAAATCTTGGAGAAATGGTCCTCTCACAGGAGAGTAAGAGGACACAACTAGTTTCAGAGACACGACGGAGGGAGGTTCCACGATGAGGACCGTCAACATCACTATCTGAAAACAGGCAACCAACAACATTGGAGGCCATAAATGCACACGGATATTGATAAAGTAAATAGGACCTAAAGCATTATAAGAAGACAAAAAACAAGCGTTTGTGGCATAGGAAAAGAAGATCTACCGAACAACATCTAGAGCTTTGGAAAAGAAACAGAGTTTGATTATTCTAACAAAGAAAATTTGGTGATACCAGCATTGTATGGAATCCCCAAGACTCACAAAAATTCCAAAGATCCACCACTCTGATGTATTTGTTTCCCTCCATTAATGCTATGACAGAACCACTGTCTAGATATGTGCAGGCATGTTTATACTCCATGGCCAAATCATTTGCGTCATACATTAGAGACACCAGAGACATGATCAAGAAGATTGAAAATGTGCAATCCAATAGGACTTAAGAGATTTTGGTGACATTAGATATCGAAGATCTCTATTCAAACATACCCAAGAGGGAAGCGCTGAGTGTTGTGGCTGCACTACTGGAAAGAACTCCTGGATAGATACCGAATATATGTATGCTGGAATGTTTGGAAACTGTACTGTCCAATAACTTTTTTAATTCAATGGTGATGTATACCAACAGATGAAAGGGGCAAACATGGAGGCATCTTGTACCTCAAGCACAGCAAATATTTACATGGGTGCATATGAGGTACATCATATTTAAAACAAAGTTGCACCATTTTGCGAAATTGTCAGGAACTGGGCATGCTTTATGAAAGATATAGGCCCTCATTTTGACATTGGCGGTAAAAACCGCCTACAGGCGCGGCGACACCCGCCAAAGACCATCGCCGCGGCTACCATCCATCTGCCATAATATGACCACAGCTGGATTTCCACTACAAGAAGGGCGGAAATCAAGCTGTGGCCATACTGCAGATGGCGGTAAGGTGGCACTGCTACCACCAGCGGTGCCATTCCAGTAGACTGCAGCCAGCTATATTATGACAAATGATACAGCCAGGCAGTGTTCTGCTGGCAGGCGCTGCTGGAGGTAGCAGCGCCCTGTCCTGTCCCCTGCCAGAAGAACCCCTGGATCCAGGTAAGTTGGGTCTCCAACAGGGGAGGGCGGTGTTGTGTATGTGTGTGGGTGTGTGTATGTATGTATGTGTGAGTGTGTGTGTGAATGCGTGTGTGTGTGTAGTGTTGTTTGTGTAAGTGTATAAATGTGTGTGAGTGCGTGTATGAATGTGTGTGAGTGCATATATGAGTGTGTGTGAGTGCGTGTATGTATGATAATGTGTATGCATGTCGGCGTGTATGTTGTGATGTATGTGCAGATGTGTGCGTGAATAAATGTATGTATGCGTGAATAAATGTATGTATGCGTGTATGTATGTGTGGATGAGTGTGTGCCTCCATGCGTGTGTGTGTGTTTTTGGGGGAATGGATGTGGAGGGGGATGGGGTTGACTGGGGAGGTTTGTGGGGGGAGAGGGCCTCCTATCAGTGTCAGGGAAGGAATTCCCTGTCACTGATAGGACCTACTGCCGTGGTTTTCGTGGCGTTGCAAACGCCACGAAAACCATGGCGGTAGACAGACATAATACCGCCGGCGACACAATGGCGGCCACCGAGCATGAGATTCTCATCTCCAGCTCGCCAGCTGCTACCGCCATGGCGGTCGGAGTGGTACATTGGCAGGCTGGCTTCAGCCAACCCGCCAATGTCATAATGTGGCGGTAAGTACCTGAAGAAGGAATGCCAGTCTACAGGACACATTGGTCCAGACCAGCTACAAACTGAAGCCCGGCTTGCAACAAACGGCTACAGGTGGGGAGTGGGCCTATTAAAAATACAATCGATGCGGCACATGTCATGCATGTAATAGAGCCATAGTAACTGAAAAGTGGGAACATAGGCCCTCATTCTGACCTTGGCGGGCGGCGGAGGCCGCCCGCCAAAGTCCCGCCGTCAGGTTACCGTTCCGCGGTCAAAAGACCGCGGTGGTAATTCTGACATTCCCGCTGGGCTGGTGGGCGGCCGCCTTCAGGCCGCCCGCCAGCCCAGCGGGAAAGAGGCTTCCACGATGAAGCCGGCTCGGAATCGAGCCGGCGGAGTGAAAGCTGTGCGACGGGTGCAGTTGCACCCGTCGCGTATTTCACTGTCTGCGCAGCAGACAGTGAAATACTTGTAGGGGCCCTCTTACGGGGGCCCCTGCAGTGCCCATGCCAGTGGCATGGGCACTGCAGGGGCCCCCAGGGGCCCCGCGACCCCCCCCTACCGCCATCCGGTTCCCGGCGGTCGGACCGCCGGGATCTGGATGGCGGTAGGGGGGGTCGGAATCCTTGGAGGATTCAATGGGGCGGCGGGACACTGGCGGGAGACCGCCAGTGTTGCCGGTCCGACCGCGGCTTTACCGCCGCGGTCGGAATCCCCATTGGAGCACCGCCGGCCTGTCGGCGGTGCTCCCGCGGTCCTCCGCCCTGGCGGTCTTTGACCGCCAGGGTCAGAATGACCGCCATAATGGCTACAGTATATCTCTAAAGGATATGACCAGTTGTAGGAGTTAACATTGTATACCTTATCCTATGTCGTTGTGGCCTAGGCTATGTTGGCGAAACCAGTATGGAACTCACAATTCATTACCGAGAGCTTAAATAGGCAATAAGGACATAGAAGATTCAATCAACTTTAATACAACATTGTATGGAGGCTAAGCATACGGAATGCAACCTGAAATGGCTAATAGTAGAGAAAGGTGAAATTCCACCAAGGGTGTCCTGGGATTGATGTGAGGAGAGAGAGAGGTAAACATTGTGGATATTCTGCCACAGAACCAGCCAAAAGTGACTGAATGAGGAAATAACCTGGACATCAACGTTCTAAAGACTCTCACATACTGGGGACTTTTGTGCATATGCTACATCACTGTGGTATGATTCTACATAGGACATATATAATGTAGGAGTATCTATGCCTCGTTATTTAGCATTAGCTATGAGGGATTGTGATCTTTATACTGTGCATTCTGTCTTCCAGACTGGGCCCTGCTCATCTCTGGCTTCATGTGGTGTAGCCCAAGTACAAAGGTAAACCTCTTCACTTTGATCAGCTTTTAAATTCTATTAATGTGAGGTCTTCATGTTTCCATGTCCAGTGTTTTCTAGCTTTTGTGTGTTTGGTTCTCAAGATGTAATATCATTTGGAATACACAACCCTGCCTACTTTGTAGCACTGATACAATAGTATGACTAATTAGTTAACTATGTATTTGCAGTAGTGAAGATGTATCCACCACTATACTCATGTTTCTAGTTTCATCTTATACCGAATGCCTGCCTATATCAACACGACTACTGAAATAGACTTTTAATGCAATCTGCTGAGTTTTAGCATATATATTTTTTTTTAACTTCCTTTCTGCTGTCCTTTGCTCAGACTATTACCTGTGCCAATATGGCATCTGCCAAGCACTAGCATGGATGTATTGCTGTACTTTCTTTATGCTGTTCATTGCTTAAAGTATATCCTGTGCCATTATGGGGCCTCTGGTGCATTTGCACGCTGGGTGGTATTATCTATCCAAGCAGACAGTGGTGTAATGAAATTTGAGCCCCCCTTCCTGCAAAATACATATGCCCGCTCCCCCCCATGGATCTAGTCAGGAGCTCTCAGACCAGGGGCCTGCCACCGGCACACAATTTGACATAATATGGCATTTTCACTTGATGCATTGGTTGGATGATCTAACTTATGTTTTTTGGGCTGAACGTGTGAAGTACAATGCCCATACTCTAACTCCAGTGACACTTGATGGTCACTTACTCAATGTATCTTTATAAAGAACTCTGATCCATTCCAACATGGTGCTCCGTTATAAGTGCTCACCAGGTGATGATAATTGTTTAATCAGGTTCAATACGTGCGAGATTGCTGCATATTTAAACTCTAGCATAATGCAGTTTTTGGTTAGGCAGCTGTGTCTTACTGACTGGGAGGTCATCTGGCAGTGGAGCACATGAGCAAACAAGGTAAGAGCATGGGATTTTAGTGTATACATTTAATCATGAAGAGCATAGTTAAGGCAAAACATTGTAGGGTATCAAATAAGCTAGGGGGTATAGGATCCAACACTAATTTTGTATTCTGTCTGTATCGATTCTAAGAGCACTGGGGAGACAGGCAGCCTGAACTAAAGCCCTTAGAAGCCAGAGAGGACAGAGAGGACAACACTGATTGGGTACAACAAACTGCTGACCATTTCCATGTTGTGTTTTGACTTGCTTGTCTTGACGGCTCCCGCCACTCCAGTCACTTAGACCTGGTTGCCTGTGCTTGCAATATTGACGCTCCCAAGTTGATGCAAGGAGTACAGCCTGGGGCGCAAGATCGGCTGTGTACTCACCCCATGGGAACAAGAGCCATCTGTGTGGAATTTGCGGAACCACTCGCTGAGGGTCCCCCGTACTGGTTCATGCAACACCCTCCTCACAACAGAAGCCTTGAGGTGGGTCACCCACAATTCCCAGTAGCCACTGCTACAAGTAACAGTGCGACATGGCAATGGCTCACACCAAGAATGACCTCACCCTGAAAGGGATGCTGCTATCCAAACCTACCAGGAGCAAAGCAAGGGACGGACCCACCCTCCCTGACCAAGAATGGCAGGTTGATGGAGAATGAGGCTAGAGTCCAGTCACTCACACATTTCTAGAAGACTTCTTCACCTCCCTTGGGAAAGACCTGCAGGTGGTGAAAAAGGACCTCTCACTGGATATGAAGGAGGTCTGTCATGAGGTAGCAGAGTTGGGCAACAGGGTGTCCACCCTAGAAGAACACAATACAGCTTGAGACAAATAAATCACTCCAACTGGAAGTCATACAAATCCACGAACAGCAGATTGACTTATAAGCCCATAAAGAACTGGTCATGACAGAACTATATACGTATACATTGGGCCCCAACTAATGTGGAAGGGACAGACATCACGGCTTACCTCAAGGCCCTGTTCCTCCAAATTCTAGAGAGAGCACCATAAAAGGACATCCAGCTCAACAGGACCATGGGATTGGTCTTCCTTGGGCTGAGAACTCTCGTCCGGCCAACATTCTGGTTTGCGTCCACAATTTTCAACTCAAAGAACAGATCCTCCATGAGACTTGCGCCCCATGAAGTTCAGAGGACATACTTTGACCCTATACAAGGAACAGTCAGCTATTACTCTGCAAAAAAGGAGAGAGTTCCACCTAGTCACAACCCTCCTCCGTGATAAAGGAATAACATACTGCTGGGGACACCCCTTTTGCATTATCTTCCGCTAGGAGGGGAAACTCCAGCAACACAGATCCTTGACAGGGGCTTTCAAGGCTCTGCAAATCGAGGGACCCACGGAGGACTCTCAGCAGACTGCCCCATGCGAGTTCAGTGTTCAGAAATGCTCTCAATGGAGGGGTGGGTAGGCCTCCTTGAATGACCACCAACTGGACCCTAAGAGAATGGCAAATGAATACTGAGTGCTGGAGTCACAAACCAGAGAGATCGATGGTGAGATCCCACTGGATCTCAGTGAAGATGCCTGAGGGGGAGCCCTGGTCTAGCGTGCAGGGAGAAGCAGGATGGGGGACAAACGGGGGTGGAGAAACATGAGTCTATGGGGAGCTACAGACCCTGCTACCCAAATGCCGCCAAGGACAATGCTGGGAACTCCTGGCTTTACACATTTGTTGATGTTTTGTTCTTGTTATGGTGGGTTTTAATTTATATGTTAGGATAGGAGCACGCTCAACCTCAGAGTATGCAGTACACCATAGCTGGACAATGAAAATTGACTCCCCTACAGTGGACCCACCTTTATACACAAATTGGGTGTCTCTTGATATGGATGTTTACCCAAGTGCAGCACCTGACTCCCTGCACCACATGACAAGTTAAAAGATATCAACCTTTATGTAAAGGGGTTAAATAATCCATCCAAGTGATCCTCTCCTACTTAGAGCAAACAGGAGTGGACCTTTGCCTATTGCAGGAGACACACCTACTCCTTGGGGACTGCCATTGACTTAGATCACAGGCCTACCCACACCAATACTCTGCTGACAATCAGATGGCAGGAGTGGCAATGCTGGCCTCATGCTCATTATGAAGGATGGTGGGGGACAGGGTGTCAGAGGTCAGGGGGTGACTGTTGGTGTACAGGGTGCATGTGGGGGACCATTAATATGAGGTGGGATCCCTTTATGCACAAACCTAGGGCCTAGAAAAATTCCTTAAACAGGTGAAAGTGATGTCCCATCAAGATAAATTAGTGACTACTGGTCAGGGACCTGAATCTGGTATTTTATAATGAACTGGACCGATCAGCACACAGGTTTGGGGTAATCAGGGCTATTTCTACAGCCAATGGGTGTAGGAAATGGGACTCAGAGACCTTTAGCGTGTCATCCTCAAACTCATATCTATACATTCTATTTCCTTGCACTGCAGACATACGCCTGACTGAACAACTTTCTGGGGACCATAGGAATATAGAATTTACTCACAGATGTTGAAATCGAACCATGCTGCCTATTTGACCATGCTGCAGTTTCTATTGTTCTTGCGCTCCCACCTCTGCAAAGGGTCTTTTGGCCATGGAGAATGAGAAAAACTCTCCTGTAGAGGCATACAGTACTGGATCAAGTTTCTCAAGCCATCACACGATACGTAGAACTAAACACCGCTGACACCTCTGTCACTCTCCTTTGGGATGCCTTAAAGGCAGTCATTCGAGGAGAGCTAATGAGCAAAAACTGTGGCTGTGTAGAGAAGGGAGCGCACTTCCCAAAAGTAAGCTAACATCTTTTTGCGGAGTCCATGATGATTTGAGACTGTGAAAGAGGGAGTGCGCAAGTGGTAATGCACCCAGCCACAGAGTGCGTGAACTGTTGCCTAGGAGAGGTATGATGCAAGAGAGAAAACCACGGCACATCTCAGAAAGATGAAAAGTTCCACTTTATTCCTCTATAATGTCTTTAGGTGAACAAATGACGTCTGGCCCAATCAGACATCCTGGGCACAATGTGAGACGGTGAATACAGATCTCATGTTCAAAAAAACAACAGCCGACACGTGTTTCGTCAGGGTTGACTTTTTCAAGGCTAGAACTAGAAGTGTCACACGGTGTTCCAAAATTCCAAAATTCGCTAATTTCTTAGAAGATGATATATTGGTTGATGAACGGAGTATCTGAGGACCATGATAAGCCTCTGATCAATGTCAAGATGCTCGATTAAACTGTTACCGGCGTCGCATGTAAGAGGAGAGCTAATAGCAATTTTGGCAGCTGATAACAAACACCGCCAGGAAAAGAGGGAGAAGCTACGCCAGCAGGTGCTGAAGCTAGCAAGGATACATAAATGCACTGCCGTGCCCCACGTCTGGTGGCAGCTAGAAGCAGGTAGAACAAATCTTGCAGGTCTGGATCATGATAGGGCACAGTATGCTCTACTTATACTTTGTCACTAATTCTATGTGGAGGGAGGAGGTGTGGGTGCTTGCTGGCTAATGGGCTCCAAGCCTAAAGAAAAACAGCGGGGTTAGAATCCCGCCGAGTGCAAGATGGCACCGCAATCGTAGAGGATGCTTTCATTGCATCCACCTTTTATCAATTCTATGAAAATCTCACTTCCCAACAAACTTCCACCAAGGAAGACCCGGAGGCATATCTGAGAGGTACCTGTACCACGCGACTGACAGCAGATCAGGCTGAGTTGCTAGACTGCCCGATAAGAACAGAAGAGGTTATATCAGCCATCATACAACTGAAGCCTCGTAAACCACAAGGCCTGAATGGGTTCCCAGCTCTATTCTACAAAACGTTCTACTTGAATCTGGCACCCATCCTGACCAATGTAATAAGTGGACCTGGCTCGGTCCCACCTTCTAAGATGTAGTCATTTTTCCCAAGCCAGGGGAAGATCCACAACAAAGTGGGTCCTGCAGGCCAATTTCTCTCAGAAACATTGACATCAAGCTCCTAACTGGTATACTAGCATCTCAACTGAATCCAATTATGCCAAGGTTGATAGACCCAGACCAAGCAGGCTTTGTCCCACACAGGCAATGCAGTGATATTACAAAGCACATCTTACATGTGCTTGATAAAGCCAAGTGTTTCAAACAGGAAAATATGTTCCTGGCCATAGATGCAGAGAAAGCATTTGATCAGGTGCACTGGCCATATTTGGAGATAACCCTTGCCCACTTTGGCTGTGGCCCCTGATTTCAAACTTGAATCCTTAGCCACTATAGTCAGCACAGAGTGACAATATGGGTCAATGGCCAGATCTCCTCCCCATTTCCTATTGGTCGAGGGACAAGACAGAGGTGCCCACCTTCACCTCTGTGATTTGCCCTCCACATGGAGCCCTTCGCAGAACGGGTTCAGGATAATCCAAGCATTACTGCGTCACTTTCATCAGAGAGTTGCTTACCCTGACCCTAAATGCAGACGATATTATAGTTGCCCTGGGCAATCCACAGGAGGCTCACCTAGCTTTCATAGATGAGACAGAAGCTTTCGGTAACGTTTTAGGCTTTCAGACTAATATTCAGAAGCCTCAGGCCCTCAATCTCTCAGTCCACTCAGAGGGAATGATGCTACTTGTGTGCCGATATCTGATACATTGGCAGCCCATCTCCAACCCATATCTTGGAATACAACTTGCCCCAACTAAACGCAAGACGTCATCCCTCAATTATCAAACAATTCCCCATCATGCCTAACGAGACCTGGCACAGTGGAAGCTCTACCCACTTTCTTGGCTAGGCCGTATAGCTGCACTGAAGATGACAGTGTTTCCACGAATATTGTTCCTCTTCTGAGCTCTACTGATGGATCCCCCTGCAGGCATTATTGAATCACTACAATGTGAATTCCATTGCTTTGTGTAGTCAGGGAACCATCCCTGGATGAGTTGGGTGTTGAACTATTGGTCCCCATTGCAAAGAGGACTGGGGATCCCAAACCTCCTGCAATATTTCCAGGCCATTCAACTCCAGTACATAGTGGAGTGATCCAGGGAGAGGTCTGAAAAGCAGTGGCTATTTATGGATACCTCCCTTTGGAAGATTCCTTTCCTGACTCGCCTGCAGAGGCACAGGCCACAAGCATGGTACTAAAAGTCTGGGACTGGATTGCAAAGGAGAAAGCTCTCTCCATGCTTCCCTCCCCGCTAACCCTGATAGTCGGCAACATAGCTTTTACACCTGGCCTAGACCTGACTGCATTCAGTCCATGGCTGGGTACCGGGTGTCACTCAATCAGACACGTCTTTCTATGTGGAAGGCCCACTCTCATTTGAGCACCTACAGGATGACTACACACTCCTGGAGCTGGATACCCGCAAATCTGATACTGGGTGATACAACTGACAGTGTGGAGGGAGCACAAGACCACTTACGGTTTTCAAAAAATGACTCATGATGAAAACAACTGACAAAGATCTCATCACTGAACTGTATGGCATCCTACAAAACAATCCCAAACCACCGAAGATGCTGGGACAGAAACTTTGAGAAATGAAGCTGGGAAGGGCACTCACAACCACAGAATGGGATGAGGTATAGTACGGTGTACATCACACATTACAGAATACAGCCAAGATAGAGAGAACAGCCAAAATCGCTACATACTGGTACCTCACCCCGGTATAAATGCATAGGGGTAACCACACTCATAGCCCAGATTGTTGGAGGAAATGCAGATCTCCTGAAACACTGGTACATTTGCTCTGGGAATGGCCTAGACTCGCACAATACTGGGAATGGGTCCTGACTGATATAGACATACATCTAGACACACCCGCCCCAATTTCCTGCCTATGTTGTTCTGGGCCTTCCCAGCACCCTTACTGACCCACTTAAATCTCTACGGGGATGGCTTATCAGCTTGGCATTAGGAGCAGCAATCCAAAATATCCTTGCTCTTCCGGCACTGGTATCCCTCCCTACTCACCTTGGACGTCTTCACCGGTTTTGGCATGTGTTGGTTATTGAGAAGTTCACCCTGGTGCTCACTTCTAAGGGAGATCCCTTTAGAAACATCTGGCATATGTACCTGGTTCTCCCCTCTAAGGAGTTCTGAGAGTTGGCATACTCTAAATATTTAGGGCTCTTTCGGCTCGCGGACGTCCTGGCCCCAACGCACACCTCAAAACACATGATCTTCTCATTGAAATCCCTTTAAGAATCAGGGGATACTTAAAGGGATTTAAATGAGAAAATGGTGTGTTTTGTCTTATGAAAGCTCGTTATGAGTGCTACTTGGGGAAGGAAAGGGATTGTTTACTGTTATACATATTAAGTAAATCCTAAGTTGTTGGATCACCTCCTTAGTTTCTCTATGTACTTGCCATGCAATTTAAATATTCTGATAATAAAAAGATTTGAACCATAAAAGTAATCTATCTTCTTACATTGTTCCACATACTTGTTTCCACTTTAGGAACATTGGTGAAGTTGGTCTAGAGCACTGATAGTAAAGGTTGAAATGTGTTTATAACCCAGATTTCTTATTCTATAGAGATATCCTAGTTTGTCATTCTGTGTGAACTAAAAATTTCACCGTGTTATCTCCCGACGAAGGGGGGTTAAAGCATCTGAGTTCCACCAAAATGTGTGTTGACCAAGTTGACGAACAAACCCAGTCCAAGATACATCAATGGAAGGTTAAAGAAGAATGGCCTTTATTGTGTCAGAGTACAAGACTTGCTGTTCTGGGTGTGTGAAAGATGTATGAATATGGAGTGCATGGGAGAGTATGTTTAAGTGGCAGATGTTTGGTGCTTGGTGAAGTGGGTGATCTATTTTCAGATTGTTGTATATGAATTTGTATGTATTGTAATATTGTTTGTGAATATGTGTATATGTTTTAAGCAGTGCATGTTTGAAAATATATCTTTGATAAAATGGAAATAAAGGTTTTGTCATAAGAAAAACTGTTAGACATACAATAAATCATTTTATATTATTTAAAGACGTAAAGATTTTTTGGGGTCTTTTAACATGAGATTCAAGTCCATTAATTTATGTACATAGTCTAAGTGGGAAGGGCTAATGCTGATTATAAATGGTGATAGTGTACTCTAGAAATTCAAGGTTTTTTATACATTGCGGGCATTTTAGAAATTAACGGGGATCCGTGTCTTGGTCTTGAGTAAATTTTGGAAACTACATTAAGATTAAGGGGCGCAGAATGCAGGTTTCTTGGATAGATCTGTCCTAATGGGATCCAAGAGCCTAAATCCACAGGGTTCTCTTCTTCAGTTCGCAACATGGTTTCCTCCCCATGACAACTTGTTGGAAAGTGGATTATTGGTAAGGGAAGGTAGGTACCTATACTTAACAATAAGCCCCAAACTCCCACTAGGTCCAGTCAAGGTCTCAATAAATGAATCCTGGCTCAAACCTTGGTAGCTTGGTCAATAGCACTTAGGCTTAACTTAGGAGACAGGTGTGTAAAGCATTTAATATCAACAAAACAGTAAATAGGTAAATCACAAAACACAATGAAAATCCAATTCGTAGAAATAGAATATATTGTTATCTTTAAAATGACACAAAAATAACAAAAATCCAATAAAGGGAACAGGATATATGAGTTTTTAAACATTAACTGTTTTTTAGCGCCTAGAAATCAAAAGTGCCACAATGTACATTTGGTCGCACTCGACCAGGACAGAGTCAAAAGTTGAAGGTGACCGTGATGGAGCCTTCCTAGGCTGTACTGAGCGGGAGGCCTCAGTTAAAGCCTTCACACTTATACATTTTCTTGAAGATTTTCTTTCGACTGCGACGAAGTCACAGGTTAAGGCCGACTACGATGCAGCCCTCCTTGGATACACTGCGGGGGAGTTATCAGTCAAGATTTTACTTTCAGACTCAAAAAATTGCTTGGAGCTTTTCTTACCAACATCGGGCGACCCTGTTCAACATGCCGATTTTGATGCAACATTGTTGAAGTCTGGGGCTCCGGAGCTTTTCAATGGGACAAACCTGCAAGTCAGTCTGGGTCATTATCCATGTTGGCTGGCTTGACTCATGACATTGGGTTGGTCCATCTAATCAAGAGGCACCTGGTTGTCCTGGGCTGCAGGAAATAGGGGAGGGCCATTTGCTGTGCCAAATGTCCTTCCCTCCTTTGAGGGCCAGTTTGGCTGCTCCCCCCCCAATCCTGTTTTACCATCTGCTCAGGCAGATTTCCTCCCACCAGATGCTTCCTTTGTTTCAGCCCAGGCCACTTCATAGCTCATCAAGGCAGCCTAGCTGAGGCTGACAGAGGCTGACCAGGGCACTACAGGGCTGAAGCTTGTAACATTTAGAAAGAGTTCTAAAACTCTTTCCCTGTTCAAGCTATATTAAAGTCAATAGTGGCAAGTTGTTGGATTTATTATAACTTTTAATTTGATATCAAACGTGGCATATTTAGCTCCTTCCTATGGAAAATAAGACTTTATTATTTTTTTAAAAAGTCTCGCCATGTTAACCTATGGAGCCTATTCACTGCAATTGGAAAAACAAATTTGGCATTTTTTTTCCAACACAGGCCTTATAAAGCTAAAGTAACTATAACTCATGCCCTAAGGTAACTATAACTTGAGCCCCTGCCATGTACAGTCTTTTCGTCAAAAATGTTACTGCAGATATTACATTGGTATCATCAATGATGTTATCAAAGATGTCATGAGTGCCGCATTTTGAGGGTTAATTAGCAGTGCATGGTGAGGCTGCGCATTATAGTTACCTTAGGGCATGAGTTAAAATTACTTGAGATAACTATAACTATAACAGATGAATTTATATGTATAGGAACGTATAACCTATTAGCTGCTTGACCTTCCCCCCATCCAAGTGCGTAGCCCTTTTTTTGGCTATTTGGCATAGTTCGCGCTTAGGCCTTCATAACTTTTTGTTCACATAAGCAATCCATGCCAAATTTACATCCTTTTTTCCAACATCCTAGGGATTCTAAAGGTAGTTTGAGGGTTCCCCTGGAGGAGACTATGAAATTAGCCAAAATACAGCTAAAATGACATTTTGTTCAGAAAAAAAAGGGAAAAAGGGCTGAAGAAGAAAGCACGTGTTTTTTTCCCTGAAAATGGCATCAACAAATGGTTTGCAGTGCTAAAATCACCATCTTCCCAGCTTTCAGGAACAGGCAGACCTGAATTAGGAAACCACATTTTTCAACATAATTTTAACATTTTATTTGGACATACCCCTTTTTTACTATTTTTTGTGCTTTCAGCCTCCTTCCAGTTAGTGACTGAAATGGGTGTAAGACCAACGCTGGATCCTGGACAGCTAAACATTAATAAAAAAGTAGACAACATTCTGAATTCAGCAAGGGGTCATTTGTATAGATCCTTGAAGGTTTTCCTACAGAACATAACAGCTAAATAAAAAAAATATTAAAATTGAGGTGAAAAAATGTCTGTCCACATTTTCTTCTATAACGTTTCCTAGCTATGGCAGATTTTTGAAAGCAATATATTATTAGGTCTGTTGGTCTCCTCTGGTTGCGGGGATATTCGGGGCTTGTAGGTTCATCAAAACCCCTTGGTACCCAGAGCCAATAAATGAGCTGCACCTTGCAATGGGTTTGTATTGTATACAGGATATACAGCAATTCATTTGATGAAATATAAAGAGTGAAAAATAGATATCAAGGAATCCTTTGTATTTCCAAAATGGGCACAAGATAAGGTGTAGAGAATCAGTGGCCATTTGCACATCTCTGAATTCTGGGGTCCTCATACCAGCATTTCTCAAATAGACTTTTTTTTTACACTGTCCTACATTTGGAAGGAAACAATGTAGAGAAAGACAAGGGGAAATAACACTTGTTCTGCTATTCTGTGTCCCCCCCAAGTCTTTTGATTAAAAATGGTACCTCACTTGTGTGGGTAGGCCTACTGCCCGCAACAGGAAACGCAACATGGACACATCATGTTTTTACATTGAAATTTGATGTGTTTTTTGGAAAGTGCCTAGCTGTGGATTTTGGCCCCTAGCTCAGCCGGCACTTAGGGAAATCTACCAAACCTATGCATTTTTCAAAACTAGACACCTAGGGGAATCCAGGATGGGATGACATGGGGCTTTCACCAGGTTCTGTTACGTAGAATTCCTTGCAAACCTCAAATTGGCAAAAAAAAACACTTTTCCCTCAGGTTTTGGTGCTGCAAAGTTCTGGAATCTGAGAGGAGCCACACACTTCCTTCCACCCAGAATTCCCCCAAGTCTCCTGATAAAAATGGTACCTCACTTGAGTGGGTAGACCTAATGCCCGTGACAGGAAATGCCCCAAAACACAATGTGGACACCTCACATTTTCCCAAAGAAAACTGACCTGTTTTTTGCAAAGTGCCTAGCTGTGGACTTTGGCCTCTAGCTTAGCTGGCACCTGGGGAAACCTAGCAAACCTAAATATTTTTGGAAACTATACACCTAGGGAAATTGAGAATGGGGTGACTTGTGGGGTTCTCACCAGGTTCTGTTACCCATAATCCTTTGCAAACTTTAACGTTTAGCAAAAAAACACCTTTTCCTCACATTTCGTGATAGACAGTTCTGGATTCTGAGATAAGCCACAAAAATCTTTCCACCCAGAATTCCCCCAAGTCTCCCGATAAAAATAGTACCTCACTTGTGTGAGTAGGCCTAGTGCCTGTGTCAGGAATAGATCACACAATTGTCAAAGTTGGTCCTTACATGAGGGCAACTGTTGACCCTGGGTGATCCATTCCTGACGCAGGCACTAGGTACAAGCACTCAAATGGGGTAGCGTTTTTAACAGGACAGGTAGGGGAACACTGGGTGGTAGGAATTTTGTGGATCCCAGCATATTTCTGTAGTTTGTGTGACAGAAATGCAAGCAAAGATCAAGTTTTTATTCAACATTTCACCTTTGCAGGGTATTCTGGGTAAGAAAGCTTTGGCGAATCCACACAAGTCACAACTTTGTGGACTCCCCCGGGTGTCTAGTTTCCAGAAATGGCTGGGTTTGGTAGGTTTCCCTACATGTCCGCCGAGCCCAGGACCAAAAACGCAGATGTCTGCCTTACAAAACCAGGTTGTTTTGTGATAGATAATTTGGATGTCGCCACAATATGATTTGGGCAGTGGAATTTGGGGCAGAACTAAATTGGGAAGCTCCCAGGAGAGCACTCTCTCTGTGCATGCTGCCACATGCACCTGCTCTCTGGGTTGGGCTAACCCGCTATTGTCCCACTGCACAGATTGTGCTGGCGAAGGGACAGCAGGACTGTCCTCATCACCTCATACAGAATCACTGGAAGAGGAGTTATCGAATGGGACTCCTCCAACTGAAAAAACACTCCCAGACTCTGCACCATTGTCCTATCCCTCAGATGCTGTCTCAGAATCTGCTGTCTCATTCTCTGATCCTATGTCAAAGCTGTCCTCTATAACCCGAGTTATGGGTTGAGCAGCAGTCATCCAAAGAGACGCCATCTCTGCTAAGGGCTAAACTGTCGCTCTAAAACACTAGCCTACGTAGACACATCACAAAATTGCTGGTGGGTGAAGATACGTGCAACAGTAGAGGTCACCTCACCTTCGCTTCTTCCCCCAATCAGCACATTCTCTCAAGAAACTCAAAAAAAGACACACTATTACTTCACCTTGTCACATACTAATGGTCACAGTCTTTAGCGCCTCTAGTGCCCAGTCCAACAATCATTATTTGTGCTCCCATGACCTCCTCCTCAGATAACCTCACTACCACCCAGCAAAAGTGCCCTTCATCTCTCCATAGCCCCCCTCGCACATACATTTCATTTGTATTACAGTGCAGGTAATTGCTGGCTTTACTAATACACTCAGCTATTTACATAAAATACAGATTTGATCTTTACAGTAGGCATATAAACCTTCTGCGCTACTTCATGGCATCAAAACTGCCACTAGACAAAAGTCATATCCTTTTGTAGCAGAACCATAATCAGAAGACTTATTTGACTTTTTTATTGCTGCCTAAAAGCTACAGATGAAAAGCATCAATTGAAGTATGTGCATTGCTTTGAAGACTCAAGCCGCGCTGAACTTTGCCGGGAACCGAGGAGGAGGTGGGCAGCAGCTGTGTGCTGCCTTCAATCAGGGCAGGAGCCCTTTAAAACCACGTAAGCGCTCCCGCTCCGCGGGTCGCGCTGAACTTTGCCGGGAACCGAGGAGGAGGTGGGCAGCAGCTGTGTGCTGCCTTCAATCAGGGCAGGAGCCCTTTAAAACCACGTAAGCGCTCCCGCTCCGCTGGTCGCGCTGAACTTTGCCGGTAACCGAGGAGGAGGTGGGCAGCAGCTGTGTGCTGCCTTCAATCAGGGCAGGAGCCCTTTAAAACCACGTAAGCGCTCCCGCTCCGCGGGACGCGCACGGGCGGCGCCCGGGCGAAGCCCGGGCCAAGGGCGGGCCCGTCCTTGCCCGTCATTGCCAGGAAGAGGCAGGGCAGGGCCACCCCCCTGATATTTACCTTAAACTGTGGTCCCAGATAACCACTCTCCATTTGACTGCCCGAAGGACAAACTCAAGCCTATTTACACTGCGTTGGGGTAGCTTTCCCCCAAAGCTCTAGGCCTCTACCCAGCTAGTGGTCAATTACCATTATTAATCTGCCTTTGCTCGCCCCGCTGTGATCCTACTTGAATCTCCCACTAAATTTAAGGCCCTTGGTTTTTAGTAAAATGGGCCGACGTCGTGGGGGGGGGTTGGACGGGAAATTGCACTCTAACAAAACCCTGGACAGCTTTCTACAAAAGGCCGTTGGGGAACTTGAAAGAGAAATAGAATTAGTGCAACGTCGCCTTGCTGCCCCTCCTTCTGCATCCATTAGTTCAGCCCATGATAGCCCAGTCTCACAGCCCCACCCGCGACTAGAGCTCCAGTCTGTCCCGATTATCCCTTCCCCTTCTCCGTCCAAAATTCCTCAAGAGATCCAAGATGATACTCCAATTGCACCTGCCATTTGTGCCGTACCAACTTTGTTGGTCCAGTGTCCCCCAATAGAAGGTTCCCTTACTTTAACTGAATCTAATACCAAAGGGAAAAGGAAGCGTAGGGAACCTGTCCTCAAAAATAAACGATCTAGAACCTTGAGTCCCTCTAACTTGGCCCAACCTTCTATTAATGATATGGCATCAATCTTCTTACACAATACCAATAACTCCCATGCAAATGAGTTTATTAGGGATCTCATAAGAGATGAGCTCTCTAAACTACTTCTTCCTATCTCCAACCGTCTTCAAATAATTGAGGACAAACTTGAAAGTCTTACGAGCAGTCAGCTACCAACAATTTCTTTACCTGTAGAAATTCAACCTAATCATGACTCTATTGTTGCCAATAGTCACATTGGCCAAATACCTAAAACTTTTCCTCCTATTCTAAATCACGACTGGCCTAGTTCTGCTAAAACCCCCAGTATCCTGACGACCAAGTCCCATATGGCCTTAGCTCCCTTATCAAAAGGAATCGCCTCACGGAATAATCCAGCAACTAATTCGGGAGACGGCACCCCTATTAGGGAATTCTCACAATCAGCATACCAGAAGAAGGATAAAAGTAGGGACTCCCAAGAACCTAAAGTGCTCCATTTACCACCTGAATCATGCCCTTATGTTCTTATTATATCAAATGTTCCTGAACTCAAACCTCATTTTTCCGAATCCTTCATCGAACTCAAAAACAAGGTTATCCACTGGTTGCATGTGAACGCGGGGTTTGCTTTTTCCATGTCATCTTCAATATTGATGGTGAGAAGGGTAGGGTGGGTGGGCCCTCTAGCGAAGATCGGTTTTGGGGATTGTATCGTCATTAATTTTAATTCCCCCGATCTTGTCCAACGACTTTCTTTAAATGCTAACAGACTTTATCCTACAACTGGCAAAACTTCTCTTTGCAGGTTACAAGTGTTTTATCCACCTTCTATGTCGTCCTGGAGTACTCAATCACCATCATCATACAGGGCCGGCTCGGTTACCCACACACTGCCTACCCCCGTAATTGGTCCTAGACGTCCATTATCCTCTCTCTCTGAGGCAGATTGACTAGGAGATGCCTTTCAGGATGTGGTATTGTCTAATTGCGAAGCTGAGTCCATTTGCCCTATTGGTCTTAACATCTTGGCCGATTTTGTTGTCCCGGGTTCACCCAAAAGTTTATCATGTCAAGCAACTGAGGAATGCATTTCCAATCTGTTAAACGCTCCCTATACCTTGGGTCACATCTGCATGGTCAACTCACCGTATCCAAACACTATTGGGGTTACATCCAGCGAGGTTTTAAAGACACAGAGCGAGAAATCTTCTGGTCTTAATCCTCCCGAGGGAAGCACCATGGTCTTTAACAGTCCCCCCCCTAGTATTCTATATTCCCAGAATAAAGTTGGGTCCTCATGCTCAGAGGATCTCGATAAGGTGCTCAGCTGGAATATAGCTGGATTGGAAAGCAAATTACATAGCCCAGGTTGGGGTAACCTTATTGATGATCACTTGATTTGTCTTTTTCAAGAAACATGGGCATTAGAACCCAAATATAGACTCGGTTTCAAAAGCTTTTGGGTCCCGGCACGTAAGTCATCTTCTGGGAGACCTTCGGGAGGGTTGCTCGTGTGGCTAAATACTTCTCTCAGGTGCAAGATAGAAGAATTAGACACTGGTTGCCCGGACCTGAAAGCCCTATTGTTAATGATTTCTGAAGAAAAACCCCTCCTTTTAATTAATATCTATAATAGGAATGTGAGTCCCCACTTTGAGTCTGACGTTCTGTCAAATTTGGACTATGTTCTTAAAAGTAATCCCTCCTCTTTTGTCTTAATTGGAGGAGATTTTAATGTTACCTTTGAACCTAATCCTTTAGTCCAAGGAATTTGTAAAGAAGAGGATGCCCATTGGGGCATCCCCCAGTTAGTCTCCAACAAAAAACCAAGATTGAACAAATCTGCACGCTTTTTGGCTGACATTGCACTAGCTCATGGCCTCCGAGCCTGTAATGGCCGCTCACACTCGGATGCTATTTTGCGACCTACTTTTAGGCGCGGAAAACATAGCAGTCGCATCGACTACATATTTCTTGATATCCGTCTTTGGCGTCACATGGTAGATATGAGGATAGATGAGCAGCCCGTGAGCGACCACGATCCTCTGATTCTATCAATCAGAGGTCTTTTTCCTTCGTTTATAGTGCCTCACTCTAGGTCCAATGTTTCCCAACTGGCCCTAACCAATAATAGATGCAATCTTAAATGGGAATCTGTTATCTCCTCCCCTAAACATTTAGCATCTATTTACAGCTTGCTTGCAAATCATATGGAGTGTATGATCTGGTTAGATGAGTCTGAGGAGGGCGATAGCCTTCTTACAGCCCACACTGATCTCTTCCAATCTTTTAAACAACTTTTCACAAAAGAGACTGTTAACAACTCCAATAAAAAATACAATGCCCCTTGGTTCAATAACTCTTGCAGAATAGCACAACTAGCTCTCCTGGATGCAATTAAAGAAGGCCATGCTGCGACGTTGAGAATAGCCAGGGGCACTTATAAGAAGGAATGCTCAAAGGCACGCAGAAGCTGGGGGGAGGCCAGATGGGCCACTATTCTGGATTCAGCCTTATCTAATAATACTTCCAGATTTTGGAAACTAATAGCTGATAATGACAGTGACTCTCCAGCCGCGCCTGGCTCTACAATTCTCTCAGCAACTTGGGTAGAGCATTTTGGGCAACTTTATGGAGGTCCACCAGACGTTTCTCCGTGGCCCCCCAATGATTTAACAAACCAAGAGTTCATTCCAATTTCTTTTTCTCTATCCGAAACTAGAGCTGCAATAGACTCCCTGAAATGGGGGAAGGCTCCTGGCCCAGATAAAATCCCAGGTGATCTATATAAATCTAGACCTGATATATGGGCTCCCTACCTCAATTTTATCTGCAATGCTATTGCAGCAGGCGCTCCAGTTCCATCTTCTTGGAAAGGGGCTGAAATTGTACCGATCTTTAAAAAAGGAAATCCAAACATTCCGGCTAACTACCGTCCAATTAGTCTCCTCGATAACTTCCAAAAAATGTATGCGAAACATCTTCTGTCCCACCTTGAGGAATGGATTATTGAGTCTGAAGCCCTTTCTGATTTACAAGCGGGTTTCAGACCCGCAGTGAGCACAGTTGACCAAGCTCTAAGATTTATGTCAATAAAATGGAAGAATGTTGACCTGGGGGGGGGTAACCTTTATGTGGTCTTTATAGACCTAAGAGCCGCATTTGACCTGATCCCCAGGAATCTGCTGTGGTCAACATTATCAAACATGGGAGTGCCAATTGGCCTCCTGAAACTTATAGCTCAGTTGCACCAAAATACCTTTGCCCAAATCAGGTGTGGACAGGGGGGCGAGCTGACTGACCCTGTAGCTATCAAAAAAGGAGTTAGACAAGGTTGTGTTTTGGCACCTACTCTTTTTCTGCTCTACATTAATAATTGCATCCACTACCTAGAGAACTGCATAAATGATTCTCCGAAACTGGGTGGAAAAAAAATCCCCTGCCTGCTATATGCAGATGATACGATCCTACTATCAAAATCGCCAATGGGAATTCAACACCTGATCAACCAGTTCTGTGCTTATTGTAGTGACTATGGTTTAGATGTTAATATTAAGAAAACTAAATTTATGATATTCACTACCTCTAAAAAACGATTGCGTACTAATATTGAGATGAATTCGACCCCATTGGAGAAAGTCGAAGAGTTTGATTATTTGGGTTTCAGATTATCCACATCAGGCAAATGGAAGGCAGCTATTGACAAAGGGGCTCTGATCATAAGCCAAAGAGGTGGGGCCTTAGTCCGCAGATCTAGAAAGGCTCCGAGCCCCCCTCTGAACATTCTCGCGGAGATTTATAACGTTCAAATCAGAGCAGCAGCCCTATATGGAGTGGAACTTTGGGGGTCTCATAAAAACCTGGACATTCTGCAAACCAAGGAAAATATTTTCCTTAGGCAGGTGTCCAGGCTAGGTACGGGTACACCAATGACCCCTTTAAGGCTTGACCTTGGTTTAAATGGCATTAAAACCATAGCGGCCTTAAGACCCCTTTCCTACTGAATTCGTCTATGGAAATCTGCTGAACTAGAACCATATAGGCTGGCTATAAGAGAGTTGATAGCCGCCCCCAAGGCATTGGAGAGAATCCCTTGGCTGAAAGAGATGAAAATTGCCTGGGACAAAATGGGTCTTTCCCATTATTGGAATCACCCGGATCAAATCCCTGATAAGGCTAGGAGATTTGTTACAAGCAGATATTGGGAGAAAGTTAACGAAGATTCCCTGCACCAAAAGAGGGCGGGTAGGTTAACAATGGATTTTCTTCAAATTAAGCATGAACCCTGGGCTGAGAATTTCCTGAACCTCCCTATCCCTCCGCATGCCCGCGCTCTATACCTGCAGTTAAGATATGGTACATTGCCTACCAATGGTTTCACGGCCCACTGGCCATCTAACATTGCTACAAATGATAGGTATATCTTCTGTCAACATTGTAAAGAAACATCAGAGAATGTATTATTCTTCTGCCCTTTGTACAAGACACCAAGAAAGAGGTGGATTATTCCCCTCTGTAAAAATATGTCATTTCAGGATAGAGTGACCGCCATTAGAATCTGTACGCATGATTTCTCTCCCAGGGTAGCCATTCCAGTTACCAAATACTTATCGGAGGCCTGGTACATCCGTCGCAAGTTCATTGCACCTAAAGGCTCCTGAGTCATCTCTATACTAGTCTTTAGAAGGATTTTAATCTTCTCTTTTATCCTCTTTGTATTGTTTTTAGTAGGAAATTTCCATTACGAATTTGTTGCCTTTTTTATGACTATCAAGACTGCACAAGCTTATATAGCCTTCCCATATAGTCTTTCTGTTGTTTTTTGATTGGTACTCTGATAATGTTTCCTTTCAGTCCAATTAGACTATTTTCTGTCTTTTTTGTCTTCTGGTTGTGCACACTGGTCCTCCAGACAAAAAGTTTTATATTTTAGTTTTTAGCTCTCTCCCCTTTTTTACTATATCTATTTATGTCCTATTTTATTGTATTTATATACATAATGAAATGCTTTGTTCTGTTGTTCTTATTGTTACAATGTTTTGATGTCTATTGGCTTTATACTGTTACCATGTTTTTATCACATTCTTTTTCTTATGTACGATTGTTATTATTATCTCAAATGGACTAGACTTCTAGACCGAATGAATTTAATAAATAAATAACTGCAAGAGAAGTGGTGGCGGATATATATATATATATATATATATATATATATATATATATATATACATACATGTATATATATATTGAGAGAGATCTCTTTTGTCAATGCGTGTGTGGTTTCTCTGGGGGCTGCGATTGGCCCCCAGGAAAACCACACCCACATATAAAAATGACCTCTGTAAATAGTGTATACAGAGGTCACTTTTATATGTGGGTGTGGTTTTCCTGGTGGCCGGGGCTGCAATCGGCCGCCACCTCCCCAAGGCTTAAGAATAATATATGGGGCAGTCAGCCCCACCGCTGCCTGGGGACAACCACCCACTGGGGTGAAAATGGTTTTGATATGTGGGGGAGGCCCAATGGCATCACACACACAGCCCTAGGGACAACCACCACCCAGGGGCTATGATGAATTATAAGCAGAGGGCATTGCGGCCCTCCTGCACCCTGGGGACCACCACCCACCTTGGGCAAAAATAGTTTTGTTATAAGGTGGGGGCCTGATGGCCTCCCCCACAGCCCCGGAGGCCACCACCTCCCTGGGCTACAATGAATTATGAACGGGGGCTCGTGGTTCTCCCACACCACAGGGACCCCTGTCCCCAGGGCAAAAATGATTTTGATATGTGTGGGGGCCGCGCACATACTAAATAGTGTAACTGGGTCGGTTTTGGACCCCCATGAGCCCCAAGGACTACCACCTACTCAGGCCTATGCCTATAATGGAGAGTGGTTGTGTAGCTCCCCTTGAGGAGCCTGTGATGGCCCTGGGGACTACAACCCCAATGGCCCGGCTCCTGCCATGTCCCTGGGTGCCCACAACCAGGACATAGCTGTTTGTGTGGTTTGGCTGCACCTCTGCAGCTGCAGTCAAACCATAGCAAGCAGTCCACTGTTTGTCAGCGGGACCTGTCCAGTAAGTCTCGCTGTCAAACAGTGAAGCTTTCATCTCTGTTCCCTGCACGTACGCAGGGGACAGAGATTACATACTTCATCAAGCATGGAGCTGCTGCTAAAGCAGTTCCCTGCTTTTTGAAGCAATGGGTCTGTGAGGGAAGTGGCTTCCCTTGTGGTGCCAGATAGCTCGTAGGCACATTTAAGAAAATTAAATAAATAAATAAGGAGGGACCATGGGGGAGCACTTGAGGGCTCCCTTGTGGTCCCAGATTGTCAATAAAGGGCTGAAATAGAAATAAATCTGTAGCTCTGGGCGAAGGTTGCAGACCTTCACACTGACCATTTAGGGTTAGTCCAACCAGACTTGCTTCCCTCTTTAGAAAAAATAAATAATACAAATTATTTTACATTTTGAAAACTAAGACACATTTTTTTATTTTAAATTGTGCAGAAATATATCATTCTAAGTATATTGTGCAGCAAAGTCCAAAAAACTTGCTATCCCTCTCTCTCCTTTCAATCAATTTCTCCCACTCACACACCCACTCACACAGAAGTTCACTGAAATTACAGGGATGTTATAGTAAGGAAATAGATTTTTTTTAAACAGAGAAATTCACTTAAACCAAAGGTGGCAGGAACATTATTGTTAGGCTCACATTTTAAATGTACAAAATCATAGAAATTCACTAGGTATAGTTAGAATTACCTCAACTAGCTATAAGTAGTGCCCTAAGGTAACTATAGTTTGCACCCTCGCCATGCACTGGTAATTAACCCACAAATTACGACACTCATGTCATCTTTGATAACATCACTGATAATATTATGTCATATTTGCAGTAACATTTTTGATGAAAAAATGTGCATGTTGAGGGTGTAAGTTATAGTTACCCTCGGGAAGGAGTTATAGTTATAGCTAGGAACTCCAGAGATTGGAATTCCTGGGATCTTTGCTTGGTAATAACTTTGCCAAAATTTGACAAGTCTCCATGAAACGTAGATGTAATGTCAAAATGACGGAACAAATTGTTATTAAATTTGGTAGAAATATAGATAATTCTGTGTAAAGGATCCCTTTTTGGTATTTGAAGTACATTGTTTCAGAAGTTTGGAAGTTTTAATGCACAATAACTTAGTGATATTTTGGGTTGTGTAATACCATGGTAGTATTGCGGTATACTGCTGTAAGATCGTGGGATTGCGGTATACTGCAGTACCTTGCAATGAAAAAATACAATATGATTGGTTAATGAAAGCATTTGCGAAGTGAAAAGTCAGTCTTATTAGTTAGACAACACTTTGGCTGTGTTCAGTGTTTCATTGTGAAATATAAGTTAATAATGATGATTTAATCCTTAAAAAGGATAGAGCTAGATAAGCACACTCCGTAAAGGTAGGAACAATTATTTTATTGATTTATATTTATTTTTGCTTAAAATCTTTTTATTGGAATTTTTAGCAGTGTTACCACACTTTTTTGCTTTAGAGAGAGCAGGAGCACCAGTTAATGTTTACATGGCATTGGCAATACAATCTAGAAAAGCATTCAGTAAGTATGTGTTGGGAAAACGGTGGGATGGGCATGCGGGGAAGGGAATCACTGCATGGGTGGGACCATAGCTCCAGAAGGGCTATGGTGTGGTAGTATTTAAAGTGAGAAGTTCACTCGTCCTGAAACTGTCTCTGATGGGGGGTAAAGAAAGGGGATTTCGTGTGCCATTGTTTTTCTGATCATACAGAAATTAAATCCTATGAAAAAAGGACATGGTGCTTTAATCCAGTGTTGCTGTATGCCTATTAGGAAAGTGAGAGGAAAAATCAAAGAATTCCAAGAAGGGGCAAGAGGTCTCCAGCCAGGTACCCACATCAGTAGATTTGGGGAGGGGAAAGGGAACTCTAAGCACCATGTGATCTCCTCATTACAGCCCCTCGGAGGAGGTGAGGTAGGGAATACCCCTTTACTTTAGCGGATGGAGCAGGTGCAATGCACAAAGTCTTGGGGGGTTGAAAGCATAAATTTAATAAACAGGACAGGTAATCAATAAGAGGCGTCCATAAGCGTAGGGACTTTTTGTCTGTAAAAGACAATTTGTGGGTCATCTGTTCCATTGCAATGGTGTGCCAGAGCTGTGTGAATCAAGACACCACCGGAGGGGTTGATGAAGACTTCGAGACTCAAACTAAGGCTGTTTGGCAGCACCAGTCATATGGCTTATGAGATACTAGTCTGTGTGTGTCATTGCTACCAACCCCAGGATGATTGTGTCATAATATGCCAAAGTGGGATAGCCTGTGGTGCCCCTTATATTGCTTACGATCTCCATCCAAGAGATGGCAAGAGAGTGATATGCTCACCATATGTGGTGGAAGTTCCCCACCTGTGATCCACAGCACTAGCATGAGGCAGAGGCTGTAGGGTAGACAGAGTATGGGGGAGCTGGAGTATAATACCACTAGAGCATTACCTTGTATGCTGCCTCTTACTGAGGGATGCATCTATGGATTCATGGGACCTCCCTCCACAGCTGCTCCCACTGTTTCTGGGTAATGTGAAGAGTGTTCACTACTTCAGTGATAAACAGATAGACAATGTGAAATTAAGATAGATGCTTCTGCAAGTAAAAGGAACAGTCTATTGAATCTTGTTGTCGGTAATGCCAAGCATTGACGAGTCCTGCGTCCGAGAGCTCCTTCTTAGGCAGTGTGGACATAGCCCCTGTACCTTGAACATGTGCTGTGTTCCTATCGAGATGGAGATCCCAGATCAAATTGAAGTTATCCCCCACTATAATATTGCCTCCAACTGATCTCATTGGCTCTGTGAGTGTCTACCATATGAAAACAAATTGTGCTTGGTTGGGAGCATAGAAGTTGAGGAGTGTCAATGTGTCTGTCGCTCTCTACCATCAGGGTCCCTGGTCGCTATGGCAGGTTTGTGTAGAAACCCCTCTTACAAAAGATGATGATGCCTAGCGTCTTAGAGTCGGTGTGTGCCCCATGGTGGTTGGGGTATTTAGGGTGTGGCATGCAGTGCCAATCAGTTTTAAGCAGGTACGTTTCCTGCAAAAAGAATTCATCAGGATCTTGCTGTATGAGGAAGCGCCAAATCTGTCGCCATTTGCTTGGGGAGTTGAGCCCACGAACATAAAGGGATAGTAACTTCAAGTTGTCTATAGATCCCATGGCAGTGGTGGGATGCGCATCATGCACTGGAAAGGGTTCTCTCCCACCCCATGGGTGGCAGCTGTAGAAAGGAGTCCACCCCTTCACCACCAAGCTCCTATAGGGAGTATGGGGGCGGCATGAAGACCTGTCAGGGAGGTTGTGAGTGTAGAGTGGAGTAAAGGGGAACCAAAAGGGCTAACAGGACCCAACCTAGTGAACCTCTCCATAAATGATCAAGGGGGATTATCCTGACCCAACAGAGGTGTAGCCCTTAACGGAGCGCAGCCCAGTGAAGTGCAGGAGGCCAGGAGCAGTCCAAGGGCACAATCTCTGGGATAAACAAACCCTGAAAAGGCACAAAGAAAAATCACACTCAACATCAAATTGGCCTCAAACGTCAACGCACTGGGCAATGAGTCCTTCTAAGGATGGAAAGGATTGATGGGTCAATGAGAGCCAGCAACAGTCCAAGGTTGGGGGGTGCACATTTTGTGTAGATCTGTGTAGATCTCCTCAGCTGAGAAATGAGAGGGCTCCTTCTTCATCTTTTGAAGATGCATGATAATATCAGCTTTTGCCTTGTGGGAGGCCTTTGTGGTGTTGCTGTTGCAATTGCAGCTGCATTGTTGAACTGTGTGTGTTTTGGGCCATTGGGCATCTAGACGTGCAAAGTATGAAGGTGAAGTGTCTCTGCTAGGGGAGTCCCATGGGAGGCCAAGAGCCGACTTGACCTTGACAAGGGAGCGGCGAGTGCATAGCTTTCCATCTCAGGTGAACAGTAGACCAAATGGGTTGGCCCATTGATATTTGATTCCCTGGGTAAGCAAATGTTCTGTCACAGGAATAAAGTCTTGCCTCTTCTTCAGAGTCTAAGATGAGATGTCCTGGTAGATCTTTATGGTTTGGCCGCAAATGAATAGGTCTGCTTTCCCCCTCTCTGTCTTAAGCACTGCCTCCTTGTCTTGAAAAAGTGGACCCCTTTGAGAATGTCAGGGGTGCATCAGGCCATCCAGGCATGGCCGCAACTTGGTGTACCCTGTCAAGAACCAGCGGTTCCCCCTCTGAATCACCCCGGATGGTCCCCAAATGGTCCCCGGTAAAGGACATGATATCTTCTCTCTGTGCACCACGGGGGATGCCTCTGAAGTGCTAGTTGTTGCGTCAACCCCAATTTTCTAAGTCCTTATGCTTGGCCTGGAGCTCGATATTCTGCTTTTCTAGTACATTGACTCTTTCCCAAAGCTCCTCTTGGTTACCTCCACGAGATTCTGCAGTGTGCTCTAGGTCATCCACTCTTTCTCTCATGGCCACCATATCCCTGACAAGTGGGGCACAATTGTTATGGGTATAGATGCGACAATGCTGGGTGGTAGGAATTTTGTGGAATCCTGAAGATTCCGGAAGGTTCCATTGCAAAAATATGGGAAAAATGTGTGAATTCAAGCAAAGTTGGAGGTTTGCGGGGCATTGTTGGTAAGAAAATAGTGTGGGATGCATGTGAAGCACACCACCCTGGACTCACCCAGATGTTTAGTTTTCAGATGTGTGTAGGTCTTATAGATTTTTTTAGATGGCAGCGTCCCAAAGTCCAAAATGTTCAGTCCTCACCATTCCAAGTGGGACGATTTTGAGAGTTAGCCAAGCTCTCAAGGCCCACATGTAAAATCAAAACCCAAAATAATCAAATGTCCTCTTGCTTGTCATTGGGATAAGATATTTTAGTGTGCAGGGTGGAGAGCGGAAAGACTGTTACCCCTTTCAGTGGGGGCATAACCATCATCCTACTGGCTGGTAACCACCACCCCACTATTTTTTAAAATTCCCTGGCATCTAGTAAGCATTCTGCCCCCCCTGGGGAGTGGATTGGGAGTAATTGCCCCATCAGCTCACCGGTGGGCAGAACAATTTTGACCCCATTTATTTGGGGTGGGGGTATGGCCATACACCCACCCTCATTTAAAAAAAACAATCTTCCCTAGTGTCTAGTGGGCTTTCTGCCCCCCTTGGGGGCAGATTGGCCTTACAAAAATAGGCTGATCTAAATGGCCAACAGCAATGTGCCCCCGTGGGGAGGGATCCTTGCCCAAGGTGCTGACCCGCACAAAACACACATGCACACAAACACACATACCAATCCCTGGTGCCTAAGTGGTTTCTGCCCCCCTGGGGGCAGATGTGCCTAATAGAAATAGGCCGATCTGCCCCCGGGGGGCATAAATGGCCTAAAATAATTTGTCCCTATGGGGAACGGCCCTTGTCCAAGGAGCTGCTCCTCTTACGTAAAATAGTAAAGAGAAAAAAACCCTGGTGTCTTGTGGTTTCTGCCCCCTTGGGGCAGATTGGCCTAATAAAAGTAGGTCGATCTGCCTCCAAGGGGGGGTAGAAATGGCCTAAAAAAAATTGCCCTCAGGGGAGCGACCTTTGCCTAAAGGGTTGCTCCCCTTGCGTGAAATTAGCACCAAAAAATCCCTGGGGTCCTGTGGTTTCTGCCTCTATTGGAGGCAGATTGACCTAATACAAATAGGCCGATCTGCCAGGCAGAAAAGGCTTTAAAAAATGCCCCCAAAGGGGAGCGACCCTTGCCGAAGGGGTCGCTCTCCTTGTGTGAAATTGGCATTAAAAAGAATCCGGGGGTCTAGTGGTTTTTGCCCCCCTTGGCAGCAGAAGGCCAATCTGCCTCCCAGGGCAGCAGAAATGACCTAAAATAAATTTGCCCCCCCAGGGGAGTAACACTTGCCTAAGGGTGCGCTCCCCACCTGTAAAAAATATATATCTCTGGTGCCTAGTGGCTTGGCCTAATTAAAATAGGACTATCTGCCCCCAAAGGAGGGCAGGAATGGCCTCATAAAAAAATGCCCCTCTTGGGGAGCGACCCTTGCCCAAGGGGCTGCTCCCCTTATTTGCTTATTAAATGTAAATAATCCCTGGTGTCTAGTGGCATTCCTGGAGAACGATCGCTGTGCGATCGTGCTGCAGAAATGCTCAGAGAGACATGAAAGGAAAGGAAAAGCCTTTCCTTTCATGCCTCTCCGATCTCCCCCACCACCTGATCGGAAGAAAAACAAAAGCGTTTCTCTTCTGGTCGTGCTTGAAGCTGAGCTTCCAGCACAATAGGGTTGAACTCTGATAATATCAGCATGCAACACGCAAGGAAGTCATCTGAGGTCTCTGAGGGGGGTTGGGGGGCCGGGGTGGCAGGGGAAGTGCTTCCCTTGCCATTTCTGCCCTGGGAGGGAGGTGGGCCAGGTGGAGGACGAGCTGGTTACGTCCTTGGCACACGATCACCATAGCTGAGGATGTAACCAGCTTGTCCGCGGCACCCAAGGGGTTAACGCAATGCACCCTTCTGTTGGATCTCCTAGAGCAAACCTTAGGTGCGACTCATTTGTAAAAATAAGATAGCTTAAAACTTTGGAAGTATCTTTAATTCCAATTTAAATTTGCACACAGATTTATTTTAAAAGTAGCCAACAAGGCAGGGCTGACTTTTAAAATGACAGCAGGCACCACAGCAGTGCACACTTAAGAGAATTAAGGCAGTCATTACAACATTGGTGGTAAAAGCCGCTTACCGCCGTGCAGAAGACAGCCAACACACCGCCGCGGCCATGGAAAACCGCCACAGCTATTATGACCCACAGCACGGAATCCACCAAAATCCAGACACCCACACAAGTCTGCCACACCAAAGGTCAGTGATAAACTGGCGAAAACAAAACCTCCACCATCACGCCAACAGAAATAAGCCCACACTATCACGACACATGAATCCACGCGGCGTTCTTTCAACAGCGGTATTCCATTGGCGGGACACACCGCCGCACTCAAAATACACACACATCTACAAAACACAGCCACATTGGACAATTCCAAATACACACACCTGATACACATACACACACCACTTCCACACATCCAATACAATATAAAACACACACCCACATCACCCACAAACCGCTACGACCAAATTTCAAGAACAAAGGCCAGAGAGAGACACCACCATCAACAATACTAGCATCCACAGGCACACAACCCGATCACACACAGAACTTCCACGCACCTCACACTACACACCACTACATATCAGCACACTTATCACCCCACACACCACCCCACACATCACCTACACCACCCCATGGCACGGCAAAGACACCCCAGGTTCTCGGAGGAGGAGCTCAGGGTCATGGTGGAGGAAATCGTCCGGGTAGAACCACAGCTATTCAGATCACAGGTGCAGCACACCTCAATTGCAAGGAAAATGGAGCTATGGTGAAGAATAGTGGACAGGGTCAATGTCGTGGGACAGCACCCAAGAAATCGGGAGGACATTAGGAAGAGGTGGAACGACCTACGGGGGAAGGTGCGTTCCGTGGTCTCAAAACACCACCTTGCGGTTCAGCGGACTAGCGGCGGACCCCCACCTCCTCCCCGACAACTAACAACATGGGAGGAGCAGGTCTTGGCAATTCTGCATCCTGAGGCCCTCGCAGGAGTAAGTGGAGGAATGGACTCTGGTAAGTCAAATCTTAACTATTACATCCCCCACCCTACCTACATGCCAGCACATACCCCCACCCTCTCCCTCACCCCATCACTCTAACTCCTCACAAATATCACAACCCACCCATCCCAACACCAATCCCTGCATGCAACAACAACGCATGGACACACATCACTAAAGCATGGCCACTGCACATACCCATACCCCCCCTAAACCATCATCGCACAAGGTCCCACACAGGAATGCAAGCACTGGGGTACACGGTCACCCACCCATTGCACACCATGGCACACACAGATGTAATAAACATCCTTTTATACCCCTGCAGGACCCCTACCAAACATCACCGGACAGGAGGGTCCAGACATGTCCACACCACCAACAGAAGAGGCCCACAGTGATGACAGCACCTCTGTCCAACTGGATCTAGATGACCAGCCCGGCCCATCAGGGACCTCTGGACAGTCGGTTCCCATCACACAGGCACAGGCCACCACAGAGCTAACCCCCTCTGGAAACACCAGCACAGCACCCACCCAGCGGGCCCATACCTCCGTCCCCAGGACACGTCAATCAGCAGTGTGTCCACCACTACAGGGAACCCAGGCTAACCCACCACCCCAACAACAACAGGGACCTGGGGGCAGTGGTAGTGGGCACATGGTCCAGGGGACGGAGATCCAGGAACACAGGGGAACTGGGAGGGCTCCTGTGCGACAGCGGGCAGACAGGCCCAGAGAACCCACCCTCCACGAGGCCCTCTCCTCCATCATGGTAGTCTACCACCACTCCCAGGAGACGATGGCAACGGTACTGGCCAAGTTTCAGTAGACCCAGCGCCTGCAGGAGGAACAGTATATGGGCTTCAGGGAGGAACTCAGAACCATCAATTCCACCCTGGGCACCATCGTAGGGGTGCTGAAGGAAGTACTCAACACCAGGAGGGACACTGGGGCACAACTAGGGGCCCCTGACACTAGCATGGACGATGAACTACCCACCACCTCCGTGGGCGCAAGTGGACAGGAGGCACCGCCACAGGACCACCACACCAGCACCCCACCTCCTGCAGAGGGAGAACCACCTCGCAAACGGTCCCTGAGATCCAGGAACAAGACAGGGAACGATGTCAAGACCTCCGCCAAGAAATGAGACCACCCTGATTGTCATCCTACTGTCCCACTTTGTCACCCTGTCCATACTTAAACTGCCCCATCTCCACTTCTAATGCCCATTTGGGCAATGCACCTGTGAGACAAATAGACTGGACTCTGCCATGGACATTCCTCCGCCATCACCCCTCACCATTTTACAACCCCCTCCAATAATGAGCACTTAAATAAACACCCTTAAAGCACACAACAATCTGGAGTCAGTCTGTGATTTTGGAATACTGTATTAGCAATAACTGTTGCAAAAAGCTCTTTAATTTGTAATGTCAACATACCTATGTCACACAGCTTTAGTCCATGAGGAATCAAGGCAGATGACACACTGTGGGACCCAGATCTGTGAAATCCTAAGGAAAGTGACAACTCAGTAACCATACACTGGGTGAAAACGACAGACAGTAGAGAGGCAGTAGTGTTTAAGTACATGTAGTAGGCAGCTCTGTATTCTTACCTGTGTTTCACTGGAAATATTCCTGGATCGCTGAGTCCCTGTTGTCCATGCCTTCTTCCTCTGCTTCCTCATCTTCACTGTCCACAGGCTCCACAGCTGCAACAACACCGCCATCTGGACCATCCTCCTGCAGAAAAGGCACCTGTCGTCGCAAAGCCAACTTGTGAAGCATACAGCAGGCCACGATGATCTGGCACACCTTCTTTGGTGAGTAGAATAGGGATCCACCTGTCATAGGGAGGCACCTGAACCTGGCCTTCAGGAGGCCGAAGGTCTGCTCGATCACCCTCCTAGTTCACCCACGGGCCTCCTTGTAGCGTTCCTCTGCCCTTGTCCTGGGATTCCTCACTGGGGTCAGTAGCCATGACAGGTTGGGGTAACCTGAGTCACCTGCAAATGGCGAGGGACAACTGTTAGACACACACTAACCTGTAGGGATATCCCAAGACCCAGACATCCATTCCCACTGTCTTTCTTCCAGGTGCTCACCTAATAGCCACACACGGTGCCTCTGGAGTTGACCCATCACATAAGGGATGCTGCTATTCCGCAGGATGTAGGCGTCATGCACAGAGCCAGGGTACATGGCATTCACAAGGGAGATGTACTGGTCTGCCAAACATACCATCTGCACATTCATGGAATAACTCTTCCGGTTCCTGTACACTTGTTCACTCCTGTGGGGGGGGGTGGGTACCACAGCCACATGTGTCCCATCAATGGCACCTATGATGTTGGGGATATGTCCCAGGGCATAGAAGTCACCTTTCACTGTAGGCAAACCCTCCACCTGAGGGAAAACGATGTAGCTCCGCATGTGTTTCAGCAGGGCAGACAACACTCTGGACAACACGTTGGAAAACATAGGCTAGGACATCCCTGATGCTAATGCCACTGTTTGAAATGACCCACTTGCAAGGAAATGGAGCACTGACAGCACCTGCACTTGAGGGGGGATTCCTGTGGGATGGCAGATAGCTGACATCAGGTCTGGCTCCAACTGGGTACACAGTTCCTGGATTGTGGCACGGTCAAGTCTGTATGTGATTATCACATGTCTTTCCTCCATTGTCGACAGGTCCACCAACGGTCGGTACACCGGAGGATGCCGCCATCTCCTCACATGTCATAGCGGACGGTGCTTATGAAGGACAACAGCGAGCACAGAGTCAAACAACTCAGAGGTACGTACCCACAGTGTACACAGAACACCATTCATAATCTAAAAAGTGGCCTGTATGTGCGTTGAGTCTAGGCCTAGGTATGTGTGACGCAGTTGAAAATGTAGCCGGGTGGGCCCCTGAAATGGCAGCTGCCTGCCCTGTAAAGTGGGACAATGGGATGTGAGGTAACTGTGATGGCGTTGTACACCATGGTGATAGGCGGTAGAAGACCGCGGCGCAATGCTGCATTGGTTAACATTGGACCCTATGGGTGCCAGGAGCCAATGACGATGTAAACCGGAGGTGACGGTACGCACCGCCGCGGACGTGACCGCCATTTTCTATCTGTTCAATCACTCGATACCTGATCTTCGACAGGAGAGGACCTACACTGCAAGTGCTGCTGTGACCTCGGTCTGGAAGAGACAATGGCTTCACATCGGAGGAGTTGGAGAAACTCGTGGATGGGGTCCTCCCCCAGTACATGCTACTCTACGGTCCTCCAGACAAACAGGTAAGTACACTGGGAGCATGCTGTATGGGTTATGCCTGTGTGCAGAGGGGTGGATGTAAGCAGGAAGGGGGGAGAGTACGGCATGTATGAAACGACGGTGAGTGCATGTGTCACATGGCAAGGGTAGGGATTGGGGCCAATCACTTTGACGGTGCAGATGGTAATAACTTTCTCTTCCCCCTGTACAAATCATGTAGGTCAGCGCCCACCAGAAACGTGGGAGGGCTGCCCGTCGCACCATGACCCCCCTGATGTTCAGGATCCTGGCGGTGGCGTACCCTGAGTTGGATGGGCGTTTGAGGGCATCACAGCAGCCACAAGGGGGTGAGTACACTTGCATTCTGCTGATTTTGCGTGCTGTGGAGGTGTCTGGGTGGGGGAGGTGGGCTGTGGGTTTCCATAGGCCAGGGCGAGTTCCGTAGGCAAGGTCCCTCCGTAAGGCAGGCCATGTGGCACCCCACCGCACCTCTGTAGAGTGCCAAGTACACCTAGTCATGCCCCTGTGTCATCCATGTGTGCAGATGTCATCCATAGCCTAGTAGGCCATTTCCCAGGAATTGAACAGTGGAGCCCAAGAGCGTGGCGTAGTGCAGGGGGCTTCTGTGTCTGTTGTGTCCGCCAACAATAGCAGTAATGCATGCACTCAACATGTCTTTCTTCTGTCATCCCCCCCCCCTTTTGTGGTCTCCCTGTTCTTGTGTGCGTTAGCATCATCAGGTGGAGGAACAGTGGCACCGGAGCACGAGGGGGCTGCATCCCACATGGCCATGGAGGGCCACACTACGGAATCGGACTTCACCAATGGGACGGAGGGCGAGGGGAGCTCCACGGCGGGGACAGGAGCTGAGACGGACTCGTCTTCTGATGGCAGCTCCGTTGTGGTGGCGGCAACATCTCTGCCACCCCCATCTACAGGTACAGCCACCACACCACCCTCCCAGCAGCCCCTCAGCCTTCGCCCCGTGCCCAGTCACCCAGGAGGGTGGGCATCACCTTCGCCCCAGGCACCTCAGGCCCTGCCCTAGTCACCCATACTGCCCTCAGGGAGGAGGCCATTGATGTCCTCAGGTCCCTCACTGTTGGGCAGTCTACCATTTTGAATACCATCCAGGGTGTAGAAAGGCAGATGCAACAAACAAATGCATTCCTGGAGGGCATTTATTCTGGTCAGGCGGCCCTTCAGCGAGCTTTTCAGATTCTGGCCTCAGCACTGATGGCAGCCATTGTCCCTGTGTCTAGCCTCCCCCCTCCACCTTCCTCCACCCAAACCCAATCCCCTGTACCCCAGCCTATCCCAAGCACACCTACAGACCAGCATGCACACACGTCAACACACAAGGGAAGCTCAGGCAAACATAAACACCACACATCCCACAGGCACTCACTCAAGCATCACACACATGCAGACACACCAACATCCACTGCCTCCACTGTGTCCCCCTCCTCCTCGTCTCCCTCCTCCCTCCCAGTCTCGTCTACACTCACACCTGCATGCACTACCTCTACAGCCACTACTGCCATCACCAGCACACCCACCACCACACCCCGCTCACGTGCACTCACCACCCCCACTACCATTAACACGTCCCCTGTGTCCTCTCCCAGTGTGTCTGTGACGCCCCCTCCCACGATACACAAACGCAGGCACACACCCACCCAACAGCCATCCACCTCACGACAGCCTACAGCGCATGCACCTTCACCCAAAGTCAGCAAACGGACACCTCCTACAACCGCAACCTCTTCCTCCACTCCCAAACCTCTTCCAGCTACCCATCCCAGTGTCTCCCAAAAACTTTTCCTGTCCAACCTTGACCTCTTTTCCACACCTCCCCCACCCCGTCCGTCTCCTAGGGCCCGAACTAGCACCTCAGCCACAACATCTCTGGGACCAGTGGTGCCTGTAGTCACCGGAATCTGGAGTGCACCGGCCACCAGGGTAGCCAATGTGGCACAGAGCCACAGCACAGACAGTCCCCCACCTGTGAAGCATCAGAAGTTGGCCAGTGCCCGGTGGGAGAGGGAGAAAACTCCAGCCACCAAAGCTGCTCCTAGGGGTACAGGTGGGAGTGTGGAGTCAGCTGCGACACCTTCCAAGGTGGGGAAGGGGCACAAGAAAGTCAGCAAGTCTGGGAAGAGCAGCACGGTGGAGAATACCACCATTATCCCAGCTGCCCAGGAGAGCACCGCCAGCACCAGCCCAGCTGCCCAGGAGGGCACCGCCAGCACCAGCCCAGCTGTCCAGGAGGGCACCACCAGCACCAGCCCAGCTGCCCAGGAGGCCACCGCCAGCACCAGCCCAGCTTCCCAGGAGGCCACCGCCAGCACCAGCCCAGTTGCCCAAGAGGCCACCGCCAGCACCAGCCCCGCTGGGCCAGACAGGACCGCCAGCACCAGCCCCGCTGGGCCAGACAGGACCGCCAGCACCAGCCCCGCTGGGCCAGACAGGACCGCCAGCACCAGCCCCACGGGGCCAGACAGTACCGCCAGCACCAGCCCCGCTGGGCCATGAAGGACTGCCAGCAAAAGCCCTGCTGGGCCATGAAGGACTGCCAGCAAAAGCCCTGCTGGGCCATGAAGGACCGCCAGCAGCTGAGTCACTGCAAAGGAGATCGCCGCCTCAAGCACCGCTGAACAGGACACCGCCGCCTCAAGCACCGCTGAACAGGGCACCGCTGCCTCAAGCACCACTGAACAGGGCACCGCTGCCTCAAGCACCGCTGCGCCGCTGAACAGGGCACCGCCACCTCAAGCACCACTGAACAGGAAACCGCCGCCTCAAGCACAGCTGGGACATGAGCACCAAGGGCACTGACGTTACTGAGTGCGTCACGGGCAGAATGAAGCACTCTGGGCACCATGCCCCCTCCAGAACCAGTGGAGAGATCCATCCACTACCTATGTCCTTGGCAGCATGAAGCACTCTGGGCACCATGCCCCCTCCAGAACCAGTGGAGAGATCCATCCACTACCTCTGTCCTTGGCAGGATGAAGCACTCTGGGCACCTTGCCCCTTCCAGAACCAGTGGAGAAAGGCATCCACTACCTCTGTCCTTGGCAGGATGAAGCACTCTGGGCACCATGCCCCCTCCAGAACCAGTGGAGAGATCCATCCACTACCTCTGTGCTTGGCAGGATGAAGCACTCTGGGCCCCATGCCCCCTCCAGAACCAGTGGAGCGATCCATCCACTACCTCTGTCCTTAGCAGCATGAAGCACTCTGGGCACTAAGCCCCCTCCAGAACCAGTTGAGACTGTTATCCACTTGAGAGACTGTGGCTTTGCACTCCCCAGGATTGAACAGTGGGCAAACCACCCACGGTAGAGACTTGAGAGATTGTGGCTTTGCACTCCCCAGGATTGAACGGTCGGCATGTGGTCCTCTCGTGGATTTGACGTCGTGCACTCAACCGGCTGAGGTGCCCCCCCTTTCCCTCCCCCTGAGGTGCCTGTTTTCTTGCTATCTGATGCCCCTGCAGTGTTCTCTCCATCATGGTCGGGGATCTTGTGTGGGCCTCGCCCATACCGGGTGGGCCCAGTGTTCCACGGACTTAATTGGAGCACTGCCTGGACTACTATGCTTTGTATATATTTTGTACATGGTGTATATATATATATTTTTGCCTACTTGATTTTAATATATTACAATGGTTACACTAATTTTCTATTGTCTTTGCATTCTTCCGGGGGGTATGGGAGTGTAACTGTTATGTATCATGCTGTATTAGTGTGTGTGTTGTAGAGGTGGGGGTGGGGGTGTTGAGTCTGTGTGTCCCTGTTTTTTGCCTCCCCCCTCCCCTGTGTCGTAGGTGCAGTACTCACTGTGGTCTTCGCCGCCGGCGTTCGTGCTCCTGGTAGAGGGGCAGGAAGACAATTGCAGGGAGAATTTGGAGTTCCGGGTCCATGGTGTCCTCGTTCCTCGTGGGGTGTGTAGAGGTGAGCGTTTTCCCTTCGAAATCCTATTCCCGCCGTGTTTTTATCCGCAGTGAATCCGCCCCGGAAAAGGTGGTTGTGATACTGTGGGCGTTACTTTGTCCTCCGCCTGTCTGTTGGTGGTGACCGCCGCGCTATTTGTTTGTACCGCCGTGGCGGTCGGAGTGTTAAAGTGGCTGTCTTTGTTGGCGGTTTCCGCCACGGACGTAATTGCAAAAAAGTTTCTGCCGGCCTGTTGGCGGTCTTACCGCTGCTTTAACACCGACCGCCAGGGTTGTAATGACCACCTAAGTCTATTGGGCCTCTAAACCTACCTGTCCTCCCACATACTAGGGACTTACAGGTAGGTTGTCGGAGCTAATTGTAATTATGCCTAATTGACATATAAACTGAACACTGGCCCAGGGCCTGGCTAGCAGAGCTCAGGGACAAATCAGAGTTAGTAACTACCAGTATCATTCAGAAAATGTGGGTGATCAGGGCAAAAAGAATGACTCTACTGCATAAGGAAAGGGAGTAGCTAGTTCCATCTCAAACCTCTTTCACCAATTCATGTGATTTCTACACTTTTCAAATTCGTAAGTGTCTAAATCTGCTTCTTTGGTATGCTCTGAAACCATGCCCAACAAGTTAATTATGAACCATCTTGCAAAGGCACTGATCTGACATACAAGAATGAGGAACACACTGCCAGACAAATAACTATACAGAGTTAGGAAAGTAAATTATTTAACATTCATTTTGAAAAATGGATAATGATTGGATCGAATATAACTTGGACTACTAATTTATCACAATGGTGCCAAACCCCAAAATGAACTGAGAACATATACAAATATGCAGCAGTAAAGTTTCACAAGAATTAGAAAGTGTTGGAAAGTGGATTATTGGTTAGGGCAGGTAAACCACAAACCCCCACTAGGTCCAGTCAGGGTCTTCATAAATTAATTCCAGCTCAATTCTTGGTATCTTGGCAACAAGCAGTTAGTCTTAACTTAGGAGACAGGTGTGTAAAGCATTCGATAATCACAAAACAGTCCATAATTAAAACTGGACATCTGGTCGCACTTGACTGGGGCAAAGTCAAATTTTGAGGCTGATCGTGATGAAGCTCTTATCGGCTAAAGTGAGTGGGAGGCCTCGGTTAAAGTTTTACCTCCAGACTTAGGGGCAGATTTAAGGAAAGTGGCGCTACACCCAGTACAGCGCCACTTTCCTTGTGCTCTTAGCACCCCCTACCACCACAATGTTTGCTCCTTATTTAAAATACAACACACTATGGTGCAGGGTAGGTGGCAATAGCAACATTTTTTTATTGCTATTGATGAACATAGGGGACTATTTTAAATATTAGTATGCCCCCTTTTATTGCGTGCTCTGAGCAGGTCTTAAAAGTGCTGAAAAAATGGCGCAATTAAATGTATTAGATTTTCTTGCGCCCTTTTTTTAGCCCCCCTAACTTTGAATACATTATGCCTGTCACAGACATAATTTGGTGCAAGGGTTTACAAAGTGATGCAATGCATGCATTGCACCATTTGTAAATATGGTGTATGAAAATGCCACATTAGTGTCACCCTACCGTAAAAAACAATTATGCTATGGTAGCACTAGGGGCTCCTAAATCTGTCCCTCAGTCTTTTTCTTGAAGATTTTCTGACCTCCCTGGAGCCATCTTCAGATAGGTGTCACAGGAGACCTCAGTCAAGGATTCTACGTTTGGACTTAGATGATTTTTCGGGATGGAAATCTTCGTCCAGGATCACGTTGAATTTGAAGCTGACCTCCCTTTAACCCTCTTGAGATCCACTGCGTGGGAAGCGTCAGTCAACTTTCTACATTTGGACTTAGAAACTTTTTGGGAGTTTTTTCTCTCTGATGTCAGAGAACCCTCCTTGTCAAGCAGATTTCGATGCAACATTGTTGCATTGCCTCTCCATGACCCCTGGTGAAATCCTGTAAGTGTGGGGCTCTGGAGCTTTTCGGTGGGATGAACCTGCAAGTTAGACTGGGTCACGGTCGATGTAAGCTGCTTGACTCATGACATCTAGTCGTCCTCCTATAAAGCTTTTTTCCAAAGTTGCTCCAAACTTCTTCAAACTTCTGGATCTCCTTCCAGATGTTCTTCAAAGGTTCTTTAGGTGTCCACAACTCACCCCAAGGTTCCAGAAGCTCTGAGTTTCTCCTTGGGGGTTAGGACTCCAATTTTCAGAATGCCCCTCGTTCAAATCCCAAAAATGACCACTGGTCAAAGGTCAGCTAGTTAGTTTCCTCAAGGCTTGATGCAGGGAACTCTGGTCAACTATTTTGTACCTGTAGCATACTGCTTCAAGAAGGGAGTCCCTTCTTGAAGCAGTAGAAGCCAGGCAAAGTAATTTTCTTGATGAAGCCCAAGTGTGCAGCTGGTGCAGTCCTTCTGATTGCAGTGTTCCAGTACGGGCCAGGGGTATTTCAGGGCAGCCCTTTTTCTTCTTGCCTTGTTACAGTAGGGGTCTGAGGTGAGGTGCAACTCTGCCAATTTGATCCTTGCTGCTGGGGTGGAAAGTAGGGGGGCTCTGTCCATTCAGTTGCAGGCCACCACTCTCTTGAGTGATCACTTCCTGGGAAGTGTAGCAAAAATCAATCCCATGGAGCAACATTCTTCCAGAATCCAAGACGGCAAAAAATTGGTCTTAGAGGTTAGGTCTGGCTGAGCCCACCCATTGAAATAGGGGAGGTACAGTTGCGGTTCCAAATGTCCTGCCCTCATTTGAAGACCAGTTTGGCTGCTCACCCCCATCCTGTTCTACCATCTACTGAGGCAGATCTCCTCCCACCAGATGCTTCCTTCATTTCAGCCCAGGCCACTTCACACCTCTTCAAGGCAGCCTGGCTCAGGCTGCCAGATGCTGACCAATCAGAGAAGGGCACTACAGGGCTGAAGTTGGTAAGTTTTAGTAAGAGATATACAACTCTTACTAGCTACAAGTTATATTAAATTCAAAAGTGTCAAGTTGTTGGATTTACTATAACTTTTTAATTGATGCTAAACATGCCATATTTAGCTTCTTCCTATGGAAATTAAGACTTTATTATTTTAAAACAAAGTCTCTCCCTGTTAGCCTGGAGCCCATTCACTACAATGTTAACGGGGCTTTAAAAACATCTTTTATAGAGTCCTTGCTTCTAGTTACACTGGGGGCACTTAGGGCATACCTTAGGGGTGACATCTGTAAAAATAACATAGCTTAGGAGTCTGGACATACTTTTAATTCCAAAGTTGAATTTGGGATTAACTTTAACTTAAAACCAGACCTGCCTTTAAAATTACTCTCAGAACTACAGCAGTGCACCTATGAGTGTACTACCTATGTTGGGGTCCCTAAAAATACATGTCCTACCATATACTATGGACTTATAGATAGGTTGGTACAGCCAATTATAATTAGCCTAATTTGCATATCCATTTTAATCAGATCACAGGCCCTGGGACTGTTTGGCAGTGCCCAGGGCACCATCACAGTCAGGAAAACACCAGTATAAGTGAAAAATGGGGGCAAAAAGTTAGGGGGCTTCTGCAATCAGCCCCGCTTTCCCACTGAAAGGCATTAGAAACAAGCTGATTGGTTATTAACGCAAAGTGAGCTGTAAACAAGCCTAATACTACTAAAACACATTTCTGATCACATGAGTATGAAAATAGTTACAAAACTAAATAATAAATACAATGAAGAAGTAAAGGATTATGTCATTGGTTAATAAGAGAAAGTGGGCTGTACACACAGGCCAATGCTACTAAATAACCCCAACATTCGAACACACTCTGGGACGCACTTGGCAGCCCAGGGGCGCCAGGAGAACTACAGCCCCCAATATCCTTAGTGGCCTAAGTCGCAGCTGTGGGCGCCATCGGGCGCTTTTGAGGAGACAGTGCTGCCCGCTGTGCGGAACATACTTGGCAGCAGAGGGGGCCCGGAGGACTACAGCCCCCAACACCCTTAGTGGCAGAAGTCGCTGCTGTATGTGACATTGGGCACGTTTGAGGAGACTTTGTCGCCCGCTTCAAGAGGCACACATGGGCCATGCCAGGGTGCGGCCCTGGCCAAGACCGGACCAGAACTGGGCACGTCTTCGCCAGGCATCAGCCGGACAAGGCTGGGCTGAGCCACCCCTCCTACATGTCTATGCACTCTCTCACTTACAGTAAGTGGCATTTCATTTGATAATTAAGTCTGCAGCCTCCAATTGTCATTAGTTAGTGGTACTATAAGAGCTGAGGTTACATGTCGTCGCACCGCCTTTGCCTAAGGCACCTGGGGAAAGATGGGCAAATGGAAGGCAGCAACATCACAGGATAGTTTTCAGGGCAACAGTACATTAAATGGCTTCATACAAAAGGTGGTTGGAGCCACAGAAAAGGAGATTGATTCTGCCGAACAAGGACTGTTTATTGCACCTCCCCAGACCACCTCTTCCTTGCCACCCCCGTTATTGCAGACTCCCCAACTAGTCCTAACGACTAACCAACAGGGAGTTAAGTGAGATGGCAGTCAGGAGACATCGGCCACCTGCCTAACTGATCTACCTATAGCAGAGTTCCTCTTGGTTTCATCGGGCATTCTGGCCGGTGTAACAGAGATTCCAAGGGAAAAGAAAGTGATGTGAAAATTCCATAAAGAATAAATGTGCACGCACTGCTGGTGCCCCCAGCTCTGGATTTAAAAGTGGAATGCTTGAGAGGGTCCAGGGGGATCCTGTCGACAAAGATGCCCTAATAACGGAGCCTATTGTGGAGGAACTAGCCACAAGATTGCATCCTATAGAGAACCGCATGACAGCCATTAAAAATAAATTGGGGGAGGTTGTCCTACTTTTCAAGTCCAACAATCAATTGCCCACACTCTCCTCCCTACAGTTCCAGACTTAGAGTAATCCTACATTGTCCGTATTACAGGATGGTGTTCTGTCATGACTAGAAGGGACCTCATCATATTCAGAAGTATATTGCAACCTTGCCTGTAATGGTGCCACTGTTGGACTGGCTGTGAGTAAGGACTTGGCTAGATGCACTAGCCAAGTTTTGGAGGATTGGTATTTTGGAATTACAGTCACTAACAACATGGGAGAAAGTGGTACCAATTTAGTGATTAGGGATGACAGGGTGGCTACTAATCCCTAGGCAACAAATATTTGGAAGATGGTAAGAAATAGTGACTGACATCATAGGGTTTTAAATCTCCCTCCGGAGGCCAGCCCATATGTGTCACTAATTACTAATGTACCCAGCTTGTAGTCAAACAGTCTAGAGACTTATACAGAATTGAAAAACAAGGTCATCCAATGGTTACATGTTGATTCTAACTTCCCAGTTTCATGGTATCCTCCATAATAATGGCGAGGAAGGTGGTTTGGGTGGGTTTGTTGGGGAAGGTCTGCGAAAGGGACTGTATTGTTATACATTTTAACTCTGCTGCTATAGTTAATCAGATCTTTTTAAATTGTTGCAAGTTGGCCAGCTGCCTAGGGGGCTTTTTGTGTGCAGACTTGCAGGTTTTTATCCCTGGGCAGGCTTCTCTCTTAGTAAGGGGGTGGAAATTGGCCCAAGAGGCCCTGTTGGTACTTGTATCCAAAATGGTGATTCTTTCTCCACCAGATTGTGTGTAGGCAGATTCCATCCGCATTGTCTGATGTGGACTGACTCAAAGATGGGGCTAAGCTGGCACCACAGGTTTTTTTGGGAGGAGGAAGGTCGATGGTTGCTTTCAATGTGCTTGATGCTCCTAGCACCGGTGATGCTTGCCCTGAGGCTGAACCAATGCATAAACCTTTCAGTACGTTTACCTCTGATTCAATCACAAGTAATGCCCGAGAAGCCAGTCAACATCATCAGTTGAAACATAGCAGGGCTAGAAGCCAAAAACGTCCATCCCAGAATGTTTTTTTATAGATAAGCACAAGATTTGAGTAGTCCACGGAGTGTGATCCTTGGAGCCCAAGTATAGGCCAGGGTACAAGAGCTACTGGGTTCTGACGAAAAGGATGTCTTCCACCAAACCCACTGGGGGTCTACTAACTTGGATCAGTCGCTTCCTTAAGTATAAATTAAGAGACTTGGACATGGGCTGTGCTGACTTCCTGGGCTTAGTTCTGTCAACCCATAAAGAGCAATCGCTACTACTGGTAAAAATCTTTAGTAGGAGAGTTGGAAGATGCTGTGAATCAGAGGTTTTAAGTGGTCTGGATAATATGTTAGCCAGCAGAAACAGTGCCTATTATATCTTGATTGCTGGGGAGTTTAATGCTACATTTGATCCCAACTCATTGGCACAGGAGCTCTGTTGGGAAGAGAATAGTCTGTGGGGCATCCCACAATTATTGAAGAGCAAAGGACATAGACTGACTAGGGCTGCACTCCAGATTGTTAATATCGCAATTGTCCACGGCCTTCGAGCATGTAATGGGTGTTCTCCTTCAGATGTAAATCCCTCTCCTACATTTAGATGAGGGATATGTAGGAGTCACATTGACTACTTACTATTAGATATATGCCTGTGGGAACATGGGGAGGACTTGGTGGTAGTGGAACACCAGGAAAGTGACCACAATCCACTGATTCTTACAACAAGTTTGCTACCCGTAACTGGGGCCCTTGTTTTTAGGGATTTTGATTGGCATCTTACTATGACAAATAACAGACGGAAAGTCTATTGGAAATGACTAACTCCTACCCGAGTGCCATTGCAACCTTGTCTAGATTATTGGCTAACCAAATGAAATTCATACTCCAGTTTGAGCAGGATGAGGGAAAGATACTGGTTGAAAATCTGAAATTAGTTGATGGCCTGAAAGAGTTATTTGTTGAAGATGGCTACTGAGGGATCTTAGAAGGGGAACTAGAGATACAATTAAATAATCAAGAATAAATTACAGGTTGGAGTTGATCAAGGCATGGAGAAGCTGGGAAGAGAAGTTTTGGAGAGCCCTTTTAGAGTTAGCAAGAAACAAGGACACTAGCAAGTTTTGGAAATTGGTTTAAAAGGAAAGTGGGGAATCCCAGCCTCTGATTGGGGCATACATTTTTCCTGATGTGTGGGTCAAACACTTCAGTTCGCTCTGCTCTGGGGCAGATGGATTTGATCCTATAGGGAGGAGTGTTTGTAAGGAAGGGAGCATATCCCTAACTAAGTTTTCATTAGCTGAGACCAAGGTAGCAATATCTTCCCTTAAGTGGGGAAAAGCCCCTGGCCTCGATAAAATACTGGGTGATCTCTATAAGGTTTGTTATACAGTGGCTGCAGGTGTGCCTATTCCTTATAAATGGAAAGGGGCAGAAATAGTTCCCCTCTAAAAGAAGGGAAATCCTAGTAATCCATCTAATTATCAGCCTTTAAATCTGGATCACCTCCCAACATTTTTTTGCGTTTGGAGGAGTGGATTGAGGAGAATGGGGCCATTTCAAGTTTGCAGGCAGGATTTTGGCCCTGCAATTAGTACAATTGATCAAGTGATGAGGTTTATGGCAATCTGATGTAAGAAAATGGATATCGGTGGAGGAAATCTATATGTTGCATTCATCAATCTCCGTACAGCCTTCAATCTGATCCCCAGACATAAGCTGTGGTATACATTGAGTAAAATGAGAGTTCCCAGTGGACTTTTGAATTTAATTGTTTGACTCCATGACAGTACTTTTGCCCAAGTTAGATGTGGCAGGGATGGCGCACTGACAGATCCAGTTATCATTGAGAGGAGGGTGCAGAAAGGATGTGTTCTTGCCCCCACCTTCTTTCTCTTGTGTATTATACACTTCATCAAGTATTTTAATGAGTGCATGAATGACTCACCATGGCTGGCAGGTCGGAAAATTCTGGGGCTGCTTTATGCGGATGACACCATTATCATGGCTAAATCACCTATGGGACATCAGAATCTAGTTGATCAATTCTGCCTGTTTTGCAAAGACTTTGACTTTGAGATCAATTTCGGAAAAACAAAATAGATGATTTGCTGTCAGAGGAAGAAAAAGGTGAAAGATATTATAACAATGAACTCTATCAATCTAGAAAGAGTCAATGAGATTGACTATTTTGGGATAAGATTGATGGATTCTGGTAGATGGGACTCACACATTAGTAAAAGTGCCACCGTAATATGTCACAGGGGGCTTTGGGCCGCAAAGCTAAAGCTACCGCAAGTGCCCCATTAAATCCCATTGCGGAAATACATAAGGCCCATGCCAGGGGAGCTGCGCTATGTAGAGCAGAATTGTGGGGCCTTTATAGCCAGCAGAATATCTTACAAGTCAAAGAAAATCATTTTATTAGATACACAGCAAGGCTGGGGAAAGGTATCCTGTTAGTACTATTAAGATTGGATCTTGGGTTGAATAACATCGTATATCATGTAGCCCTGAAGCCCCCCTTATATTGGATTTGTCTCTGGAAGATGGAGGAACTGGAATCTTTTAGGGAGGCAATAGGAGATTTATTAGGGAGCACGGGCCCCTTAGATAAGGTTAGTTGGCTGCAGGAAATGAAATAGGCATGGGTCGAACTGGGTTTCCCCCAGTTTTTGGGAACCTCAAATTGATCCCAGCCGATGCAGCCATACTTGTCAAGCAGAGATAATGGGGGAGGGTAAATGATCAGATCTCCCAGAGGAGCAGGTTAGGCCATTTAATGACGTCATTTCTGCTGGTGAAGCCGAAGCCATTGGCTGAACATTTTCCTGACCTGTCCATAGGTGCCTATGCTTGTTCCCTATTCCTCCAGTTTAGATATGGAATCCTACCTGTAAATGCTTTCACTGCTTGATGGTCACTGAACAGTTCTGAAGATAACAAGTGTAAATGGTTCCAATTAGGTGTGGAATCAGTTGAACAGTTTCTTTTGCCTGTCCAAAATATGCGGTGCCTAGGAAAAAATAGATCATCCCACTTTGTAAATCTTTGTCTCTTTATGACCGTGCTAATGCCAAAATAATTTTTTAAAACAACACATCTACAGTGGTAGTAAGTGCCATTTCTAAATATTTGTCGACTGCTGGGTCTACCCATAGTAGAGCCCTTAAAGCACCTCGATGTGATGGCTCAGAATAATTGTTTTTAGCTGTGACGGTCTGCAAAGGGCTAATTGGCCCAGCCTCAAAACAAGTAGTCTTCATTTTTGTTATCTTTTTATCATCCCCAATGTTTTTACACAGGGCTATTGGCCTCACCTGAAAGCAGGAAATTTCTGTTTTTTATCTTTGTATTTTTATCAATGTTCAATGCCTAATGAATTTGCAAGAGCAACACATCAACAGTGGCAGCAAGTGCTGAGCCAATCACTTGTTGTTGATTGGGTTTATCTACTGCAAAAGCTTTTAAAGTACTTGGAAGGGATGGTTTATAATAAGAGACTTTGGCCCTCATTATGACCTTGGCGGGCGGCTTAAGCCGCCAGCCAAGATCTGACCGCCGGATCATTATGAGAAAACCCCCCTGGGCCGGCGGGCGGAAACCTGGTTTCTGCCCGCCGGCCCAGCGGGGATCTCAGGCGCAACACAGGAGCCAGCTCCAAATGGAGCCGGCGGTGTTGCGGTCGTGCGACGGGTGCAGTTGCACCCATCACGCTTTTCACTGTCTGCTGTGCAGACAGTGAAAAGCTGCATGGGGCCCTGTCAGCGACTCCCCGTACCGCCAGTCTTTTCCTGGCAGTTCAAACCGCCAGGAAAAGGCTTGCGGTCGGGGACTCATAATCACCTGGGCAGCGCTGCAAGCAGTGCTGCCTAGGCGGATTATCACCACCGGGGCAAATGTGGCAGGAAACCGCCGGCTCTGGCGGTGCGACAGCGGCGCTTCCGCTGTGGTCATAATTCCCTGAATCGCACCGCCAGCATGTTGGCGGTGCAATCGCCACAACAGTCCTAGCGGTCTTTGACCACCAGGGTTGTAATGACCCCCTTTGTATCTGCAATGTTTAGCCCACGGCTACTAGCCGAGCTTCAAGCAGGAATGGTTTTCACATGGTTTTAACTGATGCTGATTTTATATATTGTAGCGATATCAATCACAGTATATGCCAATTATTTGATCATTTATTTTTTTATCTTAATTAATATAATAAGAAGCATTGTATTATTAACTTTGGCTCCTTGGCTTCTATTAATGTAGTTATAAAGCTGTAGGTACTACAAATTGGGGAATCACGAATTGCTTGTGTATATTATTGTATAAGATATATTCTACATTGAGGTATTTGTAATTGTTTGCCTTTTTTACTGTGATTCTTGTTTGAATATCAGATTTTATGTTTCGATATGTCAATAAAATGTACATACAAACATGCATTCTGCTGAGTGCTGGAAAGCAATAGAGTACTATTTCTTCTACAAAAGCATTGCAGAGACTGCAAATTATAATTCATCCTTTTGATCTACATATTTAAACATAAAACGTGTATACTACTTTATGGAATGCTGTTTGAAAAATAATACAGTGAGATAAAATAACAAAATTATCTGTAGTATTAGAGCAATAACTACAGTAATCAAAACATCTTGATGTCTTCTCTAAAACAGATTTTCCCATATTGTTCACAATGCCTACAAAATAACACCTAGAGAAGTAAAAATATAAATTCTATGAAGGAGAAAGATCACAATTAAACAGAAAGGATGTGTACAGAAAAATAATAGTACTGGTAAGACTACAGAAAATATATCTAATGTGCCTACATACCCTAACCTTTGAAGTAAAAAGGTTAAGAGAAGAAATTGCCAAAGAGACCCCAATTAACAGTCAGCCATTCCATCAAAGAAAATGCTGCTTACTTGACAGAAATATATACTTTTAAAAGACAAAGCAATATTAGGAACATAACTGCAAAGCAGTATAAAATCTGTGTCCTACAAAATCTGCTTCAGACATTCCCTTCCATAAGGAAACAGCCAGAGAAGCTTACACAGAAGCAATATGTTCTATACATTGTTGAAAACATATTTTATGTGATAAATTCTCATCATTTTCATAACGAATCATGCCAAAGCAATGGAGCATTTAATTTGAAACAACTACCAAGGCTAATCTTCTGCAACATTTCCAGGGAACTTGGAGACATATGTCAAGCACTAAAACATACTTTCATGAAGATAGTTACCACGAACAGAATAATTGTGCACTTTCAATCACACATGGAGGCTGGTATTATTAAGTCTTATATGGAACTGTAGTAAGGAAAGAAAAAACATATATGTAACCTCAGAGATACATCAATTCTGAAGCTAAGCACATTTCTAATGATATATAAAATGTCATCACTACTGTAGTAGGACCCCCTTTAGCACCTAGATGAGGAACCCTTGTTTTAGAATTAGGCCCAAAGCCTGTGTCTGTTACACTTAGATACATTTCATTCATTTACATATTTTTAGCACAGACAGCTTTTAGGTAGTTGTGTTTATATTATAATCAGCTGCCTCTTTCCAAGAAGACAGAGTTGAATGTGCTATACATTTTATCAGCCGTTTGTAAAAATGTGCACTCTGTGCCATGCTCAAGGCTGTCATGTATGGTATGTGATATGCTGACTTGTATTGCCAGTCAAGGAGCCCAGAAGCTAGTCTCTATTTTCTAGACACATCATTATGTCAGAGCTGTTCTTAGAACCCTGTATGGGTTATTATATAAACAGCTCATAGGCCTAAGGAGGGCAGAGAGCATTCCAGTCACAATCGTCCTCGGACACACTCCATACCACAGACAGCTTCATTGATCCTGGTGCTGATGCTTTAGCTTCCCTAGAAGACTGTCATCAAGACAACAGACGGAACCTCACTTTTCTAGTCAGGTATGGAGCCAGGGTTGCTCCCTTAGATAGGAACAGGCAGAAGGGTTACAAACAATGTTCCCTGTAAGGCGCGCGTGCACCTTTCCTTCCCCCATCACGCAGGCCCCTTTGGCAAGCGCGCACGTTGTTCCACCATTCCTGTACTTTGTGGTAGTTTATATGCGTTATCACTTTCTAAACCTAAATAAGCCTTTTAGAGGGATATACGTGCTCCCCTAAGGCAGATAATGCTCATATTTGAATCTGGATTGAAGTCAATGAAAACAGCGTTTAAAGGCCGCGGGGAGTGTTTTAAACATCATTTGGTGTACTTTAGCATACAAGCGAGCAAGTGATATTTATGTTGAAAATTAATGGTTAATGAGCTAGGAAATGCTTCAGAACAGTAGAAAATGTGCTGTTATCAACTTTTCCATCATTGTCATACTTCATAGTTGTTTGTATGCATTATCACTTTCTCAGCTCAAATAAGCCTTTTAGAGTGATAGTCGTGCTCTCCTATTGCAGAAAATGCTCATATTTGAATCTGGATTGAAGTCAATGAAAACAGCGTTTAAGGGCCGCGGGCAATGTTCCCTGTAAGGCGCATGTATCCTTGGCTGCAGCGCACAGAGACCGCACACTGCCGCACACAGTGGAAAAAAATTAGAGGGAACATTGGTTACAATCACTATGCTTTCAGATATAGGCATAGGGTTCAGGCAGGAATCTCTAGGCCTTCTAAAATCACTTTCTAAAATCATACAAAGTGGTGGGATTGTTTATCTTCCTTACACTGGTTGTAATGATGATTGCCATACTATGTTTCATCTGCCTTATTATCATGGTTTTTATGCTAGGATGCAAATGCTTCAATAAATGCTTTGAAATCCAGTTTGAATCTTGTGTCCTGCCTTGACATGTGTGAGTCACTGAGTAACTGAGCGAAAGGAGTATGATCTGTTTCCATGACTTCGCTGAGGAGTCAGAGTGTCAGGTTTAGGTTGCCACAAAACACCTTTTCCTTCCTAGGGGTGAGTGAGGCACTGTGGGTTAGCTAGGAGTTAGGATGACAGTATTTAAAGAGGTGTGGTGCTGATTCCCATCCTTGGTAGTGCTGCCACATTAAACATACAGGGGCATATTTCATTTGTACCTAGTGCCACCATGCATCATCTTTTTTTTAACTAAAATGTGGCATTAAGGTGGCATTTCTCAACCCTAAATGTACAATTTGGTGCAATACAGGCATTGTGCCACTTTGTAAACCTTAGCGCCACATTATGCCTGCGCCAGGCATAATGTATGCAAGAGGGAGTTCCCACATAGGGAGGCCCAATGATGCAGTGACATTTACTAGATTTCACTGCGCCATTTTTAGCATCATTGTTAACGCCTGCCTATGACAGGTATTAAGATGATGATCCCTTTGAAAACAATGGGCCTACCTGTGCTTTGCTGCATTAGTGCCAAATCCAGCAAAGTGCCATATTAGCAGCATAATTTGTGATGCTAATGTGGACGTGACCGACATGGTGCGCTGTATTTTAAATTTGGTGCACACAAGGTGTGGTTAGGGGGACGCAACGGGGCACTAGAAAGGTGACGCATCATATATGATGCACCACTTTTTTATAAATATACACAAGTCTTATAAAACGACTTCAAAACATTAGCACATTTTAGACCATTATTAATATTAAATGACATTCTTTAGGTTGCCTGAGAAATCACGCGTCGCACCGCATTCCATCACATCAAAATGCTCTCTTCACATCGTTCAATGATAAACAAAACTTGTGCGGATCTTATACTTTGTGAAAAATGATGATTTAGTACTTCACTTTAACCCCTTCTCCGCCAGGCCTTTCCCCCTCCTGTGCCGGCCTTTTTTGCCTATTTCGAATAGTTCTCCTGATAAAAATGGTACCTCACTTATGTGGGTAGGCCTAGTGCCCGCGACAAGGAATGCCCCAAAACACAAAGTGGACACATCACATTTTCTCAAAGAAAACAGGTGTTTTTTGCAAAGTGCCTACCTGTGGATTTTGGCCTCTGGCTCAGCCGCCAGCTGGGGAAACCTACCAAACCTGTGCATTTTTTAAAACTAGAGACCTAGGGGAATCCATGATGGGGTGACTTGTCGAGCTCTCACTAGGTTATGTTACCCAGAATCCTTTGCAAACCTCAAAATGTGACAAAAAAAAACACTTTTTCCTCACATTTTGGTGACAGAAAGTTCTGGAATCTGAGAGGAGCCACAAATTTCTTTCCACCCAGCGTTCCGCCAAGTCTCCCGATAAAAATGTACCTCACTTGTGAGGATAAGCCTAGTGCCCGTGACAGGAAATGCTCCAAAACACAACGTGGACACATCACATTTTCTCAAAGAAAACAGAGGTGTTTTTTCGCAAAGTGCCTACCTGTCGATTTTGGCCTCTAGCTCAGCCGCCACCTAGGGAAACCTACCAAACCTGTGCATTTTTGAAAACTAGAAACCTAGGGGAATCCATGATGGGGTGACTTGTCGAGCTCTCACTAGGTTCTGTTACCCAGAATCCTTTGCAAACCTCAAAATGTGGCTAAAAAAACACTTTTTCCTCACATTTTGGTGACAGAAAGTCCTGGAAGATGAGAGGAGCCACAAATGTCTTTCCATCCAGCGTTCCACCAAGTCTCCCGATAAAAATGTACCTCACTTGTGTGGGTAGGCCTAGTGCCCGTGACAGGAAGTGCTCCAAAACACAATGTGGACCCATCAATTTTTTCTACAGAAAACAGAGGTGTTTTTTGCAAAGTGCCTACCTGTGGATTTTGGCCTCTATCTCAGCCGCCATCTGGGGAAACCTGCCAAACCTGTGCATTTTTTAAACCTAGAGACCTAGGGGAATCCAAGATGAGGTGGCTTGTCGAGCTCTCACGAGGTTCTGTTACCCAGAATCCTTTGCAAACCTCAAAATGTGGCTAACAAAACACTTTTTCCTCACATTTCGGTGACAGAAAGTTCTGGAATCTGAGAGGAGCCACATATTTCTTTCCACCCAGCGTTCCGCCAAGTCTCCCGATAAAAATGTACCTCACTTGTGTGGGTAGGCCTAGTGCCCGCAACAGGAAATGCCCCAAAACACAACGTGGACACATCAATTTTTTCTACAGAAAACAAAGGTGTTTTTTGCAAAGTGCCTACTTGTGGATTTTGGCCTCTACCTCAGCCGCCACCTAGGGAAACCTACCAAACCTGTGCATTTTTTAAACAAGAAACCTAGGCGAATTCAGGATGGGGTGACTTTTCGAGCTCTCAACAGGTTCTGTTACCCAGAATCCTTTGCAAACCTCAAAATGTGGCTAAAAAACACTTTTTCCTCACATTTCGATGACAGAAAGTTCTGGAATCTGAGATGAAACACAAATTTCCTTCCACCCAGTGTTCCCCAACGTCTCCCGATAAAAATGGTACGTCAATTGTGTTGGTAGGCCTAGTGCCCGCGACAGGAAATGCTCCAAAACAAAAAGTGGACACATCACATTTTCTGAAAGAGAACTGAGGTGTTTTTAGCAATGTGCCTACTTGTGGATTTTGGCCTCTACCTCAGCCGCCACCTAGGGAAACCTACCAAACCTGTGCATTTTTTAAACAAGAAACCTAGGGGAATCCAAGATGGGGGACATTTTGAGCTCTCACTAGGTTCTGTTACCCATAATCCTTTGCAAACCTCAAAATGTGGCTAAAATACACGTTTTCCTCACATTTCGGTGACCGAAAGTTCTTGAATCGGAGAGGAGCAACAAATTTCCTTCTACCCAGCGTTCCCCAACGTCTCCCGATAAAAATGGTACATCAATTGTGTGGGTAGGCCTAGTGCCCGCGACAGGAAATGCCCCAAAACAAAAAGTGGACACATCACATTTTCTGAAAGAGAACTGAGGTGTTTTCAGCAATGTGCCTACCTGTGGATTTTGGCCTCTAGCTCAGCCGCCACCTAGGGTAACCCCCCAAACCTGTGCATTTTTTAAAATTAGAGACCTAGGGGAATCCAAGATGGGGGGACTTTTCGAGCTCTCACCAGGTTCTGTCACCCAGAATCCTTTGCAAACCTCAAAATGTGGTTAAAAAACACTTTTTCCTCACATTTTGGTGACCGAAAGTTCTTGAATCTGAGAGGACCGACAAATTTCCTTCCACCCAGCCTTCCCCAACGTCTGCCGATAAAAATATAAGTCAATTGTGTGGGTAGGCCTAGTGCCCGCAACAGGAAATGCCCCAAAACAAAAAGTAGACACATCACATTTTCTGAAAGAAAACTGAGGAGTTTTTTGCAAAGTGCCTACCTCTGGATTTTGGTCTCTAGCTCTGCCGCCACCTAGGGAAACCTACCAAACCTGTGCATTTCTGAAAACTAGAGACATAGGGGAATCCAAGATGGGGTGACTTGTCGAGCTCTGAACAGGTTCTGTTACCCACAATCCTTTGCAAACCTCAAAATCTGGCTAAAAAAACACTTTTTCCTCACATTTCGGTGACCGAAAGTTCTGGAATCTGAGAGGAGCCACAAATTTCCTTCCACACAGCGTTCCCCCAAGTCTCCTGATAAAAATGTACCTCACTTGTGTGTGTAGACCTAGTGCCCGCGACAGGAAATGCTCCAAAACACAACGTGGACACATCAATCTTTTCTACAGAAAACAGAGGTGTTTTTTGCAAAGTGCTTACTTGTGGATTTTGGCCTCTAGCTCAGCCGCCACCTAGGGAAACCTACCAAACCTGTGCATTTTTGAAAACTAGAGACCTAGGGGAATTGTGATGGGGTGACTTGAAGAGCTCTCACCAGGTTATGTTACCCAGAATCCTTTGCAAACCTCAAAATGTGGCTTAAAAAAACACTTTTTCCTCACATTTCGGGGACAGAAAGTTCTGGAATCTGAGAGAAGCCACAAACGTCCTTCCACCCAGCGTTCCCCCAAGTCTCCAGATAAAAATGGTACCTCACTTGTGCGGGTAGGCCTAGTGCCCGCGACAAGAAATGCCCCAAAACAAAATGTGGACACATCACATTTTTTCTACAGAAAACAAAGGTGTTTTTTGCAAAGTGCCTACTTATGGATTTTGGCCTCTACCTCAGCCGCCACCTAGGGAAACCTACCAAACCTGTGCATTTTTTAAACAAGAAACCTAGGGGAATTCAAGATGGGGTGACTTTTCGAGCTCTCAACAGGTTCTTTTACCCAGAATCCTTTGCAAACCTCAAAATGTGGCTAAAAAACACTTTTTCCTCACATTTCGATGACAGAAAGTTCTGGAATCTGAGATGAGCCACAAATTTCCTTCCACCCAGTGTTCCCCAACGTCTCCCGATAAAAATGGTACCTCACTTGTGTGGGTAGGCCTAGTGCCCGCGACAGGAAATGACCCAAAACACAAAGTGGACACATCACATTTTCTTAAAGAAAACAGAGGTGTTTTTAGCAAAGTACCTACCTGTGGATTTTGGCCTCTAGCTCAGCCGCCACTTAGGGTAACCTCCCAAACCTGTGCATTTATTAAAACTAGAGACCTAGGGGAATCCAAGATGGGGGGACTTTTTGAGCTCTCACCAGGTTCTGTTACCCAGAATCCTTTGCAAACCTCAAAATGTGGCTAAAAAACACTTTTTCCTCACATTTCGGTGCCCTAAAGTTCTTGAATCTGAGAGGAGCCACAAATTTCCTTCCACCCAGCATTCCCCAACGTCTCCCGATAAAAATGGTACGTCAATTGTGTGGGTAGGCCTAGTGCCCGCGACAGGAAATGCCCCAAAACAAAAAGTGGACACATCACATTTTCTGAAAGAGAACTGAGGTGTTTTTATTAAAGTGCCTACCTGTGGATTTTGGCCTCTAGCTCAGCGGCCACCTAGGGTAACCTCCCAAACCTGTGCATTTTTTTAAATTAGAGACCTAGGGGAATCCAAGATGGGGGGACATTTCGAGCTCTCACCAGGTTCTGTCACCCAGAATCCTTTGCATACCTCAAAATGTGGTTAAAAAACACTTTTTCCTCACATTTCGGTGACCGAAAGTTCTTGAATCTGAGAGGAGCCACAAATTTCCTTCCACCCAGCCTTCCCCAATGTCTGCCGATAAAAATGTACGTCAATTGTGTGGGTAGGCCTAGTGCCCGCAACAGGAAATGCCCCAAAACAAAAAGTAGACACATCACATTTTCTGAAAGAAAACTGAGGTGTTTTTTGCAAAGTGCCTACCTCTGGATTTTGGCCTCTAGCTCTGCCGCCACTTAGGGAAACCTACCAAACCTGTGCATTTCTGAAAACTAGAGACCTAGGGGAATCCAAGATGGGGTGACTTGTCGAGCTCTGAACAGGTTCTGTTACCCACAATCCTTTGCAAACCTCAAAATGTGGCTAAAAAAACACTTTTTCCTCACATTTCGGTGACCGAAAGTTCTGGAATCTGAGAGGAGCCACAAATTTCCTTCCACACAGCGTTCCCCCAAGTCTCCTGATAAAAATGTACCTCACTTGTGTGTGTAGACCTAGTGCCCGCGACAGGAAATGCTCCAAAACACAACGTGGACACATCAATCTTTTCTACAGAAAACAGAGGTGTTTTTTGCAAAGTGCTTACTTGTGGATTTTGGCCTCTAGCTCAGCCGCCACCTAGGGAAACCTACCAAACCTGTGCATTTTTGAAAACTAGAGACCTAGGGGAATTGTGATGGGGTGACTTGAAGAGCTCTCACCAGGTTATGTTACCCAGAATCCTTTGCAAACCTCAAAATGTGGCTAAAAAAAACACTTTTTCCTCACATTTCGGGGACAGAAAGTTCTGGAATCTGAGAGGAGCCACACACTTCCTTCCACCCAGCGTTCCCCAAGTCTCCAGATAAAAATGGTACCTCACTTGTGCGGGTAGGCCTAGTGCCCGCGACAAGAAATGCCCCAAAACAAAAAGTGGACACATCACATTTTCTCAAAGAAAACAGAGGTGTGTTTTGCAAAGTGCCTACCTGTGGATTTTGGCCTCTATCTCAGCCGCCACCTAGGGAAACCTACCAAACCTGTGCATTTTTGAAAACTAGAAACCTAGGGGAATCCAAGATGGGGTGACTTGTCGAGCTCTTACCAAGTTCTGTTACCCAGAATCCTTTGCAAACCTCAAAGTGTGGCTAACAAAACACTTTTTCCTCACATTTCAGTGACAGAAAGTTCTGGAATCTGAGAGGAGCCACACATTTCTTTACACCCAGCGTTCCGCCAAGTCTCCCAATAAAAATGTACCTCACATGTGTGGGTAGGCCTAGTGCCGCGACAGGAAATGCCCCAAAACAAAAAGTGGACATATCACATTTTCTCAAAGAAAACAGAGGTGTTTTTAGCAAAGTGCCTACCTGTGGATTTTGGCCTCTAGCTCAGCCGCCACCTAGGGAAACCTACCAAACCTGTGCATTTCTGAAAACTAGAGACATAGGGGAATCCAAGATGGGGTGACTTGTCGAACTCTCACCATGTTATGTTACCCAGAATCCTTTGCATACCTCAAAATGTGGCTAAAAAAACACTTTTACCTGATATTTTGGTGACAGAAAGTTCTGGAATCTGAGAGGAGCCACAAATTTATTTCCACCCAGCGTTCCGCCAAGTCTCCCGATAAAAATGTACCTCACTTGTGTGGATAGACCTAGTGCCCGCGACAGGAAATGCTCCAAAACACAACGTGGACACATCAATCTTTTCTACAGAAAACAGAGGTGTTTTTTGCAAAGTGCCTACCTGTGGATTTTGGCGTCTAGCTCAGCCGCCACCTAGGGAAACCTACCAAACCTGTACATTGTTTTAAAACTAGAATCCTAGGGGAATCCAAGATGGGGTGACTTGTCAAGTTCTGAACAGGTTCTGTTACCCAGAATCCTTTGCAAACCTCAAAATGTGGCTAAAAAAACTTTCTCCTCACATTTCGGTGACAGAAAGTTCTGGAATCTGAGAGGAGCCACAAATTTATTTCTGCCCAGTGTTCCACCAAGTCTCCCGATAAAAATGTACCTCACTTGTGTGGGTAGGCCTAGTGCCCGCACAGGAAATGACCCAAAACACAATGTGGACACATCACATTTTCTCAAAGAAAACAGAGCTGTTTTTTGCAAAGTGCCTACCTGTTGATTTTGGCCTCTAGTTCAGCCGCCACCTAGGGAAACCAACCAAACCTGTGCATTCTTTAAAACTAGAGACCTAGGGGAATCTAAAGTGGGGTGACTTGTCAAGCTCTCACCAGGTTCTGTTACCCAGAATCCTTTGCAAACCTCAAAATGTGGCTAAAAAAACACTTTTTCCTCACATTTCGGGGACAGAAAGTTCTGAAATCTGAGAGGAGCCACAAACTTCTTTCTACCCAGCTTTCCCTCAAGTCTCCCGATAAAAATGGTACCTCACTTGTGTGGGTAGGCCTAGTGCCCGCGACAAGAAATGCCCCAAAACACAAAGTGGACACATCACATTTTCTCAAAGAAAACAGAGGAGTTTTTTGCAAAGTGCCTACCTGTGGATTTTTGCCTCTAGCACAGCCGCCACCTAGAGAAACCTACCAAAACTGTGCATTTTTGAAAACTAGAGACCTAGGGGAATCCAAGGTGGGGTGACTTGTTGAGCTCTCACAAGGTTCTGTTACCCAGAATCCTTTGCAAACCTCAAAATGTGGCTAAAGAAACACTTTTTCCTCACATTTCGGTGCCCGAAAGTTCTGGAATCTGAGATGAGCCACAAATTTCCTTCCACCCAGCATTCCTGCAAGTCTCTCGATAAAAATGGTACCTCACTTGTGTGGGTAGGCCTAGTGCCCGCAACAAGAAATGGCCCAAAACACAAATTGGACATATCGCATTTTCTCAAAGAAAACAGAGGTGTTTTTAGCAAAGTGCCTATTTGTGGATTTTGGCCTCTAGCTCAGCCGCCACCTAGGGAAACCTACCAAACCTGTGCATTTTTTAAAACTAGAGACCTAGGGGAATTTAAGTTGGGGTGACTTGTCGAGGTTTCACCAGGTACTGTTACCCAGAATCCTTTGCAAACCTCAAAATGTGGCTAAAAAAACAATTTTTCCTCACATTTTGGGGACAGAAAGTTCTGGAATCTGAGAGGAGCCACAAACTTCCTTCCACCCAGCGTTCCCCCAAGTCTCCCGATAAAAATGATACCTCACTTGTGCGGGTAGGCCTAGTGCCCGCAACAGGAAATGCCCCAAAACAAAAAGTGGACACATCACATTTTCTCAAAGAAAACAGAGGTGTGTTTTGCAAAGTGCCTACCTGGAGATTTTGGCCTTTAGCTCAGCCGCCACCTAGGGAAATCTACCAAACCTGTGCATTTTTCAAAACTAGAAACCTAGGAGAATCCAAGATGGGGTGACTTGTCGAGCTCTCATCCAGTTCTGTTACCCAGAATCCTTTGCAAACCTCAAAATGTGGCTAAAGAAAACACTTTTTCCTCAGATTTCGGTGACAGAAAGTTCTGGAATCTGAGGGGAGCCACAAATGTATTTCCACCCAGCGTTCCGCCAAGGCTCCTGATAAAAATGTACCTCACTTGTGTGGGTAGACCTAGTGCCCGCGACAGGAAATGCTCCAAAACACAACGTGGACACATCAATCTTTTCTACAGAAAACAGAGGTGTTTTTTGCAAAGTGCTTACCTGTGGATTTTGGCCACTAGCTCAGCCGCCACCTGTGGAAACCTACCAAACCTGTGCATTATTGAAAACTAGAGACCTAGGGGAATCCAAGATGGGGTGACTTGTTGAGCTCTCACCAGGTTCTGTTACCCAGGATCCTTTGCAATTCTCAAAATGTGGCTAAAAAAAACACTTTTTCCTCACATTTCGGTGACCGAAACTTCTGGAATCTCAGAGGAGCCATACATTTCCTTCCACACAGCGTTCCCCCAAGTATCCCGATACAAATGGTACCTCACTTGTGTGGGTACGCCTAGTGCCCGCAACAAGAAATGCCCCAAAACACAAAGTGGACATATCACATTTTCTCAAAGAAAACAGAGGTGTTTTTTACAAAGTGCCTACCTGTGGATTTTGGCCTCTAGCTCAGCCGCCACCTAGGGAAACCTACCAAACCTGTGCATTTTTGAAAACTAGAGACCTAGGGGAAGCCAAGATGGGGTGACTTGTCGAGCTTTCACCAGGTACTGTTACCCAGAATCCTTTGCAAACCTCTATGTGGCTAACAAAACACTTTTTCCTCACATTTCGGGGACAGAAAGTTCTGGAATTTGAGAGGAGCCACAGATTTCCTTCCACCGCGTTCCCCCAAGTCTCCCGATAAAAATGCTACCTCACTTGTGTGGGTAGGCCTAGTGCCCGCACAGGAAATGACCCAAAACACAAAGTGGACACATCACATTTTCTCAAAGAAAACAGAGCTGTTTTTTGCAAAGTGCCTACCTGTTGATTTTGGCCTCTAGTTCAGCCGCCACCTAGGGAAACCAACCAAACCTGTGCATTTTTTTAAACTAGAGACCTAGGGGAATCTAAGGTGGGGTGACTTGTCAAGCTCTCACCAGGTTCTGTTACCCAGAATCCTTTGCAAACCTCAAAATGTGGCTAAAAAAACACTTTGTCCTCACATTTTGGGGTACAGAAAGTTCTGGAATCTGAGAGGTGCCACAAACTTCCTTCCACCCAGCGTTCCCCCAAGTCTCCCGATAAAAATGATACCTCACTTGTGCGGGTAAGCCTAGTGCCCGCAACAGGAAATGCCCCAAAACAAAAAGTGGACACATCATATTTTCTCAAAGAAAACAGAGGAGTTTTTTGCAAAGTGCCTACCTGTGGATTTTTGCCTCTAGCACAGCCGCCACCTAGAGAAACCTACCAAAACTGTGCATTTTTGAAAACTAGAGACCTAGGGGAATCCAAGGTGGGGTGACTTGTCGAGCTCTCATCAGGTTCTGTTACCCAGAATCCTTTGCAAACATCAAAATGTGGCTAAAAAAACACTTTTTCCTCAAATTTCAGTGCCCGAAAGTTCTGGAATCTGAGATGAGCCACAAATTTCCTTCCACCCATCATTCCTGCAAGTCTCCCGATAAAAATGGTACCTCACTTGTGTGGGTAGGCCTAGTGCCCGCAACAAGAAATGCCCCAAAACACAAAGAGGACATATCGCATTTTCTCAAAGAAAACAGAGGTGTTTTTAGCAAAGTGCCTATTTGTGGATTTTGGCCTCTAGCTCAGCCGCCACCTAGGGAAACCTACCAAACCTGTGCATTTTTTAAAACTAGAGACCTAGGGGAATCCAAGCTGGGGTGACTTGTCGAGGTTTCACCAGGTACTGTTACCCAGAATCCTTTGCAAACCTCAAAATGTGGCTAAAAAAACACTTTTTCCTCACATTTCGGGGACAGAAAGTTCTGGAATCTGAGAGGAGCAACAAATGTATTTCCACCCAGCGTTCCGCCAATTGTCCCGATAAAAATATACCTCACTTGTGTGGGTAGACCTAGTGCCTGCGACAGGAAATGCTATGAAACACAACGTGGACACATCAATCTGTTCTACAGAAAACAGAGGTGTTTTTTACAAAGTGCCTACCTGTGGATTTTGGCCTCTAGCTCAGCCACCACCTGGGGAAACTTACCAAACTGTGCATTTTTTAAAACTAGAGACCTAGGGGAATCCAAAATGGGGTGACTTGTCGAGCTCCCACCACGTTCTGTTACCCAGAATCCTTTGCAAACCTCAAAATGTGTTAAAAAAAACACTTTGTCCTCACATTTTGGGGTACAGAAAGTTCTGGAATCTGAGAGGTGCCACAAACTTCCTTCCACCCAGCGTTCCCCCAAGTCTCCCGATAAAAATGATACCTCACTTGTGCGGGTAGGCCTAGTGCCCGCAACAGGAAATGCCCCAAAACAAAAAGTGGACACATCATATTTTCTCAAAGAAAACAGAGGTGTGTTTTGCAAAGTGCCTAACTGTGGATTTTGGCCTCTAGCTCAGCCGCCACCTAGGGAAACCTACCAAACCTGTGCATTTATGAAAACTAGAAACCTAGGGGAATCCAAGATGGGGTGACTTGTCGAGCTCTCATCCAGTTCTGTTACCCAGAATCCTTTGCAAACCTCAAAATGTGGCTTAAAAAAACACTTTTTCCTCACATTTCGGTGACAGAAAGTTCTGGAATGTGAGGGGAGCCACAAATTTATTTCCACCCAGCGTTCCGCCAAGTCTCCTGATTAAAATGTACCTCACTTGTGTGGGTAGACCTAGTGCCCGTGACAGGAAATGCTCCAAAACACAATGTGGACACATCAATCTTTTCTACAGAAAACAGAGGTGTTTTTTGCAAAGTGCTTACCTGTGGATTTTGGCCACTAGCTCAGCCGCCACCTATGGAAACCTACCAAACCTGTGCATTATTGAAAACTAGAGACCTAGGGGAATCCAAGATGGGGTGACTTGTTGAGCTCTCACCAGGTTCTGTTACCCAGGATCCTTTGCAATCCTCAAAATGTGGCTCACAAAACACTTTTTCCTCACATTTCGGTGACCGAAACTTCTGGAATCTCAGAGGATCCATACATTTCCTTCCACAGCGTTCCCCCAAGTCTCCCGATAAAAATGCTACCTCACTTGTGTGGGTAGGCCTAGTGCCCGCACAGGAAATGACCCAAAACACAAAGAGGACACATCACATTTTCTCAAAGAAAACAGAGCTGTTTTTTGCAAAGTGCCTACCTGTTGATTTTGGCCTCTAGTTCAGCCGCCACCTAGGGAAACCAACCAAACCTGTGCATTTTTTTTAACTAGAGACCTAGGGGAATCTAAGGTGGGGTGACTTGTCAAGCTCTCACCAGGTTCTGTTACCCAGAATCCTTTGCAAACCTCAAAATGTGGCTAAAAAAACACTTTTTCCTCACATTTCGGGGACAGAAAGTTCTGCAATCTGAGAGGAGCCACAAACTTCTTTCTACCCAGCGTTCCCTCAAGTCTCCCGATGAAAATGGTACCTCACTTGTGTGGGTAGGCCTAGTGCCCGCGACAAGAAATGCCCCAAAACACAAAGTTGGCACATCACATTTTCTCAAAGAAAACAGAGGAGTTTTTTGCAAAGTGCCTACCTGTGGATTTTTGCCTCTAGCACAGCCGCCACCTAGAGAAACCTACCAAAACTGTGCATTTTTGAAAACTAGAGACCTAGGGGAATCCAAGGTGGGGTGACTTGTCGAGCTCTCATCAGGTTCTGTTACCCAGAATCCTTTGCAAACATCAAAATGTGGCTAAAAAAACACTTTTTCCTCAAATTTCAGTGCCCGAAAGTTCTGGAATCTCAGATGAGCCACACATTTCCTTCCACCCAGCATTCCTGCAAGTCTCCCGATAAAAATGGTACCTCACTTGTGTGGGTAGGCCTAGTGCCCGCAACAAGAAATGCCCCAAAACACAAAGAGGACATATTGCATTTTCTCAAAGAAAACAGAGGTGTTTTTAGCAAAGTGCCTATTTGTGGATTTTGGCCTCAAGCTCAGCCGCCACCTAGGGAAACCTACCAAACCTGTGCATTTTTTAAAACTAGAGACCTAGGGGAATCCAAGCTGGGGTGACTTGTCGAGGTTTCACCAGGTACTGTTAGCCAGAATCCTTTGCAAACCTCAAAATGTGGCAAAAAAAACACCTTTTCCTCACATTTCGGGGACAGAAAGTTCTGGAATCTGAGAGGAGCAACAAATGTATTTCCACCCAGCGTTCCGCCAATTGTCCCGATAAAAATATACCTCACTTGTGTGGGTAGACCTAGTGCCTGCGACAGGAAATGCTCTGAAACACAACGTGGACACATCAATCTGTTCTACAGAAAACAGAGGTGTTTTTTACAAAGTGCCTACCTGTGGATTTTGGCCTCTAGCTCAGCCACCACCTGGGGAAACTTACCAAACTGTGCATTTTTTAAAACTAGAGACCTAGGGGAATCCAAAATGGGGTGACTTGTCGAGCTCTCACCACGTTCTGTTACCCAGAATCCTTTGCAAACCTCAAAATGTGGCTAAAAAAACACTTTGTCCTCACATTTTGGGGTACAGAAAGTTCTGGAATCTGAGAGGTGCCACAAACTTCCTTCCACCCAGCGTTCCCCCAAGTCTCCCGATAAAAATGATACCTCACTTGTGCGGGTAAGCCTAGTGCCCGCAACAGGAAATGCCCCAAAACAAAAAGTGGACACATCATATTTTCTCAAAGAAAACAGAGGTGTTTTTTGCAAATTGCCTAACTGTGGATTTTGGCCTCTAGCTCAGCCGCCACCTAGGGAAACCTACCAAACCTGTGCATTTTTGAAAACTAGAAACCTAGGGGAATCCAAGATGGGGTGACTTGTCGAGCTCTCATCCAGTTCTGTTACCCAGAATCCTTTACAAACCTCAAAATGTGGCTAAAAAAAACACTTTTTCCTCACATTTCGGTGACAGAAAGTTCTGGAATGTGAGGGGAGCCACAAATTTATGTCCACCCAGCGTTCCGCCAAGTCTCCTGATAAAAATGTACCTCACTTGTGTGGGTAGACCTAGTGCCCGCGACAGGAAATGCTCCAAAACACAATGTGGACACATCAATCTTTTCTACAGAAAACAGAGGTGTTTTTTGCAAAGTGCTTACCTGTGGATTTTGGCCACTAGCTCAGCCGCCACCTATGGAAACCTCCCAAACCTGTGCATTATTGAAAACTAGAGACCTAGGGGAATCCAAGATGGGGTGACTTGTTGAGCTCTCACCAGGTTCTGTTACCCAGGATCCTTTGCAATCCTCAAAATGTGGCTAAAAAAAACACTTTTTCCTCACATTTCGGTGACCGAAACTTCTGGAATCTCAGAGGATCCATACATTTCCTTCCACAGCGTTCCCCCAAGTATCCCGATAAAAATGGTACCTCACTTGTGTGGGTAGGCCTAGTGCCCGCAACAAGAAATGCCCCAAAACACAAAGTGGACATATCACATTTTCTCAAAGAAAACAGAGGTGTTTTTTACAAAGTGCCTACCTGTGGATTTTGGCCTCTAGCTCAGCCGCCACCTAGGGAAACCAACCAAACCTGTGCATTTTTGAAAACTAGAGACCTAGGGGAATCCAAGATGGGGTGACTTGTCGAGCTTTCACCAGGTACTGTTACCCAGAATCCTTTGCAAACCTCTATGTGGCTAAATAAACACTTTTTCCTCACATTTCGGGGACAGAAAGTTCTGGAATTTGAGAGGAGCCACAAACTTCCTTCCACCCAGCGTTCCTCCAAGTCTCCCGATAAAAATGTACTGCACTTGTGTGGGTAGACCTAGTGCCTGCGACAGGAAATGCTCCAAAACACAACGTGGACACATCAATCTTTTCTACAGAAAACAGAGGTGTTTTTTACAAAGTGCCTACCTGTGGATTTTGGCCTTTATCTCAGCCGCCACCTAGGGAAACCTGCCAAACCTCTGCATTTTTTAAAACTAGAGACCTAGGGGAATCCATGATGGGGTGACTTGTCGAGCTCTCAACAGGTTCTGTTACCCAGAATCCTTTCCAAACCTCAAAATGTGGCTAAAAAAACACTTTTTCCTCACATTTCGGTGACCGAAAGTTCTGGAATCTGAGAGGACCCACAAATTTATTTCCACCCAGCATTCCGCCAAGTCTCCCGATAAAAATGTACCTCACTTGTATGGGTAGACCTGGTGCCCGAGACAGGAAATGCTCCAAAACACAACGTGGACACATCAACCTTTTCTACAGAAAACAGAGGTATTTTTTGCAAAGTGCCTACCTGTGGATTTTGGCCTCTAGCTCAGCCGCCACCTAGGGAAACCTACCAAACCTCTGCATTTTTTAAAACTAGAGACCTAGAGGAATCCAAGATGGGGTGGCTTGTCGAGCTCTCACCAGGTTCTGTTACCCAGAATCCTTTGTAAACCTCAAAATGTAGCTAAAAAAACACTTTTTCCTCACATTTCGGGGACAGAAAGTTCTGGAATCTGAGAGGAGCCACAAACTTCTTCCACCCAGCGTTCCCCCAAGTCTCCCGATAAAAATGGTTCCTCATTTGTGCGGGTAGGCCTAGTGCCCGCGACAGGAAACGCTCCAAAACAAGAAATGGACACATCACATTTTCTCAAAGAAAACAGAGGTGTTTTTTGCAAAGTTCCTACCTGTGGATTTTGGCCTCTAGCTCAGCCGCCACCTGGAGAAACATACCAAACCTGTGCATTTTTGAAAACTAGAGACTTAGGGGAATCTAGGATGGTGTGACTTGTCGTGCTCTCACCAGGTTCTGTTACCCAGAATCCTTTGCAAACCTCAAAATGTGGCTAAAAAACACTTTTTCCTCACATTTCGGGGACAGAAGGTTCTGGAATCTGAGAGGAGCCACAAACTTATTTCCACCCAGCGTTCCGCCAAGTCTCCCGATAAAAATGTACTTCACTTGTGTGGGTAGACCTAGTGCCCGCGACATGGAATGCTCCAAAACACAACGTAGACACATCAATCTTTTCTACAGAAAACAGAGGTGTTTTTTGCAAAGTGCCTACCTGTGGATTTTGGCCTCTAGCTCAGCCACCACCTAGGGAAACCTACCAAACCTGTGCATTTTTGAAAACTAGAGACCTAGGGGAATCCAAGATGGGGTGACTTGTTGAGCTCTCACCAGGTTCTGTTACCCAGAATCCTTTGTAAACCTCAAAATGTAGCTAAAAAAACACTTTTTCTCACATTTCGGGGACAGAAAGTTCTGGAATCTTAGAGGAGCCACAAACTTCTTCCACCCAGCGTTCCCCCAAGTCTCCCGATAAAAATGGTTCCTCACTTGTGCGGGTAGGCCTAGTGCCCGCGACAGGAAACGCTCCAAAACAAAAAATGGACACATCACATTTTCTCAAATAAAACAGAGGTGTTGTTTGCAAAGTGCCTACCTGTGGATTTTGGCCTCTAGCTCAGCCGCCACCTGGGGAAACCTACTAAACCTGTGCATGTTTTAAAACTACAGACCGAGGGGAATCCAAAATGGGGTGACTTGTCGAGCTCTCACCAGGTTCTGCTAACCAGAATCCTTTGCAAACCTCAAAATGTGGCTAAAAAAACACTTTTTTCCTCACCTTTCAGTGACAGAAAGTTCTGGAATCTGAGAGGAGCCACAAATTTCCTTCCACACAGCGTTCCCCCAAGTCTCCCGATGAAAATGGCAACTCAGTTGTGTGGGTAGGTCTAGTGCCCGCGACAAGAAATGCCCCAAGTGAACACATCACATTTTCTCAAAGAAAACAGAGGTGTTTTTAGCAAAGTGCCTATCTGTGGATTTTGGCCTCTAGCTCAGCTGCCATCTAGGGAAACCTACCAAACCTGCACATTTTTGAAAACTAGAGACCTAGGGGAATCCAAGAAGGTGTGACTTGTCGAGCTCTCACCAGGTTCTGTTACCCAGAATCCTTTGCAAACCTCAAAAAGTGGCTAAAAAAACACTTTTTCCTCACATTTCGGGGACAGAAAGTTCTGGAATCTGAGTGGAGCCACAAACTTATTTCCACCCAGCGTTCCGCCAAGTCTCCCTATAAAAATGTACCTCTCTTGTGTGGGTAGACCCAGTGCCCGCGACAGGAAATGCTCCAAAACACAACGTGGACACATCAATCTTTTCTACAGAAAACTGAGGTGTTTTTTGCAAAGTGCCTACCTGTGGATTTTGGCCTCTAGCTCAGCCGCCACCTAGGGAAACTTACTAAACCTGTGCATTTTTTAAAACTAGAGAACTAGGGGAATCCAAGATGGGGTGACTTGTCGAGCTTTCACCAGGTTCTGTTACCCAGAATCCTTTGCAAACCTCAAAATGTGGCTAAAAAAACACTTTTTACTCACACTTCGGTGACAGAAAGTTCTTGAATCTGAGAGGAGCCACAAATTTCCTTCCACACAGCATTCTGCCAAGTCTCCCGATAAAAATAACACCTCACTTGTGTGGGTAGGCCTAGTGCCCGCAACAGGAAATGCCCCAAAACACAAAGTGGACACATCACATTTTCTCAAAGAAAACAGAGGTGTTTTTTGCAAAGTGCCTACCTGTGGATTTTGGCCTCTATCTCAGCCGCCACCCAGGGAAACCTACTAAACCTGTGCATTTGTTAAAACTAGAGACCTAGGGGAATCCAAGATGGTGTGACTTGTCGAGCTCTCACCAGGTTCTGTTACCCAGAATCCTTTGCAATCCTCAAAATGTGGCTAAAAAACACTTTTTCCTCACATTTCGGGGACAGAAAGTTCTGGAATCTGAGAGGAGCCACAAACGTATTTCCACCCAGCGTTCCGCCAAGTCTCCTGACAAAAATGTACCTCACTTGTGTGGGTAGACCTAGTGCCCGCGACATGAAATGCTCCAAAACACAATGTGGACACATCAATCTCTTCTACAGAAAACAGAGGTGTTTTTTGCAAAGTGCCTACCTGTGGATTTTGGCCTCTAGCTCAGCCGCCACCTGGGGAAACCTACCAAACCTGTGCATTTTTGAAAACTAGAGACCTAGGGGAATCCAAGATGGGGTGACTTGTCGAGCTCTCTTTGCAAACCTCAAAATGTGGCTAAAAAAACACTTTTTCTTCACTTTTCAGTGACAGAAAGTTCTGGAATCTGAGAGGAGCCACAAATTTCCTTCCACAGCGTTCCCCCAAGTCTCCCGATAAAAATGGTACCTCACTTGTGTGGGTAGGCCTAGTGCCGGCAACAGGAAATGCCCCAAAACTCAAAGTGGACACATCACATTTTCTCAAAGAAAACAGAGGTGTTTTTTGCTAAGTGCCAACCTGTGGATTTTGGCTTCTAGCTCAGCCACCACCTGGAGAAACATACCAAACCTGTGCATTTTTGAAAACTAGAGACCTAGGGGAATCCAAGATGGGGTGACTTGTGGAGCTCTCACCAGGCTCTTTTACCCAGGATCCTTTGCAATCCTCAAAATGTGGCTAAAAAAACACTTTTTCCTCACATTTCGGTGACCGAAAGTTCTGGAATCTGAGAGGAGCCACAAATTTCCTTCCACAGCGCTCCGCCAAGTCTCCCGATAAAAATGTACCTCACTTGTGTGGGTAGACCTGGTGCTCGCAAAAGGAAATGCTCCAAAACACAACATGGACACAATCTTTTCTACAGAAAACAGAGGTGTTGTTTGCAAAGTGCCAACCTGTGGATTTTGACCTCTATCTCAGCCGCCACCTGAAGAAACATACCAAACCTGTGCAATTTTTAAAACTAGAGACCTAGGGGAATGCAAGATGGGGTGACTTGTCGAGCTCTCACCAGGTTCTGTTACCCAGAATCCTTTGCAAACCTCAAAATGTGGCAAAAAAAACACTTTCTTCACATTTCGGTGACAGAAAGTTCTGGAATCTGAGAGGAGCCACAAATTTCCTTCCACCCAGCGTTCCCCCAAGTCTCCCGATAAAAATGGTACCTCACTTGTGTGGGTAGGCCTTGTGCTCGCAACAGGAAGTGCCCCAAAACACTATCTGGACACATCAAAATGATCAAATAGAAAGCTACCTGTTTTTGCGGGAGGGGCACCTGCGTTTTTGGTCCTGGGCTAAGCAGCCATCTAGGGAAACCTACCAAACCCAGACGTTTCTGAAAACTAGACACCCAAGGGATTCAAGGGAGGTGTAACTTGCGTGGATCCCCCAATATTTTCTTACCCAGAATCCTCAGCAAACTGCAAATCTAGCTAAAAGTTCAAATTTTTTCCACATTTCTGAGTGGGATCACTGCACCGGGACAAATTTCCTACTACCCAACGTTCCCCTCAGTTTCCCGGTAAAAATTATACCTCACTTGTGTAGGTGGGCCAAGTGTTTGTGACAGGAAGAGCCAAAAACACGTCGAAATTGAGGGGGAACCAAAGTGGGTCCACAAGGGCAGTTTGAAAAAAAATATTTTTAGGCTGACAAGTGCAGCAGAAATGTTATTGGTACAGATGAGACAATGCTGGGTGTTAGGGATTTTGTGGATTACTGCAGATTCCGGAAGGTTCCATCACAAAAATGTGGGAAAAATGGGTGCTTTCCAGCAAAGTTGCAGGTTTGCAGGGCATTGTGGGTAAGGAAATGTTGCGGGGTGCATGTGAAGCACACCACCCTGGAATCAACTAGATGTTTAGTTTTCAGATGTGTCTAGGTCTTGTAGATTTTTCTACATGGCAGCGTCCCAAAGTAAAAAAAAAGTTCAGCCCTAACCATTCCAAGTGGGACGATTTTGAGAGTTACCAAGCTCTCATGGCCTAAATGTAAAACAAAAACCAAAAATAATCAGATTTCCTCTTGCTTGCCATGGGATAAGATGTTTCAGTGTGCGGGGGAGAGATGAAAGACTGTTAGCCCCTTCAGTTCGGGTGGGGGCATAACCAGGCCCATACTGGTTGGTAGCCACCACCCCACTATTTTCTTTTACTTTTTTTATTCCCTGGCATCTAGTAGACTTTCTGTCCCCCCGGGTGTGGATCAGGGGTAATTGCCCAATATGCCCACTGGTGGGCAGAACGACTTTGGCCCCATTTATTTGGGGTGGGGGTATGGCCATACTCCCAACCTCTTATTTTGAAAAAGAAAATCTTCCCTGGTCTCTGGTGGGCTTTCTGCCCCCCTTGGTGGCAGATGGGCCTTCCAAAATAGTCCAGTCTGCCCCCAAGGGGGGCAGTTATGGTCAACAGTAATGTGCCCCCATGGGGAGAGGCCCTTGCCCAAGGGGCTGCCCCTCCAAACAAAACACACACATACACACACACCAATCCATGGTGTCTAGAGGTTTCTGCCCCAAAGGGGGGCAGAAATGGCCTAAATACAATTTGCCCCCCAGGGGAGCAACCCTTGTCTAAGGGGTCACTCCCCATACATAAAAACATAAAGTAAATGACAAAATATATATATCCCTGGTGTCTAGAGGTTTCTGCCCCACCAGTGGCAAATCCACCTAATCATATTAGGCCGATCTGCCCCCGGGGAGTGGCCCTTGTCAAAGGGTCTGCTTCCCTTATGCGTTAGTATAAAGAAAAGAAAAATTCCATGGTGTCTTGTGGTTTCTGCACCTGGGGGGCAGAAATGGCCTAATAATAATTTGCCCCCCCCTGGAGCGACCCTTGCCCAAGGTGTCGCTCCCCAAACATAAAAAAAATAAAATAAAGAACATTTTAATTCGCCCCGAGGAGCAGCCCTTGCCCAAGGGACTGCTCCCCTTACTTCAAATAGCCCACAAATATATATATTCCCTAGTGTCTAGTGGTTTCTGCCCCCCTCGGGGCAGATCATTTGCCCCCCCGTCTAGTGGATTTCTGCCCCCCCAGGGGCAGATCAGCCTAATAATTTTAGGCTGATCTGCCCCCGGGGGGGCAGAAACAGCCAAAAAAATAATCCCCCCCCCGGAGAGCGGCCCTTGCCCAAGGGGCCGCTCTCCTTATTTAGTAAATAAAAAAATTAATAAATTCCCTGGTGCCTAGTGGCATTTCTGCTGCCCGATCGCATCAAATGCTCAGAGAAGCCTGGAAGGAGAGGAAAGGCCTTTCCTCTCCTTTCAGGCTTCTCTGACCCCCTACACGTGATCGGAGGAGAAATGCGTTGCATTTCTCCTCCGATCGGGCGGTGGAAGCTTAGCTTCCAGCGCCAGAGGGAAGGCCTCTGATCAGACGCCATGGGTGGCGGGGGTGGAAGGGGTTGCGATTCCCCTTCCATCCCTGCCTAGGGGAGGGGTGTGCCTGGCCATCAGGGGGGCGCTAGCGCTCCCCCCTGGGACCCCTAGCAGGATGAGGTGATCTCATCCAAGGCACTGGGGAACCGGCGCCTTGGATGAGATCACCTCGTCCTGGGCACACAGAGGGTTAATCAAGCACAAGTGAACAATATTGGTGAATAAGGGCCTGAGTTAGAGTTTGGCAGATGTGTTACACCTTCACAAGCATGACAGATATCTTGTTCGCCAAATTACGATACCATTATATCTTATGGGAATCATAACTCGGTGGACATGTTATCCGTGATGTTTGTGATGGAGTAACAAGCCCGCCAAACTCTGAATTAGGCCCTATAGCTAATCTAAATATTTTAGTGCACTCTCCAAGAACAATAATTTTCACAGTTTGCCTTACTCAGAACAAATCAGAAAATAGATTAATGAACATAGCCAGTTAGAAGATGGATATTCTCAAATTTCAAGTAATAATTTCTGAAATCCTTAATCAGATTTGCATTTGTTGCTGAAGATCACATTATAGGAAGCAAATAAAAATGACTGATCTCCTTGAAAAAAAATTAAATGAGAATAAATTAGCATGGAGAAATCTAACTCTCTGTGAGCAAAATGTATGATGTCTGCTAATACAATGAAATCTGCAATTACTATCTTGGTACACTAGATCATAACTTCATTCCTTCATGTGGAATTTATAACAATTTGCAAATGTTTTCAATTCCATCAGAACTATAGCGACAGAATGTAAAATGAAAGCATTTTAATTCAAACAGTACATCCTTTTTAAACCATTATAAGAATGCAACCAACATCAGGAAAAGCTTAGCCACAAGAATTAATACGTACACTGAAAGTAAAAGTTGTTTTTCTTCCATTGCTGTAGGACTCTTACCATGGGGATAAGACTGCTTGGTTTACGACAGCAGCACCACCATGTATGTGTGACTGAGTCAGTCCCACACTGAGTGGAAGCTAGAAAGTATATGTGAATTTTGGCAGCAAAAAAATTACTCTCTGACTCCTCAGCAAAGTTGGGTGGAACAGATCTTACCCCTTTTCTCTCATTTGCACAAACCTTACACATGTGAATGCAGACAAAGGAATGCAGGGTAAGTTTCAATGCATTTATTGGAAGAACTGCATTCTATGATAAAAGGCAAGAGCTGTGATTATTAGGAAGATGAAACATAACACAGTGATGATTGTGACCACTGGAGTAAAACACATGAGCAGTCCCAACATCCTAACATAATCATTAGTCTAAGAATTTCTACCTACACTTCTAGCAACTAATGTGACAGCACAGCAGTGTTAGTCCTTCTGCCCATACTAGTCTATGGAAGCAGCCCCTGACCCCCATATCTGGAAAGGCAAGGGTCTGCCTGTTCTGCTGGCAGTCCACTTCGTTGGCTGGAGTGACAAGGCCAACAACAGTGCAGCTGTCGATGAAGTGGCACACAATGTGAAATGGCTGGCTGGAATGTCCCCTCTACCCTTCTTCGGCCTGCGTGGTGTTTATATAACAAAATGTTTTATTTTCTGAGAACAGGCTTGACATGATAATATGTCTATGGTGAGAAGGTTGACTCCATAACTCTTGGGCGGCAATCCCAAGTAAATTGTTGTGTGCAGTCACACCCTTGAGCAAGGTACAGAGAAAAATGTTGTGCAAAGAAACTAACAACAATGCTATTGCAGAAAGGCAGCTGATTAGAATATAAAAACAACCTGCTGAAAAGCAAGCTGTGCTAAAATGTAATAAAATTAATAAATTACTAAAATGTATATAGAGGTAAAAGAGCACAGACAGCAGGCCTGGAGCTAAAAATAAAGTTGTCCAATCTAAGCACTAAAAATAACCCACAACACCCTCCCCATTGTTGCTACAATAGTATAGAGTCCAATACCTAAAAATTAACTATACTAAAATTAACCACTTAAAAGTGGTCAAAAATATACATAAAAGAGATAAAATGTCCAAGTTGGCAAGCAGACCAGGTTGTGATGTGTGTCCAAATTCAAAACAGGACAATTTAAGAATTTTAGAAAAAGCCAAAAGTCAAATTACCAGTAATCAAGATCTCACAGGTGTCCAAGTGTGTCAATGGAAAGGGAATCCCCACTGCGGCAAGCAATAAATTCACCAGCTCGTCAGATAAAAGGTGGAAGGAGCACATGTGATCTGCTGTTTCAGCCTCAGCTCCAATCGAAGGAGCAGCGTTCCGCACAGTGCTAGATATTCAATATCATGAGCCAGCAAATCATCAAAGGACAGCTCATAGAAGGCATTCAGCAACAACAGCAATCTCAATTGACAGTTCCAGCAATGAGCCCTCATATGGAACATTATCAGATGTAAGTTCAAAGAAGGTACATGTTGACGGGCAAGTCACGCTTGCATTGTGTGTTCGAAGGGGCACCACAAGCAACAGAAGATGGGCTTCATACAATTGAGAATGAGTCAAAATGACAGTGACCAGTTCCTGTGTATCTCTTCCAAGAGTGATTCTCCAAAGTGCTGCATCATGCATTCACAGCACAGGTAGGCTGGTGGTAGCTCTATCATGTCTTTTTAATGAGATGGAGCAGAAATGTAAATCATAAATCGCAGCAACAGGATAGTAACAATTAATGCCAATACAAAAACTTGAAAAAAGTGAGTGGATGGCTGAAGGTATTACTCCAAAGACGGTCTGGAAAGTGCTGACAAAACCAGAACCAACAGCCTTAAAATAGAGTACAATCCCAGCAGTGTTAGACACATTAACCAAGTGACTTATTAATTCACCAAAATGTTTAGAAAGGTTGGTATTAAAAGTGACTGTATCGCTGCTGACAACCTTGCCACTTGGAGGTCATAAGTCTCAATGGCTAATGTAAGAGCCATGTTTTTTTTGGAACAAAAGAGCCTTCAGTCTGCTCAGCTTGTCAAAATTTACATTATAAGTAGCAATGTGAGGCCACATATCTGCTATTTGTATCTAATGCATGGGGGAAAAAGTACATTACCACAACAAGTCACAATTTTAGAGGCTGAAATTACTTAAGAAATACCTTGCCTCATTTCACAGCAGCCGTGAGTGCGCACCATTAAGTAACTTCCAAACGAAAGTAACTGAAACACTGGGCGAATCAAAGGGACAGGAATACCCTTCAGTTAATAAGCCAAATTCACAATGGAAGCATTGTAAGCTTTGTGCAAGGACATCTGTTTCAAATCGTACAATGGCTTACAGAAGTCTTTCATTCACTACAGCTCAGAAAGACCTCTTTCTCAGTGTTGAAACATTTGTAATCAAAGGGTAGCTCCAACACCTCATAGATGTAACTGTCTCCCATCCTTTCGAATATGTCTACAGGAAATGCACAAAGTGAATTGGAATGTTGAAATGGGCAGATTAATCACTCTATGTATTAACCACGCTGACAACGATATTTCCAACAGAGTAAAATGTTTCTAACTTTTTGGTGTTATGGCATGATGTAACTAGCTTGTCTCTTAGCCATTATCTGCTGTTTCTGTGTCAAACTAAATGTGGCAAACAGCTCCTTTGAGTTAATGTGCTTCCAAGGCACATGGCCATTTTTAAGAAGTTGTAATGTCCAACTCAACTGCGTAATGGACCTAAGTTGACTCTGTCCATAATGTAAAAGTGACATATCATTATGAATAATGCCAATTGTAGAAAACACAATGTTGTTTAATGTGTAAATGCACTTGGAAAATGTGTTCATACCATTTTATATACAACGGGTATTGGTTTCTCCACATTTTCCATATCCATTTGCCTTAACTGGGCTGTGGCTTCTATTTGCGAAAGCTTTCATACTTCATTATGCATTGCATATAAGAAATGTTTTGAGTGTGGTTTTCTTGGAGCTATCAAGAAATCTTGTAAGTCCACATCTTCTGAAAGGAGACTAAGGTGTCCTTCTACAGTTGTTAATGTGGAAACTTTTAACCATTGTTGACAAAGTTTGCCCACACTGTATGCTGTCACAATACCAGAGTGTTGTGTGATGACGCAACAAGGGTCAGGTCTGTGCGTTCTAAAACCCTGTGTGGAGTTGCAAAAAAAACATGCATGACAACTATTTGTGTACACTAGGCCTGGGCAAAAAACTCCGCTCCACTGGCGAATTCAGCAGCTCTGTGTTCTGCAGAGAATGCAGAGTTATGAATAGGAGCTGCGCTCCGCAACAGAGCAGAGTTTTTCCCCCCGTTGGCGAGGGCGTGATGTCATTTTGCACAAGCAGGAAGCCAGACAATAGACTTTCGGTCACTCACGAGCACAAACAAGATTTTCTACCCACCTGCGATATTTAGCTCTGTGCCAGTGACTTCCGAAGTGTCTTTTGTGACGTAGGCGAGTACGAGTGAGCACTATCTACTGTGGCTGCAACTTGGTGAATATGAAGCAGCTAAAATCTCCTCAAAAAGATAACTTTGAGTACAAATTCTTCTCTATTGGACCGTTCATGTTGATTTTATTGAGCAAGGAGTACTTTCTTAATTTACTTTTAGCAGGCTCCTCTCATTGCTGTGTCCCTTCCTGGTCACTTTTCACTTAGATTTTGAGCTGGAAAGATTACTTTTCAGCCTCCTGGATGTAACACTGGATTTAAGGACTTTGTTGTATTTGAGATTTCACAAGTAAGTTAAAAAACACTTATATATGGGTGTTGCAAACTTGTTTCTTTGAGAGCGGGCATGCACCAGGATTTATCTGTACTTTTATTTTATTTTTTTAATTTATTGTGGTGGGTGGCCTGCATTTGGGGCCTAGTTATAGTTTTACTTGTCATTTTTCTTCTATAAAGGAAAAATGTTTTGCAGTTTACTATATTTTCTCCATGATTTTTTTTGTAAATTTGCTATATTCGTTTAATTCACTATGTAAATGTTAAGTGGCAAGTCTGCTTATGGAAAGCTCTTCCAGCTGTAGACCCAGTACTAGTCATGGGCGCATGATGAAATAACTGTTTGTGGTGTCTGTTGAACTGAACATGAATGGCAGTGGATTAAATATAACAAAATTTTGTTTGGCCGTGTTACACATTTCTTTCTTCAAACAGTGTTTGCTGAGGTAATATGATATATTTGATGTCTTTGTATGATGTGTGTTGTTGTTGTAAACGTTTTATCCCCTTTCATTTTCATTTTTGGAATTACTGACTTAATTATGTTTTCTTTTCCTGTACCAATGCCTCTTTGTCTGGCCATGAGAGTTTTTGTGATAGGTCACCATTTCTCTTTGTTCCTAATCTCATGTAGCCAGGGGCCCTTTTTTTTACTCAATTATAGTCCTAAACCTAAATATTTTTTTTGTTTTCTATTCATCCTGTTTGTTGTCTCACCATGTGGCTGGTGGCAATTCTGTGTAGGCAGCCAGGGTGCTTTTAAGCCTGCATGTGTTCTTCTTGACTGTGGTGGCCATGCCTCCTTGCTGGTTGTTGTTTGACCATGTGGCTGGCGTACATTTTGTATATTATGCTTGAGGTCTAGTTGGTCAATCCTTATTACTAAATGTACTGTATGAACTGATTTCTATATTTTAGTATATACTTTTCTTGTACTTTTCACCTGCACCAGTCCTTACCTTTCAAATCCCTTTGGTTTTTCATGTTAGTCCCCTTCCCCTAGTACATCAGAAATTGTATTACTTTTTAATTATTATTATTTTTTTTGTTAATTTGTCTCACAAACTATATTTTATTTAATATAATAATAATAATTATACTAATAATAATTAAACATTTTTTATTTTTTTTTATTTTTTTTACTTTTTCATGATTTTAGAATGTTGAAAACAAATTTCCATTTTCTATGTCTTTTTTTATTATTTAAATTTTTGTCTTTTTCTATATTTTTTTTTCCATTTTCCCATTAGCCCCATGTCTGCTATAAAGGTACAGCTGCACAACATTACATTATTCAGGGATTATTCCATTTGTCACCAGCACCTCCCTGAGTGCCACATGTCAACTTGATGAACATAAAGCTAACAGTTACATTCTGTAAGTTATAGTTGTTGCTCTTTCTTATCCTTTCTGAGTGTACATGATGATGAAAGTTAATGTTGGTGTGGTTTTATGAATAGATACACTGTATTATTTAATAATTATTTATAATTTAAGTAACCACTAAATGCTATTGTTTCTACTACTAATGCAACTGCAACAATGCAATGTTTCACTGACATCCTTCTTGCATGTTTGTTTCTAGGTACATGAAGAGAAAGAGTCATCCCCCACAGTGCTACCAGACTGAAGACCTGTGCACGACGTGACACATGACCACACTGACATCTCTTCAGCTTGTAAAGATAAGTGCTACTCCCAATTGACAGCTTCAAGATGGCCCCAAAGATAGGTGCTACCAAGAAAGCGTCCAATGATAAGAAGGAGCTTCTCACCACTGGTATGTTCTCCAGACCTCTTTTAGGCAAAAATGTGTACCTGCAGCACCAGCCTCTGGGTAGCAAGCTGGGAGCAGAACTCCTGCATTAGTGGCCCCACTTCAAACTAGTCCCAAGCCCATGTCTGGCACAGAGGCAGCCTCTCTAATCACAGCAACACCGATGAGTAGTGCCGTTGAATAGGACTCATCTCTTTCTTAAAGTAGCACCCAATCATTGCTGGAAACTCAGCATAGTAGACAACAACAGCCACAGCCAACAATTGCAGTTCCTCCCAAAGTAGGAGCACATCAGGATGTTGAGCTTCATAGTTAGGAAGTTGAAGAAGCCCCTCTTTCACAAGATCCACTGTCTTCCAGATCTCCGCCATCTTCTTCTTCAATCTCCCCTTTTGATGATCAAGACTCCACTTGGATGCCACCTCAGTCTGAGACACACCAGGGGAGGCAAAGAGTAAAAAGGAAGGTTCCTGAAAGTCAAGTCAGCAAATTACTGTCCACATGCAGAAAAATCTGCACTCATTTAAGCTATTCTTTTAAAGCCCCCAAGCTGTTGAGGATTATACAGCAAGATAATGGAATGCCAGTTAAAGCCCTCATACAGGAGGTTGTCAACATGTTGAAGTTCAAGTTATTACATGTTGCAACATCTGTTTGAGCAGTACTGACCAATTAATTAATATGTCAAAGGCACGATGATTGAGATGGGCCAATGGGCCTGGTTGATTGCCTGACAGAGATGCTGCTTCCTTTTGAAAGTTTCACACAGGAAGTCAGCTAGGAGGACTGTACCATGGGCCAAGCTATCCCATTGGTACATAAGCTGCAGAAACAGCTAAAGGAGGTGTCTGAAACGTACACAGGTGTGGATGAAAAAACAGATGCGTAGGAGTTGGCGGAGAGTTTAATCCTTCACTTATCTGTTAATACAAGGCTGCAAAGAGACATGGGGGGTCATTACAACCCTGGCGGACGGTGTTAAAGCGGCGGGAATACCGCAAACAGGCCGGCGGACAAAAAAAGGGAATCATGACCCTGGCGGATACCGCCAACAAAGACAGCCACTTTAACACTCCGACCGCCACAGCGGTACAGACAAGCAGTGCGGCGGTCACCGCCAACAGACAGGCGGAAGACAATGTACCGCCCACAGTATCACAACCCGCCAATTCGCCACCTTTTCCGGGGTGGATTCACCGTGGATAAAAACACGGCGGAAACAGCTTTTGCAATGGGAAAACGCTCACCTCTACACATCCCACGAGGAAGGAGGACTCCATGGAGCCGTAACTCCAAATCCTACCGGCCCTTGTATTCCTACTCATCTACGAAGACCAACACCTGCGCCGGCGACGACAACGGTGAGTACTGCACCTATGACATAGGGGAGGGGGGAGGCAAAAGTTAGGGGGGGGGAACACGCAACACCCCCACCCCCACTCCACCCTCGCATATTACAACACACACACCACTGCATACACAAAAATCACAGTAACAACCCACAACCCCCGAAAGAATGAAAACACAAAACTAAATCAGTCCAAACATTGTAATGTAGCAATATAAATGTCTCAAAAATATACAGATATGTTAGAAAATCATACAAAAGTATATACATTACGAGAAGTAGGGCAGATATGCACATATCAATGTCCGTGCACACTAGTCCAAAAATGCATGGGCGCGGCACACACAAGATACCTGTCCACAGACGGAGAGAACACTGCCGGGCATCAGATAGAAATACTACAGGCACCTCAGGGGGAAGGGAAGGGGGGAACCTCAGCCGGAGGAGTGCAAAGCCAGATCCACGACGGGGCTCCATGCCCATTGATGTATCCTGGGGAGTGCAAAGCCACAGTCTCTCAAGTCTCACAAGTGGGTGGCTTGCCCACTGTACCATCCTGGGGAGTGCAAAGCCACAGTCTCTCAAGTCTCACAAGCGGCTGGCTTGCCCACTGTACCATCCTGGGGGGTGCAAAGCCACAGTCTCTCAAGTCTCTACAGTGGCTGGCTTGCCCACTGTACCATCCTGGGGAGTGCAAAGCCACGGTCTCTCAAGTCTTTACAGTGGGTGGGTTGCCATGGCGGTGTCTGGACTGTTCAGCGGTGCTTTGCCATGGCGGTGTCTGGACTGTTCAGCGGTGCTTTGCCATGGCGGTGTCTGGACTGTTCAGCGGTGCTTTGCAATGGTGGTGTCTGGACTGTTCAGCAGTGCTTTGCCATGGCGGTGTCTGGACTGTTCAGTGGTGCTTTGCCATGGCGGTCTCTGGACTGGGCATTGGTGTGTGGCATGACGTTCTCTGGACTGGGCATTGGTGTGTGGCATGACGTCCTCTGGACTGGGCATTGGTGTGTAGCATGATGTTACCTCATTGCCCAGTGGGGCTGTGGCAGCCGGCGCCCTCCTGGGCACTGACTCCGGCCGTGGCAGTGGTCTCCTGACCAGTGACTATACTTGGGCCCTCCTGGGCACTGACTCTGGCGATGGTCTCCGGACCAGTGACGATACTTGGGCCCTCCTGGGCACTGACTCTGGCGGTGGTCTCCGGATCAGTGACGATACTTGGGCCCTCCTGGGCACTGACTCTGGCGGTGGTCTCCGGACCAGTTACGATGGTGCTGGCGGTGGCGTCCCGACCGCCGGGAAGGATGCCTCCCTTCTACGCCGTGATGCTCACACCAGGCTGTGCAGACTTCCTCTGGCCCTTCCCCACCTTTGGAGGAGTCACAGCTGCCTCTACAATCCCCCTGGAACCCCTGTGAGTTGTTTTGCCTCCAGAAGTCTTCACAGGGTCCCGTCGGCCACTTTCCAATTTCAGAGCCTTTACAGGGGGTGGGCTGCCAGTGCCTTGGCTCCGGGTCACACTGCCTGCCCTGGTGGCCGGTACACTCCACACACCTTGAACAGGCACCACTGGTATTGGAGGCTTTTTGGCTGAGGCGCTACGATGGGACTGATGAATTGGAGGGGGGGTGGGGGCAAAAAGGTCAATTTTGCAGAGGGACAGTTTCTGACGGACACTGGGAAGGGTAGTTGGAAGGGGTCTGGGAGTGGAGGAAGAGGAGGTGGTTGTAGGAGGTGTCACTTTAGGTGTTTTGGGTGCAGGTGCAGGTACTGGAGCCTGTCGTGAGGTGGATGGATGTTGGGGTGTGTGGTTGCCGGCGTTTGTGTACTTTGGGTGGGGGCGTCACAGACACACTGGGAGAGGACACAGGGGACGTGTAAATGGGAGTGAAGGTGGTGAATGCAGGTGAGCGGCTTGTGGTGCTGGGTGTCCTGGTGCGAGTCCTAGTGCCTGTAGATGTAGTGCATGCATGTGAGAGTGTAGACGACACTGGGAAGGAGGAGGCAGACGACGAGGAGGGGGACACAGTGGAGGCAGTGTGTGTTGGTGTGTCTGCATGTGGGTGATTCTTGTGGGCTGGGATACAGGGGATTGGGTCTGGGTGGAGGAGGTTGGAGGGGGGAGGCTAGACACAGGGACAATGGCTGCCATCAGTGCTGAGGCCAGAGATTGCAGGGTTCGCTGAAGGACAGCCTGACCAGAATGAATGCCCTCCAGGAATGCATTACCGTGTTGCAACTCTCTTTCTACACCCTGGATGGCATTCACAATGGTAGACTGCCCAACAGTGAGTGACCTGAGGAGATCAATGGCCTCCTCACTGAGGGCAGCAGGGGTGACTGGGGCAGGGCCTGAGGTGCCTGGGGCGGAGGTGATGCCCACCCTCCTGGGTGAGCGGGCACGTGGTGAATGCTGAGGGGCTGCTGGGAGGGCAGTGCTGGTAGGGGAGGTGGCAGCTGTACCTGTAGAAGTGGGGCGCACAGATGGTGCCGCCACCACATAGGAGCTCCCATCAGCGGACGAGTCCGTGTCGCTGTTTGGTGACCCGGTGGCCGACGTGAAGCTCCCCTCGCCCTCCGTCCCACTGGTGCATTCAGAGTCCGTGGTGTGGCCCTCCATGGCCATGTGGGATGCAGCTCCCTCGTGCTCTGGTGCCACTGTACCTCCGGCTGATGATGCTGATGCAGAAAAGAACAGGGAGAGCACAAAAAGGGGGGGGGGGAGATAGAAGAAGAACAGGTTGAGTGCATGGCATACCGCTACCGTTGGGGGACAATACAGACACAGCAGCCCTCTGCACTACGCCGTGCTCCTGGCCTCTGCAGGTGCAATTCCTGGGATGTGGCCTACATGGCTATGGTGGACATCTGCACACATGGATGTCACAGGGGCATCTATACCTGTACTTGGCACTATACTGCGGTGGGGTAGAGTGCCACATGGCCTGAATTACAGAGGGGCCTAGTCTACGTATTTCTGCCTCGCCTAGGTACACCCACAGGCCTCCTCCCCCACCCAGACCCCTCCAATGCGCGCAAAGTCCGCAGTATGAGAGTGTACTCACCCCCTTGTGTCTGCTGTGATGCCCTCAAGCGCTCATCCAACTCAGGGTAGGCCACCGCCAGGATCCGGAACATCAGGGGGGTCATGGTGCGACGGGCACCCCTCCCACGTTGGGAGGCCATCCCCAGCTGAGCCTCCGCTGTCTTCTTGCTGCAGCGGCGAATGTCCTCCCATCTCTTCCGGCAGTGGGTGCCCCATCTCTGGTGGGCCCCCAGGGTCCGGACGTCCTTGGTGATGGCACGCCAAATGTCCTTCTTCTGGTGAGCGCTGACCTACATGACATGCACAAGGGAAGAAGAGAACCCATTACCTACTGCACCGTAGATGTAAGTGTCCCCCCTCCCTTCCCTTGCCATTTGGCACATGCATTCATGTTCCCTGAATTCTGCACCCTTCCCTCTTACAACCAGCCCTCTCCACCCAGGCCTATCCCATACAACGTGCTCCCTGTGTACTTACCTGTTGGTCTGGAGGACCGTAGAGTTGCGTGTACTGGGGGAGGACCCCGTCTACTAGTTTCTCCAACTCCTGAGCAGTGAAGGCAGGGGCCCTTTCCCCAGACGCAGCAGCCATCGTCGCTTCCAGACCGAGGTCACAGCAGCACTTGCAGTGTAGGTCCTCTCCTGTCGAAGGTCAGATATCTAGTGATTGAACAGATAGAAAATGGCAGTGATGTCCGCGGCGGTGCGTATCATCACCGCCGGCGCACTTGTTCATTGGCTCCTGGGACCCATAGGGTCCGATGTTAACCAATCCAGCATTGCGCTGCGGTCTATGACCGCCTCCCGCGACGGTGTGCAACGCCAGCGCAGTTACCCCACAATCCCATTGTCCCAGTGTAGAGGTCAGGCATCCGCCATTTTAGGGGCCCACATGGCTTCATTTACTTCTGCGTCACACATAGCTAGGCCTACACTCAACACACATGCAGGAAGGGTTTTGTGTTTGGTGTCGTCTTCTGTGGAACTGTGGGTACATACCTTGCAAAAAACTTGACTCTGTGGTCGCTGTTGTCCTTCCTAGGTGCCGTCAGCTGTGACATTTGAGAAGATGGCGGAATCCTCCGGTGTACCGACCGCTGGTGGACCTGTTGACAATGGAGGAGCGACATGTAATCGTCACCTACCGGTTTGACTGTGCCACAATCCAGGAACTATGTACCCAGTTGGAGCCAGACCTGATGTCACCAATCCGCCATCCCACAGGAACCCCCCTGACGTGCAGGTGCTGTCAGTGCTCCATTTCCTTGCAAGTGGGTCTTTTCAGACAACAGTGGCCATGGCATCAGGGATGTCCCAGCCTATGTTTTCCAATGTGCTGTCCAGAGTGTTGGCTGCCCTGCTGAAACACGTAAGGAGATACATCATTTTCCCTGAGGTGGAGGATTTGCCTACTGTGAAAGGTGACTTCTATGCCCTTGGACATATCCCCAACGTCTTAGGTGCTATTGATGGGACCCATGTAGCTCTGGTCCCCCCCACAGGAATGAACAGGTGTACAGGAACAGGAAGAGTTATCATTCCATGAATGTACAGATGGTCTGTTTGGCAGACCAGTATATCTCCCAGGTTAATGCTATGTTCCCTGGCTCAGTGCATGACGCCTACATCCTGCGGAATAGCAGCATCTCTGATATGATGGGTCAACTCCAGAGGCACCGTGTGTGGCTATTAGGGGACTCTGGTTACCCCAACCTGTCCTGGCTATTGACAACCAGTGAGGAATCCCAGGACCAGGGCAAAGGAACGCTACAATGAGGCCCATGGGCGGATTAGGAGGGTGATCTAACGCACCTTCGGCCTCCTGAAGGCCAGGTTCAGGTAGTCATATACAGGTAGTTCCCTATTCTACTCACCGAAGAAGGTGTGCCAGATCATCATCGCCTGCTCGATGCTTCACAATCTTGCATTGCGACGCCAGATGCCTTTTCTGCAGGAGGATGGTCCAGATGACGGTGTTGTGGCAGCTGTGGAGCCTGTGGACAGTGATGAGGAGGAAGCTGAGGAAGAAGACAACGACAACATGGAGTCAGTCATACAGCAATATTTCCAGTGACACACAGGTGAGAACAATTTCATTTTTTCCCATTATATTCACTGTCACACGTCTTCCTCTATCCTGTGTGTAATTTAATGGCATTATTTGGTAACTGAGTTGTTCCTTTCCATTACGGTTTCACAGGTGTGGTTACCAACGTGTGTCATCTGCATGCATCCTTCAAGGACTTGTGATGTGTGACATAGGTATGTTGGCTTTACAAGTTGACATGCATTTTGACACTGTCATTGATAATGATATCAAATCATGGACTGACTCCAGATTGTTTTGTGGTTCAAGGGTGTTTATTGAAGTGCTCAAAAATGGAGGGGGTTGTAAAATGGTGAGGGGTGATGGTACAAGAATGTCCATGGCAGGGTCCTGTCTATTAGTCTCACAGGTACACTGCCCATCTGGGCATAGGAAGTGGAGCTGGGGCAGTTTAAGTATGGACAGGGTAACAAAGTGGGAGAGTGGGAGGACAATCAGGGTGGTCTCATTTCTTGGCGGGGGTCTTGCCATCGTGCTCTGTTCTGTTCCTGGATCTCAGGGCCCGCTTGCGTGGTGGTTGTCTGTCTGCAGGGGGTGGGGTGCTGGTGTGGTGGTCCTGTGGCAGGGCATCCTGTCCACTAGTGCCGGCAGAGGTGGTGGGCAGTTCATCGTCCTGGCTAGTGTCAGGGGCCCCTTGGAGTGCCACAGTGTCCCTCAAGGTCTGTTGTATGTCCTTCAGCACTCCTACGATGGTGCCCAAGGCGGAGCTGATGGTCCTGAGCTCCTCCCTGAAGCCCAAATACTGCTCCTCCTGCAGGCGCTGGGTCTCCTGAATCTTGACCAGGACCGTCGCCATCGTCTCCTGGGAGTGGTGGTATGCTCCCATGATGGAGGAGAGGGCCTCGTGGAGAGTGGGTTCCCTTGGCCTGTCCGCCCCCTGTCGCACAGCAGCCCTCCCAGTTCCCCTGTGTTCCTGTGCCTCCGTCCCCTGGAACGTGTGCCCACTACCACTGCCCCCAGGTCCCTGTTGTTGTTGGGGTGGTGGGTTTTCCTGGGTTCCCTGTGTTGGTGGACACACCGCTGATTGACCTGTCCTGGGTACGGAGGTTTGGGCCCGCTGGGTGGGTGCTGTGCTGGTGTTCCCAGAGGGTGGAAGGTCAGTGTTGGGCTGTGCCTGTGCAAGGGGAACCGACTGTACCGAGGCCCACGATGGTCCGGGCTGGTCATCAGGATTCAGTAGGGCAGAGCTGCACTTGTCACTGTGGGCCTCTTCTGTGGGTGGAGTGGAGTTGTCTGGACCCTCAGGGGTGGTGACGGTCCTTTGTGATCCTGCAGGGGCATAAGGGCATGATTATTGCATGTGTGTGTGTCATGGTGTGCAATTGGTGGCTCACAGTGTACCCCAGTGCAAGCATTCCTGTGTGTGGGTGTGTGTGATAATGGTTAGGGGTTGCTATGGGTATGTGCAGTGGGCATGCTTTAGTGATGGGTGTCCATGCTTTGTTTTGTCATGCAGGGCTTGGTGTTGGGATGTGTGGTTTGTGTTATGAGTACATTAGTGAGGAGTTGGAGTGATAGGGGAGGGGGTGAGGGTGAGGGTGTGGGATGGCATGCAGGTAGGGTGGGGAATATGAAAGTTAAGAATTGACTTACCAGTGTCCATTCCTCCACCAACTCCACCGAGGCCCTCTGGATGCATGCTGGTCAAGACTTGCTCCTCCCATGTTGTTATTTGTAGGGGAGGAGGTGGGGGTCCGCCGCCAGTCCGCTGAACCGCGATGTTGTGCCTGGAGACCGTTGAACGCACCTTCCCCAGTAGGTCGTTCCACCTCTTCCTGATGTCCTCCCGATTTCTTGGATGCTGTCCCACTGCGTTGACCCTGTCGACTATTCTTCGCCATAGCTCCATCTTCCTGGCTATGGATGTGTGCTGCACCTGTGAGCCAAATAGCTGTGGCTCTACCCGTAGGATTTCCTCCACCATGACCCGGAGCTCCTCCTCGGAAAAGCGGGGGTGTCTTTGGCGTGACATGGGGTGGTGTGGGTGATGTGTGGGGTGGAGTGTGTGGTGATAAGTGTGGTGATATGTAGTGGTGTGTGGTGTTTTGTGCGTGGAAGTTGTGTGGGTGATGGTGTTGTGTGCCTGTGGATGCTGTTATTCTTGCTGGTGCTCTCTCTCTGTGCTTGTTTCAGATTTTCTGGTCGTAGGGGTTTGTGGGTGATGTGGGTGTTCGTTTTATATTGTATTGGGTGTGTGGGAGTGGTGTTTGTATGTGTATCTGGTGTTTGTATTTTGAATTGTCCAATGTGGCGGTGTTTTAGAGATGTGTGTGTATTTTGAGCGCGGCGGTGTGTACCGCCAATGGAATACCGCGGTTGAAAGACCGCCGCGTGGATTCGTGGGTCGTAATAGCATGGGCGTGTTTCTGTTGGCATGGAGGTGGAGGTTTCGTTTTTGCCAGTTTAACACTGACCTTTGGTGTGGCGGACTTGTGTGGGTGTCTGAATTTCGTCGGATTCCGAGATGTGTGTCATAATAGCTGTGGCGGAATTCCGCGGCGACGGCGGTGTGTTGGCAGTGTTCTGCACGCCGGTAAGCGGCTTTTACTGCCAATGTTGTAATGACCCCCATTGTGTCATCCAAAAATTACATCCGTGCCATAATATTTGACACACGGTGCAAGCATTTACCAGCAACTTTCATTCCTTTTTCAGTCGTGGATGTTTCAACCTACAAGATGTGGATTAGTGAGCAAGCCAGCGCTCCAGAAAAAGAGGAGCTGGAAATTAGAGGCCTACTCAGGTGAAGAAGTTGTGGGGTGCAGCCTATAACTTTCATGGTGCCTTCAGACAGTGCTGTTAGCTCACAGCAGCCAAACCTAACACCAGCAACAACAAAAGGAACAGGCGCACGAGCCCAAAAATCTGCATTTGATGGATTTCTAAAGGCAGGGCTTAAGTCCATTGCAGAGGCAAAGACAGAAGAGGTCGAGCAAGGTAGAGTACCAATGACTATTGAGAGGATGGCCCAGCCTACCTGAATGATCCAACAGAGGTCTTTCTGGATCAAAACACTTTGGTATATTGGTATGGAAAGAGAGGCCAATGGCCAGTGATCAGCAGGCTTTCAATAAAGTATCTTTCTTGCCCTGTCTGTAGCCAGTTTGTCTGCTGAGCGTGTGTTCAGTGCACCTGGAACAGTTGTCACAGTGAGAACGACCAGTCTTCCATCCCAAAACATTAAGAGATTAAACAAGATCAAAATGAATTAGTACTTTTGGCCCCCGAATCACAGCATACCTGAAGTACAATAGGAGGTGGATGAGGGTGATAGGACAGACTCAGGTCATGGTAGTGTGTTAGCTGACCAACTTCTGGGTGAACCACCTGAGTTTGAGTACTGAGTAGACCTGGGCCACCATAGAGCTTTCTTCTTTCTTCTATTGACAAACTGCTTTGAGAAAAAAAGGATATAGCTAGCTGGGAGAACATTATCATTTTATACAGTTTGTTTCTATCTCAATGACTGTTGGACTTTTGCTTATGCAGGGTCATCCCCAGTCTTTTTTGCCTCCTGCCTCCTATTTTTTTCGGACCTGTTGCTGTTGGCTTTTCAACTCTGAGCACTTTACCACTGCTAACCAGTGCTAAAGTGCATATGCTCTCCTGTTTAAATTGTATGTAAGTGGTTTATCCATGATTGGCATATTTGATTTACTAGTAAGTCCCTAGTAAGGTGCACTAGAGGTGCCAGGGCCTGTAAATCAAATGCTACTAGTGGGCCTGCAGCACTGGTTGTGCCACCCACATAAGTAGCTCTGTAATCATGTCTCAGACCTGCCACTGCAGTGTCTGTATGTGTATTTTTACACTGTAAATTCGACTTGGCAAGTGTACCCACTTGCCAGGTCTAAACCTTCCCTTTCCTTACATGTAAGGCACCCCTAAGGTAGGCCCTAGGTAGCCCCAAGGGCAGGGTGCAGTGTATGGATAAGGTAGGACATATAGTAATGTGGTTTATATGTCCTAACAGTGAAATACTGCCAATTTCGTTTTCACTGTTGCAAGGTCTGTCTCTCTCATAGGATAATATGGGGGCTACCTTTAAATATGATTAAAGTGTAGATTCCCCTAGAGAGTAGATGGACATGTGGAGTTTGGGATCCCTGAACTCACAATTTAAAAATACATCTTTTAGTAAAGTTGATTTTGAGATTGTGAGTTTGGAAATGCCACTTTTAGAAAGTGAGCATTTTCTTGCTTAAACCATTCTGTGACTCTGCCTTGTTTGTGGATTCCCTGTCTGGGTCAGTTTGACAGTTGGGTTGTTTTTCACCTCACACCAGACAGTGACACAAAGGGAGCTGGGGTGTAATCTGCATTTCCTGATTAGCCATCTCTGCTAGGAGGGAGGGGTGGAGTGGTCACTCTCATCTGAAAGGACTGTGCCTGCCTCTGACAATGCTGTCTCCAACCCCCTGGTGTGTGTCTGAGGCCTTGCCTGGGCAAGGCAGGATTTCACAAGAAGGTGTGAGTCCCCTTTGAAGGAAGGTGACTTCAAAGACTAAAATGGGTATAAGAAGGGCACCCAAACTTACAAACTTTAGAAACACTTCTGGAACCAAGAGGAACCTCTGCCTGGAGAAGAGCTGATAGCTGAGGAAAACGTGCTGCCCTGCCTGTGACTGTGCTTTGTGGAGCTTTCCTGCAGTGCTGCTTCTGCCAGAGTAAGAGGGCAAAGACTGGACTTTGTGTGCCTTCCATCTTGAAGAAGAAATCTCCAAGGGCTTGATGTAGAGCTTGCCTCCTGTTGTTGAAGTCTCAGGGATAGCAAAGACTTCTTCCTGCCAGCACCTGGAGTCTCTGGAGAGACCCCTACTCTGCTCTGTGGTGCCCTTCCAGTTCCTGGGACCCTGAAAGGAGAGGCTGGCAGCCTAAGGACAAAAATACACGCACCGAGCGCCGTGCGGAGAAAAGATCGACGCGAATCCGATCGCGGCTGAGAAAACGACGCGACGCCGGTTCCGCAGTTGAGAAACGACGCCGCAGGAAACGCGACCGAAAAACCGACGCCCGGAGCAGGAGAAACGACGCGCAGCATCGCTGACGGAGGCTGAGAGATCGCACCCTGCGCCGCGGGACTTTCGGATCGTCGTGTGGCTGACTTTTTCAACACGCACCGCCGTGCCGAGTGGTTTTCGACGCACACAGCCGTGCAGGGTTACTTTCGACGCACACCGCCCGTGCGGGGTTATTTTTGACGCAAACCAGGTACATTTACACGCTAGCAGCGCTAGTGTGTTGTTACAACTACCTAAAGACTCTTTTTATTTTTAAACCTTTAAAAAATCATAACTTGACTTGTGTATGTTGGATTTTTGTCGTTTTGGTCTTGTTTTGTCTAGATAAATATTTCCTATTTTTCTAAACTGGTGTTGTGTCATTTTGTAGTGTTTTCATTAAGTTACTGTGTGTGTTGGTACAAATACTTTACGCCCAGCACTCTGAGGTTAAGCCTACTGCTCTGCCAAGCTACCAAGGGGGTAAGCAGGGGTTAGCTGAGGGTGATTCTCTTTTATCCTAACTAGAGTGAGGGTCCTTGCTTGAACAGGGGGTAACCTGACTGTCAACCAGAGACCCCATTTCTAACATTGGTGACCAGCGGTCGGGATTGGACTTGTATTTGTACTTGACATACAGTAATTAAGTGTACACTACTGTTTTGATCTCAGACCACTACGTGACCACATACTACTTGTTTGGTGATCTTTTGATTTTTCTCTTAAGGACTCTTTTTATTCTACTTCCATGATTTTGCTGATCCCTTGACTGATTCTTTTTACTTCATTGGGAAATTATTTTTTTCTGCCTTTTGGAACTTTGCACTTGTGACCATCATGTCTCAATCTGGAGATGCAACAGCTGGAGCTGTGTTTGAAATGGAGAAACTGAAGGAGTACTCAGTTGCTCAATTGAAACAGTTCCTTAAAGATCTTGACTGTCCCACTGAGAGCTCCACCAGGGAGGGGGAGCTGCAACAGGCACAGAGGGCCTGGGTGACAATCAAGAAGGCTGGAAGGCACACAGAGGAGGAGAATATGGGGGGGGAAGTGCAGAGGATACACAGTGGTGTAGTGGAGGAACCTGTTACGCCTGGGGGGAGGGTCCCCAGGAGGGATGGCAGGGTGTCACCCAAGGGTCTGACTCCTGAAGAGTTACAGGACAGACAGGCAGAGATGGAGTACCAATGGGAGCTGAAAAAGCTCGATTGGGAGTTGGAAGAAAGGAGGAGGAACTTAGAGATTAAAAAAATGATTTATGCTTACGAGCTTAAATTGAAAGAGCTGGAAGTCATGAGGGCTGAGTCCAGCTGGAATGGTGGCAGCAACAATTGTATATCCAGTGATACTGCAGAAGTGCACATGCCCAGAGAGGTGGTGCCCTACTTGAAGGAGGGAGTTAACACACGCCAGGAGGTTCAGGGGTATGAGGTAGCTCCAGTGATGCACAGGGTCCCTGAGGTGGATTGGGGAACTGGCATGGGGAGTCATATTCCTACTGGTGGGAGGGACACTCTACTGACTCTAGTTGAGAGTGACAGGGAGAGGGATTCCCCCCAGGTAGAAGTCCTGGTTATGGAGTGTGAAGACATCCCAGAAGAGTGTGGGTTGAGTGTCAGGGACAGTCAGGTACTGTCTCACCAGTCTCAGGAGGGTGATGTGGGGTGCTTTGTCAAAGCAGAGTCACTGGATGGTTGGGTGAAGGGTACTTTGGTTAATTCATGTGAGGGGCTGAGTGATGTAATTGCTGGAGAGCATATGTCTAGTCCTTATTTTCCAGAGCTATGCCAACACCAGGTGGAGTGTGAGTTCTCTGACCCCAGGGAGCTTACAATGGAGGCAGACTTCTGGGTGAGTACCAGAGAGTCTGAAGAGGCATTTGGGGGTGCTCCTGAGAGGAGTGGTCTAGGTAGTTCCCAACCAGGTGAGGTAGGGAAGGATTGTAGTGTCCCAGGTAGGTCCCAGTGTAGTGGGATGGGTGAGGGACCCCATGTCCAGTCTCAGAGGAGAGGGAATGGGGATGGGTTGAGGCCCAAGGTGCCCGAGATCCGGTCCCAGGTCCTGGAGGGTTCCCTGCGGGAACACCAGGAGGGGAGCCTAGCCTGTACCATAGGGCCATCTGTTGAGAGAGACCCCACAGTGTCAGGAGGACTTGGGGGGGCGGCTGTAGCCAGCATCCCACCAGTTCTGGTGTCTGGCAGTACCACTCCTAGTGAGGGGGTGCAGAAGTCCAGACAGAGGGTTGAGAGGGGGTTGCGGACCCCAGTGGAGAACCTGGAGGGTCAGGGGTCAGCTCTGAGAGCAGAGCCCCCCATGAATGACCTTGGTGAGACCATTTCTGGGCTGGGGGGAATCCAGACTCTGTCAGATGGGCAGAGGTCAGGAGACCTGCACCAGCCAGACTCTTGTGTGGCCCTTCGGGACAGTGTGTCCCTTGAGGGGGGTATGTGTGCCCCCCTGGAAGTCCTGGTGTGCCAGGCAATGGTTCAACCGCAGGGTGGTGACTCTGGGTTGAATAATCAGGTTCAGGGGGTAAACTCTGACCTGATGGGGGGTAAGTGTGCTCCCAAGGAAGTCCTGGTGTGCCAGGCAGTGGTTCAACCGCAGGGTGGTGACCCTGGGTTGGATGACCAGGTTCAGAGGGTAAACTCTGACCTGGTGGGGGGTAGGTATGCCCCCCAGGAAGCCCTGGTTTGCCAGGCAGTGATCCAGTCTGTGGGTACAGACCCTGGATTGGGAGGCCAGGTTAAGGGTGTCCCCCCTGACCTGGAGGAAGGGGCTACTGCTAACAGTGCCCCTACCATGTTGTCTTCTGGGGGGGCCACTCCGAGTTGGGTGGTTCAGGACCCCAGAAGAGAGGGCAGGGGGAGGGAAGCCTCACCCCTGGCCCTGGTCCAACCTGAAGGTACAGACCCCAGGTTGGAGGATCAGTTGCAGGTTAACATCCCTGCACTGGTGGAAGAATTGTGCAGGACTGCTTCTACAAGCACCCTGACAGTTTTTGACTCTGGGGGTGCCGCTTCTGCAGGGAGGTTACAGAGCCCCAGAGGGGAGGACCAGGGTCAGGTTGTCATCCCTGACCTGGTGGAAGAGAGAGTGGTCAAAGGGTGCCAGGCACCTGGGGCTACCACCCCCCACTCTCCACAGTCACAGCGGTTAGAGAGGCCTGAGGTCGGGCTCTCATCCCTGACAGTTGTCTGGGGCCACTGTGGCTTGCTGTCCTGGTGGACAGAGTTGCCCCTGGGGGGGGGAGGACGAGAGTCACACCCCGGGGGTGGAGTGGGCAACACCACTGTGTTGGCCCTGGTGGTACTATCTGCCCATTGCAATACACCTGTGAGCAAAGTAAAGTTAGGTGTTGCACAGATGGTGTCTGTAGATGTGGAGAAGGGTTCCCCATGGGTTAGCTTAGTGGGCCCTGAGAGTATGGACAGAGGGATCCAACTGGAGTCAGGAAGGCGTAGAACTGGAACATGCCCCTGCTGTTGTGGGCCTGGGTCCCTGTTCTATCGCCCCAATCAGGGAAGTACATCAAGGTATTGATTGTGCTCCCCTGGCTTTAGGCTGGTAGGGGGTCGTGTTGGACTTTTGCTTATGCAGGGTCATCCCCAGTCTTTTTTGCCTCCTGCCTCCTATTTTTTTCGGACCTGTTGCTGTTGGCTTTTCAACTCTGAGCACTTTACCACTGCTAACCAGTGCTAAAGTGCATATGCTCTCCTGTTTAAATTGTATGTAAGTGGTTTATCCATGATTGGCATATTTGATTTACTAGTAAGTCCCTAGTAAGGTGCACTAGAGGTGCCAGGGCCTGTAAATCAAATGCTACTAGTGGGCCTGCAGCACTGGTTGTGCCACCCACATAAGTAGCTCTGTAATCATGTCTCAGACCTGCCACTGCAGTGTCTGTATGTGTATTTTTACACTGTAAATTCGACTTGGCAAGTGTACCCACTTGCCAGGTCTAAACCTTCCCTTTCCTTACATGTAAGGCACCCCTAAGGTAGGCCCTAGGTAGCCCCAAGGGCAGGGTGCAGTGTATGGATAAGGTAGGACATATAGTAATGTGGTTTATATGTCCTAACAGTGAAATACTGCCAATTTCGTTTTCACTGTTGCAAGGTCTGTCTCTCTCATAGGATAATATGGGGGCTACCTTTAAATATGATTAAAGTGTAGATTCCCCTAGAGAGTAGATGGACATGTGGAGTTTGGGATCCCTGAACTCACAATTTAAAAATACATCTTTTAGTAAAGTTGATTTTGAGATTGTGAGTTTGGAAATGCCACTTTTAGAAAGTGAGCATTTTCTTGCTTAAACCATTCTGTGACTCTGCCTTGTTTGTGGATTCCCTGTCTGGGTCAGTTTGACAGTTGGGTTGTTTTTCACCTCACACCAGACAGTGACACAAAGGGAGCTGGGGTGTAATCTGCATTTCCTGATTAGCCATCTCTGCTAGGAGGGAGGGGTGGAGTGGTCACTCTCATCTGAAAGGACTGTGCCTGCCTCTGACAATGCTGTCTCCAACCCCCTGGTGTGTGTCTGAGGCCTTGCCTGGGCAAGGCAGGATTTCACAAGAAGGTGTGAGTCCCCTTTGAAGGAAGGTGACTTCAAAGACTAAAATGGGTATAAGAAGGGCACCCAAACTTACAAACTTTAGAAACACTTCTGGAACCAAGAGGAACCTCTGCCTGGAGAAGAGCTGATAGCTGAGGAAAACGTGCTGCCCTGCCTGTGACTGTGCTTTGTGGAGCTTTCCTGCAGTGCTGCTTCTGCCAGAGTAAGAGGGCAAAGACTGGACTTTGTGTGCCTTCCATCTTGAAGAAGAAATCTCCAAGGGCTTGATGTAGAGCTTGCCTCCTGTTGTTGAAGTCTCAGGGATAGCAAAGACTTCTTCCTGCCAGCACCTGGAGTCTCTGGAGAGACCCCTACTCTGCTCTGTGGTGCCCTTCCAGTTCCTGGGACCCTGAAAGGAGAGGCTGGCAGCCTAAGGACAAAAATACACGCACCGAGCGCCGTGCGGAGAAAAGATCGACGCGAATCCGATCGCGGCTGAGAAAACGACGCGACGCCGGTTCCGCAGTTGAGAAACGACGCCGCAGGAAACGCGACCGAAAAACCGACGCCCGGAGCAGGAGAAACGACGCGCAGCATCGCTGACGGAGGCTGAGAGATCGCACCCTGCGCCGCGGGACTTTCGGATCGTCGTGTGGCTGACTTTTTCAACACGCACCGCCGTGCCGAGTGGTTTTCGACGCACACAGCCGTGCAGGGTTACTTTCGACGCACACCGCCCGTGCGGGGTTATTTTTGACGCAAACCAGGTACATTTACACGCTAGCAGCGCTAGTGTGTTGTTACAACTACCTAAAGACTCTTTTTATTTTTAAACCTTTAAAAAATCATAACTTGACTTGTGTATGTTGGATTTTTGTCGTTTTGGTCTTGTTTTGTCTAGATAAATATTTCCTATTTTTCTAAACTGGTGTTGTGTCATTTTGTAGTGTTTTCATTAAGTTACTGTGTGTGTTGGTACAAATACTTTACGCCCAGCACTCTGAGGTTAAGCCTACTGCTCTGCCAAGCTACCAAGGGGGTAAGCAGGGGTTAGCTGAGGGTGATTCTCTTTTATCCTAACTAGAGTGAGGGTCCTTGCTTGAACAGGGGGTAACCTGACTGTCAACCAGAGACCCCATTTCTAACAATGACTAATCAACCACAACTGTTTTAGGCACACGTGTGGCCAGTTGGAGTTGAACCAGTGTGCAGTAAAGAAACCCCCACCCGCAAAATCACTTAAAGGAGAATTAAGAGACAATGCCTGACTACTTCCTATGCCTAGCCTTCCTTTTTCCCCCTAGTGGGACTGCCCCAGATATTTGACTTACAAAATACTGGCCAATGTGTGTTTTGTTTTGTAAAACAGGATCCGCTATGTACCACCATGCTTGATTGGAACAGTTAAGTAATTCTATATGCCCCAACGAGTGAAATGAGGGATTTGCGTTTCCATGTTGACAAAGTTCATGTGACTCATGTCTAGTGGTGGCAGATAGTTAGAGTGGGAGTTTATTGATTATGTTTGTGTTGTGATTGATTTACAATGTTGGTGGCCTAATAATGGGTGATCGTTTGTTTCCTTCCCCTTTGACACTGAGCGAGATTTGTTTGCCAGTGGTTTCACACTGTTTTGTTTTCTGGTGCTTTGTTTTCTGGTTCACATTTGTCAAAGTCCGACCAGTCCATTTACCTAAAAACCACAAATCTAGTCTCCACACAAAAACTACTCAATGTTTCTCTTTTTGTTAAACACAGGTATGCACTACAGGTCCCTCAATCTCAATTGGGTCGGGAGACTGTAACTTCCAGGAGTAGTTGGTGTGGAGTTGGACATAACCTTCAATCAGAGTCTGGAGGATGATGAAAGGACTCAGAGCATGAATTTACAACTTAAACAACTGCCAGAAGGAGAAAGTTATCAACTTCATAGAAATCAACATGGGTGATGATGAGTCTTAGAGGCCTACTCCAATCTGTGGACTGGTGGTAAGAGGTGTGTTGATTACTTGATTTGGGAAATGCAATGCTGCTGCGTGTGTGTGCTGGCTGGCTTAAATGTGAATCCATGTGGTTTAATGGGAGGCTGTTGTTGTAGATAACTGGAGGAGACAGACATGTGATGTATGATGATGTCCCATTATGCATATGCTCTAAGCTAAATGTTATGATGATCATGACAGTTGTGAGTTTGATTATCCCAGTACATGCAGACCCTTGTCTGTGATTGTTGGTTGTCGTAATAACTCCGGTTTAATTGATAGCACATCAGTCATAAAATGAATGATTGCAAAGTACTTTGCTCTTGCTCTGCCACCTCTGAATCTTCTTGGTACACTACTTGTCATGAAGCTTCCCTTCCATTCTATCTTTCTTGATTCCACAATATCATGATAATCATTTCTGTTTACAATTTGCAGGCATTCTCTTCTCCTGCATCATACCACTCATACCACCTTATCGGACCGCTTCAGGCAGGCATGCAAGAAGATTGATGGGCCAATATAAGAACAATGCAGATGCACCACCCAAGTTGGCAATAGAGACTAGTATAATTTTTCTTTCAATAACCCTTTTTTAGAACTGTGTTAGCTTCATCCCAACATTAATCATATTTACTATTTTGCAAATGTAGGTGAAAGAACATTTTTAGATATAGAAGAACTTTGGGCTCTGTAGGGCTGACGGAATGTAAAGTCAACTGTGTCATGCATACTCATTTATTTTTTCTATTCCTCCCTCAACAGGCTGCTGATCATTGCCCAGATGAATATTGTGTGTGTGTGGTGTTTGTCTTTTTGTCACACCTTTCTCTAAATCGCCTTCCCATCCATTCATCAAATCCCTAACCCTCTTCCCCAGGCTGTGTGATTTATTGGGGTGTTATTTAATCATTCACACCATTGATTAATCACACACTTGGTGGGGTGGATGTGGTCAGAGCAACAGCAGCTAATGTGCAGAATCTTCATTTGAGTTCACCTAGGCAGAGTGGGACCTTGCTTCTGATGCCTTCCCTGTTAGTATGCTAGCATGCTACTACTACACCACCATGGCCCCTTGAGAAACCATGCTGCCTTCGCTTCATCTATTCAGGTAAGAGAACTATGGAGCATTGTTGTACTTTTAGTTTAGGCACTATATTAGCCTATGGCAAATCTCCCCCCTAACTCCTTAGAGGCCAAATCTATTTGCAGAATGCAGTGCAGAGACTAGAAGAGTAGTAGTACAAGGGCACCTAACCCAATAATTAATTTTTATACACTGTCAGCAGATTTTAAAATATGGTGCGCTAAAATGAATACACTAACAGCAGATTAAAAACACGCTGCGCTAAAAGGCAGCAGTGTGAAGTAAAATACACCAAAAAAGATTCTAGGCATAAATAACTACAAATAAATATCTATTAACCCTATCCCTAACAACACAAATAGAAATTCACCTATTCCACCACCATCTGGCCAACCCCTATCCCCAAAAAGATCTGCCTTCCCCAACCAATGCTCAAAAAAATGTAAGTCCAATTGTCCATGAAAAAAAGAAAAAAAAATCAATAGTCACAGTCCCAAAAACCCATTTCCACTCTCTTAGCCCACAACAAGTGCCATCCACCAGGATAAAAAGGGCAGAAGAAGGCACTAACAGTGGGCCAGGTGGGCCAGGAGTAGTTTGAGGAGCCCCTTCATGCATACCTACCCTTCTTCCATTTGAGCCCGCCCTCTAAGGAGGCAGCATTGGAAAGCGGTGTCTGGGGGGCAAGATTGATGGTATGGTGGCGGTTGGCTTCAGGGAAATGGATGGGGTCCTGAGCAATGGCAGAGGCTGCTGCTGCCACCTCCTCTTCCTTCTCCTTGAGGACCACCAGCTGCCGATATTCTGCCCTAAGGCCTCGAGTTTCTGCTGTCGCAACTGGGATGCTAATTCCTGCCGTGATGGTAGACCAGCAGGAATAGCTCTATCAAGAAAGAAAAAAGAGAAATTGTAAACAATGCTCTGAGCAAAGCACTTGTTTAAAATCATGTAGTGGCACAGCAGCAGTACATTTGCTGGTCACCTCAGGCCATTTGATTTTGAGGTGACAGCCAATATGCGCTATGGAGTACAAGTATTCTTCTCTCTCCTGTTGTGCTAAATTAATAGAGGCATGCTAGCTCAGCTGGCACCCTAGTCATACTTGTTACTGTCTGCAGCTGGGGCAGCTGTATTAGAAAATTATCTTATTGCAATGGCCCTCCTCTTCTCCTAAATAACTGCCTCTCAATTGTACCCAGACTACAAGGCAGATGAATACTAAGAATGATACACGCTACATACTATAATAAAATCAATCATGCATATATGTATATATATATATATATACACACACACACACATATATGTATATATATATATATATATATATATTGCATTTGGCGCATTCGTGACAGACTATCCCATCCACGAAAGTCAATGCACTTACTTAGTCCCACTTTACTCTCTGTCCTCATCACCCTCCTCCAACGCACTTTGTAATAATAATTTTTTTCCAAAAAATACATTTGCTTCGCAGTGAGCAAAGGAATCTTAGCTTACTCGACTGCAGGGTTAGGTAGAGGGGATTAGGCTGGGTAGGTAGAGTATTTACTGATCAATTCATCATCATGTGCCTAAGGTTTGGCTAGTAGTGTGAGTCACTGTGGTTGGCAAATGTTGAAATAGAAAAATGTGAACAGAAGTAAATCTGTTATGGAAGCTATAATGAATGATATTTATATATCACTTGTCTAGAAAAATGTGGCGCAAGGAAAGAATGGATTTTTCAAATTATTCCATTATATGAACGAGAGCTGTCAGAGACTTAATATACTGTTGCACATGTCATGCAAACTGGAACTGGCTTAACTGATTTAACAGAAAGGATTTTGTTGAAAAGGTGCACAGCAAAGATCAAAATCTTGAATATACCTTAATCTTGAATATAATCTTGAATATAACTTAATATTATGGCATGTCAACGAGGGACCCATGAATAGTGGTGCAGTTACATTGATGATATCTTTGTAATATGGAAGGGAGATGAAAAAACAGCTAGGGAATTTGTAACGTTATTGAATTTGAATGAGTTTAACATACAGCTAAGTGCACAGTACAGTAAGACTGCTATTCAATTCTTAGATGTGGAAGTGAGTATTGATAATGATCCTGTGGCAACCAAACTATATAGAAAAGCGACAGCTGGGAACAGCCTGTTAAATGCAAGCAGTGCTCACCCTTCCAGTCTTATCAGGAGCATCCCGTACGGGGAATTGTTACGTGCTAAAAGAATCTGCAGCACTAAGGAGAGTTACCAACAAGAGCGCAGTGTGATGTGTCAAAGACTCTTAGAAAGAGGGTACAGTGACAGGATGACCAGGACAGCAGCTGATAAGGTGGATCTTAAAGACAGATCAGATCTTTTGTATTCCCCAAATACAAGAAAGGACGATCAGCAACAAATAAGATTCATTACCACCTACTCGAATCAAGCTTTCCAGCTAAGACAAATTTTGAGGAAAAGCTGGCACATCCTGCAAACAGACTCCCATTTAAGGAGTGTAGTGCATGATCTGCCCTCTATTACATTTCGTAAAGGTAGATCCATACGTGATGATTTAAGCCACAATATGATAATGAGTTCTGACATCACGAAACAGACTGGGGTCCCCATTCAGGGATTTTATTGTTGTCAACGATGTAAAGCTTGCAGATACAGTGGTAGCTGTACGGATGTCACGTGGGGTGACGGCCAAAATAAACATCGAATTACAAGACTTTTTAATTGTAATACTGAATACTGTGTGTACTGTTTGAGATGCCCTTGTGACAGGATATATGTGGGTAGTACTATCCACAAAGCTTAAAAAAGAGTCCTTGAACATATGAGAGCCATCCATAACAATGATTGCAATTACCCGGTAGCGAGACATTTTCAAGAGGTACATCAAGGAAATGATAAACTATTGAGCTATTTGGCATGTGATCATGTCAAAAGCAATATGTGAGGTGGTAATAGACAAAAAACTTTGCGCATTTTGGAGTCCAAATATATTATTAGGTTTATGACACTCTCGTCTGGAGGGTTGAACTCCAGCGAGGAGATGTGTAGTCATCTGGGCTAGTCATCATTTTTCTGGGTAAAAATTGATTACTATGAATAACATCAATGGTAGTTTTAGATATAGATGTATATATTTGTTTTGTTGGTATTAGTATTGATTTTTTCACATGTAGGGTTTCTGTAATTAACTTTGGGGTTATGGGTTATGAGCACACAGATATATGTAATGCAGCACATAAGACATAATTAGAATAGGAGGTTGACATCTATCTAATATAAGAGATCATAACAACATTATGCAAAGATTGAGGGCATTAGTAAATAAATAATCTAATTAAGATACTTGCTATATAGGCTGAACAACATTAAGAGAAAGTATTAACAAAATATGAAAGTTATATCATGTATAAGGGATCAGCCTAATATGGCTGCCATGTTATCTAAGCAAATCAATGCATATGCTGTATTTGTCCGTTTTTAGTTTTGCTGATCGCAGGTATTTGTATGCTAATTTGCTAAGCTCCCCCATCTGTGAACAAGGCTACGGCTGAAACACATTGGGAGGAATAATCTGTGAAGAGTAAAAGCTTTAATCACACTGGAAGTGTCCTGACCTTTCTTGTTATTACAATAATTTGTTATATATATATATATATATATTTTTTTTTTCCTATCAACATATCAGCTGCTCGTATGAGTCCTATGGCCCATGAGGGGTGAATCGCAGATGCCAAATGAGCTCACCGGCTGAAAATGCACATTTACAAGTTGAACGCCTCAAGAAAGATGCTCACTCAGAGTACACTTAAAAAGTCACTTTACTTCTAGCAAGACAAAATCACAGTGTTTAAATATGCCAGTGTGATAGAAATAAACAGTGTACTACATGAGTCAACATGGTGAACATACAGAGCTCCGTTTTTAGATAAATTACCAAAATGTATAGCAAATGGAAATGAATAAATTAAGAAACGGAAAAGTGCTCCCATACTTTAGAATAAAACCCATCAACTGAATAGCTACCACTGGCAACATCATTTCAAACTAGTCATGCATAAACTTGCAAAAATACATTGTACAAAATGTCATGTCTCAAAAATGATGTGTTGCCACGTCAATAGGTACCATTGATATAGGTTTGTAAGTAATCATGCGCAGGTGTATATACTATCAAAAATATACAGACTATCAATTTCATGTCATAAACACCAGTCTGCACTCAACTGTGTCCCTAATGGCAAAGGTGGCATCATCGCAGAACAATATGCATCAATCCTACAATGGGTGGAGGTTGGCACTATGGCAGGAGGTACGTGTCCAAGGAAGCCAGAAGCAAAGCATTATGGTACCTGTAGTTGCCTCCCAGGTGCATGGTTACTAGGTGTCTTTGGTGTATGGGTCAGATAAGGGTCTCCCACTGGACAAGTGGAAGACCTGCTGGGAATCTGGTTAAACAAAAAGGGAAATGCCAAGTCACCATCCAGGAACTGGGAGTACAAGATCTTTTGAAACTCAGAATAGTCACAGTGTGGTAACATGGTAGGGCCTACAGCAACCGTGCATGACAGGGGGGTAGTGGAGCCTTCAAATTAAGTGGTAGAAAGGCCCTAAATACGAAGTGAAGCCATATGAGTGGATAAACGAGCCTTGAAGGGGGAGGCCATGGCTGCATTAGAAGAAAGGGTACTGGTATAATGGCCACAAAGAACATGGGCAAGGTGCCTCAAATAAATCACTGGGCAGTAGCCCTCACCAGTTGCTCAGGGTAACTATCATCATGTGGGGCTTCAAGGCAATCCTAATTCATTGAATGACTGAGGTACAGGCTATGCCACCCAGTGATGCCATGCCATGTTGGTACCAGACAGTCATGCTTAATCAGAACAAAATGTGCTCATATACAGTGACAAAGGAAAAAAATGTGCAACCAAGTCTTATCTGAGATGGGAGGGGACACTGTGACAGTAGTTGAAGAAAAGGGTAGGGGACACATTTGGTGAAGGTGTGTGTTGTGTTCTTGAGTGCCCCTTCCTTTCCTCCTATAAAAAAAACACACCAAAGACTGTGATTAGAACAGAGAGAAGCACCAGACCACCCCTTCACAACAACTGTACAAACAAGGCAGTAGGCCCTAAATAAAAGCAAACACATAGGCAAGCTTAAAAAAGACATAGAAGAGGCATTAAATAGACATTAAGCAGCTCTGGACGACTAGGTGACAAATCCACAGGTAGTAACATCAATCATTGTACAGATGAATGCTCAATTCCACATTCTGATTCAGTCGATCTGGGTGGTGTGTGTTAAGATCAATGATCAATTGTGACCCTCTTTTCCTCATCCTCAGAAACCTATACCCCTTGTGGGGCATATGGAGATCTGTTCAATGATGAAAGGGATAAGTACATTTTGGTCATCCCAATGTTTGTTCTGAAAGGGCCTTTCAAAGGGTACTTGAGGTAATTATGCTTGATGGCCCTCAGATGTTACAAAACCCTCTTTTCTGGCTGCAAAAGTGGTGCAACTGATGTATGTATGTTAGGTTTGAAGGACACACCAGGGCATAAATCACACAATTAGTAATACAAATAAGGGATTGATGAATACTACGTATCTTGTCATTGCAAATGGTGTAGGTCTTAATACTGCTACCTCTGCAGGCCATTTACTAACCACAAGGGTAAAAACACTTGAGATTGTGTTGACCGATCCCTTTGGATAAAGTCATGTCATACTCAACCAATCTGTCTCTAAATCATTTTATTTTGTGAAAGGTGATGCTAGGGTGCTGATCTACTTTACTGCCAATCACAGGTCAATTTTCAGGATGGGCCACTTTTCAGTTAGAATCCGTCTGACCTTCTTAGAGCTATTGTTATATATGGGTATGAGTTGTGGAGTAGGTTCTTTGGTCTCAGTAATGGTATTGATAAACAGTTAGTGGTCCCTCTGCATGGTACTAACCCAAGTGATAGCTTTCTTCAAAACAAACTCTAAGTACTCCCTCTCGCTGAATCTATTAAGCATGATCTTCAGTTCTGCTTGAAGTGCCTGATCTGTACTACAACTTCTCCTTGCCTAGAGAAGCACTCCGAAGAGGATGATCCACTTCAAATTATCTGGGTGCCCACTCAGAGTGACTGTTACCAGCTGTGGCTTTTCTAGACAGTCTGGTATCTACGTTTTTGTTAACAATTTCCACAATCACATCAAAATGTTCAATGCAGGTAGTACTGGTAGTCTATGTAAATACCAAATTGAAAGTGTTTCTGTTTAACCTGGACATGAACTCCATGGCTGAGGCCTCCCGCCCCCTTCCAGATGATAAGCAGGTCATTGATATACCTCAGCCACAGGATCACCCGGTCCACGTCATTGGTGAAAGCAAATTCCTCTCTCAGATGCTGTTCCCACCAGCCCAGAAAGAGGTTCAATAGACTGGTGGGCAAAACATGTACCCACTGCAGTATTGCAGATTTGGTGGTAGAGGGTACCACAAAACAAAAAGTTGGCATTGTTCAGGCAATGTTAAATAATTTCAATGATCATTTCAGTGTGTGCTTGGTATTTGATTGGTCTCGCTCTTATAAAATGATCACATGTTCACATGCAGCAATGCCCTTTTCATGGTCAATTACAGTTATATCCACATCCAATGTCCTAAAAAAAAAAGTCTTGTACCCAAGCCATGACAGGTATTTTAACTAAAACGCCTTTGGTATTTTGGACATAGGAGGGTAGGTCTTAGTATGGAATCCACATACTTAGATATGTTCTGAAGGGCACTGCCTCTGGAGGATACTATTGGTCTGCCTGGGGATTTTGTGGTACGTTTGTGCACCTTTGGTAGAAAATACAATATGGGCAGTTTGGGATGAATATTGCTTTTAAAAAAAGAAATATCCCAATCAATGAAGCCACAGTCTCGCCAATCTGTAAGTTTATCCCAAATGGCCACAATGCTATACCCATAAAAGGATTTGTCAATAACCTTGTAAAAAGTATTGTTATTCAGTTGTCTACTAGCCTCCTTGATGTAGGTATCTCTTAGAACAATATTACCCCATTGTCTGAGGGACGTGTGATGATATTTTCATCATTGGCCAATAAATCTATTGCTTGTAGAAACATAAGGGGTAGATTGTATTTGTTGTTATGTTGGAGGCAATTCCTCAATCTTTTGAGGTTATTGGTGATCATATAATTAAAACTATCAATACTTTCATGGGGAATTGCAGGGAGAAAAGTAGGCTGTAGTTTGAACCCACTGGGAAACGCTGCATAGTGTGTGTTACCCATATTGTCAAGGCAAGTTTCAATATTACTGGGATCACTGCCCCCCATTGTCAGTTCTTGCAATGTGACTTAAGTGTTGGTATTGCTGATGGTAAGACTGTTGGCTAAATTAGTCCTCTTAGGATCAGCAGTAAAAGTTTCACTAATGGATTCATGTGATGTACATTTCAGGCGATGCCACGTGGTCAATTTGAGTTTCTTAATGTATTTGAAAGTGTCTATCCTAGTATCTACATAATTAAAACCTCTAAGGGGACAAAATGAAAGACCTAGATATAGTAATAACTTCTCTTTGTCACTCAGAGTTCTTTTGGACAAGTTTATAATGGTTCTGTTTACTTTTTGTTCATCCATTATGGTCCTTCAATGTGGTTCTGTGCAATATTTCCCATGTGCCCTCTTACAACTACCATACTTTTTTGCTCTTCTCTGCTGCGGTCTTTGGTGCCTCTGTCGGGTTCTCCCCATCCTCAGCCCCTTCCTTTTCCTTGTGCTCTTGGTGATGTCCCTCAGTTCTCTAGATTTTTCAGTCGTTGAGCCCCTCGGCATCTGTCGTCCTCTTGTTAAAAGTCTTTACTCGTCTAAAAATGTGCAAATTCAGTACTTTTCTCACTGCCCATGCGTTATTGCCTGTCGATGTACCAGCCTCACTCCAAGTAGTGTTGCCTGCGTCCTCATTTGTGGTTGTATTGGTACCCATTGGCGGTTTGTTAATCAGTTTTTCCATTTCATGCCATTCATTTGATTAAAAGTTAGAATGAACCAACTTGCATAATCATCACAGTCATGTTGTAATTTGGTTTGTTTACACACCTTGATGTCTTCCTCATGTTTCGTTAGGAACTTGGCAATGATGTCTTTTTATCTCTGTCTTCTAATTAAGTTTTAAGAGCAATTATCTCTTTGAGGATGTTTTTTCTGTCCAGCCAGGTATATTTTATTAGAATTTCTAACATCCTGTTTGAACTGAACACGTCATTGTCATCCCACTCCTTTAACATGGGAGGGTTTGGTGAATCATATTAGGGTATGATATAGATTTGTAGGCATCTTGGCACCATATAATTCTCAGCATAGTTCTGCAAAGAAGTAGCCTCCCACCATTTAGAGATCTCAGTGCAGTGTAGTTTTTCTAGTTTTCTCTGCTTGCTCTTTGAATCAAATACAGTGATGTTGCCCCTTGCAGGTCCAATACCTCTCGGGTGTACACTTGCAAACAGGACAAGTGCAGCCACTTTCCTCTCTGTATTCTATGCGTCAGTCATGGTGAGTATTGCTGTAAGAAGCTGTGCTTCTAAGTGTGTTTGTGGCGGATCAGTTTCCATGTGTGTCCCCCACTCCAAAATGGATTGGTATCCTTGCCATGCTGTGCTGTAACGTCAGAGTCATTCCGACCCAGCATAAATCCAGGAAGTGCAATAAGATGTGAGTGCCTGGTAAGGTTTAAGCAGCACAATCATGTGCTGGTGGCCAAAAACAGAGATGTGAGATGAGTGCTGGCCTACAAACCGCTGAACGTTAGATGTGATCCGACACGTTCTTCAATGCATCAGAGATCCCCCTACTTTCCACAATACAACCCCTCTCACCTCTGTGATGCCTCTTGTGCCTTTGCACTCGAGGAACTGCTGCAGTGGCTTTTAACAAACGTAGAATGATGGCCGGCCCACAGACAAAGAGTAAACACAGACCAACTGCTTGTTTGGGTCCTAGGGCCCATCAGGGATTAAGCACAGATACTGGATGAGCTCAGCGGCTGATCAATGCACAATTAGAAGATGTGAAATTATGGTGCCAGCAGTAACCAATATGTTCATTTGATCAGTTTTATACTCAAATATGGCAGCATTTTTACATTCCTTCATTTATTCATTTTCAATTGCTAGCCATTTTTATGTGGCAGTTTATCTCAAAAGGTAACTCAGTCAGTTTTCTATGTTTTCTATGTTTACTCATGTAGTCCACTGTTTATTTCTATCACACGCCATAATTAGACATTGTGATTCACTAGCTTGTACATGTGATCAAGGCCACTGAGCTGGCTGAAACGCATCTTGCTGGAAGTAAAGTGACTTTCTAAGTGTACCCGGAGAGAGCATCTCTCTAGAGAAGTTTGACTTCTAATTGTATATATATATATGTGTGTGTGTGTGTATATATATATATATACACACACACACACACACACACATATATGTATATATATATATATATATATATATATATATATATATATATATACCTAGATAGATAATGATTAGCAAAAGTAACATTCTTTTATTATGGCTTACTGCCATAAAGGTTAGTGCATTTTCAGAGAGAATGCTCCAGAAGCAAGTTACATTTCTCCAATTATCATATTTTTTTTTTATGTAAGTCCTCCAGGAGGGCTGGCATGTCTATAGTTCTTTTACGCCATTGTCAATATATCAGAGAAATCACAGGCAAGTGTCTAGGAAAAAAACATAAAAAGACAAATGTAATGTAATTTATATTTTTGAATGGATACTTTTCTTTTGTACATAACTATTTCTCTTTTTTCCTTCTTTTGTCACTCTTTGTATTTTGTTTTAATGGTATCTCTTCTTGTATCTTTCCTTTCTTTCTCTTCTTCTTAAGCATACAAACATACCCCTTTCATTCATTAAGCTTTATTTCGGTAAGAAAAATACCATAAAAGATCATCCTACAATACACACGTAAAAATAAAAAGAACCATAGTATAAAACACTCTATCTGGAAAATGTTAAAAAAGAAACAATTAAAAAGCAAAATGCAAAGTTCTAAGGCACACCCCTTTCTTAGTTCCTATGGGACTACTAAATTGAAAAAATGTTAAACAAACTAAATTGCATTGGTACGTTAACTTTTTCTCAAAAGAGACCTTTGGTTCTTAGTATATATCTTCAATCTTGCTCTCTCTCTCTCTCTCTCTCTCTGTATCACAAAGACTGATGAGTAAGTACTGAAGAATTTTCAGAGGGAGGAGTAACATGTAAATCAACAAGATATGTTGGAAAGTGGATTATTGGTAAGGGCGGGTGAGTACCTAAACTTAGCTATAGGCCACTAACCCCAATTAGGTCCAGTTAGTTCTCAAAACATTAACCCCAGCTCAATCATTGGTAGATTGGCAATAAGAAAAAAATCTTAACTTGGGAGACAGATATGTAAAACATTTAAAAATCACAAAACAGTAAATAAATAAAGCACAAAATACAATAAAAATCAAACACCAATTTCTAAAAATAGTTCATATTTTTATCTTTAAAATTACACCAAAATGAATGAAATCGGATATATGAATTTTTATTGAATTCATGTTTTTTAGCGCAGAGAAACTAAGGGGTATATTTATAATCCCTTAGCGCCACCTTTCGCCACATTAACGTAATTTGTTTTGACGCTTATGTGGCCAAAATCCTTGTGCCACATTTACAAAGTGGCACAATGCATGCATTGCACCACTTTATAACCTTTTGTGCTGCATTATGCCTGTGCAAGGTGTGATGTATGCAAAGGGGACGTTCCCCCGTTATGGGGGTAAACAAAACGGCACAAGGAAATCTAATAGATTTTCTTGCATCATTTTTTATGGCACTTTTAATGCCTGCTGAATCTAATCCAACCGCCCTGACTTAATTGAAGCCCTCTTTAGATCCGTGTCACAGGAGACCTCGGTGAAGAATTCTACCTTTGGACCTAGATGATTTTTTGTCCTGGCCGAAGCTGAAATCAAATCCGATATCCCCGGGAGCCTTCCTCGGATACTCTGCGTGGAAGGTCCCAGTCAACTTTTTTCCTTCAGGCTTTGTCACTTTTATGGAGCTTTTTCCTTCCGATGGTGGTAAAGCCTCCATAGTAAGACAATTTCGAGACCAGGTTGTTGGATTGCCTTTCCAGGAGCCCCCAGTGAAATTCTGGAAGTCTGGGGCTTCTAAAGGTTAGGTCTAGCTGAGTCTACCCACTGGTGTGGCCACAATTCTTTCACACACTCCTTTCCTGCCCTCTCCTAATCTAATCAAGGTGGCACCTAATGGTCTGGGTTTGCAGGAAATGGGGGAGGTCCTGAGCTGCTCCAAAGGTCCTTCCCTCCTTTGAAGACCAGTTTGGCTACTCTCCCCCCATCCTGTTTGGCTAGTAATATTTAAGAGACATTTGCAATTAGAACCATATTGATTCAAAAGTGAACGTTTTTAGATATGCTTTTAGCAAAGCATGGTGGTATTTGTAAAGTAATTAAGACTCAGTGTTGCACTTCTGTGCCAGATAATTCCCAGAAAATGAATTGCTACATTGAAAATTCAACTAGCATTTTGCAAGGAGCATACCTATTAGGAGAAAGGGAATGAGGGATTAGAATAGATCATAATGTGAAGGATGAGGTAAATGGGTTTTAGAAGTAGTTGCCATTTCACTTTGTATAGCATTATTAGTAATTTTAGGTGTACTTTTAACCTTTTGAAACTTGTGGATTTATTTTTAGCATGTGTTTCAGCATGAAGAGCTGGAAGATACAGAGAAGGACAAGAAGAGCTACTAGAAGAAATCAAATTGGACAGAAGAATGGCCAAACTTTATGATAAATTGAAAAGTGTAACTATGAAATAATACAAAGGGTCAGATAGGATGATAACTATATTGTAAGATTATGGGAATTTTCAATTAGGTGGAACTAAGAAAGCTAGTTACCAGATGAACACATGTATTTGACATCAATTTGATAAGAGTAGTCCTTTAAAATATGCACAAAAACTCAATGTGAATATTTTTAACTCTCTGGAATACTAATGTGAATTAATTTTCAAATTATGGGCTTACTCGCCTGTATCTTTTTCATAGCTGACAAGACTTTTCAAGGCTAAAACTCTGCAGTCAGTTGGCAGGCATGAATGTTCCATCATCAGTTATATGAAACTGCTTCCCCATGTCATGTGCAGGAAGAAATGATATACAAGGAATTAATTAATACAATGTATTTTAATTTTTTATTTTTTTAACTTTGTTTATTACATTTTGCAATAAATGAGAATTTACAAAGAAAAACACATTGCATGTAGGTACGTGGGTTAGCAACATGATTTATGGCACATCATTTACAAAAATAGGCAAAAACAAAAAATACTTACTGTTTATTATCATAAGAGGATTACTAAAAATTCTCCTGGCACAGGTTGCTCGTGGGGCATTGCAAGGGGTCCAGGAATCATGATGATATGTATATGTGAAATGTCTGAAGTATACTGTTCAATCTGAGTCAACCGATTCTGAGGTAAGTAAGTAATCTTGCAGAGGTTGCCATTTAGCTTTAGGCTTACAGGTATGAGGTTGTAACTGAGTATAGGCTTTGCTGATCTTTTGACATTGAAACATCTTTTTGACCCAGGCAGATTCCATGTGACAGTGTCCACTATCCGAATGCAGTGCCAGTTCCCATTTAGAAAGAAAAAGTGCCACAGCAGCAACAGCAGCAAATCTATGGACAGACTTGAGATTGTCTTGGGTGTATTCCAGCAGTGCCCCTAGGACATCTGGTGTGATCATGGAGCCTGTGATAATGGAGATTATGGAAAAATGAGTGGTCCAGTATCACCCTTTATGGGGACATGTCCAGGTTAAGTGTGTAAAGGTAATGTCGAAGAAGTGACACTTGGGACATTGAGACGAGGGTGTGGAGTCAAAGCAAGTGATGTCTGTAGAGGTTATGTATGCATGATGTAGACAAATATAGATGGTTGTGTTTGTGATTGACAGATGTAAGTTTCATATGGGAGCATCAGTAAGACCAAACTTTGCCAGAGAGTGGATAACCCAAGTCTGTCCTCCCGGCCTCCCTAGCATGATTGGAGGAGTCAGGTTTCATGGCCATACGACCGTGATATAGCCTAGAAACTAGCTGGCTGCCATCTGTGTCAGATGTGATAAGTGTTAAAGATCAATTTAGGCAGTAGAGTGCCTGCATTAAGAGCCTCTGCATACATTTCTAGTAGATGTGGAACAACTTTTTGTTTATAAGCTTTGTAGAATGCACCCGTGAGGATGTTGAGACCCGTGGCTTTGGAACCTAGGGAGTCTATTGTCTGTATGATTTCCTCACACTGTAGGTTCACTAAGGAGACACTGTTGGCTGACTGTTGTCTATACCATTGTGACCTCCACAAGTTAGGCCAAGATCTCAGATTTCTCATCTATTGAGCAGGAGGGTTACAGGTGTTCATAATAGCCCTGGAACTCAGCCAGTATGCCCTCATTGTCAGAGATACTGTTGCAGCTGGAGGAGCGTAGTTCAGTGAGATGATTAGGGTGGAGTGTCCGTGCCAGTGTACGGTCAGGGCACTCTTCCTTCCATAGCGTCTGGCGGTGATGACCTTCACCATACATGGTATCTCCCTCTTAGCCAGGTCACGGAACTGAGTCATCAAAACTGAGCATCTTTGTAACTGAGGGGTACTATCTAGTCTGATGTCTGTCCGATCAGTGCCTCCCAGGTGAATTCAACTAGGGTCAGTTGGGTACATATATCTTATAAGATACCTGCATGCTTTGAGATGCAGATACTGCGAATGTAGCCCTTAAAGGCCTCCAGAGAGTGGCCTGTGTTGGTAAGGTGCTTATATCTCTGGAAAGGTATTTGTTGATAGAGTTGTATACCTCAGTGCGAAGGACTGACGGAGTCCAGCCAAGGTTTTAGGCCCAGGTTGAAGTCCCCACCCATTGTGACAATATCTGCCTCCACCCGGCCAGTATGTGTATATATGTCATGAAAAAACTCAGTCATAGCGATATTTGGGGCATAAACATTAATCAGTAATGCACGTTTGTCTGCAAAGGTACCAGTCAATATCATACAGCAACTGTCTGGATCTGTATGGGTTGTTAGGAGGGAGAGAGGGACACTTGTAAGTATGAGGATGCAGATTCCAATAGAGCAGGAGCTATAGCAAGAAAATAACGGTGTTCACCCCAAGTGGACGCATATGTCTGGGAGTCAGAGTTAAAGATAATTTAACTCCATGGTGGGACAAATATGAGAGAACCTGCTTCACCATTTCGTGGATTTTTAACGTTTCAAGTAAGGAGGGTGACATCCACCACCTCTCGCAGACATCATGTGATTTCATTGGGAAGAGAGATGTAGGATATAGCGTGCCATGCCCTTAAAAAGTACATTAAGTACCCAGTAAAAAACGAAAAACAAACAAAACTAAGAGAAACTAAATCGAAAGCCCCACCCATATAAATCGAAAGCCCCACCCATACCAGATGGTAAACCATCCAGTGATTCCATAGAGCAATAAACATAAAGATAAAAAACCCTTATACAACTGATCGGTATATACCACTGGAGTAAGGCAACGCCTATGGAGCAGAGCTGCTAGGTCAAACGTCTCCCCTCCTGTTTATTTTTGACATAGCACATTGAGTAAGATGGATGTAGTGCTGTGCTGCCCAATGCAGCACATCACTCCGCATGAGGTGGGTGATTGTAGCAGTTGTGGGACTTGACAGAGGGCTCTGGCCACAGGTGATTATGGAGGGAGTTGAAGGGATACAGTAGCAGTCTGTGGGGCTCCAATTGAAGTGGGCGTGGAGGTGCAGACAGAGTGACAAACAGCACTATTATGTTAGTATGCCGGGGAAAGGAGATCACAGCGAGTCTTCAGTCGTGGGCCACACTACATCGATCACAACATGACCTGGGGGGTGCATCAGTGATGGCCACACAGAGATGCCAAAGCCGTCTGACCCAGCAGCACTTAAATGTGAGCTCCCCATTGTGCAGGATGTGGGAAGCATTCACCAGGCACATGATCACAGTGTCTGAGGTATCAGCTCGCTGGTGGGTGTGCCCGTGAAAGAAGCGGATGGTAGGCAGGAGCCATCACAGCTGATTGCAGATGCAGTGGCACTAAGGGCAGGATGGCTCCAGTGTGTTATCATTGGCCTTTCATGCACTTGCAAAGGGGGAGAGGGGAGGCCCGCAGCACCAATGAGACTCAGTAGTCTTGGCCTCTGGCTCACCAATGGGCCCTGTCAGCACAGGCCCTCTGAGGTGGTACCAGGCCACCCACGCCTCTCGCAAGGGAATGGGCCTGCAGGAAAGTCCAGCATCGGGATAGCCAGCAATCAACGCTCCACCCCCAACCATCTTACACCCACTGTGCGGTTGAGGTCAGATGCAGCAATGAGGGTGATACATGAAGGCAGCAACCTCTGCCCCTTCACAGACAGTCAGCCATCTTGGTCACTGCCATGCCCACATCCCATATATATAATGTATTTTAAAGTTGATATTCCACTTTTTGTGAAAAAATTACATTAATAATGAATGTTTGCGGATTAAATAAATAAATGTGTCCGGATGCAAAGTGGATAAAAAGCAGGAGAAATGTGTTTATGTATTATGAAATTTTGCAATATTTTCTGTATATCATGTATTGCTTACATCATTATGAAAAGGTTTGAGTTTTTGGCAGCCCTTGTTTGTATTATTACACTTTTTAAATGTTGTTTATTTTTTTACCTAACACAATTTGGGCTTCCGGACTTGGTGGCAGTTGGTGCTGGTGCTTTTTTGAAGCTCTGTCATAAGCTGTGTCATGCCACAGATGGTCGTTTAGAGGCAGTCCTATGGCAAGAAATCAGTGAGTCTAAATTAGGTGTAAAGAGGCTTATTCAACTGTATTCGTATCATTCAGATTTTTCCCTCTTTGTTCAACGGAAGCCTGCCTGGTCAGTAATTAAATCTTTTAAGCCAGGTATGCCTTGTACCTTTTTTTTCCCTGTTCTTATGGGTCTCGGTTGAAAAGGGCCTTTATGGCCTTAAGGATGGGCGATTGGAGTTTCTTCAAACATCTACCTCAATGGCGGCTACCCTCTGGGGAAGGGGTGATATGCAGAGGCTGTAATAATGCAGACAAAACCCTTGATCATGTGGTTTGTCTGTGTCCAGCTTACCGTAAGGAGCGTAGATTTTTGATTTGATGCAAATTGAATGAATTGGTAATTCGCTCCTGTCGACAAGCTACTATTCAGTCTCTGGACCCTGCTAATTCAATGCTAAATGTATTATTGATTAAATTTATTAAAATTGCTCAATTTAAATTTAGTGGCACTGCGAGAAAAGGATAGGCATGATTGAAACATTTTTTTTCCCTTCCTCTTCCCACGCTGTCCGCTGTTGGTTAAGTTGTAGACTTTAATGGTATATGCAGGTATTTATTGTAGCCATTATTAATGCACTACGCACTTTAGGGCCTGGGCTTATGTATTTTGTTTGTTATGCACTATGTGGAGTTCTGAGCTTGGTGGTTTATTCTATTTTTATATTGTAGGACCGTTTTAGATTTTTAGGTAACATATTATGTGTGTTCTAATCAAAACGTGTTTTCTTTTTAGCATGCATTTAGCTTCTGATTGTATTTGTATTTCTTTTTCTTTCTGTCTAATTGTATTGGATTTTATTATCTGTACAATAAATTATTATTATTATCATTATTATTATTATCATTTTTATTGTTTTGCATCTGCTCATATTTACTTTCATTTTATATTATTTTTATTTTGGAGCTCTAATTGAAGGTATGCATAGTTTAACTTTATTTACGTGGCACAAAGTGCACCCGGTTGATTTTAACTTAATAACAAACTTCTAGGACAAGTGCACAAATACATTCTTATCGTCCCTAAGTGCACAATGACATTTTCTCATGCAGGTCGCTTGTTTCCTATTCCAAATGACTCAATTATTATGCTTGACTTCTTTTTAGAACTGGATCATGGAATGTGTCTTTTGCCAATTTATGTGACAAGTGCGTGCAACTGATCTTCTCTATCATATTATTTGTTTTAGACAATTGCTGATATGACTTTAACTATGTTCCTTGTTACACATACTTATGGATTGTGCTTTTTATATTGCTAATTGGAATACGTTTTAAGGTCCTTTGTTTTGAAAAAACAGAACAGTGCAGAGGGTGAAGGCAATAGAGTTGCTCTTTGAAATGTGCTATTAATTTGTGGCAGTAGGAATTGCTCATTTGTTATGTACTGTCATACAGAATTTTAAAGATCGTTCACAGTAAGGTGGGAGGTTTATGGGTGTGTTTTAAGTTTATTTTCTATTGTAAAAATGTTTCTATTGTCTAAAATCTTTTATGGGAAACTTCTTAATAAACTTGCTTTCTTCATATCTATGCTCACTAAATAAGTCTTATGATAAAAGACCCAAGGGAGAAACTTTTTTGTTAATTATTTTTATCATGTTTTTAAATTCATTTTGTCTTTTACTTGTCCTGTGGCTCTACATTTTCTGATGAGAAGAAAGCATTGACACCCACCTTTTCTTTCTTTATTGTGTGCCCCTCATTTTCCTGGTAAATAATCCATCCGCAGATCCTGAAAGGGACTCAACGCCTTTCCTGGTGGATCCACAGGAGCTTACCAGTCCTTTGTTTTATCCTCCTCTAATGTCTCCTCCCCCAGGATGTCCTCTGCTCTCTATGCAAGATCACAGCCTCTACACACCAGTCCACTAGGTACTCACTTTCCATGTTCTCCAATTAGGTTGGTCCTCCTCTGCTATCTATGCTTCTTTCTGTTATTGTTCCTTGCTGCAACTCCCAGTCAGTGTTTGTTTTAAGTCCTCTCCTCTTAACAACATCCTCTTCAGCAACCTTTCTTTACTCCAGTTGCTAAACCCCTCTCCCTCATCCACTTTCAGTCTAGGTTTGCTTTCATTCCTGTTGCCTACTCATCTCTTAACTCTTGGCCTGGTGAGCAGAAAGTGAGATAACATGAAATCTGAATGTTTTGAAGAGCTAAAAACCACCTTAAAGCTCTAGGATGGGAAGTTTTTATTTGAGACTTCCAGATTAAAGGAGGATGAAATGTAAATCAGATAAACTCTTTTCCTTAAAGGTAATATCTTAATGATTCTAGTATCAATTTTGGCCTGAGATTCTTCCTCTGCATAACATGTTTCTCCAGGAAGCAAGTTGTAACTGATATAAAATTAGTTTCCTTTTCCTTTTTCTAAAGCATGTTTCTATTAAATAACTGCTCTTTGCCATAAGCAAATAGTCTGTAACAAGAATGTCAAGAAAAATGTAGATATATATGACAGAGCTATTGAAGATTATTGCTTTTAATTGTCTGAATGTGACTATTGTGTACGAAAAATATATTTATCCTTTTTTTTGTTTTATGAGACCTGTTAAAGCAATAGTTATGTATGGAAAAATTTTGAACTAAACATCGAGAGCAAGCAACTAGCCCTAAAAAGATCTCAGACCTTTTTGTTTAAGGTAATTTTATTTCCTAAATTCCTGTTAGCTTATCTTCCAGAGACTCAAAACAAACTGGATGAATGGCCTATTTGGTTTTTTTTGGACTGATGTGCAGCCCATCTTCTTTATGTGACATACGTAAGGCTTCTGAATGGATTGTATGATTTTGTCAGGTGTGACTATGCACAACTATATTGTTTAAATATGCAGATGTATATCATTTATGGGCACGCAATAAAAGCTTTGCATGTCTCTGAAAGGTACTAGGGCCATCAGGAAGCCCAAATGGCAAGATGTAAATTGGTACAGCCCACCGGGTGTAGAAAAGACTGTTTTTTATCAGGTGTATATAAGGGGATATTTTAATAGCCTTTGGTTAGATCCAATGTAGCAATAAATATTGGGCCTCTCTTTTTTGTTCTACCATTTTATTTATTATTAGTAAAAGCTATTATTGAAATGTGAGATTTGGTTGACTTTTCAGAAGTTAAAACAGGAAAAAGATGCTTCCATCTGGTTTCAAAAAGCATTAAAAATGAGGAGTTCCATTCCTTTCACTTTAAGTAGGTTCAAGGGCTCTTAATTGGAGAATTTTGGTATTATTTTCTTAGATGGCTTATCATCAGGCTTCAGGAATACAATAAGGTCACTGTCTAATCTCCTTTGCAAGTTCTGTAATAATATGATGGTACATGAGATTACTGCCTATAGGGTCTCAATAAATGAATGAATTGTATTAATTTATCTTTTGTTTTTCATTTTGGGTTTGGCTATTGATATTTCTTCATTTTTGTGAAAATAATTATCTGGTAGTTGTTCAGCTGATTTTGGGGACCTTCCCACTTTTTAAGAGGTTAACTTGGAAAACCTGGGAAGAGATTTTCAAACGTCGAGTAGTATTAGCCCTGGGCCAAAAATAATTAGCGCTGTGCTGCATGCTTCAAGCAGAAAAGCACTGTATCACATTTTCAATGCAGAGCATTGTGGACTCATGCATGCAAAAAATAAAAAATAATGTAGCCTCGCCGTGCAAAACGTATGTGTGTCATACTCATCCAACTCCATGTAAATCCAAAAACACCTCAAGCAAAAAAAGCTTAATATGGAATTCCATAGTAGCCAAAAGAAATGCAGGAGCACCTATCGGCAGGATGGGTGAAGAGGACAAAAAGCATTGGCATGACATCAAACGCCGTACCAAAGAAAAGTTAGCATGTAATCGGTGTGCTGCTCTGACAACTGAAAGTGGACATGACAGCAACATTGAGCTCACACCTATGGAGGAACAATTAGCAGCAGTAATAGGACCTGACTTGGTTTGCAGCCCGTTTTCCTTAAAGGAAAACGAGCTGCAAAAAGAAAAAATTCCGAAACCATTTGGTTTCGGTTTTTTCAGAGTAGGCAGTGGTCCATTGGACCACTGCCTGCTCTGAAAAAAATATTTTTATTGGCATTCACAAAGGGGAATGGGTCCCATGGGGACCCCTTCCCTTTGGCGAATGAGTTACCATTCCACTTCAAGTGGATGGTAACTGCCAGTTGGTTTGCGACTGCATTCGCGGTCCCAAAGCAACTCAGCATGGCGATGCAGTCGCAAATAGGAAGGGGACACCCCTTCCTATTTGTGATTCGCAGCCTCAAATTGCGAGTCGGTACCGACTCGCAATTTGCGGTTGTGCATCACGTTTGGCCTTTTGCGCCTCACAAACTGCGTTTTTCGCAGTTTGCGAGGCGCAAAAGGCTTCCTACATCTGGCCCTATATGTACTGCGGTAAGATTTGGAAGAGGAACCAACAAAGGCTGAAACTCGGACAGATGGTCAGAGACCTCTTCAGATATTTGCAATAGTACTTCTACTGCTGCAACCAGATGCAGGCAGCTATCAACAGTAGATGTGGATGTACAAGCCTTTGAAAGCTGCATTTACAACACTCAAGAAAAAACCTTTGAAATTATGAAAGAAAGGCTAGGTACACTTCATGTTGATCTGAAGGAGGAAACAGAATGTCTAAAATAATCAATGTCAGTTCCTGACAAATTTGAAGGATTGTACTTATTCCTGAATGGTATGGATACATTGCTCATGCACATCCATGAGGACCAAAACATTCTTGTGGAATAAAAGAGGAAGCAAAATTATTGGTACCAATGCATCTGGCCAAAGTAAAATTGACACCCAACCTGCACAGATTGACATTCCTGATATGTCAAACACATTAAAAACATTTTTGGAAACAGTTAACAGTTCCAGAGATGATTTAAAAATATATCACAAGACAACATACTCTACTACTGACATCACATGAAAAGATTTCTGCTCTGGAGCGCATTGCTCTAGCACAGGAGTCGTAGAATGCAAATACGAATATAAATATTGATCATGCAAATGTTAATAAGCACAGTAAAACTGAGTCATATACTAAGGATGCATCCAATGTAATGTCTGATGAAAAAGATGAGCTGTGTTGAAATGTGTGAATGAAGTAACAATTGGTTTACACTAAATAAAGTTGTGTTTAATGCAAAAATAGCATACATTTTGTGCATACAAGGCCATGCAATATAAATTACACCAATGGGTATGTGAGTATGGTTTCTAAAGGTCAATATATAAATAACCATCAGTCAGCAACTTCTGTTTCTATGTTCATGAATAAAGCTAAATATAAATGTAACAAATTACTGTCAAAAGATGTGTGAACAATTGAAACTTGTGGAATATATGTCAGACCTGTTGTATTGTTTTACATCCAGAAATATGCCTATGAACATGCAAACAATATGTGCATTCTGAAATCTATAACATTAGCATACTTCCATAAGAAGCTGTGTCACTGAAGATGGGCATCATTCAATTGCATCAATTGGCATACATAAAGAGGAACATTAGTTCTCTGTTGTGTGCCGTACTTGTCATGCACATCTGTTCCCCAAAGCTTTACTAACTTGACTTGCAGCACAAATGTTGTTGTGGGCTACAAAATGTTCTCATACTGTAATGTTGCACCTAAATCTTCCTTGCTTTTCTCAGTGTCAAGAGGTTGTTGCAAGGATGTTACATAGAAAAATCCATGCAAGTACCCATTGTTTGTGAAGCTAAACATGTACTAAGTAAAGTGGGCAAAGCAATGGTCTTTTAAATTCTGCCACTTTGAATTAGTCTTGAAAAATAGTATCTATAAACATTGGATACTCAGGGTTGGTGCTCCAAAAAAATCTACCATGACAGTTAGAATGGCCAGCTCGCTTATGGTCTCAGTGATGGTCCCGCAGGACAAGTCACACTCTATTCCTCTGGCTATTAAGGACTTCAAAGAAGCCTTTCAACACCAAATAGATAAGGTTTTGGTGTATCTGGGTCCCATGAGAGCTGATCACCATCCCTTATGGGAACATATTGCTGCAATGTAAACTTCCTTGAAGCAACTTCTACCTACAACAGAGGTGTGAGGCCCAAGCGGAGGAGTCAGAGGCTCGTGCCAACTAGAACATTACCTGGGTGGTGGGTATGCTTTCCTAGGGAGGGTGTGTTAAACTGATAAGGTGATAGTTTTGAATTCCTATGGTCCAGTGGCTTTCTTATCTTCCAATTATCCTGTATGGGCATGGATTTGTGGTCCTTTTCTGCTTCACCTCTTCCCTATAGTATGTGTTTGGGTTGTGATGTAGCTTCATGTAGCATACTATATGTATTTACAAGCTCCTCACCTGGACTGTCTGGGACATACAAAGCATGGTCATATGCTATAAGGTGTCAGTGTATCTGAAGCGGAGATGGAATAATGTGGTGCTTTGGCAGAAAACTCACTAAAATTCTAAAAAGTGGTAGGTCCCTGGAGTGTACATCATGTACTTGGGCTTCGCTTGCGGAAACTTTATATGGGTGAAAACAGATGTTTACCAGTAGCCCAATAGATGCAGAAGGGCAATACTCTGTCTTTGAGTGCTGGTTTGACACTCATGATTATTTCTACCTCATAAATTGGGATCAGGAATATTCCTTTCATTAATGCATGCATGAAGTATGTGTCTGTCTTGCCACCTTATTATGTTCTCCTGATAATCCAGGGGCCATCACCTCATTGGAGTTTCTGGCTAGAACTATTGCCAACCAGAATCCCCTGATGCTGATGTTCACATTGTGAGGGACACACATGTGCATTCCTAGTTGGCATCTGTAAGCAGTGAGCCTTGAGGACCCTGCATTCCACAAGTCAATTAGTGAGGGTATTCAGCATTTATTTTAATGTGAACACTGCCTTTGCTTCCTATGCAATTGTGGTGTGGTAGGCCTTCAAAGTTGTCATTCAGGAGCACTTTTTGTGGAAGTCTACAGGGTTCAGGAAAACCCTTTGAGGGATATTGATGTTCAAGAGCTGGCATTTAGGGATGTAGAGTGTTTGCACCTCGAGAAACTGCACCTGCAGAATGAACTGCTGGACTTGAAGGAGAGGGTAGTGGAACATGTAGAGTGACTACAAAGTCTTGCCCCCAAAGCCACTAAACACTAATGTTGTACAGCAACCATTTCTAGATTTATGAGTTGATTTTGACATCTCAGTGGGTCAGTTCCTGCCATATGGTACCCTGATTGCAGCTAAGCACATGATCTGGGGAGGGTGAGGCGTACAGCCTTACTGCTCTACAGTTGCTGCTTCTTGTGAGACACCTCTAACACCCACAATCTTGCCCAGGATGGTAAATTGCACTGCAAGGGGATATATGTTCCCCCCTTACAGCACTGCAGAATGCCAGGATACAAAACTCGGGCCCCCCTTGACATGCAATTTAAATGAGACAGCCATTCCCAAGTCATACTTTTTTACTTAGCATACCTCATCACCCTGATGGTTAAGGTCTATTATCCATCCAACCCCACCTGATTGGCCACTATGTTGTGTTTCCACTGGCATACTTTTCACATGCTAGGATTTCGCCTTGGTTGACACATTATTGAAATGCTCGTCTGTGCAAATTGCTGGCAGCTATGAAGCATACACCAACCCTAATGCCCTTATTTTCTCTCCTGGGTCTCTACCCTAGACCTGCTAAGCACAAAATCACCACCTGGTTCATTTACCTAGCGTTAGTGCTTTGCAGACATAGATTCAGAGATTCAGGATGCACTGATAATATGCAGAGTGTCCCCTATTGGAGGGCTGGGAGTGGATGTCTTGCAATAGGTGACATGGGAAGCGATTGCTTAGCTCCCTAAGGTGCACCAGGGTAGGAGACCTATGGAATGCCCACTATGTAGGATGTTTCTGAGGAGGTGAGTAGATGAGAGTACAGTGGATGGGTCAAACTAAGGGCCTCATTTAGAGTTTGGGGGATGGAGTTATTCTGTCCCAAACCTGATGGATATCCCATCCGTCATATTATGATGCCATTATATCCCATGGAAATAACTATGCAGTGGATGGGGTATCCGTCACTTTTGGGACAGAGTAACCCATCTACAAAACTCTAAATCAGGCCCTAGGTGTTCAATGGGAGGGGTGTCTGGCATTTCTTTGTCCATGGTGGGGAAATGCCTGAGTATTTGGCTCCTGTTACCGATCCCCTGATCCCGTTCTGACCACCGAAGGCAGAAACAAACTGTGAGAAGCTGGGAGAGGGCTGCCTTCCTATTGTATTGTTGTCATGATTGCTTCAGTTATTGGGGAGTAGATGCTGTGGGCTGGAGGGAGAAGTCTGAAGAGGTTTTCCTTGTTTCTTGTCCAATGTTTTCAGATAGAACTGTTTATAAGAATGTGACTGTACTGTGAGCAATCTTACAGGTTGTTTCCAGGGAATCTTGTTTTGTGGCCTCTCATCAATTTAAAAACAACTGGGACCATTGTGTTGAATCCAGGGCCATACATCATCTATATTTCATTTTTATGCATATTTCACAGTGTATGCGCTGGTGGTAGAATAATGTGTGATTTAAAAAATTGTATTCATCAATAAAAAAGTTAGCATAAAATATGCACATGGAAAAATGTGTGAAATGTCAGTACAATCTGTTCTAACATTATTCCTCTCAAAAATGTGAAAGATAGATATGATGATAGCATTAGAAAATAATATCCGCAACTGACTGGAAAAATTGTGCTGTTGCATTATTAAATTTTGAGGAAATGTGTAATAATTTCTTGTGAAGTAATGCAAAATGGTTCAAAAGCCACACAAAATGGCGCAAACGTATGTTGTCATCGCTCAATGGATGTGCGTGCGAGAACAAGCCTTGCATTATCCATTTTGGAGTAGAACAGAGGCAAAAGTGCACTCTTAGGGAGAATGAGGATTAGTGCTGGGCAGATTGCACTTTCCTGCCAGTACAACACAGATCTCAAGACAAATCAGAATTGTCTTGAAACTCATTGGTATCCTGCACAGGTCCCAGAGATGTTGAAACATCATGAGCAATCACAGGAAGGTCCAAGGTGCAACAACATCAGTAAGATTTTTGATGCCAAGGAAATAGGAGCATTGCTCTATTATGTTGTATGGTATCTACCTCAAAAGCTTCAAGCAGGAGGATGTGTGGGCAAAGGATATCCACTACATGAGAGACAAGTCAGTGGAATAGAGTTGCCTACCCGGGTAAGTGAAGCCTGTGGAGTTGAGAGGACCATGCAACAAGTGCAACATCCCTGGTCAGATATTGTAGCACATGAGAATGATTTGCTTCATCATGTCATAATTGAAGACAATGGACGTTTGGGTAGGTTTGTGCAAATATTGACATATACATAGAATAGTGCTAAATCATATAGCCTAACTTAATTTACGAGAATAGGTATGAGAAAATGTACTTTTTTCTTTGCAATATGATGGGTCTGATTTAAAAAGCTGCCAGGCAATGCAGCACAGTTGCATCACAGGTAGGGAGCAAGAGGACACGATGGGTGAGATTGCCAAATCAGGAGTGGGCCATATTCGCAGAGATATGGCACTCTGCTTACCTTTCCCTAGCGCTGGCGCAGAGTTGTGCTACTGAGCACCATGCACACACCTTAGTGCCTTGGTGAAAGTGTGTATGCGTGAGTCTGCATAGATTTTGTACAGGAAGGATGACATTCCAGTACAAGATACTCTGCTTACACTTATATGTATAATTTTCATACTTTGCATGTGTGTTTCACAGTGCACCACAAATGCAAAGTTTGTTAATGAAGGAAGTATCAAGACCTTTCTATTTTTTAGGCCTCCTTTCCAATGGTGTTAACTTTTAGAGCTAAACCATGTCTACTCTTGCTAGTAGAAAGAGTTTACCATCAAAAGGCATGGGAATGCCCATGTACCTCCCATGTTACAACCCCTTGTCGATAATAAGTAAAGCAAAACAGTGCATTGCACAGCCTTGCATTACTTTTAGGATATTTTACAGCAAAAACAAGTTTGGCACTGGAACGGAAATTAGGAAACATAACATTTTGTGCTGGTTTGCATCACTTCTGTGATGATAAGCCAGAACAACATTTTAGGAAATCTACTCTTGTATGTCAGAGATATCTTTTATTATACATATGTAAATATATATGGAGGATTAGATTGATTAATATGCCTCTATACACATGTTAAATTTAGAGACTACATCATATTTACCAAATATTAATGTTAATAGATAAATAAGTGAATGCTTTGTGATTGATACATATATGGGTTTTATTTCACAAGAGCATTGATGAAAGTATATGTTAGTTTTCAGGTGGACCAGATCCCATTGTTCCATTGGAGTTTGAAAATGAGAGTGTGGGCCACTGTAAGTGTTAAACCATTTATGTGCCCCTCCATCTAGTTATGTTTAGGATTATACAGTGCACGGCTACCCAGAGAGTGTGTCGGAGCTGAGCAGAGTAGATATTCAACCCAGACAGATGCTAACATACAGATAGGAAGGTTGAAACAGCCAGACTGTGCAGAAAGCGCACAAGCATGTTAGCACTGGTTAGCAGTGGAACGTTACACAATGAGTTCTAATGCTACCCAATCAACAATGTAAAAAGTATGAGTAGTACGGCAAAATATTTGATGACAATGCAGAAAGGGCTAGGTCAAACAAATCCTTTGTCCCAGCCAGGTGTGCTGGGTCTTACACTGGCCTCACACCTTCCTTTACAAATCTGTTGAGGCCAGACGTCTTACTTATCCAGGTCAAGCCATAGGCATACAGGTTCACCTTATCCTCACAGTACATGTGCTTTGACAATGTTGAGGCTAGTCATGGTGCGCTGTCCAGACATATCTTCTTCAGGCACACTCACTTACAATGGAATGCCCATTATCATATGACAGTATTCTCACATCACCCCCTCATTGCATATGTGATCTGTCAGCTTTGTTCTGCACATGGCCAACATGCCGATTGAGCTACTTCTTTCTCCTAACACCTACCAACTGGAGTTTACTTGACATAGGTCCAAAGTTGGTCATGCCCCTCCAAACCTCCCTTACTCACATTGCACACTGGTCTTGACAAAGAGACGGACCATGGTGCTCCGGACTTATCAACATGTGTGCATGGTTTTCATCAATCATGTATCTTCATTCAGCAGGGAGAGTTGGAGGTCTTGGCCTACAACTTTGCTCACAGGCTAAAGGAGTGAAGTTATTCCCCTACTCCCACAGCCCATCTATCTGGCCATCAGGGGACAAAATTTGCACTCTTAATATTCCCTTCCTGTACTCCATTTGCAGTTCTTATATCACCTAAGGTGTCACTATGCAGGCGTGTGTACTACAAGGGCCGTATTTATACTCTGGTTGCGCCGAATTTGCGTCGTTTTTTTCGACGCAAATTCGACGCTAAACTAACGCCAACTAACGCCATATTTATACTATGGCGTTAGACGCTTCGGGCGCCAAAGTGCCCGGAGTGTGCGTCATTTTTTAGCGTGAACCCCTTCCTTGCGTTAATGATATGCAAGGGAGGCGTTCCCGTCTTAAAAAATGACTCCCAGGCCTTTACGTGGTATTTATACTCCCGGGCAAAAGAGACGCCCTGGAGTGGGCGTGGCCAAAAACAGCGCATTTGCGCCGCTTTTTAACGCCTGGGTCAGGGATGGCGTTAAGGGACAAGTGGGCTCAAAATGAGCCCAGAGTGCCCTCCCCTGCCCCCAGGGACCCCCCCTGCCACCCTTGCCCACCCCAGGAGGACACCCAAGGACGGAGGGACCCATCCCATGGACATTAAGGTAAGTTCAGGTAAGTATTTTTTTTTTTTTTTTTTGTGGCATAGGGGGGCCTGATTTGTGCCCCCCTACATGCCACTATGCCCAATGACCATGCCCAGGGGACATAAGTCCCCTGGGCATGGCCATTGGGCAAGGGGGCATGACTCCTATCTTTACAATGATAGGAGTCATGTTGATGGGGGATGGGCGTCGAAAGAAAATGGCGCAAGTCGGGTTACGACGATTTTTTCGACGTAACCTGACTTGCCCCATTTTAAGACACCCATACGCCATTTTCCCCCTACCCCGGCGCTGTCTGGTGTACGTGGTTTTTTTCCACGCAAACCAGGCAGCGCCGGTCTGCTTGCGCCGGCTAACGCCATTCCATAAATACGGCGCCCGCATGGCGCTTCAGAATGGCGTTAGACGGCGCAAAATTTTTTGACGCTAAACTGCGTTAGCGCAGTTTAGCGTCAAAAAGTATAAATATGGGCCCAAATGTTTTGCATTGTCTACTAAGGATTTTTGCATCCCCATGCACATGTACATACATGGCACATACTCCTATTGGCAGATGGGCAACACAACATCAAACCAATATAGGCCAAGACTGAGTCACCCACAAAGCAGCAGAACCTTTTCTTGGGTCTTCCTGTAGGTTTCACTCCAATGACACAGCTTAAGAAGGTCCTGATCACTCCTATTTGACACTACATGTTATGTTTGTGTCTCTGCCTTCGGGATGCTAAACTCCTGGTAAAGATATTACTCTCCCCCACTATGAGGGAAGCTCTTTTGCAATCCCACCAATTCCTAATGAACTAACATATGTGAGACATGCACATTTCACAGGGCATACACATAATCATTGTCTATGGAGTAAGAAATCTGCATTTGGGTAAAGACATCAGTATGGTTGCCAACTCAGAGCTAAGTTGCACATTCATCAAGGGAAGCCAATTACCACCCCAAACGTTGAGTGTAGGAAACTGTTTTATACGCTGTTATCCATTATTGCTATTCAGTGATGTATGACAGGTTGCAGGTGATTGCGTATAGGTGTGTATTGGTAGTTGAGGAGTTTAATTGTCATAGTTTGAGAGCACTAGGATTGTTCAAACTGCAATACTACTTAGAGACTATTGTTTAGGTAGCACTACTTGGCTCTGTGTCAAAACTAACATAATTTTGTGTGAATTCCAATAGATACTAAAAATTTTATTATACGTGAATATACACAGTGTTGGATTTCTCATAGTGACTTGTTTATATGTTAGCTCAAGCTAACATGAATTCGGCTACAATAAGAAAGTATAACAAAAGAAAGCACAGATTGGAGCACATGGAAGTGAGCAAATATTTCTGTAGGATGGTAGAGGATCATGATCAAAGATGTTTACTGAAACTGCAAGGATATGAGAGTGTTGACAAAAATGTCAGCACACAACAACATAGAGAAAAAATGGAGGAGTTCCTAAAGCTAGCACAAATGGCACAGAAAATCCACTATGGTTGCCATGCATATCATGTCATCTGAGTGCAATCAATCATCAGAAGTGCATCGAGAAATAAGACTTAATTCATAGGGACTACAATGTATTTTTATTTTTTTATTAAGTGTGTTATGTACTACAAAACTGCATGTTTTGTTCAGGATTCATATTTTCAACAATGATACCCTCGAATAACAATGTTTCAGGCAGGTTGCTCCCCTACACCTTGTGCCGGTTGCTGCTGCATCAGGCTTCCTCCTTCTATTTCGAGGCTTCCTCACTTTTTTTTTTTTTTACCACTATCCCCACTGCTGCACCCCTGCGGCCCCGCCCCTTCCCTCTTCCTCAATTCCTTTTCCCGCTGCTGCGTCCCTGCGTCCCCGCCCCCACTCACCTATTCGCCGACCCCGCTCCCACCTCCCAGCTGCCCGTCCCTGCCAACTCCCCTTATATGCAGCCGCTGTGTGGCCGCGAAGGGGTCGCACGCAGCGGGCGCGCCGCTGGTGCACAAAAGGCGTGCCGGTGGTGCACCAAAGGCGCGCCCAAGGCAAGCCCCTCTGCATCCGTCTCTGCCCGGACCACGCCTTGACCGTGCCCAGCACCAGGACCCCTGTTCCCCAAGACCACCATGGCAACCATTGCCACTACACCGCCAGCACCCTCCTCGCACTCAACACCGGACCAGCTCATGCCTGCTTACTGGCCTCCAGTAAGCACACCAAGGGACCCTTCACCTGCCGGAACTGCAGCTTCACCAGCCTCCAAATCGCCAAACCACCCGCTGAGACAGGCTACAACTTCCTCCGATGCATCCCACTAAACACCCGTTCCGCACGCAAACATGGTGTCGAACTCTGGGACCTACTCAACACCTCCACCGCGGACATCGCCTTCCTGATGGGGACCTGGAAGAACGCCTCCTCGGCCCCAGACATCGCCATAGCCATTCCGGATGGCTACAAGATCACCTGCAGGGATCGCACCAACGGAGTCGGAGGCGGGATCGCCATCATCCACAAGAACACCATCAGGGTTATAACCTGCACCAACGACACCCTCAGCACCGCCGAACACCTGCACTTCCAGATCCACACCAACACCACCCTCAGAGGAAATCTCATCTACAGACCCCCCAGACCACAGCCTCTGTTCTGCGACTCCATCGCTGACCTCGTCAGCAGGCACGTCCTAGCCTCCGCCGACTACATCCTCCTCGGCGACATGAACTTTCACCTGGAGAATAACAACAACCCCAACTCCACCACCCTAATTGACAACCTTGCCACCCTAGGACTCATACAACTCATCACTACTCCAACACACTCTGCTGGACACACAATGGACCCCCTCTTCTACACTAGCCCCCACGTCACATTCAGCCACACCACCGAACTCCCATGGACCGACCACCGCTGCATCCACTTCACCTTCCGTAAACGCACTGTGCACCACCGCACCCAACAGATCCCCTGCCGCAACTGGAGCAAAGTCAACCAAGACCAGCTGAACACCAGCTTTGCCGGAAAACCACCCACAGAACACACCAATCCCAACTTCGCAGCCTGCAACCTCCGGCGCTGGATCAACGACTGCACCAACACTATCGCCCGCTCAATAAACCTTCCAACAGAGGTGCCAACATGAGAGCCAGCTGATTCACATTGTACCTTCGAGCCTCCAAGCAAACCAGCCAGAAACTGGAGAGAAAGTGGCTCCTCGACCAGACACTAGACAACCATGCTGCCTTAAAGAACGCCATTCGCAAACACCATCACCTCATCAGGTCTGCCAAGAGAACCTCCTTCAAAGACCGCCTTAACAACAATGCACACAACAGCAAGGAGCTCTTCAACATGGTGAAAGAACTCTCCAACCCCAGCTCCAGTACAAACGACTTCCCACCATCACAAGACCTGTGCAACTCCCTCGCCACCTTCATCCACCACAAGATCATAGACATCCATGACAGCTTCAACAGTCAGTCCACCCCGCCAACCACAGACTCCTCAGACTCTCCTCCCACCCTCAACTACTACCCCCTGCTCATCTGGGCCAACGTGAACGAAGACGACACAATCATAACCATGAGCACTATCCACTCTGGATCTCCGTCAAACCCATGTCCGCACCAGATCTTTAACAAAGCAAGAGCCACCATCGCACCCCACCTCTGCAAAGTCATCAACATCCCCTTCGACACCGCGGCCTAGCCCGAGAGCTGTAAGCATGCTGAGATCAATCCCCCACTCAAGAAACCCATGGCAGACCCGAGAGACCTCAAGAATTTCCGCCCTATCTCCCTGCTACCATTCCCGGCCAAGGTAATTGAGAAGATCGTCAACAGACAACTGACCCACTACCTCGAAGAAAATAACATCCTGCACCCATCGAGTCAGGGTTCCACAGCAATCACAGTACTGAAACTGCCCTCATCGCCGTCTCCGACGACATCAGGGCCATGCTCGACGATGGCGAAACCGCGGCCCTCATCCTCCTGGACCTCTCTGCCGCCTTTGACACCGCCTGCCACTGCACCCTATGCAAACGCCTCCACAACACAGGGATCCGGGACAAAGTGCTGGAGTGGACCACCTCCTTCCTCTCCGGCAGAACCCAAACCGTCCACCTCCCCCCTTTCCAATCTGAAGCCTCCAAGATCATATGCAGCGTCCTCCAAGGATCATCTCTCAGCCCTACACTATTCAAAGTCTACATGGCCCAGCTCGCCCACGTCACAACAACCTCAACATAATCTACTATGCCGACGACACCCAACTCATCCTCTCCCTCACCAATGACCCCCTCACCGCCGAATCCAACCTCCAAGAAGGAATGAAGGCCGTCGCCAAATGGATGTGAAACAGCAAACTGAAGTTGAACTCAGATAAGACGGAGGTCCTCCTCTTCAGCGCCAGCCCCTCAGCCTGGGACGACTCCTGGTGGACGACCAATCTGGGAGCAGCCCGACACCCACCGACCACGCACGCAACCTGGGCGTCATCCTCGACTCAACACTCTCCATGACCAAGCAAGTCAGCACCGCCTCCTCATCCTGCTTCAACACCCTGCGCATGCTCCGCAAGATCTACAGATGGATCCCAACAGATACAAGAAGAACAGTCACCCAGGCCCTTGTCAGCAGCAAACTTGATTACGGACACGCCCTCTACGCAGGAGCCTCGGCCAAACTCCTCAAATGACTGCAACGCATATAAAACGCCTCCGTGCGCCTGACCCTCGATGCCCGCCACCACAGCCATATCACTCCCCATCCGAGAGACCTACACTGGCAACAAAAGGATAACCTTCAAGCTCCTCACCCATGCACACAAGGCGCTCCACTGGTCCAGCCTACCTCAACAGAATACTCACTTTCTACACCCTGTCCCGCCAACTCCACTCAACCAACCTTGCCACCGTCCCCCGCATCCAAAGAACGACCACCGGAGGCAGGTCCTTCTCCGACCTCACTGCCAAGACCTGGAACACCCTTCCTATGATGCAGCTTTGTTAACATATGCCTTGAATAAAAAAATTATATTTCAAATTTCCCTAGATAGTTTGTTTTCAATACATTTTCCGAGTAAAATATAAGTCTAGAAACACCTGGTGATGTGTGTTTGTGCATCATATGTTTTGTTTCTTCTTCACTAAGTTTTGGATGGGTCTTCTTGGTAAAAATGGATTAAGACACCTCAGGTTTATAGCAGATGCCCTGCTACATGTCACACATGCTACAGCTGAGGCACACCCATTATGCTTTATATCTTTTTTACTGTCCATAAAAGGAAGCCTGGTGAAGTTGATTATGGAACACACAGGTGCCATTAGGTATGAAAACAAGCCTAAGCACTATGGACTCATGGACCCTGCTGCAGAAGCCACTGAACATGTGTAATGGCAGCACCATTATGGGGAACATCTATGTAGTGCCCAGAATTGTGAATAGAAGGGAACAGTAATTAATGGGCTAATGCAGAGTGGATCACAAGTTGCATTTTTACATGCACATACAATCTGGAAATGTGTAGGTCCTTAGAATGATAGATTAGGGAAGAGCTGCTATGCACACTGATCACTAAGACAATATCATTAACAATGAATGGAATTGGCCTCTGTAAGCATTCTTCAGGGGGGGAGTTATGAAGGACTAATAGATCTTCCAATACTCATGAGGGGAAGGCCTTGGGCCCACTTAATAGCAATCGATCACTTTTGACTAAGATCTGCTCCCCCCGGTTATCCGACTTAGGTTGACTTAGGTTGACTAAATGATGTCTCTCTCTTATCGTCTCCCTCTTTGGTTGTTATGCCCCATAGAGATACACGGCCTAGGGCTCTGAACTCTACCACATCCCCGAGAGTTAGATCCTCACCTGTGCCCTTTGTACTTAATATTTTATCTTGGAATGTGGCTGGAATAAGGAAAAGGTTGGGAGACCCTGGATGGGTTAACTTCATCTCCAAGCAAGACTTATGCCTTTTTCAGGAAACCTGGGCGGAAGAGCTAATATATGTTGAGGGGTTTACAACTTATTTTGTCGCAGCCCAGCCTGCCTCTGGAGGCTTTGGTAGGCCTATGGGTGGGCTTATGATTTTAGTGAACAAGAAATTGCAATGCGACCATTCCGTGTTTCCCCTCAACTCATTAGATCTCATGGGTGTCAGACTTATATTCCACCCTGGCTTCACAGTGATCTTGGTCAACGTGTACGCGAGGTTTGTCCCCCCAAACATGGAATCAGGGGTACTTGCCCAGCTTGTAGAGTATATGGAATCTTTGCATCCTTCTAACCATCTGGTGATAGGGGGTGATATTAACTGTTCTTTTGTATCCCAGAACCTCGTCGGAGATTTAACAACTGAAGGAGACGACTCCTGGGGTATCCCCCAAGCGAAGGATGACTCTTCTAGCCCTGGTTCTTGTGCCGCTATACAGATGGCTTCCCTCTGCCTACGCCATGGACTCAGGGAATGTAATGGTCGGAACAGATCTGACCTAAATCGTGCCGCCACTTTTAAACGGGGGTGCTCTTTTAGTACTATTGATTATTTTTTTGTTGACATTAGGCTTTGGTCACATATTCTGGATATGAAGGTTGAATCTCGTCACGACAGTCCCTCTATGCCTCACTCTATTCAATAAAGCCTTTGGGAGAACTCAACATCTAGAGATCACTGACGTCCCGATCCCTTACCTTAATTCCAGGCAAACCTGTGTTAGTTGGCCAAAAGTTATATCTAACCCACTTTTGGTCAAACAAATTTACTCCTTTTTTTTACAGTTGTTCTCTGGTCTTGAAAATCAAGAGGCCGATAATCTTCCAGTCATGAAAATTCATGTTGAATTGATAAATCTTTTACAGAACGTTTTCTACAAAGAAACCATTGTGATACATGCTCCAGATGCTATTCAATCCAGGGAATGGTTCAACAATGATTGTGACCTTGCTAGGCTCAATCTCAAATTGGCCCTCCGCAAGCACTCACAGGAGGAGATCAGGACAGCTAGAGTCGGCTTACTAAGGCACTGAACCTAGCAAAGAAAAACTGGGAAATTGAGATCTGGCAGAAGCTGCTGGAGGCAGTCGAAAATCGAGACGAGGGCTCTTTTTGGAGGCTGTTGACTCACAGGAAAAGAGAGGGTTGTGCTACTCTTAATTTTCATATCCAACCTGAAAGATGGGTGGCTCACTTTTCCAAGATTTATGCGTCATCTGCGCAACAGCATCCTGAGGCCTTTACGGGTGACAAAAGCAGACCTCTTATTGAGGGTCCTATGGAGGGCATTGTTTTTACAATGGCTGAAACCACAGTAGCTATTAATTCCTTGAAACCAGCCAAGGCCCCTGGTCCCGACAAGATACCGGGGGACCTGTTCAAGTCTGAACCCGTTATCTGGGCGTGGTACATTAATACCTTATCCAATGCTATTGCAGCAGGTAGCCCCATTCCGGATTCGTGGCTCGGAGGCGAAATTATTCCTATCCATAAAAAAGGAGATGTGGGACTGCCTGCCAATTATTGCCCAATTAGCCTTATCGATAATCTTCAAAAGATTTTTTCTAAGCAAGTCCTAGATAGGCTAACGGACTGGGTCCAAGCTAACCAAGTCCTATCACCCCTCCAGGCTGGGTTTCGATCAAAAATCAGCACTATGGACCACGTTTTTAGACTCTTTTTGTTACTTTGGAAATATGTTACCCTGGCCAAACAAAGTTTGTATGTTGTTTTTGTTGACCTTAAGTCTGCGTTTGATCTTGTTCCAAGGCAGAAATTGTGGGAAGTCTTAAAGAAAATTGGCGTCCCGATGAACTTGGTGCATCTAATTCAAAGATTACACAAGAATACCTATGCTCGAGTAAGGTGGGGCAGCCAGGGGGAACTTACTGATCGTGTTAACATTAGGCGGGTAGTACGCCAGGGCTGCGTCCTGGCACCCACTCTCTTCTCGTTGTTTATTAATGAAGTAGTGCAAGTTATAACTGACTGCTAAAACGATGCCACTTCCCTGAATAACTCAAAAGTTCCAATTCACTTATTTGCTGATGACTCTCTCTTGATCTCAAAAACACCTATGGGTCTTCAGGTTCTCCTGGATAGGTTTAGTGTGTTTTGTGCAGATCATGGATTGGAACTTAACTCTAGTAAAACAAAACTTATGATTTTTGGTCCTGGCAGCTCCAAACGATGTAACATCTTGCATAATGGGGTTTCCTTGAGCAAGGTATGCTCTATTGATTATCTAGGGGTGAGAATTAGCAATGATATGAACTGGCAGGCCCAGGTAGGGAAGAGTTCAGCCCTCCTAGCACATAGGTCAGGGGCAATTTTGCACTTCCAAAAGTCTAATATTGAGAAAGTTGTTTCTCCAGCTATCAAAATGTATTTAGCCAAGGCTCAGAGTGCCGCGGTTTATGGTGCTGAGGTTTGGGGTTGCTCTAAATCTAGCAAGCTATCTGTGGGGGAAAATAGCTTTGCAAGATCACTCGTGGCATGTCCTCGTAGTACTCCCCTGGTCCCAGTGTTTATGGACCTAGGGTTCCCTCGCTTCTCTGATGTAATTGCTTTAAGGCCTTTAATTTTTTGGGTTCGTATCTGGACTACCCCTGAATTAGTCACCTACAAGGAATCATTGCAAGATTTACTGGACAGACCAAATGTATTTTCTATCCCTTGGTTTAAGCACATTTCAGAATGGTTCCATACCTTGGGACTTAGTTATTTTTGGAGCCAGCCCACTAGTTTAAGGAGGGCCCATAAGGACCATCTGAAATCTGTTTACTGGTCCCATGTTAGGGAGAAACACCTGTCTTGCACCTCACATGGTAGGCTGACGTTTCTTTTCCTTGACTACAAGTGGTTTCCCCACTTCGAACCCTTCCTGGACCTAATTACCGATCAACTAAGCAAAAGTTTGTATGTTCGTTTTAGGTATGGAAGCCTCCCTTTGAAGTCCTCTTCTAGCTCATGGAGCTCCACCCTGTCATCTGATAAATGCCCTTTCTGCAATGGTTCTGTGGAAACTGTAGTGCACTTTATGTTTATTTGTCCTGCCTATGGTATGGCTCGGCGGAAATGGCTTTGTCCCGCCTGTAGGAACATGGGGCTAAGAACGTGTAGAGATGCCCTTAGGTTGATGATGAGAGATTGTTCCATTCCCCTAATTTGTGCGATCAGCAAGTTCCTTGCGTCCGCTTGGTACACATGCACATTTTTTTAAAGAAAATGGTTTATAGTAATTTGATATTAACTGATCCCTGATTTTACCTTATTTAACTCAAATTGTTTTATTCACTGATTTTTTTTTTTTTACAAATCATTGATGAGAAAGTTCAAAGCAGTTAACAAATGGAACTTTGACTCTTGCTCCTCACTTATAGGATGGGACGCATATGTAGATTTTATTGTAATTTTTCCTGTAGACTCCTCATTTTATAGTATTTTACCTTATTTTTATTATTTATCCTTTAGTCTTGTTGTTACATATTTATTATGCAAAGATCATAATTTTACTGTTGTAAGTTATTGCTTTGATTGTTATTTAGACCGAATAAAGCTTTTGTATGATGATGATGAATATCATTAACACAAATATAACGTGGAAAGACACTAGTGTAAAAAATGTTGAGGACCAAAAATGTCAAGTATGGAACTGTAAATAGGTAACAATGGATTTAGTATTCTTAACTCAACATCTACATACCTTGAAGATATGTGCATTGTTAACATACATAAACGCTTACCTTCTTCAGGATTTTACCCCTGATACATTTATGACACAATATTCTGTCCCATGATATTTGTGTTTTCAAGATTAATTCTAAATACCATGCACACTGTCTGTATTAATGTGTATTTTATTTTGAAGGGACATTTTAACAGGGAAAAATTCCACCTAAAGTCAAACTCATTAATCTAGTAACCCATCATAAAGAAATCTCTCCTGCTACAAGCCCAGGAGATAATTGCAAACAAATAGAGCAGGCCACAGTCATTTACGTCATCACAAACTATGTATAGAGAGTATGCTATGCAGCATTCATGTCATTCAACATATGTCCTTGAGCATCTGCCCTTCATTCACAACATCTGGAAACCTTCAGCCTTCCTCCAGAGGTGTAGAACATCATACATTTTAGATCTGAGACAATACATATGCGATCACACTTAAAACCTTGCTAGGATTGTACTGTTTGTGTAGCTTGCAAAATGTTTACATATATTGAGACCATGAACAGGACCAACTTCTCCTGTAGGATGATACTCTGCATCTTTTTGATCTGCACATTTGTCAATTACCAGACTCCGAAGTGTTTGTTAAACTATCTGTGGTGACACTTGGATTTTGTGTATAGCACTAAAACAGTATGGGTAAAAGAGAGCAGTGTATAAGTCATGTCTAAGTTGCATTTGTACAGGGCTGACTGTACATCATATTGTCCTCAGAGGGTGTCTGACATGAAACAATATTACACATTCAAACACAAATATCTGTATGTTAGCAGATGGATTAACATTAAGAGATTTGAGTAATTAATGATACCTGTTTCCAACACAATTTTCTCACTAACTCTCAAAGTGGAAAGACAACCAAGGGGGTCAATACTGGAATCCCCACCAGTGTACACCCTGAAATTATAGACATATCTAGTCCTAATCTCAGACAGCATACACATCTTAATTCCATATTGTGTCCTCTTGCTAGGAATGTACTGCCTAAAAACCAAAAACTCTTAAACAAGACCAAAGACTCATCCACAGCTATTTCTTTCTTTGGAACACAGATGTATAAAAATTAATCTACAAAGGACAGACCGAATCTTAAAAAAGATGGTCACAGTCAGGATGATCCTGTGGCAATGTTGAAGCATTATCAACAAAATGCAGCATCCTAAGAAGAAGCAGAAAATATAGATGTAGACATGAAGGGACTAATAGACCAATATGATGAGAGCTACGGTTTCCTTACCAAGCCCACCAAAAAGTTAAGCCCAAGAACTTCTTCAACTCATCCAGATTTGTGAGAGTCCACCAGCCAGCTCTAGAATCTAGCTTAAGTGTGGCACTGTTGTCCCCCAAATTCTGTTCATCATACAAATTAGTCTGGTAAACAGTCTCATCCAAAAATACTTTGTCCATAAACACCTAAAATAAATTAATAGGCAAATGTTTTCAGTACTCACTCTATACCATGCAACACCAGTAAAGGAAGGCAATGCCTGCTGCCCCATGTTTGGTGCAACCCAGATTTCAGTAGTTCCTCAAGAAAGCCTTTCAGCCCCAGGCTGCAATCCAGATGCCTCTTGCTGTACTATCAGCACATCAGTGCCCTCCTATAAAACAGACACTTTCTCCTGCGGAGAGCCGCTTTATTATCAGATGATTACTCTTGGACAGAAAATTCACTGCCAGCACTTCATCCTCTGCCTCAGATGGTGAGTCAATCTCATAAGCATGGTCAGAGAAAGATTTGAAAAGCATAACAACAACCTACTGAGTGGTAATCCTGTGGCTAGCCATAATCCGTACTAATAAAAGTAACTTGACAAATAAGTCTACAGTAACCAACACTGTGTACGATGAACAAAAGAGAAAGTATGGCTTTATCACCTATATATTAAAAATGATATTACTCACTTGCTAGAGACAGCTAGACTCACCAATACCTACACTGCACAGACACAGCAAGCACCAATGATATCCCACTAGAAAGGAAAAACAAAAGAAAATTACATAGAAGACAACATAATCCACACTATGCACAAATCCAAGAAGAATTTCACACACAAAAACAGAAGCTAAATATGCTGCTATTATTACACCATTTACAAAAGGCATATTAATGCAGGGAAATGGTACTAATTTAGATTAAATAGTGCAAAATACTTTTTCTTACCAATCACATGCAACTACATTACCTGCAGATCTACCAATGCTGATACTGCACGCATGGGTTGCAGCAAAGGAAATCAAAACTTTTGCACTAGAATAAAAAGGGGAAATAAAACAGCACAATCACAAATGCAAATGAGGACAAGAAATAAAACAGTTAACATGATAAAACGCTGCCCAGTACCACCCAAATGCTAGCCACACACATCACCAGCAGGAAGCCAGTCAGCACATACACCATCAACCAGAAGCCAGTTGACACACACTGCCAGCAAAATCCACAGTTCAAACACACTGACAGCCAAGCAACAGCCCACACATACAATCAGCCAAGTGCTTGTCCACACACACTGTCAACTGAGCTCAAGTCCACACACACTGACAGCCAAATGTCAGTGCACACATAGCCAGCCAAAAGCTAGTATACGCAGACCATCATTCGAACTCAAGTCGACAGACACAGAAACTTTCCCTGGTGGTAACACCGTGGCCAATCTGCCCTCATGGGGACAGAAAACAGCCAAAAGTATTCATGTTGCCACTAAAGGGTCACAAGGATCCAACCCGACATCTTAAAAAGAAAATCCCTGGTGTCTAGTGAGCTTGCCCAAGGGTTCGCTCCCCACAAATTCATCAAAGAAAATCCCTGGCATCTTGTGGGTTCCCCCCCCCCCGGGTGAGATTTTGGCCAACAAACACTGTCAAATTAGTCCAAAGGAGTGAGGCTCGGAAAACATATGCTGCTCCTCAGGGCAGCGATCCTTGCCCAAGGGGTTACTCCATTCTCATGCACAATTAAAACTCTCTGGTGCCTAGTGGGTTTTGACCACCACAGGTGACAGAGCGGCTGAAAAGTGGCTGATCTAGCCCCCAGGAGGCAGAAACACAGAAGAAAGATTTTGCTCCCAGGGCAGCCACCCTTGCCCAAGGGGCCGCTCCCATCAACTGTACAAATAAAAAATCCCCGGTACCTTTTGGGGTTTGACTCCCCTGGGGCAGATCTGCCAAAAAATGGCTGATCTAGCCCCGGGGAGGGGGGCTGAAACATGGAAAAAAAATGTTTGCCCTAGGCCAGTGACCCTTGCCAAGGGATTGCTCCCTTCAATAGCACAAATACAATTCCCTGGTGCCTAATGGGTTTCGACCCCCTCGGGGAGATAGGCCACAAATATGCTGATCTAGCCCCACGAGGGCTGCAACGGGAACAAATTATGATCATGGAGCAGGAGTCAATTCAAAACAGTCACAGGGGAATAGGAAATACTCCTTCCTTTACCCATGTTTGTTCTCACCATGCTAGAAAGAAATGGCTTCCAATGTGGTCAGCTACATTTGATGATGTTACATCACTGTCATTAGATCACTGATGGGGTGTTGGGGGTGCCAGTGGAAGTGCTTCCACTGCCAGCCCTGGTGAGGGGTTTAAAATTCACGACCGACAGAGAGAGTGCCATTCCTCCCCCTGTGGGCGGGTGCTAGGATGAAACGGTTCTCTTTTCAACACCCGCCCAACATAGCTGATGGTGGAACTGTCCTATCCTCAGCATGCAAGAGGTTTAGTTGCCTTCAGGTAGGCGTATACATGGGTATTTATGATGGGAATGATTGAGAACCCTAGAGCTGAAGGCAGTACATGTTTCTCACAGTGCCTGCCAGTGGGTCTTTTAGACTAACTACACATCCAATTCTTGGCCTCTCTGGAGAGTGCAGAAAGCAATTGTCTTATAAATGCCAATTGTAACTTGAAACTCAACCATATAAGTGCAGTGGAGCCTCGGTAATGGCCAGTGTCTCAAACCTATCAGGGAGAGGTGAGACCAGGACTTTAGAGTCCCTTTTTCCCCAAATCTTTTGTAAATCCTCAATGTGTATATCTACACCATCCTTTTTCTTTTCAGCACCAGTTTTCACCCTCTCTTTTTGTACATATGTCCATTCATCAGTAAAGGAAATTAGTGCATCCAGCTGAATCTGGTAGCTGTTGTTGAGCCTGGTTTAGGATCTGAGTCAGCATTAGAGAAATATGTTGAATGTGTCCCTGTGTAATTTTCTGACCCTGAGATTTGTTCCATAACAGCTACATATTGTCTGCTTTCCCTTCAGAGCAGCAACCTGTAGGAAAAGAGTGTTATCCAGAGCCTAACATCTAGATATCAATGTTATGGAGGGAAACAAAGACACTCAGGTTCTTGTCACTAGGCCCAGGTGGAAAACAGTGCTCCACTCATGGAGTTTTTGGAATTTGAGCACTTAGTGCTACCAGTCGCGGCTGGCAGCGTAGAAAAGTGGTGGCGGGAGAGTGAACACAACAAAATACATTTAAAAAAAAAAAACTAACCTTGTACCCGCCGCACCACCACTACTCTGCTCCTCAGGTCTCTGCTGGACTGCAGTCTCCAAGGCACAGACTCCCAGCATGAGACCAGCGTTAGGATTGGCTTAATCGTCCTGGCTTTGCGCTCCCAGGCAGACTGGGAGCCTGGGCCTACTGTCTCTAACCCGGCAACACAGTGCCGGATTGAAGAGAGCTCAGTGCGCATGTGTGTTAGGCTTTCTGAGACGGCTGGGGAAAAACACATATGCGTAATGAAGGGAGTGCACACCACTACCCCGTGCCTGTCATTCCCCATGGCCCTGCCCCTTTAGAAATAGAATGATAATAAACATTGTTTATTAACGCTTTATTTTTAAAGTTTTGCAGTTGCTGCTGCTGGTGGGGCGGGCGATGCTCCTCTCTAATAATAGAGGAACCGCCATTGCATGCTACATAGCGTGAAGTTCCTGAATTCTGCCATCTATTGTGAAGCAGAATTTTTTTTTCAACTGCCATGCTTGAGATTTGTTTTTGATACTCTCTCATCCCATGATATCCTCAAGCCTCTAGCAAGCGCGTGTAAGATTTTGAGCTCCCATGCGCAGCTTATTATAGTGATGCTCCTAAGCATGACTGCACGTCAAGTAGATTTTCGAATCAAGAAGCAGCTAAATCTACTGAACAAATACATTTTTGAGTGGATTTTCTTCTCCAACAGACCATTCAAGTTGTTTTCTGTATAATAAACCTTTTTTCTGCCTTTGTTTTCTCGCAGAAAGTAAGTGCACCAGAGACTCCAACTTCCTGTTCCTGTCCATCAGGCTCCTCCCAGTGCTTTGTCCAAACCCTGGTCAAATTTTTACTTGGATTTTGAGGTGGAAGGATAACTCTCTTTGTCTCCTGGATATATACCTTTGGATTTAAGGATTTTTTTTTGTGGTGTCACATAAGTAAGTTAAACATCTATTGTTTAAGGGTGTTGTTGTTTGATAGGCATGCACCAATAGTTATTTGGACTTTTATTTGATTTTTAAATTTCATTGTGGTGGGCGGCCTGGAGTTTAATTAGGGGCCCAGTTATTTCTTTTTGGCATGTCACTGATTATTCATCTTTTGTGAAGAAAAATTGTTGCACAGCTCAGTACCTTTTCTCCATGTTTGCTACATTTGAAATATGTATTTATTTTTACACTGTGGCCTAGACTTCCAACTGTCCATCTGTGCAGTAGGGCCACTAATTGTCATCAGTGTATGAAATAAATACTTATGTGGTACATGGTTTTAAATCGTTATTTAGGGCTGGGATAGCATTGGATTAAATTTAAAATGTTGGTTATTTTTAGCATTTCATTTTTTTATGCAAACAGCTTCTTTGTCGGGTAATATTTGATGGATAGGAGGATGTGTGCTGTTGTAAAATCTGAATAGCTCAGTTATTTTTTTCGTGTTTTGCATTGCTCAATTAATGTTAATGTTTTCTTAAGTGTTACCACCATGCCTCCGTTCTATGGCCAGTGTGTGTTTTTGTGTGTTTGCCATCAGCCAATATTTGTCTTTGTTCTCCATGCCATGTGGACAGAGGACATTTTGTGTAGTCTATATCCATAGGCCTGAATGTGTTCATTGTTCCCAATGGCTCCTTGCTCACTGTAGTTGTTTGACCATGTGGCTAGTTACCATTGTGTACATCCAGCGAGTGTGTTTTTGTCATAAGCTTGCATGTGTCCTTTGTTCCCCAAGCCTCCTTGCTCACTGTTCTTGTTTGACCACGTGGCTTGTGGCCATTTTGTGCATCCTGCCAGTGTGTTTTTGCCATAGTTTTGCATGTGTTCTTTCTTCCCCCATACCTCCTTGCTCGCTGTTGTTGTTTAACCATGTGCCTGGCGATCATTTAGTACATCTAGCCAGTGTGTTTTTGCCACAGGCTTGCAACTGTTCTTTGTTCCACATGCCTCCTTGCTCACATTTGCTGTTTGAGCATGTAGCTGGCAGTCATTTTGTACAGACAGCCAGTGTGCCTTTGCCATAGGCTTGCATGTGTTCTTTGTTCCCCATGCCTTCTTGTTTGCTGTTTCTGTTTGACCATGTTGCTTACAGCCATTTTGTGCATTTAGCCAGTGTGCCTTTACCATAGGCTTGCATAAATACATGTGTGATGTTAGTTAAATAATATGCTTGGGGACCACTGTGGTATATGTGTACTCAGAATATGATTGGATGATCATTGCTCATATTGTTAGTTATTACTCACTTTTTACATTTTTTATTTTGTACCCCCTTTCCTCACAATATAATTCCTTCTTCTTGACTTCCCATACAAACATTGGCAATTATTGATAATTTGTTAAATTACATTTTTTATTTTAATTGTTTTATTTTCATTTTTTATTTATTTTAACTTTTAATTTTTAATTAATGTATTTATGTTTTAAGTCTTGTTATTAATGCTTTATAAACAATCCATATTTAATTCATTGCACGTCTCATGGGAGCACACACACAAAAAATCAAGCTGTGCTACTCAGTACATCAAAAACTGTATAAGCACATCAGCAACCAAAGGTTCAACAAGCACAATTAGACATACATATCATACATACATACTTCATTTAAAAAGACCATACTGTATTTATATCTACATATCTAATACATATGGGGAGAAACACCTCAATAATGAAAAAAACAGTTTCCGACTCCTAAACAGACTTCAGTTGCTGGATATGTGCTTCAACCTAGTTGTTGCCATACTAGGAGGAACTTGAAACAGATAATAACTAATACCCAACCTTTCATTATTGTAGGGTTCCATAACAATGCACCAACATAAATCGTCAGGTATAATACAATGATTTTTGGGTTCATTTCAGACCACCATACCCTAACTTGCTTTGAGTGCTTAAAGTGCTAGCAATGCAGAAAGTCCTGGGGAGTACCCTTGTCGGTGCCATAAAGGTGCCTTAGTATAATGGAGAGATGCCATGCCAGCTTTCCTACTGTAGCTTCAAGGAGTGTTAAAATAGATAAAGGTCATCTAGTTTAAGACCCTATAGTTTGTTGGTGAAAATGAACCCAATCCATAAGCAAACCCCACATTTTCTTCCCCTTCCGCTTCACTCTCTTTCCTTGAGCTCGTATAGCATGCTCTACAGATTAAACATTGAAAAGAGACACCCTAGCCATTGTTGAAAGGATGGGGGTTGTGGATCAAGCCACGCTGACGCTATCAAAATACGACACATGGAACATTGCAATTAAAATTAGAGACTTCATCTTAGTGGCATCTGGTGTCTCTTGTACACCCAGGAGCATAATGTCTGTAGTACGTACCAGGTTGCTATTTAGCACTTCCACCAAGAATTTAGAGATCTCAAGTTTAAGCAGATCTAACTTAGGGCTTATTGAAAACATATGTACACGATCTTCCTCAGGAGATTGACAGCAATCTTTGCAGGGGTAATGTATAAATTTTTTAAAAAAATTATAGTGCTGTACCTGGAGCCCCAACGAGCAGAGTATAGTGTGGCTGAGCTCCAGAGAGTCATAAAAGATAAGATCATCTGTATCGTCTTATTACAAACTTGGTGTTATGCTTCTCTAAATTGTCATGCTGACCGGAAACAAGCATAGAATACATCAGATTGATTGAACACTCCTCAGCTTCTCTCAATACCTCCAAGAGCAGGATCTTAGAAAACCCAACAAGACTGCCAGTTTTCTTATACAAAAAAACACAGATCTGTAAATACATACCAAAATTTCTGTGGTTTAAGTCAAACAGGCCCGGAAGCGTCTTGAAGGATGCCAAACTGGCGCCTTGAAACAGATCCCCTAATTGTAGGAGCCCCTGCTGCTCCTCTCTAATCAGACAGGCATTCTGAAATATATGTAATAGAAGGAGATTCTTGAGGGCTGGGGTGTACCTATTAAGTCTACCTAACCCCACTTTTTTTCCAACAGGAGGTCCAGCTCCTGAAGGTAGCTTCAAGCACCTTAAATCAGAGATTTTTACAAAATATATATATTTTTTATTTTAAATGATGTATTTGCATTTTTTACTTGAAATTTTCTTTTCTTTTTTCTTTTCTTTTTTTAAATATTTAAAATTTCTTATTTTTATTTTAAATGTATTTTGAATTTTTATTTTAGATTTTTTATTTTTTAGATGTTTTTATTCTCACAATTTCTTTATTTAATTCTATATTTTGCCTTGATCTATCCGTCCATCTACCCATCCATTCACTGGAGGTGCACAGCCGTGTTACAGAATTCAGTTTCTTTAGGTGTATAATTCCATTTCCTCCTGGACACCCTGACTGCTGTGCACTGTAGGCACATCAGTGCATCATTCAATATTTTTATGATTATTCATTTCCTTGTGACCACCTTGCCTCCATAGGTGTTTTAAGGATTATTCCATTTACCCATGCACCCCTCTCTGACTACCACAGGTGTCTCCTTTAAAATAGATGGAGATAAAGCAAAGAGCCATATCTGCATGTTGTGTTACCTGATTTCAAATGAAATTTTATGGTATGGTGGTGTGATTTGACTTTGTAATATTTGGATAAATTGGTATTACTTATATATAAATAACCAACCACACTAATACTGCATTTGTATGTACTATTTAAACCTGCAACAATGCCATGTTTCACTAACTACATGTTTTCTTGCTTGGTTGCTTTTAGGTGCACAAAAGAGGAAGAGACATCACCTGCAGTACTGCCAAACAGAAGGCCTGTAGAGTGATTTCAGTCCTCTAAGCTGTTGCGCTTGTGCAGCTAAGTGCCCCTGAGAGCTTCAAGACAGTTCCAAAGAACGTTGCTCCAAAGAAAGTGGGCAGTGAGAAGAAGCAGCTCCCCACCAGTGGCATGCTGACCACCACCTTTTTCAGGAGACCTGTGCCTGCCAATTCGGCCTCCCGGGAGAAACTTGGGAGCATAACTTCTGCATCAACAGCACCAACAAAACCTCAGACCAAGACCATATCTGTCAGTGAGACAGTCACTGCGTTCATGGTATTGCTGATGAGCAGGGATGTTGAATTGGATTTGTCCCTTTTGCAAAGTAGTACCCAATCATTGCAGAAAACAGAGCAAAGTAGCATGCAGCCACAGCTAGTAATAGTAGAGCTTCCTGAAGTTGGAGCAGAACAGGAGGTCAAGCTTCCCTCTGAGGAAGAACCTCCTCTTTAAGAATCATTGGCTTCCAGATCTCCAGCAAGGAAAAGGAAGGGATCTACTCCACCATTCTCTCCAAGGATCCCTTCTGATGACAATGATAAGGACATGGAGTAGACTCAGGCAGAGTCCAGGAGATGCCAGGAGATGCAAGGGAAAAGAAACGTTCCTGAAAGCCTTAGAGTCACAGAAGGGGATGATGAGGAGGATGATGACAAAGAGCCAGTTATTGTGGAAGCTGGCACAGAGGAGTCGGACATTTCTATTCAACCTGCTTTGAAGGTGTGGCCAAGGTAGCACTGCCAGCGCCCATATTTGTAAATCCCCAGCAAAGAACTGCATCAATTCCTACCTGAGTAGAAGTATGCACTGCAGAGAGGCAGTTGACGACACACCCACCTACCTCCAGTTCATCTTAAGGCATTGGGAGTAACCCACTAAGAAAGTACTTATCCCCAGTTTGGGACCTTTTTACACTTAGGAAACAGGAGAACATTGCTATATGCTAATTTTGCTACTGTGTTCGTCGAGGCGAGCCTGGTACACATTATGGTACTGGAGGCCAAATGACCGATATTAAAAAACATCATGCAATCCTTGGGAGGAGCCCCTTACAAAATTGCTGAAAGTGGTGGTGAAGGTGAAACAAAACATCAGCTACAACTAGTCAAATTACAGTGGGAGGTGAGGAAGAAGAGGGTGACATCCTCCCGCAAAGCAGCCCTGTCCCCATCCATGGACCAGAATCACCACCTCAGAGATCTCACAATGGCACAGGAAACTCACAGTCAGATGAAGTAACCACAGCATACAGTGACTCTCCCACCATGCACATTGGGTCTACCACCACCAACATCTCAAAAATCACCTGCCTCAGTGGGCCCACAAAAGAAGGAAATCCAGGCTACTAGTACGGGCATGCTTAAGCAGGAGGGACACTATGACTGGAACCACACAATGGCATGTTTGTACAATGGGAAGCTGGCAAAATGTCACGTCTGGACTTCCTCCCTTTTTCTTTTGTGGAAAGAGTGGGATTCTTAGCATTTGTGGCAACCATCTGACCAAAATGGGAAGTTCCAAGTTGGACCTACTTTGCCAGAGTTGCTGTTCCAGTACTGCATCACAATGTGCAGCAATTGGTTGAACAAGCTTTGCAGCAAAGTGTTGTCCACACTATTCAACTGATGACAGACTTGTAGACCAGTTGTCGACAACTGATTATATATGCATCACTGCACATTGATCTCTTTTGCAGGGTAAAACAAAAGCTATTTACAGTTTTAAGAGCATTTGGCGGCATGCAAGAGTAGCCATGTTCGCCATACAGAAATAACATGCAGCTGCAAACATCTGGAACAAATTTAACAGCAAGGTGTCTGAATGGCTGTGACCCAGAGGTCCTCAAATTGGATTTGTTGCCACAGACAATGCCAGTAACATAGTCAAGGCGATGTTAGACTGGGGCTATTTCAGGGTCCTGTGTTTGGTGCACTACATCGATGGGCCAAGCTATCCCATTGTTGCATCTGCTACAGGGCCAGCTGAAGAAGGTGTCTGAAAAGTTTGCACTCAGATGTATGAACAGAAACACAGAAGTGCATGCCTTGATTGAGTGCGTAATGATTTGTTTGGTTTGTAATGTAAGCTCTAAAATGACATAATCTCATCCAAAGAGTACATATGTGCAACACTACTTGATTCACGCTGCAAAAAAATCTTCCCCTCTTATTCCTTTTTCTGAAGGGGATGTTCCAAAATACAAGAGGTAGATGGTTGAGCAAGCCAGCAATATGGGAGAATGACTCAAACTAAGAGTCCCACTCTGCATTTCTGGGGTGCCACTTTCAACTTCCAGAGAGGACAGTCTTGTCTCACAGCAGCCAACACCAGCAACAAGAACAACAGCAACAAGAGGAACAGAAGAGTCAAACCCAATATCTGAACTGGCTTGGTTTCAAGTGGCAGGTCGTACGTCCAGTGCAGCGGTGAGGGCAAAGAGGTTGAACAAGTGCGAGCACTAGTGACCATTCACAGGATGTTTCAGGAGTATCTGGATGACCCAAAAGAGGAGTCTATGTGTATCAAAACCCATTAGTGTATTGGCATGGTAAGATGTGCCAATGGCCAGAGCTCCGCAGGCTGGCAGTAAAGTATCTGGCTTGTCCTGTAACCAGTGTGTCTTCTGAGTGTCTGTTCAGTGCAGCTGGTGCATTTGTAACAATGAGAAGGTCCAGTCTGTTGCCTCTAAATATGGAGAGATTGACCATAATCAAAATTAACCAACATTTCACCACCTGATTACGCTGCCCCTGAAACACCACAGGATGAGGAGGGGGACGATAGATTAAAATCAAGTGTGATAGATTAGTAGTTTCTGGGTGAACTACCTGAATTTGAGGATAACCTCCACTTCCCAGAATGAGTATGCCAGTGCCACCATAGAACATTTGAGTCATTTCTCATTGAACTTCTTTCTTGGTAACAAAAAAAGAAGCTAGTGGAACATTCCTTGTTTTTGGATTTTATTTTATTCTGTCCCACCATTTTTTAGTCACATATATGGCTGGATAGGAGTTGGACCAGAATGCAGTGAAGAGGCCTCCACAAGAATAGCTTCATGACATTGGAGACAATGCCTGCCTCCCTTGCATGCCTGTCCTTTTTCTGAATCAATTAGAAGTGCTTGTCCCAGAAGATCATTTATTTAAAAGAGTGCCAGTTCCAAATTCCAATGTGTTGACTGCCTTAAAGATACAATTGTGTACCTAACCTACCTATGCTCCTTGGGTTGGAAGAGGTAACTATAACTAAGTACAACTATTTCAACAATAAGTGAGTGGTTATGAATGATGATTGATAATATATGTGATACAGACAGTGAAAGAAGGTGTTAAATTAATAATTAACTTGATTTTGTTGAATTGAAATGTTTGGTGCCTGATGGGTGATCATTTTACCTGAAGGTGGCTGGTCTTTACACACTTACTAAGCGAAGATTTACCTGTTCGGTCTACTTCTTTTTTTGGGTTCTTCAGAAACCAAACCAATCATGTTAATTAACAAACACAAACCTGTACAACTTTCGGCAATTCAGTTTCTCTATTTGTTCTTCAACAACAGTGCACTATGGGGGTCATTCAAAGTCTGGCGGGCGGCGGAGGCCGCCCGCCAGACTTCCCCCCTCCAAAATACCGCTCCGCGGTCGCAAGACCGCTGAGGGTATTTTGGCTTTTGCACTGGGCTGGCGGGCGACCGCCAAAAGGCCGCCCGCCAGCCCAGTGCAAAAACCCTTCCCACTAGGACGCCGGCTCAGAATTGAGCCGGCGGAGTGGGAAGGTGCGACGGGTGCAGTGGCACCCGTCGTGTATTTCAGTGTCTGCAATGCAGACACTGAAATACAAAGTGGGGCCCTCTTACGGGGGCCCCTGCAGTGCCCATGCCATTGGCATGGGCACTGCAGGGGCCCCCAGGGGCCCCACGACAACCCATACCGCCATCCTGTTCCTGGCGGGAGAACCGCCAGGAACAGGATGGCGGTATGGGCTGTCAGAATCCCCCATGGCGGCGCAGCAAGCTGAGCCGCCATGGGGGATTCCCAGGGCAGCAGAAAACCGGCGGGAGACCGCCGGTTTTCCACTTCTGACCGCGGCAAAACCACTGAGGTCAGAATGCCCTGCGGGGCACCGCCAGCCTGTTGGCGGTGCTCCTGCCGACCCTGGCCCCGGCGGTAAGGAACCGCCGGGGTCAGAATCACCCCCTATATGTCTGTCTTGCTCATTTCAGGACTGGTAAGGAGTTACTCAGAGTCAAGAGGAGGATGGAAGTACTCAGGGTGGTATTACCTCATAAACAACAACAGGAAGAAGGGAGTTATCAACTTCAAATGGAAATCATGACACTGAGACCTAGTACTTAGCTATGTGGAATGGAGAGAGGTGTTCTAATTTAGGAAATGCTGATGAGTGTGTGTTTCTCTAGTGACAAAAATGAAACTCTGAGTCCTCTTTGTTTTGCTTTGAGTCTTCTTGGTACACCCCTCATGAAGCATACCTTCCTTCTTTCCTTCTCCTTGACTCTGAAATACAGTTTCTGTTCCTTTCTTATACAAACTAAAAGCAAAAGATGAGCTCAACACTCCTATTTACCTACTGGACTGGTCTTGAGACAGGCACCCAAGAGTGATTGACATTCAGAGGAGAATGCAGATGTTCAGCTCAATTTGGCAATACTGTATAATTTGTCCTTTATCAATCACATTTTTTAGAACTGGATGGGTTCAATTCAGTCTTCCATTCCAAACCTAGATGACAGAAAACTTTGATATCTAATACTTTGGATCTCTGGGACAGAAATACTGCTCACAATGCCTTTAATTGAACTGTGTCATACTGATTCCTTCATTCATTTCCTTCTAGAACTGATTGATGATGTGTTGCCCATTGTACTGATGCATACTGTTGTTGCATTGTTTTTGTCTTTGTCACATCTTTCCCTAAATCCCCTTTCCCATCCATTCATCAAACCCCTACCACTCTTCTCCTTGGCTTTGTGATTTATTGAGGTGTGACGTACTTTAATTTCCACCAGATAGATCCCACACTTAATGAGGCTGATGTAGTTAAACGTGACACCACCTCACAGTGGCATCTCTTATTACCTGGGCAATAGTCCACACCATCCCCACTAACCTAATCACGCATAAGCAAGAATGAACATAATTCCTCAAAGTCAATGCATCAGCATTCAGGCTTTTGTTATGGGTCGATAAACTACCTAACCTTGTTGACTATAGAGTACAGACTTTGAGTACATTTTTCATAATTTGAGGATGTCATAACTTTAGTTTTCAAATCCCATTCTCACCATTGTTCTGAATAATTTACTATTGATATTTTTTTATATGAGGCATTATTTGTATTTGTTGTTGTAGGAAAGTAGCCTCTTTTTGGCATGCTTACCGCCATTTTCTGCCTGATGTCAGTGTGTTTGACTGTGTTCACTGAGATCCTCCCACTGATTATGCTTTCTCCCCTCTAAATGCTCTTACTTCATTTTGATAACCCAATATTTCACCCAAAATTGACATACTGGTGCCCCCTTATTGGTCCCTAGTATATGGTACCTAGGTACCCAGGGCATTGGGGTCCCAGGGGATCCCTATGCACTGCAGCATTTCTTTTGCACCCCATAGAGAGCCCAGGCAAAGCCTTCTGCAGGACTGCCATTTCAGCCTGTGTGAAAAGGTGCATGCACCCTTTCATTGCCATTTACACTGCACAAGGTCACTTATAAGTCACCCCTATAGCAGGCCCTTCAGCCATGAGGGCAGGGTGCAGAGTACTTGTGTGTGAGGGCACCCCTGCACTAACGGAGGTGCCCCACGAATTCCAGGACCATTTTCCCAGACTTCATGAGTGTGGGGACTCCATTTCACGCGTGTACTGGACATAGGTCACTACCTATGTCCAACTACATAATGGTAACTCCAAACATAGGCATGTTTGGTATCAATTATATTGGAATCATACCCAAATGCTTTTGCAAGCATTGATTGTATGATTCCATGCACTCCGGGGGCTCCTTAGAGGACCACCTGTATTGCCATTCCAGCCTTCTGAGGTTTTCCAGGCTGCTCCACCTGCTACCACCTCTCAGACAGGTTTCTGCCCTCCTGTTGCTTGAGCAGCTCAAGCCCAGTAAGGAAGAACAAAGGATTTCCTTTGGGCGATTGGTGTTACACCCTCTCCCTTTGGAAATCGGTGTTACATGCTTGGCAGGGGTAGCCACCCCAGGCCTTTGGAAATGCTTTGAAGGGCACCGCTGGTGTCCTCCTTGCATAATCCAGTCTACACCAGTTCATGGACCCCCTGTCCCTGCTCTGGAGCGAAACTGGACAAAGGAAAGGGGAGTGACCACACACTCTGTCCATCATCACCCCAGGTGTGGTGTTCAGAGCTCCACCAGAGGGTCCCTGGGTTTTGCCATCTTGGATTCCAAGATGGCAGGGAACTCTGTGAGCATCTGAGTTGCCAGTGCCTGCAGGTGGCATCAGAGCCCTCCCCTGATAGGTGCTTACCTGTTTAGCTGACCAATCCCCCTTTCAGGGCTATTTAGGGTCTCTCTCTTGGGTGTTTTTTCAGATTCAGATTGCAAGAGTCCAGCAGGAATCCTCAGCATCTTTTATTTCACCTTCTTATCGTAGAAACTGTTTCTGGACCCTCCAGGAACTCTACAACTGCAACAAAGAAGCAAAGACGACTTCTGCAACATTGTATCTTCAGCTCCTGCCAGCAACTGCAACTGTTTCCCGGTTGGGCATCCTCAGAGGATAGCCTGTCTTCAGACTGCACCAGAAGAATGAAGGAATCTTCCTTACAGTGAAGGAGTCACTCCCCTGCTTCAGCAGGCACCCCTCTGCAGCAATGACCGGTGGCTTGGATGCCCTCTCCTGATGAATTGCGTGGATCCAGCATCACAAGTGGTGGACTGAAGTGGTGCCAATGGTCCTGACGTCCTACTGTCCAACTTTGGTGGAATTAAGAGATTGCCTCCCCATGCAAGACAGTACCCATGTGCACGACATGATTGGCAGTTGCCAAGACTTGTTGGCATCCTTCCACGAAGTTCTTTGTGCACATGCAGCTCTAGCCCCCAGCACTCTCTCTTGCGATGCTCAACATCCTGTGTGGTTCTCCAGCAGCGTGGGACCCTTTGTTATAGTGCTACATGGGTCTTCATTTGCACCTTCTTTGCCCTCATGCTGTGGGACTCCTGTGCACACTGCCTGGTCTTCTGAGGGGTCTCTTCGTTGCTGAGAGCCCCCTCTGGCTCCCCCTCCTGGGTATAGTCCACCAGGTCCCTCCTGGTCCCATGCAGCGCCATTTTCGTGAGCAGTGAGCTTTGCATGTGCCAAGGCTTGTTGGCGGAACCGAGACTGCAATCATTCGTCCAGGGTGGAACATCTTCCGTACCAACCAGAAACCTGCATCTGTCTTTTTGGGTGCAGTACTGACTGTTGTTCTTCATCAGTGGTTCTTTTTTTGCACCTTCATCCGGGTTAGCAGGGGCTTCTGTTCTCCCTGGACTCTTCAGTGCTTCTTAGACTTGGTCCCCTTCTTCCACACGTCTTCAGGTCCAAAAATCCATTGTTGGTGTCTTGCAGTCTCTTCTGGTTCTTGCAATATCTTCTTTCTCATGTGCCTTTGTGTTCTAGGAAAGTTACTGTGATTTACCCCTTCTTTCCTGGGCTCTGGGGTGGGTTCTATTACTTACCTTTAGTGTTTTCTAATACTCCCAGCAAACCTCTACACACTACACTTGTCTAGGTGAGAAACCGACATTCGCATTCCACTTTCTTAGTATATGGTTTGTGTTTCTCCTAGGCCCATTCCTACCTATAGTGATTTTCACTACCTGCACTGTTTTCTAACTGTTTTTACAGCTATTTCTGCATACTAGTGTACATAATTTGTGTATTACTTGTCTCCTAAGGGAGTATAGTCTCTATGGTATTTTTGGCATTTGTGTCACCAAATTAAAGTACCTTTATTTTTATTGCACTGAGTATTTTCTTTCATGTGTATGAGTACTGTGTGACTACTGTGTTTTTGCATGAGCTTATCATGTTTCCTAGTTAGCTCATCCACACTAACCCTACAGAGCCTGGCTTCTACACACTATTTACATTTCACTAATAAGGGATAACTGGACCTGGTATAAGGTTTAAGTACCTGAGGTACTCCACTACAAACCAGGCCAGCCTCCTACAGTTGTGTCATGGTGGTAGTAGTCTGTCCTCAGTCTTTCTAAAGCTATAATATATATGTACATGTAAAACCTATCTTTCTTTCAATTTAGTTGCTTGTGATCCTTTTGATTAATTCTACAGTTGAAGATTACCTAATGGGAGTGGGTGTTCGCTGTCATGCCTTCCCTGTTAGTTGAATACCACTACCATAAGGAATTTACCTTTGGAAACCCTTCAGTAAGGTGTTGGAACTTAGAAGATTTACAGAGGGAGCAGCCACCAGCTATCCCTTCATTTTTCAGGTAACAGAATTATGAGGTGAAGTGAACTACTTAATTTACTAAGTAACTAGCTTATACTGCAGTTGAGATAAGTGTCAGGTTGTTTACCTATGTTTCTGTGGGGAATATGTAGGGGATGGCAACATAATATCCTAAGTGGCATACACTTAGAAAAATATAGATTAAACATACAGGCTGCATGAAAAAGGCATCAGTGTAAAGTAAAACACACAACTTCAGACATAAAGTGCATTATAAAAATTTCCCCTTTACTAATATCGAAAATATAAATAATAAATGGTAAAGCCCACCCTGTCCACCAACAACAGGCCCACCCTCTTCCACATATTTGCCTATCCCCAAACCAATGTTCAAAATAAATGCCAACGTCCAAAATAACTGTGCAGCAGATGCCCATAAGAAAAAAATGCCTTTCCCTAATTCCCACCCTCTCTACCTACAGTAACTCCCGCTCTGCAAAAAAAGAATGTAAAACACTTCTGAGAAAGGGCATTTCCTACAAGAGTTCCAAGATGTTCAAGGTGGCCATTGACGTGTGCCAGCCGATGGACCACTTGAAACAGCTCGTGCAGCACGTCTGGAAGAAGAGGGCACAGGGACACTAAGGGCTTTTCCTCTACAGTCGCTGCCATGTTGGCTGACACTTCTAAGATTCTTTCCTGTACATTTAGGCTCACGCAAGAGAAAAAAGCCAGCCCGCTGCCAATGCGCTTCTGACACTGCAGACACCACCTGTATTCCCCTCCTTCTACCGCCCACTTTCTCCCTAAACCCTGCACCACAGATGCGGCATTACTCTCCTCATTGAGCAAGGGCTCCACCATGAGACCAGTTCTCCAGCGCAATCAGAGCTCCTGTTCCCTGCCCAGCAGGTAGCACACGTGCCCACCAGCCTCCTGCACTTTTCTGTTTATACTTCTTCAGCTTATGTGCTGGTGCTGAGCACATCATAACAGCGACAGCCACTCTTTCAGCCAATAAATGCTCCGGGTGATTCAAGCCTACCAAATCTTGTTCAAGCACACCAACTTGCAACAAATCCTCGCAACCCTCCTCCTGCAAAATTTTCAAAGCCTTGGCAATTTGACTCACTCCTGCCATGTTATTTACCAAGGCAGCATACTTATCCACAACAGAAGAAATGCAAACCTTTTCGACCCACCTATGAGTCACTCTTACTAATCCCATGCCCCTGGGTGTGACAAAGCGAAAAACGTCCCCTTCCACCCAACCTTCCCTTATTATACCTCTGCCTATATCCCACCCACCCCCACCCTTTCACTAATAAGATTTCTGTGAGCACTGTAAGAGTGCACCACATGTCAGAAAAGTATGAGGGGAGACTGGGAAAGCCTAACGTCCTCCAAAGGCCCATCCTGCTATAAGCAGATCCAACGTTGATTTTGACGAACGTCTTGTGTCACTGACGCATTTATGAAATTTTGCTAAAAAAAGACAAAGAAAGCCCAAATGTATCCAACCCGCCAGAGGGGTTTCCTTCCTGCACAAATGGGAACAAAACACCCATTTCTGTTGAAAATCGTCCACTCTGGCAGCACTGCATGCCAGGCTTTCTTTACTCCTATCTCTGCACCCCTCTCGCTCCCCCCTCTTACTTTCTTCATTTTTGTTTTATCCTGTTGCCTGCAATTGTTTTCCTCTCTTTCCACTCTCCATTCCAAGAGTCCATCTTTGATTTCTATTAATTTGCTTTTGCTCTTCTGGCTCCTAGTGACTCCTACCCTGTGTTTAGTTTTGTTCATCATATGCAAGTATAAAATGATTTTGGTATGGACTTAAAAGCCATCAGTGATGGCTTAATGTGTGTCTCTAAGCTTCTGTTTGTAAGCGTGTAGGTATTTTTTGTATATATGCATGGGAATGGTAAAATATCCTTATTGGAAGTCAATGCTTGTTCCCTATATTTATGTTTACACATTGTTTTTTTGTGTGTGTCTGTGTGTGTGTGAGTGTGGCCTTATTTACCTATCTAAAGCAATTTTCCCCGCTGTGGCTTTGTACAGTATGCAGTGTCTGATAATTGAAATCTGCTTTCTTGCCAAACAAACCAATGTAGGTCTCTAGCCCTCTGACGTTCATTTATTATGCACAACCTTCCTGATCCTATAATATACCTCTTGAATTGAATCCTCGATTCAATGTTTGGTTTGGGATAAGTTAAAGCCTTTCCCTTCAACAAGAATGCATGTCCTGTCAACGGAAAATTGGCTCCTTAATCGCGATGAATTAATTTTAGGAGGTAAAAGGATAACTAAGACTATTATGTCTAAATGCGTTAGGTATTAATATCCCAGGAGGTCCCGAAGGGGCCAACACAGTTTCATCTTATCCTGTAAAAACAAAATCTGCTTAAAAAGTAAAACCCTAAAGCCGAGGCGTAGAATAATACAATCCTTGTGGGATTAAAGGAAAGAGAGAGCAAATATGAAGGCAAATTAAAAGCAAAAATGGTGTTTCCTATAGAGAATGACTTTCACGTTGACATCGCTTAATTGATTTTGACTGATCATGTATTCTGATATTTCATCTATTTTCTCTTCAGTGTGATTTTTTTTTAAGACCAATTATTATGTTTTTGAATAAGAAACACTCTGATGTCCCCTGGCGCATTCAGCGCTGGATTTGTGTCATTTTTTTACGCAAATCCAGAGCAAATTTAACTCCATATTGATATTTTGGCGCTAGAAATGTCTAGTGCCAAAATATTGGAGTTAAAGTCATTTTATGCCTGCAGAAAACTACCTTGCGTCAATGAGATGTAAGGTAGGCGTTCCTGGGCAAAAAATTACTCAAAGGCCCAGGCGCCTTATTTATCCTCCTGTGCAAAAATCACGCACTGAGAGAGGTGGGCCTAAATAATGGCGCTAAGCTTGCTTAGTGCCATTATTTATTGCCTGGGTCAGGGCAGGCATTAGGGGACCTGTGGGCCTATTTCTATGGTTTAACACCATGGAATAATCCCACAGGTGCCCTCCCCAGGCCCCAGGGACACCCCCACCCACACCAGAGGGACAGCGGAGGATGGGGGACCCCATCCCAGGTAAGTAGAGGTAAGTAGAGGTAAGTACATTTTTTTTTTCTAAACTGCCAGAACTTGGGCCCCCCTACATGGCACTGTGCCCAATGGCCATGCCCAGGGAACTTAAGTCCCCTGGGCATGGCCATTGGGATGGGGGGCATGACTCCTGTCGTTACTTAGACAGGAGTCACGTCCATAGGGGTTGTGCGTCTAACAATGGCGCTAGTCAGATTAGAGTTATTTTTTTTACTCTAACCTGACTAGCACCATTCTTTCATGCACAACCCCTAGTTTTCCCTACACCTCCCCTACCCGGTTAGCGTCATGTACTTTGACGCAAACCGTGCCTTAGCACCAGCGTGCACCATTCCCTAAATATGGTGCCCGGCTGGCGTCCTGTAATGGTGCTAGCCGGTGCTATACTTTTTGACGCAAACCTGCTCTAACCCAGGTTTTCATCAAAAAGTATAAATATGGGCCTAAGTTCACAATGTCTGGCGCAATATTGTTATTTCCACTGAAGTAGTGTGAGGGAGCCCACGCACTGAGGTATAACTGCTGTTGGCTGTACCATAGTGTTTTCCTCAGACTTAAATTATGATAAGGGTCCGAAGAGGATCATTATTTGAGAGATGTTATTGAGACTGCTTGTGCCAGTTCGCTCTATAGCGAACTCTCTCTAACATTCACTTGTATTTCATTAGGGCGCCTATATAATTTCCATTGCTGCCCTCAAATTTTATTCATATCTTATGTTGTTTTATAAATTGATGTGAAACTTCTTCTAAAAACGGTGCCACGTCCACTATGGGTGCATAGAGGTTGGAAAGGAAGGCACCTTTAAAATATCCACTTCGGTATTTAGATAAAAGGGGATTGATTTACCATGGATGTGGATTCATCAAAAAAAATATCAGGGGTAGCGGAAGTGATATCCTACACTCTTTGACCTTAGTGACATCACAGGAAGTGACATCATATGACTTTTTTGACACCAAACCCTCCCAGAAATTGATGTAACGTAATCATGCTGACATCCCAATAATTATGAACGCTGATTAAATAATAATTGCATTGTTAATAATACAACACAGCACAGACAAATGTCTATATTAGACATCATCTATATTAAGGTGCAGACATGATATGTCCAGGGAACATGTATTTGATTTGAAGTAAGAGCTCAAAGTGAGTCTGACATCTTCACATGGGGGTAGGGTGGTGGGGGGGGTTTCTGATCCATGAGAAACTATGGAAAAAATGGGCTCTGGTGGTGCATTGTAAAGCAACATTTTCTCATAAACTGAAAAGAAACAATAAATATTCAAGTATTCTCACGATGTACAAAGCTAATGAAACCTGATGGTCCCCATGAGTTGCCCACATTTTGGGGCATATTTACAAACCTCTAGCGCCACCATGAGCCACATTAGTGTCATTTATTTTATGCTACTGTGGCCCAACAAGACCAAAATCCTAGTGCCATATTTGCAAAGTGGCACAATGCACTGCGCTACTTTGTAGCCCTTTGCGCTACATTATGTCTGTGGGGGACGAAAACATAGTCCAAGGAAATCCAAGAGATTTTCTTGCGTCATTTTGTGCGGCACTTGTAATGTCTTCTCAGAGCAGGCGTTAAAAGGAGGCTTCCATTATTTATAATAGGTCTCTATGTACTCTGCAGGAGAAGTGCTAAGATTTTGGTGCTACTCCTGCAGAGTACTTCAGTAGCGTAATGGAAAATGTAGCACTGCCCCCTACCCTGCCCTAGTGCGCCTTATTTTAAATCCAGCGCACAAATGGTGGGAGTAGGAGGGTGCTAAGGGGTGTGAGGAAAGAGGCGCTGCACCTTCCATAAATCTGCCCCTTTGTTTTTAAAGTCCTATGGGTGCCCTAATATGTCCAAAAAAAATGACGCCCGGGAGTGGGCGGGACTAAAAACCCCGCATTTGCGCCTCTTTTTAACGCCTGGGTCAGGGCAGGCGTTAAGGGACCTGTGGGCTCAGAATGAGCCCAGAGGTGCCCTCCCCTGCCCCCAGGGACACCCCCTGCCACCCTTGCCCACCCCAGGAGGACACCCAAGGAAGGAGGGACCCATCCCAGGGAAGAAAAGGTAAGTTGTGGTAAGTATTTTTTTAAATTTCTTTTGTGGCATAGGGGGGCCTGATTTGTGCCCCCCTACATGCCACTATGCCCAATGACCATGCCCAGGGGACAGAAGTCACCTGGGCATGGCCATTGGGCAAGGGGGCATGACTCCTGTCTTTGCTAAGACAGGAGTCATGTTAATGGCGTCTGGGCGCCCCAAAAAAATGGCGCAAATCGGGATAAGACGATGTTTTTGCCTCAGCCTGACTTGCCCCATTTTGGGACGCCCAAACGCCATTTTCCCCCTACGCCGGCGCTGCCTGGTGTACGTCGTTTTTTTTCACGCACAACTGGCAAATTTTTTGGCGCAAAACTGCGTTAGCGCAGTTTTGCGTCAAAAAGTATAAATAAGGCCCCTGATGTCTACAACATTATACAACAAGGCTGCATCAACAAGCATGGAGGTGGAATCACCATCATCCACAAGGAGATTATCCACTGCATCACTACCGCAGATGGCATCACCCCGATTATGGAACACCTCTACTTTCACCTCCAAACCAACAGCATAGCCACCATCAGAGGAACCTTTGCCTACACACCCCTAGGGCCTCGCCCCAGCTTCTGCGACGCCATTCCCGATTTCGTCGCTCCGCTTGTCTTGGACTCTGAAAACTACATTTTCCTTGAAATCCTCAATTTTCACCTTGATGACTCCAATGACACCAACACTAGTCAACCTCCTTGAAAGCATGAGCAACATCGGTCTCACCCAACTGGTCACCAGTCCCACCCACATTGCAGGACACATACCTGACCTAGTGTTCATGGTCAGTAACAGAATCAAGTTCACTTCACATCTCGAGATTCCCTGACAGCACCCTCAAGGCACCCAGCACATCACACTGCAGCTGGAACAATGTCTCAGAGAGCCAATGGAATGATGCCTTCAACATCTCCCATCCGCAGACTGCAATCAATCTCGAATAAGCAGTCAAGAACTTCGCTGCATGGATCAGAGGAAGCATCAATCGTTGCCCCCTGCAAACTCATCTAGTCCAAAAGATCATCCAAGCAAGCCAGCTGTTCCGCGATGTAATAATGAACCTTGAAATGCAGCTACAAATGACTCAAAAGGAATGCCACATCAGCAGGGTGCCCATGGACCAAACTACTTTCAAGAACCCCCTCAACCATTATCACCAACTCCTGAAAAATGTGAAAAGAAGCACCCTGGCTGAACTAATCAAAGCAAGCTCCGACCACTACAAGGAACTCTTCAACATCACCAGAGTTCTCCAGCCTTTCTGCCACTAAAAATGTCGTCACCCCCACACAAGATCTCTAGATCTCTGCGACTCCCTTACAGCTTTATTCCACAAGAAGATATCCACCATCTACAGAAACTTTTAACCCCACTCCACCAACCTCCTCAGTAATGTTGACCCCACAGACAAGAAACATGAACACCCGCTCACCACCTGGGACCAGCTCACCATCCAAGACCCCACAGCCATCATGAATTCCGTCTACTCAGGAGAACTACAGACCCATGCCCTCACCAACTTTTCAACCTAGAGAGGAAGACAATCAGCATCTAGCTCACCACCATCCTCAATGAATCGATTGCCACAGACACATTCCCTGAAGAATGGAAGCATATAGAAGTCCTTACTCAAGAAACCATCCACTGACCCCAAAGAACTCAAGAACCACTGCCCCATTTCCTTGCTCCACTTCTCTGCCAAAGCCCTTTAGAAGGCCATAAACCATCAATTCCCAAAACACCTGGGGAATCACAATCTTCTGGACTCTTCTCAATCTGGATTCCATGTCAACCACAGGAATGAAATTGCTCATGATGGCTGCCACAGATGACATCAATTCCCACCTTGACCAAGGAAAAATGGCTGCCCTGATCCTCCTTGACCTCTCAACAGTATTCAATACAATATCACAGCATACCCGGATCAAAAGACTGCACAGTATCAGAATCCAAGGACACACCCTCAAATTCCTCACAGGAAGAAGCCAGAGATTCCACCTCTTACCTCCCACCTTTCACCTCTGAACCTAAGAACAACATCTGCCATATCACTCAGTATTCGTCCTTCAGCCCTACTCTGTTCAACACCTCCATGACTCCCTTGGCCAACATCTCTAGGATCGCATTGACTAAACATCATATCCTATGCCATTGATACCCAGCTCATCCTTTCACTATAAGAACACCCCACCAGTCACACTGACAATCTTCTGCAGGTGCATGAGAAACATTACCAACTAGATGAGGAAAAAGTGCCTGCAGCTCAACACAAACAAGACAGAAGTGCTGATCTTTGGAAACACCTCCCCACAGAATGACGCCTGGTGGCATCCCGAATGAGGACTCTCACCTACTCCAACCGAACATGCTCACAGTGTCAGCATCATTCTGACTAGCAAGCTCACAATGAGGAACTAGATGACCACAATTTCATCCACCTGCTTCCTCAACCTCCACATGCCCCACAAATGTTTCAAGTGCCTCCCTATCGACACTAGACGCACCATCACAGAAGCCCTGGTACAAATCCAACTGGACTATGGCAATGCACTATACACAGGAATCACCAAACACCTCCTTAGGAGACTGCAGATGATAAAGAACACAGAGGTCAGACTCATCCTAGACCTCCCCAAGCAGATCCACATCACCCCCACCTCAAAAAGCTCCACTGGCTCCCCACCAGAAGACATGCCACTTCATGACACTGATCTACACCTTCAATGCTCTCTACAACCAAGGAACAGCATACATCATTGATTGACTCAACTTCCACCTCCCCTCCAGCCACTTACACTCCCCGTCCCTCTGCCTCACCCACACCCTCTACATCACCTGCAGCAGTAGTGGAAGATGCTTTTTTTCCTACCTCTCTCCAAAGTCTTGAAACAACCTGCCACTTCATCTAAGGACCTGACCCTCTCTGCTGGATCTCAGAAAAGGACTCAAGACCTGGTTGTTCAGCTGAGTCCTTCAGAGACACTTTAGTGCCTGGAAACCCTCAAGGATGAATAGCATGCTTTACAAATCCAGATTGACTGATTAATTGATTCACTCTCTTTCACTCACGCTCTTGCTCACTAATTCACACTCACTTGCTCTCATTCATTGTCACTCAGTCTCTTGCATTGACTCTTATCCTGACTAACTCACTCACTCTTTCTCTCTCTCGCTCTTACTCACTTTCACTCCCACACATAATCCCACATACAAACATACATGCTCATACATACACACGTTCTCTCAACCAGATGTTTTCTCACCCACATTGGCACACACACAACATATATTTAGAAGCATTTTCTTTTCATTATCTAAGATGCCAGTAAAGGTGCTGTACCTGATCTGGCTGTTTAATTTTCATTTCCTTAACAGTGACTATTAGACTATTATTCTTTAATATTATAATACACAATTAGTAGAAAACGAAAAGATTGGAGCCTGACACTGATAATACGAGTCACCCCTGTGTTCTTGGCACTGATTTTACACCTCTGAGTCTAGGGGTCTGCAAAAGCAGTGTCAGGGGTCACAAGGGGCAGGACAGTGTTTGCTAGTGGACCCCCGTCAACTCCTAATTGATGGCCATGTGTTTTATATAATGTATGCCAAGCAGGATTCTGCAAAAACCTGCCTTAGGCTTAGGTAAAATGCTCCACTACCCATTTTAAAAATGCAATACAACTTAGGCGTTCAGATGTCTCAATCCCCATAATGGTGTTATCTCTATAATGGGTAGTGGCAAGTCTTTGCCAGGGTACTGTTCGGTCCTCAATACACCCGAAAGGAATGGCCCTTAGCCAACCCGCTCTCTATTGCAGTTTACCTCTGAATATTGCAGAGTGCCTACAGCAGAGTCTGATGGAAGCACTTACTTGGTCCAGCCATGCTGTTTTATTCCTCACTAATGCTCATATGCTGTCTCTGGTAAAGAAGCAATCTCAGCTCTAAAGGATATTAGTTTTTGGGCTCATATCAATATAGACCTTCCATTGGATTCAGGAGCAGTGACCTGCTCACCGATGGGGGCTCCCCAGGATACAAAAGCGCTCCCTCTCCAAAATTGTACTGGTCCCACCACCCTATTGGAGAATCCAACATAATAGCGGCTCCTACATAATACAAAGCCATGCGTGCACATTCCGTGACCCTTCAGCAAAGAGACACCATCAGCAACCTTCAGTGTCCTTACCTCCTACATATCATTTGGGAGTGGTTTGTCATGTTCTGGACATGGTCCTGGCAGGCTCAATTCCTTTGTACCTTTTCAAAATATGAAACATGATTCACAAAAGTAAACTTACTCTTTGGTGTAAGTTTACTATTTGTGTGGTATTCACAAATAACAGGCCTGTTTCACAAAGGTAAACTTTGACTTTTGGTCTAAGTGTGGACCAAAAGTCTAAGTTTATGACTTTTCAGTATCCACAAATGAAAGTTATGAGTAGCATCGGAAAACTCCCATGTAAAAAAGCAGGACAGGTCTATCTTTATGAATCAGGCCCTTTGAGGCTGGTGGCGCAATAACAAGGAAGTTGTCAATGACTTGAAATCAGTGTCTTAAAAAACGAACAAAAGAATGGAGGCATCATCTAAATTCAGTCAACTAATTGGTGCAATAAAACCCAAAGAATGCATCATTTTAGATTCACCAAATACTGCTGGTCAATTTTGCTTCACAGAGATTTGATTACTTGAGAAAGCATCTAACACATAAGCCTCTTTATCTTGCAGGGCTTGAGGGAAGAAGAGAAATATATAGGGCAAATGTTTGTTCTCTCCCAATATATTAGCGAACACACAAAAAACAAACGTACTCTTATTACCTGAAAGCCCCACCTATCAGCTAAACCACCTAGTCGTACGAAAAATGTCTCTATCACAGGTGAGTTTTTGAGTCCTGCCATGCCACTGTTGAGGTGCACTGGGCATTTGTTAAAAAAGGAAGGGTTGGCCTTGTACCACCCCCCCCCCCCCCTTCGGGTGTCCTGCTTCATCATTAGCCATCCTGCGCTCACTAAACCATACTTTTTTGGCGGGCAGGTACTTGTCATCAGACTGGGGGGGGGGGGGGATCTAGGAAGAGTCAGGGAAAGGGAGGTATCCAAACAAAAATCCCTACCACCTGCCAAAAGTGCAATCCAAATTTTACTAAGGAGTGGAAACAGGGACGGTTAAAATACAGAGCAGCATAAATTAGACACCGTTATGATGCTACTGTCCACCTTAGGTCCACATGTTTCAGCCCTCCTTTGGTCTACCAAGGGATCCAGGGCTTTTTTCAGAACCAAACAGACCCTATGTGACGCTGTCTGTTTCCCTATTCACAATACAAATTCACACACGTGCGTATGCATACAATACGAGATCTCTAGTTTTACATTTATATATATGCATATATATATATATATATGTGTGTGTGTGTGTGTGTGTGTATATATATATATATATATGTAGTTATAGTTAGAACCTAGTTTCTATATAAAAAATGTTTTTTTTACCTTACTATATCTTAGCCGCTGCTTGACAAATGTTCACAAAACATTAGTAAATAAATTGCCAGCCACATCAGCTGCTATCTGGAAAGTTTTGGGGTGATCCATCCAGGGGGAGCCAAGAAAAAGGGGAGTCAGAAAACACTTTTTCCCCATTAATTTTTCCTTAGGAAAAATTGAACAGTGATAGTGCTGAAACTACTGGATGGAATTACACCAAATTTGGCAGAAAAGTGGGTCCTGGCCAGAAAGCAACCTTCTGTATTTTGGTGTTAGTCCATTCAGTAGTTTTAGAGAAATTAAAGAAAATCCAGGTTAGTAAATCTAGGGACGCGAAGGATTCACAACCCCTCCTGATCTTGGGCTGAGATCTGATAGGCTGCCAACGCTTCAACAAGGAAGCCGTTGAAGTGTTGACAACCATCTTTGGACTCGACGGAAGCTGAGTCCCAGAAAACAAGAACAAAAAAATACAAGAGGGGCAAGGGTACGAACACCTTGAGCCCTTATGTCTGGTTCTGGGGACCCAAAGGGACCATCCCAGGGCTAAAGCATTTTTTAAAAAAAATGTTACCTTGCAATCGCGACCCCATCGCAAATTTGTGGTAACGTTTTCTTAGAAAAAAAACAAGCGCAGGCTCCCGTGTTTGTTTTTAAATAAACCCCCAGGTGGGCCTGATCTTGAGGGCACTCTTTTCTTTTTAATAGGTGGGGCCTCCTGACCCCCACCCCAACAGTCCTAGGAACCACACCTCCCTGGGGCTATAATGATATAAGAGAGGGTGTGCCACGACAGACCCTTTCCCCGGGGACCACCACACCCTGGGCAAATAAGCTTTTCTAATGTGGCCTGGGAGGTGACCCTGGGGACTGCCACATCCCAGGGTCTAAAATTATATATGAGCAGGAGGGCTGCTCAGGCCCCTCACACCCAGAGGACAACTACCCCCATGGCAAAAATGCTAATCTAATATTGGGGAGGTCTGATGGCCTCCTCCACAGCCCTAGGGACCACAAACTCCCCGCAGCTATAAAGATATATGAGCAGCGCTGCCCCTGCGTTCCAGGGAACACAACCCACTGGGGCAAAAATTTTCATAATGTGGGGGAGGCCTGATGGCCTCCCTCACAGCCACTGGGACCACCGCCTTCCTGGGGATATAATGAAATATCAGCTGGGGTCACATGTCCCACCCACAGCCAGGGGATCACCAGCTCCCTGGGGCTATGTTAGAAATAATTATAGGCTGTCAGTTCGAGATCTGCTTAGCCCCAGAGATCATCACCTCCCTGGGGCTTCTTCAAATTTGGAGGGGGGGCTGTGCGAAACCCTCGAGGAGCCACTGATAGCCCTTGGGAAAGCCCACCCCTGAGACATATCTGTTTACTGTGGCTTGGCTGCACCTTTGAAGCTCCAGCTAAGTCACTGCAAACACTCCACTTTTTTTTGGTATTTCTTTATTGGCATTTTGGTCTTCATACATATACAAAGAGGTGATACAAAGGCCATAGTTTGTGTGTAACATAACATTACATTACAAGTGACATGAAGTATAGCCTGCATCACGATGGACGCTTATCTTGAGTTCAAGGCCACCATAGTGAAGTGGCAATGTACATACCTGGGGAAAGAAAGGTCACAACTCAACAGAATAATCCTAGGATCTGCCAATTAAAGAATTTGCAATACAAAAATAATATCCTCAAATAACATTGTAAATTTGCAGAACAAACAAACAAACATCTGTCTGGATCAAGCAGTTGAGCGATTGTATCTTATCATTGATGGAGTCTAGTGTGGAAAGAGAAGGGGGGGAGGGGAGAGAGTAAGAGCATATATCTGTACGGAGTCCCATTAAGTAAGGGAAAGGAAGGATGCAAAAAAGGGAAGTGCACGGTCCATGTGACATAAAGCTGTATTTTTTGTTTTTGGGATAGGACAGCCCTCCTCATTTGGCATCATGCTCAGTGGCTCAGACCTATGGTGAATGTCAAGTGGGCCCCCTAAGGTTGCACCCTCTGCTAGTGTCAGTTAATCTCAGTTGAGTTTATCTTCTCAGATATGCATTGTATGTATCCATGCCATGGCGCAAGGTAAGTAGCAGCCTCTTGCAATCCGCGGCATCGAATCATCACCTCAGACTCGGCTACTGCCCATTTGTTGGTTGCTCTCAGCCAAGTAATTACTGCAGGGGAAATGGGGCCTTCCACTACATTGCGATAAGGTGCTTGTATAATACAGTCACTAGATCAGTGAGTTTCAGATAATGCTTGTTAAGTTTGGTGTGCGATACGATACCCAGCTGGCAGACCAGTGGACTTGGGGGGATATGGACCTCCACAATATCTGATATCAGCTCCATTACCTGGTCCCATGTGCGTCGCAGTGGAGGACACTCCCAAACCATGTGGATGAATGTTGCACCATTTAAGTTAGATATAGGACATTTGGAATATGTCGCAGGGAACATCTTGCTGAGACAATGTGGTGTGAAATAAGTCTGGTGCACATAATTAAATTGTGTGTATTTCAGACGTGCATTGCAGGAGACTCGTTGAACTTGCTCAAGAGCCATGCTCCATTGCTGAGATGTAAGTGTTATGGACAAGCAGTCCTTCCATCACTTCCTACTTTTAAGGTGTGGGGACCCCCTCGTAGTGCTCTGTATAAAGTTGAAATTGCCTTATGGCCCAAATCACTGTTTAGTATACATAGGACTCCGAAGTGTATTGGTGGTTCCGCTAGTCCCTGAGGCCAGAGGGTCGTGATTCTTGACCTGAGCGCCAAGTAGCATAAAAAATGGCCAGCTCCTATGTCAAACTGAGCACATATGTCGGGAAAAGAGAGCAGAGAACCTTCCTGCTATAATGCACCCAATTGGGACAGTCCAGCCTCTCCCCTTGGCATCAAGTCATATATTTCTAGGAGCTTGTTTAGGGTTGGTAAGCTCCATAGGGTAATCTGGGGCATGTAGGGGTGTGGGGCTCATTTGGTGTATATGTAGCATTTCCATGTTTGTTTGGCAACCTGTAGGAGTATACTCCCACCTCCCCTTGGTTTATCTGGGGAGAAAAGCAATCCCAAAAGGTCTGTATTCCCTAGAAGCACTTTCACCATATCATCTTCTTCTGATGCCCCCCTGTCAGCCACTTCATTGGCCACTGGAGTTGCGCTGCTGCGAGGTACAGTTCAAGATCCAGGCCCCCCAGGCCCCCTTCCAAGCTAGTATACTGGAGAACCAATAGTTAAACATTTTCCTAGCCTGACCCCATATGAGGGTTGACATCAAGCCACGTAAGGCAGCAAAAAAGGATGTCGGGGGAGGCACCGGCATGGTTGCGAAGAAATACAGTAGTCTTGGGAGGACCAGCATCTTAGCAACCGGCGCCCTCCCCATGGGCGACAACTGCAAAAGCACCCGGAACTGCAGAGATCCTCAAAAGGATGCTAATGCTTTCCCCTGGTTACCTTCCAAAAGGTCTTTGGCCATGTGCTACACTGTCATTTCTAGATATGAAAAGGTGTCAAAGGCCCAGGGTAGGCAGTCAACTGGCAGTAGATGGCATTGGGGTTGCTCAACCCTTCACAACAGGAATATGCAGGACTCACCACAGTTAATTTTGAGTCCTCTTAAATTGCCAAAGTGTGCGATTATATCATATAAGTGTACTAGTGTTGAGGCCTGATATGCCAGGCAGTTCCCACCCAGACCCCAAGTCTGGCCCTTTCTTACAGAGTATGGCAGTGAGAGGCTCCATGGCTAAGGCAAACAGCACAGGTGACAAAGAGCAACCCTACAGAGTGCCTCATTCTATACTAAAGGAGCGTGAGATACAGTGGCTTGTCCGAAAACGGGCTTTGGGATTAGTGTAAAATCAAAAAATCCACTTTTTGAAAGCAGGATCTGTAAAGCAGGTCCCAATCTCAAAAAGTGGAGCTTTCATCTCTGTTCCCTGCATGCAGGTGTGTGTGCAGAGAAAATAGATGAAAGTTTTGCTTCAGCAACCACTGAGCTGCTACTTAAAACATATCTTTGGTTGCTGGAACAATGGGACCGCGGAGGAAGCCTCAAGAGTTAGATAGCCCATAAAGGGCTCGTTTTGAAATAAACATTTTTTTTTAAAATCATGTAGGGGCCGTGGGGAGCCCTTGACGGCTTCCCCACAGTCAAAGATAACCCATGAATGGTTAAAACAAATAGCAAAAAAAAAATTATTAGCTCAATATAGACCTTCCCACTGAGGGTTAAGGGTAAGGCTTCCCCATAGGCCCAGATAGCCAATAAAAGGCTATTGAAAAAAGAACAAAATGACCCAAATGAATAGCTCAGTGTGAAAGTCACAGACCTTCACACTGAGGGTTGAGGGTTTGAATCCAGCTGGACTCATTTCCCTTTTTTTAACTACAAATCTTTAAGCCTAATGCTGAAAGCTAATCTTAATCTTTTTAAATGACAAAATATATTTGTCTTTTTAATTTGTACAGAAATATGTCATTCTAAGTATGTCAAAGCCTAAAAAAACTCCTTCTCTCCCTCTCACTTGCTTTCTCTCTCTTTCTCTTTCAAACTTTCTGCCACTCACAAACCCTCTCAGACACTTGTACATCTCTCACACACCCACCCAGACACTCACAGACCCACTCAGACAGTTCCGCACCCACTCACAGACCCACTCAGACTGTCACACTCCCACTCACAGACCCACTGACACCCTCATGCACCCACTCGCAGACCCACACACACAGTGACGTACCAACTAAAACACTGATGTACACACTCTTACAACCAGACAGAAAGTCTGACAGCTATCCTCACACTCAGATATACTCTCTAACATCTATTCTCACACCAAGAGAGGCCGCGGCCAACTCCTGCCTCACACTGCAAAGCATGGGGTTGGGTGGTTAGGGGATGTTGGCCTATAATAATGAAAAATACGATACTTTAAAAATAAATAAAATTGCCCCCCTGCCATGCACTGCTAATTACTCCACAAATTACAGCACTCATGACATCTTTGATAACATCGTTGATAATGTCAGTCTAATATTTGATATACAATTTTTCACAGACAAACTGTGCATGGTGGGGACATGAGTTATAGTTACCTTAGGACACGAGTTATAGTTTCTTGAGGTATCTCTAACTATAAGAGGTGAATTTCTATGGTTTCGTACATTTAAAATGTGAGCCTAACTATAATGTCCTTGTAACCTTTGTTTTTTTAAGTAAATTTCTATGTTTTTTTAATTGTGTTTCCTAACTATAACATCCCTGAAACCTTTGTTTTATTCAGTGAATATAGATATACATATATATATATATATATAAAATAAAATACTGCACTTTCGCCTTCACTCCGGCCACATACTTAGACAGAGAATCACAGCAGGGCGGCGTCCCCTCAGTATAAACATCCACACATTGTAAATCTTCACGGTAACCAAAGTCCCACAACGAAGAACAACGCGCCGTTATTCCAAGCAGAAAAAGTGCTTTATTTCATAATCCTTACGTGTTTTTGAGTTATAGCTCTTTGCTCACAGGTCATTTCCCCTGCTGAATTATGCAAACATTTAAAGACTAAATGAACAACATCAAAAAAGGACTCAAGGACACTTATTGAAAAATATGGCAGCCATTCTGAAGTGTGTTTTGTGCACTACATTATCAAAACCTCTTACTATTTACATGTTCAAATTCAACTAAACAAACATAAATCTACTTCTATTAATACTGTATAATCTAATATAACCACCAAGCCTATTTATAATACATCCGCCATATATAAAGGATATCACATTTCAAAAGAAGTCATAAACCATATACACATATTTTAATTTGAACGGAAGAAATAAAAAATATAAATACATATACATATAAACATCAAATAAATCCGTAAATTGTACTTATCTAACTCAAGAAATATGCTCCAATGGTACCAATGGCTCCTAACACTTCCGACACATATCCATATTTTCTATTCCATGCTATAACAATCCTGGTTGATGATAATAGCTCTTTTGCATTGCCACCTCTCCAATATACCTATAACAAAATATGACATTACTTACACATATAAAAATAGTGACATATGTCAACAATATACCAGCTTTGTTTATAATCAATTTGCTATGTGTTTTACAACAAAACATACCCTCCTAAACAATCTAGATCTAACTGAGATGAACATAAAGTTCCTCATCCTGATTAAATCCATCTGGGACACAAGTCGAATATATGATAATTAATTTGGATTCTAATTGTCTCAATTGGAGTTCTCTATTACCCCCTCTTATACTAACTGGGACATTGTCTAGTACACACAATCTCAATAAATCTCTATCTCTTTGATGAAATAAAGCAAAATGTCTAGCCATCGGGTAGGGTCTGTCTTCATTAGTTATAGCTTGCATGTGTTCCAAAATTATTTTTTTTGCTTTGTGGATGGCACTGACAATATAAGACTTATTACATGGACAACTCAAAGCATAGACACAAAATTCAGTATTACAATTAAGATATTTTTTAATAATAAAAGGGTTTGCATCTTTCGATAACTGAACTTTGCTGCAAATGGTACTAAACTTACAGGCTTTACACTTACCACATACAAGAAAACCCTGAATATTTGATTTTCTTAATCCCTCTGATGAATAAATGAGACATTTACACAAACGGTCCTTTAAGGACATACATCTTCTAAAAGTCACTTGTGGTTGTTGGCCAATTGCATCTACTAGATGTTCATCACTTCTAAGGATATCCCAATGTTTCAATTAAATATGTTGTATTTTCCATACTTGGACATTGAATGTAGTAATAAATCTGATTACCAGTGGATCCTCATCTTTAGAACTTTTGTGAGATGTTAATAGTTTTTCTCAATCTAATGAGAGTATTTTCTTAAATGTGCTCTCAATTAAATCACTTGAATAACCTCTTTCCAGAAATCTCTTTTTCATTACTTGCATCTCAACCTTAAAGTCACTATCTTCACTACAATTTCTTCTTGCTCTTAATAGTTCCTCATAAGGGATACTATAAATCATATTTTTAGGATGGCAACTGTTCGCATGAAAGTGACTGTTCCCTGCTGTTTTTTTGCAAAACAAAACAGTAGTGTGTTTTGATTTTTTAACTTGCACTTTTCCGTCCAAAAATTCATTCTCTGATCTGTGTATATGTGAGGTCAGTTTCAAATTGATCTGATTATGATTAAGTTGCTTCACAAATTGGACTGCCAGCTTCTCACTCCCATTCCATGTGCAAAAGATATCATCAATGTATCTTACCCATAATATTACATGCTCATCAAACATTTGCATATTGTACACAACTTGCTCCTTCCACCAGCCCAGAAAAATGCCAGCGTAACTTAGAGCAAAGCAAGTTCCCATGGCAGTCCCTCGTAATTGACGATACACTTGCTGATCAAAGATAAAGAAATTATTGGTTTGGCACATCTGCATCATATTTAATAACATTTCAGTGTGCTGTAAATATGACAATGACCTTGCTCTCAAAAAATGTCTACAGGCATAAATGCCTAATTCATGCAGAATGCAATTATAAAGACTCTCCACATCCAAAGTTAGTAACAAAAATGGCTCATCCCACGGGACCCCATAAATTCTTTTCAGAAAGTCACGAGTATCTTTAATGTAAGATGGTAGTGCCTCCACAACTGGTCTGAGAAACAAATCAATGTATTTAGATGTATTCTCCAGCATACTGCCCCTGGAGGAGACAATGGGGGTCATTCCGACCGCCGGGGCCAGCGGGAGCACCGCCAACAGGCTGGCGGTGCTCCGCAGGGCATTCTGACCGTGGCGGTATGGCCGCGGTCAGAACAGGAAAACCGGCGGTGTCCCGCCGGTTTTCCGCTGCCCTGAGGAATCCCCTCACCGCCATCCTGTTCCTGGCGGTTCCGACCGCCAGGAACAGGATGGCGGTGAGGGGTGCCGTGGGGCCCCTGGGGACCCCTGCAGTGCCCATGCCAATGGCATGGGCACTGCAGGGGCCTCCGTAAGAGGGCCCCACTTTGAATTTCAGTGTCTGCTTAGCAGACACTGAAATTCGCGACGGGTGCTACTGCACCCATCGCACCCTTCCCACTCCACCGGCTCCATTCGGAGCCGGCTTCCTCGTGGGAAGGGGTTTCCCGCTGGGCTGGCGGGCGGCCTTCTGGCGGTCGCCCGCCAGCCCAGCGGGAAAGCCAGAATGGCCTCTGCGGTCTCTCGACCGCGGAGCGGCCATATGGCGGTTCCCGCCAGGCGGGCGGCGACCGCCGCCCGCCGGCCTCAGAATGAGGCCCAATATGTCTCCGTGGAGGGTTACTCAAATCTTTATGTATTTTTGGTAGTAAATACAATACTGGTAATGTCGGATGGGAACATTTCAAAAATGAAAATTCTTCCTTTACTATAATTTTTCTTGCCGCCCAATCAGACAATTTATCTACATACTTCCTATTAGATTCAAAATATTCCTGTTTACTTGTTTTCTCATATTGTCTAACATCTTTGAGTTGTCTCTGACCTTCCTCCAAATATTTACGTATAGGCCAAATTACTACATTACCACCTTTATCAGAGGGTTTTATCACTATATCTGCATTCTTACTTAATTCCTGGATTACCTGTAATTGTTCAAAATTCAAGTTGTGATAGGCATATTTACCGCTCTTCCTCTTACTTAATTTCTTTAACTCCTTGATGACACACTTTTCAAATACATCAATTGAAGCAGAATTTACTTGAGGATTAAAGGTAGATGTGGGCTTGAACCTCTTACCACTGGCACATTCTAAATTGGTTTGAAAACCTGCCCTCTCCATGCTGGTTATGGGATTATTTTCCCAATCACTATCACCCATTAACTGTCCCATTGTTTGAAATGTCTCAATATCTGCAATTTGCAGAATGGATGGGATTGCCTCCTCCACCCCCCCCCCCCTCGATATTCTCCTGGGGCCTTAGTTGCAAACCAATACTTGAGTTTCAACTTCCTAGTGAAATGAAATAAATCAATTCTACTTGACGTATAATTGAAAAATGCTGTTGGACAGAATGAAAGACCTAAAGACAATATTCTCTCTTGGGTTTTAGACAACGGAATATCAGATAAATTAACCTACGTTCCTTCTAGGGGTTCATCCCTGTTTGCCCCTATATACTTTCTATATTTCTTTGTCTTGGACCGCTTGATTTTATTTCTCCTCTCCCTCCTTTTCCGTGAGCTCTGAAACCGCCTGCGCCTCTGCCCCGTTGGGCTTTCACTCTTCCTTGGGCGAGTAGGTTGAACTCCTTTGAAATGTGGGATTCTACTCCCTCGGTTTCAGAGTGATTGTCGACATCGCTTTCACTAGTCTCGCTGTCAACACTTTGTCCTGGGGCCTCTTGCGAACCCTCTGGAGCTATAGATGATACTACTGTCTGTCGTGCTGGTGGTTGAGGTCCTTTATGGCCCATATTCTCACAGAGTTGTTTATATGTGTGTGCAAAGGTCAAAATTTGACCTTTTTCATAGTCAACTTCATCACAATGGAATTTACGTTGCTTTTTGGCCATAATCTCACTCTCCAACTTGTCTAGTTTTGCTTGAATTTTATCCATTTCACACCTAAATTCCTCCCCTCTACATTTCTCTTGTAATGAGGATGTATATTTCTCCATTTCTATTGCTGCTCTTTCCACTTCCTTATTGGCATATTTAATAAGTATTTTTAACATTGTAATTGAACAGTGATGATTATTATCAGCCCATTCTTCAAGCATTTCAGGATCCGGATTAAATAGTGTCGGTAGAATAAATATTCTCAACCCACGTGGTATTCGATTCACTTCCACATATTTTTGTAGAGTGGTAGCCTCCCACCACTTAGCCTGTTCTCTTTTAGAGGATTTCCACAAATTATCCCACAATCTTTTCTTAATTACTTCACTGCTGTGTTCTCCCAGTTCATCAAGTGAACTAGTTCCTCCACTAGTTAACAGTCTAGCAGCTGCCTTCTGTCGCTTTTGTTCTCTTATGGAACATATGCTCATGAATAAAACTACCAAAACACACAAAAATACACCAATCCTAGACCAGGTGCCCTTGATACAAATGTTACTTCAGTCACGTTCAGCTGCTTGAATATAGCCCGATTCCTTAAGTTGAGTATATGTCCATTTGCCTTATAGAATCAAAAACAGGAGAAAAAATTCCTCCAAAACAAATAATCGTAATTAGATTACCTGAAAAGATCAACCGGATAGAGTCCACAAGAGCCTGCCAGCTCTAGTGTGCTGGCATTCATCAGAGGATCCCAGCAGCATTCACATGCAACGTTCAACACACTGTTCTTTAATCCCCTTTTGTGGCCTGAAAATGCGCTCACGTTTCCTCCTCGCTGTGTTGACACACATTCAATCCTCTGTTGAATGTGATCATTTCCTGCCGGGCTTCTGAGCCCTTTGAATGCACTTGTTTCCACACACGGTTTTGATAATGTAGGGCACACTTCAAAATGGCTGCCGTATTTTTCAATAAGTGTCCTTGAGTCCTTTTTTGATGTTGTTCATTTAGTCTTTAAATGTTTGCATAATTCAGCAGGGGAAATGACCTGTGGGCAAGGAGCTATAGCTCCGAAAGGCGTAAGGATTATTAAATAAAGCACGTTTTTCTGCTTGGAATCACGGCGAGTTGATCTTCATTGGGGGACTCTGGTTTCCGTGATGATTTACTACGTCTGGATGTTTATATATATATATATATATATATATATATATATATATATATATATATATATATCAGTTTCCCCTCACCGTTATGAAGGAAATAAACCGCACTCCAAAGTTGTTGCACACTCTCCTTCTTTATTGCAAAGCTTTATTTCTCAGTTAAACGAAAATGCCTGACAAGTTTCTATCACCCGGACCTATTTCACTGCTTGTAAAGAAGGAGAGTGTGCAATAACTTTGGAGTGGGGTTTATCTCCTTAATAAAGGTAAGGCAAGAACTGAGATACAGTAATGGCCTGCCCAGCCAAAAACCAACACCGCCTAAAGATGTTACGACTCGGTCGTCCCATTTCCAGGGGGCGCTGTAAGGGGACTGTCAGAAGCCTGGGAATCACCTTGAACACCTATCTAGAGTCCCTTGTTGACTCCTGTTTGTTTCTCTTTTCTCCATGGTACACTTGTGTAGGACTACATTTGCTTCTTGGGACTGCAAATCCCATAATGCACAGCTTGATAGTCAGGAAAACCCGGATTCTGTTTCCCATTGCTTTCAATGGGAGAAGTCCAGTTGCTCCTTTTCACTGGATCCTCTCCTCCAGGACTTGCAAGTGTCCGAAACCACACACACCTGAAACCTCTCTTGTGCAGCCCAGCTTGGAACTGCTTATAAGCAGCCATTTCCTCAAGCTCCCCGTCGTGCATCGGACTTCAATTCCTTTGTGTTACAGACCCCTTGTCGGATGGTGTTCCAGTTTTGTTCCTGTTCTGTTCCAGCCTGATCCTGTTTCCTGTTTCTCTGCCCTGCTCCTGATTGTTCCAGCCAGAGTCTGCTCCCTACTTCTTAGCCTTGTACCTGTTTGTTTCTTCCAAAGCCTGCTCCCTGTTTCTCTGCCCTGCTCCTGCCTTGTTTCAGCCTGAACCTTCTCTCTGTTTCCCAGTCCTGTTTACTGCTCATTTCCTACTCCCTGTATTCCAGTCCTGTCCTTGCCTGTTCCAGCCAGAGCCTGTTCTCAGTTTCCCAGTCCTGTCTCTGTCTGTCCCAGCCAGAAGTTTGCGCCCTGTTTTCAAGTCCTAGTCCCGCCTTTGCTTCATCCTGAGCCTGTTCCTAGTTCTTGCCTCTGCCTCTTTGTTTGTTCCCTTCTGTTTCTGTTTCTTCTTGGTTCTTTGTGTCTGGTAAGTGTTCTATCAGTCTTCACCAGTGTATACGTGTCCTCCTGTGTACTGGGGTTGGCTCCTGGTTTCCAGGAGGCAATTCCAGCCCCCATCCTTGTCCAGTGTTATACGTTGTATTTCGTGCCTAACAGTGACAGTGTGCTATTGCTGTTTTCTCAGGAATCGCCACTGTGTTTCCAGCTGGACCCACAAGAGCGTGTCCTGTGTATGTAAGTACTATCCTTGTTTGTGCTCTAGGGTCCAGAGACAGAATCACTTCTGCTGCCTCCTTTCTATGGGGCTGGCAGGGTGACTATCTGTAAGAGCAAACTGCACAGAGGCATTGAGATTCCCTGTCACTGTGGGAGGTTCTGCGCCTTACTCTGTGTACAACCCCAGCGTGTTTGTCCACTGGTAATCCGTTTCCTGTTTGTTCACACAAGGGTTGCTCTGCTTTTACTTTCCTGTTTCCTGTGCCTATCCATAGCTGTCCTTTCCGTGTATGCCTTTAGCTGCTCTTCTGCCCCAGTACACTACCTCTGTAGGATATTCGGTGACCTCAAGGGGTGTCCCAACCAAAGTCCTGATCAGCCCTGCCCGAAACCGTGACAGAATGCACAACCCAAACATTTCAAGCTCCCCTGGCAGTAAAGGCACACACAAACCTAAAGGGCTTTCCTATCATGTTAAGACACCCCTTTCTAAGCCTATACATTCTCTGAAATCCTCTAAAAAAGACCTTAGTTTAAAGGATAGACTTGTTAAAGAAAACCATAACTTGCAAGTTCAGTACTATACTGAGTGGCTTGCTAATCTTTCAATGATAGACTATTATGTTATTTGTGACTATGACCCCCAGTCCCTGTCTGTAGAAGAATTACAAGGACGTAATGAGTTTTTGCAGTATCTATTAGCTGAAGCCAGTAAGAATGTTCATAACCGTGGAAGCGCTCTTGCTACCTCTGCACAAGACATTTACTCTCAAGAAAAGACGGTTAATTCCTCACCTCATGCTAGTGCATCCCAAGTTCACTTCCAGGACTCTGCCACAACAAAGAAATCTGATACTGTCCAAGAAGCCACACTAGGGATTCCCTTGTTTTCTGTTGAGTCCTTCAGCCCATCTAACCCAGTTTCTCAGAATTTCAAGTGTTGTGCTGACTCTTGTAAAGCTCTACCAGTCACTCAGTGCTTTCAAGTCAGTAGGATAGAACCTGTGTCAAATGGATCAGTAAAGACTGTGGGATTCCTTAGTTCAATTCAAAAAGCTTGTGCTCTTCCCAAACTGGATGATAATATACCAGTCTCAATCCCTAAAAGCTCTGCTAAACCCTTTTCTATTCTGAGTGGGTTTGATAACAACATGGACATAAACACACTAAAAGAGCAGTTTTGGCAGATTAAAAGGCAGATATCAGACTTCTATGATGAATATGTTGTAACATACACAAGAAATCTTGCACATGGGCTCTTTTCATCAATGCATATTTCACTGTTGGCAGAACCAGACATTCTGTTTATCTGTAAGGTAGAAGAAGTAACAGAGCAGCTGATGGAAACTACTGCAAGGCAATTTGAAAACCTGAAAAAAGAAAATGATCACCAGCTTTCGCTTAAAGAACAGTATGCTACCTCATGTGCCTCTCCAAAGACTGCTATAACGCAGATTTTCCCTGCTATGAATGAATGTCAAAAGACTGCTCCAGTTATAAATATATCAGCCTCTTCTTCAGAGTCTCTCTCAGCTTGTAGTTTTCCAGAGATTATCCCTGTGCAGTTGACTGAATCTCTGACATCTCTGAGAGATTTGACACCTCTTGATTCAAAGGATGGATCAGAGTCTTCAGAAGGAAGGGTCTCAGCCCCTCTATCAGAACAAATAAAGCCAAAGGAAGAAGAGAGTCATGATACAGACTCCAATAGCTGCACCTTAAGAAACCAAGATATGACTTTTCTGGAGATTAATGGCAATTGGTGCCATAGTGTTGAAGAATCTGAATCTAGTGATGACAGTGGTTCCTGCCTTGCCTTAAACAAACCTGCAGATAGTGCTGTTCAAATGGCGCACACACCAGAAATTTCAGATTGTGGGGATACTCCTGACCTTTCAAACAATATCATAGAATTTTCAGATAATGAAGAGACAGTTCATGTTTCAAGTGAACTAATGGATTTTTCTGACCGTGAAGAAATACCCACAATTACTAAGAATGTAATGGACTTCTCAGAAAGATTAAAAATCTCTTCTGTGTCAAAGCAAACCATGGAGATTTCAGAAAAGGAAGAAAGCCAGCAATCTGAAACTAAACAGACAGTCATAAGAAATGAGAGCCTTCTCCTAGAACTGGACACAGTTGCAGCCTCAACCACTGATCCTGACCTGCTGATCCCTGCCAATGTGTATCCTGTTTCCAGCTCCACGATTAGTGAAGACAAGATCTCTGAGCTACCGGTATCTGATCTTGATGTAAAATCAGCCACACCAACATCACCTGCTGTGTCCCTGAAACTAAAGACTCCTGAAAACCAGCAATCTGAAACCGAAGCTCAAGTGCTGAAAGATGTAATATTTCCCACTAAAACTAAAGACTTGAATTTGAATCTTGTATTCGAAGATCTGATGATAAGTACTGTTCTTAGTGTTTTATTGCAAGAAACCATCATCAATTCAAAGGCTAGAGCTGAAAGTTTAGGTAACAGTGTAAAGGTGATTTCTGAAGAGACTCCAGTTCTATTTCAATCCAAAGAACAACCTTTCAGTGTTAACAGAGTTGAAGATCAACTACCTGTAGTAGAAACGCTTTGCAAAGAAACCATTTCTGATACCACGAACACACCACAGAGCACTTGCAATGAAGAAATCCCAGTCTTGTCTGAAGATCACCCTAAAGAATTAGTTTGTGGAACTTCTAAATTTTCATATGTTAATCCAGTCTCTAAAGACATGAAAACCCCTGTTGCTCCTGAATTTGATACTCCAATGTCATCCAAGATGAAAGACAATTCTGGCTTTCTCATGTTTACCTTGAGAACACCAGTTACCCATGTCTCCCAAGTCTCTATGCTTTGCAAGCCTCAGACCACAATCAATGCAAATACTGCTGCAGAAACAGACATATCCTGCTTGTTGGAAGGAGTTACAGACCTTACAGTCACTAACACGCCAATTATCTCCTCTAAAGAAGACAGTACTGAACAGGAAACTAAAGTCCTAAAGAATACCGCCCATAATGCCATTCCAGATCTCCTTGCTCCTGAATCCACTTCACCAGAAATCAACTCCATGCACTCCTCCCGTATCACTCGAGCAATAAAGAGGAAAGACATCGGAGCCCATATGGGTATTAATACATGCTTTGCTCATTGGATGATTCATCTGTGGCAGGACTGTAAACTTATCAACCAAGGTTTGTGTTGGATTTTCTTGCTTTGGCTTTTCCTCTTCAACTTTTTTCAGCCAAAGGATCGCCTTCTCTTCTTGAGCAGACTGGTGGGAGGGGGTATACTGTTACGACTCGGTCGTCCCATTTCCAGGGGGCGCTGTAAGGGGACTGTCAGAAGCCTGGGAATCACCTTGAACACCTATCTAGAGTCCCTTGTTGACTCCTGTTTGTTTCTCTTTTCTCCATGGTACACTTGTGTAGGACTACATTTGCTTCTTGGGACTGCAAATCCCATAATGCACAGCTTGGTAGTCAGGAAAACCCGGATTCTGTTTCCCATTGTTTTCAATGGGAGAAGTCCAGTTGCTCCTTTTCACTGGATCCTCTCCTCCAGGACTTGCAAGTGTCCGAAACCACACACACCTGAAACCTCTCCTGTGCAGCCCAGCTTGGAACTGCTTATAAGCAGCCATTTCCTCAAGCTCCCCGTCGTGCATCGGACTTCAATTCCTTTGTGTTACAGACCCCTTGTCGGATGGTGTTCCAGTTTTGTTCCTGTTCTGTTCCAGCCTGATCCTGTTTCCTGTTTCTCTGCCCTGCTCCTGATTGTTCCAGCCAGAGTCTGCTCCCTACTTCTTAGCCTTGTACCTGTTTGTTTCTTCCAAAGCCTGCTCCCTGTTTCTCTGCCCTGCTCCTGCCTTGTTTCAGCCTGAACCTTCTCTCTGTTTCCCAGTCCTGTTTACTGCTCATTTCCTACTCCCTGTATTCCAGTCCTGTCCTTGCCTGTTCCAGCCAGAGCCTGTTCTCAGTTTCCCAGTCCTGTCTCTGTCTGTCCCAGCCAGAAGTTTGCGCCCTGTTTTCAAGTCCTAGTCCCACCTTTGCTTCAGCCTGAGCCTGTTCCTAGTTCTTGCCTCTGCCTCTTTGTTTGTTCCCTTCTGTTTCTGTTTCTTCTTGGTTCTTTGTGTCTGGTAAGTGTTCTATCAGTCTTCACCAGTGTATACGTGTCCTCCTGTGTACTGGGGTTGGCTCCTGGTTTCCAGGAGGCAATTCCAGCCCCCATCCTTGTCCAGTGTTATACGTTGTATTTCGTGCCTAACAGTGACAGTGTGCTATTGCTGTTTTCTCAGGAATCGCCACTGTGTTTCCAGCTGGACCCACAAGAGCGTGTCCTGTGTATGTAAGTACTATCCTTGTTTGTGCTCTAGGGTCCAGAGACAGAATCACTTCTGCTGCCTCCTTTCTATGGGGCTGGCAGGGTGACTATCTGTAAGAGCAAACTGCACAGAGGCATTGAGATTCCCTGTCACTGTGGGAGGTTCTGCGCCTTACTCTGTGTACAACCCCAGCGTGTTTGTCCACTGGTAATCCGTTTCCTGTTTGTTCACACAAGGGTTGCTCTGCTTTTACTTTCCTGTTTCCTGTGCCTATCCATAGCTGTCCTTTCCGTGTATGCCTTTAGCTGCTCTTCTGCCCCAGTACACTACCTCTGTAGGATATTCGGTGACCTCAAGGGGTGTCCCAACCAAAGTCCTGATCAGCCCTGCCCGAAACCGTGACAAAAGATACAACAAGCATGCCCGAATATTATATGCTATAGAATGTTAATTTACAGCCCTATTATTGAACGCTAAGGAGAATGTTTTTTTTTAGTGTGGGATCTCGTGATGTAGTAGTGCAAGCTGTGAATCCTACTTCCTTGCAACACTATAAAGTGTTTTGAAACTGTGGTTAAGTGCCCAAAGTGTGCAGCCTCCCAAAGTGCATAAAAAATGAAGGACAGTAGTCCATTGCAGCAGTTGTAAAATATTCACTCTTCCACAAGGGTTTGCTCAATGTACTAGGAAAACTGTTGCCATTTAGCAGGAAGCAACCCTCCCACATATTCTGAGGCCTAGACACAAAATTCTATTCTCAACCCCCTCCTGCAGACTAAACATTTTATCACTATTGTGCAGACCATTGTACTAGCTCAAATTGACTATGACAGCTCCATTCTCTTGGGCATTTACTGATGCTCCTTAATGCCTATAAAAGCCATTTTACATTCAATGGCCAGACTGATCTCTGAATGACTTCATATCACCTACACTAAATACCCCTACGGGCCTACTCTCAAAGCAACAAATAATTCATGATGGAGTACATCACTTGTAAGATCATACAAATTAACACTCAGCATAGTACAGAACATTTCTCAAAAACGGAAGTGAGTACAAAACATGAGGAGCACTAATTGGCTAAGACTGGATTCCAAAAAGTTGAGATCTTCAAAATATGAAAGCAAATTCCTTTTTTCACGGCTGAAATGTTGTTGACAGTTGATCTGAGATGCTCAAAAGACCTCAGTTCTGCAAAAGAATAAATATTTACCTGTTTAAAACTTATTTGGAATAATCTCTATACATACTCCAATTTATTTTCTGCATTCCTTGGACATCTATTTCCTTCTGCCTCACTTACTCTATCTTAAGTCCTCTTAACCCTGCCCACCTTCTGAATTACTTCTGCATTACTAGTCACCTCATTCTTTGTTTGGTTAGCCTTGATGACAAATTGTGTCCCACATCACTGCATACAATGTAATTTCTACTCTGCCTCTGTAGAATACACCTTAATGTTCTTCCTAATATTTTCATTTTCATCTCCTTCATCATTGACAAGAAAGGGGCTTTCAAATCGCAGTGTGATGCCCTGAAGAGAAAAGGCACTGCTCTTGCATTGTCTTCAGAGAACCTAAAAAGGAACGTGTCCAGCCCCAATTTAGCCCCACTACTATGAGTAATTCAGGAAAAACTGATCCTGATAATAACTTATGGCTTCTAGGGTCTATGAGGAAAGGATGCTCCAACACTTGACGGGGTTGTCTTCAGGTCCAACAGAATGATCTTTAGCCTGCCCAAATATTCCACTCCTGTCCAGATAAATTCAGTCTCTAAAGACAGTCCCTCACCAGAAGAGGCATGTGTATTAATTGCTGGTTTAAAATTAAGGATGCCTGCTCTAATTCACTAACTCTTCATCTGGGGGTGGTACTGTCAACCAGAAGCGGCTTCCATGCTCAAACCTACCGCAATGACTCCCTAACACAACTTGCCTTTGGCAACATCGGCTACATTCACCAGCTTTAAAAAAAAGGAAATAAAACTATCAATCATGTGTCACTGATGAAGAACAAGGCAGCAGTTGCCAAAATAGCTCAAGGCTGGGTCGTGCTGCAGGGCTATTGCAAATTTGAACCACAACCTTATCTCTACACAGGCCTCTCTAACCTTCTAAAGGAAAACCTTTTGAGATATCAACTATGCTTTTTATCTTCATGTTTACATCTACCTCCCTGGGAATGCAAACCATCTGCAACGGATTGCTGGCTGTGCGGGAAGGGGAAAAGTCTAGTTCATCTGAAATGCATCTGCAAGGAGCTTCTAGAGACAAAAGCGATGTTACAGCCACTTTTCAATCAAAGAGGACTCCAGACATGCAGGCATGCAGTTCTGTCTTGTTTCACGCCCACGGACACTCAAATAAACTGCAGTTTTTTAAGGTATCTTAGGAAGGTCGAAAAAAACTGACAACACTGCAAGACAGTGATCGACAAGGACTCGTAATGAACGGGCACATACTTGGTCACTCCAGTGGGTAACAGGGACCATTTGAAAATCTCCCTTTGAATAATGATTAAGCATAAACTCTGCCCCCATTTACAGGTTAATCGGCCACGCTATTCCTCACAGTTATTTGCACTTGCCACTTTGTTTACCTAGGCAGATCAGACCTTGGTAACAGTAATTATTTACGGTGTCGAGTTCTCAACAGCCTAGGGAAAGTGAAGGATCTTGCAAACATGTACTTCCAGCCTAGGTTACATGCAGTGGCCTCTGCAGACTCTTTCCACTTAAAGCTGTGTGCTTAGGCAGAGCGCCACTTTTGCTTTTAAACATAGGTTTTAAGATTGTTGATTTATGTTGACTACTGATTTTAGCTAACTAATAAGCCTATTTGTGCTAAAAATTAACATTTTAAACCTTCGCAAGGGATCGAACTTGACTCCAGAGATGTTTTAGCTCCTTAGGAATCGTGGTGCCATTTATCATGAACAGCAATGCTGCTTGCTATGTACTTTACCTTGTTGAGGCTGTCTGCTCAAAATGCATCATGCACTTTGACTGCATGCTGTAGGAGACTGGCCCTCTATGTAGGGAGCAAAAGCAGGCCACTGTGTAGAGGGTCCGGGCTCCTACACATTCTTTTAGAGAGGTAAAAACTAAACCACGTAATGCTCCAATTTTTATGGTAGCGTGGTCGAGCAGTTAGGCTAATCTTGTAGAAGTGCAAAACATTTGTTGAACTCACAGTATCAATAAAGCAAGACACACACTCAGAAAAAGAAATTGAGACCAATTTACAAAAATATTTCAGACTTTTCTGAAATTCTTAAGACCAAGATTATCAAAATGGGGTAACTACTTTTTAATTTATGAATTTTTAAAGTTTAGAAAATGTTTCAGTTCTGCGCATAATTACGCACCATAGGAATCAATAGAGAAATACTTTATAAATACATATAAAATCAGGCCATGCATTTACCAATGTCTCCTGTTGAGGTTGTCAGTGGGCCCTATAGACCGGCTGGAGAAGTTTGGGTGACTCCTGGTTCAGCAGGAGCAGCTGCAGAATGTTGTTGGAGCTGGTGCAAGGCCTGTGGGGTAACACTTGGAAAAGCACGGCACAGTTGGACTTCAAGGTGAGTCCGATGGGTCTCCTTTGATTGTTGAGGTCGCAAGGGGTGGGGAACCCTTAGGACATAGCTGGTCTTTGGTGCAGGGCACGGGGCGGCTGGGTGCAGAGCAAATCAGTGAGCCATGAGCTTGGAAGTCCGAGGTAAGTCGCGGTGAGGGTTGCGTGAAGGTTAGCAGGGGCCCTCTGGTGGGAAGCCCTTGTGTTTTCTGAAGACCCTTGACTGGGTCCTATGACAGTCAGGAGTGGACTGTCCTTCTGGGTGTCCGATATGGAGTGACCAGTCAGTACCTGGGGCTATTGCATGGTTTGGCCATTGGAGCTCGTAGTGCCACCAAATTGGCACACTTGCAGGGTTTGTCCTCATTGTCCATCGGATGGAGTTTGATCTGGCTTCAGCATCTGGATTCCTGGTTAGCAGCAGGTCAGTAAAGTGGACTTCACTGATCTTTTGGTTTTTGTTGCGGAGAGTGAGAGTGATTCCTTCGATTTGGAGGGAGATCTTTGGTGATTTTCAGAAGTGTAGAGGTCCTCTGGTGGTTTGTAGAGTACATCCAATGTCCAAGCAACCCCTCAGCGGAGATTGTCGAGTCCTGTGTGCAACAGGTAGTATTTGGTGTCTTCTTCTTGGTGCAGCAGGACTTCAGGTCTCAAGTCTTGAATCTTCTTTGCTGCTGATCTTCTTTAACCTTGGAGTCTGATTCTCTGGACTAGGAGAGCTGTTAGAAATGGGGCCTTCGGTTGGCAGTCAGGTTACCCCCTGTCCAAGCAAGGACCCTCACTCTAGTCAGGGTAAAGGAGAATCACCCTCAGTTAACCCCCACACATCCCTTTGGTAGCTTGTCACAAGCAGGCAGGCTTAACTTCAGAAGCAGTGTGTAAAGTATTTGTACCAACACACACAGTAATACAGTGAAACCCTACAAAATGGACTCCACGCCAGTTTAGAAAAATAGGTGATATTTATTTAAATCAAACACGACCAGAACTACAAAAATTCAACATACACAAGTCAAGATATGAATTTTAAAAAGAATAAGAGTGTCTTAGGGCCAGATGTAGGAAAGGTTTAGCGACTCGCAAACGGCGAAAAACGCCGTTTGCGAGTCGCTTAACCCCATCTGGTATGTAGAAATGCATTTTGCGAGTTGGAACCGACTCGCAAAATGCATTTCTGAGTCGCAAATAGGAAGGGGTGTTCCCTTCCTATTTGCGAGTCGCAGTGGTATGCAATTCCATTTGCGACCACGAAAGCGGTCGCAAATGGACTCGCAGATACCATCCACTTGAAGTGGATGGTAACCCACTCGCAAACTGGAAGGGATCCCCATGGGACCCCTTCCCCTTTGTGACTGGACCTAATAATAATTTTTCAGAGCAAGTCCAATGGACCACTACCTGCCCTGAAAAATACCGAAACAAAAGGTTTCGGTTTATTTTTCAAAGTGCAGCTCGTTTTCCTTAAAGGAAAACGGGTTGCACTTTGAAAAAAAATAACTGCTTTATTTAAAAGCAGTCACGGACATGGAGGTCTGCTGTTCCCAGCAGGCCTCCATCCCCGTGAGTGCCCTGAGTCGCTATGGGGCCGCAAATTGCGACCCACTTCATTAATATTAATGAGGTGGGTCTTTGCGACCCCATAGCGACTCGCAGAAGGTGTCTGAGACACCTTTCTGCATCCCAAATTGCGACTTGCAATTTGCGAGTCGCAATTTGGGTGTTTCCTACATCTGGCCCTTAATCCTTAGAAAACAGTTACAATGCTGTTGTTACACAAAGTATCTGGTTAGCGTCAAAAATAAAGATGCATGGACGAGCTTGCGTTGAAAAAGGCTAGCAATGCACCCATTTCTCACTTGCAAGCGAGACTGTGCATCGTTTCTTCTTTGGTCTGGTCAGCGTGCGTTGTTTCTTCTCTCCTACAAGAGATCGATGCGTCGATTTCCTGATCGGCATCTCAGATCCAGGCAGGATTTGCGTTGCTTTTTCACACCCGGCGATGTTGCTTTGAAATACACATAGTGTCTGGAACCCACGCTTTGTGGGGCTTGCGTCATTATCAGCAGCCGTCAGTGGGTGTCGTGGATCGTTTCTCCAGCAGTGATGCGTCGATCTCCCATCCGCGTTGTGAATGGTACGTCGAAAGTTTCCCAGCACGGCAGTCTGTACATTGATTTCTGTCCTTTTCCACCAGCTTTTGCGCTGGAAAACAATAGTGTACTGTTATGTAGCTCAATCTCCCTATCCTTCCACATATGCGCAAAGGGTCAAACCTCTATGTAGTTGTAATTTGCCATTTCATGGTATGTATTAAAATGTCATCTGATGTGTTGATCCAGTATGTTGTTCGCTTCTTGTCACTAAAATCAATTGACCTACTTGCTTGCATAAATCATGCTTTGTGGATTTAAAGTTTTCCAGTCAGTTTCTGTGTCATGCTGATTGTTGGAGGCTGGCCTGGTTTGTAGTGGGTACCTTGGGTATTTACACCTTACACCAGGTCCAGTTATCCCTTGCTAGTGAATGTGGTAGAGTTCTAGCAGCTTAGGCTGATAGAGGTGGCTATAGCATAGCTTAGGCTGAACTAGTAAAGGCAATACTCAGTGTTACCAAAAATGAAGGTATTTATTTGGGTGACACAGCACCAAAAATATCTTAGAGACAATACTCCTTCTGGAGGTAAGTATTATACACAATATATACACTAAACACCGAAATCAGACAAGTAAATAGTCATAGAACAGAGCAAACAGTAGGAAATGCTATAGAATGCAATGGGAGAAAATAGGTCTACGGGCAACACAAACCATATACTAAAAAAGTGGAATGTGAATCACAAATTCCCCCCTAGACAAGAGTAGTGTGTCCAGAATCGTTGGGAGAGTAAGAAAACAGTAAAGGTAAGTAAATTACCCCACCCCAGAGCCCAGAAAAGCAGGAGTAAAGTACTGCAAGTACTTAAGTACTTTCCTAAGGACACACTACACATCATATTTAGGATTTTGCAGCAGCCAACCAAGTCTGCAAAGAACAACTGCTGGATTATTGGACCTGAATATATGCAAAGGAAGGGGACCAAGTGCAGAAGTCAAAAGAAGTTCCAGGAAGGACAGGAGCCCTGCCAACCCAGAAAAGGGTTCAAAAAGAAAAGTCCCTGGTTAGTGGAATACTGCAGAAATGCACCCTAGGAAGATGCCAGTGGGTTCCTGCATGATGCAAAAGATGTCCCACGGTGTGAAGATCGTTGCAGATGAGAGTTTGTGTTGGAAGGTGCCAACAAGCCTTGGCTACAACAAAAGTGCATTTTTCATCAATATGGCACTGGATGGATCTGTGTGAGGAGGAAGAGGGGGCTCTCAGCACTTTAGAGAGCCCTCAGGATGCCATTCAGCACCCACAGAAGCTGCAGGATCTAGGTTCAAAGAGGTGCAAAATATGGTTAATGCAGCACAACAAAAGAAGGTCCGACATCGCTGGAGAACAACTCAGCTGGTTGAGCATTGCAGGGTGGAATGCTGGGGACCTGAGTCAGGTTGTGCATGAAGGAATTTGGCAAAGAGTGCACAGAGGCATCAGGAGGTGAAGAAGACACTAAACAAAGGGGTACCATCTTTTTCAGGGTAGGCAAGGTCTTTCCTCCTCCAAATTGCGTCAGCAGGACCTCAGGACAGTCTATGTTGATGATGTCCACCCTCTGTGTCCTTAGGAGCACACTCGTCACCGTAAGAGGAGTCCCAGGATACCCGTCATCGCCTTGCAAGGTGCCTGCTTGGAGCAGGGCTGCCCAGACCCCAGGAGGGCAGAACCATGTCTGTGAGGTGGCAGTAGCTGTAGCTGCAGTGAAAGCCTCAGAGAGCTGGTTTGGCAGTACTGGGAGTCCATGGTGGAGCCCCCAGGATGCATAGAATTGGCTCCCCAATACCAGATTTGGAATGGCGGACAATTCCATGATCCTAGACATGTTACCTGACCATATTCGGAGTTACCATTGTGAAGCTACATATAGGTATTGACCTATATGTAATGCACGCGTGTAATGGTGTCCCCGCACTCACAAAGTCAGGGGAAATTAACCTGAACTATGTGGGGACACCATTGCAAGTGAAGGTTAGATATATAGGTGACTTATAACTTACTTAAGTGCAGTGAAAATGGCTGTGAAATAGTGTGTGCACTATTTCAAGCAGGCTGCAGTGGCAGTACTGTGTAAGGGTATGTCTGAGCTCCCTATGGGTGGCAAAAGAAATGCTGCAGCCCATATGGATCTCCTGGAACCCCAATGCCCTGGATACCTAGGTACTATATACTAGGGACTTATAAGGGGGGTCCAGTGTGCCAATTGAAATTGGTAAATTAAGTCACTGGCTTACGGTGACAAATTTAAAAGCAGAGAGAGCATAAGCACTGAGGTTCTGGTTAGCGGAGCCTCAGTGACACAGTTAGGCACTACTCAGGCATACACATTAGGCCACAAACTATGAGCACTGGGGTCCTGGCTAGCAGGATCCCAGTGAGACAGGCAAAACACACTGAGATATAGGTTTTTATCTATGAGCACTGGGGTCCTGGCTAGCAGGATCCCAGTGACACAATAAAAACACACTGACACACACTCACAATCAGGCCAAAAGTGGGGGTAACCATGTTAGAAAGAGGCTACTTTCCTACAATGGTTATAAGTATTATTGAAACACAATTTAGTTTGCAGTGTTCATATGATGATCAATGCTATTAAATCCCAAAAGTTGTATGATGGTTTGTTTTTGAGGCTGCTAGGCTTTGAAATGGCTCATCTCTCAAATCTCCTCTCTACTGTGTTGAGTTGCATGTCTGGTGCAGGTAATGTATACTTTCTAAATAACATTTGCCATTTCAGGATCATTGTTACCGAAGTTTGCATCTGTATACATGAACCTGCATGAGTAAAAAGTTAAAAATCACACAAAAGCCTAAATATTCCATTAATCATAATCTTTATTTTTCTAGGTTGCTTCATTTGTAGCTGAAGACACATTTAAGGCACAATACAGGCCTGTAAAATAATTTTTGGGGTAATTCATATTAGGTCCAACACCTAGGGCCAGTGGACCACCATCAGCAACAGAAGGTACTTCCACTCTAGGCCAGGATCAAGCCCTTAGTGGGGACACCACTCCTGCAAGTCTGGATGATGAGGGGATGCCAGGTTCATCTGGTCTGTCTGGATAGACAGCCCCAATGAGTCACACTCTGCCCACACCTACACCTCCCACCCCAGCTGCTACAACAACTCAGCCAATGGGTACTTCCACTTCCTGTGTCCTAAGGAACACGCCTCCCATCTTTCCGCCCCCCAGTCATGGCTACCACCACTACCTCTAATTGTGCCAGAATCCTATGGGATGGGTCACAGTGCCTCAAGGGATCAGGGAAGTGGGGGTAGGGGTCATAGGAGGGAATCTGGTGAGAATACTGGCATCATTGTCAATCAGCCCACCATTGACCGAGTCTTAATAGTACTACAACAGTCCCCAGATGTGATGGGACAGGTCCTACCAGAGATCCCAAACCTTAAGCAGGTGCTCCTTGACTGGGGTAATGTTTGGCATTAATCATCATCATATGTGTAGGGCTTTTCCTGTACCACCTACCCTTGTTGGTGGTCCTTCAACATTAGGACAAAATACACCTTCTTCAGCCACAGACAGGAAGGCCCTGACACACCAGGAAACTGCTCCCCCCACCCCAGTCTCTGTACCTGTCCCTCCTCCCAGAAGGGGATATTCTTCCAGATTATCAGGAGAGGATCACAAGACCTCCACCACCACCTACAAGAGGTGCCAAACCTAATTTCCTCCAGTGTGTGTCGACTGTTCATTCTGTGGACTATCTCATGTCACATTTACCATTTCTAAAGAGAGTTGGGTTTAGTACGTTGGACTCCAAACAATTTCTGTTCACCAAATATAGTTTCATCCACCATGATGTACATTAGTATTTGATTCTTGTTCTTTTTCATTCTGGTTTCAAACATATTGCACTCATATTTTTCAAAATAAATGCACATAAAACAAAGTTAAAGTCTAGTGTAGTACTTATTGAGGTAATTGCCTTCTATGTCTTCCATATACCATCAGTTTTTAAACCTGTCAGCCAATATGATTAATAAAATAAATTCTAGATATTAAATTGGTTATGTGTTTCTTCTTAAAAAATTGGAAAAACATATTTAAATCACAATATATTGGTGTCATACATTTGTATGTAACAAGTCTTTGACAAAATCAAAGATGGTTTTCACAAAACATGCATAACCCAAACAGCTTGTGCCATTTAGAAGCTGACACTCCACAACCTTGACACCATGTAAGAAAGGAAATAGGCAAACTATTATTGATTCATAACCTCAGCTGGAGCCAGACATCATGCCCTCACAATAGGAATCCTACATTAATACCATCAATAGTCTACATCTTTGTAGTAGCAAAAGTTGAGGCCACATGACCATTTCAATACACTGTGGCAGTATCTGGTGCAATGTCACAACCACAAATTCAGTGGTGTGCTACAAACAATTCTTTCAAATATGAGAAGACACATCAACAGCTGCATACACTGAACACAACTTGAAGATACAGCCAATGTGAAGGCAGGTATGTATGCTATGGCTTTACATACACATGAAGATAGAGCACGTTAAGCAGCACATATCGCCTTAGTGGTAACATTTAACATAAAACAGGTCTGAGACAATCTCAAGGACTTCCATTAAATCTCAGTGCAAGTTGTCTCTGTCCAAGATTTGTTCAAATGAAGTGCCTGTCCCAGGATCAACCTATGTTCCCTTTCCAACAGCAACATATCACTGCAAATGTCACAACTTTGAAATGCCCAAATGAAGATGACATGGTGAAGGATCCTGAAACAGAATTACAAGGGAAAAACAATTATTTCACATAAGAAAGTTGACTCTAATGATAAGTTAGGATGACACATACTTAGCACAAGGAAAGATTATCTATGCCAAAAACACAGTAGTCAATTTAGGGAAACTTTGATTTATAAACATCTTTGCTTTGGACTTTACAGAACTGGCCATTCCTACTAAATTACCAACACAGACTGATATGTTCAGTATGTCACAAGTTGTTCTGGCACTGGATTTTGCAGTATGTAAAGGTGTACTTAGAGGTATACTTACACTCAGGTGAAGAAGTGATCAATAACAATTCCTTCCTCTTCAGCACTGTCATCTTCATTGGGCATTTCTATATCCTCAGCCAGTAGCTTTTCATGGTCTCCTTCCTCTGCAATGGTTGGTGTAATCAATTGCAGGGGATGTTATGCAGCATGCAAAAGGCAACCATGATTTGGGACACCTTATCGGGTGAGTAGAGGAGATCTCCACCAATCTTGCACAGACACCAAAACCTGGGCTTCAGAAGCCCAAAAGTCCATCACATAGGCCACTGTGTTCTTCCACAGGCCTCATTGAAACAGATTTTCCCTGGCATTGTTAGATTCCCCAGGGTGGCAACAATCATGGTTGGTTAGGGTACCCTACGTGGAAGCAATACATTGATACATTAAAATCACATCAAGTTTTTGAACATTCTTATACTAGGATTAAAGCAAATGATCCACAATTCATATTGTACTTATCAACAAGCTCTCAGGTCCAAGTTGTGACATTTACAGGGTTATGGTGCTGTTCCGTAGTACCCATAGTACAAAGGTATCATGTGTTGACTGTGTAAAGCAGGCTCACACACTTGAGATATACAAATGCTGTAAGCAGACAACTTGCACGTTGATGGAATGGAAGTTCTTCTGATGGAGGTAGACCTGTTTTCTGGTGGGTGGTGGTATTGAGGCAATATGTGTACCATACATTGCCCCAACCACATGTGGTAGGCCACCCAAAGCATAACAATCTCCCTTCACATTGGCCAAATCTTGAATCTTGGAAAGTGGATGAAGCTGTTGATCTGTCTCATCATTGAAGCAAGGACTTCTTGTAGTACTCAACTGAAAGTTTACTGTGACATTGTGAGAAAGTAGCCTCTTTCTGGCATGGCTGCCCACATTTTTGGCCTGTTTGTGAGCGTTTGTCATTGTGTTTTTACTGTCTCACTGGGATCCTGCTAGCCAGGACCCGAGTGCTCATAGTTTAAAACCTATTTGTCAGTGTGTTTTTACTGTCACACCGGGATCCTGCTAGCCAGGACCCCAGTGCTCATAGTTTGTGGCTTATGTGTGTTGTCAGTATGCTTGACTGTGTCACTAGAGTTCTGCTAATCAGAACTCCAGTGCTTTAGTTCTCTCTGTGTACCAAATTTGTCACTATAGTTTAGTGACTCCATATTGCAGTTCTGATTGGCACACTGGACCCCCCTTATAAGCCCCTAGTATATGGTACCTACATACCCAGGTCATTGGGGATCCAAGACATCCTTATGGGCTGCAGCATTTCTTCTGCCACCCATAAGGAGCTCATACAAACCTTTCTTCAGGACTGACACTGCAACCTGAGTGAAATAGTGCACACAATATTTCACAGCCATTTTCCACTGCAGCAGGTAACATATAAGTCACCTATATGTCTAACCTTCATTTACTGAAGACCAGGTGCAAAGTCACTGTGTATGAGGGAACCCTTGCACTAGCAAAGGTGGTCCCACACTGTCCAGGGCCAATTCCCCGGCCTTCGTGAGTGCGGAGTCACCATTATCAGCATGCACTACATATGTCAATACATGTATGTAGCTTCACAATGGTGACTCCGAATATGACCATGTGAGGTGTATAAGATCATGGAATTGACCCTCCAATCCACATTTGGTATTGGGGGGCCATCCAGTACTGCCAAACCAGCTGTCTGAGGTTTCCACTGCAGCCCCAGCTGCTGCCACCTCACAGACAGGTTTCTGCCCTCCTGGGGATTGAGCAGCTCAGTCTCAGGAAGGCAGAACAATGCATTTCCATTAGGAGAGGGGTGCTACACCCTCTCCAATTGGAAATAGGTGTTACAGGCATGGGAGGGGTATCCTCCCAGAGCCTCTGGAAATGCTTCGAAGGGCACAAACGGTGCCCTCATTGCATAATCCAGTCTAAACCAGTTCAGGGACCCCAGTCCATGCTCCAGCACGAAACTGGAGAAAGGAAAGGAGAGTGACCACTCCCCTGTCCATCAACAGCCCAGGGGTGGTGCCCAGAGCTCATCCAGAGCATCCCAGCATTAGCCATCTTGGATTCCAAGGTGTGGGGACCCTCTGGAGACTTTGAGTGCCCAGTGCCAGCAGATGATGTCAGAGACCCCTCCTAATAGGTGCATACCAGATTAAGTAACCAATCCCACTCTCAGGGTTATTTAGGGTCTCTTCTCTGGGTGTTTCACCAGATTCGGTTTGCAACTCCCATGGGTGCTGCCTGGTCTTCTGAGGGCTCTCTGAAGTGCTGAGAGCCCACTCTATCTCCTCAGTCCAAGTTGAGGCCCCCAGGTCCAGCTCCTCTTTGACGTAAACAGCGTATTTGCTTGAACCAAGGCTTGTTGGCAGAATCCAGTGATGCAAACAGCCTGCATCCACAACTCGACGTGGGACATCTCTGGCACCAAGCAGGAACCTGCAGCTATCTTCTTTGGTGCATTTCTGTACTTTTCTTCTAACCAGAGAATCCACTTTTTCACCTTCTTCCAGGTTGGCAGGGGCTCCTGTTCTTCCTGGACTCTTCTTCGACTTCTGGACTTGGTCTCCTCTCTCCACAGTTCTTCTGGTCCAGGAATCCATAATTTGTTGCTTGCAATCTTGCTTGGTTCTTGCATAATTATTCATCTCAAGTTGTATTGTGTTCTGAGAAAACTTGCTGTACTTTACTCCTGCTTTCCTGGGCTCTGGGGTGGAGTACTTTACTTACCTTTGGTATTTTCTTACACTCCCAGTGCGCCTCTACACACTACACTTGCCTAGGGGGGAGGGAATTTAACATTCTCATTCCACTATTTTAGTATATGGTTTGGTTTGCCCCTAGGCCCATTGTAATCTATTGTATTTTCTACTGTTTGCACTATTCTATGATTGTTTACTTACCTGATTTTGGTTACTAGTGTATATATTGTGTATAATACTTACCTCCAGAAGGAGTATTGCTTCTAAGATATTTTTGGACTGGTGTCACTAAAATAAAGTACCTTTATTTTTGGTAACACTGAGTATTGTCTTTTAATGTGTACAAGTACTGTGTAACTATAGTGGTATTGCAAGAGCTTTGCATGTCTCCTAGTTTAGCCTTGGCTGTTCTGCTACAGCTACCCCTAGACAGCCTAAGCTGCTAGAACACTGCCGACATTTCACTAATGAGGGATATGTCCCACATTGAGTTGTTGGATGCAGGCTGTTTGCGTTGCTGGATTCCACCAACAAACCTTGGTTCACCGAAGTTCACGGTTTGCATCAAAATGGCTCTGCCTGGACCCAGGAGTGACCTGGGGGTCTCAAATTAGACTGAGGAGACAGAGGGGGCTCTTAGCACTGTAGAGTTGTAGGAGACTGGCCTGGCTTATGGTGGGTACCTTGTGGTACTTACGCCTTATGCCAGGTCCAGTTATCCCTTACTAGTAGATTATAGGTGTTTTAGGAGCTTAGGCTGATAGAGGTAGCTATAGCAGAGCAGCTTAGGCTGAACTAGGAGGCATTCAAAGCTCCTACCATACCACTTATATCACTTAGCACTATAACATAAGAACACACAATACTCAGAGTTACTAAAAATAAATGTACTTTATTTTAGTGACAATATGCCAAAAGTATCTCAGAGGATATACTCCCTTAGGAGGTCAGAAATATACACAAAATATACACACACAAACCAAATCAGGTAAGTAAACAGTCAGAAAAGTAGTACAAATACTGTAGAACACAATAGAATGAAATAGGGAAAAATAGGCCTAGGGGCAACACAACCCATATACTCTAAAAGTGGAATGCGAACCACGAATGGACCCCAGGCCTACTGTAGTGTGTAGAGGGTCGCTGGGAGTGTAAGAAAACACTAAGGGTGTCCAAGATACCACACCCCAAGACGCTGAAAACTAGGAGTAAAGTTACCCTACTACCCCAGAAAGACAGTAAAGTCTAGATAGGGGATTCTGCAAGGACAACAACTGACTGCAAAGCACTGAAGACGGATTCCTGGACCTGAGGACTTGCAAAGGAAAGGGACCAAGTCCAAGAGACATGCAAGTGTCCAGGGGGGCAGGAGCCCACTAAACACCGGATGAAGGTGCAAAAGGGCTGTCTCCGGACGGAAGAAGCTGAAGATTCTGCAACAATGGAAGGTGCCAGGAACTTCTCCTTTGGTCAGAAGATGTCCCACAGCGTGCTGGAGGAAGCAGAAATGTTTCCATGCAGAAAGACTGCAAACAAGCCTTGCTAGCTGCAAGAGTCATGGGTGAAGGTTTTGGGTGCTGCCAGGTCCCAGGAAGGACCAGGAGGTCGCCCCTTGGAGGAGGAGACAGAGTTGGCACTCAGCAACATGGAGAGACCACGGAGAAGCAGGCAGCTCCCGCAGAAGCACCTGAACAGGCGTTCAGAAGATCTAAGCACGACGGCCAACTCAGCACAACAAAAGGGAGTCCCACGAAGTCGGAGTCCAACTCAGTGAGGTGGGCAGTGCAGGACTGAGTGCTGGGGACCTGGGTTAGGCTGTGCACAAAGGAAGTCTTGCAAAAGTGCAGAGAAGCCCTAGCAGTTGCAGTTCACGCAGTATACCGGACTACTGTCTGGGGTGGGGAGACAAGGACTTACCTCCTCCAAATTTGGACAGAAGGGACACTTGGACCCAGCTCCTGTGTTCCAGGGACCACACTCGTCAGCATGAGAGGGGACCCAGAGGACCTCTGATGCAGAAGTTTGGTGCCTGTGTTGGCAGGGGGAAGATTCCATCAACCCATTGGAGATTTCTTCTTGGGTCCAGTGCAGGGTGAAGGCAGACAGCCCTCAGAGCATGCACTAACAGGAAACAGTTGAGAAAGCCGGCAGGATGAGTCGCTACAATGTTGCTGGTAGTCTTCTTGCTACTTTGTTGCGGTTTTGCAGGCATCCTGGAGCAGTCAGCAGTCGATCCTTCGCAGAAGTCGAAGAGGGAAGTGCAGAGAAACTCTGGTGAGCTCTTGCATTTGTTATCTGGTGAGATACCCACAGGAGAGACCCTAAATAGCCCTCAGAGGAGGATTGGCTACAGAGAAAGGTGAGCACCTATCAGGAGGGGTCTCTGATGTCACCTGCTGGCACTGGCACATACAAGATGGCAGAGGTCTGGGATACACTGGAGGAGCTCTAGGCACCTCCCCTGGGAGGTGCTGGTCAGGGGAGTGGTCACTCCCCTTTCCTTTGTCCAGTTTTGCACCAGAGCAGGGCTAGGGGGATCCCTGAACCGGTGTAGACTGGCTTATGCAAGGAGGGCTCCATCTGTGCCCTTCAAAGCATTTCCAGAGGCCAGGGAGGCTACTCCTCCCAGGCCCTTCACACCTATTTCCAAAGGGAGAGGGTGTAACACCCTCTCTCAGAGGAAATCCTTTGTTCTGCCTTCCTGGGGCTGGGCTGCCCAGACCCCAGGGGAGCAGAAACCTGTCTGAGGGTTGGCAGCAGCGGTACCTGCAGAGAAAACCCCAGGAAGTTAGTTTGGCAGTACCCAGGCTCTATGCTTGAGACCCGGGGATGCATGGAATTTCCCCCCAACACCAGAATGGTATTGGGGTGACAATTCCATGATCCTAGACATGTTACATGGCCATGTTCGGAGTTATCATTGTGACGCTACATATAGGTATTGACCTATATGTAGTGCACACGTGTAATGGTGTCACCGCACTCACAAAGTCCGGGGAATTAGCCCACACACTAAGTAACTTTGCACCTTACCTTCACTAAGTGAGGGTTAGACATATGAGTGACTTATAAGTTACTTAAGTGCAGTATAAAATGGCTGTGAAATAATGTGGACATTATTTCACTCAGGCTGCAGTGGCAGTCCTGTGTAAGATTTGTCTGAGCTCCCTGTGGGTGGCAAAACAAATGCTGCAGCCCACAGGGATCTCCTGGCACCCCAATACCCTGGGTACCTAGGTATCATATACTAGGGAATTATAAGGGTGTTCCAGTGTGCCAATTAGAATTGGCAAAATTGGTCACTAGCCTGCAGTGACAATTTTAGAAGCAGAGAGAGCATAAACACTGAGGTTCTGGTTAGCAGAGCCTCAGTGATACAGTTAGGCACCACACAGGGAACACATACAGGGCACACTTTATGAGCACTGGGGTCCTGGCTAGAAGGATCCCAGTGGCATAGGCAAAAACAAACATATATCCAGTAGAAATGGGGGTAACATGCCAGGCAAGATGATACTTTCCTACAAGAGTGCCCACAGAAGACCAGGTAGCACCCATGGGAGTCCCAGGACACGTGGACAAAAAAGGTGCAAAGTGTGGTCATCGTAGCACAACAAAGGAAGATCTCACGCCTCCGGAGAACAACTCAGCGAGTTGTACGTTGCAGGATGGAGAGCTGGGTACCTGGGCTACACTTTGAATGAAGGATTCTTGGAAGAAGTGCACAGAAGCCCAAGGAGCTGGAGATGACGTGGTGCAAAGGGGTACTGTCGCAGAATGGGCAGGCAAGCTCTTACCTCCACCAAATTTGGACACCTGGACCTTAGGACAGTAAATGTCATGTCAGTCCACCATCTGTGTTCCAGGGAGCACGCTCGTCATCAGGAGAGGAGTCCCAGAGTACCGGTTGTCGTCACAGAAGGGTGCCTGAAGAAGCAGGGAAGTGACTCTATTACTCCACTGGAGATTAATTTGGTTATTCTGGTGCAGGATGAAGACAGGCAGTCCTCAGGGCTTGCACACCTTGGAAACCATTGCAAATGCTGGCTGGAGCTGAAGTTGCAGGTCATAGGAGTCGTCCTGGATACTTTGTTGCAGTTGCAGCAGTTCATGGAGCAGTCTGCGATTGATCCGGCGGTCAGAAGCTGAAGCAGAGGATGCAGAGGATTCCTGGAGGAGTCTTGCAAGCTGACTCTGAGGAAATTCCCAGAGGAGAGAGCCTAAGTAGCCCTGAGAGGGGTATTGGCTACCTACCCAGGTATGCACCTATCAGGAGACGTCTCTGACATCACCTGCTGGCACTGGCCAATCAGAGGTCTCCAGATTGTTCCCACACCTTGGAATCCAAGGTGGCTAACGCCAGGCACACTGGAGGAGCTCTGGGCACCACCCCTGTGGTGGTGATGGACAGGGGAGTGGTCACTCTCCTTTCCTTTGTCCAGTTTCGTGCCAGATCAGGGACTGGGGTCCCTGCACCAGTGTAGACTGGCTTATGCAAGGAGGGCACACTCTGTGCCCTTCAAATAATTTCCAGAGGCTCTAGGAGGCTACCCCTCCTAAGCCTGTAACACCTATTTCCAAAGGGAAAGGGTGTAACACCCGCCTCCCAAAGGAAATGCATTGTTCTGTCTTCCTGGTATTTAGCTGCTCAGTCCCCAGAAGGGCAGAAACCTCTCTGTGAGGTGGCGGCAGCTGGTGCTGCAGTGGAAACGTCAGAGAGCTGTTTGGCAGAAATGGGGGTCAATGGAGGAGCCCCCAGGATGCATGGGATTGCCCCTCCAATACCAGATGTTTGAATGGGGGGACAGTTCCATGATCTTAGACACCTCACGTGGCCATATTCGGAGTTACCATTGTGAAGCTACATATATGTATTGACATATACATAGTGCCCCATGTAATGGTATCCCCGCACCTTTGAAGTATGTGGAATTGGCCCTGGACAGCGTGGGGGCCCCCTCACACTTACTGACTTTGCACCTAGCCTTCAGTAAATGAAGGTTAGACATATAGCTGACGTGTAAGTTACTTAAGTGCAGTGAAAATGGCTTTGAAATAGTCTGTCCACTATTTCACTCAGGCTGCAGTGGCCGTCCTGAAGAAAGGATTGTCTGAGCTCCTTATGGGTGGCAATAGAAATGCTGCAGCCAATAAGGATTTCCAGGAACCCCAATACCCTGGGTACAAAGTACAATATTTCAGGGACTTATAAGGGGGGTCCAGTGTGCCAATTGGAATTGGAATATGGAGTCACTAAACAATAGTGACAAATTTGGTAAGTGGAGAGAGCATACGCACTGGAATTCTGGTTAGCAGAAAATCAGTGACACAGATAAGCATTACTGACAACACACATATAGGCCACAAACTATGAGCACTGGGGACCTGGCTAGCAGGATTCCAGTGAGACAGGCAAAACGCCCTGACAAAATAGAGTTTTAACTATAAGCACTGGGGTTCTGGCTAGCAGGATCCCAGTAAGACAGTAAAAATACACTGACACACACTCACAAAAAGGCCAAAAGTGGGGGTAACCATGCTAGAAAGAGGCTGCTTTCTCACACAGACAGTGTATGTTGCTGTGTTTGCTGTATTGATTTGTGCTAAAGGTTGCCACTAGATTCATCATCACAAGCCCAGCACTGTTTTGAGCAGACACATGACTGCATGAAAAAAGAGGTACCTGCATTTCTTTCTATGTTTTGAGGGGCAGCTGTACATGCCCCATTTGAGGATTGGGTCAGGTATGATGCTCCATTACAGATGTGAGTAGGTAATGTAGGCTCTATCACTGATGACACAATATACTAAGCACTTATGATACCGTTGATGTTTCAGACTCAACATTGAGAAGTTGGCAAAATGATACGATGATGATGAGCATCTGGTACTAAAGAACTAGAAACCTGTGTATAATGGCAGCATCCCTTATCTGAAACAGGTTAGAATTATGTTTTCACAGCAAGATTCAAGTCAGTTCATGTAGACAGTAGCAGATTGTCATGAAGCCTCAGTCCTCCCTAAATGTGTATGCAGGCCAGTGTGTGTCAAACAACACGAATTTATATGCCAAACTGTATTAACTGAAACAGACAAGAATGTTTCCACGTTGGTGACAGAGGTACACATACCCCAAACAACATTTTGGTGTCCTTAGTTATGTCCATAGGAGAAATCAATGATGGTGAGAAATGTGATACTTAAAGGTTATATCACATAGATGTTGGAGTATCCCATTTTGAAAAGTCAATATCAGACTCAAAACATGACTCTTGGAAATGTGAATATCTTTTTGCTCTCTACTGAAGTGGGTCATTAATGTATCAAGGCTTATGTATTTACTCATGCTGTCGAAGCCATTTGTCAATCCAACACAAAAGTATTATAGTAAAAACCTTCAATAGGATAGGTAAGTACATAGGGCCTCATTCTGACTTTGGCGGGTGGCAGAGGCCGCACGCCAAAGTACCGCCGTCAGAATACCGCTGCGCGGTCAAAAGACCGCCGCGGTAATTCTGAGTTTCCCGTTGGGCTGGCGGGCGACCGCCAGAAGGCCGCCCGCCAGCCCAGCGGGAAACCCCCTTCCATGAGGATGCCGGCTCCGAATGGAGCCGACGGAGTGTAAGGGGAGAGACGGGTGCAGTTGCACCCGTTGCGATTTTCAGTGTCTGCTTGGCAGACACTGAAAATCTTGGTGGGGCCCTGTTAGGGGTCCCCTGCAGTGCCCATGCCAGTGGCATGGGCACTGCAGGGGCCCCCAGGGGCCCCGGGACACCCGTTACTGCCAGCCAGGTTTTGGCGGTCAAAACCGCCAGAGCCAGGCTGGCGGTAAGGAGGTCGGAATCCCCATGGCGGCGCTGCCTGCAGCGCCGCCATGGAGGATTCCCCAGGGCAGCGGGAAACCGGCGGGACACCGCCGGTTTTCCGTTTCTGACCACGGCGGTACCGCCGCGGTCAGAATGCCCATGGATGCACCGCCACCCTGTTGGCGGTGCATCCGCGGTCGTTGGCCTGGCGGTAGTCTACCGCCAGGGTCAGAATGACCCCCATAGTGTGTAATACATTGCAAAACTAGCTCAGTACAGATTCCACATGATATATGGAGCAATTGAGATATACTTTAGTTGCTTGAAATAAATGTTACAATCGAGAAATAATCAGACAAAGGAAACAGGCTTTCAGTTCACAGACATATTGGTACAACATTGCAGTATTTGTGAACGCACATTAATATCTATGTAACTTTTGGTGAACGTATGAGATGCAGAATATTTGACCATGTAAACACACTGTACAGATGTATTTCTTGGTAGTTTTGAGGACATAAGGTCAGTATTGTAAACAACAAAGCCCTAGAAATCAGAGGTCTGAAAGAGTTGATGCAGAGAAATAAAAGTAGATAAGAGACAAAGGCATGCATGATATAGGAGCTAACATGGAGAATGTCTAGTCTGCGAACAAAAGGTTTGAGGAATTTCTCCCTAAATGCATGAGATACTGATGATAAAGAAGCCTTGAGGAGCCTTGAAGCTGGTTTAATATTTAGACTTGGCAAATGTTTTGTGAGCAAAGTTCATGTTCAATTCTAGATACACAGATACACTCAAACTGTTGTATCTCTGTTTTCAGCATCATGTAGGCAAGGCGAAGGTGACATTGGCCATGTGTACAAAAAAGAATCTGGTCACTGTGGTTTTGGGGGAGATACCACTGACATCAAGGTACCAAGTGCCATGGTGGGTGAGGGGACTGGCATGGATGCCAATAATGACACAGCATCCACAGAAGACCAGTTCCTAGGGGTGGAGATACCTACCGTGACATTACAACATGCATCATTGTCCACCATCCACGATTCCATTTCCACCCTCCCTCCTGCCCCATCAGTTTATCATAGTCACCCCCCTAAAAGGGATGAGGTTACCTGTTAGAAATGGGATCTTTGGTTGACAGTCAGGTTGCCTCCTGTCCAAGCAAGGACCCTCACTCTAGTCAGGGTAAAGTAGAATCACCCTCAGTTAACCCACGCTCACCCCCTTGGCAGCTTGGCACAAGCAGGCAGAATTAACTTCAGAGTCTAGGTGTAAAGTATTTGTACCAACAGACACAGTAACTCAGTGAAAACACTACAAAATGACACAACACGGGTTTAGAAAAATAGGAAATATTTATCTAAACAAAACAAGACCAAAATGACAAAAATGCAACATACACAAGTCAAGTTATTAATTTTAAAAGAAAAAGAATCTTAAATCCTTGAGAAAACAGCAAAAACACTGTTAGCATTAAAAAAGTATCTGGGTAGCATCAAACTAACACACACGGGCGAGTGTGCATCGGAAAAGGCTAGTGATGCGTCGATTTCTCACCCCCAAGTGAGACCGTGCGTTGTTTTTCCTCTCTGAAGGAGAGCAATGCGTCGATCCGGACAAGCACTTGGGTCTGGGCAGGTGTTGCATTGTTTTTCGAAAACCCTGCCGCACCGTATCAGCAAAGCTGCGCTATGTGGGTTGTGACATTCTCAGCCTCCGTCAGCGGGTGTTGCGCATCATTTCTGCAGCTGCATGCGTCTATCTTCCAGCTGCGATGCCGGTGGAGCATCGATTTCTGTCGCAAAGGTGACGGCGCATCGTTTTCCAGCCGCGTCTCGGAAGGTGCATCAATATTTTCCCCGCATGGCAGTCTGTGCGTGGATTTTCAGACTTGGTCTGCCAGCTTCACCTTCCAGGGCCCCAGGAACTGGATAGGGTACCACTTGGCAGGGCAGGAGTCTCAGCAGAGAGTCCAGGTGCTGGAAGGAGAAGTCTTTGATGGCCCTGAGACTTGGAGATTTCTCAACAAGCAGGAATGCACAACAAAGTCCAGTCTTGGTCCCCTTGCACAGGCAGTAGCAGCAACTGCAGGATATCTCCACAAGGCACAGTCACAGGCAGGGCAGCACACCTCAGCTCTTTAGCTCTTCTCCAGGCAGAGGTTCCTCTTGATGTCCAGAAGCAAACTAAAGTCTGGTTTTGGGCGCCCTTCATATAACCATTTTGGCCTTTGAAGTAGGCTAACTTCAAAGGAAAGTCTCTCTTGATTGTGAAATCCTGCCTTGCCCAGGCCAGGCCCCAGACACACACCGGGGGTTTGGAGACTGCATTGTGGAAGGGCAGATACAGCCCTTTCAGGTGTAAGTGACCACTCCTCCCCTCCCTCATAGCACAGATGGCTCATCAGGATATGCAGGCTATACCCCAGCTCCCTTTGTGTCACTGTCTAGAGAGAGATGCAAAAAGCCCAACTGTCAAACTAACTCAGACAGGGAATCAACAAACAGGCAGAGTCACAGAATGGTTTAGGCAAGAAAATGCCCACTTTCTAAAAGTGGCATTTTCAAACACACAATCTTAAAACCAACTTTACTAAAATATGTATTTTTAAATTGTGACCTCAGAGACCCCAAACTCCACATGTCTATCTGCTCCCACAGGGAATCTATGCTTTAATCATATTTAAAGACAACCCCCAAGTTACCTATGAGAGGGATAGGTCTTGCAACAGTGAAAACCGAATTTGGCAGTATTTCACTGTTAGGACATATAAAACACATTAGTATATGTCGTACCTTAAACATACACTGCACCCTGCCCATGGGGCTACCTAAGGCCTACCTTAGGGGTGTCTTGCATGTAACAAAAGGGAAGGTTTAGGCCTGGTAACTGGGTACACTTGCCAATTTGAAGTGGCAGTTTAAAACTGCACACACAGACACTGTAGTGGCAAGTCTGAACCATTTCTACAGGGCTACTAATGTGGGTGGCAAAACCAGTGCTACAGGCACACTAGTAGCATTTGATTAACAGGCCCTGGGCACCTCTAGTGCACTGTACTAGGGAGTTACCAGTAGATCAAAAATGCCAATCATGGAAATCCAATCAACAATACAATTTACACAGAGAGAATATGCACTTTAGCACTGGTTAGCAGTGGTAACGTGCTCAGAGTTCTAAAGCCAACAAAAATAGGTCAGAAAAAATAGGAGGCAAAAAGATTGGGAATGACCGTGCATAAGGGAAAAAGTCCAACATTACCTTTGCTCCAGGCACCTCCACCTGCCCCTGTCTCCCCAGCTGCACTCCATGAGGAGGCTATTGTCCTATTGTGGACTATCTCTTTAGGCCAGACTGCACAACTGACAACCAGGGTCTTAGTGGGCAGATGACACAAATGCTAGCTTACCTGGATAACATTCACACTGCCATCCCTGGCATACAGAGGTTATTTCAAGGGCTGGCCTACTCACTGATGGCACCCTCCCACCCATCCCACCCTCCTGTGCCAACTCCACCCCCTCCCAATCCCAAATTCCTCTTCCCAGCCCTATCCAACGCATACTTTCTTCTTTGCATGCACCTACTTGAACACACACAAACAGCTTATCCACACTTAAATAGAGACACAGCAAGAAATACAGACACACACAAACATACAAACACCACACCTGCCACAAAAGGTATACCCACAAACACCACACCCACCACAACACAAGCATGCACAAGAACCACCACCACACCCGCAGACACCATACACACCATAATACAGACATTCATACCCACCATTTCTATACCTGTAAACACCACACCCACCACCACACAAACATCCACACCCTTTACCACCATACCCAGAGATACCACACCCACCACGACACACACATGCACAACCACCACCACACATACACATACACCAGCACATCTGGAGGCAGCACGACACACAACACCTCCACAGCACACCAATGCACACACATACATACATTAGACATACACCTGCGCTCACCCAAGCAACAGACACCCAGAAAGAAACACACACCAAAACGTACACCACATACACCCCAGCCACAAGCACCTGTACCATGAACAGACACATGCACATCACACTGCCACTCCCTCAACCTCCCAACCCCAACTCCCTCCTGAATACCCTACCCATTTTTCCTGAGATTTGTTATTTGTCCTGGCTTTGTCCCCTTCCACATCTCAACCCACCCCTTCTAAACCCAAATCCACCCCTCCCAAACCCAAATCTACCCCTACACCTTCCACATCCCAACCCACCCCTTCCAAAACCATACCCCCTTCCAAACCCAAGGACCCATTCCCAAAGAATGATCATTGAGTTGCCCGCTCACTCCCTAATAGATGCCCCTTCAAGAGGAGGTTGTATTTGTCACTGCAAATAGGAGCCAAGCTCTGGGCATGCAACCCAGGATTTGGGCTTTAAGCCTTTGCAATTTGAAAATTATTTAGGACTTTTGTTTTGAGAGAATTATCTAAATTTCATACAAATATATTTTACTTTACAATACTTTACCCAGGCCTTATTTTTGGATTGTTACTAATTGTCCGCTGATAATGTTTCTGCTAATGTGTGTGCCATGCACTTACTGTCTTTCATGACAGTGACAAGCACAGGCTATATTTTTTAGATATTTTTATAATGCATACATTTGTGTTGTACATTTATGATGGACATGTTGATCTTGGTGCATGCACTCATCATGTTACTAGGCACTTACACCTAAGTTATAAATGTTTTTATTTTTGTGACTGGAGAATGCATGTGTGTTTATTTTAACATATTGTGTCAATAATATACCCATATGAATTTCACAGGGAACATGACACTTTAAAGTTAAATGGCATTTAGGGCCATATTTATACTCCGTTTGCGCCGAAATTGCGTCGTTTTTTTTGACGCAATTTCGACGCAAAACTAACGCCAACTAACGCCATATTTATACTATGGCGTTAGAGGCGAATAGCGCCAAAGTTCCTGGAATGTGCGTCATTTTTTAGCGTGAACCCCTTCCTTGCGTTAATGATATGCAAGGGAGGCGTTCCCGTCTAAAAAATGACTCCCAGGACTTTACGTGGTATTTATACTCCCGGGCAAAAGAGACGCCCGGGAGTTGGCGTGGCAAAAAACGGCGCATTTGCGCCACTTTTTAACGCCTGCTCAGGGCAGGCGTTAAGGGGCCTGTGGGCTCAAAATGAGCCCACAGGTGCCCTCCCATGCCCCCAGGGACCCCCCCTGCCACCCTTGCCCACCCCAGGAGGACACCCAAGGCTGGAGGGACCCACCCCAGGGACATTCAGGTAAGTTCAGGTAAGTTTTTTTTTTTTTTTTTTTAATAATATTTTGTGGCATAGGGGGGCCTGATTTGTGCCCCCCTACATGCCACTATGCCCAATGACCATGCCCAGGGGACAGAAGTCCCCTGGGCATGGCCATTGGGCAAGGGGGCATGACTCCTATCTTTACAATGATAGGAGTCATGTTGATGGGGGATGGGCGTCGTTAAAAAATGGCGCAAGTCGGGTTAAGACGATTTTTTCGACGTAACCTGACTTGCCCCATTTTAAGACGCCCATGCGCCATTTTCCCCCTACGCCGGCGCTGTCTGGTGTACGTGGTTTTTTCCCACGCAAACCAGGCAGCGCCGGTCTGATTGCGCCGTCTAACGCCATTCCATAAATACGGCGCCCGCATGGCGCTTCAGAATGGCGTTAGACGGCGCAAAACTTTTTGACGCTAAACTGCGTTAGCGCAGTTTAGCGTCAAAAAGTATAAATATGGGCCTTAATGTTTGAAATTAATTGCAATGACCAAGGGGGCATGTGACCTTCATACATCTCTGACATGTTTGCAGTTTCAAGGTTACATTGGTTGAACATTCTGTGTACCTCCACTTGAGGTCACTCCAGAAGATGTGGGACCCTACCTCAAGGTAATACTGCAACACAAAATCATCAATGAACACATTCTTTATTGGACAAGCCTAAGCAACTTGTGGATCTATGGAACAATTGCACAACCTTGGCATACACAACATTTCCATTGACCTGCTGTGAGGTTTTTGGTACCAAAATTAATGCTTTCCACTGCAGCTTTTTAAAGCAATCTGACACCATTCAGCATATTTTGGTACCTGTGACTGGTTAGCCCCCGATGTGAAAAGCTCTGAAAGCTTTCATCTCCAAATAGCCCAGTGGAAGGAAGAAATGAAAATTATGCACCAACATTGAATTGAGATCTGACTGCCAGAACATACATTGTCATGCTACGAGCTTTTTACTTGCAAATTAGAGGCTTCAATAGTATCACCAAATTAGCTTATCTAACCTCTTGGAACCCTTGTCAGGCATTGCCTTTAGGCTTCCTATACTGGAGATATGTTTTATACAGTTGACTAAAGAGGTGCATTCAATCTGACATTCCGTCTGTTTTCTACAGAGTGTTTTATCTTTTCTTTTAACATTATCCCTACATCTGAATGTCTTCATTGTTATGCATGTTCACTGATGAATCCCTTAAATTATTTGTTTAGTCTATTTTGTGCATTTAATTTCTTTGTATTTTAACTGTATATTTGTCTTTGTTATTTCACAGAACTCCTTACACATTTTCTGTGGTGAATGCTTTCTGTTCAGCAGCTTGCTACCAAGGTGAGCATATGCTACTGTCACTGAAACTTCTTCACCATTCTAGATGTTTCTATTCTATGAGTCTGGGGGCTCAACTACTAGACTGAATCTCTTGACAAGCAAGGAGAGGACTGTGCCTGCGGTGCCTGGCTTGTAGAAAGGACACTCACAAGACTCCAAGACTCAGGGGGTCATTACAACATTGGCGGTAAAAGCCGCTTACCGCCGTGCAGAAGACTGCCAATACACCGCTGTGGCTGCGGAATTCCGCCACAGCTATTATGACCCACATCTCGGAATCCGCTGAAATTCAGACACCCACACAAGTCCGCCACACCAAAGTTCAGTGATAAACTGGCAAAAACAAATCCTCCACCGTCACGCCAACAGAAGCACTCCCATGCTATCACGATCCATGAATCCACGCGGCGGTCTTTCAACCGTGGTATTCCATTGGCGGTACACACCGATGCGCTCAAAATACACACACATCTCCAAAACACCGCCACATTGGACAATTCCAAATACACACACCTGATACACATGCAAACACCACTCCCACACAATCAATACAATATAAAACATACACCCACATCACCCACAAACCCCTACGACCAAAAATTATAGACGAAGGCGAGAGAGCGAGCACAGCATAGACAACCCCACCACACAGAGGCACACAACACCATCACCCACACAACATCCACGCACAAAAAACCCCACACCACTACACATCACCACACTCATCACCACATACACCACCCCACACATCACCTACACCACCCCATGGCACAGCAAAGACACCCCAGGTTTTCGGAGGAGGAGCTCAGGGTCATGGTGGAGGAAATCGTGCGGGTAGAGGCACAGCTATTTGGATCACAGGTGCAGCACACCTCCATAGCTTGGAAGATGGAGCTATGGTGAAGAATTGTGGACAGGGTCAACGCAGTGGGACAGCACCCAAGAAATCGGGAGGACATCAGAAAAAGGTAGAACGACCTACGGGGGGAGGTGCGTTCCGTGGTCTCCAGGCACAACATCGCGGTTCAGCGGACTGGCGGCGGACCCCCACCTCCTCCCCCACAACTAACAACATGGGAGGAGCAGGTCTTGACCATTATGCATCCTGAGGGCCTCTGAGGAGTTGGTGGTGGAATGGACACTGGTAAGTCAAATCTTTACTATCATATCCCCCACCCTACCTGCATGCTATCACACACACCCACCCCCTCCCCTATCACTCCAACTCCTCACTAATGTACTAATAACACAAACCAGCCATCCCAACACCAAGCCCTGCATGACACAACAAAGCATGGTCACCCCTCACTAAAGCATGCCCACTGCACATACCCATAACACCCTCTAACCATCATTACACAAGCCCCCACACAGGAATGCTAGCACTGGGGTACACGCCCACCCACCCATTGCACACCATGACACACACAGATGCAATAATCATGCTTTTACACCCCTGCAGGACCAATACCTAACGTCACCAGACAGGAGGGTCCAGACATCTCTACCCCACCCACAGAAGAGGCCCACAGTGATGACAGCAGCTCTGGCCAACTGGATCCAGATGACCAGCCCGGACCATCGTGGGCCTCGGGACAGTCGGTTCCCTTCACCCAGTCACGGCCCAACACTGACCTTCCACCCTCTGGAAACACCAGTACAGCACCCACCCAGCGGGCCCATACCTCCGTCCCCAGGACACGTCAATCAGCTGTGTGTCCACCACTACAGGGAACCCAGGATAACCCACCACCCCAACAACAACAGGGACCTGGGGGCAGTGGCAGTGGGCACACGGTCCATGGGACTGAGGCCCAGGAACACAGGGGAACTGGGAGGGCTGCTGTGCGACAGGGGGCGGACAGGCCAAGGGAACCCACTCTCCACGAGGCCCTCTCCTCCATCATGGGAGCATACCACCACTCCCAGGAGACGATGGCTACGGTCCTGGCCAAGTTTCAGGAGACCCAGCGCCTGCAGGAGGAACAGTGTTTGGGGTTCAGGGAGGAACTCAGAACCATCAGCTCCGCCCTGGGCACCATCGTAATGGGTGCTGAAGGACATACATGACACCATGAGGGACACCGTGGCACTCCAAGGGGCCCCTGACACTAGCATGGACGATGAATGGCCCACCACCTCTGCCGGCACTAGTGGACAGGACGCCCCGCCACAGGACCACCACACCAGCACCCCACCCCCTGCAGACGGAGAACCACCCCGCAAGTGGTCCCTGAGATCCAGGAACAGGACAGAGCACGATGGCACGACCCCTGCCAAGAAATGAGATCACCCTGATTGTCATCTCACTGTCCCACTTTGTCACCCTGTCCATATTGGAACTTCCCCAGCTCCACTTCCTATGCGCATATGGGCAGTGCACCTGTGAGACTAATAGACTGGACTCTGCCATGGACGTTCCTCCACCATCACCCCTCACCATTTTACCACCCGCTCCAATATTTAGCACTTCAATAAACACCCTTGAAGCACAAAACAATCTGGAGTCAGTCTGTGATTTTGAAAATGTGTATTAGCTATGACAGTGACAAAATGCGTTTTCAAATGTAATGTCAACATACCTATGTCACACATCACAAGTCCATGAAGGATGCAAGGAGATGACACACATTGGTAACCACACCTGTGAAACCGTAATGGAAATGTACAACTCAGTTACCAAATACTGCTTGAAATTGACACAGGATAAAGGTAGAAGTGTGAAAGTACTTGTAGTAGTCAAGAAAGTGTTCTCACCTGTGTGTCACTGGAAATATTGCTGTATGACTGAGTCCCTGTTGTCAATGTCTTCTTCCTCTGCTTCCACCTCATCACTGTCCACAGGCTCCACAGCTGCCACAACACCGTCATCTGGACCATCCTCCTGGAGAAAAGGCACCTGGCGTCGCAAAGAAAGATTGTGAAGCATACAGCAGGCGATGATGATCTGGCACACCTTCCTTGGTGAGTAGAATAGGGAACCACCTGTCATATGGAGGCACCAGAACCTGGCCTTCAGGAGGCCGAAGGTGCGTTCGATCACCCTCCTAGTCCGCCCATGGGCCTCATTGTAGAGTTCCTCTGCCCTTGTCCTCGGATTCCTCACTGGGGTCAATAGCCATGACAGATTGGGGTAACCAGAGTCCCCTAATAGCCACACCCGGTGCCTCTGGAGTTGACCCATCACATAAGGGATGCTGCTATTCCGCAGGATGTAGGCGTCATGCACAGAGCCAGGGAACATAGCATTTACCTGGGAGATGTACTGGTCTGCCAAACATACCATCTGTACATTCATGGAATGATAACTCTTCCGGTTCCTGGACACCTGTTCACTCCTGTGGGGTGGGACCAGAGCTACATGGGTCCCATCAATGGCACCTATGATGTTAGGGATATGTCCAAGGGCATAGAAGTCACCTTTAACAGTAGCCAAATCCTCCACCTGAGGGAAAACGATGTAGCTCCTCATGTGTTTCAGCAGGGCAGACAACACTCTGGACAACATGTTGGAAAACATAGGCTGGGACATCCCTGATACCATGACCAATGTTGTTTGAAATGACCCACTTGCTAGGAAATGGAGCACTGATAGCACCTGCACTTGAGGGGGGATTCCTGTGGGATGGCGGATTGCTGACAGCAGGTCTGACTCCAACTGGGTACACAGTTCCTGGATTGTGGCACGGTCAAACCTGTAGGTGATGATTAAATGTCGCTCCTCCTTTGTCAACAGGTCCACCAGCGGTCGGTACACCGGAGGACTCTGCCATCTCCTCACATGTCCCAGCTGACGGTGCCTAGGAAGGACAAAAGCGACCACAGAGTCAAGCAACTCAGAGGTATGTACCCACAGCTACACAGAACACAAAACATAATACAAAAAGTTGTCTGTATGTGTGTTGAGTCCAGGCCTAGGTATGTGTGAAGCAGTTGAAAATGAAGCCATGTGGGCCCCTGAAATGGCGGCTGCCTGACCTCTAAACTGGGTCAAATGGATGTGAGGTAACTGCGCTGGCGTTGTATACCATCGCGGTAGGCGGTTGAAGACCGCTGCGCAATGCTGCATTGGTTAACATTGGACCCTATGGGTCCCAGGAGCCAATGACGAAGTGCGCCGGTGGTGATGATACGCACCGCCGTGGACGTGACCGCCATTTTCTATCTGTTGAATCACTCGATAACTGATCTTCGACAGGAGAGGACCTATACTGCAAGTGCTGCTGTGACCTCGGTCTGGAAGAGACAATGGCACATGCGTCTGAGGAAAGGGCCCCTGCCTTCACTGCACAGGAGTTGGAGAAGCTCGTGGACGGGGTCCTCCCCCAGTACACGCTACTCTACAGTCCTCCAGACCAACAGGTGAGTACATAGGGTGCAAGTTGTATGGGCTATGCCTAGGAGGAGATGGCTGGTTGTAAGATGGAAGGGGGCAGAGTTCTGCGACCATGAAGGACTGTGAATGCATATGCCACATGGCAAGGGTAGGGATGTTGGCCACTCACTTCGACGGTGCAGTTGGTAATGACTTCTCTTCTTCCCCTGTACATGTCATGTAGGTCAGCGCCCACCAGAAGAAGGATATTTGGCGTGCCATCGCCAAGGACATCCGGACCCTGGGGATCCACAAGAGACGGAGCACCCACTGCCGTAAAAGATGGGAGGACATTCGCCGTTGGAGCAAGAAGATGGCGGAGGCTCATCTGGGGATGGCCTCCCAACGCGGGAGGGGTGCCTGTCACACCATGACCCCCCTGATGTTCCGGATCCTGGTGGTGGCCTACCCTGAGTTGGATGGGCGCTTGATGGCATCACAGCAGACACAAGGGGGTGAGTACACTCTCATTCAGCTGACTTTGCGCGCAGTGGAGGGGTCTGGGTGGGGGAGGAGGGCTGTGGGTTTCCCTAGGCCAGGGTGAGTTCCGTAGGCTAGGCCCCTCCGTAATGCAGGCCATGTGGCACTCCACCCCACCTCTGTAGAGTGCCAAGTACAGGTATACATGCCCCTGTGTCATCTATGTGTGCAGATGTCCACCATAGCCATGTAGGCCATATCCCAGAACAGCGCGGCGTAGTGCAGGGGGCTGCTGTGTCTGTATTGTCCGCCAACTGTAGCGGTAAGCCATGCACTCAACCTGTCTTTATTCTGTCGTCACCCCCTTTTTTGGGCTCTCCCTGTTCTTTTTGTGCATCAGCATCTACAGGCGGAGGTACAGTGGCACCGGTGCACGAGGGGGCTGCATCCCACATGGCCATGGAGGGCCACACCACGGACTCAGAATACACCAGTGGTACGGAGGGCGAGGGGAGCTTCACGGCAGTCACCGGATCAGCAACCAGCGACACGGACTCGTCCTCCGATTGGAGCTCCCTTGTGGTGGTGGGAACATCTGTGCCCCCCCCACTTCTACAGGTACAGCCGCCACCCCCCCTACCAGCACCGCTATCCCAGCAGCCCCTCAGCCTTCGCCCCGTGCCCGCTCACCCAGGAGGGTGGGCATCACCTTCGCCCCAGGCACCTCAGCCCCTGCCCCTGTTACCTCTGCTGCCCTCAGTGAGGAGGCCATTGACCTCCTCAGGTCACTCACTGTTGGGCAGTCTACCATTGTGAATGCCATCCAGGGTGTAGAAAGGGAGTTGCAACACACTAATGCATTCCTGGAGGGCATTCATTCTGGTGAGGCTGCCCATCATCGAACCCTGCAATCTCTGGCCTCAGCACTGATGGAAGCCATTGTCCCTGTGTCTAGCCTCCTCCCTCCAACTTCCTCCACCCAGACCCAATCCCCTGTACCTCTGCCTATCCCAAGCACACCATCAGACCAGCCTGCACACACGTCAACACACAAGGGCAGCTCAGGCAAACATAGGCACCACACATCCCACAGGCACTCACACAAGCATCACCCACATACAGACACAGCAACATCCACTGCCTCCACTGTGTCCCCCTCCTCGTCATCTCCCTCCTCCCTCCCACTGTCGTCTACACTCTCACCTGCATGCACTACCACTACAGCCACTAGGACTCGCACCAGCACACCTACCACCACACCCCACTCACCTGCACTCACCACCCCGACTACCATTTACACGTCCCCTGTGTCCTGTCCCAGTGTGTCTGTGACGCCCCCTCTCAAAGTACACAAATGCGGGCACACACACACCCAACATCCATCCACCTCACGACAGCCTCCAGAACATGCACCCAAATCTTCAAAAGTTACACCTCCTACAACCACCTCCTCTTCCTCCACTCCCAGACCCCCTCCAGCTACCCATCCCAGTGTTCGTCAGAAACTTTTCCTGAGCGACGTTGACCTCTTTCCCACTACCCCACTCCAATTCATAGGTCCCGTACTAGCACCTCAGCCAAAAAATCTCCCGTACCAGTGGTGCCTGTTAGAGGTATGTGGAGTGCACCGGGCACCAGGGCAGCCAGTGTGACACGGAGCCAAAGCACAGCCAGTCCCCCCCCCTGTGAAGCACCAGAAGTTGGACAGTGCCCGACAGGATAGGGGGAAGACTCTAGCCGGCAAAGCCGCTCACAAGGGTCCCGGGGGGAGTGTTGAGTCAGCTGTGACTCCTCCCAAGGTGGGGAAGGGGCAGAAGAAAGTGCCAAAGTCTGGTAAGAGCAGCACAGCGGAGAAGGCCGCCATCATCCCCGCTGCCCAGGAGGCCACCGCCAGCCCGATCGTCACTGGTTAGGAGACCATTGCCAGATTCAGTGCCCAGGAGGGCAGTCCCATCGTCACTGGTCAGGAGACCACCGCCAGAGTCAGTGCCCAGGAGGGAAGTCCGATCATCACTGGTCAGGAGACCACTACCAGAGTCAGTGCCCAGGAGGGCAGTCCCATCATCAGTGGTCAGGAGACCACCGCCAGAGTCAGTGCCCAGGGTGGCCCCGGCAACCACAGCCCCGCTGGGCAATGAGGGACCGCCATGGCAAATACCGCTGAACAGGTCAGAAACTGCAAAGTCAAGCACCGCTGAACAGGGCAAAGACCGCTGAACAGGGCAAAGACCGCCATGGCAAGCACCGCTGAACAGGTCAGAAACTGCAAACTCAAGCACCGCTGAACAGGGCAAAGACCGCTGAACAGGGCAAAGACCGCCATGGCAAGCACCGCTGAACAAGTCAGAAACTGCAAACTCAAGCACCGCTGAACAGGGCAAAGACCGCCACGGCAAGCACTGTTGAACAGGGCAAAGACCGCCATGGCAAGCACCGCTGAATAGGGCAAAGACCGCCATGGCAAGCACCGCTGAACAGGGCAAGCACCGCTGAACAGGGCAAAGACCGCCATGGCAAGCACCGCCAAGTCAAGCACCAGTAGCCCATGTGCGGCAGGGGCAGTGACGGAACTGGGACCTTCACGGGGAGAGTGATGCACTGTGGGCACCAGTCCCCCTCAGAACCAGTGGAGAACAGCATCCACTACCTCAGTCCTTAACAGGATGAAGCACTCTGGGCACCAGTCACCCTCCAGAAACAGTGGAGAACAGCATCCACTACCTGAGTCCTTAACAGGATGAAGCACTCTGGGCACCAGTCCCCCTCCAGAACCAGTGGAGAACAGCATCCACTACCTCAGTCCTTAACAGGATGAAGCACTCTGGGCACCAGTCCCCCTCCAGAACCAGTGGAGAACAGAATCCACTACCTCTGTCCTTAACAGGATGAAGCACTCTGGGCACCAGTCCCCCTCCAGAACCAGTGGAGACTGTCATCCACTTGAGAGATTGTGGCTTTGCACTCCCCAGGATAAAGCAGTGGGCAAACCACCCACTGAAAAGACTTGTGAGACTGTGGCTTTGCACTCCCCAGGATGGTACAGTGGGCAACCCACCCACTGTAGAGACTTGTGAGACTGTGGCTTTGCATTCCCCAGGATGGTACAGTGGTCAACCCACCCACTGTAGAGACTTGTGAGACTGTGCCTTTGCACTCCCCAGGATGGTACAGTGTGCAACCCACCCACTGTAGAGACTTGAGAGACTGTGGCTTTGCACTCCCCAGGATGGTACAGTGGGCAAGCCACCCACTGTAGAGACTTGAGAGACTGTGGCTTTGCACTCCCCAGGATACATCAATGAGCATGGAGGCCCGTCGTGGATCTGGCGTGGTGCTGTCATCCGTCTGAGGTGCCCCCCCTTCCTTTCCCCCTGAGGTGCCTGTTGTATTTCGATCTGATGCCCCAGCAGTGTTCTCTCCGTTTCTGGTCAGGTATCGTGTGTGGGCCTCGCTCATGCATTTTGGACCCAGTGGTCCATGGACATTGAATGGTGCATACCTGCACTACTAATCGTGATGTATATTTTGTTGAATGTGTATATATATCTGTATATATTAGCTTACTGTATTTTGATACATTACAATGGTTGAACTCATTCCCTTTTGTCTTTGCATTCTTCCTGGGGGGTTGGGGGTTGTTACTGTGATGTTTGGATATGCATTGGTGTGTGTGTTGTAGTGGGTGAGGGTCGGGTGGGGGCCTATGTCTTAGGTGCAGTACTCACCGTTGTCTTCGGCGCCGGCGTTGCTGATGATCGTAGAGGAGCAGGAAGACTATCGCAGGGAGTATTTGGAGTTCCGGCTCCATGGTGCCCTCCTTCCTCGTGGAGTGTGTTGAGGTGAGCATTTTCCCATTGAAATGGCTGTTTCCGCTGTGTTTTTATCCACAGTGAATCTGCCCCGGAAAAGGTGGCGGATTGGTAGGTCGTGATACTGTGGGCGGTTCTTTGTCTCCCGCCTGTCTGTTGGCGGTGACCGCTGCGCTGCTTGTCTGTACCGCCGCAGCTTTAACACCGTCCGCCAGGGTTGTAATCACCCCCTCAGTCGTCTGACTCCCTCTTCCAGCACCAGAAATTTACGATTGCTGGGACAAAATAAAACAGTCCTAAAAAGGCTCATTTGGGTCATAACAAGGCAACAAGATAAATCTCTCTGGGCAAAACTGTTTTTTGATACACAAAAAGTAACAACAGCTTGATTTTTTGGCGCACAATAAACATGCTTTATTGCCCTGCTTCTTGAGGAATTGGCTCCAAGTGACTGGGGAAGCCTGGGGCAAGTTTCTGTTTGATCACCTGAATCACTGCAAGGAGGGGGCAGCCCACACAAGAGTTGTGAAGCAGCCCATGGACAGCAGCCATCACAAGTCTTTTTATTGATAACCCCCATATTAATTAAACAGCAAAATAGAAGACAGATAACCAAACAAAGACGTGAGGGGGTCCAAGACCCAAATGGGATGCCTCCAGCATCGTTCAATCAAGATGCAACTTTTTGGCCTGAGAACTTAGAGCCGGCATTTCAGCAGATACTAGTGGAGGGATCAATCCTGGCCTCATGGAGAGGGTCTATAATTTCACCGATCTATAAATATGGTGATAAGATGAGTACAAAAAACTATTGACTAGTGGATCTTATTGATACTAAGGCAAAGTACTATGCTGGCACCATTTTAGGGGAATTAACATCTTGGACCACCAGGAAGTCCATCATTCCATCAAATCAGACTATATTCTCCAAACAAATGAGAACCACAACCAACATCTTGGCCATATCCTTTCTGATAGATGCAGCAAAAGGGGGAAGGCTACCCTTGTATCTTTACTATATTGATTGTGGTCTGCTTTTGACCATATCGACTGAGGCAAACTGTGGCTTAAACTGGCCAACTGGAACATCCTATCTGCCCTTTTGAAGCAACTGATTCTGTTGCATTCAGACACGGGCTGCACCACACTCTAAACGTTTTCCAACTAGTAAAGGGCTGTCCTTGTGTCCACTCTGTTTAACCTCTTCTTGACTGACCTCACATCAAGATTGGACAGTTGCAACTCTCAGGCACAAAGTTAGGAGGCATGGTCCTCTCCAGTGTTCTCTCCGCCGATGACTTGGTGTTAATAAGTCGCACCCCAATAAGGGTACAGCACATGTCACACAGGCCTATTCAACAGAAGATGGTCTGATTATTAATCTAGAAAAAAGAAAAACAATGTCAATTAACAATGTAAAAAGAAGAGAACTTAACTGATATCTAGCCAACCAACACTTGGAATCAGTAACTGACTATAAATATTTAGGAGTCATTATGGCTATAAACAGATCATTTAAATCTCAGAAAGAAGCTCTGAGGAAGAAAGGCAATGTACTGGTCCTAGCTTTAAACCATCTGAAAATGAAGTTGGCCAGCCCTACTTTTACTCTACTATTCCAGGTAATTCAAGCAAAACTCCTACTGACAGTAACATATGGGAGGTAGCCACTGCGAGGAAAAGATGCACCCATTTTGGATGGAATTATCATTGGCCATACAGAATGATTTTCTGACTCCCTAAATATACATCTCCAGCACAAATAAACAAATAAGGCTTGTGATCAGCCTGCAGAAGCGGGGGCGGTATACATCAACTGCTGGCTTAAAATCAACAACGCAGAACCAAGCACACTGAATTCACACCTCTGGCTGGAACAGAACATCTGGGACAGCTTTCATGCTAGAGCCTATCTCATTGGGTCAATAACCAAATTAGGCCTACAGGACCTTTGGGAAATGTTCTCAACACAGGCCAGCTTTAAAACAAAACTATCAAACTGGCCTCATTAATCGAAGACAAGGCGTACGTGGCAGGCAGCATCCATGGCTGATTTGTTCTGTACAGTTATGGTACAGCAATTTCACAACCTTACTTGAAGATGAGATTCACCTACTCAGTCAAGGAAAAATTCCTGAGATATCGTCTTAGCATATTACCTTCGTTATTATATGAACCACCCTGGAAGCATAACCCAGTCAGGACCTGCTGCTGCTAGTGCAGAATGAGTAGAGAAGATCTGCCGCACTTAACATGCATCTGCAAGGAGTTACTGGCTGAATGACAATGCTACAACCACTCTTTAACCAAAGGGGAGTTTATACATGCAGAGAGGTGGTCCTGGCCTGCTTCTCCCCAAGGGATCTACAGCTAAACTCCTGTCTTGAGAGGTTCCTTAACAGGTAGAAAATAAAGTGGCAGTAATAGCCATCCATGGTGGCGTTCCTGATGGCACCCAATAAAAACATACTTGTTGAACATGTGCACAATGGAAATTGCGAACTGCAGCCATGTGAGGCTCCTTAACAACATTAAAAGGAGAACGGCAGTAACAACTATCCTCGTTGGTAAACGAGAATGCGTCCAATAAGATTGTACTTCAGCTTTGGACGCTTATTATCTTACAGTGCCCATGTAGCTGTTAGGTGATAGTTGTATGAGCTGCACGTGGTCTGTGGGGGTGTGTAGTAGGGACTCTACCCAAAAGGCATTATAAGATTGGCAGGCTGCCAGAACTGAAATTATGCACTTTATGGATGGTTTGGCTACATTTGCACATATGATAGAAGAACTCATATTGTAAAGTTAATAACTTTGACAGGTAGTTGGACCTGGAATAATGCACCTTATGAATGTTTTGCATTTTTGCACATAAGACAGCAGAATGCTCACTGCAATGCCAACAACACTGCCAATCCGGAAAGTGGGCACTGGAGAAATGTTCTAGCTGCTCAGCAAGAATCATTTACTGTATGAATGCTTTGCTGTTTTTGCACACAAGACAGCAGAACTGTCATGGCAATGCCAATAAGACGGCCAACTTTGATTTTTTCCACTGTAGGAATGTTTCCATTGCTCAACAAGAACTTTATTTGACAGGCTTTGCATGACTGGCATGTAGTTGGGACGGAAACTGTACATCTTATGAATGGTTTGCTTCTCATGCACCTATGACAGATGAAACGTTGTTAATCATGGCATGTCACTGGGACCGAGATCAATAATTTTTATGAATGTTTTTACTTATCATTTAAAAGGAAGCAGAACACACATTACATTGCCAACAACTTTACCTATTTTGATTCTCTGTACTGTAGGCATGGTTTTAGTCTTATAAAATGTTATAATGTGGCTTTACTGGTGCAATGGTTTTAATTAATAAGCAACAATTAAAAAACCTGAAACTTGAAACCTGTTTCAGCACTGAACCTGTAGACCAAGGAGTAACCCCAAGAAGAGCCCTTTGACCTCACAGCATCAAGAGCATCTTTGAGCATCCTCAGCATCCTGTATCATCAGCATCAAGACCACTCCATTGGAGCCTATGGCGGTCCTTTTCGCAAAGTGTGGAACTGGCCTTGAGACTGCTTTGGTGACCAGGTGTGAGGCAGTAATCCTTTTTGCCCTGATCACCCCCAAACCTTTTGATTGATACTGGTGATTACTGACTCTGACTGTGCCCTGGGAACTGCAAATCAGTCCCAGGGCCATTGCTCTGGGTAAAATGGCATATCCAAATTAGACTTAATTGTAATGGTCTCTGACAGCATATCTACCTATAAATCCCTAGTATATGGTAGGGCATGTAGGTGTAGGGACCCCAGGGTAGATAGGGCATCCCTGGGTGCACAACTGTGGTCCTTGGTGTCCAACCTAGCTTGCTGCTTTTAAGATAAAATTAACCCTAAATTCGATTTTGGAATTAAAGGTACTTCAGATGTCTCAAACTACCTTATTATTGCATATAGGTCACTCCTAAGGTCTGCCTTAGTTTTTTACAGGATTGGGTGCAGTGTAAATATAAGCAGGCACCTTATGAAATATGTTTTATAAGACCTGGTGATGGAAAAAAAACAAATTTGTGTTCCTCATTGTAGTCAATGGGTTCTATAGACTAACATTTGGAAACTTGAGCTAACTATCTCAAGCTTGGTACTAAATTAAATGTTATAATAAATCCAACAATTTGCAAATGTTGAATGGAACACAATTAGCACAGGGAAATAATTTTAGAATTCTTTCCTAAAGTTACCAAATGCAGCCCTGTAATGCCCTTTATTGATTGGTCAGCCTCTAGTACCCTGAGCCAGGGTACCTTAATGAGGTGTGAAGTGGCCTGGGATAAGACAAAGGGTGTATCTGGTGGGAGAAGAACTGCCGCAGCAGATGGCAGAGCAGGATGGGGGAAGAGTAGCCAAACTGGTTTTCAATGAAGGGAAAGCCATTCCGGACAGAAACTGGACCTGCCCCATTTCCTGCTCCCCCATGCAGATTGGACTTCTGGTGATGCACCACCACCCGACAAAGAAAGTCGAAAGTTAGGTTTGGAGAGGAGTTGTAAGGGGTGTTTTAAGGGGAACCTAGCCACACCAGTGGATGGACTCAGCCAGATATAACCTCCAAGGATGAATTCTCTCCATCTTGGACTTTTAGAGATGTTGCTTTCTGGGATTGATTTTTAACAGCAAGTGGTCACCCGAGAGGATAGTGGCCTGCACCTTATTGGACGGGAGCAACCCCCTACTTCCCATCCCTGGATCAAGGCTAAATATGGCAGACCAGCCCCACAATTTAGCTTCCTGGTTGAAGAAGATACTGGAGAAGAATGACTGCCCCGTTGGACCCCTTGCCTGCACCTGGAGAACTGTTCTCACAAGGACTGTACCAACTGCACACTTTGGGCTTCACTAAGAAAACAACTTTGCCTTGCTTCTGCAACTCTAGGAGTTGACTCCCTGTAAGCTACAGGTACAAAGGAGCTGCCCAGCCTTCCCTGCATCAAGTCCTGCAAGAAAGGCCCGGCTGACCAGCGTCCAGTGGCCATTTGAAGAGTTGCACAAGGTTAATTCTGGGAACTGTAGTCCCAACTTCCAAGGAGCAAATTAGAGCTTCTGGAACATTGGCTCAAGTTTGTGGACATGGCAAGGACCCAAAAAGGACTTCTGGAGGAAGATCCAGAAGTCTGGAGAAGTTTGGAGCAACTTCAAAACAAAAAGCTCCATAAGTGGATTGACCTGACATCAAGAGTCAAGCTGGCTACCTTCAACCGGCCTGAATATCAGGTTCATCCTGCTGGAAGTTTTGGAGCTCCCGACTTCCAGGATTTGACCTGGGGCTCTTGGAATCGCAATCCAACACCGTTGGGTTGAAATCAACTTGCTGAGGAGGTCAGAACAACGTTGAGGACGAAAAGCTCCACTAAAGTTTCTAAGTGTGAAGGTAAACCTTGGACCATGGCCTCCTGCCCAGTGTATCCAAGCAGGGCTCCATTGTGGTTAGTCTCAACTTTTGATTTTGCCTTGGTCGAGTGCAACCAGATGTCCCTGGTTGGCGCTTTGAGTTTTTAGGCACTAGAAAGCATTTTTTTTCATTTAATCTTTAAAAATGTATATCTTTGGTTCCCTTCATTGGTTTATTGTAATTTTGGTGTCATTTTAAAGATACAAAAATTCATATTTTTATAAATTGGTTTTAGAAATTAAGTGCTTGTTGTGTTTAACTTATTTACTGCTTTGTTTGTATTAAATTATTTGCACCCCTGTCTCCTAAATTAAGCCTAACTGCTCATGGTCCAAGCTACCAAGAGATGAGCAAAGATTAATTTACTGAGACCTTGACTGGACCTAATGGGGGTTTATGGCCTATTGCTAAGTGTAGGTACCTACCTGCCCTTACCAATAATCCACTTTCCAACATCAGGTAAATGTCCAAATACTCCTTACAGGCCCCCCTGAACTTCTCCCTGTTAGAATTGGATACTCACTCCAGGCCTGAGTAGCCAAACAGAGCTCTTTATAACTGTTAAAAAGTTTCCAAACTTTACCATTACCAATGCTCGTTTGTGCTTTTGACTGAAAAGGCTGAGATTTCTGTTTTGTTTACAAATCTATATAACTAGAATTCTCTGGTGGATTTTGCTCATCTTGGTGTATCAAAAATTCACAAAAACGTAGCCTACTTTTATAAATTGGTATCACATTTCTTTGGTACTGTCTTATTCTGTTGTTTGGTCCTTCTAAATGCTTTACGCTAGTTCCTTTGTTTAAGCCTTGCTAGTCAAAGCCACAGCCACCCAAGATTGAGCAAGGGGTTTTACAATTGACCATGACCGGACCAAGATGGTTTTGTGAGTGTATTATATGGTGAGGTCTCACAACCACACCATATAACTCATTACAATCTTCACAATGGGGAAGAACTTGTTCAAACCACATTGATGATTACCTTATGTCTGTCATAGAGCACTGATTTATACAGGCTCTTCCAACCATGGTCTATACTATAGAAGCATAGCACTGATGCATAGCATCAGGGAAAATCATTTGTGTCATTTTTGCGGCACAGATTAGAAAAAGGAGCAAATTATAAAGCAAACATGCAACAGCATGAGCCACATTACAGTTTTTTCTCATAACTAAGGAAGAAAATGCTTATTCCCCACTTTTTTATAACAGAAAGGTGGGATTATGTAGTTGTAGTTTTTTAATTATTATTTTTAAAAGGTTATGGCATTCAGTAAAGTGTTAATGATTCATGAAAAAAACGTATAATTAAACACTTTGGCCCTCATTCTGAGCTTGTCACATCAAGATGCTATTTATGGCACCTTTTACATAACGATACCTGAGAGTATGTTATTTATTGGGTGCATTAAATAGCACCTAATCTGAGGTTTTGTAGAATAACGCACCAAAAAACCCATTGTATGGTAAATACCATACACTTTTGCCCAGTGACTACTGGGTGCATTAAATAACACTAACTCAGAATTTTGACCACTGTGCAAAAAGGGCCTTATTTTGGATATATTTAGTAATGGTTCCACAATCTATTATTATATTATTTTTCCATAGTGCAAACTACTTTCTGCTTTAAAGGCCAAAATGCATTTGTACTAGTGATACAAATTTGGTATGGTAATCTTTGTGTTGCAACGGTATCAATAACTCTTGCTGAGATATAGATGGACTATATTAAAGTTGGCTAAACAAAATTGTATACATAGTCAGTGTACATATTTTTATAGGGTACACAATAAATCATTAAGGCACACTGTTGGGAAGGGAGTGTCACATGCTCAGGATACAGGCATGAAACCCTTTTCCTGAGTAACCTGAATGCATGTGAAACTGGCATTCCAGCTTTTTTTGCCACAGCCAGCATACTAATCAAATGTATTCACTAATGTCTAGGCCTGTCCATGGTAAGTCCAGATTCAAAACCTGTTCTGTTTTCCGGAGAAGCACATCAAGCATACACTCTTTGTGGCCACGGGAATACTGTCTGTGTTCTGTGTTGTTGGCATGAACTGTAGAGGAAGCATAGCAATGTTTGTAATTTGTAGCAGGACTCTGTGTTGTTGTTGAGTCTGAGGTTACTGGGACCAGTGAGATCCATTTTGATAGGCCCTGATTTCCCCTATCACAAGATGGAGGGATACAGCTTCTCCAGAAAGTGTAAGTGCATTATCTGCATTCTTGAAGCTTGAGGGAGAATGCTCAGCCATTGAAATGAATGAGGATGGACTCAGGGCTACTCTCAGAAATTCTGTGATTACCTTCTAGCAGGAGATTGTTGACTTGTCTTTCATGAACACTGCCATTTTGTGGATTCCAGGAGAGAGTGGCAATGCAACAGATTCTGTTGTTTAGGGTAAGGAAGTTTCTAGGCAGGGCCTGCTCTTTTGTCTTGCCCTGATTACTACTTTAGGGGGTCTGATGACAACTAGGTGAAAAGTCTTCACACTTTATTTTGGTCATGCCTTAGTTACTTCTACTTGGATCTAACATCATTACTACCTACTTTGAGAGCCATCACCTTGCACAAAGACTTTGTCAGCATGGTGCTACAGCCAGGAAATGGCATTTGAATACAATCCACCTCAAACTGATTCCATGACTTTAGACATTAGAAAATCATTCCCTGTCAGGGAAACATTCAAACCCTCACACTTTGTTCTAGTTCTAAGTCCTTCTTGACCAAGGAAGGGACTGCTTTACAGAGTAATCCAACGGTTGTTGTGATTCAAGGTTGGTGTCAGTATGATAGCCTGTTGTCCTGAAGTGATAGGATATCATCTGAAGTCAGTACAAATTGATGCTGTTCTGGGGGTCTACCTGGCACCGCAAAGCCTGACTGCTTGCTCATGGTGGGAAGAACAGTACCTGGCCTTGCTAGAGAACAAACTGCCTAGTAAGTGAAGCCCAGTTCTGTTCTTGGTGCATCAACCATGCTAAGGAAGGTTTTTTGTATACAGGGGTTTTGTAGGTACAACCTCAACATATGGCCTCCCTATGCACTTATGTAGGGAAATGACACAATTAACAGAATGCTGAAGTAACCTAATTCCAATTGCCACAGTCACTGCTGTGTTACTACAAAGGGACCATCACCATCATTGCAATTGCAGAGCCGTGTTCTGCACAGACAAGTGAAATACGAGGCAATGTTTAAGAGATTGATGGAATGAATTGTTAGTACTTTACTAAAAATGGTGGGTGCTTTACTGATTCGTACATTATGGGCAAAAGTGCAATTTTGACGTAGGCCTAGAAAATAGAATAACAATCCAATATAATGGTAAACATTTATCCCAAATACAGATTTAATGATACTTTTGTCATAGCTGCAATTATTTTGACTTTTGGAGAATGATCATATTCCTTTGACTCAGATCCAAGTTATATTTCAGGCCTTTGTTCACGCTGCTGGGCCAAGTTAATTACTCTACTGGCTAGTCAGAAAATTACAATTTGTGCATTTGCTAGGGATTTCCCCCTCGAACCTCGGAGGATTGAACCTGAAGAGTGGTAACCCTCAACAGAGGGCAGTCCAGTGACTTGTGCCCCACATATGAGCCCTACAAGTGGCCAAAGGAAGCTGAGGAACTTTAAGAGTACAGAAAGGGAGGATGTTCCACCTTGAGTGCTGTGGGGTAAGGCTGGAAGTGACAATGTGCAATGAACACCACATGCCAGACAGAGGACTGGTCCTGAGCACAGAGCTAAAATGCAGGAGGCAGACCTTGAGCCCCACTCACCAGAGGGTGAGCAGTGCATAAAGTCCAGCACCTACCAATAATTACATTTTAGAGGCCAGTGGCCTGTAAAGAATACTCCTGAAGCATGCTGCCAGGATTGAAATACATTGCTTTCCAGCATTGCAAGTGAAGTGCAGGTCTCCACTGGGACTGAGTTTAACTGGGACATGAGTAGCATCTCCAAACTGAAATTCCAACAGTGACTTGGGTTAAGAGAGATGATTGCTGTTGAGTGTGGGTATATTTGGGCCCTCCATCATCTTTATAGGAACTGATGCGGACTGACACCAAAACCAATACAATATAATACAATAACATTTATAAAGCCCAATACTGCTTCTGAAGAACCATTCCAGTGCTCATAGCATGTGACCAGTAACTAAAACTAACCAGAAAGTTAAACCCAAGATCAGATACCACCTAGACAGGAATTAAAAAGAAAAGTCTTCAAGTGTTTTGTAAAAAATACTTTCAGAAGCGACAAGACAAAGATTAGGAGGAAGAGAGTTCCATAGCTTAGAACTGAGATAAACAAAAGATCTCCCACCTCTCCTAGCTTTGCAAATTGGGGAATTTGAAGTAGCTTTAGATTACTAGATCATAAGGGTCTCACCTGATGATAAGCTTTGAATCCCCTTCTTAAATAGAATTGTCCTTTTTGTTCAACCGTTGTACAGGCAAAGGTTATAGCCTTAACTGTTACTTGTCAGGTTTCCGTGTAGGAAAACACAAAAAGCAAACTGAGTCAGGAAGAGTACAATAAGGATGAGATGGAGAATGGGGCAGTGGAGACAATAATTTAAGAGGTAAACAACTTCAGGGGTTGAGTCTGACATACGCTGATTTAGTCATCTGAGAACTGCAACTTAACTTCCTGGTCAGAGAGGGCAGAGTACTAAAAGTAGTCAGTGGACATTGAAGAGTGCATCTAGGGATATTGGTTGTTTCAACTCTTTAGATTGACACTTTACTTCTTACTAATATCTCCGTTCCCTCAACTTTGTTAGGTTCCCCTTATTGCTTCCTTTAGGAACCCTCCTTCCAGCTCCCTGTCTTTACTCTGTTTGTTCTTGAACTGATTACTTGTTTTCTATTCCACTGTAATTTTTCATTTACTCCTGAATTCTTCTGCAATTAGGTTTGACTATTTGAAACCTGCTTTTTTTCCTTGCTGCAGAAGTCTTTTTTTTGGGTTAGGCGAATACAACTCTACCCTCTGGTAGAGGGTTGTGCATTTCATCTTCAGTTCTCAGGCAAATATCCTGGTTTGCCTCTAGGGTCATTACAATAACATTGCCTTTCACCCTGGGTAAGCCATCTCCAGCTTCTGACAATATTCATACCTATTATAGAGTTCTGTGCAGTTACTCAAATACTCATTGTCTTTTATTTTTTCTTCTTAGATGGGAGTCATCGTATTCCTTTGCAATTCTGTGAAATCCTGTAACTCAGAGTCAAGTCCAGGTCTTCTAACAACCATCCTGTTGGAAATGAATGTCCTGCTGTATCTCTTCCTCGCATCCTTTACTGCCTCTCCTCCTAAAATTCAAATGGATGTTTGCTACTGTCCTAGATTTTGGTACAGGCAGTGGGACCACCTCAAAGGGGAGAAGGTATGATAAGCCCCAGTACCCTTTAGTCACACTACAAGGGTCATGACAGTTTGGTAGACTACTAAGGATACCAAGACAAATTCTTTACAGGTTGTGGCACAGGAAATCATGATTCAAGGGGGACTAGAAGCAGCTTGCCTGTAGCAAACGCTTTCAGTATTTTGGTGAAAACCGCAACAGCGCCTTTGAGATCAGTACTCCATCTCAAACATGGCCTACTCTCACCACTGGAAATTCCATACCGGTATTTCTTTATACCCTTTTTCTCCCATGTGGAATGCAGTGCCTGAGAAATTCACAGGAGACCCTCAGCTATACTATATAGACCACAGTAATTTGTATTTTGTAGCTAAACAGCAAATCAACATGGATGCATCCAAAATATAACGTATGCTATTGTTCTTGATTAAAGATGTACTACCTTGGGTCACACCCCTAATTCTGAATTAAGGCCCTTGGCTTCCCAATGGTCAAATATTTATACAACAATTTACAATGCTTTTTGGTAGAACACATACCATATTAGCTGCACATACTGAACTGTTAACTCTGTGACAGAAATGTAATTGCTTATATTAATCAGTTCCAGCAGTGAATGGCTGTAGCCAGCTGGACGTATAAATCTGCTGCAGCAGCATTTTATCAAGGACTACAAGAGTAACTAAAGGAGGCTTTTTCTATGATAGTAAACTGACCTACTACAAGTGACACTAATAATTTAACAGTATGAATTGGTGCACAGAAAAAGCAAGGCCATCAAGAACAAACATTGTATCCCTGAGGAGTCTTCATAAAAAAATGGATGGATAAATAACGAAAGTTCAGCAAAGTCCCTTGACGAATGAATGCAAATTAGTAATATCCAAAAGACTTTCACCTCGAAAGATAAAGATTGAGACTGTAAAATTAAACTTGTATGTACAGTAGAATTTCATACACTTTGTCAGAGACTGTGCACAGTTGGCAGAAGGAACCTACAGGGCCTCAATGTAAGAGAAGAACCCTGGATGAGTTCTCTCCAGGACAATTGGTTCATCCTACATCCTACATGCAGAAGATATTATAAGAATCCATTTTCAAATGCTGATTCAAATCTTAACACCTGATCTCCTTGATGTCTTTACCTTCCCAGAGATTCCAAGAACCAATTGGCTTTAAAAACATACTCCCCAGATCAAGTGGAAGGAACAATACATTGCTTTCTCTTTTCAATGCAACAATATGAAGTAAGTTCCATGACAAAGTCTGAGGCAGGAAATATCCTTAGCTTGTGAAATGTTAAAAATGGAACCTTTTTCACTTCCTATCCCAGAACCATATAAAGATTGCGAAGATGTGTTCAGTAAGTACGGGGTAGACCACATACCACCACACCAGCAATGTGACATCCAAATGATCATGTGTTGGAAGCTAAATTTTCCCAAGGCACATTAATCTGCTTACTCTGAAAGAAGATGAAGATCGTCAGGATTAATTGAGGAAAATATACAGAATGGATTTTTTCAACATGCAACCTTGTCTGCTCGTGCTCCAGAAACAGGAGGGGAGCCTCGACCATACACTGATGACAGAGAACTTAATGCAATGACAGTCCTCAATATATTTCTGCTACCTCTCAAATCAATCCCTTTATACCAGATATGATCTGCAAAGATATTTTCCAAATAAGACTTAAGAGGTGCCTACAATTTAGTGAGTATCAGACAAGGACATGAGTGGAAGATGGTCTTCAATGCTTGATAGCATTTCAAACACTTGATAATGTCATTTGGTGTATGTAATACATGTTATTGATGACATGGTCAAAGAGGTATTACATTTATATGAAGTCATTCATCTTGATGACATCTTATCCTTTCAGGAATCTGTTGAAGTACAAAGAGAACATGTCAGAAAAGTTTGAAAGATGTTGCAATAACCCTTCTTGTTTGCTAAGATGGAAAACTGTTCATTTGAAGTCAATAAAATGGTTTTCTGGGATTGAAGACTTCTTTTTTTTAAGACAATACCAGATTAGCTATCTTTGAAATATGTGAAAGAAATTCAAAGGATTCTGGGATTCACTCATATCTTTAGACATTTTGTGAAAATTCTTTAGACAATGTGAGACACATCTATCACCTTCCACAAATCTGCACCCGATTTTATTGGGCCAAAGAAGACAAGAAGACATTTAAAAGATTTAACAAGACCTTCACTAGTAGACCTATTGTAAAGCATCCAGTTAGTGAATTATCCTTTATCCTGAAAATACCTCTTATTATGCCATTGAAGCAACTCTGCCCAAAGCAGCTCCATAGTATGAACTGCAGATCCTGCAGCCTATTTTTCTAGAGCAAACAGTATTGCAGAATTGAATTATACAATTCACAATAGAGGAAGTTTGGCCGTAGAAGCGTTTGCTTATTGCTAACATTATCTGGAGGGGGATGAACATAAAATTGCGATCTAGGCAAATCGTAAAAACCTATGGCACCTAAAGTTGATTAAAATGCATGAACCCAAGACATGCTGGGAGGTCTCTCTTCTATTTGCAGGTTTAACTGTGAGACATGGAAAAATTAGCTGTTTTTTTCCAGACAAGAAGATGAGAAAAGACTAATGATCAATCAACTATTGATTTTGACCACCATTTGAAGAATGAGAGCTGATGCAAAGATGTTGTTACAGTAATTAAAATAAATGCCTATTTCAGACATTTAACAAATACTGGATAAGAATGAACTGTGCAAAGTACGGAACATGAGAGGATACAACATGAGCTTTTATAGCATAAGAGAAAGAGCTACATCTCGGATTTGAAATTATACGAAATAATCTTTAGATGGGGAAATGTATCACCAGTACTATGATATCCAAGAATTCATAAAACACAAAGGATGATAATCCACAATTTTTATATCCACAATTGAGAGAAATTTAGAATTTTGTCAAACAATGCAGCACCTGTGCACATAATTAGCTCTCTTAGTGGAAACTCTTAGGATTATTGCAATCATTTCCATCCCCTCAATAACTATGGCTGCAGATTATGGTGGACTTTATTACAAATGTATCCTTGTCAGAAGGAAAGACTGTGCTGTTTGTAACAATCTACTATTTCATGAAAACAGGGCAAAATATTCCATTGGAAAAGCTTCCCATGACTCCTACCTTCTCATCACTGTTTCTGAAGGAAGTTGTCAGATTGCATGGTCATAGCCTTATTTTGAAGGCCCCTTCTAAAAAATGTGAGGTAGTGCATTTGTATGTCCACAAGTTATCATCCCCGGAAAGATGGAGGGGCTGAATCATACCCTTGAACAATACCCAAGGTAGTTTTTGATGAACCATTCAGGAAGATCAGTTCAGTAGATTCCAATTGCAGAATTCCCAGACAATAACACTTTACACACACTTATGGGATATTTTCTGGCTTTTGTTCTACATGATTTGTTCTGTAGATTTAGGCATCAGTCTTTTCCTCCACCCTGGTTTCATCAGTTTAGACTCTATTCCAAGACATTTGTAAGGTCCAAAATTCAGCATTAGCTCATCTGAGAAGTGCTGGTACTGTTCCAAATTTTTGATGCTAGAATGTGTAGTGCACAGCTAATATCTCAGGCAGGAAAAAAGGTTTATTTGTTTACTGATAAGGTGTCCGTGCCGGGGTCTCATCCCATGTTCGCACCAAAAGTTGTGGGGCCCTTTTCTATGACCAAAATAATATAAACGTCTGCACTAGTACTGAGACTCCTGGGTCACTGTACGATATATCCAGCAGTTCATATCTCAGGAGTGAAAAAGGTTACCTCTTCTATTTTGGTGCCTACTTTTCCTGCTTTAGGATATGGAACACCTTAGTATTAAGTTGAGAAAATATGTAACTCAAGATATCATCAAGGGCAACTGCAGAATCTAGTTACATAGAATGGGTATGTTGCATCAGATAATACCTTGGAGCCAGCACCTTTTATCCATGCCTCAAAACTGGTAAAACATTTTCACATAAAGTTTCTCCACAAGTCCAGGTTTAAGAGGAGTGGGAATCTTTGGTAGTGGGGTACTGTAGGTTTCAACATAAGCTACCACATACAAGAGCCAGGAAGTATACCATATGGAGGAGATGCAGAAGGGGATACTGGAGATTACAATCATGGACAACAACAACTTGCAATGTTGGGACATATACATGCAGCCCTGCCACCTGGGGACAGCGAGTTGCCTTCCATTTCAGAAAGAGCAGCATTACTAATTTAGTAGAAATTAGTTAGTGGATGCTTAAGATTCTGTCTGGCATTATGAGTTGCTTTGACTGATTTGCTTGACGGTTTCATCTGCACCCATATCTCCCTTCCCTCACACTTGTTGTTTTTCCCTTTATTGGGGCCCTCAGTTTTCATCTTTCCTTCTCCTTGTATTAACACTTGTATTTGTCTTGGACTGCTTACAGGTTTTCAACTCCTCTATAGTTTTTTACTGACTCCTGACTTTCCCTGAGAAGAAGCTTCACTATATGAACCTGACTTTGTACCCTAGTATCCAACTCTTATTTTTCGATTTGGTGACCAAGACTTCACCTTCTGTAAAACAGGTGTGCATTTCATCTATGCTTTTTAGGCAACTTCCCTGGTTTGCAGTTGGGTGAGTTACAGCAACACTGACATTCACACTAGTTAAACCACTCATGCTTCATACATACCTATTATAGAGTTCCATACAGTTATGCAAATACTTTTTCTTCTTGAGTGAGGCAGAGTTCACCTCTAGACCACTGTTCCATATAATACCTCAGAGAGACTAGTCCAAGTCCACAATTACATAGAAGTTGAACAATTAAAGGCAGCAAGTACATTTGCTGTCCTGAGCTTTGTTATGTGAATGGGTGAGAGCATAACAGCACAATAGCTACTAAGATATGGCACTATTCAGCACCGTCCCTGCACTGGCACACATTTGGCCACCATGCACCAAAGCAGCCACCCTTGTGCTATAGTGCAAAAGTGTCTGCTTTGTGGAAAATCATAGGTTTGTGTTGCAAGAGGTTCCCTCAAATACAACAACTATGTGCTAAAGTGCTTCCCACTTTTCTTGAGTGCTGTACAAACCAATACACATGGCAAGTGGGAAAAATGAGGAGCAATTAAAACGTTTCTATTCATAGCACCTGCCTCGAATAGACACCTGATTGTGACTCAAGTCCCAGCCTAATTCTTTAAGGATATTGATTTTTGGCAAAGCCATGGATGACTGCATGGGGACACCCATGCACCACGCATGGAACATCTCTTTGATGCAAAGTAATACAGGGAAGTCAATTGCAGAACTTTGTGTTAGCTTGGATTACATTACAACACAAACTGCTATTTGCGTTGGATTGGAAATTCTACCACAAAACTTTGGATCAGGTTTGCAATAAACAGTAACCCAAACCTGATGCAACGTGTTTGTATATCTAGATGAAAGAAAAGCCTTTGATGGGGGTTCACTATCTCTCTCATGCTCTCTCTCTGTCCCTCTTTCCCTAAGTTCAAATAGGCGCTTTCTACTTTCCTAGATTCTAATGCAGGGTTTGGGACCACCTCTGAAGGAGAAGATGGAATTAGCCTCTATCTCTGAAGCCACATGCTAAGGGTTGTAACATTGGTGTGTCCCAAGGCTGTTTACCACCATGTGTGAAAGTAGAAGAAAGACTCATCCATGCAGTTTATTGAAAATTAAATTATTTTTTACACTGACAAAGTGAACAGTGAATCATTACATGTAATAATGCAAGTCATTGTAAAATGGCACCATCCTCAGTGGTGATAATGATTGTATTGGTTTACCAAAATATATGTCTGTTTGGGTATTGTAGTGACATCTTGACAAAGCCAGTAAGTCTTATTTTCAATAGCAAGCCCCAATATGGTGTTTTAGTACATGTGGGAGTAAGATGGTTTTAGTGTTCAGGGCTTGCTAGAGGTGTGATATGTTAATGTGTACATTTTTTCTTAGTATTGAGTAGTTTGTCTAATAAAATACTTATACAGTTTTTATAGGTAAAAGCAATGACTAGACAATGACTTATTACGTCTTAATTCTTGTGTCCTGGTGGAGTCAGGCATGAGCCCACACCACCTCCCCTGAATTGACAATGGACACACTACCTTGAGAGAGTCAAGTGCTACAATGAGGTACTTGTTTCCCGGTATGGAAGGTTGTGGACACATTACTTGAGAAGAACCCATATTCTTCCAAACTACTAACCCACTTCCTTACAGAAATGACAAATTATATCTCTCGTTCAGCAATCTCCTGCAAAACCAAATAATATCCTTGCGCATGAGCCAATTCTCGCTTCAAGTTTCACTCCAACACTAAGTCCCCATAGATCAGTAGGAAGTAAATCTGTGGTGCTAGACAGCTATGGTAGGGCAGAAATTGATACTATCATTGTAGGACCCTGGTGTTGCAGGAGTTACACAAATTAGTTCTAGTTCATTGTGTTGGAGAACCCTTTAAAAATGTTTCATTTCTTTATGTAGGATTAAGTGTTACTGTGCTATTGAACATTCTTTTTTAAGAAAAATACAGGATTGGGCAGTACATTATTGTGACTATTGGTTGACGGTTAAGTTTTGAGTTCTTGTCCACCAAAGTACCTCCGAGAGAAGGCTTCGACTCCTCACTATTACTATCTTAATAGTCAAATGTGGACAACATGTACATGGTCCAGTTTGCATATCCATAGTAGGATGGATCCCAGAACATCAGAAGAAAAATACCTGAACTACTAAAGATGTGGCTTATCAGCTGCTGTCTGCCCTGCGTCACCCCTGAACAGCGTTTGACACACCTCATAGGTCAGGTGCATTTGCAATTTGTTCAGTCATGAAGAAAATCATCAAGACAAGTTGTGTTTGTAGGCCATCTGTTAAATGTACAGCATCCACAGAGAAAGCCATCCCAATCATAGAACACCTGCATTTCTAGCTGCAAATCTCTGAAAACTTCACTCTGAATGGAACCCTTGCCTACACACTACCCAGACCACAAGCTACCTTTACTAACCTCATCATCAACTCTGATGCTCTGCTCATTGCCTACTCCAAAGCTTACATTTTCCTTATTGATCTCAACTTTCACCTGGAAGACCCCTGATATACAACTTGAGTAACATCAGACTTACCCAGCTTGTCTCAGAACCAATATACATCATAGGACACACACTGGACCCCCATCTTCACCAGGAGCATTAGCATCAAATATATAACTGAACCACACCACTCACATGGACCAACCACTCCATCATCCATTTTCAACATACCTCAAGTCATCACCCTTACCAAGGTCAGCATTCCATGCCACAGCTGGGGCAAAATCACAGATGCAGACTGGTTCTGCAGATCAGCACATCTCAACCTAGCCCCACAGACAACCTCAACTAGGACATCAACAACTTCAAAAATTGAATCAAGAACTGCAGGTGTTCCCTCACACCCAACAAGCCTAGTAGATAAAACAAGCAGGCCAGCTGGTACACAGAAGACCTCTAAGACATCAAATGACACTGTAAACGTGTAAACAGCTAGAAAGGAAATGAAGAGCCAGCCATGACACCACCGACAAAGCCACCTACAAGGCTGCACTCAGACGCTATCACCACCAAATAAAATCCACCGAGAAAAAACACTAGTGGACTGCATCAAAGGAAGCTCCAACAGCTCCAAGGAGATCTTCTTGATCATTAAGGATTTCACCTCAGCCACCGTCAGCAACACAGCAAAATCACAAATATCCACAGCAACTTCACACATTGATCCAACCCCAGAGAACTTATTGCTAACATACCAACCACCAACCAAGATGGCCACCTGACCGTATAGACAGCCCTCACCAGAAACAACATAGCAGCAATCATGCGGACCATACATTCAGCGGTCCCAATAGACCTATGTCCCCACTACATCTACAACCTGGGCACATCACAAATCGGTACCACTTTGACTCATATCATCAACACCTCCATCACATCTACCACTTTCACGTATGAATGGAAACGTATAGAAATCAATGCCCTTCTCAAGAAGCCCACAGCCGCTCGAATGATCTTCTGCCCCATCTCCCTGCCCCCATCCAGCTAAAGTGATTGATAAGGCAATCAGCAAGCTATTCACAACCTATATCGACCTTCACCATTTTCTAGTCCACACTCAATCAGGACTCAGAAAGAACCACAGCACTAAAACAGTACTCATCACAGCCACTGATGACATTTACATCATCCGAGACCAAAGAGAAAGAGTGGCCCTCATCCTGCTTGACCTCCCTGCAACCTTTGACACTGTCTCCCATAACACATTCATCAGAAGACTCCATGAGACTGGCATACAAAGATCCCCTCTAAAATGTATCCGTTCCTTACTCATGGGAAGAACCCAAAGGGTCAGGCTGCCACCCTTCACATCAGAGACCAAGAAATTGATATGCAGAGGTCCACAGTGATCGCTGATCAGCACCCCCCTTTTCAAAATATACATGACTCCAAACGCCAACATCATCTGATTACAAGACATCACCATCATCTCCTACACCAATGACACCCTACTCTTCATCTCCCGACAGACAAGACAACCACCACTAGAACTAACTTCACTAACTTCATGATCATGGCAGCAGACTGGATGCAGACCAACTGCCTGCAGCTAAACTCTGACAAGAGGGATGAGCTGGTCATCAGCAAAAAGACCTCCCCATGGGACTCCACTTGGTGACAGTCAAATCTTGGACTAACACTCACACCCACACCCACAGTCCATGCATGAAACCTAGGGATTATCGTAGATGACAAGCTCAACATGACGGCTCAAGTCAATGCAGTGTGCACTACCTGCTTCTACATCCTGTGCATGGTGCAAAAGATCTTCAAATGGTTACCCTCAGAACACCAGGTGGACCATCACGCAAGCACTCTTCACCAGCAGGCTGGACTATGGCAACACTCTCTGTGCAGGTATCTCCAAAACAACTCCTTCATAGGCCCAGACCATCCAGAATCCCACTGCAATGTTGCACTCACATTACACCGCACCTCAGGAAGCTTCACTGACTCCGCGTTCAGAATTGCAGGCAATTCAAACTTATCACACACACATACAAAGCTCTAGACCAATCAGGACCAGAATACCGGAATTTAGACCTTGGGGTATGGAAAGTGACACTCTCATCTTGTGCTTTAGCTTGCAACATGATGCTTCATCACTGCTTAGCACTGGCCTCCATGGTTGCAAATACAGCCTATCTTGACTTCCTTGCATGGTGATGCCAGGAAAGCCTTGCCCAGGACTGCAAAGAAACAACACAATAGAAATAACAAAATATGCTTTGGTTAAAGTGTGGCTTTTCAGGGTCAGCTCCTATGCTATTTCTATTTGGAAGCTATCAACAGTGCTTAATTTTTCACAAAAAATAAATACTAACCAAATAGGAGCTAAATTGTTTTTAGGAGAAGATGCTGAAGACTACAAGGATTGGCAGACTGGTGTATTTTTGGTATTTTGATGTTTTGCTGAACCTAAGAAATATTTGCCTTCTTAACAGCCTGGTTTTTTCTTCGTTATTGTCTACCAATCTTGTGATGTAGTGGGTGAATTACAGGCTTGCAGGAGAGCCTTGAGCTTGAGGAGAAAGACCTCAGTTGCTCCAAGGCAAGGCAGCTAAACAGTGGTGCGATGCAATGTGGTCATGTGGTGGCATGCACTGAGAGGGTACCATAGGTCAAACACTACACTCAGAGTCACAGAAGTGGCTATTTGTGCTTATGCTGCAGGCATTCCAGAAATTCACTCTGCACTTGTTCGCTCTGTGCCTGTCAGCCCCAAAGCCTGAAACCTCAACAGTGAGCTTCTGAAACTCATGCATGCTTGCTTTGCCACTCCCTCATTGACACGCTGGGGTGGCAGAGGTTTTGGTGAGTGGGGCTGGGGAATTGGGGCAGACAGACAGGGGTTGAAAGGGTAGTGGAGACAGGCCAGGGCTGGGCTGAGGCACAAGTGCAAGTGTGTGCCCATTACTTTCCCTTCATTCTGGCACATCAGGCTGGCGGTACCGTGTGGCTTACAGGCCACCCCTCTCATGTTCTCTTTCTCACATTTTCCATTTATATTTTTATTCTCCTCTCTTTGTTCTTTTTAGCAAGTAGCTGATAATTAGGGTGCAAGTAAGCACCTGCCTTTTGCTCTCCTAAAGCCTTTGTTCAGCAACACCGATGTTTAACATATCCCCTCTTTCAGCATTTTCAGGTCCTTTTATCAATTTAATAGCAATAGCATCATACGGAGGACCATATGGACCCCACTGAGTGCCTCATGCATGCTTGCTTTGCCACTCCCTCATTGACACGCTGGGGTGGCAGAGGTTTTGGTGAGTGGGGCTGGGGAATTGGGGCAGACAGACAGGGGTTGAAAGGGTAGTGGAGACATGCCAGGGCTGGGCTGAGGCACAAGTGCAAGTGTGTGCCCATTACTTTCCCTTCATTCTGGCACATCAGGCTGGCGGTACCGTGTGGCTTACAGGCCACCCCTCTCATGTTCTCTTTCTCACATTTTCCATTTATATTTTTATTCTCCTCTCTTTGTTCTTTTTAGCAAGTAGCTGATAATTAGGGTGCAAGTAAGCATCTGCCTTTTGCTCTCCTAAAGCCTTTGTTCAGCAACACCGATGTTTAACATATCCCCTCTTTCAGCATTTTCAGGTCCTTTTATCAATTTAATAGCAATAGCATCATACGGAGGACCATATGGACCCCACTGAGTGCCTCATGATACTCATAACTCATTGCTGCTGCAAGCGAAGGCCCAGTGCAGGCCATGTAAATCATGATAGAGGCAAACTTGAAACCATGTCTTTCCTAGCAAGGCTGGTATAAAAGGCGTGGATGTGTCAACGATTCGTGGTCTCTTCCACCAGCAGAATCCCCCTAGTGAAGCTACCCAACTAATGTCAACTTCAACTTCGCTGCTACTGATGTCACTGGCCTCAGCCAAGACCACTAAAGGCATTCGGGGGTATTTCACTATTAAGCCTAAAATTCACCCACCATTGGGGAACCACAGGGTGACTCAGTTCAAACCCCTGAAGAAAAGCTCTCAGACTGAAAGTTATAAAATCTTTCCAGACTATTGGCCCAGGATCCTTGCCACTTGGCACTCCATCTTAAGTATTAACTTGTTATGACCAGTTAAGAGAACTGTTGATTTGCATGGTTGAAGGGAGCCAGCAGCCTCCTACACCTCCTAGCCATAAAGTAAAAATTGTCAACTATGACTCAATATTATATTATGCAGATTGGCTAGACCTCTTCCCAGGGCTGACCATTTGCTCCAGCCCCGATTTAATCACAGAGGGGCTTTCCACCTAAGTCAGTAGCCTGACACCTCATATGTTTTTCTCTATTTTGGGGGATGAATATATTGGATCCTCGACAAGCCCAACCCAGGATCAGAAATCAGACCAGTTTCTACCTGACAGTAATTACTGCCCAGTTCATTAAGGACATGGACAAGCTACAACCTGCTCTGTGATTGCTTTTCATCCCTGACATTACTGCTACAAGTTAGTTTGAGATCAGATGCCCAAGGTGCTATATTCTAAGGAGCATGCTCTCTACAGAACCCATGCCATCACAATATCTGCACAACAAGAAAGACAAACAATCTGGCTTCCTTATATAACCAGAGGCCACTGCAATATAAGCCAACGGAAAAGGTGGTGGATTGGTAGGTCGTGATACTGTGGGCGGTTCTTTGTCTCCCGCCTGTCTGTTGGCGGTGACCGCCGCACTGCTTGTCTGTACCGCCGCAGCTTTAACACCGTCCGCCAGGGTTGTAATCACCCCCTCAGTCGTCTGACTCCCTGTTCCAGCACCAGAAATTTACGATTGCTGGGACAAAATAAAACAGTCCTAAAAAGGCTCATTTGGGTCATAACAAGGCAACAAGATAAATCTCTCTGGGCAAAACTGTTTTTTGATACACAAAAAGTAACAACAGCTTGATTTTTTGGCGCACAATAAACATGCTTTATTGCCCTGCTTCTTGAGGAATTGGCTCCAAGTGACTGGGGAAGCCTGGGGCAAGTTTCTGTTTGATCACCTGAATCACTGCAAGGAGGGGGCAGCCCACACAAGAGTTGTGAAGCAGCCCATGGACAGCAGCCATCACAAGTCTTTTTTATTGATAACCCCCATATTAATTAAACAGCAAAATAGAAGACAGATAACCAAACAAAGACGTGAGGGGGTCCAAGACCCAAATGGGATGCCTCCAGCATCGTTCAATCAAGATGCAACTTTTTGGCCTGAGAACTTAGAGCCGGCATTTCAGCAGATACTAGTGGAGGGATCAATCCTGGCCTCATGGAGAGGGTCTATAATTTCACCGATCTATAAATATGGTGATAAGATGAGTACAAAAAACTATTGACTAGTGGATCTTATTGATACTAAGGCAAAGTACTATGCTGGCACTATTTTAGGGGAATTAACATCTTGGACCACCAGGAAGTCCATCATTCCATCAAATCAGACTATATTCTCCAAACAAATGAGAACCACAACCAACATCTTGGCCATATCCTTTCTGATAGATGCAGCAAAAGGGATAAGGCTACCCTTGTATCTTTACTATATTGATTGTGGTCTGCTTTTGACCATATCGACTGAGGCAAACTGTGGCTTAAACTGGCCAACTGGAACATCCTATCTGCCCTTTTGAAGCAACTGATTCTGTTGCATACAGACACGGGCTGCACCACACTCTAAACGTTTTCCAACTAGTAAAGGGCTGTCCTTGTGTCCACTCTGTTTAACCTCTTCTTGACTGACCTCACATCAAGATTGGACAGTTGCAACTCTCAGGCACAAAGTTAGGAGGCATGGTCCTCTCCAGTGTTCTCTCCGCCGATGACTTGGTGTTAATAAGTCGCACCCCAATAAGGGTACAGCACATGTCACACAGGCCTATTCAACAGAAGATGGTCTGATTATTAATCTAGAAAAAAGAAAAACAATGTCAATTAACAATGTAAAAAGAAGAGAACTTAACTGATATCTAGCCAACCAACACTTGGAATCAGTAACTGACTATAAATATTTAGGAGTCATTATGGCTATAAACAGATCATTTAAATCTCAGAAAGAAGCTCTGAGGAAGAAAGGCAATGTACTGGTCCTAGCTTTAAACCATCTGAAAATGAAGTTGGCCAGCCCTACTTTTACTCTACTATTCCAGGTAATTCAAGCAAAACTCCTACTGACAGTAACATATGGGAGGTAGCCACTGCGAGGAAAAGATGCACCCATTTTGGATGGAATTATCATTGGCCATACAGAATGATTTTCTGACTCCCTAAATATACATCTCCAGCACAAATAAACAAATAAGGCTTGTGATCAGCCTGCAGAAGCGGGGGCGGTATACATCAACTGCTGGCTTAAAATCAACAACGCAGAACCAAGCACACTGAATTCACACCTCTGGCTGGAACAGAACATCTGGGACAGCTTTCATGCTAGAACCTATCTCATTGGGTCAATAACCAAATTAGGCCTACAGGACCTTTGGGAAATGTTCTCAACACAGGCCAGCTTTAAAACAAAACTATCAAACTGGCCTCATTAATCGAAGACAAGGCGTACGTGGCAGGCAGCATCCATGGCTGATTTGTTCTGTACAGTTATGGTACAGCAATTTCACAACCTTACTTGAAGATGAGATTCACCTACTCAGTCAAGGAAAAATTCCTGAGATATCGTCTTAGCATATTACCTTCATTATTATATGAACCACCCTGGAAGCATAACCCAGTCAGGACCTGCTGCTGCTAGTGCAGAATGAGTAGAGAAGATCTGCCGCACTTAACATGCATCTGCAAGGAGTTACTGGCTGAATGACAATGCTACAACCACTCTTTAACCAAAGGGGAGTTTATACATTCAGAGAGGTGGTCCTGGCCTGCTTCTCCCCAAGGGATCTACAGCTAAACTCCTGTCTTGAGAGGTTCCTTAACAGGTAGAAAATAAAGTGGCAGTAATAGCCATCCATGGTGGCGTTCCTGATGACACCCAATAAAAACATACTTGTTGAACATGTGCACAATGGAAATTGCGAACTGCAGCCATGTGAGGCTCCTTAACAACATTAAAAGGAGAACGGCAGTAACAACTATCCTCGTTGGTAAACGAGAATGCGTCCAATAAGATTGTACTTCACCTTTGGACGCTTATTATCTTACAGTGCCCATGTAGCTGTTAGGTGATAGTTGTATGAGCTGCACGTGGTCTGTGGGGGTGTGTAGTAGGGACTCTACCCAAAAGGCATTATAAGATTGGCAGGCTGCCAGAACTGAAATTATGCACTTTATGGATGGTTTGGCTACATTTGCACATATGATAGAAGAACTCATATTGTAAAGTTAATAACTTTGACAGGTAGTTGGACCTGGAATAATGCACCTTATGAATGTTTTGCATTTTTGCACATAAGACAGCAGAATGCTCACTGCAATGCCAACAACACTGCCAATCCTGAAAGTGGGCACTGGAGAAATGTTCTAGCTGCTCAGCAAGAATCATTTACTGTCTGAATGCTTTGCTGTTTTTGCACACAAGACAGCAGAACTGTCATGGCAATGCCAATAAGACGGCCAACTCTGATTTTTTCCACTGTAGGAATGTTTCCATTGCTCAACAAGAACTTTATTTGACAGGCTTTGCATGACTGGCATGTAGTTGGGACGGAAACTGTACATCTTATGAATGGTTTGCTTCTCATGCACCTATGACAGATGAAACGTTGTTAATCATGGCATGTCACTGGGACCGAGATCAATAGTTTTTATGAATGTTTTTACTTATCATTTAAAAGGAAGCAGAACACACATTACATTGCCAACAACTTTACCTATTTTGATTCTCTGTACTGTAGGCATGGTTTTAGTCTTATAAAATGTTATAATGTGGCTTTACTGGTGCAATGGTTTTAATTAATAAGCAACAATTAAAAAACCTGAAACTTGAAACCTGTTTCAGCACTGAACCTGTGGACCAAGGAGTAACCCCAAGAAGAGCCCTTTGACCTCACAGCATCAAGAGCATCTTTGAGCATCCTCAGCATCCTGTATCATCAGCATCAAGACCACTCCATTGGAGCCTATGGCGGTCCTTTTCGCAAAGTGTGGAACTGGCCTTGAGACTGCTTTGGTGACCAGGTGTGAGGCAGTAATCCTTTTTGCCCTGATCACCCCCAAACCTTTTGATTGATACTGGTGATTACTGACTCTGACTGTGCCCTGGGAACTGCAAATCAGTCCCAGGGCCATTGCTCTGGGTAAAATGGCATATCCAAATTAGACTTAATTGTAATGGTCTCTGACAACATATCTACCTATAAATCCCTAGTATATGGTAGGGCATGTAGGTGTAGGGACCCCAGGGTAGATAGGGCATCCCTGGGTGCACAGCTGTGGTCCTTGGTGTCCAACCTAGCTTGCTGCTTTTAAGATAAAATTAACCCTAAATTCGATTTTGGAATTAAAGGTACTTCAGATGTCTCAAACTACCTTATTATTGCATATAGGTCACTCCTAAGGTCTGCCTTAGTTTTTTACAGGATTGGGTGCAGTATAAATATAAGCAGGTACCTTATGAAATATGTTTTATAAGACCTGGTGATGGAAAAAAAAACAAATTTGTGTTCCTCATTGTAGTCAATGGGTTCTATAGACTAACATTTGGAAACTTGAGCTAACTATCTCAAGCTTGGTACTAAATTAAATGTTATAATAAATCCAACAATTTGCAAATGTTGAATGGAATACAATTAGCACAGGGAAATAATTTTAGAACTCTTTCCTAAAGTTACCAAATTCAGCCCTGTAATGCCCTTTATTGATTGGTCAGCCTCTAGTACCCTGAGCCAGGGTACCTTAATGAGGTGTGAAGTGGCCTGGGATAAGACGAAGGGTGTATCTGGTGGGAGAAGAACTGCCGCAGCCGATGGCAGAGCAGGATGGGGGAAGAGTAGCCAAACTGGTTTTCAATGAAGGGAAAGCCATTCCGGACAGAAACTGGACCTGCCCCATTTCCTGCTCCCCCATGCAGATTGGACTTCTGGTGATGCACCTCCACCCGACAAAGAAAGTCGAAAGTTAGGTTTGGAGAGGAGTTGTAAGGGGTGTTTTAAGGGGAACCTAGCCACACCAGTGGATGGACTCAGCCAGATATAACCTCCAAGGATGAATTCTCTCCATCTTGGACTTTTAGAGATGTTGCTTTCTGGGATTGATTTTTAACAGCAAGTGGTCACCCGAGAGGATAGTGGCCTGCACCTTATTGGACGGGAGCAACCCCCTACTTCCCATCCCTGGATCAAGGCTAAATATGGCAGACCAGCCCCACAATTTAGCTTCCTGGTTGAAGAAGATACTGGAGAAGAATGACTGCCCCGTTGGACCCCTTGCCTGCACCTGGAGAACTGTTCTCACAAGGACTGTACCAACTGCACACTTTGGGCTTCACTAAGAAAACAACTTTGCCTTGCTTCTGCAACTCTAGGAGTTGACTCCCTGTAAGCTACAGGTACAAAGGAGCTGCCCAGCCTTCCCTGCATCAAGTCCTGCAAGAAAGGCCCGGCTGACCAGCGTCCAGTGGCCATTTGAAGAGTTGCACAAGGTTCATTCTGGGAACTGTAGTCCCAACTTCCAAGGAGCAAATTAGAGCTTCTGGAACATTGGCTCAAGTTTGTGGACATGGCAAGGACCCAAAAAGGACTTCTGGAGGAAGATCCAGAAGTTTGGAGAAGTTTGGAGCAACTTCAAAACAAAAAGCTCCATAAGTGGATAGACCTGACATCAAGAGTCAAGCTGGCTACCTTCAACCGGCCTGAATATCAGGTTCATCCTGCTGGAAGTTTTGGAGCTCCCGACTTCCAGGATTTGACCTGGGGCTCTTGGAATCGCAATCCAACACCGTTGCGTTGAAATCAACTTGCTGAGGAGGTCAGAACAACGTTGAGGACGAAAAGCTCCACTAAAGTTTCTAAGTGTGAAGGTAAACCTTGGACCATGGCCTCCTGCCCAGTGTATCCAAGCAGGGCTCCATTGTGGTTAGTCTCAACTTTTGATTTTGCCTTGGTCGAGTGCAACCAGATGTCCCTGGTTGGCGCTTTTAGTTTTTAGGCACTAGAAAGCATTTTTTTTCATTTAATCTTTAAAAATGTATATCTTTGGTTCCCTTCATTGGTTTATTGTAATTTTGGTGTCATTTTAAAGATACAAAAATTCCTATTTTTATAAATTGGTTTTAGATATTAAGTGCTTGTTGTGTTTAACTTATTTACTGCTTTGTTTGTATTAAATTCTTTGCACCCCTGTCTCCTAAGTTAAGCCTAACTGCTCATGGTCCAAGCTACCAAGAGATGAGCAAAGATTAATTTACTGAGACCTTGACTGGACCTAATGGGGGTTTATGGCCTATTGCTAAGTGTAGGTACCTACCTGCCCTTACCAATAATCCACTTTCCAACATCAGGTAAATGTCCAAATACTCCTTACAGGCCCCCCTGAACTTCTCCCTGTTAGAATTGGATACTCACTCCAGGCCTGAGTAGCCAAACAGAGCTCTTTATAACTGTTAAAAAGTTTCCAAACTTTACCATTACCAATGCTTGTTTGTGCTTTTGACTGAAAAGGCTGAGATTTCTGTTTTGTTTAAAAATCTATATAACTAGAATTCTCTGGTGGATTTTGCTCATCTTGGTGTATCAAAAATTCACAAAAACGTAGCCTACTTTTATAAATTGGTATCACATTTCTTTGGTACTGTCTTATTCTGTTGTTTGGTCCTTCTAAATGCTTTACGCTAGTTCTTTTGTTTAAGCCTTGCTAGTCAAAGCCACAGCTACCCAAGATTGAGCAAGGGGTTTTACAATTGACCATGACCGGACCAAGATGGTTTTGTGAGTGTATTACATGGTGAGGTCTCACAACCACACCAAATAACTCATTACAATCTTCACAATGGGGAAGAACTTGTTCAAACCACATTGATGATTACCTTATGTCTGTCATAGAGCACTGATTTATACAGGCTCTTCCAACCATGGTCTATATTATAGAAGCATAGCACTGATGCATAGCATCAGGGAAAATCATTTGTGTCATTTTTGCGGCACAGATTAGAAAAAGGAGCAAATTATAAAGCAAACATGCAACAGCATGAGCCACATTACAGTTTTTTCTCATAACTAAGAAAGAAAATGCTTATTCCCCACTTTTTTATAACAGAAAGGTGGGATTATGTAGTTGTAGTTTTTTAATTATTATTTTTAAAAGGTTATGGCATTCAGTAAAGTGTCAATGATTCATGAAAAAAACGTATAATTAAACACTTTGGCCCTCATTCTGAGCTTGTCACATCAAGATGCTATTTATGGCACCTTTTACATAACGATACCTGAGAGTATGTTATTTATTGGGTGCATTAAATAGCACCTAATCTGAGGTTTTGTAGAATAACGCACCAAAAAACCCATTGTATGGTAAATACCATACACTTTTGCCCAGTGACTACTGGGTGCATTAAATAACACTAACTCAGAATTTTGACCCCTGTGCAAAAAGGGCCTTATTTTGGATATATTTAGTAATGGTTCCACAATCTATTATTATATTATTTTTCCATAGTGCAAACTACTTTCTACTTTAAAGGCCAAAATGCATTTGTACTAGTGATACAAATTTGGTATGGTAATCTTTGTGTTGCAACGGTATCAATAACTCTTGCTGAGATATAGATGGACTATATTCAAGTTGGCTAAACAAAATTGTATACATAGTCAGTGTACATATTTTTATAGGGTACACAATAAATCATTAAGGCACACTGTTGGGAAGGGAGTGTCACATGCTCAGGATACAGGCATTAAACCCTTTTCCTGAGTAATCTGAATGCATGTGAAACTGGCATTCCAGCTTTTTTTGCCACAGCCAGCATACTAATCAAATGTATTCACTAATGTCTAGGCCTGTCCATGGTAAGTCCAGATTCAAAACCTGTTCTGTTTTCCGGAGAAGCACATCAAGCATACACTCTTTGTGGCCACGGGAATACTGTCTGTGTTCTGTGTTGTTGGCATGAACTGTAGAGGAAGCATAGCAATGTTTGTAATTTGTAGCAGGACTCTGTGTTGTTGTTGAGTCTGAGGTTACTGGGACCAGTGAGATCCATTTTGATAGGCCCTGATTTCCCCTATCACAAGATGGAGGGATACAGCTTCTCCAGAAAGTGTAAGTGCATTATCTGCATTCTTGAAGCTTGAGGGAGAATGCTCAGCCATTGAAATGAATGAGGATGGACTCAGGGCTACTCTCAGAAATTCTGTGATTACCTTTTAGCAGGAGATTGTTGACTTGTCTTTCATGAACACTGCCATTTTGTGGATTCCAGGAGAGAGTGGCAATGCAACAGATTCTGTTGTTTAGGGTAAGGAAGTTTCTAGGCAGGGCCTGCTCTTTTGTCTTGCCCTGATTACTACTTTAGGGGGTCTGATGACAACTAGGTGAAAAGTCTTCACACTTTATTTTGGTCATGCCTTAGTTACTTCTACTTGGATCTAACATCATTACTACCTACTTTGAGAGCCATCACCTTGCACAAAGACTTTGTCAGCATGGTGCTACAGCCAGGAAATGGCATTTGAATACAATCCACCTCAAACTGATTCCATGACTTTAGACATTAGAAAATCATTCCCTGTCAGGGAAACATTCAAACCCTCACACTTTGTTCTAGTTCTAAGTCCTTCTTGACCAAGGAAGGGACTGCTTTACAGAGTAATCCAACGGTTGTTGTGATTCAAGGTTGGTGTCAGCATGATAGCCTGTTGTCCTGAAGTGATAGGATATCATCTGAAGTCAGTACAAATTGTTGCTGTTCTGGGGGTCTACCTGGCACCGCAAAGCCTGACTGCTTGCTCATGGTGGGAAGAACAGTACCTGGCCTTGCTAGAGAACAAACTGCCTAGTAAGTGAAGCCCAGTTCTGTTCCTGGTGCATCAACCATGCTAAGGAAGGTTTTTTGTATACAGGGGTTTTGTAGGTACAACCTCAACATATGGCCTCCCTATGCACTTATGTAGGGAAATTACACAATTAACAGAATGCTGAAGTAACCTAATTCCAATTGCCACAGTCACTGCTGTGTTACTACAAAGGGACCATCACCATCATTGCAATTGCAGAGCCGTGTTCTGCACAGACAAGTGAAATACGAGGCAATGTTTAAGAGATTGATGGAATGAATTGTTAGTACTTTACTAAAAATGGTGGGTGCTTTACTGATTCGTACATTATGGGCAAAAGTGCAATTTTGACGTAGGCCTAGAAAATAGAATAACAATCCAATATAATTGTAAACATTTATCCCAAATACAGATTTAATGATACTTTTGTCATAGCTGCAATTATTTTGACTTTTGGAGAATGATCATATTCCTTTGACTCAGATCCAAGTTATATTTCAGGCCTTTGTTCACGCTGCTGGGCCAAGTTAATTACTCTACTGGCTAGTCAGAAAATTACAATTTGTGCATTTGCTAGGGATTTCCCCCTCGAACCTCGGAGGATTGAACCTGAAGAGTGGTAACCCTCAACAGAGGGCAGTCCAGTGACTTGTGCCCCACATATGAGCCCTACAAGTGGCCAAAGGAAGCTGAGGAACTTTAAGAGTACAGAAAGGGAGGATGTTCCACCTTGAGTGCTGTGGGGTAAGGCTGGAAGTGACAACGTGCAATGAACACCAGATGCCAGACAGAGGACTGGTCCTGAGCACAGAGCTAAAATGCAGGAGGCAGACCTTGAGCCCCACTCACCAGAGGGTGAGCAGTGCATAAAGTCCAGCACCTACCAATAATTACATTTTAGAGGCCAGTGGCCTGTAAAGAATACTCCTGAAACATGCTGCCAGGAGTGAAATACATTGCTTTCCAGCATTGCAAGTGAAGTGCAGGTCTCCACTGGGACTGAGTTTAACTGGGACATGAGTAGCATCTCCAAACTGAAATTCCAACAGTGACTTGGGTTAAGAGAGATGATTGCTGTTGAGTGTGGATATGTTTGGGCCCTCCATCATCTTTATAGTAACTGATGCGGACTGACACCAAAACCAATACAATATAATACAATAACATTTATAAAGCCCAATACTGCTTTTGAAGAACCATTCCAGTGCTCATAGCATGTGACCAGTAACTAAAACTAACCAGAAAGTTAAACCCAAGATCAGATACCACCTAGACAGGAATTAAAAAGAAAAGTCTTCAAGTGTTTTGTAAAAAATACTTTCAGAAGCGACAAGACAAAGATTAGGAGGAAGAGAGTTCCATAGCTTAGAACTGAGATAAACAAAAGATCTCCCACCTCTCCTAGCTTTGCGAATTGGGGAATTTGAAGTAGCTTTAGATTACTAGATCATAAGGGTCTCACCTGATGATAAGCTTTGAATCCCCTTCTTAAATAGAATTGTCCTTTTTGTTCAACTGTTGTACAGGCAAAGGTTATAGCCTTAACTGTTACTTGTCAGGTTTCCGTGTAGGAAAACACAAAAAGCAAACTGAGTCAGGAAGAGTACAATAAGGATGAGATGGAGAATGGGGCAGTGGAGACAATAATTTAAGAGGTAAACAACTTCAGGGGTTGAGTCTGACATACGCTGATTTAGTCATCTGAGAACTGCAACTTAACTTCCTGGTCAGAGAGGGCAGAGTACTAAAAGTAGTCAGTGGACATTGAAGAGTGCTTCTAGGGATATTGGTTGGTTCAACTCTTTAGATTGACACTTTACTTCTTACTAATATCTCCGTTCCCTCAACTTTGTTAGGTTCCCCTTATTGCTTCCTTTAGGAACCCTCCTTCCAGCTCCCTGTCTTTACCCTGTTTGTTCTTGAACTGATTACTTGTTTTCTATTCCACTGTAATTTTTCATTTACTCCTGAATTCTTCTGCAATTAGGTTTGACTATTTGAAACCTGCTTTTTTTCCTTGCTGCAGAAGTCTTTTTTTTGGGTTAGGCGAATACAACTCTACCCTCTGGTAGAGGGTTGTGCATTTCATCTTCAGTTCTCAGGCAAATATCCTGGTTTGCCTCTAGGGTCATTACAATAACATTGCCTTTCACCCTGGGTAAGCCACCTCCAGCTTCTGACAATATTCATACCTATTATAGAGTTCTGTGCAGTTACACAAATACTCATTGTCTTTTATTTTTTCTTCTTAGATGGGAGTCATCGTACTCCTTTGCAATTCTGTGAAATCCTGTAACTCAGAGTCAAGTCCAGGTCTTCTTACAACCATCCTGTTGGAAATGAATGTCCTGCTGTATCTCTTCCTCGCATCCTTTACTGCCTCTTCTCCTAAAATTCAAATGGATGTTTGCTACTGTCCTAGATTTTGGTACAGGCAGTGGGACCACCTCAAAGGGGAGAAGGCATGATAAGCCCCAGTATCCCTTTAGTCACACTACAAGGGTCATGACAGTTTGGTAGACTACTACGGATACCAAGACAAATTCTTTACAGGTTGTGGCACAGGAAATCATGATTCAAGGGGGACTAGAAGCAGCTTGCCTGTAGCAAACGCTTTCAGTATTTTGGTGAAAACCGCAACAGCGCCTTTGAGATCAGTACTCCATCTCAAACATGGCCTACTCTCACCACTGGAAATTCCATACCGGTATTTCTTTATACCCTTTTTCTCCCATGTGGAATGCAGTGCCTGAGAAATTCACAGGAGACCCTCAGCTATACTATATAGACCACAGTAATTTGTATTTTGTAGCTAAACAGCAAATCAACATGGATGCATCCAAAATATAACGTATGCTATTGTTCTTGATTAAAGATGTACTACCTTGGGTCACACCCCTAATTCTGAATTAAGGCCCTTGGCTTCCCAATGGTCAAATATTTATACAACAATTTACAATGCTTTTTGGTAGAACACATACCATATTAGCTGCACATACTGAACTGTTAACTCTGTGACAGAAATGTAATTGCTTATATTAATCAGTTCCAGCAGTGAATGGCTGTAGCCAGCTGGACGTATAAATCTGCTGCAGCAGCATTTTATCAAGGACTACAAGAGTAACTAAAGGAGGCTTTTTCTATGATAGTAAACTGACCTACTACAAGTGACACTAATAATTTAACAGTATGAATTGGTGCACAGAAAAAGCAAGGCCATCAAGAACAAACATTGTATCCCTGAGGAGTCTTCATAAAAAAATGGATGGATAAATAACGAAAGTTCAGCAAAGTCCCTTGACGAATGAATGCAAATTAGTAATATCCAAAAGACTTTCACCTCGAAAGATAAAGATTGAGACTGTAAAATTAAACTTGTATGTACAGTAGAATTTCATACACTTTGTCAGAGACTGTGCACAGTTGGCAGAAGGAACCTACAGGGCCTCAATGTAAGAGAAGAACCCTGGATGAGTTCTCTCCAGGACAATTGGTTCATCCTACATCCTACATGCAGAAGATATTATAAGAATCCATTTCCAAATGCTGATTCAAATCTTAACACCTGATCTCCTTGATGTCTTTACCTTCCCAGAGATTCCAAGAACCAATTGGCTTTAAAAACATACTCCCCAGATCAAGTGGAAGGAACAATACATTGCTTTCTCTTTTCAATGCAACAATATGAAGTATGTTCCATGACAAAGTCTGAGGCAGGAAATATCCTTAGCTTGTGAAATGTTAAAAATTGAACCTTTTTCACTTCCTATCCCAGAACCATATAAAGATTGCGAAGATGTGTTCAGTAAGTACGCGGTAGACCACATACCACCACACCAGCAATGTGACATCCAAATGATCATGTGTTGGAAGCTAAATTTTCCCAAAGCACATTAATCTGCTTACTCTGAAAGAAGATGAAGATCGTCAGGATTAATTGAGGAAAATATACAGAATGGATTTTTTCAACATGCAACCTTGTCTGCTCGTGCTCCAGAAACAGGAGGGGAGCCTCGACCATACACTGATGACAGAGAACTTAATGCAATGACAGTCCTCAATATATTTCTGCTACCTCTCAAATCAATCCCTTTATACCAGATATGATCTGCAAAGATATTTTCCAAATAAGACTTAAGAGGTGCCTACAATGTAGTGAGTATCAGACAAGGAAATGAGTGGAAGATGGTCTTCAATGCTTAATAGCATTTCAAACACTTGATAATGTCATTTGGTGTATGTAATACATGTTATTGATGACATGGTCAAAGAGGTATTACATTTATATGAAGTCATTCATCTTGATGACATCTTATCCTTTCAGGAATCTGTTGAAGTACAAAGAGAACATGTCAGAAAAGTTTGAAAGATGTTCCAATAACCCTTCTTGTTTGCTAAGATGGAAAACTATTCATTTGAAGTCAATAAAACGGTTTTCTGGGATTGAAGACTTATTTTTTTTAAGAAAATACCAGATTAGCTATCTTTGAAATATGTGAAAGAAATTCAAAGGATTCTGGGATTCACTCATATCTTTAGACATTTTGTGAAAATTCTTTAGACAATGTGAGACACATCTATCACCTTCCACAAATCTGCACCCGATTTTATTGGGCCAAAGAAGACAAGAAGACATTTAAAAGATTTAACAAGACCTTCACTAGTAGACCTATTGTAAAGCATCCAGTTAGTGAATTATCCTTTATCCTGAAAATACCTCTTATTATGCCATTGAAGCAACTCTGCCCAAAGCGGCTCCATAGTATGAACTGCAGATCCTGCAGCCTATTTTTCTAGAGCAAACAGTATTGCAGAATTGAATTATACAATTCACAATAGAGGAAGTTTGGCCGTAGAAGCGTTTGCTTATTGCTAACATTATCTGGAGGGGGATGAACATAAAATTGCGATCTAGGAAAATCGTAAAAACCTATGGCACCTAAAGTTGATTAAAATGCATGAACCCAAGACATGCTGGGAGGTCTCTCTTCTATTTGCAGGTTTAACTGTGAGACATGGAAAAATTAGCTGTTTTTTTCCAGACAAGAAGATGAGAAAAGACTAATGATCAATCAACTATTGATTTTGACCACCATTTGAAGAATGAGAGCTGATGCAAAGATGTTGTTACAGTAATTAAAATAAATACCTATTTCAGACATTTAACAAATACTGGATAAGAATTAACTGTGCAAAGTACGGAACATGAGAGGATACAACATGAGCTTTTATAGCATAAGAGAAAGAGCTACATCTCGGATTTGAAATTATAAGAAATAATCTTTAGATGGGGAAATGTATCACCAGTACTATGATATCCAAGAATTCATAAAACACAAAGGATGATAATCCACAATTTTTATATCCACAATTGAGAGAAATTTAGAATGTTGTCAAACAATGCAGCACCTGTGCACATAATTAGCTCTCTTAGTGGAAACTCTTAGGATTATTGCAATCATTTCCATCCCCTCAATAAATATGGCTGCAGATTATGGTGGACTTTATTACAAATGTATCCTTGTCAGAAGGAAAGACTGTGCTGTTTGTAACAATCTACTATTTCATGAAAACAGGGCAAAATATTCCATTGGAAAAGCTTCCCATGACTCCTACCTTCTCATCACTGTTTCTGAAGGAAGTTGTCAGATTGCATGGTCATAGCCTTATTTTGAAGGCCCCTTCTAAAACATGTGAGGTAGTGCATTTGTATGTCCACAAGTTATCATCCCCGGAAAGATGGAGGGGCTGAATCATACCCTTGAACAATACCCAAGGTAGTTTTTGATGAACCATTCAGGAAGATCAGTACAGTAGATTCCAATTGCAGAATTCCCAGACAATAACACTTTACACACACTTATGGGTTATTTTCTGGCTTTTGTTCTACATGATTTGTTCTGTAGATTTAGGCATCAGTCTTTTCCTCCTCCCTGGTTTCATCAGTTTAGACTCTATTCCAAGACATTTGTAAGGTACAAAATTCAGCATTAGCTCATCTGAGAAGTGCTGGTACTGTTCCAAATTTTTGATGCTAGGATGTGTAGTGCACAGCTAATATCTCAGGCAGGAAAAAAGGTTTATTTGTTTACTGATAAGGTGTCCGTGCCGGGGTCTCATCCCATGTTCGCACCAAAAGTTGTGGGGCCCTTTTCTATGACCAAAACAATATAAACGTCTGCACTAGTACTGAGACTCCTGGGTCACTGTACGATATATCCAGCAGTTCATATCTCAGGAGTGAAAAAGGTTACCTCTTCTATTTTGGTGCCTACTTTTCCTGCTTTAGGATATGGAACACCTTAGTATTAAGTTGAGAAAATATGTAACTCAAGATATCATCAAGGGCAACTGCAGAATCTAGTTACATAGAATGGGTATGTTGCATCAGATAATACCTTGGAGCCAGCACCTTTTATCCATGCCTCAAAACTGGTAAAACATTTTCACATAAAGTTTCTCCACAAGTCCAGGTTTAAGAGGAGTGGGAATCTTTGGTAGTGGGGTACTGTAGGTTTCACCATAAGCTACCACATACAAGAGCCAGGAAGTATACCATATGGAGGAGATGCAGAAGGGGATACTGGAGATTACAATCATGGACAACAACAACTTGCAATGTTGGGACATATACATGCAGCCCTGCCACCTGGGGACAGCGAGTTGCCTTCCATTTCAGAAAGAGCAGCATTACTAAGTTAGTAGAAATTAGTTAGTGGATGCTTAAGATTCTGTCTGGCATTATGAGTTGCTTTGACTGATTTGCTTGACGGTTTCATCTGCACCCATATCTCCCTTCCCTCACACTTGTTGTTTTTCCCTTTATTGGGGCCCTCAGTTTTCATCTTTCCTTCTCCTTGTATTAACACTTGTATTTGTCTTGGACTGCTTACAGGTTTTCAACTCCTCTATAGTTTTTTACTGACTCCTGACTTTCCCTGAGAAGAAGCTTCACTATATGAACCTGACTTTGTACCCTAGTATCCAACTCTTATTTTTCGATTTGGTGACCAAGACTTCACCTTCTGTAAAACAGGTGTGCATTTCATCTATGCTTTTTAGGCAACTTCCCTGGTTTGCAGTTGGGTGAGTTACAGCAACACTGACATTCACACTAGTTAAACCACTCATGCTTCATACATACCTATTATAGAGTTCCATACAGTTATGCAAATACTTTTTCTTCTTGAGTGAGGCAGAGTCCACCTCTAGACCACTGTTCCATATAATACCTCAGAGAGACTAGTCCAAGTCCACAATTACATAGAAGTTGAACAATTAAAGGCAGCAAGTACATTTGCTGTCCTGAGCTTTGTTGTGTGAATGGGTGAGAGCATAACAGCACAATAGCTACTAAGATATGGCACTATTCAGCACCGTCCCTGCACTGGCACACATTTGGCCACCATGCACCAAAGCAGCCACCCTTGTGCTATAGTGCAAAAGTGTCTGCTTTGTGGAAAATCATAGGTTTGTGTTGCAAGAGGTTCCCTCAAATACAACAACTATGTGCTAAAGTGCTTCCCACTTTTCTTGAGTGCTGTACAAACCAATACACATGGCAAGTGGGAAAAATGAGGAGCAATTAAAACGTTTCTATTCATAGCACTTGCCTCGAATAGACACCTGATTGTGACTCAAGTCCCAGCCTAATTCTTTAAGGATATTGATTTTTGGCAAAGCCATGGATGACTGCATGGGGACACCCATGCACCACGCATGGAACATCTCTTTGATGCAAAGTAATACAGGGAAGTCAATTGCAGAACTTTGTGTTAGCTTGGATTACATTACAACACAAACTGCTATTTGCGTTGGATTGGAAATTCTACCACAACACTTTGGATCAGGTTTGCAATAAACAGTAACCCAAACCTGATGCAACGTGTTTGTATATCTAGATGAAAGAAAAGCCTTTGATGGGGGTTCACTATCTCTCTCATGCTCTCTCTCTGTCCCTCTTTCCCTAAGTTCAAATAGGCGCTTTCTACTTTCCTAGATTCTAATGCAGGGTTTGGGACCACCTCTGAAGGAGAAGATGGAATTAGCCTCTATCTCTGAAGCCACATGCTAAGGGTTGTAACATTGGTGTGTCCCAAGGCTGTTTACCACCATGTGTGAAAGTAGAAGAAAGACTCATCCATGCAGTTTATTGAAAATTAAATTATTTTTTACACTGACAAAGTAAACAGTGAATCATTACATGTAATAATGCAAGTCATTGTAAAATGGCACCATCCTCAGTGGTGATAATGATTGTATTGGTTTACCAAAATATATGTCTGTTTGGGTATTGTAGTGACATCTTGACAAAGCCAGTAAGTCTTATTTTCAATAGCTAGCCCCAATATGGTGTTTTAGTACATGTGGGAGTAAGATGGTTTTAGTGTTCAGGGCTTGCTAGAGGTGTGATATGTTAATGTGTACATTTTTTCTTAGTATTGAGTAGTTTGTCTAATAAAATACTTATACAGTTTTTATAGGTAAAAGCAATGACTAGACAATGACTTATTACGTCTTAATTCTTGTGTCCTGGTGGAGTCAGGCATGAGCCCACACCACCTCCCCTGAATTGACAATGGACACACTACCTTGAGAGAGTCAAGTGCTACAATGAGGTACTTGTTTCCCGGTATGGAAGGTTGTGGACACATTACTTGAGAAGAACCCATATTCTTCCAAACTACTAACCCACTTCCTTACAGAAATGACAAATTATATCTCTTGTTCAGCAATCTCCTGCAAAACCAAATAATATCCTTGCGCATGAGCCAATTCTCGCTTCAAGTTTCACTCCAACACTAAGTCCCCATAGATCAGTAGGAAGTAAATCTGTGGTGCTAGACAGCTATGGTAGGGCAGAAATTGATACTATCAGTGTAGGACCCTGGTGTGTTGCAGGAGTTACACAAATTAGTTCTAGTTCATTGTGTTGGAGAACCCTTTAAAAATGTTTCATTTCTTTATGTAGGATTAAGTGTTACTGTGCTATTGAACATTCTTTTTTAAGAAAAATACAGGATTGGGCAGTACATTATTGTGACTATTGGTTGACGGTTAAGTTTTGAGTTCTTGTCCACCAAAGTACCTCCGAGAGAAGGCTTCGACTCCTCACTATTACTATCTTAATAGTCAAATGTGGACAACATGTACATGGTCCAGTTTGCATATCCATAGTAGGATGGATCCCAGAACATCAGAAGAAAAATACCTGAGCTACTAAAGATGTGGCTTATCAGCTGCTGTCTGCCCTGCGTCACCCCTGAACAGCGTTTGACACACCTCATAGGTTAGGTGCATTTGCAATTTGTTCAGTCATGAAGAAAATCATCAAGACAAGTTGTGTTTGTAGGCCATCTGTTAAATGTACAGCATCCACAGAGAAAGCCATCCCAATCATAGAACACCTGCATTTCTAGCTGCAAATCTCTGAAAACTTCACTCTGAATGGAACCCTTGCCTACACACTACCCAGACCACAAGCTACCTTTACTAACCTCATCATCAACTCTGATGCTCTGCTCATTGCCTACTCCAAAGCTTACATTTTCCTTATTGATCTCAACTTTCACCTGGAAGACCCCTGATATACAACTTGAGTAACATCAGACTTACCCAGCTTGTCTCAGAACCAATATACATCATAGGACACACACTGGACCCCCATCTTCACCAGGAGCATTAGTATCAAATATATAACTGAACCACACCGCTCACATGGACCAACCACTCCATCATCCATTTTCAACATACCTCAAGTCATCACCCTTACCAAGGTCAGCATTCCATGCCACAGCTGGGGCAAAATCACAGATGCAGACTGGTTCTGCAGATCAGCACATCTCAACCTAGCCCCACAGACAACCTCAACTAGGACATCAACAACTTCAAAAATTGAATCAAGAACTGCGGGTGTTCCCTCACACCCAACAAGCCTAGTAGATAAAACAAGCAGGCCAGCTGGTACACAGAAGACCTCTAAGACATCAAATGACACTGTAAACGTGTAAACAGCTAGAAAGGAAATGAAGAGCCAGCCATGACACCACCGACAAAACCACCTACAAGGCTGCACTCAGACGCTATCACCACCAAATAAAATCCACCGAGAAAAAACACTAGTGGACTGCATCAAAGGAAGCTCCAACAGCTCCAAGGAGATCTTCTTGATCATTAAGGATTTCACCTCAGCCACCGTCAGCAACACAGCAAAATCACAAATATCCACAGCAACTTCACACATTGATCCAACCCCAGAGAACTTATTGCTAACATACCAACCACCAACCAAGATGGCCACCTGACCGTATAGACAGCCCTCACCAGAAACAACATAGCAGCAATCATGCGGACCATACATTCAGCGGTCCCAATAGACCTATGTCCCCACTACATCTACAACCTGGGCACATCACAAATCGGTACCACTTTGACTCATATCATCAACACCTCCATCACATCTACCACTTTCACGTATGAATGGAAACGTGTAGAAATCAATGCCCTTCTCAAGAAGCCCACAGCCGCTCGAATGATCTTCTGACCCATCTCCCTGCCCCCATCCAGCTAAAGTGATTGAGAAGGCAATCAGCAAGCTATTCACAACCTATATCGACCTTCACCATTTTCTAGTCCACACTCAATCAGGACTCAGAAAGAACCACAGCACTAAAACAGTACTCATCACAGCCACTGATGACATTTACATCATCCGAGACCAAAGAGAAAGAGTGGCCCTCATCCTGCTTGACCTCCCTGCAACCTTTGACACTGTCTCCCATAACACATTCATCAGAAGACTCCATGAGACTGGCATACAAAGATCCCCTCTAAAATGTATCCGTTCCTTACTCATGGGAAGAACCCAAAGGGTCAGGTTGCCACCCTTCACATCAGAGACCAAGAAATTGATATGCAGAGGTCCACAGTGATCGCTGATCAGCACCCCCCTTTTCAAAATATACATGACTCCAAACGCCAACATCATCTGATTACAAGACATCACCATCATCTCCTACACCAACGACACCCTACTCTTCTTCTCCCGACAGACAAGACAACCACCACTAGAACTAACTTCACTAACTTCATGATCATGGCAGCAGACTGGATGCAGACCAACTGCCTGCAGCTAAACTCTGACAAGAGGGATGAGCTGGTCATCAGCAAAAAGACCTCCCCATGGGACTCCACTTGGTGACAGTCAAATCTTGGACTAACACTCACACCCACACCCACAGTTCATGCATGAAACCTAGGGATTATCCTAGATGACAAGCTCAACATGACGGCTCAAGTCAATGCAGTGTGCACTACCTGCTTCTACATCCTGTGCATGGTGCAAAAGATCTTCAAATGGTTACCCTCAGAACACCAGGTGGACCATCACGCAAGCACTCTTCACCAGCAGGCTGGACTATGGCAACACTCTCTGTGCGGGTATCTCCAAAACAACTCCTTCATAGGCCCCAGACCATCCAGAATCCCACTGCAATGTTGCACTCACATTACACCGCACCTCAGGAAGCTTCACTGACTCCGCGTTCAGAATCGCAGGCAATTCAAACTTATCACACACACATACAAAGCTCTTGACCAATCAGGACCAGAATACCGGAATTTAGACCTTGGGGTATGGAAAGTGACACTCTCATCTTGTGCTTTAGCTTGCAACATGATGCTTCATCACTGCTTAGCACTGGCCTCCATGGTTGCAAATACAGCCTATCTTGACTTCCTTGCATGGTGATGCCAGGAAAGCCTTGCCCAGGACTGCAAAGAAACAACACAATAGAAATAACGTAATATGCTTTGGTTAAAGTGTGGCTTTTCAGGGTCAGCTCCTATGCTATTACTATTTGGAAGCTATCAACAGTGCTTAATTTTTCACAAAAAATAAATACTAACCAAATAGGAGCTAAATTGTTTTTAGGAGAAGATGCTGAAGACTACAAGGATTGGCAGACTGGTGTATTTTTGGTATTTTGATGTTTTGCTGAACCTAAGAAATATTTGCCTTCTTAACAGCCTGGTTTTTTCTTCGTTATTGTCTACCAATCTTGTGATGTAGTGGGTGAATTACAGGCTTGCAGGAGAGCCTTGAGCTTGAGGAGAAAGACCTCAGTTGCTCCAAGGCAAGGCAGCTAAACAGTGGTGCGATGCAATGTGGTCATGTGGTGGCATGCACTGAGAGGGTGCCATAGGTCAAACACTACACTCAGAGTTACAGAAGTGGCTATTGGTGCTTATGCTGCAGGCATTCCAGAAATTCACTCTGCACTTGTTCGCTCTGTGCCTGTCAGCCCCAAAGCCTGAAACCTCAACAGTGAGCTTCTGAAACTCATGCATGCTTGCTTTGCCACTCCCTCATTGACACGCTGGGGTGGCAGAGGTTTTGGTGAGTGGGGCTGGGGAATTGGGGCAGACAGACAGGGGTTGAAAGGGTAGTGGAGACAGGCCAGGGCTGGGCTGAGGCACAAGTGCAAGTGTGTGCTCATTACTTTCCCTTCATTCTGGCACATCAGGCTGGCGGTACCGTGTGGCTTACAGGCCACCCCTCTCATGTTCTCTTTCTCACATTTTCCATTTATATTTTTATTCTCCTCTCTTTGTTCTTTTTAGCAAGTAGCTGATAATTAGGGTGCAAGTAAGCACCTGCCTTTTGCTCTCCTAAAGCCTTTGTTCAGCAACACCGATGTTTAACATATCCCCTCTTTCAGCATTTTCAGGTCCTTTTATCAATTTAATAGCAATAGCATCATACGGAGGACCATATGGACCCCACTGAGTGCCTCATGATACTCATAACTCATTGCTGCTGCAAGCGAAGGCCCAGTGCAGGCCATGTAAATCATGATAGAGGCAAACTTGAAACCATGTCTTTCCTAGCAAGGCTGGTATAAAAGGCGTGGATGTGTCAACGATTCGTGGTCTCTTCCACCAGCAGAATCCCCCTAGTGAAGCTACCCAACTAATGTCAACTTCAACTTCGCTGCTACTGATGTCACTGGCCTCAGCCAAGACCACTAAAGGCATTCGGGGGTATTTCACTATTAAGCCTAAAATTCACCCACCATTGGGGAACCACAGGGTGACTCAGTTCAAACCCCTGAAGAAAAGCTCTCAGACTGAAAGTTATAAAATCTTTCCAGACTATTGGTCCAGGATCCTTGCCACTTGGCACTCCATCTTAAGTATTAACTTGTTATGACCAGTTAAGAGAACTGTTGATTTGCATGGTTGAAGGGAGCCAGCAGCCTCCTACACCTCCTAGCCATAAAGTAAAAATTGTCAACTATGACTCAATATTATATTATGCAGATTGGCTAGACCTCTTCCCAGGGCTGACCATTTGCTCCAGCCCCGATTTAATCACAGAGGGGCTTTCCACCTAAGTCAGTAGCCTGACACCTCATATGTTTTTCTCTATTTTGGGGGATGAATATATTGGATCCTCGACAAGCCCAACCCAGGATCAGAAATCAGACCAGTTTCTACCTGACAGTAATTACTGCCCAGTTCATTAAGGACATGGACAAGCTACAACCTGCTCTGAGATTGCTTTTCATCCCTGACATTACTGCTACAAGTTAGTTTGAGACCAGATGCCCAAGGTGCTATATTCTAAGGAGCATGCTCTCTACAGAACCCATGCCATCACAATATCTGCACAACAAGAAAGACAAACAATCTGGCTTCCTTATATAACCAGAGGCCACTGCAATATAAGCCAACTCTTGCATCCATGTATTGGAAATCAGAGGGGCCCAAGAACTAGGATTCCTCAGGGTGGCATGTTCTGGACAGTATGGACAACACTGACCACTATTGAGTAGGGTGACTGACTGCATGGTGATACATTATACATTCAAATTGCAGTTTTGTTAAACAGCCTGTTCCATTATGGCTTACGATGGCAACATGGATTGGCATAACCAGCTAATAATCAGAGCAATGCTATCCAATATCATGGTCACCATGATTGAGGATCTGAAAGAGAAGGCAGAAAGGGCAATGGTGGTGTGGTATTCTAGCCAAGGAAGCAACCATTGTAGGGTCAACCAAAATAGAACACAGGCCCAGTCTGAGTTGCAAGAAGCTGTCATGCAATCCAATGTGCAAGCATATGGACTGGAGCAGAATTATACTGTTTTGGTCATTACAGAGTGCTCAACTCATGAAGATAACAGTTGGCCCCATCAATCTAGAAATCCAGCTACAGATGTTGCAAACACTGGGAGTGAACTGTCCCCTTTGTCAGCTGACAAAACACTTTTTTTGTCCAGGAAAAGCAAAAAGATACTTTAAAAGTTAAATGGAAGCAAGGGTAAAGATTACTTTCAAACCAGCAAAAACAAAGGGGCTTATTTACAAGCCTCTAGTGCCACCGTAGCATCACTTTCAGTGGTGCTCCGGTGGTGCTGTGCCATTTTCCATATTTACAAGGTGGCGCTAATCCACTTTTCATGGCTTAAAGCCCCCTTGTAAATATGGGCCCCTTTGATGCAGTTTTCTGCAGCAGAGGGGTGTGCAACGGATGTTGCTGTGGGTGTTCTTCTGCAACACCCAATGCTTTTGAAGCTGCCCCAGACTTACGAGAAGTTGTAAACCTGAGGCAACACCAAAAACTAATGCCACCACAGGTTTGGTGTTAGAATGGTGCAGTGAGGAGAAATACTTTCATTTCACCTTGTCTTGTGCTCTTTTTATGTGTGCTGCAGAATGCAGCACACATGGAGCAAATTGCCATTAAAGATTGTTTTTGTGCAGGAGGGTGTCCCTTCCTGCACAAAAACAATCTCCCTCACAACACAGCCATCCTGGCACCATGGCCCAAGGGTGGCTGCATTGGTGCTAGGCAGCTAATTTAGCACAGGAGCAGGGGGAAACACAGGGATGTGTCATATTGTTGTAAATACAGCACATCCCTAAATTTTGAAATTGTCGAAGCTCGGTGCTGCTAAATTTGGTGCAGCTATACACTCCAACATTTCCTCATAAATGATGCCCTAAGTGTATGTGGAATTGAACATTTTTGCATAGTCCTAGTGGCCAGGAAAATAGACCAACCAAGGTAGGGGGTGTCAATAGAATTCCAGAGCAGGAGTTTGGCCATGAAGATCCCATTAATGGTTTTATCAAAAGCTCATGGCGGGAAATAAGAGTTCACCTTCCCTTAACCCAGTTGCCCTCTGCCTTTCAGCTGTCCTTGGAGCCTACTTCCAGAATTCTTGTAGCACGTAGGTACCTGGAACTCAAACAGTACTGTCTAAAGTATCCCCCAGCAGTGAACCGCACATTAAACTGTGCAGAGTCATCAAAGCGTGCCCAAAGTATAAACAGTTGCAATGGACCTGGACTAAACACATTGAGCTCAGTGTGACATCAGCAGAAACAGAGTCCAGGACCACTAGACTGAAAGCCAGTGGTCCGAGATGGTATTGCTAGAGAACATGCAATCCCAGATAATATAACCAGTCAGGACTATGCTAGCAAATGCCATCACAGCATCAAAACTAGAAACAAGATCCTACTATATCAAGAGTATGCTCATAGTATGCTTGCTTTACAGAGGGACCATTATTAGACTTTGCTTAACTCTCCTCAGCCAAGAACTGTGCAATTCAAAATATATCAAATCCATTACATTTATTCCACTGATAGCAGGAGCAATCAATGAGCGATCAGTAAACACCTTTTCCAGCTGAAAAATAGTGCATTTGCTGAAAGAATATCAGCCATGATTAGGGCAATGGGGCATAAAAATAGTAAAGCCAATTGAAAACTAATACCCAGCAATCTATGTGCAAACGGTCCCTACATCAAACAGGAGTCCAGGGAAAGGGGCCGGAGTCAGGAGTAAAATAGTGAAGGATTATGTCTCTATTTTAGTTACTGAAAAAAGTGCCTCTAGTAAACTCCTTGTCACCACAAGTGAATTAACAATCAGGGCTGATATGATTGTGAAGAGTGAAACATGCATAGCCTATAAGCCAAAAATGACAGCCTAGGCTTTGGGTACCAGGGGCTTTAACCCAGCCTCCCCAGGTAACGTTACTAAAATACCTGAACCCTATTGTAATATACTTGTGGAACATAAGATGCTTGCACATTGTTGAGAGAAAAAAGAGGCAATACTAAATAACTAAAAAATAAACAGCACATTCTGCGAGAAACTTGGCACTAGACTTGGCTTGACTACATGGTATAAGAATAATTTTGATCAAAGGCAGAGTACATGCCTCTGGCAGTTCCTTAAAATATGTGAACAACAAGGCCCGTATTTATACTCCGTTTGCGCCGAATTAGCGTCGTTTTTTTCGACGCAAATTCGGCGCAAAACTAACGCCATATTTATACTTTGGCGTTAGACGCGTCTAGCGCCAAAGTATGGGCAAATAGCGTCATTTTTTTGCGTGAACGCCTTCCTTGCGTTAATGAGATGCAAGGAAGGCGTTCCCGTCTAAAAAAATGACTGCGACGCAAATGCGTTGTATTTATACTCCCGGGCAAAAATCACACCCGGGAGGTGGCGGGTCAAAAAACCCCGCATTTGCGCCACTATTTAACGCCTGGGTCAGGGTAGGCGTTAAGGGGCCTGTGGGCTCAAAATTAGCCCACAGGTGCCCTCCCCTGCCCCCAGGGACCCCCCCTGCCACCCCTGCCCACCCCAGGAGGACACCCAAGGATGGAGGGACCCACCCCAGGGACATTCAGGTAAGTTCAGGTAAGTATAATTTTTTACATTTTTTTTTTTTTTTTGGGTGGCATAGGGGGGCCTTATTTGTGCCCCCCTACATGCCACTATGCCCAATGACCATGCCCAGGGGACATAAGTCCCCTGGGCATGGCCATTGGGCAAGGGGGCATGACTCCTGTCTTTACTAAGACAGGAGTCATTTGAATGGCGTCTGGGCGTCGAAAATAATGGCGCAAATCGGGTTGAGGCGATTTTCTTGCCTCAACCTGACTAGCCCCATTTTAAGACGCCCTAACGCCATTTTCCCCCTACGCCGGCGCTGCCTGGTCTACGTGGTTTTTTTCCACGCACACCAGGCAGCGCCGGTCTGCTAGCGCCGGCTAACGCCATTCCATAAATACGGCGCCCGCATGGCGCTTCAGAATGGCGTTAGACGGCGCGAAATTTTTTGACGCTAAACTGCGTTAGCCCAGTTTAGCGTCAAAAAGTATAAATATGGGCCCAAGTACTCTGTAGTGACTACCACAATGGCTGTGGGGAATGGTATCTATAGTATCATTAAAATAAATACTGCAAGCCAGTCTAACAATGATTGACCACCAAGTTTTGTTGACAGTACCATTTACCTGCATCCAGCAAAAAATAAAAGATCGGAGACGCTAGCCGAGCTGCTGTCAACACAGAAAGAGCTAAAAATGACCCACTCAAAAGCTATACGGCTAGTGATGGGTATTTCAATTGCAACCTAAAATACTTAATAAAAGATATGAGGATCAGTACCATCCTGCAGGACAATGGCAATCAAAATTTAAATATCCCCTCACCCAATATGCATTTCGAAAGACCAGATAAGCATGACTGAGAAATGAGTTCTGCACTGAATGATTTGGGGCTGCGTCTACCGAAAGGCAGATTTAAGGCACACTCCCCAGCAGCTTACACCCTTAAAAAAATATATATATACATTTATAAACCCCTAAAAAAAGATAAATGTCGTCCATTAAGATCATCCATCAATTTTCAAAATTCATACAACAAACAGCGCAAATAGTCAAGGACAGTTAGTCCCACATCAGTGCTAATGACCTTATTAAAATGTATCTATACTCTGAACTAGCTTAATCATTCATAGAGATCAACAATCAATGTGCAAAATATAATATTTCAAACAGCATAAATAATGCAAGCACCCAGACCCAAATCAATGCTGGTGACTTTGTATAGATAAAACTATGGTAATCAATGGTTCCAAGCCAAGAATCTAAAGTTCTCTACGTCGAATAGACTAGGCAGCAAAGATGATTTTCGAAATAGCTGTTCCTGCTTTACAAGTAGAAATTCACTTGTCAGACGTCCTTTTGCACCCGTTTGAAAAGCTCAGGTGGCAGCCCTCTCCCAAAATTTCTGCTTGATAATGGAATTGCTTCAAGATTATCCCAGAACTGGGGGGAAGCTGAGATCAACCCATGTTAATCTCAACCTCCACAACATCTAACCTTCTGCAGAAAATTTGCTCACCTCATTTTATCCCTTAGTTCCTCCCTGTAAGACTCCAATTCCTCTGTTCTCCAAAGACGAATGCAGTACATTAGGGACTTTAAGACTGCAAGGTCTGTATTTGGATGCAACCCAAGATCTAACCTTAAAGGCACCAGCAGGGTGCTCTTCCCCATCTCTGTGATGTACCTTAGGAAATTATTTTCCTTAACTGCAAGGATATTCAAATTACTTGAACCCCACAGCTTGGCACCAAACAGGGCTGCTCCCCTTAACCGGCCTAAGGCTCCCCCTCTATAACATAGTATATGAGAGTTTTTCCTGGTATGGGCATCCCACTCGCCTTTATCAGTTAGTCATACCCATAGATAGTCAGTGGCTGTCTCTAAGTTAACGGAATTCAGGGACACTCTAGCTTTCACCTTTTTCTTCCCAGGACAACAAACCATCGATTTTGTTTTTGCTGCATTTACCTCAAGCCCACAATCTTTGCAAAACAAACAGAAAATAATAACTAGATTCTGGAGCCCCCTCATAGTTTTTGCCAGGATAAGAGTATTGTCTACCTAGGCAAACCAGATATTTTTTGACCTGCCAACTAGACGAGTCATTCACACAATTGGTCAAATACTCAGTGCAGTTATTGAGATACAGAAGGAAGAGATAGGGGCCAAACCACAGGCTTGCTGCACCCCCTCTCAACTTTAACTGGATCTGTCAATTCACCATTATTGTCACACCTGATTTGTGCATATGTACCTTTGTGTAGGTGAAAAATAAATTTAAAAGCTCAGGTGGAACACCCATTCTCTTCAACGTGCACCACAGCTTTCCCTTTGGAACTAAATCGAAAGCTGCTCGAAGGTCAATGAAAACAACATATAAGTTTTCCGGGCTAATATCCACAGTCTTCCATCTGATTGACAATAATCTCAGGGCTTCATTAACTGCACTGACTGCAAGTCTAAATCCTGCCTGCAAGATTGATATGTCCCCACTCTCATCAATCCATTCCATCAGCTGATACAGGATCTGCCTGGCAAATATCTTTTGCAGATTGTCAATCAGACTGGATCACTGGGATTGCCCTTTTTAAAAAGAGGGACTATTTCTGGCCCCTTCCATGAGTGGGGAATAGGAGCAGCGGCAGCTACTGCATTGCAGACTGTGTTAATATAAGGTACCAAAATATCAGGCTTAGACTTTTAGAGGTCGCCCGATATTTTATCAAAGACGGGGGCCTCGCCCCATTTTAGTGAGTTTACAGCTGCTTATGTTTCAATTAAAGTAAACTCAAGTAAAGGAGCTATCTCCCCCTCAAAAACACTCACCACTTCGGGCCTGGGGTCATCTCCAACAGAAGAGAGTGAGCTAAAATATAAAACCCATTCATCTAATAGAATTGATGACTCTTATTTGATGCCAGCTTCCAAAACCATCTTTGATCATTACACCTTTCTGCTTCCAAAAAATCTTTCCAGCATTTCACCTCCCATTGCCTCCAAGCCTCATTCAGCTCCAACCTATACCTCACTGTAGATTGCTTTATCATACCTCCATTCCCACCTTTTAGTGCCCTAAGTAACCTTTTTTAGGCTTCCCTACATAATTTAGTGTACTACCCACTAATTTGCTTTGGGCCCATCTTGCCTACTGAATCTTTGACAAATAATAATTTAAGAGAATCATATAATTGCAAATCTCATCTACTAACTTCCCATGATCAGACACAAGTGGAAGCATATCTTCCATGTGGTTGGCCACCAATTGGTACAGGGTGGCAGCAATGGAGACCATAAGGTGTTGGCTAGGATCCCCAAGAACAGAGTTCTCCAAACACAGAAAACATTTTCTAACAGTGAGCAATAATGGATCAGGATCACTTTCTTTGTGCTCCCAGACCTCCATATCAACCACATGGCCCCAGATGTGTATATCTAAGAGCAGTTAATCTATATGACTCCCACACATCCCACGTCTAAATGTTGGGGCTAAATTGGCATCCGAACAAGAATGGACATTACGGCCCGTATTTATACTTTTTTTAGCGCCGCATTTGTGCCGCTTTTTGACGCAAAACGGCGCAAACCTACAAAGTACAATGGTATTTTGCAAGTTTGCGCCGTTTTTGCGTCAAAAACCGACGCAAATGCGGCGCAAAAAAAGTATAAATACGGGCCTACATGCCTGGAGCTTGTGTGATAGCATTATGTCAACAACCTGTAGCGCAGCCCTGGTCAACCTACACCTGCTAAGGACAGACAATTTCAGGATAACCCAAAGGTGCTCCTCTTCCCTGGGTCACTGAATAGGGCTCAAAAGTAGTAATGAAATCCCCAGCTATCAACACATAAAAGGCACTGTTGTATCTTGCATGCAGATTATCGAACATACAAAGGGTTTCTGATTCACTACTCTTTTCCACACTTCTATTATAAAGATTTGTCAACTGAAGGGGGAACTCTTTATTAGTAGATAGAACTAGGTCCTGTATATCAGCAGAGACCAGATCAATCTCTCTAGCTCCATACTTGAGGTTTCCACTGAGCCAAATTAATAAGCCTCCTGAGGGCCTGCCAGACAATACCCTACTAGCAAGAATCCAGAAACTCCTATATCCTGGTCTATACTTGTGCTCCAGGGCCCAAGTCTCCTGGAAAAATACAAATCACATGCTGGTCTTTAAAGTTCCCCCAATAAGGATTGGAGACTATGGGCCACTTGTACGTCCGTTTGGTTTTGCGACTCGCAAATTGTGAGTCAGAGCGACTCGCAATTTGCGACTCACAAAACCTTGTGCACAACAGTGTCCTTGATAATGTTAGCGATTCGCAAGAGGGTCGCAAATGCCCACCTCATGAATAATCATGAGGTGGGTCGCAGTTTGTGACCCCCTTGCGAATGGCGGCCCTCACAGGGATGTCTGTGGCTACTTTTCAATAAAGCAGTTGTTTTTTGTAATGCAGCCCATTTTCGTTTCATTTTTTCAGAGCAGGCAGTGGTCCGACGGACCACTGCCTGCTCTGAAAAAATGTTTACAGTGACATTCACAATGTCACTTTTTGCAATTTGCAACTGTGCAAAGAAGGGCCCCTATATTCTGGGCCAACTTTGCAACAGTTTGAAAAGACCTGGTTAACAATTAGGGGAGAATTAAAATGAATCACAATGTAGTTCCCCTCACATTGCTTGCTCAACAAGCCCACCTATGTCATCCTCCTCACCATTAAAATTGAAGACACTAAGGAGCATGGAAAATTGGCATTACCAAGCAATGATTGTAAAACCTTGTTCTTCAATTCAGTGAATGATTCCATGCTATTTAGATTAAGGTTAGGGACATTTGTAATTTCTGCCTCCAGAAGACGTGCCTCAGGGAGAAGGTGAAGTACTCCAGACCTCTTTTTACCACCCCCTTCCTCCCTGCTTATCTATGCAACCTGACAACTGCTGCTCCCAGCTCCCCCCCCCCAAACACCACCTATCTCGGATTGGTCAATGCTATTCTGCTGACCTTGTTCCATGGCTACCACAGGAGATGTGGCACTATGCACCAAGCTCACCAGATTCCCATCAGGAGGCATAGGGACCCCAGTCAATACTACTGCCAGGATGGGGCCAGGCAAATACAGAGACCAAAGGGGAGGAAGTTTAGGCAAAGGTTAATTGATAAACATTTGTACAACTTTCCCCAAAGTCTACTCAACAGCTGATAGGTTCCTTTCAACTGGGCACAGTTGCTTCCCTAGTTCCTCCAACAGCTGCTCCGCTGAAGCACATGTCCACACCTGCTCACATTAGCAAACAAGCATTGGTAAAACAATCATTGATAGAACCAATTGTGTAACACAGCACATTATGTTTTTATGTTTACTTAAAAACATGAAAGTTTAACCAAGAACAGAGATATGATTTAACCCTAATCCCTGGGGATGCTGACAGATAACGCAGTATGCACCTTGGGAATTCCTGAATTGAGCTCCCCAATGCCGCCTCAACCCCCCTTCTATCTGCTCCAAGACTTATAGCTATTGCAGTGAGTGCTTTTTACTCTTTGTTTTTTTTTTGCCGCGCTTCCACTTTCCTCTAGAATCCAAATTTTCAGGCAGACCAGTTTCAGGGCAATTTTCATCCAAAGAGAGTTCAACTAAAGATAGTTCAGAGGGATTAGTAACCAGCCTTTTCTGGCAATTTCCCAGCACTACACCCTGGTGGCTAAACAACAAATTAGACTGGAGCATAGACAGAAGAAGGGGTGGCGTTGAAGGGACCGACAGGGGAGCTACAATAGATGGTTGTCGTTCACCCAACTCAATCTCCATTTCAAGTAGTCTGACGGCCTTCTGTAGAAACCCATCCAGAGTGTTTTTCCCTTCTAATTTGTCAGTTGTACTTTTTAAGGCAGTACTTTAAGTTAATTTACCATATATAAGGTGAAATAGCCAGTCCATAGCTTAAATAAAATAATACCTGGTTGTCTTGTAGTAGGACAATAAAGTTAAGTAAACTTAATTTTCCTAGTATTCAAATAAAAACCATGTAATTTAATTTATGTGTGGAAAATCAAACACAAAGGGGGCACTGTCAGTTTGTTAAAAAAGTTAAACATCTTAACCCCTTCGCTGCCAGGCCTTTTCCCCCTCCTGTGCCGAGCCTTTTTTTTGGCTATTTGGAGCAGTTCGCGCTTAGGCCCTCATAACTCTTTGTTCACATAAGCTACCCACGCCAAATTTGCGTCCTTTTTTTCCAACATCCTAGGGATTCTAGAGGTACCCAGACGTTGTGGGTTCCCCAGAAGGAGGCCAAGAAATTAGCCAAAAAACAGAGAAAAAATAGTTTTTTTCAAAAAAATGGGAAAAATGGGCTGCAGAAGAAGGCTTGTGGTTTTTTACCTGAAAAGGGCATCAACAAAGGGTTTGCGGTGATAACATCACCAGCTTCCCAGCTTTCAGGAACTGGCAGACTTGAATCAGAAAACCCAATTTTTCAACACAATTTTGGCATTTTACTGGGACATACCCCATTTTTACGATTTTTTGTGCTTTCAGCCTCCTTCCAGTCAGTGACAGAAATGGGCATGAAACCAACGCTGGATCCCAGAAACCGCAACATTTTTGAAAAGTAGACAAAAATCTGAATTCAGCAAGGGGTAATTTGTGTTGATCCTACAAGGGTTTCCTACAGAAAATAACAACTGAAAAAGAAAAATATTGAAATTGAGGTGAAAAAAACATCAATTTTTCTCTGCGTTTTACTCTGTAACTTTTTCCAGCAATGTCAGATTTTCGAAAGCAATATACCGTTACGTCTGCTGGACTCTTCTGGTTGCGGGGATATATAGGGCTTATAGGTTCATCAAGAACTCTATGTACCCAGAGCCAATAAATGACCTGCACCCTGCAGTGGGTTTTCAATCTATGCCGGGTATACAGCAATTCATTTGCTGAAATATAAAGAGTAAAAAATAGCTATCAAGAAAACCTTTGTATTTCCAAAATGGGCACAAGATAAGGTGTTGAGAAGCAGTGGTTATTTGCACATCTCTGAATTCCGGGGTGCCCATACTAGCATGTGAATTACAGGGCATTTCTCAAATAGACGTCTTTTTTAAACACTGTCTTACATTTGGAAGGAAAAAATGTAGAGAAAGACAAGGGGCAATAACACTTGTTTTGCTATTCTATGTTTCCCCAAGTCTCCCGATAAAAATGATACCTCACTTGTGTGGGTAGGCCTAGCGCCCGCGACAGGATATGCCCCAAAACACAACGTGGACACATCACAGAAAACAGAGCTGTTTTTAGCAAAGTGCCTACCTGTAGATTTTGGCCTCTAGCTCAGCCGCCACCTAGGGAAACCTACCAAACCTGTGCATTTCTGAAAACTAGAGACCTAGGGGAATCCAAGATGGGGTGACTTGTGTGGCTCGGACCAGGTTCTGTTACCCAGAATCCTTTGCAAACCTCAAAATTTGGCTAAAAAAACACATGTTCCTCATATTTCTGTGGCAGAAAGTTTTGGAATCTGAGAGGAGCCACAAATTTCCTTCCACCCAGCGTTCTCCCACGTCTCCTGATAAAAATGATACCTCACTTGTGTGGGTAGGCCTAGCGCCCGCGACAGGAAACGCCCCAAAGCGCAACGTGGACACATCCAAATTTTTGAAGGAATACAGAGGTGTTTTTTGCAAAGTGCCTACCTGTAGATTTTGACCTGTAGCTCTGCCGCCACCTAGGGAAACCTACCAAACCTGTGCATTTCTGAAAACTAGAGACCTAGGGGAATCCAAGATGGGGTGACTTGTGTGGCTCGGACCAGGTTCTGTTACCCAGAATCCTTTGCAAACCTCAAAATTTGGCTAAAAAAACGCATGTTCCTCACATTTCTGTGGCAGAAAGTTCTGGAATGTGAGAGGACCCACAAATTTCCTTCCACCCAGCGTTCCCCCATGTCTCCCGATAAAAATGATACCTCACTTGTGTGGGTAGGCCTAGCGCCCGCGAAAGGAAACGCCCCAAAGCGCAATGTGGACACATCCAAATTTTTGAAGGAATACAGAGGTGTTTTTTGCAAAGTGCCTACCTGTAGATTTTGACCTGTAGCTCTGCCGCCACCTAGGGAAACCTACCAAACCTGTGCATTTCTGAAAACTAGAGACCTAGGGGAATCCAAGATGGGGTGACTTGTGTGGCTCGGACCAGGTTCTGTTACCCAGAATCCTTTGCAAACCTCAAAATTTGGCTAAAAAAACACATGTTCCTCACATTTCTGTGGCAGAAAGTTCTGGAATGTGAGAGGACCCACAAATTTCCTTCCACCCAGCGTTCCCCCATGTCTCCCGATAAAAATGATACCTCACTTGTGTGGGTAGGCCTAGCGCCGGCGACAGAAAACGCCCCAAAGCGCAACGTGGACACATCCAAATTTGTGAAGGAAAACAGAGGTGTTTTTTGCAAAGCGCCTACCTGTAGATTTTGGCTTGTAGCTCAGCCGCCACCTAGGGAAACCTACCAAACCTGTGCATTTCTGAAAACTAGAGACCTAGGAGAATCCAAGATGGGGTGACTTGTGTGGCTCGGACCAGGTTCTGTTACCCAGAATCCTTTGCAAACCTCAAAATTTGGCTAACAAAATTCATGTTCATCACATTTCTGTGGCAGAACGTTCTGGAATCTGAGAGGAGCCACGAATTTCCTTCCACCCAGCGTTCCCACACGTCTCACGATACAAATGATACCTCACTTGTGTGGGTAGGCCTAGCGCCCGCGACAGGATATGCCCCAAAACACAACGTGGACACATCACAGAAAACAGAGCTGTTTTTAGCAAAGTGCCTACCTGTAGATTTTGGCCTCTAGCTCAGCCGCCACCTAGGGAAACCTACCAAACCTGTGCATTTCTGAAAACTAAAAACCTAGGGGAATCCAAGATGGGGTGACTTGTGTGGCTCAGACCAGGTTCTGTTACCCAGAATCCTTTGCAAACCTCAAAATTTGGCTAAAAAAACACATGTTCCTCATATTTCTGTGGCAGAAAGTTCTGGAATCTGAGAGGAGCCACAAATTTCCTTCCACCCAGCGTTCCCCCACGTATCCCGATAAAAATGATACCTCACTTGTGTGGGTAGGCCTAGCGCCCGCGACAAGAAACGCCCCAAAGCGCAACGTGGACACATCCAAATTTTTGAAGGAATACAGAGGTGTTTTTTGCAAAGTGCCTAACTGTAGATTTTGACCTGTAGCTCTGCCGCCACCTAGGGAAACCTACCAAACATGTGCATTTCTGAAAACTAGAGACCTAGGGGAATCCAAGATGGGGCGACTTGTGTGGCTCGGACCAGGTTCCGTTATCCAGAATCCTTTGCAAACCTCAAAATCTGGCTAAAAAAACACATGTTCCTCACATTTCTGAGGCAGAAAGTTCTGGAATGTGAGAGGAGCCACAAATTTCCTTCCACCCAGCGTTCCCCCACGTCTCCCGATAAAAATGATACCTCACTTGTGTGGGTAGGTCTAGCGCCCGCGAAAGGAAACGCCCCAAAGCGCAATGTGGACACATCCAAATTTTTGAAGGAAAACAGAGGTGTTTTTTGCAAAGTGCCTACCTGTAGATTTTGACCTGTAGCTCAGCCGCCACCCAGGGAAACCTACCAAACCTGTGCATTTCTGAAAACTAGAGACCTAGGGGAATCCAAGATGGGGTGACATGTGTGGCTCGGACCAGGTTCTGTTACCCAGAATCCTTTGCAAACCTCCAAATTTGGCTAAAAAAACACATGTTCCTCACATTTCTGTGGCAGAAAGTTCTGGAATCTGAGAGGAGCCACAAATTTCCTTCCACCCAGCGTTCCCCCACGTCTCCCGATAAAAATGATACCTCACTTGTGTGGGTAGGCCTAGCGCCCGCGACAGGAAACGCCCCAAAGCGCAACGTGGACACAGCCAAATTTTTGAAGGAAAACAGAGGTGTTTTTTGCAAAGTGCTACCTGTAGATTTTGGCCTGTAGCTCAGCCGCCACCTAGGGAAACCTACCAAACCTGTGCATTTCTGAAAACTAGAGACCTAGGGGAATCCAAGATGGGGTGACTTGTGTGGCTCGGACCAGGTTCTGTTACCCAGAATCCTTTGCAAACCTCAAAATTTGGCTAAAAAAACACATGTTCCTCACATTTCTGTGGCAGAAAGTTCTGGAATCTGAGAGGAGCCACAAATTTCCTTCCACCCAGCGTTCCCCCACGTCTCCCGATAAAAATGATACCTCACTTGTGTGGGTAGGCCTAGCGCCCGCGACAGGAAACGCCCCAAAGCGCAACGTGGACACAGCCAAATTTTTGAAGGAAAACAGAGGTGTTTTTTGCAAAGTGCCTACCTGTAGATTTTGGCCTGTAGCTCAGCCGACACCTAGGGAAACCTACCAAACCTGTGCATTTCTGAAAACTAGAGACCTAGGGGAATCCAAGATGGGGTGACTTGTGTGGTTCGGACGAGGTTCTTTTACCCAGAATCCTTTGCAAACCTCACAATTTGGCTAAAAAAACACATGTTCCTCACATTTCTGTGGCAGAAAGTTCTGGAATCTGAGAGGAGCCACAAATTTCCTTCCACCCAGCGTTCCCCCACGTCTCCCGATAAAAATGATACCTCACTTGTGTGGGTAGGCCTAGCGCCCACGACAGGAAATGCCCCAAAGCGCAACGTGGACACAGCCAAATTTTTGAAGGAAAACAGAGGTGTTTTTTGCAAAGTGCCTACCTGTAGATTTTGGCCTGTAGCTCAGCCACCACCTAGGGAAACCTACCAAACCTGTGCATTTATGAAAACTAGAGATCTAGGGGAATCCAAGATGGGGTGACTTGTGTGGCTCGGACCAGGTTCTGTTACCCAGAACCCTTTGCAAACCTCACAATTTGGCTAAAAAAACACATGTTCCTCACATTTCTGTGGCAGAAAGTTCTGGAATCTGAGACGAGCCACAAATTTCTTTCCACCCAGCGTTCCCCCAAGTCTCCCGATAAAAATTATACCTCACTTGTGTGCGTAGGCCTAGCGCCCGCGACAGGAAATGCCCCAAAGCGCCACGTGGACACAGCCAAATTTTTGAAGGAAAACAGAGGTGTTTTTTGCAAAGTGCCTACCTGTAGATTTTAGCCTGTAGCTCAGCCGCCACCTAGGGAAACCTACCAAACCTGTTCATTTCTGAAAACTAGAGACCTAGGGGAATCCAAGATGGGGTGGCTTGTGTGGCTCGGACCAGGTTCTGTTACCCAGAATCCATTGCAAACCTCCAAATTTGGCTAAAAAAACACATGTTCCTCACATTTCTGTGGCAGAAAGTTCTGGAATTTGAGAGGAGCCCCAAATTTCCTTCCACCCAGCGTTCCCCCACGTCTCCCGATAAAAATGATACCTCACTTGTGTGGGTAGGCCTAGCGCCCGCGACAGGAAACGCCCCAAAGCGCAACGTGGACACAGCCAAATTTTTGAAGGAAAACAGAGGTGTTTTTTGCAAAGTGCCTACCTGTAGATTTTGGCCTGTAGCTCAGCCGCCACCTAGAGAAACCTACCAAACCTGTGCATTTCTGAAAACTAGAGACCTAGGGGAATCCAAGATGGGGTGACTTGTGTGGCTCGGACCAGGTTCTGTTACCCAGAATCCTTTGCAAACCTCAGAATTTGGCTAAAAAAACACATGTTCCTCACATTTCTGTGGCAGAAAGTTCTGGAATCTGAGAGGAGCCACAAATTTCCTTCCACCCAGCGTTCCCCCACGTCTCCCAATAGAAATGATACCTCACTTCTGTGGGTAGGCCTAGCGCCCGCGACAGGAAACGCCCCAAAGCGCAACGTGGACACAGCCAAATTTTTGAAGGAAAACAGAGGTGTTTTTTGCAAAGTGCCTACCTGTAGATTTTGGCCTGTAGCTCAGCCACCACCTAGGGAAACCTACCAAACCTGTGCATTTCTGAAAACTAGAGACCTACGGGAATCCAAGATGGGGTGACTTGTGTGGCTCGGACCAGGTTCTGTTACCCAGAATCCTTTGCAAACCTCAAAATTTGGCTAAAAAAACACATGTTCCTCACATTTCTGTGGCAGAAAGTTCTGGAATCTGAGAGGAGCCAAAAATTTCCTTCCACCCAGCGTTCCCCCACGTCTCCCGATAAAAATGATACCTCACTTGTGTGGGTAGGCCTAGCACCCGCGACAGGAAACGCCCCAAAGCGCCACGTGGACACAGCCAAATTTTTGAAGGAAAACAGAGGTGTTTTTTGCAAAGTGCCTACCTGTAGATTTTAGCCTGTAGCTCATCCGCCACCTAGGGAAACCTACCAAACCTGTGCATTTCTGAAAACTAGAGACCTAGGGGAATCCAAGATGGGGTGACTTGTGTGGCTCGGACCAGGTTCTGTTACCCAGAATCCATTGCAAACCTCCAAATTTGGCTAAAAAAACACATGTTCCTCACATTTCTGTGGCAGAAAGTTCTAGAATCTGAGAGGAGCCCCAAATTTCCTTCCACCCAGCGTTTCCCCACGTCTCCCGATAAAAATGATACCTCACTTGTGTGGGTAGGCCTAGCGCCCGCGACAGGAGACGCCCCAAAGCGCAACGTGGACACAGCCAAATTTTTGAAGGAAAACAAAGGTGTTTTTTGCAAAGTGCCTACCTGTAGATTTTGGCCTGTAGCTCAGCCGCCATCTAGGGAAACCTACCAAATCTGTGCATTACTGAAAACTAGAGACCTAGGGGAATCCAAGATGGGGTGACTTGTGTGGCACGGACCAGGTTCTGTTACCCAGAATCCTTTGCAAACCTCAAAATTTGGCTAAAAAAACACATGTTCCTCACATTTCTGTAGCAGAAAGTTCTGGAATCTGAGAGGAGCCACAAATTTCCTTCCACCCAGCGTTCCCCCACGTCTCCCGATAAAAATTATACCTCACTTGTGTGGGTAGGCCTAGCGCCCGCGACACGAAACGCCCCAAAGCGCAACGTGGACACAGCCAAATTTTTGAAGGAAAACAGAGGTGTTTTTTGCAAAGTGCCTACCTGTAGATTTTGGCCTGTAGCTCAGCCGCCACCTAGGGAAACCTACCAAACCTGTGCATTTCTGAAAACTAGAGACCTAGGGGAATCCAAGATGGGGTGACTTGCGGGGCTCTGACCAGGTTCTGTTACCCAGAATCCTTTGCAAACCTCAAATTCTGTCTAAAAAAACGCATTTTCCACACTTTTCGGTGACAGAAAGTTCTGGAATCTGAGTGGAGCCACAAATTTCCTTCCACCCAGCGTTCCTCCAAGTCTCCCGATAAAAATGATACCTCACTTGTGTGGGTGGGCCAGGTGCCTACAACAGAATAAGGCCCAAAACTTGTAGAGATAGAGGGAATAGCACAGCAAGTTTATAAGGACATATTCTTTTATACATCTTTAGACTGACTCTGCTTTGGGGACCCACATAAGTGAGGTGTCATTTTACTTGGGAGACTGAGGGGAACACTGGGGAGTAGGAATTTTGTGCTGGAGTGGTGATCCTACGAAGAAAAGTAAGGAAAATATGCTTTTTTAAGCATATTTTGAGGTTTACAGAGGAGTCTGGGTAAGAAAATGTTGGGGGATCCAAGCAAGCCACACCTCCCTGGACTCCTTGGGGTGTCTAGTTTTAAAAAATGTCTGGGTTTGGTAGGTTTCCCTAGATGAAGGCCGCACACAGGACCAAAAACATAGGTGCCCTCTGCCCCCCAAACACAGGTAGTTTTGTAATATATCGTTTTGATGTGCCCACATACGTCCGTGATGTGCCAAACACTAAAATTTTGAAAAGAAACACACTTAGGTTATCTGAAAAAAACCCTCACCCACCAACCAAGTTGGTGGCATGCTTCATCATCGGGGTCCCACCTGAGGCACCTAGCGTGTCACAGGTGTGCTGCGACGCCTGATTACAGCGGAGCAGGTTTTGTCATTTTTACCACACATACTGGTTGGATTTGGCACGAGGGTGAGTGATGGTTCAGTGGATAAAATTTTACTAACAAGAGCTTTCACAAAAATGAAATGCACTGTTAATAACTGAAAGGCAAAAAACTGAACCAATGACTCACAGCTCGTGAGCTGTAAAGCCGCGACACGGCACCAACCGCTTTACAGTCCATTCACACAACTTTCATACATGACACACACAAGGCCATTCACACTGCCAGCCACGGGCCCAGCACATTACAACACTCACATCGACAGACAGCGCCACTCAAGGGCCCATCACTTACATACGCCCACATGCCAGATACAACAATCACACCAGCTGATGGGAGTGTGTGGACTGGTGTTTGGCTGGCAGTGTGTTGCAGTAGCCAACAGCAAGTCAATATGTACACTCTCAGCCAGACCCCACTCCACACACAATGGTATCATTTTTTTTTTTTTTTTTTAACAGAGGAACCCCTAACTAAGTAGAAAGAATTACAAAACTACAAACACAAAAGCTCTAACTAAGAACATGACAGAAATGCTAACCATGAAACTAAACACATGAAAACACAAAACAGACATGAGTTTACACTCATGGTTGTTCCCAGAAATTCTTCTGGGTGTGGTAATTCTTAAAACAAGCACCGACACACAGCCCAGGCTTTGAAGGACAATCTGGGCAGTACATTCGAGTCTCCCTCCGGATACCTCTTCGAAATACACTCTACATTTCTTAGCTGGAAAGTCTTTTTTGGGTGTGGGAGGAATGTGCTCAGCAAAGTGGCGATCTTTCAATCTAGCCACATCCTCCACCACTGCTTCTCTAGGAACTCTGGCCTGTTCCACCACAATAAGGCTCTCTATCACTGACTCCTGAAATTTCACAAATGTCATCTTTGACTCTGGAGACCTATCCCTAAACACAATAAAAGCATTGAAGGTTGCTAAGTGGAAGAGGTGAAGTGCTAACTTCTTATACCAAACGTAAGACTTACGAATAGCAGTATAAGGTTCCAACCTCTGGTCAACTCTATCTACACCTCCCATGTGCTTATTATAATCTAAAATGCATACAGGTTTGCGCACTTCAGCAACCTGGCCCCAAACAGTCACAGGGGAAGTAATCTCATCATGGATGGTACTTAGCATGTAGACATCCCTCTTGTCTGAAAATTTCAAAGCTAGCAGCTCCTCGTTCCGCAAGGCACAGCACTGTCCTCTCTCAAGTTTTTTACAGACAAGCTCCCTTGGATAGCCTTTCCGGTTAGAACGGATTGTGCCACAAGCAACTGTGTCCACTCTAAACAATTCCTTGAACAATTGCACACCAGTGTAGAAGTTATCTACATACAAATGGTGACCTTTGTTGAACAGTCGTCTACCAAGATCCCACACAATTTTCTCAGTAACTCCAAAAGTGGGAGGACAACCAGGGGGTCATTATTGGAATCCCTACCAGTGTACACACGGAAACTATACACATATCCTGTCCTACTTTCAGACAGCATATACAATTTAATTCCATATCGTGCCCTTTTTCTAGGAATGTACTGCCTAAAAACCAAACGACCCTTGAAGAGGACCAAAGACTCGTCCACACTTAACTCTTTGCCTGGAACATAAACCTCCGAAAACCGATCTACAAAATGATCAAGGACAGGCCTAATCTTAAAAAGACGGTCTGAATCTGGGTGATCTCGTGGCAAGGCTAATGCATTGTCAACAAAATGCAGCATCCTAAGAAGAAGCAAATACCGATTACGACTCATGGTCGCTGGAAATATAGCTGTTGCCATCAAGGGACTAGTAGACCAATAAGAAGCCAGTGACGGCTTCCTTATCAACCCCATCAAAAAAGTCAAACCCAAAAACTTTTTTAACTCCTCCAAATTTGTGGGAATCCACTGGGCAGCTCTAGAGTGTGGCCTAAGTCTAGCAGCGTTGTCCCTCAAATGCTGCTCCGCATACAAATTAGTCTGCTCAACAATCTCTTCCAAAAACATATCATCCATGAATAACTCAAAGAAATTGATAGGCATAAAGTTCTCTGTATTGGCGTTACACCCCGGGAGACCAGTAAAGGCAGGCAATTCTGGCTGCTCCATGTTTGGGGCAAGCCAAACATCAGGTCTTATAACGGGAAACCTTTCAGCCCCAGGTTGCTGCACTATTGGCACATCAATATCCTCCTCTAAAACAGACCTTTCATCTGCACTGAGTGTGGCTTCATCATCAGAAGATTCCCCTCCAACAGAAACATCACTGCCAGAATCTCTGACTTCCTCCTCTGCCTCAGATGCAGAGTCCGTCTCATAGTCATGATCAGACTGTGACTCAAAAAGCATACCAACCACCTGCTGAGCGGTCATCCTGCGGCTAGCCATGATCTCTCCTGCTAAAATTAACTGGACAAATTCACCACCAACAACCAGCACTGTGTAAGACAAGTAACAAAGTGTAGCTTTGTTAGTAAGAGTTATAAACTCAAAAACTATACCGCTCAAATGCCTGAAAAAGCTTGATTCACCAGCAACTACACAGCAATCACCAATGATATCCCACTAAAAATAAAGAAAGAAAGGCAAATTAGAAATAAGACAAAACAAATATCATTGTGCACAAACCTAAGCACAATTTCACACACAATCCTGCATTTAGTACACCCCCTACAAACATGTCATTCATGCATGGCAACAATACTCCTTTGGAGTAAATTGTTTTTACTTACCTAAAACATGCAACTGTGCAAACTGCAGGTCAACCACCGCCAAAACCGCAAGGAGCCACAGCAAATAAAGCAAAAGCTTTGAACTAGAACAAAAAGGAGGAAAACATTTTTTATCACAAATGCAAAGACTTCTTCAGTTGACAAACACCCCACCATCAAACATTTAGAAATTGGTGCCTAAGTGGATTCTGCCTTGGGGCAGATGGGCCTACTACAAAAATAGGCCTGTCTGCCCCAAGGAAGCCAGAAAATACCTTTAGTAGTGTGTCCCCAGGGAGAGCGACCCTTGCCAAAGGGGACAGCCCTCAAACAAAAAAAACAAACAAAAAACACACACAACACTATCCCTGGTGCCTAAGTGGCTTCTGCCCCCCTTGGGGGCAGGTGGGCCGAAGAAAATAGGCCCATCTGCCCCCAGGGGGTGTAGAAATGGCCAACAGGTCAATGCCCCCCTTGGGGGGGGTGCCCCGTGACCAAGGGGACGTCCCCCCACAAAAATAAACAAATAAAAAAAAATCCCTGGCGTTCTAGTGGTTTCTGCCCCCCTTGGGGGCAGACCAGCCTAAAAATAATAGGCTAATCTGTCTCCAAGGGGTGCAGAAATGGCCTGGGTACATGTGCCCCCAAAGTGGGGGGGCGACCCTTGCCCAAGGCCCCCCCCATCCACTAACACACACACACACACCCACTATCCCTGGTGTCTACGTGGCTTATGCCCCCCTTGGGGGCAGGTGGGTCTAAAAAAATAGGCCCATCTGCCCCCAGGGGGTGTAGAAATGGCCAAGAGGTCAATGCCCCCCTTGGGGGGGCGCCCCGTGACCAAGGGGACGCCCCCCCACAAAAATAAACAAATAAAAAAAAATCCCTGGCGTTCTAGTGGTTTCTGCCCCCTTGGGGGCAGACCAGTCTAAAAATAATAGGCTGATCTGTCTCCAAGGGGTGCAGAAATGGCCTGGGTACATGTGCCCCCAAAGTTGGGGGGCGACCCTTGCCCAAGGCCCCCCCCATCCACTAACACACACACACACACACACACACACACACTATCCCTGGTGTCTATGTGGCTTCTGCCCCCCTTGGGGGCAGGTGAGTCTAAAGAATTAGGCCCATCTGCCCCCAGGGGGTGTAGAAATGGCCAACAGGTCCATGCCCCCCTTGGGGGGGCGCCCCGTGACCAAGGGGACGCCCCCCCCACAAAAATAAACAAATTTTAAAAAATCCCTGGCGTTCTAGTGGTTTCTGCCCCCCTTGGGGGCAGACCAGCCTAAAAATAATAGGCTAATCTGTCTCCAAGGGGTGCAGAAATGGCCTGGGTACATGTGCCCCCAAAGTGGGGGGGCGACCCTTGCCCAAGGCCCCCCCCATCCACTAACACACACACACACACCCACTATCCCTGGTGTCTACGTGGCTTATGCCCCCCTTGGGGGCAGGTGGGTCTAAAAAATAGGCCCATCTGCCCCCAGGGGGTGTAGAAATGGCCAAGAGGTCAATGCCCCCCTTGGGGGGGCGCCCCGTGACCAAGGGGACACCCCCCCACAAAAATAAACAAATAAAAAAAAATCCCTGGCGTTCTAGTGGTTTCTGCCCCCCTTGGGGGCAGACCAGCCTAAAAATAATAGGCTGATCTGTCTCCAAGGGGTGCAGAAATGGCCTGGGTACATGTGCCCCCAAAGTGGGGGGGCGACCCTTGCCCAAGGCCCCCCCCCCATCCACTAACACACACACACACACACACACTATCCCTGGTGTCTACGTGGCTTCTGCCCCCCTTGGGGGCAGGTGGGTCTAAAGAATTAGGCCCATCTGCCCCCAGGGGGTGTAGAAATGGCCAACAGGTCCATGCCCCCCTTGGGGGGGCGCCCCGTAACCAAGGGGACGCCCCCCCACAAAAATAAACAAATTAAAAAAAATCCCTGGCGTTCTAGTGGTTTCTGCCCCCCTTGGGGGCAGACCAGCCTAAAAATAATAGGCTGATCTGTCTCCAAGGGGTGCAGAAATGGCCTGGGTACATGTGCCCCAAAAGTGGGGGGGCGACCCTTGCCCAAGGCCCCCCCATCCACTAACACACACACACACACACACACACTATCCCTCGTGTCTACGTGGCTTCTGCCCCCCTTGGGGGCAGGTGGGTCTAAAAAAATAGGCCAATCTGCTCCCAGGGGGTGTAGAAATGGCCAACAGGTCAATGCCTCCCTTGGGGGGCGCCCCGTGACCAAGGGGACGCCCCCCCACAAAAATAAACAAATTTTAAAAAATCCCTGGCGTTCTAGTGGTTTCTGCCCCCCTTGGGGGCAGACCAGCCTAAAAATAATAGGCTGATCTGTCTCCAAGGGGTGCAGAAATGGCCTGGGTACATGTGCCCCCAAAGTGGGGGGGTGACCCTTGCCCAAGGCCCCCCCCATCCACTAACACACACACACACACTATCCCTGGTGTCTACGTGGCTTCTGCCCCCCTTGGGGGCAGGTGGGTCTAAAAAAATAGGCCCATCTGCCCCCAGGGGGTGTAGAAATGGCCAACAGGTCAATGCCCCCCTTGGGGGGGCGCCCCGTGACCAAGGGGACGCCCCCCCACAAAAATAAACAAATAAAAAAAAATCCCTGGCGTTCTAGTGGTTTCTGCCCCCCTTGGGGGCAGACCAGCCTAAAAATAATAGGCTGATCTGTCTCCAAGGGGTGCAGAAATGGCCTGGGTACATGTGCCCCCAAAGTGGGGGGGCGACCCTTGCCCAAGGCCCCCCCATCCACTAACACACACACACACACACACTATCCCTGGTGTCTACATGGCTTCTGCCCCCCTTGGGGGCAGGTGGGTCTAAAAAATTAGGCCCATCTGCCCCCAGGGGGTGTAGAAATGGCCAACAGGTCCATGCCCCCCCTGGGGGGGCGCCCCGTGACCAAGGGGACGCCCCCCACAAAAATAAACAAATAAAAAAAAATCCCTGCCGTTCTAGTGGTTTCTGCCCCCCTTGGGGGCAGACCAGCCTAAAAATAATAGGCTGATCTGTCTCCAAGGGGTGCAGAAATGGCCTGGGTACATGTGCCCCCAAAGTGGGGGGGCGACCCTTGCCCAAGGCCCCCCCCATCCACTAACACACACACACACTATCCCTGGTGTCTACGTGGCTTCTGCCCCCTTGGGGGCAGGTGGGTCTAAAAAAATAGGCCCATCTGCCCCCAGGGGGTGTAGAAATGGCCAACAGGTCAATGCCTCCCTTGGGGGGGCACCCCGTGACCAAGGGGACGCACCCCCACAAAAATAAACAAATAAAAAAAAATCCCTGGCGTTCTAGTGGTTTCTGCCCCCCTTGGGGGCAGACCAGCCTAAAAATAATAGGCTGATCTGTCTCCAAGGGGTGCAGAAATGGCCTGGGTACATGTGCCCCCAAAGTGGGGGGGCGACCCTTGCCCAAGGCCCCCCCCATCCACTAACACACACACACACTATCCCTGGTGTCTACGTGGCTTCTGCCCCCTTGGGGGCAGGTGGGTCTAAAAAAATAGGCCCATCTGCCCCCAGGGGGTGTAGAAATGGCCAACAGGTCAATGCCTCCCTTGGGGGGGCACCCCGTGACCAAGGGGACGCACCCCCACAAAAATAAACAAATAAAAAAAAATCCCTGGCGTTCTAGTGGTTTCTGCCCCCCTTGGGGGCAGACCAGCCTAAAAATAATAGGCTGATCTGTCTCCAAGGGGTGCAGAAATGGCCTGGGTACATGTGCCCCCAAAGTGGGGGGGCGACCCTTGCCCAAGGCCCCCCCCATCCACTAACAAACACACACACACACACTATCCCTGGTGTCTACGTGGCTTCTTCCCCCCTTGGGGGCAGGTGGGTCTAAAAAAATAGGCCCATCTGCCCCCAGGGGGTGTAGAAATGGCCAACAGGTCAATGCCCCCCTTGGGGGGGCGCCCGTGACCAAGGGAACGCCCCCCCACAAAAATAAACAAATAAAAAAAAATCCCTGGCGTTCTAGTGGTTTCTGCCCCCCTTGGGGGCAGATCAGCCTAAAAATAATAGGCTGATCTGTCTCCAAGTGTTGCAGAAATGGCCTGGATACATGTGCCCCCAAAGTGGGGGGCGACCCTTGCCCCAGGCCCCCCCGTCCACTAACACACACACACACACACACTATCCTTGGTGTCTAAGTGGCTTCTGCCCCCAGGGGGGGCATAAATGGCCAACAGGTCAATGCCCCCCTTGGGGGAGCGCCCCATGCCCAAGGGGACGCCCCCCCACAAAAATAAACACATTAAAAAAAATCCCTGGCGTTCTAGTGGTTTCTGCCCCCCTTGGGGCAGATCAGCCTACAAATAATAGGCTGATCTGCCCTCAAGGGGGGCAGAAATGGCCCTAAAAGACATGCCCCCCAAAGGGGAGCGACCCTTGCCCAAGGGGGCGCCCCCCCATCCACTACACACACAATCCCTGGTGCCTAAGTGGCTTCTGCCCCCAAGAAAAAAATAGGCCGATTTGCCCCCAAGGGGGGCAGAAAAGGCCAACAGTTCTCTGCCCCCTTGGGGGGGGCGCCCCTTGCCCAAGGGGGCACCCCCTCCCACATAAATACACATAAAAATAATAAACCCTGGTGATCTAGTGTTTTCTGCCCCCCTTGGGGGCAGATCTGGCTAAAAAGTAGCCAATCTGCCCTCAAGGGGGGCAGAAATGGCCCTAAAAGACATGCCCCCCAAAGGGGAGCGACCCTTGCCCAAGGGGGCGCCCCCCCCATCCACTACACACACAATCCCTGGTGCCTAAGTGGCTTCTGCCCCCCTTGGGGGCAGATGGACCTAAAAAAAATAGGCCGATCTGCCCCCAAGGGGGGCAGAAAAGGCCAACAGTTCTCTGCCCCCTTGGGGGGGGTGCCCCTTGCCCAAGGGGGCACCCCCCACACATAAATGCACATACAAATATAAAACCCTGGTGATCTAGTGTTTTCTGCCCCCCTTGGGGGCAGATCCGCCTAAAAGGTAGGCCAATCTGCCCCCAAGGGGGGGCAGAAATGGCCGTAACTAATTGCCCCCAAAAGGGGAGCGACCCTTGCCCAAGGGTCCACTCCCCGCAAGCCAGAAACACGAAAGTAAAACAAAAAAAACAAATCCCTGGTGTCTAGTGGGCATTCCTTCTGCCCGATCGCAATGCGATCAGGCAGCAGGAATGCTCAAAGAGACACCGGGGAAAGGAAAAGCCTTTCCTTTCCCCCGGTGCCTCTGTAGCCCAAACCCCCCACCCACCGGGAAGAGGAACTCACCTCTTCTCCGCTCGCCGCACAGGAAGCAAATGGCTTCCTGTGCGGCGAGAACCCCATAATGAAGTCAGTGCGCGATCGCGCGCTGACGTCATTATGGGGGGGTCGGGTGGAAGGGGAAGGGCTTCCCCTTCCATCCCTGACTTTGGGGGGTGGGGGGAACCACACAGAGGGAGCGAGAGCGCTCCCTCTGGGCTGTGTGCCGAGGACGTAGTGGTTACGTCCTCGGCACAGCAGCACTGTGCCGCAGGACGTAACCACTACGTCCGCGGAACAGAAGGGGTTAAATCACTCAAGTTAAAAAAATATCTTAGGACATTTTTTAATCCCTAAAGCTCTATTTGAATTTGAAAATAGTAAAACGACTGTGGCCTGGAACCAGTAACAAACCATAGTTTATCAACTTAGCTGTTATGTAAACAATTTGTGCAAGACTATAACAAATGAAGAAAACATCACCTTGTTTTTATCCATGATGTAATTGTCACAAACATAAAAGTTTATAGGATTTGCAAAGGTGGTAAGTGCTATCAACAGCTGTTATACCAAAGACAAATACCAATGCTTCATAATCAGTATCCTTCTTATAAACCTATTAAAAAAAAACAACAGACAGTAATGATAAATCACAGACAATCATGGTGCAAGAGGACCAATAAACATGTTGTTAGTTAGTCAAAAGCTAAAGGCCTGATTTAGAGTCTGGCAATGTTTACTCTATCTGTGACGGTGGTGGAATTCATTATGTTTGCCACCCTGACTGACAGAACACAATGGACTTGATACACAAAGGTAAACTTAGACATTTGGTCTAAACTTAGACCAAAAGTCTAAGGCCCATATTTACAAGAATCTGGCACCTCAGTACTGAAGCGCCAGATTTCTTGTGACACCCCCCCCACCGCCGCCACCTAACGACACCATGGGTGTGCCGTATTTACAATACAGTGCACCATGAAGCACGTTAGGCCAATAGCGTCAAAAAGTTGGACGACAGTGAAGCAAAGTGCAAGTAGGCCCATTGATTTCAATGGGTGCGTCCTTTTAACGCATGTTTGGGCAGGTGTTAAAAATGACGCCAAAAATGGCGCAATGAAATCTTGTAGATTTAATTGAGCCATTTTATGGGCCTACTAATGCCGGAATGCCCCCCTTGCATACATTATGCCTGGCGCAAGCATTATGTGACACTAGGGCTCACAAAGTGGCGGAATGCAAATGAGTTTTGCCTCTTTGAGCCACATTAGAGTAAGAAAATGAAGCTAATATGGCGCAAGGAGGCACTAGGGCCTTGTAAATCGGGCCCAAAATTTAGATATCACCATTGGTGCAGAGGTGATCTTTCCATGTTCACAGCAGTAACCATCATGACTCCTCCTTTATAGGCACTGAAAGTTTGCAGAGGGGGTTCAACTTTTCAGGTGGGCGTTCACCAAACTGTTTTGATTCTCTAAAACAAACTCTCAAAGCGGAAGTTTGTTTTTGAAAAACAATTTACTAATGACTCTGACCCCCTGGGAATTTTCTCCCGTGGTCTGAGGGTCAATAATATATATTGTATTCTATTTGTGATATCCAGGTTTTCCCTGGCGGCTCAGAAAAGAAAATAGAACATCAGACTCTCTAAATAAGGAGGTCAGTCTAATAAGCCTGACTGATGCTAAAGCAGGTAAACTGAGATTTGATGTCTGAAACTCTAAATTACGCCCTTAGAAATGTATTCAATACAACAATATGCCAGCATAAGTAATATCGGTGAAGAGGGATTCTTTGGTAGAACAAGAACATATGATTAGTCATGTAAAACTATAAATTAACCCAAAGAGGCTCACCCGCCATTATTTCAGGAGCACCTTGACATGTTTCAAATTGATATTCTTATTTATATCAAATTACCAAAGCAGATGGGGTGAATCAATCGGATTCCCTTGTGTTATTGTATTTAAACCACTCATTTGCTGTCATTAAAATGTATACCAGCAAGCCTTAACTGTCGTTGTTACTCAGTAATGGTAATCTGGAACAGTGCATGGGAATGTTCAAGTTGAAACTTAGGAAAAAAAAATAGCCTGGAACATTGCATGATAATGTTCAAGTTTTAGGTTGCCACTGTTTTCGAACCACTTATAACCGGTGTAGAGAACATACAAGACACAATGGCATATTTTAAAGTGTATCTTTTTAAAGTTGAGTGACCAAGCTGTGCCTCTGAAAATCAAGTGTCTGTGTGTAAAAAGACTAGTAAATGTGGAGGAAAGAGGATAGGAGAAAGCCCAATACACCCTGGATGCTCCAGTAAAGAGCATAGTTTAATCTAAAAATAAATTGAAATTAAGAGTTTGAAGGTGCTTGGGCCAAGTGGTAGCACACAGCGGCAGTCACACCATCTCAAATGTTTGCTCCAGACCACTTGGTTCTGCTCATCCTCTGTCCAGTGTCCACAACTATGTCTGGCATGCTGAAATCACATTGCACAGCAGTGTAAATGCTGTACCTTTGATCTTTTGTACCCCTTTCCAGTGTGCCGAAAAGAAGAAGTCATGTTACTTGGATGCACCATGCAACAATGAGGGACAAAAACAAGTAGTTTGAGCTGACCATAGCAGCATTCCAGCTTCTGACTGTGAATCTCTGAGACTGCTATAGATTCTACTATGCTCTGCCTGGGCAGAAAGTGGGGGGTAATAGGGGTTATTGAGGCCCCAGGAAGGTGGTGAATGGATATGTGTTGAGGGGGTGGGCTATGTTAATTCATTGGCCTGTGCAGTGTTCATCAGGGAGGCTGTTAACATTAGGGACCTTCATTAAAAATACTTACTGTGACAGACTGTCTAAGACATGCAGAACATTAGGCCGGGCCATCACTTATTAGGCGTTGTTGGTGATGTGTGGATGAGAGTGTCAGGCTCCACAAGAATAGGAGGAGGTCACTGAAACATGGGCATAAATCAACAACATTGTCTCAATGGAATTGCCAGTCAAGCTCATGGCCAGTAAATGTTTAAGCTGCTCTACTTTAAATAAACAAATGAAAGCACAATTATACTGCTCTTGAAATTATTGCAGGGTAGGGAGAAGGTGGTTCTTTGCTTTGCTGTGCATAGAACTCAGCTAAAGCTGGCTTGGTGTCCTCAGAACTTTCACCTCATTCCCTCAGCATATTATACTGCTTTTAAAATTATTGCAGGGGAGGCAGAAGGTGGTTCTTTGTGTCACTGTGTAGAGAACACAACTAACTCTGTCTTGGTCCCCTCAGAACTTTCACACCATTCTCTTAAATGGCTTCAGTTGAGCTTTCATCATTACAAGAAAGTATGTCAGAGCCTCTGCTTCATTTGTAGTCAGTCCCTGCCCCTTTAACTGAATGCTGATGGAGATCTAAACAGGAATGGAGCCTGAGTTTAAGTATGTCTTATAGGTCTACCACTTAGCATGTACTACTCATCTTGTAAAGAAAAAATTTGGGCAGTGCGGACAAACTTTAAAGAGTGCTTCTGTAAAGCTGGAAAGGTTTGGCAGTTGCCCCACTATTTGATAGAGATGCAGGAAGAGGTGTTATGAAAAAGTACAGAAACACTGGGCCCGATTCACAAAGGTAAACTTGGACCAAAAGTCTGAGTTTACACCAAAAGTCTACATTTAGACAGAAAGTCTAATTTTACTAGTAGTAAAGTTAGACTTTTGGTCTGAGTTTAGACTGTTGGTCTAAACTTGGACCAAAAGTCTAAGCTTGGACCAAAAGTCTAACTTTACTACTAGTAAAGTTAGACTTTTGATCTAAGTTTAGACTTTTGGTCTAAACTTACACCAAAAATCTAAACTTTGACCAAAAATCCAATGTTACTGTGAGTAATGTTAGACTTTAGATCTAAACTTAGACTTTTGATGTACACTGAGACTTTTGGTTTAAGTTTACCTTTGTGAATCGGGCCCCTATATCATGAATAAATGTGAAGAACCAAATTGGTTTACTAGTGATTCACCCCCGCCACCGCTCTGTCCTCACAGTTCACACTGTAACTGCAGTTTCCTTCACAATCACATTCTAGTACCTTGGCTCAGAGTGGCTCTGGGCATATCCTAGAAGGAAAGGGGTGGAAGCGAGACACCCCAAATGATAAGACAATACTACAGGTGTGATGAGGAGAAAGAAAGAGCAGCCACTTTAAAGGGTGTTTAGGGGTGATAAAGAGTGAAAAGAGGTCACTCCCTCATTTATAGTAGAAAAAGCTTGATTTTTTTATAGTGTGTCTAAGTATGCTTTTGACATTTCCAAGCAGTATAATTAATAGATGTAATGATTTCTCAAGTTATGGTACAATGGGCCTTATTTAGAGTTTGATGGATACAAAGCATTGAAAAGGAGTAACAGATATCCTACATGCACTATTAAGAGCACATATAATACCTATATTTTCTAAATAGGATTTAGGGACATCAGAGGCCTTTTTGACAGATGTCACACATTCACCAAAATCTAAATTAAACTAGGGGTGGGCTGTGAGTTCCACTTCGCTGGCGGAGTTTACAGAGTTTTTGGGACTCTGCGCTTGCTTGGAGTGTGGAGTTTAGGCAAAAACTCCGCTAGCCCGGCAGTGAAGCAGAACTCACTGGCTTGTGCACTGTTCTTGCACTGTGTGGGATGCACTTCACACTCGACCCAAAATGAAGACAGCATTTGCCCTGTAACAGGCAAGGAGACCCATAGCAAAGGCTTTGCTTTCTGCCGGTTGTCAGCATGGAGCTGCTTCAAGCTGCTGCTGAGGGACTGCACCGGCGCCAGCTTCGGATCCTCTCCTCCCTTCTTTCATTGTCTTCAACAAACAGACCGGAGAGCCGGGGGAAAAGGGAGGAAGAGAGCCAGGCGGCCGGCAACGGGGACCCTGGACTCAGACAGCATTCAGGTCAGACAACTCTTGTTTCGCTTTCTCTTCTATGTGTGCACCTGAGGGCCGGCACTGGGAGTGGACAGGGTTTGCAAAAAAGGAAACTTGCAGTCATTTCTCCACTTGAAAAGAACCTGTCTTCCTAGAGTCCCTGGGAAAGGAAGTGGTGTTGTGGGGTATGGTGCTGAGGCCAGCAGGGAGAACTGGAGACTGTGGGAGCATCAGTTGCTGAGTGGTAGTCCGGCAGCCTCTGCCTGATAGAGATGTGTGTGGCCTGAGCGAGTGACTTAGAGCCCAGTGGTAAGCAAGGCAAGGTACTTTGTGAAAATATCAGGCTGCTGGTGGTGAGCTGGTTTGCTTCTGCTAGTGCTGGCCCTAAAGAAAGGGCAATATGAGGCTGTGTGTAAGTGCAGAGGAAGCAATTGCATGGCTGGTGCAAAGCTTGGGTGTGTATTTGACCATCTGTAGCAAGTTTTTGAAGGAGGGCAGTTGGTGAAGGGAAGTGTGCAGGTGTGGTTGAACGCAGTAGGCTCCAGGCCAGTGGGCTGTGTTAACACAAGAGGCCTGAAACAGGAGCTTTCGCTGCCTACGGCATATCACCGCCTTGGCCTGAATTTGCCTGATCTCTGAAGCTCTAAGTATTACTAACCAGCCCCAAACCTGCTTAGCATTTCCAAGTTCGGGTACATTCAGGACAGGTAGCAGTGCAGGTGGCATTTGCTGCACGCGGAACTCTGCAGAATGTCACTGAGTCTTTAGTTAACTCAACAGAATTCCATGGGGTAGAACTCAGTGAGTTCTGCTCAACCTTAAAATTAGACTCTATGGGCCAGATGAATCATCACAGCCCTTTGCGATTCGGAAATAGCGATTTTTGAGAAATCGCTATTTCCGACTCGCAAAGTGCCATGTATCACATTTGCGAATCGGTAATAGCGATTTCTTAAAAATCGCAAATGCTATTGCCGAATCGCAAATTGCGATACCGGCCCCACTCGCAGCTATGGGCCTGTTGGCCCATATCTGCAAATAGTTAGCATTTCCAAAATTGGGATTTCTGAACCAGAAATCGTAATTTTGGAAATGCAAAACTCCAGGGTGCTGGGGGCCTAAGGCCCTCTCTGCTGCACCCCAAAAACATTTTTGGTGACATGTAAGGTGCACACATGCCAAAAGGGCATGTGTGCTTCACATGTACAATTTAAAAATGCATTTTAAATGCATTTTTCACCTGGTTACCACCTGGTTTGTTTTAATGGTATTTTGCAAGTGTAAAATGCCATTCTGCGAAAAATCGCAATTTGCGATTTTTTGCTGCATCTCCTTGCGATTTGGATTTTGCGAATCGCAAATTGCGACTCGCAAAACCAGGTCGCAACGCAAGAAATCGCAATTTTGCGATTTCTTATTTCTGGTCTGCGAATGCCTTTCATGCATCGGAGACCACATTTTTGCACTCACAAACGGCTGAATTTTGCGATTCGCACCGTTTGCAGTGCAAAACAGTTTCATACATCTGGCCTTATGTACTTTACATGTAGTGTACCATAAGGTGTTAAAACATTTAAACAGGTGAACATTGAAATTAATAAGAAAACAAGACAAAGCTTGGCAAGTGTAGGAGGCTGGCCTGGCTCATAGTGGGTACCTTGTGGTACTTACACCTTGTGCCAGGTCCAACACTCGCGGAACTCTCCGTAGCGCAGCGGAGATATTTCAGTACTTTGCGTATTTTCACGATGCAGAACTCTGCAAACTCTGCCTAGGCCTACCAAATACCCCTGTTTGTGAACTCCCAAATGAAGTGTACTCACCTGTCAGGATACCATTTGTATAGTGTGTGTATTAGAGAAAGTGACCTGACTGCAACTTCCAGCATGCCCTGGTTCAGTAACTCCAACTGCCAACGCAGTGGTCAGTTGTCCAAATACCCTTGTTTGTGAATAACAATTGAAGAGTACTCACCTGGGGGGATATATTTCTCAAGTGGTGGGGAGAAGAGAGAGTGACCTGACTGCAACTCTCAGGGGGCCCTGTTTCAGCACTAGAACCACCAGCACAGTGGTCACTTGTCCGAATACCCATGTTTATGACTTTTTAATGATAGTTTGTGAGAAGCTGGCCTGGTTTGTAGTGGGTACCAGAGGTACTTACCTTATACCTGGTCCACTGATCCACCTTAGTGAAATGTAGGCAGTGTCTAGCAGCCTAGGCTGACTAGGGGTAGCTGAAGCAGAACAGCCAAGGCTGAACTAGGCGACATGCAAAGCTCTTGCAATACCACTATAGTCACACAGTACTTATACACAATAAAAGACAATACTCAGTGTTACCAAAAATAAAGGTACTTTATTTTAGTGACACAAGGCCAAAAATATCTTAGAGGCAATACTCCTTCTGGAGGTAAGTAGTATGCAAAATATATACACTGGTAACCAAACTCAGGTAAGTAAACATTCATAGAATAGTGCAAACAGTGAAAAACACAGTAGATTGCAATGGACCTAGGGGCAGCACAAACCATATACTAAAATAGTGGGATGCGAATGTCGGTTTTCCCGTAGTGTGTAGAGGGGTGCTGGCAGTGTAGGAGAACACCAAAGGTAAGTAAAACACCCCACCCCAGAGCCCAGGAAAGCAGAAGTAAGGTACAGTAAGTTTTCTCAGAACACACTACAAGTTGTGGTAAAGGATTATGCAAAAACCAATCAAGACTGCAAGAAACCAACAATGGATTCCTAGACCTGTGGAGGGAGGAGACCAAGTTCAGAAGTCGAGTAAGAGTCCAGGAAGAACTGGAGTCTCTGCCAAGGGTCAAAAGTGGATTCTCTAGATATAAGAAAAGTACAGAAATGAACCAAAGAAGACAGCTGTGGGTTCCTGCTTGGTGCAAGAGATGTCCCACTTCGACTCATTGGATGCAGGCTGGTTTTCGTTGCTGGATTCCGCCAACAAGCCTTGGTTCACAAAAGGACAAGTTTTGTGGCAAAGAGGTGCTGCCTGGGCCCATGAGGAGCCTGAGGGTCTTGACTTGGACTGAGGAGACAGAGGGGGCTTTCAGCACTTCAGAGAGCCATCAGAAGACCAGGCAGCACCCACAGGAGTCCCAGGCTACGGGATAAAGGAGTTGCAAATTGCGGTCATTGCAGCTCTACACAAAGGGATCCCACAATGCCACAGAACAACTCAGGGAGCTGAGCTTCACAGGATAGAGTGCTGGGGACCCGAGCTACACTGTACACAAAGAACTTTTGGAAGAAGTGCACAGAAGCCCAAAGAGCTGCAGAAGGCACGGTGAACAGGGGTACTTCCTGGCACGGGGAGGCAAGCTCTTACTTCCACCAAATTTGAACAGCTGGACCTTTGGATAGTCAGGATAACTTGGGTCCATCTCCTGTGTTCCAGGGATCAGGCTCGTCGACAGGAGAGGTGTCCCAGAGTACTGGTTATCATTACAGAGAGTTGCCTGCTGAAGCAGGGAAGTGACACTGTCACTCCACGGGAGATTCCTTCGGTCCTTCTGGTGCAGAATGAAGACAGGCAGTCCTTAGGGCATGCACAACCTGGAAACTGTTACAGTTGCTGGCTGAAGCAGTAGTGACAGGATCACTTTAGCCTTGTTGGATCCTTTGTTGCAGTTACTGAGTTGATGGAGCAGTCTGCTGTTGATCTGACTACCAGAAGCTGAAGCAGAGGATGCAGAGGAGTCCTGGTGGAGTCTTGCAAACCAAATCTGAGGAAACACCCAGAGGAGACACCCTAAATAGCCCTGAGAGGGGGATTGGCTACCAAACCAGTTATGCACCTATCAGGAGGGGTCTCTGACATCACCTGCTGTCATTGGCCACTCAGATGCTCCCAGAGGGTCCCCACACCTTGGAATCCAAGATGGCTAACACCAGGGACACTCTGGAGGAGCTCTGGGCACCACCCCTGGGGTGGTGATGGACAGGTGAGTGGTCACTCCCCTTTCCTTTGTCTTCTTTCACACCAAAGCAGAGACTGGGGGTCCCTGAACCGGTGTAGACTGGATTATGCAGGAGGACACCGTTTGTGCCCTTCAAAGCATTTCCAGAGGCTACCCCTTCCATGCCTGTAACACCTATTTTCAATGGGAGAGGGTGTAACACCCCTCTCCTAAAGGAAATGCTTTGTTTTGCCTTCCTGGGATTGAGCTGCTCAATCCCCAGGAGGCCAGAAACCTATCTGTGAGGTGGCAGCATCTGGGACTGCAGTGAAAACCTCAGAGAGCTGTTTAGGCAGTACTGGGGGCCTATGGTGGAGCCCCCAGGATGTATGGAATTGGCCCCCAATACCCGATTTGGATTGGGGGTCCAATTTCACAATCTTAGACACATCACATGGCCATATTCGGAGTTACTATTGTGAAGCTACATATATGTGTTGACATATATGTAATGCATGCTTATAATGGTGTCCCCGCACTCATGAAGTCCAGGAAATTGGTCCTGGACAATGTGGGGGCACCTTTGCTAGTGCAAGGGTACCCTCACATACAGTAACTTTGCACCTAGCCTTCAGTAACTGAAGGTTAGACATATAGGTGACTTTTAAGTTATCTGGTGCAGTGAAAATGGCTATGAAATAGTGTGTGCACTATTTCACTCTGGCTGCAGTGGCAGTTCTAAAGGAGTATTTGTATGAGCTCCTTATGGGTGGCAAAAGAAATGTTGCAGCTCACAAGGATCTCCTGGAACCCCAATGCCCTGGGTACCTAGGTACCATACACTAGAGACTTATAAGGGGGTCCAGTGTGTCAATCTGAATTGGAATATGGAGTTACTAGACTATAGTGACAAATTTGGTAAACAGAGAGAGCATGAGCACTGGAATTCTGGTTAGCAGAACTCCAATGACACAGTCAAGCATATTGACAATACAGTAAAACACTGACATATAGGCCACAAACTATGAGTACTGGGGTCCTGACTAGCAGGATCCCAGTGAGACAGTAAAAACACACTGACAAACAGGTCAACAATTAGGGTACCCATGCTAGAAGAAAGCCACCTTCCTACAAAGTGTACTCACCTGGGAGTGATCTAGATACAGTTCATGCTTAAATCAGAGATGTATCTGTCTAGCTAGCCCCATCTTGACTTGCTAAGCCAAGATTAAACTATTGAGAAAAATAGGAATTACACCTTATCCAGTGTGTACAACAAGTAGTCCTAAAGCCTCAAGCTGCATTAGCAGATTGATAGCAGCAGCAGACACAATGACACAGCACTGTGCATATGATGACTCTAGTGACATAAACAATAAAGTTCTGGGTTTGAATGCATCCCACTCAACTAGGCCTCCAAATGGTCAAAGCCATATTTTACCTCTCCACTGTGCTAGCTGCACTGATAGTAAAATGTAATTTTCAGGAGATCCTCCAAAGTGCAACTGATCTGCACATCTCATCAGGTGCTTGAGTATAATTGGGCTGGGACGCTTCACATGTCATGTCAAATCACCCAATACCATGATTATTTGGCACATTTGGATTACCTACAACTTAACTTTGTCCAAGTTCTCTGCTTACTGTAACTCCAAATCTTTAGAGGTAGGCGTCACAATTCAAACAGTGACAATGTATATTTTACATCAGCAGGTGGTTCTGCTGCTGGCCACACAGATGTCATTAAACAGACTACAACTACTCCCCTGGATGAAGCCCAGATTGATGACACACTCCTGCACTCCTGGACGTGGAGGACAGTTCTGGCACATCTGTGTAACCTGGTCAGACAGCAACAGTGAGTCTCACTGTGGTCACAAAATCACCTCCCAGCTCTGTTCCATTAAGATCACAAGAAACAATTTTCTCCCCAAACTATGACCCTAGCACAGTGTCCACCAGTTGTGCCCCCCAGTCCTGGATCCTGAGTTGCAGAGCTATACTTCAGACAATGATGGTCCAGGAACAAGTTGGAGATGGCACCCGTGGCACGGGCACAGGCCCATGGGCGTAGGGTGAGTGGGGGGGATGCTGTGGGCCTGTAGGGTGAGGCCACTGGGGCTGATCTTGGCCAGGACACCGTCAGCCACGTCTTGGGGGTCTATCAGGATTTCAAGGCATGATGGGCCAGGTGTAGACTGAACTCCGGGAAATCAAGCAGCTACAGGGAGATATGCAATATCAGCATCAGCGGCAGCCACAGGAAGGGAGGCTCTGCTAGAGGAACAAACTGACACCCTTGCCTCTGTAGCAGCTGATCAACCCACAAGCAAGGACATCAGATGTCCAGCAATAATCCAGGAAGTGCAGATAGCAAAACACCTATCACTGCATGCAACAACCCTCTTCCTTAAGGACCTTCTTTGTGTGTTACACATTCACTTTGTGGACTGATTCTGAACTACATTCCATTTCCAATGGGAGGAGTTCTCTGGACTTTGCACTTCCAATGATGTTGCATGTACTTCAATGATTTCATTCACTATGACTGACCCCCTCACATATTTTTTGGGTTTATTCATGTCACATATATGTTCTGTTAGTTGTAGCTTCACAATAAAATCACCCATCACTGATACAGTGTCTGTTGATTTTTCTTTCATATTTTGCCATGTAGATCTGTCAGACCATGTGAACCATACAATGAGGATCCAAGGTACTTGTTCAAGATGGGATATCTTACATGTACAAAGTTTCCAGCTCAGGAGTACAACCATCCCACACAAACACATGCATACAAGTGTAAAGTAACTTTATTACAGTGTTCAGCACATAGGCTGTTAATATATCAGAACTATTGGAAATCATAAATGATTGACTCATACTGAGTAAACGCACACATTTACAGGATAGACCTCCAGACCACAAAAGGAAGAGATTTGTCAGACATTGTCCTATAGAAAAGGCAAACATTGTAGTGGTTGATGTCATCAGCGAGTGCCTTCTCACATATCACACCAAAGTAATTCAACATCACGTTATCCAAGATTCAGACAGATGGTAGTAGAGGAGTCCCTTATCACAGTGCCATGATTATCCAATGCTCATGCATCAGGTGGTATGATACAAGCATATGTCAGTGTTGTAGCACAGGCACTGTGTCCTACAATGAAGAAACACACCTACAGCTATATAGGGATCATACAAAAAGAGTGTTTAACTAAGGTGAATGGAAAATGACTTGGTCGTAAGCTAGGACTACATATTTTATGACCACATGATGACACACATGATGCATCATGCCCACCGCAGGACACAAAACAAGTCCAAAGGGGACTTCTTAACTTCCATCCAAACACTGTGAAGGCTGTCTTGGCACAGTCTCATACACACAAACTATGTCACCTACATTACCTGGACCAATCCATGTCCAATTTGTATGTCAGAACAGCATCACATACCTGCCAATGTCACAACTCTGAAATGCCCACATGAAGATGTCATGGTGAAAGTACCTATACAAAGAACAAAACAAGGAGTACAGGCTTGAAACTATACATATGACACAAGTCACAAAGCAAGCATCTAGAAAACAAAGTACCTTACAATAAATCTGACACAAACAAAGCAACATCATTAAGGTGAGGATGTGTCAAAAGCTATTTTATCAATCAGCAGTTGACTGATTTTTGCAGAATATCAGCTCCCTAGCTGTTTCAAAAGCATTAAACTGCACACACTCTCAGAAGTAGTTCATTGCACAGTCACAGCCATAAAATCATATGAAATACACTCATGATAAGTAGCTGTGGATGAGATCTTCTTGCAAGTCAGCACCTTCCGCTTCATCAAAGTCATCTTCAGTTGGCATTTCAGGATTCCCACCTGGTGGCACTGCAGGCTCCCCCTCCTCAGGTATGTACAGGATATTCCTCCGCATGGCGATGTTGTGGAGCATGCAGCATGCCACAGTGATCTGACACACGTTCCCGGGTGAGTAGAGGAGGGCTTCACTAGTCCTGTCCAGAAAGCAAAATCTGTCCTTCAGGAGCCCAAAAGCCCGCTATATTGCCTGCCCTGTTCTTCCATGGGCCTTATTGAAGTGGACTTCCCCAGGCGTAGTTGGATTCCTCAATGGCATCAATAACCAAGGATGGTTTGGATATGCTGAATTTCCTGTTAAGGAATGGGACATAAGTGCAAAAATGAGTCACTCACTTCATGACTATAGCACCTAGCATTGTTCACACACAATCAGGACAGATGTGACTTACCAACCGGCAAGGCCCTCTCTGGTTGCACTTGTGACATCAGCTGGGGTATGGTGCTGTTCCGTATTATAATGGAATCATGGGTTGACCATAGAAAAGGAGCATCACACATCTGAGATGTAGAGATCTGCCAAACAGACAACTTGAACATTGATGGAATGGAGGTTTTCTCTTTTGCGATTGACTTGTTCAGTGGCCTGTGGTGGCACCAAGCCAACATGTGTGCTATCAATGGCCGCCACAATGTGTGGGAGGTGGGTAAAACCATAGAAGTCAGCCTTCACATTGGCTAAATCCTCACGTCGGGGAACCTGGTAAAACTGCCATTGTGTTTAACACTGGTTATAGACATCTTTCAACACCAGACTGAACATAGATTAGGACATACAAGCAGATAGAGCCATTGTATGTTGAAAGGACCCTGCGGCCAAGAAGTGTAATACTGACATGACTTGTACAATGGGTGGTGTGCAGTATGTATTACTGTTAACATCAAATCTGGCTGCTAATGCTGGCATAAATCCACTGTTTGCCTATTCACATGGTTAAGCTGGATGATGTGGCATTTCTCCATGGTCTGAAGATCTACCAATGTATGGTAGACAGGAGTTTGTGGCATCCTCCCTCTCCCAGTGTACCTATGTGTGAAGTTACATGATTTGGAACATTTGTCACTGTGTCCACAGCAACATACATGATGCATACCAACAATATCATGTGACAAAGCAATTCTGACTGTAAAGACATGACACCCAATACAGATCACAGCTGGCATCTACACAAGGGTCAAATGTAGCCCCCATGGTTGTGAACGCAGGTGTCCACAACATGTAATCAGGTGACAGCCAAATATTTGCTACACAATTTCCTCTCAAAATGTGACTGTACTTTCTGACCGTCAAAAATAGCATTAGCGGTGGTGGCCAGTGCATTGCTGTCATATGCCATCTGTGCCCTGCAACACACTACACTGGTGATTGTGTAGTCAGACGTACACAGCAAGACAGATTAAGGATGTTTTTGATGATATTAAACTTAAATTGTTGTTGTGATGCATTTTACAGGACCATATATACTATTTCAAGCTGTCAAATGGCAGATGCCAGATCTACTCCACTGGCCACCAGAAACCGCCCGCTGCTGCTGGCGGAAGTCATCCTTGTGGTAGGGGGTTCCAACCATGACGGACACAGCCATAGGCTAATGTTTTGCCTGTGGCAGTCATGGACCAATGTATGTGTCCGTCAGCAGTAATTACCTCCTATGTGGTGTACATGTACACCGCATTGTGCAAAATCAGTCACTTGACTCTGACACTGCTGCCAGCAACACTTCCACCACTTCAACTGCTTTGTGCCACTTCTGCAAGCAATCATGCCATGTCCAGCCGGTGAAAGGGCCTTTGTCTCCTCTCCAGAGGAGCTGGAGAAGCGTGTGAGTGAGGTGCTTCCCCTGTAGAGACAGCTCTATGATTCACCAGAGGAGCTGGTAAGTACCTCATAGGCACAATTGACTCTGTTCAACGCCATCCTCTCGCTCCTCACAGGCTACAATGTGCCCCTGTGTGCCAATTAGACTTCTTATGTGCCTGTTGTTGCAGTCTGTGTTGTATCAATGGGGTGTACAAGGAGATTGTATTGGTGACCAGTACTATATTTTGTGTTCATTCAGATTGTGTTGTGTGATGTTTTGGCGGGCCCTAGATCCTTCTTGTGTTGGATGCACAGGGAGACTTTACTGCCTCCAATGACATTTCTTTGTTTATGACGATTGCAAATGTTAGACTACATGTATGTGCATGACAGCATGAGCTGCATACGCATCTTGTCTAAGTAATGTGAGGATCTGGTAAGCAAAGTGCATTGTGTCACAGATCTTTTACCCCTCATCTGGCCTTGTCAAACTGTTGTCTGGAAGGTATATCATGACTCACTGTGCCCTTCATGTTGCCACACAAGCCACACGCCACATTGCTGATGGCCACATGATGTACTGTCATGCATGGAAGTGACCAAAATGTGAGTGTCATGTAGGTTCCATATGTTCAGCCTGCATGGACCAGGGCCTGTGAAATGTATCTCCCAGAATGGGAAATAGACCAGGCTGTGGGAGAGTCAGTGTTGCACTGTACCCATGTCCTGTAGACCTGCAGATTCTGCCATGTAGCCAACATGAGTCTCTAGTGACAAAAGTCGCCCTGAATGCCTCAGTCCACTGACTAGATTAGGAATGGATACTGAGGTAAATCCCTGAACTAGTCCAGATGTGCATTTTGCATCGTTGTCAGTGTGTGTCATTGACTCATGACAGGTCCCTTACTCTCCCAGCTCTGTTGTCACCTTCACAGAAGTCATATTTGTCCTGTGCAGGCTTATTGCACAAATGGGAGACCCACAGTGCAAAGAGTGTGTAGATTTCTAAGAGGTCATGACATGCAACTCAGTAGCTTGATTACATGGCAGAAAATGTACAATACACAACTTTGTATGTTGGATGCCATCTCTGTAGGTTAGATACATATGTCCAAATGAGTGTTCCGAAACCCTGAAGTAGCATAAGTCTGCATTTGATGGGCCACATGCCCACACATGCCCAGGAAAGAAACTCCCTGTACCCACCATCCCAGCTCTTTCATTGTCAATCAAGTGTAAGGATGAAGCCTATAGTAAGGTAGTTGCCTGTAGGGGGAATGTATGCAGTGAGTTAATCTTGCAGAGTGAAAATCTATTGATCCAGTCAGGCCTAAGGAGTTTACCCTTTAGAAGCACATTGGTGCAGTGTTTCATTATGGCTCACATCACAGTACATGTTGCTGAAGCATGGGCTACCTGATGTCAATATGCTTGCCTAATCATTGTAGGCTATGAGCAGGGTAGTGGGTTAGTCTGCAGATTAATCCAAAAGAGTGTAGCCTTGTCTCTATACTGATTGACATGTGTTCTTTACACGTGTGGTCTGTTGACACATTGCCCTTTTTGTGCATGGTGTTTTTGATGTGTTTGTGGCACAACCATTTAGGCAAAAACTTGTGCTTGATTTGTATCTTGCATCCATACAGGTAAACACCGATTAGAAGAAGGAGAATTGGAAAGCCATCACCCTGAAGGTGTGGACCTTAGGGGTCCATAGCCAGAGGAGCACCCACTGTCACAAGAGGTACGAGGACCTGAGACGCTGGGCCCAGAAGATCACGGAGGTCCAGCTGGGGCTGTCCTCCCAACCTGAGTGGGGCACATGTTGAAGCATAACCCACCCTAATTGCCTGTTTCTGGCAGTGTTGTACCCGGACCTTGATGGGCATTAGAGGGGAGCACAGCAGCCACAATGGGGTGAGTACAGGGCACATTCCTGCCTGTCACATAGCCAAGTTATGTGTTAATTCTGATAGCTTTCCCTGACAATTGGTAATGGGCCATGTGTGACACACTAAATGAGTAACTGATTGTGTAGATATGTAATGTAGTGCATATTGATGTGTCTTGCCTATTAGCCCAGGGTCCTAGGTCACAGCTGAGTACAATGCACAAAAGATTTGCTCTCCAGAGGCAACATATGACTGTGTACATTGATCAATCAAGTAATGCTTGTTGTTGTAGTGGGTGTAAATGTTATGCAACAAACCGTTGCTCCTCAGTATTACAGGGCAAAGAAAAAAAAGTGATGGATCACTATCCTCAGCCTTGTGTCTGGTCAAGTGAGTAAATTGGCATCTGCCCCCCAGAGGCCACTTGTCTTGATTGTGTCATAGGTGCTGGTGTCTCACTACTGTCTGTCATGTGAAGGTGGCCACCGTACATGTGACAGAGCATATATTGTTCTTTGGGTGCAGCTACAGATCAAAACTTTCCCTTGGTAAGTGGGGAATGTCCACTGACATGATTTATGTGCCATCACTGCTGCCAAAATTCCTTGTGCTGACATGTTAGCATGTGTCCCTTTTGCTTTTGGCAAAATGTGTACACTGCTGTTTCATGAATGGTCTACCTGTGTTAATGGAACAATTTCAGTATTCCCTCACATATATGTGCATGCCAAATTGTGTTTTGAATTGGACATATACAATGGAGCTACATTTCATGTGGTGTCACAGGCAGAAGTGTGTCACCAATGATTGTTGGCTTACACAGACACTCACCCATCATTGCATGTCATTTGGAATTTACATTTGCACTAACATTGAGGGACATGAGAGGCAGGACTAGAGTTTTTACACGCAATGTGCATTACCATGCCATTGATGTGGCATTACGTGGAAAAGTGAACTGCACACGTGTAATGGGGAAGGTTGGTTATCTGACTGTTGGCATGCATCAAGGAGTGACTTGTAGTTATATTGGAATTACATGCGGTTAGGTACAAACATTCATCCAGGGACATGAGGGTTTGCAGGACCAAAATGCTGACAGTGATGCAGCTTCCCATAGGGCAACATGTTGAGGGCTTTCCACAGGTACTTGAAAATCTCTGGGCCTCCCCAACATACAAATGACTAATGGGTTCTACTGATACAATCAGAGTATGTAATTGTAAGTGGTGCCAGACAGTGGTGGTGATTTCCCTGGGGCTAGCTGATTCATTGTGTTGTGGATTTTAGAGGCTTTCCCTGACAATTTGCACATTTTGTTGACAATATACATTTCCATGCCAAATGTATAGTTAGTTATAAGACTTTGATTTGGCTAAATATCCATAAATGTTTTGTATCCAAAAAATTAGAATCATATATAAAATAAATAAATACACATGCACTGTTAAAATCAACAACATAAAATAATACAAGTAATACAAATATAAGCAGTCATATGCTATTTGACCGTACAAGGATTCTCCTTAAAAACAACTATGTAATATTATGCCATCAAGAACCATCTTGGAATGCCTACTTTTAAATTCCCCAGAGCCTAGATATTCAGAAGTCCATGAAAGTTAATGCTTTTAGTCTAACAATTTGGAGGAGGTAAGAGCTTGCCTTCCCTGAGTACAACAGTACCCCTGTGCACCACGTCTTCTTCACGTCCTGAGGCCTCTGTGCACTATTTGCAAAATTCCTTCCTGCACAGCTTGGCCCAGGTCCCCAACACTCTGGCCTACGACGCTCAACTTGTTGAGTTGACCTCAGCCGGCGTGGGATCTTCCTTTGTAGTGCTGCACCAACCGCATTTTGCACCTCTTTGTCCCAATATCCTAGGACTCCTGTGGGTGCTGTCTGGTCTTCTGAGGGCTCTCTAAATTGCTGAGAGCCCCCTCTTCCTCCTCAGGTAGAGATGAGGCCCCCAGGTACCTCCTGGGTCCACACAGTGCCACTTTGACGCAAAAAGCTACTTTGCCAGAACCAAGGCTTGTTGGATGAATCCAGAGCAAAAACTCGCCTGCATCCAACATCTCTTCGTGGGACATCCATTGCATCATGCAGGAACCCGCTGACATCTTCCTTGAGTGCATTTCTGTAGCCTTCGTCCAACCGGGGACTCTGCTATTGCACTCTCTTCTGGGTTGGCAGGAGCTCCTGTCCTTCCTGGAACTTCTTCTGAGTTCTGGACTTGGTCTCCTTCCTTTGCAGGTCTTCAGGTCCAGGAATCCACCATTTGTTGTTTGCAGTCTTGCTTGGTTCTTGCAAGAACTCTAATCACGACTTGTAGTGTGTCCTAAGGAAACTTGCAGTTCTTTGCTCCTACTTTCCTGGGCTCTGGGGTGGCAAATTTACTTACCTTTACTGTATTCCTACTCTTCAATCGATTCTCTACACACTACACTTGTCTAGGGGGAATTTGTGGTTCACATTATACTTTCTTAGTATATGGTTTGTGTTGCCCCTAGACCTATTTTCTCCCATTGCATTCTATAGCATTTCCTATTGTTTGCACTATCCTATGTGTAATTACCTACCTTATTTTGGTGTCTAGTATATATATTGTGTATAATAGTTACCTACAGAAGGAGTATTGCCTCTAAGATATTTTTGGCCTTGTGTCACCCAAATAAACTACCTTTATATTTGGTAACACTGAGTATTGTCTTTACTTGTGTATTAGCACTGTATAACTATAAGTGGTATTGCAGGAGCTTTGCATGTCTCCTAGTTCAGCCTAAGGTGCTCTGATATAGCTACCTCTATCAGCCTAAGCTGCTAGAACACTTCTACATTCCACCAATAAGGGATAACTGGACCTCATATATGGTGTAAGTACCCAAGGTACCCACCACAAACCGGGCCAGCCTCCTACAGTGACCCCATACCTTAGCCCCATACGTGGCTGCTGCCACTGCTACTGTTATATATACTTTTAATGCAAATGACACAGACCCCCCCAGATGGTGCCTTATACTTTCTCACTATAGCCATTGCCCACTGATAAAGAGTGATATTGCTTTTCCTTACCTGAGGCCCCTACCACATATTGTCTGCCAACCTAAGTGGTCAAAAGTTTTAACTTGTTCTAGTAAAGCACCGTTGTTAGAAATGGGGTCTTACCCCCTTTCCAAGCAAGGATCCTCACTCTAGTCAGTGCAAAAGAGAATCACGCTCAGCTATCCCCTGCTCAGCCACTTGGTAGCTTGGCACGAGCAGGCAGGCTGAACTTCAGAGTGCTAGGTGTAAAGTATTTGTAACAATACAGACAGTAACTCAAAGAAACACTACAAAATGACAGAACACAGGTTTCGAAAAATAGAAGATATTTATCTAAACAAAACAAGACCAAAACAACAAAATTCCATAATACACAAGTCAAGTTATCAATTAAAAACCAAAAAGTCTTCATGTAATTTTAAACACAACGATAATCAGGTTAGACTGGAAATGTACCTGGGTGCGTCAAAAATAACCTGCACAGGCGAGTGTGTGTCAAACAAAGGCTTGCGATGCGTCGATATCACTCACGAGCGTGACCATGTGTGGTTTCTCCTTCATTCAAGTCGCCGTGCGTCATTTCTTCTCTCCACAGGAGAGCGATGCATCGATTCGAACCATACTATCGGGTCCGGGCAGGCCTTGCATCATTTTTAGACACCCAGAGATGTTTGTGTCAGAAATCCAGCAACACAATGATCTGAAAACCACGCAGTGCTGGTTGGGATCTCACGAGCCTCCGTCAGCGATGCTACATGTTGTTTCTCCAGCTGGTGCGTCGATCTTGCAGTCGTGCTGCAGGTGAGCGTCGATCTTCAGCTGCAAAGCCAGCGGTGTGTCGATTTTTCAGCCGCAGATCAGAGTTGGGTCAATCTTTTCCCAGCACGGCGGTCTATGCATGGATTTCTCACTCTTGTTCTGCCAGCTTCTCCTTTCAGGGTCCCAGGAACTGGATGGGCACCACTTGGCAGAGTAGGAGTCTCAGCAGAGGCTCCAGCTGCTGGCAGAGAGAAGTCTTTGCTGTCCATGACAGTTCAAACAACAGGAGGCAAGCCCTAATTCAAGCCCTTGGAGAGTTCTTCACAAGGAGGAAGGCACACAAAGTCCAGTCTTTGTCCTCTAGCACAGGCAGACGCAGCAACTGCAGGATAGCTCCACAAAGCACAGTCACAGGCAGGACAGCTCTTCTTCCTCACCTCTTCAGCTCTTCTCCAGGCAGAGATTCCTCTTGGTTTCCAGACGTGTTCTAAAGCCTGTGGTTTGGGGTGCCCTTCTAATACCCATTTTGCCCTTTGAAGGAGGCTTACTTCAAAGGAAAGTCTCTCTTGTTTGTGAAATCCTGCCTTGCCCAGGCCAGGCCCCAGACACACACCAGGGGATTGGAGACTGCATTGTGTGAGGGCAGGCACAGCCCTTTCAGGTGCAAGTGACAACCCCTCCCATTCCTCCTAGCACAGATGGCTCATCAGAAAATGCAGGCTACACCCCAGCTCCCTTTGGGTCACTGTCTAGTGAGAAGTGCAACTAGCCCAACTGTCAAACTGACCCTGACAGGGAATCCACAAACAGGCAAAGTCTCAGAAATAGTTTAAGCAAGAAAATGCCCACTTTCTAAAAGTGGCACTTTCAAACACACAATCTTAAAATCAACTTTATTAAAAGATGTATTTTTAAATTATGATCTCAGAGACCCCCAACTCCATATCTATCCACTCCCAAAGGGAATCTACACTTTAATCATGTTTAAAGGTAGCCCCCATGTTAACCTATGAGAAGACAGGCCTTGCAACAGTGAAAAACGAATTTAGCAGTATTTCACTGTCAGGACATATAAAACACATTACTATATGTCCAACCTTAACCATACACTGCACCCTGCCCTTGGAGCTACCTAGGGACTACCTTAGGGGTGGCTTACATGTAAGAAAAGAGACGGATTAGGCCTGGCAAGTGGGTACACTTGCCAAGTTGAATTTACAGTTTAAAACTGCACACACAGACACTGCAGTGGCAGGTCTGAGACATGTTTACAGAGCTACTAATGTGGGTGGGACAACCAGTGCTGCAGGCCCACTAGTAGCATTTGATTTACAGGCCCTGGGCACCTCTAGTGTACTGTACTAGGGACTTACTGGTAAATCAAATATGCCAATCAGGAATGAACCAATTACATACACATTTTGTATATGGGCACTTGCACTTTAGTACTGGTTAGCAGTGGTAAAGTGCCCAAGGTAACAAAAACAGCAAAAACAGAGTGCAACACACATCAACAACCTGGGAAACAGAGGCAAAAAGTTAAGGGAGACCACACCAAGGATGAAAAGTCAAACAGCCCTGCTTTGTCATATTAACTCTGAAGGATTGATGCAGATGTATTGTCATAAACACATTTGGATGTATTCATTTGTAGTCTTATTTGAGAGCAAAAAGCTGCAAATGTGTTCAGTGCACATTGTAACCCTATAGGGTTCTGGATATGAGGAGCGTGTAATCTTCAAACATATCCAACAGACTTGGGTGCATTGTGTTAACACTGAAAAAGCCATTTGACCGCTTCATTATTGTAAAGACTAAACAGTGAGGGCACGAGCACACATCCCTGTCTAACTCCCCTTTTTATGCAGATCCTGGTCATAAGATCCCCACCCCTGTTCTATCACACTTTGGTGTATGTGTCTTCATGAAGAACTCTCAAAATCGCTTAGCAAGCCATATGCTTCTAGTACCCTCCATCAGTTGTTTCTGGGGACCAAGTCAAAGGCTGCTCAAAGATATATAAAGGCAACATATTAGTGGTCAATCCTCAGGAGATATACATCCAGTATTGGGTCTTCAAATTTAAAGACCTGATCTAAGATACTAACCTTGGCTCTGAAGCTTGCCTGTGTATCTTCAAGTATTAAGTTATCACAGACTCAAGATTAAAGTCTGGCCAGGACCTGCCTGCAAAATATTTTCTGGCATATGTCTATTAAACTTATTGGTCTATAATTAACAGGGTCATCCTTACTCCCCTTTTATATTTTGGGATTATAACCACTCCTTGCCAAGATGGAAGAAAAGCCTCATCCATCACCATGGCTTTACTAAGAGCATTACAATATGAGACCCACACTTTTCTCTTTTTATCTGCTTTAGCACATTAGCTGTTTCAACAAAGGAAAAGGTCCCTGTCTGTAATGGCTAGCCTTTTTACCAAATTAACAAAGCCAGAATGCAAAATTGGCAGGGGATGTACCCTGGGTCCGATCCTGTGTCATAATCTGGTCCCACTCAGTGGAAAGACCCTCAAAATGGGCTATCAATTTTTCAGGAAGCATTATAGGCTCCAAATGATTGTCAGAGGTACAAGTTCCTATCAATATCAGCTATCACAAAGCATTTGAGACTCCATGCTGATGGGCGTCTGTTAATTCTGCTCATTGTTCACCTTCTTATTGTTTTTTGGCCTCAGGTAAGACAGCCTTATTCCTCTTCCTAGTGATGCCTATTTTTCTCTGACTGACTAACTTCACATCATCTGGAAGGCTATTTTTAGCTTTTCAGCATTCCTTGGTATACCAACTAGGGGAATGTTGTTGGCAATCTCCTCTTTATCTTATTTTAACAAAGAAAGAACTCAGGTGTTCATCATTTGGGAATGGAAATTACCAGGTTTGACCATATTCCTACCGACTATGGCTAACGGGGAGGGTATATTCACAAAGAGGTTATACATTTGTGTCATTGCCTTATTTTCCTTCTCTATTGCTGACCATTTGACATTTCTCTTGTTATTTGAAGTCTTGATTGTGTCAACGATAGTAGATGGTGTCAGGTTTGAGTCCATAAAACAGCTGGATTGCAATTTAACTTCCAAGGTTTCATGATCACTGTCCATTCATTGAATAATCTCAATGTCCATCAAAAAAAGGCCATAAAAGATGATCCATAAAGATGTAATCTACAAATACTAGTTATCAGCTCTCTTTTGAAAGTTGGGCAGGGAGAAAAATCCAATCCTGAATGACAGTTAATGATTTTCAAACCGTAAGCCATTATCAAGTCTACTAGCTGTAGAGCCACACTAGACAGTTATTCTGATTGTCCTGTGGAAGTGTTGATGTCATCATAAATTCATAAGGCTGAATCTCCCATCCTTCCTTTGTCAGGTCCAGTGTAGGATGTGTGTTACAATACCCCGCTCTGATTTTTCAGGCTTTCTCGTGAAATTGACCTAACTTATCTGATAGTGAATCTACTGTAGTGGAAAAAGTATTTAAGGGAACAGGGGCCAGATGTATCAAGCCTTTTTGTATTCCCAAACGGTGTGAATGCCCGTTTGCGAATGCAAAAATGCCTTTCAGTATTTATGAAAGGCATTCGCAATGCAAAGATAAGGAATCGCTAAAATAGCGATTCCTTAAAATTTGCGAGCCTGTTTAGAGAATCACAAATTGCGATTCTCTAAATAAGAAATCGCAAATAAGGAATCCTTTTTTGCGATTTCTAAACCACATGTAACAAGCAATTACTTAATGCAAATTGGGCATTAAGGAATCACTATTACCACCAAGTTGAACTTGGTGGTAACCATGTGCAAGTTTTAAAAATGCATTAAAAATGCATTTTTAAAATTGACATGTAACGCACACATGCCCCTTTGACATGTGTGCGCCTTAGATGTCCTGAAATATTTTTTTGGGGTGCAGCAGAGGGGGCCTTAGGCCCCCAGCTCCCTGGGGTTTTGCATTTCCTAAATTGTGAATTCCAGTTCGAAATTAGCAATTTGGGAAATGCAAAAAATTCACAAATATGAGACTACAGGCCCATAGGTGTGAATGGGGTCTGTATCGCAATTTGCGATTCGGTAATAGCATTTGCGATTTTTAAGAAATCGCTATTTCCGAATCGCAAATAGGATACATTGCATTTTGCGAATCAGAAATAGCGATTTCTTAAAAATCGCTATTTCCGAATCGCAAATGCCTTTTTTGTTACATCTGGCCCTAGATCTTATATATATATATTCATAATAGCATTATGACTAATCCCTTGTTGTGTTAGTGTTTGACTTCTATAGTAGTAGTAGTACAAAATCTTTATTCGACTTTCAGCAAGTCATAAAAGACATAACAGTCATAAAAGAACTCCATTTATGGTGCATACATACAATTTCACTAATAAGAAAAAGTCAAGGAGATAAGATAAAAATAGTAATAATAATAAAAAGATTTAAAAGCCTACAATAAAAACAGTCTAATATATTAATAAATAAAGATAAAATAGAAGCCCTATCACAATGAGTTACAATTCGATCGCCTCCTCCATAGATTTCCTTATCTTTAATACAGAACATAAAAAATTAGCTAGGATTCCACACATCTCTAAAGAAGATAATGACTGGAGACAGGCATAAGCTGTGCGACACTGGGGTAGATTAATTGTCCTTAGAAGTGGAGCGACTAAACTCCTCCTCTGATAAGCGTAAAAATTACAGAATAAAACCACATGAATTGTAGATTGGGGTGTTTTTGCATCACAGGGACATGGATTTAACACAGTGGACCAATCATTCATACTTGGAAATGAAACTAGACGGTGGAATGTGTCTAGTCTAAATCTTGTGAGAACGTAGCAGTAGCGAGGAGATACCATGTTTACCAAGTACGGCTGCATACCCTCAGCCGTCAAAATTATTTGATTATGAATGACTGAGGTTTTTTTTTATTCCCCCTCCCATCGTGTGTCTTCTAGATAGTTTAATGCCAGGATACTCAGGTCCTTCCTGGATATCTTCTGTAAGGAAACTGGGTTGGTATAATAGTCTTGCTTGCCCATTTTTTCGAAGAAGGTCATGATGTATTTTAGCCATGGTACCCTTGATGTATATAGTGATTTCGTACAATCGGTCAGGATAGCCTTATTAAAACTGGTGTGTTCCGAAGTCCAGACTTTGTGCCATAATAGTAGTGGCTGGATCTTTATCACGTCTGTAATAAAGGGAACCCCGAGTTCGGAATGTGTGACATACGATGAGGTGCCTTTTGGTACCCTCAACAGATGCCGTAGGAAGTCATTTTCCACTGTCTGCACTAGATCACAGTTTGTATGTCCCCAAATTCCTGCCCCGTACGTAACGGCCGGAATACACTTGGCTTTGTAGATCTTTATCATGTTGGGTGGTGTAATCCCCCCAAGCCTTTTGGAGAAGAGTCGAAGTGCCGTCGTTGTTTTGGTCAGGTGTACTCTCTTCATCTTCCTGCAGTTGGCCCAGGAACCCAGTTTATCAAATGTGATGCCTAGGTATGAAAAGGTTTGCGTCATTTCCACCTTGCTATCTAGAATGGTGGTGTTATAAGTCTTGCCATGCTTCCTTCCGCAGTTCATGATGAAGGTTTTAGAGCGATTAACGGTAAGTCCCAACTGTGTCATGTATGTAATACAGGTTGTTAGAAGTTTCTGGAGAGCTATTGGGGTTCTGGCCATTAATACTGCGTCATCTGCGTAAAGTAATACTGGGACAGGTTGCTTATCTATTTGTGGTACATCTTTACACCTAGTGGCCAATTCTTTGTCTAAATTGTTTATATACATTGAGAACAGAAACGGTGCAAGAACACAGCCTTGGCGCACTCCTCTGTGTAGACCAAAGAGGCGAGTACATTCCCCTTTTAGGCCGTACCTCACTCTTGCTCTGCACCCTGTGTACATTTCGCGAATAAATTGGATGAGGGCTGGTTCCACCCCCATGTTTTTTAAGATGTCCCACAATTTGTCATGGATTACACAATCGAAAGCTGATGATAGGTCAATAAAAGCCAGGTACAGATTACCTGTTCTAATCTTGGTATACTTTGCGATGATGATGCTTAAGTTTAGGCTTTGTTCCACTGTTCCGATTCCTTTCCGGAATCCATACTGGACCGGGGATAGGACGTTCTTTTCCTCTGCCCATGATTGCAGTCTGTTCAGGATTATTCTCCCTGCTAGTTTAGCTGTTGTGTCCAGCAGGGAGATTGGCCTGTAGCACGCTGGATTAAGGCGGTCACCCTTTTTGTATATTGGAATTATGTTGGAGACTCTCCAGGATGGTGGGGGTCCGCATGTGCTGATGGCCCTCAACGTCTGGGTCAGTATAGGACCCCACAGCTCAATATTGGCCTTAAATATATCGATCGGAACGCCATCGGGGCCTGGGGCTTTCCCTGGTTTGCTGTCACTTATAGCTTCCTCTACTTCCTGGAGGCTAAATTGGGGGGTTAGGTCTAGGCGTGGGCCTTCCTGATGGTCGAGGTCATGTGTATGATCTAATGCAGCACTCGTCAGTGAATATATATTAGAGAAATATGCTACCCACTATTCCTCAGAGATGGCAATTTCCATTCTAGGAGTGTCTCTATCCCCTAGCACAGGGGAATTTATTGTCTTCCAGAAAAGTATATTATCTTTCTCCTGGCTTGCTATGTGGAGGGTTTCCCACAGGTTTGTTTTTATAGACAGTTTCCTTTCCTTTATTGCTGACTTATATTCCTGTCTGCGTTTGCGTATGTCACTCATGCATCTTTTTGGGGCATTTAGGGCCTTTTTCAATCTCTTGTGTGCTTGAGTGCAGTTATGGTCAAACCATCCGTACATCCTTTTTTTCCCTATCTTGTCACTTCTGATAGTGAGGGCTTCTTTGATGGTTTGGGTGATCCTCGTAAACGCACTTAGGCATTGTTCAGGATGTGGGTTTTCTCTTAGGCAATCTGCGAAAGCATGTTTACATTGGCATATGACCTGTTTTAATAGAGACTTGGGATCTGTCTGAGACCACTTCATAGTGTATCCATTGCACGGCACCAGTGAAATGTCATCTATCAGTGTGATGCTGTCTTCCCTATCTACTAAAGGGAGGGATAGTAGGAGATTTATGCTCTGGGGGTAGTGATCACTAATTGCGATGTCGTGCAAAGTATAGTTTGTAAGATGGTGTGCGAAGTGGGTGGACATTAGGACATAATCGATCACTGTGTTTGCGCCCCTTCCATTGTACGTTGGTTTGAAGTGTGGTTCGTCCGAGAGTAGTTCATTTACAAAGGATAGGTTATAGGTTTGAGCTAGCAAATTCATTTCATCTCCTTGGATGTTATGAGAGAAGTGAAGGCTTGAACCTATACCTTCCGAGTCCCATCCACATATCTTATCTGAATTTACTTTACACGGATGAACATTAAAATCACCACCCCATATCAGTAGGATCTCACGGTTATTTTTTTTTCCTATTTTTTTTAAGTCATTTCCCATTTTCACGAGAGTATTGGAAAATTCTCCAGGAGGAGCATTGTTATAAAAGTTAATAATGACCAGGTGGGTATTGCGATCTAAGTCACTCTCTATCATTTGGTAATATGGACTCATAAATTTCATTGCTAGGTTCTGTAGGGGCAGCTTGTTGGAGATATATGTACACAATCCCCCTTTAGCTCTGCCTTGCCTTGACTGCTCAGCAGGGGTGTGGAATGTTTTATATCCATTTAGATGGACAGGGGTTAGAAGCCACGTCTCTTGTAGGCAGGCACATAGATAGTCTTCTAGAAAGTTAACCCAGATCTCGTTGCCTAATTTGTTAGCTAGACCTGCGATGTTCCAGAATAATAGGGCTATTTCAGGTTTCTGGTTAGGATTCTGTTGAAGCTTGCAGGACCGGTTCTTTGGGGGAAGAGGGGGAATGTTGCCCATAGTGGTATTTGGTATAATACTAAGTTCCTCATTGCCCTGGCTTAAACGAGGTAACATCTCATTCCTTATAGGAACCGATTTATGTGATGTATCTTCCTTTTGTAGTTCCAACCCTGATCTATGTTTTATCTGTACTTCTCTATCCTGGAGTGCTAGCTGTTTCATGTCCAGTCAGTCTATATTTTCCATCGTTGAGAGGGGATAAAATCTATTGCACATTTTAGACAAGTCGGGACTAGATAAGGATGCTACAGCTCTCTGTGAGCAGATGGAGTTGTTCCCCTCTGGTCTTTGATAAAAATATCCCAAGGGTAATAGCGAAATTCCTTGTGAATTAGGATTTCTGGCTCCCAGGTCAAGAATAATCCTATTCACTAAATGTGGTGAGCCAAAAGAAAGGACCACGCAGTCTCCGAGCAGTGCTTTCCTGCTGGTTCCTATCCATTTAATTCTTCTGACCATTTTTATATCATCAAAAAGAGTCCTCACCATTCCAGGGCTCATACGGGCCCCGATCCAATTAAGGGCCTTATTTCTTAAGGCTGTCCAAGTTTCTCGTTGTTGGCCATCTATTGGAGGGACATTTGCCAGGACCACTACATATGGTGTAGCCTCCGGGGGAAGGTGTAATAGGTTACTAGGGAGATAAGCAAGATTCGCTGATCTAGGCCAGCTATTTGTGTTTCTCCCCGGTTCTAAGTGGGGATTTGTATTTGTTGTCCTGCGCGTAGCACTACTGGCTATCTTGCATAAGGTGGGATTCAGTAGTTTTTTATCTGAGGGAAAGTTATGAGGTGGAAGTGAGGGTTGGTTATGCTGGTTCGTAGAGGAAGCATTTGGGTGAAGTTGAGGCTCCTTCTGGGAGTCAGCGTTTCGATGTGTACTACTTGGCCTGTTAAATGGAATAGATTGTGTGTTGTTCTCGTGTTCTAAGGACCGCAATGTGTTTCCGGGATCCTTACTTGTAGGATACGTGACTTCCCGTTGTAAGGACTTTATTGTTTCAAGGCCTGCCTCAAGACTAGACTCCACCCCCTTAAGGCGCTCCGACATTGAGTCCAGAGTGACGCCGATAGATAATTTCAGTGAGTTTACTGTCTCCTGAAGTTTTATAAGGAGTGATCGAACAGTGTCTCCTGCTAAGGTTTGGGGCTTCTTCCGGGTTAATTTTTTAGTAGTTTTTTTAGTAGGGGTAATTATTAAGTCTATCACTGGCGTTTTCTTTAAGGTCTTGTCCCCCAAGCCCGTCTCCGGTTTCCTTGGTCGCTTAGCAACAGGGGATATTTCGTCCATTGAGTAGATTATATTCGAAGAGTCTTTAATGCAACCATTTGTAAGCCTTGGTTTTGATTTACCGTCCCCAGGTTCACTAGATGGAGAGTTATGTTGCAGTAGTGCAGACCCTGATGAGTCATGAGATTGATCTTTGGATAGTGACAATTTCCCTTCAACAGTAGCAATTTGCTTATCTATCATTCCCATCGCCCCAGAGATGTATTTTAATATAGATGAGCTGTCTTTTAAATTTGTTGAAATGTTTGGTTTTGAGTGCTTCCTTTTACCCATAATTAAAGTAGTAGGCGGTAGCTCGAAGAGCTATATTCGTGTATCTAAGGCAGAGTACTTTGATATTAAGGGAAAAAGGGAAAAAAGGGCTCTAGTCTCTAGGGGACCGGGTTGAAACACAAAGGTACAGGGGTACAGAGGGGGGGGCCCAGAACAAATCTCTACCCGTTGGTGACAGCGGGGGACAGAGGGTTCCTTCGTGGAATGGGCCTTATGGCCAGTCCGGATAAAACAGTTGGATTTGGAGGGCTCCTGCCCCCTCAGCAAACGCAGCGCGACAGTAACAGGGACGGTTTGAGAGGCAAGGAGAACAAACAAAGCGTCACAGTACCTTCAGGGAGCCCTATGTTCATAGATGTCCAGTCCAGAGATTATTGAAGAGATGTCAGGGGGGTGGCCCTGCCCTGCCTCTTCCTGGCAATGACGGGCAAGGACGGGCCCGCCCTTGGCCCGGGCTTTGCCCGGGCGCCGCCCGCGCGCGTCCCGCGACGGCGGGGCCGCTGTTCAAGATTTAAAGGGCTCCTGCCCCAACCAGCTCCAGTCCAGCGCGTCCCGCGACGGCGGGGCCGCTGTTCAAGATTTAAAGGGCTCCTGCCCTATTGGACGGGTGCAGCGCTTCCCGCGACGGCGGGAGCGCGATTCAAAGATTTAAAGGGCTCCTGCCCCAACCAGCTCCAGTCCAGCGCGTCCCGCGACGGTGGGGCCGCTGTTCAAGATTTAAAGGGCTCCTGCCCTATTGGACGGGTGCAGCGCTTCCCGCGACGGCGGGAGCGCGATTCAAAGATTTAAAGGGCTCCTGCCCCAACCAGCTCCAGTCCAGCGCGTCCCGCGACGGCGGGGCCGCTGTTCAAGATTTAAAGGGCTCCTGCCCTATTGGACGGGTGCAGCGCTTCCCGCGACGGCGGGAGCGCGATTCAAAGATTTAAAGGGCTCCTGCCCCAACCAGCTCCAGTCCAGCGCGTCCCGCGACGGCGAGGCCGCTGTTCAAGATTTAAAGGGCTCCTGCCCTATTGGACGGGTGTAGCGCTTCCCGCGACGGCGGGAGCGCGATTCAAAGATTTAAAGGGCTCCTGCCCCAACCAGCTCCAGTCCAGCGCGACTTCTATACCTTATAGGTCTCTACTGTCTGAGAGGACTATTTTAACTTCGGGAAACAGGCCCAGCCTCAGCCAGATCAAGAGACTGTCTGAAGCCCTTCCCACAGACCATGGGATAGCATTTTTGCTAAATGTGATAAAGCCAGATCTAAAAACTGGTTCAATCGTTCATGTCTCCTGAAGTAGAATTATATGGTGTTGATCTATTGTTGTTGACCCATTCTGGGTCTGAGAACTTAGCTCTTATCCCAGCCACATTCCATGAGAGGAACCTTACACAATCCACCTTGACCTCGTCCCTCCCTAATTTGGGGTCTGCACCATCTTTATTCTGGCCCACTCAGTCTACTGCACTTTTCTGGTCAATGAGAGATTTTAAGCTAATTTCCTCGTCAATTTGAGCAGTCAGTTCCAACAGGCTTCCTAACTCTTTTTCAGTGCTTGTACAGAGAGTCCCACAACCACACATATTGCCCTTCAGTCAGTCTACCTCATGCAGATCATTCAAGGTTGAAAAAGGAGTGAGGGGGAATGTGAATAGGTTGATAAAGGGAATAACCACTCTATTGCAGATCTAGAGCCAGGTGTAGGTAGGTTAAAAATTGCGAATCGGAAATAGCGACTCAATACGAATCTCCGACTCGCAAAATCAAATTCATGAAATAATTGCGATACCTATTTGCGAGTCGCATAGGTGTCGCACAGCAATTTGCGACCTTCGCTTTTAGCGAGGTCGCAATTTGCGAGACGGGTGTCGCAAATTGGGACTGTCTCGCAAATTGCCTGCAAATGCTGCACAACAGTTAGAAAAACCACTTCCTGGCTCTTGGTGATGACATCAGAACCAGGAAGTCATCAAATACACCTGGAGGAGGGAGGACCACACCCTTTCCAAACTGCTGTGCCACACCCAGGATAGAGGAGCTGCTGCTACAATGGAGGAGACAGGCAGTGCTGGAATCAGAAGGAAGGTGAAATTCTCAGATAAAGAGCTGGAGGTGCTGACGGAAGAATGCTGCCTGCACCACTACCAACTATTTGGGAAGGCAGCCATGAGTGTCCCAGACACTCAAAAGAAAATGATATGGCGGCAGATCCAGGAAAGGATAAATGCCATAGGGGTGAGCCACCGGACCCTTGAGGAAATCAGGAAATGGTGGTATGACCTGCACTCTAGGACGAAGGAGAGGGTTGCAGAGCGGCTGAGAGAGATGAGAGGCACCGGAGGAGGCCCATCCACCGTCCCACCACCCACAGCCATGGAAGCAATGGTCGAGCAGACCCTGGAGCCAGAGCCCGTCATTGGAATGGGAGAAGTGGACAGTTCAGCGCCAGGGACATCCAACAGTGAGTACCATGAGATATGCTTTGACACCCACAAATGCAGTATACACACTCTCACAGTACACACCAGCAGGCACCACCAGACTAGCTACATTCCAGTCTGGTAAACCTCTAGAATAGTGGATTATGGGAAATGTAGTACAGTAGTCAGAATACAGGCAAATGTTTATTATGAGGCATAAAACAGATGCAAGAGACTGACAGAGTATCCCCTATGTCCCACACGTCTCCCACAAGACACCCCCAGCAGCGACACCAGGCAGGGAGGAGAGCATGGGCCAGAGACACTGAAGGAGGCTGCTGCTGAAATTGCTGGGCCCAGCAGGACACCACCAGGGTCCATTGAGGAACATGCACTGGAAATGGGGGCAGCTGACACAACCCCAGGTCCCAGCCCCACAGCGAGTCAATCAGAGCCAGCAGCAGGACGAATGCGCGGACGCCTGTGCAGAGTTCTGGCGGTGCCCCAGGAGGAGGTAGGGGAAGCAGGCTTTGCAGGATTGGCGGCATCCCTCATTAATGGTCAGCACCTGCATAATAGACAATTAAGGACAATATCAAGAACCCTAAACAGGTTGCAGAGCAGCATGACCAATGGGCTGGCTGATGTGAGCAGCCATTTCACAAGGATGAGCGATCATTTGGGGGATCTCACACAGGCCATCCGCCAACTAGTGAGTGAACTAGTTGCAGACCGACAATATGCAAGGCGCAGGGAGCACCACACAGTGGCACGATTTGACCGCATGGCTGCATCCATTGGGCGTCTTGCAACAAATACAAGTGGCCTCTCTAGACGGACAGTAAGCCTACAAGTGGAACTTGGGCACTTTGCTGGCAATGTGGCGCGTGGACTTGGCCGCATTAGCCACGCTGTGGACCTGTTGGAAAGTAGACAGGTTGCAAGGGGCACAGGGGAGACCCTTCAGGACAGTGAGGGGGGTCTACAATCAGTAGCGTGTCTGCCAGTGAGTCCTGTGTGCTACGGAGTGTTACTGCACTGCAGGGGTAAGGGGACCCACCAGGGATGAGCCATGCTGGCCGCTCAAGAAGGAGGGTGTGAGCCACCATGGTTCAGGAGGCACATGACGTATAATGTGTCCTCATCATATTTGGACAAATACAGACAGCACTTTTCTTTCCCCACATAGTTTAGAAATAAAAATGTTTTGTTTGTTTCACTACACAACTGGGCTATGTGTGTCTGACATTAGTGAGTGTGGTGACGGTTGCCACGTACCTGCCAAAGTATTGGGTTGCAATGTGGTTCCGTCTCTGTCTGCCTTGATTTGCAATGCCTCTATCCCCAGGCTGTCGGTGTGGTAGCTCTTGCTCCTCATCCTCCGAATCTGTGTCTTCGGGGGTGAGATGTAGCCCACGTCTGGTGGCAATGTTGTGTAGGATTGCACAGGTGGCAATAATCTTGAATGCTGTATCTGGGGCATACTGGAGTGCACCTCCACTTTTGTGGAGGCACCTGAATCTTGCCTTTAACAATCCAAATGTCCTCTCGATGATAGTTCTGGTCCGCCGATGGGCACAGTTATAACGCCTCTCGTTCTCATTGCCAGGTGTTAGGTACGGGGTAAGTATCCATGGTCTTAGATCATATGCACTGTCACCTGTTTGCCAAAAATAAGCAATGTTAGCAGGGCATGAATGGTTTCCACAGTGACCTGTATGTAAGGGGTCAGGGTGTAGTCAGCAATACCTAATAGATATCCGTCTTTAAACTCCCCACGTTCTAGGTGTTGGTGTATCCCACTGTGCCTGAATATGTATGAGTCATGTGTAGTCCCTGGAAATTTAGCTACAGTGTCAGTAATGACATTATGGGTGTCACATACCACCTGGAGGTTTAGTGAGTGTGTACATTTCCTATTATGGAACACAAATTCCAGATTTGCAGGAGGGCATATTTGTATATGTGTCCCGTCAATCCATCCTATTACATGGGGGAAGTTGGCAATTTTGTAGAAGTCCAACTTGGTGCTGTTAATTTCTGCCTCATTCCTGGGTAGGTATATATATCTGGACATTTGTGTGAGTATGGCATCTAGGAATGATCTGAAGAATCGTGAGAGTGAACTCTGGGATACCCCACCTGCCACAGCAATCACCCCCTGATAGCTACCCGAGGGCAAGAGGTGCAGTGAGCATAGCACTTGCACATGTGTAGGGATGGCGCTGCCGCACATTGTCTGTAGTTCAAGCTGCGGATTGAGTAGTTCAATTAATTCTAAAATTGCTGCACTGCTCAGTCTACATTTGTGATATATCTCCTCCTCAGTTTGTTGGAATAGTGTCTGCCTTGTTCGGCATATCCTCTCCTGTCTCTGCCTCCTCCTCTGCTGGGCAGCATGGACCCTCCTCCTCCATGCTATCACATACAGTTCAGCCATTTTGAGTAACCCAGATGCCTTCTGGGTCTCCTTTTATACTTTGGTTCTGGTTACCACCAGCTCTGAATCAGTGGTAATCTGGATGTGCAAAACGGGCTTTTTGCGACTAGTCGCAATTTGCGACTGGCTTTTGCATATGGTTTGCGACTCGCAAATTGTGACTTCCTATTTGCGGGTCGCAAAATCAGGTCACAAATTTTGCGAGTCGGTAATGGCTCACATCGCTATTTGCACTTCGGAAATGGGATTTTTGCATCCCATTTCAGATTTTGTGAGGTCGCAAATAGCGATTCGGGCCATTTGCGACTTGCAAAAGTTTGCTACATCTGGCCCCTACTCTCCACTTATCACCACTTAGACAATAAAGTCTCAACTGGCCAAGGTTAGCCTTATTGTCCTTTGTTTGGTGGGGGTTGTGTAGGAAAGTAGTTTCTTTCTAGCATGGTTACCCCCACTTTTGGCCTATTTGTGAGTGTGTGTCAATGTGTTTTTACTGTGTCACTGGGATCCTGCAAGCCAGGACCCCAGTGCTCATATATAAAAACCTATATGTCAGTGTGTTTTGCCTGTCTCACTGGGATCCTGCTAGTCAGGACCCAGGTGCTCATAGTTTGTGGCCTAATATGTATGCCTGTGTAGTGCCTGTGTCACTGAGGCTCCGCTAACCAGATCCTCAGTGCTTATGCTCTCTCTGCCCTTAAATGTGTCACTGTAGGCCAGTGACTACATTTACCAATTTCAATTGGCATACAGGACCCCACTTATAAGTCCCTAGTTTATGGTTCGTAGGTACCCAGGGCATTGGGGTTTCAGGAGATCCATATGGGCTGCAGCATTTCTTTTGCCACCCATAGGGAGCTCAGACAAACCCTTACACAGGACTGCCACTGCAGCCTGCGTGAAATAGTGCACATACTATTTCACAGCCATTTTAACTGCACTTAAGTAACTTTTAAGTCCCCTGTATATCTAACCTTCACTTGCTGAAGGTTCGGTGCAAAGTTACTAAGTGTGAGGGCACCCTTGCACTAGCAAAGGTGCCCCCACGTAGTTCGCGGCCATTTCCCCGGACTTTGTAAGTGTGGGGATGCCATTACATGCGTGCACAACATATGGATCAAAACCTATATGTAGCTTCACAATGGTAATTCCGAATACGGCCATGTAACATGTCTAAGATCATGGAATTGTCCCCCCATTCCAAATCTGGTATTGGGGAGCCAATTCCATGCATCCTGGGGGCTCCACCATGGACCCCCAGTACTGCCAAAGCAGCTCTCTGAGGCTTGACTGCAGCTCCAGCTGCTGCCACCTCACAGGCAGGGTTCTGTCCCCCTGGGGTCTGGGCATCCCAGTCCCAGGAAGGCAGAACAAAGCATTTCCTCTGAGAGCAGGGTGTTACACCCTGTCCCTTTGGAAATTGGTGTTACAGGCTGGGGAGGGGTAGCATCCCCCAGCCTCTGGAAATGCTTTGAAGGGCACAGATGGTGCCCTCCTTGCATAAACCAGTCTACACCGGTTCAGGGACCCCTTCTCCCCTGCTCTGGCAGGAAACTAGACAAAGGAAAGGGGAGTGACCATTCCCCTGTCCATTACCACCCCAGGGGTGGTGCCCAGAGCTCCTCCAGTGTGTCCCAGACTTCGGCCATCTTGCTTTGCAAGGTGTGGGGCACTCTGGAGGGCTCTGAGTGGCCAATGCCAGCAGGTGACGTCAGAGACCCCTCCTGATAGGTCCATACCTGATAAGGTGCCCAAACCCCCTGTCAGGGCTATTTAGGGTCTCTCCTGTGGGTTCTCTTCAGATTCTGCTTGCAAGCTTCCTTCAGGAATCCTCTGCAACAACTTCAGCATCCTCTGACCTCGGATCAACCGCAGCCTGCTCCAAGAAACGATGTAACTGCAGCAAAGTGTCTACAAGAGACACTTTTCTTCAGCAACCTCAGCTCAAGTCAGCAACTGCAACAGTTTCCATTGTGTGCATGCTCTAGGGACTCACTGTCTTCATCCTGCACCAGAAGGACCGAAGAAATCTCCCGTGGAGTGACGGAGTCACTCCCCTGCTCCAAGCAGGCTGCTTGCAAGGCGACGACCGGTACCCTGGGACTCCTCTCTTGGCAACGAGCATGCTTCTACAGACATCATCGACATAGACTGTCCTGAGGTCCTGCTGACGCAATTTGTCTTCCCCGAGAACAAAGGTAACCCTGTGTTTTGTGTCTTCTTCACCTCCTGAGGCCTCTGTACACTCTTTGCAAAATTCCTTTGTGCACAGCCTGGCCCAGGACCCCAGCACTGCACCCTGTGATGCTCAACTCACTGAGTTTTTCTCCGGCGGCGTGGGACCTTCTTTTGTTGCACTGCATCAACTGCATTTAGCACCACCTTTGAACCCAGATCCTGCGGCATCTAGGGGTGGTGGCTGGCATCCTGAGGGCTCTCTAAAGTGCTGAGAGCCCCTCTTCCTCCTCACACAGTCAGTCAGTCAAAGATCTTTATTCAGCAGGTGCCATAACAGTACAAACAACATCACATATTACAAAACTGCAAAATAATTTAAAACACACTCAAATGCCATAAAACAAGTTACCTAAACAGCCCAAAATCATCTAATCCAATTTCCCCTTTACAGGTAGCAAAAAAATATACTGGGCATAGTTTGAAACCACTAAAAATGTGCAAATTTACAATATTTCATGTCAAAACATTGACTAATATCAAATACATCAAAATATTGTACCAAAATTTTGGTAATATATAAGTTCACAGAAGCTGTCATAGGCATATAGAAATTAAACAAAGATATACCGATTCCTAATACCAATAGAAGATCTGATAAAGCTTAATACGTGATAACAAATTTGGATTTCTGACAGTTTCAGAAAATATAGTAGGGCTTCCTTGTAGTGAATGGGTCTTAGTTTACGTAAAATAGGTAATATAAAAGCATTTCTATGGGTAGCATAAAAAGAACAAAAAAGAAAACAAATTAGAAGAACTTTGCTTTGATCTAAAATCACAAGGGCATGGTGGTAAATCTTTTTGCCAAATACACTGTTTAGGAAAGGCCCCCTTAAAATGGATCAGATTCAATCTAAAAAGAATGAAAAGAGAGTATATTTTAGGACATGAAAACCAAGTCAGATAAGGTTCCTTATATGAGGCCATAGCAATCTGAATATAGGGATCAAAGGATTTCAGTTTCAAGGAACTATAGAATCTTAAATCTAAAATATACTCAGAATGTCGTAATCTTAAAACAGACCTTGAGTTTATAATTAACAATTGAGGTTCTTCAAACATATAGCTAAGCCCCAGCTTTCCAAAAGATTTTCGCAAATACGAAAGCCAGGGAATCCTATTTGAATTGTCTACCTGTAAACAATCAGAGATACAATCCTGCACAAGACTTGCCGCTGGGTTCAGCCAGCATCTAATCCACAGCAAAAGGGGGGCAGTAGAGACCGTGTCTTCTAAAAAACATTGACCAACCTCCTCTTGACTGATGAAATTTGCCATACACTTAGGTACCATCAATAATCTACACATGCATTTATTTTCAACACATTGGAGAGAGGGTACTTTGTTATAGCCTCAGACACCTGCCCCATATAAGGCTGCTGAAACACACTTGGAATAATAAAGCGTTTTAATCTGAGAGGGAAGTCTATGGCCTAATTTAGGGGTAAAACGGAATATCGCTTCAATATTCCTTGCCATTTGCTGGGTCTTATAATTGAGGTGAGTACTCCAAGACATAGAAGAACTCACGTACATACCTAAATAACAAAAATTCTTTACCTTGTTAATGATATTGCCCCCCATGGTAAATTGTTTGGACTTAGTGTTTTCGGGGGCCACATGTCATAACAAAAGTCTTGGAATAATAAACTTTCAGATCCAGATCCAACATAAAACTGGAAAAAAGGTCCAGTAAGCCTTGTAAACCATTTGCAGTATGAGCAATTAGTACAGCATTGTCTGCATATAATAAAACTGGAAGCAATCTCTGGCCCATCTTTGGTACATCCTTCCCGTATTTTATCATAAAATCATAAAGCCCATTAATATATATCAAAAAGAGAAAAGGCGCTAAAATACATCCCTGTCTTACACCCCTAGTTGAGGAAATGGGAGAGGTTCTCTGTCCGGATGGGCCGAACTGAACTGACACCATTAAATCCGTGTATAGGCGTTTAAGAAACTCCAATAGAGTCACATCACAACACAACAAGTATAAGGTGCAAGTTTAAAACTTGCTCAACTGTGCCTAGACCGGGTCTAAAACTAAATTGAATTGGAGATAAAATCTGTGCCTCTGTCACCCAGTCTTCCAGGCGAGATAAAATCACACTACCTAAAATCTTGGCCATTGAGTCAAGAAGAGATATTGGTCTATCATAACAGGAAGGATCTTGTCTATTGCCCTTTTTAAAGATGGGAATGATAGTAGCCAATTTCCATGAAGAGGGTATATTACTTTTAACAGCACTTCTCAACACATTTGTAACTAAAGGGCCCCAGAGATCAGTCTCGGATTTAAAGAGATCAATAGGAACCCCATCAGGGCCAGGTGCCTTTCCCTGCCTTGATCGGTTAATGGCTCCAAGGATGTCATGAAGATCAAAAGTGATGTCTAGGGCATTTATATTGGAATCTATAATAGTCTGTGTAGTAATATTATCCTCCTTGGTAAGGATATCATTATCATCATTATCTGGGTGAAATACTTTCCTAAAATGATTCATCTATACATCCTCTGCAATAAGGCAATCCTCGGCCTTGGTGTTGTTATCTGAAAAATATGAGTGATTTACCGCCTTCCAAAATTTGGAAATGTCCTTCAAGTCAGAAGCAGCCAATAGCTCTTCCCATGCCTTGGTCCTAATTTCTAATTTCCTTTTTTCCAGTGCAGCCTTATACTCAGCTCTACCTACTTTAACTAAATGACGAGAAGGGGAACCTACCTTAAGGGCTTCTTTTAGTTTTTTATGAGGTGTTGAACATGCAGAATCAAACCATCTATGGGCGGTCGAGCCCATAAGAGGTCCATCCACCACCAAGGCATTTTTGACATAGGCCAAAATTTGTATTATAAATAATGTTTTTTTTCAAACCCTTTTCCTTAGAAACCTGATTCATATTTATATCCAATTTAATACTTAGGGGATTGTGGTCACTAGCACAGTGAGGAATAATCGTAAAATCATGTATTAGATGATAATCTGGGGAGCCAATGAGGATAAAATCAATGATACTCCCCTTCAAGTTCCCTGTAAAAGTGGGAGTTTTTAAGGAATCTAATGCCGCAGAGAAAATAATTCAAATCTTTTCCTTCGGCAGAATGAATAAAATGGGTTAGCGACTCTCTACCCTCAATTGGGATGGCACACAGTTCGGAGGGTTCCTTACAGCACAAAGGAATGTTAAAATCACCAACCCATAAAACAAATAAATCTTCATCCTGCAGTTCGTTAGATGAGTCAATAAAATCTGCTACCTTCTCCAGGCTTCCCTTAAGAAGACCACGTGGAACGTTATTATTATTTTTTTTTTAATCAAATACCTTTACATCATCTGATAGATAATAAAACGACCATAAAATAAGGAGAGAACCAAATTAAAGACACATTAGGATACAAGGATTAAAATACCTCCTCGTGCCCTCCCCTTTGAAGAAGTTATTGCTGGTTAACAAAAAAGATGTGTACCCATCCAGGAGAAACATATTTTTTGACCAGGTCTCCTGAAGACAGAATATGTCATAGGATGATATAAAACTCGTCCAGTACGAGTTGTCTATTTTAGACCGAAGCCCGCTATGTTCCAACTGATCAAAGTTGTCGCTTTGGAACCAAGACATAATGTTGATTCATCAATATTTCTAAGAGGGAAAGTATCAAGTGAAATCTTCCTTTCTTTCTGTATAAAATTATCATGATCATTTTCGGCCTTTGATCTCACCCAATTTTTGGAACACGGGGTTTCAGTGGCCGTAAGTCAATCGTTCTCATCAAGAGAGTTGAGGGCCAGAAAACGATTGCTAGTGGAAACGTTTACCTGGAATTGTGACCTACCTGGGACCAAACTGTGATTACTTAGGTCAACAGTAGAACGGGGTGGTAGAAGAGTGTGGTTGTAAAAATGGCACAGTGAGTGAATTTGGATCCCATTATCTGACCTAACGCATTGATCAGAGTTAGCCAATAAATATTCAACTGAACAAGGATTTGCAAAGTTTATTACTACACAATTTCCCTCACCTGTTTTCCTTAAGTAGCCAACCCATTTCACTCTGCGCGCCATAAGGATCTTATTATTTGGATGATAATTGAATTTAAATTTAGATTTCAGCCAGTGGACAGACTTCCTGATTAAAGATTGGGTATCTTCTTTTTTGGAACTATCCAAAGGAGGGACATTTGTTAGGACCAGAACATACGGAATACAATCAGGAGGTAAGTGCAAAGATTCTACATGGTTTACTGATTTGTTAGATGGAGTAATTTGTGACCTAGAGGAACAAGCTTCCTTAGGTTTCCCTTGAGACAGGTCATTCACAGTGTTATCTTGACCAAAAGCAGCCAGAGAATTGGCCAAAGGGATACCAACTCCTTGAGATGACAGTGTAGGTGATGGATTGACTTGTTTTCCCATTTCGTGACTGTGAACATTTCCCGTACTTGATGATCCTAAATTGAGTGACTGGGAAAGAGTACTAATCACGTTATTACAAAAACAGTCAAGCTTTCTAGTTATCATAGTGATATGTTTCTCCTCTAGAGTTACGCAAAAAGATTTAAGTATGGAATCTACTGTGCTGGTAAAATCACAGAGAACATCCTTATTCGTAGAGCATTCATTAATAGGAGCCAAAACAACTGGATCCTTAGGACTTGTTGCCGAAAGGGTATGAGTTCTCCTTTTAGAGCCAGGGACCTTTTTTATATTCTTAGACCTTTTGCCCTTCCTCCTCTTCTTCGGTGGAGGAGAGTCAGCCTGGGAGCATTCCTGAGATGAATTTGCACTAAAGGCAGGAGTTTTGGTTAAGTCTAAAGGAGGCATAACATCGTGACCAGACTGTATAATATTGGTAGACGAAACCAGCGAAAATGGTCTGGGCTTTGAATTAATATTTATGTGAACAGCAGGTTCCAGTGGGGGCTGCTGAACAGATTTTTGAACGGCCCCAATTCTTTCTTCTACTTGTTCCAGTTCAGATTCGAGAGCCCCAATTACAGAGGATAAATAACTAGTAATGGAAGGTTAGACTAAAGAGCCCAGCCCACATTCCCCCTGTTGCAGACTAATCTTTCTTTTCTCCATAATGTATAAAATTTGCACGTGCCCCCTAAAAAAAGGACAACAATAGGACCTTCTATCCTTGGCGTAATTACCTCAGATCTGCATTCTCCTTGAATAATTTCTAATACAACAAAGGAGGAGTAACCAAAACCCAGCCCTAAACGAGCACAATCTTCACCACAAAGCGACGCAGCGTACAATGAGCACCCGTTCAATAAATTCCTCACCAGAGAGGTACAATAGGCCTAAAAAATATAAAATAGTAAAATTGAAATAAAAAGTCACTGTAATAAAATAAAAATACCTCTAAATACTTTTACCTAAGAAAGGCACAGGCTCTAAACCTAAAGTAACAATAAAAATATCAGGGGGGGGCCCAGCCCAGCCTCTTCCAGTCGATGACGGGCAAAGGATGGGCCCGCCCTTGGCCCGGGTTTGCCCGAGCGCCACCCGCGCGATGTTAAATTTAAAGGAGCTCGAGGGTCCCGCTCCCAACACCAGCCAGCCGAAGAGTCCTGCGCGACTCCTCACACAGAGTTGGGGCCTCTAGGTCCCTCCCGAGTCCATCCAGTGCCCTTTTGATAAAAAATGCTCTTTTGCCATAATCTCATCTGCAACAATCTTCACGCCGTGGGTCATCTTTTGCATCATGCAGGGTGCATTTCTGCAGTCTTCAACTAACTGAGGACTCTTCTTTTGCACCCTCCTTCCAGGAACTTCTTTCGACTTCTGGACTTGGTCCCTTTTCTTTGCAGGTCTTCAGGTCCAATAATCCAGCAATTGTTCTTTGCAGACTTGTTTGGCTGCTGCAAAATCCCCAAAATTAGGTGTAGTGTGTCCTAAGGAAACTTGCAGTACTTTACTCCTGCTTTTCTGGGCTCTGGGGTGGGGTCATTTCCTTACCTTTACTGTATTCTTACTCTCCCAGCAATTCTGCACACACTACACTTGTCTAGGGGGGGAATTTGTGATTCACATTCCACTTTTTTTAGTATATGGTTTGTGTTGCCCCAAGACCTATTTTCTCCCATTGCTTTATAGAATTTCCTACAGTTTGCATTGTTCTGTGACTATTTACTTGTCTAATTTTTGGTGTCTAGTATATATATAGTGTATAATACTTAACTCCAGAAGGAGTATTGTCTCTAAGATATTTTTGGTACTGTGTCACCCAAATAAATACCTTTATTTTTGGTAACACTGAGTATTGTCTTTACTTGTGTATCAGTACTGTGTAACTATAAGTGGTACTGCATGAGCTTTGCATGTCTCCTAATTCAGCCTAAGCTGCTCTGCTATAGCTACCTCTGTCAACCTAAGCTGCTAGAACACTACTACATTTCACTAATAAGGGATAACTGGACCTGGTATAAGGTGTAAGTACCTAAGGTACTCACTACAAACCAGGCCAGCCTCCTACAGGTACAGATTTTAATGGCACTTTGTAGCCTTAGTTCATTAGGATTGTGCAGCTTCAGTCTTGTTTGTGAACTTAAAGAGGGCCTGAATTTTAATTCAAGCTAAATTAACCCTTCGACTAAACTCTGGGACCTCAATTTCAATCCTATTACATCATAATGAGAGTTAATATTGCTGGTATATTTCACATGCAAAATGTCTTCTCTAATGATCAACAACTTCCATTATATCTCAGCCAGTGTATTGCTTTATTGACTAATGAATTACATGATTGATTCCTGCCATGCTGCAGTTCTGGGACATTAACCTTACAAATATCATGCAGCTTATGACGAAATACATGCCAGCCCTCTTTTTCCATTGCTGCACAGTCAATATCCATGAACTCATTTCTTCAGACATGTTGCTGGTTTGGTGAGTCCCTGGCAATGATGTAATAGCATAACTTTGTGACTGAATACACCTTGGGCCATTAGTGCTAAAAGGGTCTGTTTCCTTTTTGTTAAGGCTACTTTTGCCAGAACAAGAGGCATCACTCTCATGGGGTTATGCATTAGCGGTAATAGATTGATTTAAATTGTAATTGTGAGATATTTTCTTTGGGTTCTACCATTGTAATATTTATATTCTTGACTAAGGCCGATAGTTTATCCAGTTTATCATTTGTTACCTCAACCAAACTTCCCATGCACTAATGCAAGGTCACTGTCTCACCCCTTTAAGAATGCTTCCCCTTTTAGAGACTGTATCGAGTGATTCAGCTCCTGAACTGTCATTCCCCAAAGAGCCCAGTACTGTAGATCGATTAGAACATTCAACATCAATTACTGTCAGGGGTAAGGTTATCAATTTCTCATGCAGGGAGTCACTCTGGGGGGACATCAGAAGTTAATGGAGAGGTTGTTGCAGGGGAATGGGTGCTAGATGGATAATCCTTGGTTTTAATATCCACAACACTATTGTTCGTTAGGTTCATAAGGAATAGTTTTATGCCCTTTTGAGCCAATCCCTTTTCCTTCGCCTTCTTTGAAGTTGCCAAGCCCATCTTACCAGAATGTTCCCCTTTTTCTTTGTGAGCGAGTAACCCCTCCGCCTCTTTGATCAGCTCGTGGATTTCCGCAAGCGTGCAGTTCTCCGCTGAATGTCTCAGGATCTTTTTGCCACCCCGCTACTAGAATCCTATCAACCACATTCCTTTTCACCATAACTATATGCACTAACTAACCGTGTCTCAATTGCTTCCAGATAATTATTTAAATACTGTGACGGTAGAGGAAAAATTAATTAAGTGTATAGGGCTTAACACCACAATTAAATTCCACAAGCTTCAGATTAAAATTGTTTACGGGTTTTATCTAAAAAACATGATGTTACTAGGGAAGCTGTAAACCAGGTTGTCCGCAAAAGGACCAATATCTGCTTTTTCTAAGAACGATCAAAGCAGAAAACTAATTAGTTAAAGCACATGTATTTCAAGTTTATTCCACGGGTCCATTAGGGTCAACAAAACACAACTAAGTGCCCAGGCTCAGGGCCAAGTGTCCCTTCCATCAGAGATCAGGTAAATTCCTGGATGAATGCCAAACGGGGAATACCATACATAGAGGCACAGTCAAGCTAAGAACTGATACAGCTCCAGTGGCAGTTAGGAGTCAGCAAAACAAAAGTCTTACCAGTTTCAAAAGTGGGATGGCCTTGCTCTACCTCTTCCTATTGCTGATGGGTATAAGTCGGGCCCTCCCTTAGCCCGCACATGTCCCACACACAATGGGAGGGAGTGATGTGCTTTATAGCGCCAAATTGTGCCACAGGTGCGGGAGTTTGCAGGGACCATCTCCTGGGGCCCTGGGGTCGATTATATTTGGAGCCCTTTACTCCTGCTTCTCCCACCAAGCTCCTGCGCAGTGGGAGGGAGTGATAGGCTTTATAGTGCCACATTGTGCCACAGATGAAGGAAGTTGATGGAACCACCCCCTGGGGCCCTGAGGTCGATGGTTGTTGGAGTCCCTTCTCCTGCTTCTCCCGCCTAATGTGTAGGACAATTTACACATGGTGAAATGTGAATTGTTGATTTGTTTTCAGTGTGACATGAGTATTTTCATGTCACTTTCTTCAGGCTACTGTACTGCTGTCAGCAATATGGCAGGATTTTGGAGCATAATTTCTCATTGTTGTGTTATTGGGTATTTGACAAATAGATGTCTGCATGACTATGTGTGGGATCTGTGGGAAAGAACTTGGCATTGCTCTACTATTGAATGACGGTAGGTAACTGAGGTATGCTCCATGAGACAGAGCATTGAAGGTGATGTGGTCTCCTATTGTCCAGTGGTTACTGTGATTGCACAACTTCACTCATGCATTTGTAGTTGTCTGAGATCCTGATTGTCCTGTGGGAAACTGTTGACAGTTCATGTGTCATGCATGCATATGGTATGATACATATAGGAGCCACTTTGATCCAAGGGTAGGTCGCTCCCCCTGCCGCTGCAGCTCCTCCAGGTTCCTGGGTTCCTGAGACCCACCCCACAGTAAGTACCCCCCACCTCCCAGCCCCTCGTTCTGCCCTGCGCTACTCACCCTCTCTCCTGCTCCTGCTTCTTTTCCTCTTTTCTTCTTCTCTGTTCTTCCTCCTCTCTCCTCGTCTGTATTCTTCTTCTGTACTCCTCTTCTCCCCGTCTTCTCTCCTCTTCTTTTCTTCCTCATCTTCTGCTGTGGTCTTCTGCACTCTGTTTCTTCGTTTTTTGTATCTTCCTCCGTGTTCTTCTGTGTTCTTCTGTGTTCCTCTGTCTTCTTCTGTCTTCCTCTGTGTTCTTCTGTCTTCCTCAGTGTTCTTCTGTCTTCCTCTGTGTTCTTCTGTACTCTTCTCTGTTCTTCTGTCTTCCTCTGTGTTCTTCTGTCTTCCTCTGTGTTCTTCTGTCTTCCTCTCTGTTCTTCTGTCTTCCTCGGTGTTCTTCTTTCTTCCTCTGTGTTCTTCTGTCTTCCTCTGTGTTCTTCTGTATTCTTCTCTGTTCTTCTGTCTTCCTCTGTGTTCTTCTGTATTCCTCTCTGTTCTTCTGTGTTCTTCTGTGTTTCTTCTGTTCTTCCGGTCTTCTGTTCTTCTGTTCTTCTGTTCTTCTGTTCTTCTTGTCTTCTTGTCTTCTGCCTTCGGCTCTTCTGCCTCCTCCGTCCTCTTCTCCCCGCGCCTGCCCTCCTGCTCCTGCCTCATCCCCCTCCCCCACTCGCATCCCCCCTCTATCTCCCCTATCTAACCCGTTCACTTTCTACCTCCCTCACTCCTCCTATCTACCTATCTCTCCATCTCTCTATCCCACTATCCAACTCCCTCACTCTCCACCTCCTCCTATCTTCCTATCTCTCTATCTTTTTCCCTATCTATCGATTTCTCTATCTACCTTTTCTCTCTACCTATTTCTCTATCTCTCCCCCCCCTCCCGCCACCCCCTCTATTACCTATCTTCCTATCCCCTCACTCTACCTCTCACCCTCACCCACCTCTACAACCCCCCTCCCCTATCTTCACAACCCTACACCTATCTTTCTCCCTAATCTCCTAAACCTCCTAACACTCTCCCCCCTCCACCCTTAAACCCCCCTCCCCCAGCTCTTCTCACTCTACCTGTCCCCCACCTCCCTCGCGCTTTCCCGCCGCGACCTCCTGCACGCCCCCGCCCCCCCAGCTCCCATTCGCCCCCAGCTGACCCCTCCCCCCCTCCTACCTCATATGGCGGCCGCTGCGCGACAGTGGTAGCGACCCTTGACCCAAGGGTAGGTCGCTCCCCCTGCCGCTGCAGCTCCTCCAGGTTCCTGAGTTCCTGAGACCCACCCCACAGTAAGTACCCCCCACCTCCCAGCCCCTCGTTCTGCCCCGCACTACTCACCCTCTCTCCTGCTTCTTTTCCTCTTTTCTTCTTCTCTGTTCTTCCTCCTCTCTCCTCGTCTGTATTCTTCTTCTGTACTCCTCTTCTCCCCGTCTTCTCTCCTCTTCTCTTCTTCCTCATCTTCTGCTGTGGTCTTCTGCACTCTGTTTCTTCGTTTTTTGTATCTTCCTCCGTGTTCTTCTGTGTTCTTCTGTGTTCCTCTGTCTTCTTCTGTCTTCCTCTGTGTTCTTCTGTCTTCCTCGGTGTTCTTCTGTCTTCCTCTGTGTTCTTCTGTACTCTTCTCTGTTCTTCTGTCTTCCTCTGTGTTCTTCTGTCTTCCTCTGTGTTCTTCTGTCTTCCTCTCTGTTCTTCTGTCTTCCTCGGTGTTCTTCTTTCTTCCTCTGTGTTCTTCTGTCTTCCTCTGTGTTCTTCTGTATTCTTCTCTGTTCTTCTGTCTTCCTCGGTGTTCTTCTGTATTCCTCTCTGTTCTTCTGTGTTCTTCTGTGTTCCTTCTGTTCTTCCGGTCTTCTGTTCTTCTGTTCTTCTGTTCTTCTGTTCTTCTGCCTTCGGCTCTTCTGCCTCCTCCGTCCTCTTCTCCCCGCGCCTGCCCTCCTGCTCCTGCCTCATCCCCCTCCCCCACTCGCATCCCCCCATCTATCTCCCCTATCTAACCCGTTCACTTTCTACCTCCCTCACTCCTCCTATCTACCTATCTCTCCATCTCTCTATCCCACTATCCAACTCCCTCACTCTCCACCTCCTCCTATCTTCCTATCTCTCTATCTTTTTCCCTATCTATCGATTTCTCTATCTACCTTTTCTCTCTACCTATTTCTCTCTCTCTCCCCCCCTCCCGCCACCCCCTCTATTACCTATCTTCCTATCCCCTCACTCTACCTCTCACCCTCACCCACCTCTACAACCCCCCCTCCCCTATCTTCACAACCCTACACCTATCTTTCTCCCTAATCTCCTAAACCTCCTAACACTCTCCCCCCTCCACCCTTAAACCCCCCTCCCCCAGCTCTTCTCACTCTACCTGTCCCCCCCTCCCTCGCGCTTTCCCGCCGCGACCTCCTGCACGCCCCCGCCCCCCCAGCTCCCATTCGCCCCCAGCTGACCCCTCCCCCCCCTCCTACCTCATATGGCGGCAGCTGCGCGTTCGCGCAGCGGGTGCGCCGCTGGCGCGCCAAAGGCGCGCCAGAGGCAAGCCCGTCTGCGCCCGGCCGCGCCTGGCCCGCGCCCAGCGCCACGACCCCTGGTCCCCAGCCCTCCCAAGCCCCGATGATCCGCTACGACCCCCCACCCTCCATGCCCTCAACCCAGGACGCTCCAACACCTGCTTCCAAGCTCACCCCAAACGCACCCATGGACCCTTCGCCTGCAACTCCTGCAAACACATCTTCCACCACGCAACAACTACGACCACAAGCCCACGCGCCATCAACCACCTCAAGTGCATCCTAGTCAACGCTCGCTCCGTTCACAAACACGCCGTTGAACTCTGGGACCTCCTAGACTCCACAGCACCGGACGTCACCTTCATCACGGAGACCTGGATGAACGCCTCCTCTGCTCCAGACATCGCCACCGCCATCCCCGAAGGCTACAAGATCTCCAGGAAAGACCGCACCAACCAAGTAGGAGGAGGTATCGCCATCGTCTTCAAAGACTCCATCAGCGTCACCACCTCCACTGAAGACTCCCCTCTCGCCGCTGAACACCTGCATTTTCAGATTCGCACCGACCCGAGGACCACCCTCAGAGGATTCCTTGTCTACCGTCTTCCCGGACCTCGTGCCACTTTCAGCGACGCCATCGCCGACTTCATCTCCCCGCACGCCCTCGCCTCACCGGACTACATCCTCCTAGGCGACCTCAACTTCCATCTGGAACAAAACAACGACCCCAACACCTCCACCCTGCTCGACAACCTCGCCAACCTCGGCCTCAAACAACTGGTGAACACTGCCACCCACATCGCCGGACAGACACTCGACCCTATCTTCTCCGCCAGCAAACACGTCTTCTTCAGCCACGCCTCTGCCCTTCATTGGACCGACCACAGCTGCGTCCACTTCACATTCCCACGCGAGACCCGCCACCTCCGCACTCAACCCATCCCTCGCCGACAGTGGAACAAGATCCCTGAAGAGCAACTCTTCTCCGCACTCGCCGCCAACCAACCCACCCTCACCACCGACCCCAACGACGCAGCCCTCAACCTCACAAACTGGATCTCCAACTGCGCAGACAACCTTGCTCCCCTCAAACGCTCGCAGCGACAGAACAACACCAAGAAACCCCTCTGGTTCTCTGACACCCTCTAAGAATCAAAGAAAACTTGTCACGCACTTGAGAAAGCCTGGCGCAAGGACCGCACCGCTGACAACATGACCGCCCTCAAGAACGCTACCCGCGAACACCACCACCTGATCCGCGCTGCCAAAAGGAATTTTTTCACCGACAGACTGGACAAAAACAGCCACAACAGCAGAGAACTCTTCAGCATCGTCAAGGAGTTCTCCAACCCCAGCGCCAACGCCAACGCCGTCACGCCCTCACAGGATCTATGCGAATCCCTCGCCACTTTCTTCCATCGCAAGATCAGCGACCTCCACGACAGCTTCGGACACCAGACCCAACCAAACACCACAGAACCCTCATCCCCGACCATCACCCTCAACAACTGGACCCACATCAGCATGGAAGAAACCAAATCCATCATGAACTCTATCCACTCCGGCGCCCCTTCGGACCCCTGCCCGCACTTCATCTTTAACAAAGCCGACGACATCATCGCCCCGCACCTCCAGACCGTCATCAACTCTTCTTTTTCTTCTGCTACCTTCCCCGAATGCTGGAAACACGCCGAAGTCAACGCCCTACCAAAGAAACCTACGGCTGACCCGAGCGACCTGAAAAACTTCCGCCCCATCTCCCTTCTGCCTTTCCCAGCCAAAGTAATAGAGAAGACCGTCAACAAACAGCTGACCACCTTCCTGGAAGAGAACAACCTGCTCGACCCCTCACAGACCGGATTCCGAACCAACCACAGCACTGAAACTGCCCTCATCTCAGTCACAGACGACATCAGAACCCTGATGGACAACGGTGAAACAGTCGCCCTCATTCTTCTCGACCTCTCGGCTGCCTTTGACACCGTCTGTCACCGCACCCTAATCACCTGCCTCTGCTCCACCGGGATCCAAGACCAGGCCCTGGACTGGATCGCCTCCTTCCTCGCAAACCGCTCCCAAAGAGTCTACCTCCCTCCGTTTCGCTCAGAACCCACTGAGATCATCTGTGGCGTACCTCAAGGCTCATCACTCAGCCCGACACTCTTCAATGTCTACATGAGCCCCCTCGCCAACATCGTACGCAAGCACGACATCATCATCACCTCCTACGCCGACGACACCCAACTTATACTCTCCCTCACCAAGGACCCCGCCAGCGCCAAGACCAACCTACAAGAGGGTATGAAGGACGTCGCAGATTGGATGAGGCTCAGCCGCCTAAAGCTAAACTCTGAAAAAACGGAAGTCCTCATCCTCGGCAACACCCCGTCCGCCTGGGACGACTCCTGGTGGCCCACGGCCCTCGGCACCGCACCGACCCCCGCAGACCACGCCCGCAACCTCGGCTTCATCTTGGACCCTCTTCTCACCATGACCAAGCAAGTCAACGCCGTGTCCTCCGCCTGCTTCCTCACCCTCCGCATGCTCCGCAAGATCTTCCGCTGGATCCCCGCTGACACCAGAAAAACCATGACCCACGCCCTCGTCACGAGCCGCCTGGACTACGGCAACACCCTCTACGCCGGGACCACAGCCAAACTCCAAAATCACCTACAACGCATTCAAAACGCCTCGGCCCGCCTCATCCTCGACGTACCCCGCAGCAGCCACATCTCCGCACACTTGAGACACCTGCATTGGCTCCCAGTCAGCAAAAGGATCACCTTCCGACTTCTCACCCACGCACACAAAGCCCTCCACGACAAGGGACCGGAATACCTCAACAGACGCCTCAACCTCTACGTCCCCACCCGCCCCCTCCGCTCCTCTGGCCTCGCACTCGCCGCCGTCCCTCGCATCCGACGCTCCACGGCGAGTGGGAGATCTTTCTCCTTCCTGGCGGCCAAGACCTGGAACTCCCTCCCCACCAGCCTCAGGACCACCCAGGACCACTCCGCTTTCCGGAGACTCCTAAAGACCTGGCTGTTCGAGCAGCGATAACCACCCCCTTTGTCCCTAGCGCCTTGAGACCCGCACGGGTGAGTAGCGCGCTTTATAAATGCTAATGATTTGATTTGATTTGATTTGATTTGATGTAGTTTGTTGCTGTGGCCTACTTGATGTCACAGTAATGTTTACTAATCACAGCTGTTGCAATCAGGAACATGTGGTGACCCTTTTCCTCTTTGTATTTGCAGCATCATCCCCTGCAAGTGAAGGAGACAGGGCAGAACAAAGTGGAGAAGCATTTGGCCACAGTACCTCCAGTCATGACATGGAGGGACCCAGTGGCGCGGAGGGTGAGAGGAGTGCCACATCACCTGATTCTACCTCCAGTGGCCACTCCCTATTGGTGGTGGACCCATCAGGACCTGCTTCTGTACCAGATTTGTCCGGTACCCCCAATTCTATTGCCACTCTCCCTGTTGCTCCCCACCCAGTTGGACGTGCCCACTCACCGTAGAGGGTGGGTTCCCCCTTTGCCCCAGGCACCTCAGCCCCAGCCCCTGTTACCCATGCTGTCCTAAGAGAAGAGGGTACTGACCTCCTAAGGAGTATCTCTGTGGGGCAGACTTCCATTGTGAATGCCATCCAGGGACTGGCAAGCCAACTGCAGCAGACCAATGCTTTCCTGGAAGGCATTCATAGTGACATGTCTGGCCTTCAGAGATCTTTTCAGGCTTTGGCCTCCTCACTAAAGGTAGCCATCCACCACTCTAAATCCTCCCCCACCACCTGCCTCTTCCCAATCCAAACTAGTTATTCCCCTACCTGTCCCAGAACACAGGCATTTCCGCATGCTCCCACCTCTACACACACAAGCAGCACACATCGACACAAGCACCACAAGACACACCGGCACATAGGTACTCAACATTCACCCACAGACACCACATCAGCCACTACTTCAACAGATACCCCATGAACCCCCACCGACCCACATACCACATCCAGCATACCACACAGACTCCACTACAACACCAAGTGACACATCCACCACACCCACCATACATCCAGACAACAGCTCACAACCCACGGATCAGCACACCTCAGACACCATATGAAAAGACACCAACACAACACCCACAGACACATCCATGATATCAACCATACCTGCAAACACAACCCCAACAGACACATCCATCACAGGAACCATATCCACAAACACCACGCCAACACACACCAACACACACAGACACATCCACAACATTCCCCATACCCACAGACACCACTCCAACAGTCACACAAATATACCACTCCCACGTCACCCAGCATCTCCATCTCCACCTTCCAGCCCCCAAGACACACAAATGCCCACACTCACACACACAACAGACACAACCTGAACACAAGCATACCCCACACATGCACACATGTAAGGCATCTACACCTACAGACATGTCCAATACTCCCTCAACCTCCAAATCCACAATCCCTTCTGATGACCCTACTGGTATTCCCAAACAGAGCTTTCTTTTTTACCTTGCCCTTTCCCCCGTTACCTCCAAACCCCCTCCAAAACCTAAGAGGCCCCCACCCACACCCCAACCCATCCTTTCTGAATCCAAGTTCTCCCCTGTCACACCTGCAAGCACCCATACCCCTCTCCTGAAGAAGAAGGCCACCTCTCCAAAGAAAAATGCTCACACCCAAACCCAAGCCTGCCATCTCTATTCCAACCCCACCCCACCCTGAGTTGCATACCTGTGGACACCTACAGGGTAGGAGTTTGGGGGTATATTAACCCTGAAAATATACAGAAGATAGAAAATATTTTTTTTGCAGACTCCTCTCTGTTCACTAAAGTATTGCAACATACAAATGCCACACCAAATTAGGAACAAGTCATCTCCTGGAAAACATAAAAATTGCCTCTCGGTTGCTTTGGCTTATTCTCCAGACCTCAACCAAGTCGTCTTTCTGAAGACTCATTCTTAAGGATCGTATAGCCCTTGAAAATACAGCTAATATCCAGTGGTTAGCAATTAGGAAAAATATGAACTTTTAGATGAAATATTTAAAACTAATTTGTCTAGTTTCCTATTGCTTCAGTCAAAAGCTTATTCGTTTTGTTGGATCTAGGTAGAATTGCTTACTGGTGATTATATGATATTTTTTACACCCGTTGCAATAATCTGGTCTACAAAGCACTCTGTATGCTATCCAATCTTTTTTGTTATCTTATCATTTTAACAATTTGTTGCATTTATTCTGCTTTTAAATACTCTTATGGATTGGTGCCCAACATGAGTGACGAGACATGTTAATTGGTTGGTTAATTATGTTAACTGACATACTTACATTTGTATTATAATTATCTTTTACTGTAATTGTTGATCTGTAACTTGTGTTATTTTGATAATGGTTTAAATTGATTTATTATTAAACTCATACGTGTGCTGCATTTTAGGGTAGCAGGGTTGAAAGTTGTATTAACCCCTTCGCTGCCAGACCTTTTCCCCTCTTGTGCCAAGCCATTTTTTTGGCTATTTGGGGCTGTTTGCACTCAGGCCGTCATACCTTTTTCTCCTCATAAGCTACCCATGCCAAATTTGCGTCCTTTTTTTCAACATCCTAGGGATTCTAGAGGTACCCAGACTTTGTGGGTTCCCCTTAAGGAGACCAAGAAATTAGCTAAAATACAGTGAATATTTAGGTAATTTTTTAAAAATGGGAAAAAGGGCTGCAGAAGAAGGTTTGTGGTGACGGCTGCACTTTTTGGACTTTGGGACGCTGCCATGTAGAAAAATCCACAAGACCTAGACACATCTGAAAACTAAACATCTGGGTGATTCCAGGGTGTTGTGCTTCACATGCACCCTGCACCATTTTCTTTCCCACAATGCCCTGCAAACCTCCAACTTTGCTGGAAATCATACATTTTTCCCAAATGTTTGTGATGGAAACTTCCAGAATCTGCAGGAATCCACAAAATTCCTACCACCCAGCATTGACTCATCTATACTGATAAAAATTCTGCAGCACTTGTCAGCCTAAAATTTTTTCTTTTCCAGCTGCCCTTTTGGACCCGCTTTGGTTCCCCCTCAATTTCAACAAACTTTTGGCTCTTCCCTGTCACAAGCACTTGGCCCACCTACACAATTGAGGTAGCATATTTACTGGGAGACTGAGGGGAACGTTGGGTGGTAGGAAATTTGTCCCGGTGCAGTAATCCCACACAGAAATGTGGGAAGAATGCAATTGTTTAGCTAAATTTGAGGTTTGCTGAGCATTCTGGGTAAGAACACATTGGGGGATCAACGCAAGTCACACCTCCCTAGACTCCCTCGGGTATCTAGTTTTCAGAAATGTCTGGGTATGGTAGGTTTCCCTAGATGGCTGCTGAGCCCAGGACACAAAAACGCAGGTGCCCCCCGAAAAAACGGGTAGTTTTGTATTTGATAATTTTGATGTGTCTAGATAGTGTTTTGGGACATTTCCTTTAGCGGGCAGTAGGCCTACCCACAAAAGTGAGGTATCATTTTTATCGGGAGACTTCGGGGAACACTGGGTGGAAGGAAATTTGTGGCTCCTCTCAGATTCCAAAACTTTCTGTCACCGAAATGTGCGGAAAAAAGTATTTTTAGCTAAATTGTGAGGTTTGCAAAGGATTCTGGGTAACAGAACCTGGTCAGAGCCCCACAAGTCACCCCATCTTGGATTCCCCTAGGTCTCTAGTTTTCAGAAATGCACAGGTTTGGTAGGTTTCCCTAGGTGCCGGCTGAGCTAGAGGCCAAAATCTACAGGTAGGCACTTTGCAAAAAACACCTCTGTTTTCTGTCAAAAAATGGGATGTGTCCACGTTGTGTTTTGGTGCATTTCCTGTCACGGGCGCTAGGCCTACCCACACAAGTGAGGTGTCATTTTTATCGGAAGACTTGGGGGAACATAGAATAGCAAAACAAATGTTATTGCCCCTTATCTTTCTCTACATTTTTTCCTTCCAAATATAAGAGAGTGTGTAAAAAAGACGTCTATTTGAGAAATGCCCTGCAATTCACATGCTAGTATGGGCACCTCAGAATTCAGAGATGTGTATATAACCACTGCTCTTCAAAACCTTATCTTGATCCCATTTTAGAAATGCAAAGGTTTTCTTGATACCTATTTTTCACTCTTCATATTTCAGCAAATGAATTGCTGTATACCCAGTATAGAATGAAAACCAAGTGCAGGGTGCAGTTCATTTATTGGCTCTGGGTACCTAGGGTTCTTGATGAACCTACAAGTCCTTTATATCCCCACAACCAGAAGAGTCCAGCAGACATAACGGTATATTGCTTTCAAAAATCTGACATCGCAGGAAAAAGTTACAGAGTAAAACATAAAGAAAAATTGCTGTTGTTTTCAGCTCAATTTCAATATTTTTTTATTTCAGCTGTTATTTTCTGTAGGAAAACCTTGTAGGGTCTACACAAATGACCCGTTGCTGAATTCAGAATTTTGTCTAGTTTTCAGAAATGTTTAGCTTTCCGGGATCCAGCATTGGTTTCACACCCATTCCTGTCACTAACTGGAAGGAGGCTGAAAGCTCCAAAAATAGTAAAAATGGGGTATGTCCCAGTAAAATGCCAATTTTGTGTTGAAAAATGTGGTTTTCTGATTCAAGTCTGCCCGTTCCTGAAAGGTGGGAAGATGGTGATTTTAGCACCAGAAACTCTTTGTTGATGCCATTTTCAGGGAGAAAACCACAAACCTTCTTCTGCAGCCCTTTTTCCCATTTTTAAAAAATTACCTAAATATTCACTGTATTTTAGCAAATTTCTTGGTCTCCTCCAGGGGAAACCACAAACTCTGGGTACCATAGGAATCCCTAGGATGTTGGGAAAAAAGGACGTAAATTTGGCGTTGATAGCTTATGTGGACAAAAAGTTATGATTCCCTTTTTTTTTTCTCTTTGGCGTTGGGACAGACTCAAGCAGGCTTAAGTAGCTAATCACGTTTTTCCATTGAAGTATATTTTATATACAGAACAACAACTCGATGTGTATTTTCACCATTTTTGTTCTAATGACTATCTCATAGGCTTTCAGCCCTATGATTAATCAGAGGCATTGCCCGGGCTCTCAAGCGCACATATTTTTCCCTGGCGTTACTAACAAGGTCTTTTTGGAATATACCGGGGAAACATAGACCATCACAGACTTGTGTTTTTTTTTCTTTTCTTTTTTTTCTTCACCAAATCTGCACGCACAAGGTTTAAAGAAATAGTTGGAGTCTTTTCTTTTCTTTTCTCCGCCACAGCCCTGTTGGGCTTGAGAACATAACGGCGGATAGGTGATTTAAAAAGTCATAATTCGCTATTTGTTTACCCCTTTTTTTTTTTTTTTCTGCCGCACTGTCTTCCCGGCCTAGGTCGGTTCATTAAGAAAAAACGGCGGAAAAGAAGTGGGGGGTCATGTGCTCCGGCGAAAGGTGGTGAGGTGGTGGGCTGGAAACACGTATCGAACTCCAGCATCTGGGCAGAGGCGGTGAGGGGTGTGCAACGTGGGAGATCTTATACCTCTCGCTGTTCTCTTCGTGGAGGCCTACCAGAGACTCCGGGGTTTTCAACTAGGAGGAATTTAAATGGAAGTTTGGTAAGAGGAGAACGGAACGGTGTTGGAGCCTACCGGTGTATGTCGCCAGTCAAGCGTCGCCCCAGGGGTGTCCGGGCAGAGTTTAACCACTTGGTAGGTGTGAAGAAAGGTAAGCCTGGCCCCCTGGGGGCAAGTATTAATCCCCAGCTATCAGAGACCATAGCAGCAGCTATTGTAAGTACTGGATTAGAGACTTGTGGTGATCGTTTGGTAAGGGGGATTGAACACAGAGTGAGTCTTTGATTACAAGGTATTTCCGGAATACAACCCTCCCCCCGCAGGTTATGGCAAATGTTCAACCGGTTTTAGGTGATTTGGGAGCATCAAAATCAAAACAAGCCGCGAGTTCGGACAAAAATATGTCAGATCAAACAGTTAAGGAGTTAGAAGGGCAGAGGGAGGACTCTTCCATTACATTAACCTTGCCGGAAGCAGAGGGTATCACCCCTGGCGGCTCAGCGACTTACAGTATGGATGTACAGGTTTTGTTAATCTCCCTTACTAAAGAGATTAGGGAGAAATTCGAGATCTCAGAAAATAATCAAGCCAGAATTCACGAAGCCTGCCAAGTTTTGGAAAGCAAAATTAATTTGTTATCAGACCGGTTGGGTAAGCTGGAGGCTGTGGTGGAGGCTCAGGAGGAGCGGTTCTTAGTACAATCTAAGGATATTTTACAGTTAAAACGTGGAGAAAAGATGTTACAGGATAAGCTAGAGTCATTGGAAAACAACATGAGGAGAAACAATATTAGGCTTTTGGGAGTCCCTGAGGGAATGGAAGGGGAAGATATTAAAGGCTACGTGATTGCTCTAATCAAGGAGGTTATCCCGAACATAGCAGTGCTTAATTTAGAGGAGGATATCCAAAGAGTCCATCGGGATCCGTTCAAGAAGAACCCCGGAAGGAAAAACCCCAGGAGGATTTTGATAAACTTCAGTACATATACAATTAAGGAGAAAATTTTGTTTGAAGCCCGTAAAGTTGGAGTCTTCTCCAAGGGAGATTGGTCCTTCCGGATAAGATCGGATGTGTCCAAAGCAACGTTAGATAGGCAGTGGGAATTGGGAAATTTTATGCGGGAGCTCCGCTCTCTTGGGGCTACGGTTCAACTAAGATTTCCGGCTGCTCTACGTATTATGTGGAAGTACAAAATGTATAACATGAGAGATCCGGGAGAGGTTAGTGCATTTATAGAACAGATTAAGGCGTCTTAGTGAGATCTGGGAAAGTCCCGTCCGACGGCGAGTTAGAATAAAGGATAACAGGATGGCTATCCTAGTAGAAATAGGGAGGGTTCCCTTGGGGGGGGGGTTGGGTTTGGGTGTGTGTTGGTGTTGGTGTTGGTGGAGGGTGAGGGTGGCACTGGGTGTAGGGGCTGGGTTTGGGTTAGGTGGGTAGAAAATGATAAAAATAGGAAAGTCCTTATAACTTACTTAGATAGGAGGGGGGAGGTTTGTGTTCATGCTTTTTCTTTTTTCTTCTCTTTTTTTCAGGAATGACTAACTATGCTAATTTATGATTAAAATTTCTTTCTTGGAATGTTAACGGCCTAAGGGTACTACATAGGAGGAGGAAGATTTTTGAATATTTAAGATTGGCTGAGGAGGAGATTATTATATTGCAGGAAACTCATCTTCAACAAGATGAGTGGGAGAGTTGGCTTAAACGATTAAATTGGGTCTCATTTAGTGTATGTTCTTCCCAAACTGGCGCGATTAAAGGTGTGGCTGTCCTGATTAAAAAGTCTATAAGGCTTAAGATAGGAGAGGTGCACTTAGACTCCAGGGGGCGATGGGTAGTGGTAGAAGTGTGTGTATGTGGCTACTGGGTCACAGTTGCAGGTTACTACGGACCAAATCTAGATGACCCGACGCCATTTCAAGAACTATTTAACATTTTACTTCTAGTTAGGTACCCAGTGGTGCTAGGTGGGGATTTTAATATACTGTTAGATCCTGCTCTTGATAAGTCGACCCCCCGGGGTGCGGTTAATTCACCTAAAACTAGGGCACAGGTGAAGCAAGCCATGCGGGATTTAGGATTGATAGATATATGGCACTGGAAAGGGGGTGAAGGAGATAGATACACATTCTACAATAAAAAATATGGACATAGATCTAGAATAGATTTCTTCTTAATACATAAAAGTTTATGTTCAGAGGTGATAAAGGTAGCCCATAACCCAGCACACCTTTCGGATCACTCAGCTGTAAAACTACATTTGGATATCAGGGTCGTAAGTAAGGGTATCAGGAGTACAATCAATCACTCTTTACTCTTAGATGACTCAATAGTAGAGGTGTTAAAGAAAGATACAAGAGATTTTTTCTACTTAAATCGAGGAACAGCAAGTTTATGGTGTGTCTGGGACGCTTATAAGGCTTATATTAGAGGGAGGCTTGTGAGCCTGACAATATACAAGCGTCGTGAAGAAAGGAAGAAGATGGGGGGTATGGAATCATCTTTAAAAACTTTTCAAGCTTTAATTCATAATGCACGATTAGAAGGGAAGGAAGAATTACTAGAGGAGCTGATATGCCAAGAGGAAAAGGTCCGGATCGACTTAGATTCTTTTTTGGAGAAGCGCAATAGGTTAAAGTGGGAAAGTAGTCGATATGCACATTATGAATACGGAGAAGGTTGTAGTAAACTGTTAGCTTGGAAGGTTAAGTCAGATTTCTCTAAAAGGCATATTTTATCGGTTAAATCAGACCTTACGAATCAGATTTGTGTGGAGCAAGATGAGATTGAGGGGGCATTTGTATCCTTTTTTCAAGAAATGTATTCAGAAAGTTTGGTAAATTCAGAGGAGTCGATCAGAGCATTCTTGGAAAAAGCGCATCTTCCAGTTTTGGATGAATCAGCAAAGCTGTCATTGAATTGTACGATAAGTGGGGCTGGGCTTGATGAAGGCATAAAAGCTTTAAAGAAAGGGAAGGCAGTTGGCCCAGACAATTTACCTAATGAGTTATATAAGGTTCTGGGGGAAGAACTTATTCCAATTTTACTGGAATTATTCAATTCTATGCTGGTGGAAGGGGCACAGGTACCTAAATCCTGGAGAGAAGCTATAATTTGTTTATTGTTAAAGCCAGGTAAGGATTCAATGTCTTGTTCATCGTATAGACCCATTTCCTTGTTGAATTCCGACTACAAATTGTGTACAGGAATTTTATCTAGGAGACTGGGGAAAGCTATAGGCAACTTGATTCACTTGGATCAAAAGGGATTTATGAAGGGTAGACAACTCCATGAGGTAACTCATGAGTTATTCGCTGCAGTAGACCTGGCGGAACAAGAAAAGGCTCCATTAGCGATTCTGACTTTCGATGCAGCGAAAGCTTTTGATCGTGTTAACTGGTCTTTCTTGGGGGTCGTGTTGGAAAGAGGGGGCTTGGGAATTCCTTTTATTAGGGCTGTAAGGGAACTGTATAGATGCCCTTCTGCGAGAGTCTTGGTTAATGGTCAACTATCACAGGAATTCAGGATTAGTCGGGGCACGCGATAGGGGTGTCCTTTATCTCCCTTGCTTTTTAATTTATATATTGAACCTTTGGCAATTTTATTACGGGCTTGTAAGGACATTCCCCCATTTCTGATTGGGGGCTGGGAAAAGAAAGTAGCATTATACGCGAATGATCTTATGCTATATACTAGTGATGTGATGATTACTTTGCCTATGGTCAATACATTGATGGAGCAATTTGGCAGATTTTCAGGTTATGGTATGAATACAGAAAAGACGGAAATTATGTGTTGGAACTTGGTTTATGTTTCTCCCTTAGTTAAACAAGAGATCAAATACTTGGGAATCCGGTTAACAACTGATCTTAATGATGTAGCTAAGTAAAATTTTGACATAACTTATAGGGAAACTAAAAAACTGTTAAAGGCGTGGGCTGCTCTTCCACTTTCTATAATTGGAAGATCTAATATCTTGAAGATGTGTATTCTTCCAAAGTTTACCTTTTTATTTAACACAATCCCATTAGAGTTTAAGGGGAGCTGGTTTAAAAAATTACAGGGAGATTTATCCTCGTTTGTTTGGGCCTCCAAGGGAGTAAGGATTTCTTAGAAAAAGATGAGTAGAAAGAAAGAGTGGGGGGGTATTGCATCTCCAGATTTTTTTAGGTACTATCTGGCTTTTCAACTAAAAAACACCAGAATGTTATTGAATAAGAAGTCAGAGTACGCATTGGTCTGGAGAGCTCTGACGGCACATCTTGAGGAAGGAGCTGATCATTTCTTATATAAATTTGGCACCCAAAGTACTTCAAGAAGGTGCGTTTGAAGCTCCCCAGACAGGTGTGTAATGTTTGGATTTATTTTCGGAAGATGCTAGGGATACCTTATTATTGTAGTTCTGCTCCTATCTGGGATTCACCCGGTATTCCTGAATGTCTTATCGACAAACTATCAATTCCTTTGAGAACAAGTGGGATGGTAAGATGGGGTCAGATTATAGAAGGTTCTGAATTGTTAATCCGGTCTGCATTTCAGGAGCGTACTAGAGGGACAGTTTCTAAATTCAAGTACCTTCAGTTATCTAGTTGGGTGAAATCTCGACGAGCAGGAGAAATAGGGAGGAGCTCATGGGAAGGGAAATTAAACCAGATAGCCATTAAAAAAGAAGTTGCTTTGTGGTATCATGCTCTGTTGGAAACAGTAGATGATGGTGCATCCCTCCCCTTGTTGAAGTGGGGGAGGATCTTTCCAACCCTAGAAGTTACAGCATTGTGGCAGAAGTCTTGTTCAGAACTATGGTTTACTACTAAACCTGCAGGGTTGAAGAAAAACCACCTGTTTACACTACATAGGGTTTACTGGACACCTGCTAGATTAACAGCTATTGGGAAATTTAAGAAAAACTGTCCGCGGTGTGGGGAAGACAATGCAGATGATGCTCATATGTTTTGGCAATGTTCAATGTTGATTAAATATTGGAAGGAGATAGGAAGTATTCTGAAGGCAATTTTTGATGTAAACTTAAGAATAAACCTTCTTATGGTGGTGTTTGGGGTTGGTGAACCGGGTATAAATTATCAGCAAATGTCAGTGCAACAGGAGCACTTGTTGTTTGTACTAATGCTTTTGGCCAGACGGGAAATATGTCGTAAATGGGTGGATCCTCTGCCCCCACTTGTTCAGGATAGGCAAACATCTGTAAATCGACTGTGCAAAATGGAACAACGAGGTCCTCTTACTAAAAGAGACAATTTTTGGGTGGATTGGGAAAATGTTTATCAGTAGCTTATAAGTGTGGAGTAGTCTCAGTTATATAATTAGTGTTTTGTAGTTTCTTTGTTTGGTTTATTTAAGTCCAATGATTAGAACTCCCCTCACCTTATTGGGTGCTGCTTTGGTTATGATCAGGTCTTGAAGAAAACAGTAAGACTTGGGAAAAGTGCAATAAGTAGAACAGGTGGGGCGGCCCAGCAGTGTTGCGGATCGCACACCTGGAGCCATACCATAATTGCCTCGGCCATTGCTTTTTTCCTCTTAACCAAAGCGTGGTTGGCGAAATGAGGACAAAAAAAAAAAAAAAGTTATGAAGGCCTAAGCGCGAACTACCCCAAATAGCCAAAAAAGGGCTCAGCACTGGGGGGGGGGGGATGGCCCAGCAGCTAAGAGGTTAATATTTGCTTTGATGGTTTTGCGATGATTTGGCTTTTTAAAAATGTATGATTTGCTATTTATTATCTAATTATAGGCGGCAGAGCAGTATGGGAATGTGGTCCAGGGCCTTGTGAGCCCTCACAACCAATTCAGTGGATCGCTCCCTGAGGAGAAGGAAAGCACTTTATAGCACCTGCAGCTGTGTTGCCCCTACTCATCAGTCTCCTGCAGAAGGCAGGGTACCATGGGAGATAATGTATAGGGCCCTGTGATCCACCACAAACAGTTCAGCATCCCTATGGCCCACAGGGTAATTTGTGTAGATTGTTCAAGCCTTACTCAAAGAAACTAATTATTAAAACTAAAATGATATTTTAAAAAATGCAAAAAAAGGAATCGGTAACAGTGTTTTCATCTTTAAATTTTGCCCCAGAGACCAATTTACAGAGTAATACACATTTATGTGCAAAAGACCGATTTGGTCTTAGGAATAAACAGCTGGTTGTACAAAAGTATCTACAAGATAAAACCTCCAACTGAACTGCAGATTGAAAGCATTTTCAACTGAGTACCAACTATGCTTGAGTTCATATAGTAATGAACGAAAAAAGTTCATGTAAGAAATGTATGATTTTTTAAATGTGTCTAAGATACTACCATTTGAAACAGATATGTATTTGTTAAATGTATTTTTTCTTGCACATTTGCCTATGTTTGGAAATAGAGAGTAGTCCAGCAGGTAATAATGAATCTTCAACTATTTTGTGTTCCCATAATACACTTCTGATAAAGATGGAGCCCCACTCATGTGAATGGGCCAATGACCTGCATCATGCTAAGTCAGAAAACACACCGTGGAGACATCAGGCTTTCTCCATGAAATGGACCAATTTTGGTGCAGTTATTTCAACAGTGTCCCTCCCCTGGTGTGGTGGCTTCATTGGGGCAGTTTGGTTCATTTTCCTGTTCCCTATTTATTATTTTTTTTTATTAGGAAGTTGTTACTATTTGTCAACTATTTTATATTTTTAATTTAATTGGCTAAAGTAAAAGTTGTTTGAACTTATACTAAAGGTACTTATGGGTGTTTTTCTACATGTTTACATTTATATGTTTTTACATAATTTATATTCTATTATTGTTGAATATAACATTTCAGTTCTATTTGGTGATCTCTTTAGGGATTTTTGTTGGTTAATGCTTTTGATATCAATGTTTAGATTGTGTTTCTTTTGTTGCAATGTGCTGTTGATCAATTGTTGTTTATTGCTTGTTTTGCTCTATTTTTATTGTTAGCTTTTATGTTCTCAATATTCTTGTACTGAGGTTTAAGAAAATCAATAATAGTTTTTTTTATATTTTTGCAACAATAGTTTTGTGTCACAGTATGTTTGTTGATGTGTCGTACAGCCATCATTAAAACTGTTTGTATATCTTAATCCCATTTTGGCCCCTACCTGAACAACTGGTACAAATACCTGCAAGTCACCTGGGCCACGTAGTATTTCCAGTGTGATATTTATGTTTATGTATTTAATGTTATGATACAATAAGGAGAAAGGCATCTATACAACTGAGACACAGACGGATTTTAGAGTAAGGTAAAGAGAACATGAGATAGGGAGAAAGAATTGTAGAGAGAAGGAAGGGACATGGCATACTAAGTGATGAGGTATCAAGAAAGAGGTAGACGTAGAGGTGAGTTATATAAAGTAGAAGCAGAGGAAGGTAGAGAAAAGAGATAAACGAAAGGTAAGGTAGAAAGTGGTGAAGGAGAAACTAGACTGAAAGATTTGTTAAAATGAGGTGAGTCAGGGTCAGGAAGAGATAGATAAAGAGGTGACTTAAGGAAAGGCGAGGTTGAGAGATGTGCAGTGGATGGAGTCTCTAGGTCAGAAAGTGGTGGCACAGTGGTATATATGTCATGGAAGGTGCGGAGCGTGGCAGAGAGAGGTAACTTTGCACGTGCAAGGTAGAACAATGGCTTAAAGAGCGGTACAAGGAGAGACAGAGGTGAAGAAGACTTAGGTAAATCAGAGACTGAGTAGGTACACAGAGATGTACAAATACAGGTAGGTACATAGAGGTGTACAAATAGTTAGAAAAGGATATCATTAAAAAGAGGGTAATGTGATAGAAGATTTGAGGTGAATTTAGGAGGGATACAAGAGACAGAAAGAGTCATTTTGAATGTGAATAACACCAAATGCATGAGAGCGTGGTGGAAGGCGCTTGCATGACCGGCTGTCAAAATAAAACAAATATATTTTTTTAATGACTAGACGTATATCTTTTTCCGAGCAATTGCCCACTTTGACCATCTAAGTCTTAAAAAGCCGATGCCCTTCCTTTAACTTGAATTGCCACTGACGCTTTCATTTTTCAAGAGGATAAATGACTCAACAAGTGACGCTTGTCACACAGGAAAGGTCCCAGGGTGTACTACTGAAAATGACAACCTATGTACACGCCATCTAATGTTGTAATTAAAACGATAATGATTGCGTCCTAAAATTGTTTCCTAGAGTCTATTATTTTTAAATACTTTCATTAACAATTTTAAGTCTTACCCTTACTAGGTTTTACCCTATATCTGTTTGTTCTAAATGGGTTGATTTTTAGTCAAGTTTTTCCCTTGTTGGGACGATTGTGTTATGACTGGTTTATTACTGTACTCGTTCAGCGCAACAACCAAATCATATCCTCGTTGTGAATTCACTTTTGATTATTCTGCTTCGTGGTAATCTACTTTTTCTTGCCACAGGAAAGTACTTGATAACTAATAAATTGATCGCCTCAGGGGCATGGTAACACACTGACTTGACATGCCTTATTTTTAAAATATATCACGTTGAGAGCACAAGACATTATGCACAGGGTTTGTCTGACAAAATTAGGCATTCCAATAATTCGAAGCACTGCGGGCATCAATGAATATAAATGCAATTTCTATGAGCCACATAAATCAAGATAATGCATGAGTGTGGCTGCTATAAAAAATATACAGAGAAGACCAACAGGATGTTAATATGGTGTCATGTTCCTTCCTGTTTTTCCTTTCGACTCTTTGACATAAGAACAAATGGATTAAATGTCACTAATTTTTTTCCAAGTGTCTCTTTTCGACGCAAAAAGATAAACCAGCCTGTGCATTTGTCATCATCGTTCTACTGCAGTGACTTCTGCAAGGGCTGCTCCGGGTATTAAACGGAAATAGTATTCATTGTGTGCCATCTGTAAGATCCACTGTCAACAAAACTGTCTATTTCTAAACGAGACAAAATCTTCAAAAGGAGCAGCATAAGCTACGTGGAATGTATTGTGTTGAACAGACATGGGATTCTCTGCACTAATCCAAATGAATTCCTTAATTAATTATGACTGTCTAAGATGCTAACTAAATAAAAATCTGATTTCTTCATTTTATCTGGGTAAGAAAAATATGGTAAACCATTAGATACAGCCTTGGTAAAAAGGCCATAGATCGGCCCATCTGCCTCCCACTTTTGGATTGCAGCAGCAGCAACCATGAGCAGTTTGTCATTTTTTTTGTCGGTCATTTGTCCATATCTTCTCCATGTGTCCCTGCTGAGTTGGAGGCAGTAGCAAAGTCAGCAGTTGGCAGGAGCGATGACAGCCCTGGGGCCATATTATGGATCGCAGTTGGTGGGGCACCAAATGACTGCTGGCACCGAAAGTTGCAGATACCTTGCCAATATAACAGCCTTCTGTTGCATTGTTTTCGTACCTTGGCCTCGAAACCATTCTGGCAACACGCCCGTGCCCATGCAGAGCCTTATTTCCGAATGAACAGCCGAAGTTCGGTTCAATAGACATCATGTTGTAGTGACCTGAAGACACATCCTTTAAAAGTCTTCGATTCACTGGAGGTCATGAAAGGTGGAATACAGCGAGTGTTGTTTTTTGATAGTATGGACTGTGTGTGTTTGTATATATGTGTGTGTATATATATATATATATATATATATATATATATATATATATACATAATTCTCACAGAAAAAAAACCAAAAGTTGCAGGGACACTACAGTTAGGAAATAGAATTTAAAAAAAACATTGACATTCACATAAAAAAATATGTTACAGGGACCTTATAGTTAAGCTCACATTAGCAAAGGTGCCCCCACTTTGTACAGGGCCAATTTCCCGGACTTCATGAGTGCGGGGACACCATTATAAGCATGCACTACATATATGTCAATACATATATGTAGCTGCACAATGGTAACTCTGAATATGGCCATGTGAGGTGTCTAAGATTGTTACATTGAATCCCAATCCAAATCTGGTATTGGGGGGCATATTCCATGCACCCTCGGGGCTCCACCATGGACCCACAGTACTGCCAAACCAGCTCTCTGAGGATTGCACTGCAGCTACAGCTGCTACCACCTCACAGACAGGGTTCTGCCCTCCTGTGGTCTGAGCCACTCAGTCCCAGGAAGGCAGAACAATGCATTTCCTTTAGGAGGAGGGTGTTACACCCTCTCCCTTTGGAAATAGACGTTACAGGCATGGGGGGGTATCCTCCCAGAGCCTCTGGGAATGCTTTGAAGGGCACAAATGGTGCACTCCTTGCATAATCCAGTGTACAACAGTTCAGGGACCCCCAGTCCCTGCACTGGCATGAAACTAGACAAAGGAAAGGGGATTGACCACTCCCCTGTCCATCACCACCCCAGGGGTCATGCCCAGAGCTCCTCCTGTGTGTCCCTGGCAATAGCCATCTTGTTTTTTCTGGAGATCTCTGAGTGACCAGTGCCTGCAGGTGACGTCAGAGACCCCTCCTTATAGGGGCTTACCTGGGTAGGTAGTCAATCCCCCTCTCAGGGCTATTCAGGGTCTCTCCTGTGGGTTCCTCTTCAGAGTCAGCTTCTTGCAAGATTCCTCCAGGAATCCACTGCATCCTCTGCTTCAGCTTCTGACCGTCGGATCAACCACAGACTGCTCCAGGAACCACTGTAACTGCAACAAAATATCCAGTACAACTCCTGTGACCTGGCACTTTAGCTCCAGTCCGCATTTGCAACAGTTTCCAAGGTGTGCACAATGTGAGGACTGCATGTCTTCATCCTGCACCATAAGAACCAAAGGAATCTCCAGTGGAGTGAGGGAGTCACTTCCCTGCGGGCACCTTCCAAGATGACGACTGGTTCTCTGGGACTCCTCTCCTGATGACAAGCATGCTCCCAGGAACACAGGTGGGGGACCAACATGACCCAGACAGTCCTAAGTTCCAGCTGTCCATATTTGGAGGAGGTACGAGCTTGCCTTCCCAGTTTACGACAGTACCCCTGTGCACTGCATCATCTCTAGCTCCTTGGGCTTCTGTGCACTTCTTCCAAGAATCCTTCATGCACAGGGTAGCCCAGGTCCCCAGCACTCCATCCTGCGATGCACAACTCGCTGAGTTCTTGTCCGGCGGTGTGGGACCTTACTTTGTTGTGCTGCACCAACCGCAATTTGCACCTTCTTTGTCCCAGTGTCCTGGGACTCCCGTGTGTGCTGCTGGGTCATCTGTGGGTTCTCTCTAGTGTTGGCAGTCCCCTCTGCCTCCTCAGCCCGAGTTGAGGCCCCCAGATCTCCCCTAGGTCCAGGCAGTGCCATATTGACGCAAACTGGGATCTTGCTTGAACTAAGGCTTGTTGGATGAATCCAGTGATGCAAACAGCCTGCATCCAACATCTCGAAGTGGGACATCTCCTGTGCCATTCCGGAACCAGCAGCCATCTTCTTTGGTGCTCTTCTGCAGACTTCTTATAAACGGAGACTCCTCTTTTGCACCATCTTCTAGGTTGGCAGGGGCTCCTGTCCTTCCTGGAATCTTCTGAGACTTCTGGACTTGGTCTCCTCTCTTCACAGGTCTTCAGGTCAAGGAATCCACCATTTGTTTATTGCAGTCTTGCTTGGTTCTTGCAATAAGTCTTATCACAATTGGTAGTGTGTTCTGAGGAGACTTGCAGGACTTTACTCCTACTTTCCTGGGCTCTGGGGTGGGGTATTTTGCTTACCTTTGGTGTTTTCTTACACTCCCAGTGCCCCTCTAAATGCAACACTTGCCTAGGGGGAAATTTGTGATTCACATTCCACTTTCTTAGTATATGCTTTGTGTTGCCCCTAGGCCTATTGCATTCTATTGTATTTTCTACTGTTTGCACTATTCTTTGACTATCTACTTACCTGATTTTGGTCTCTAGTGCATATATTGTGCATAATACTTACCTTCAGAAGGAACATTGCCTCTAAGATATTTCTGGCCTTGTGTCACTAAAATAAAGTACCTTTATTTTTGGTAACACTGAGTATTGTCTTTTATTGTGTAACTGTAGTGGTATTGCAGGAGCTTTGCATGTCTCCTAGTTCAGCCTAAGGTGCTCTGCTACAGCTACCTCTAGACAGCCTAAGTTGCTAGAACACTGCCTACCTTTCACTAGTAGGGGATAACTGGACCTGGTATAAGGTTTAAGTACCTAGTGTACCCAATACAAACCAGGCCAGCCTCCTACAATGGCCTTTCCACACCAGCTAGTGGATTTACTGTCATCCTTACTACTAAATACTTCAAGAGCACAGTGCCTGGGTCCTATTCATCATTCAAATTCTTCTTCCATCAAACCAAGAGAAGTTATAATTTTCTTTCTTGAATTTACTAGCCTACTGAAAGTACTTAACAAAGCAAAGTCTAAAAAAACAACTCTTTTTGTCAGGGAAGAAGATTTTTTATCTCACAGAATGTATCCAGTACCACACTGCCAAGAGGAAGGAATTCCTTGATCTTCGTCTGCAATTACGTACTTTGGCGCTTACTTTGGATTAATTCATCCATGACTCTTCAAAGTAACCTATCACAATAAAAATACCACTTAAATAAACCTGAAGATCTTAAATCCTTTCTTAAGCATCATTCCACTAGTAAAGTGGATACCTCTGGTCTTTCCATGAGTTAAATAGTAGTTTTTCTTGGTCCTTTTGGTGCCAACGTTAACTTGATGCATTTTTTGCTGTATACTTATTGTTATGTTTTAATTCAATCAGATTATATTTATATTTGTTTTGCTCACTAACCTTTTTTTTCTTTTACAGGTTCTCTGTTGTCTATTATGTTATCATACATTGTTTGAGCACGCTCTGTCATTGATGTGGCTGACTCCCTTGCTATGTTGTCTTTATACTGTGCTATCACCAACTACACCCTAGTGTTCCATCCCATCAGGTATGTGTTTTCAATTGTTATTCATTGACATATACTTTCTCCTTTACTTATATCTCATTCCCTTTCATCTTTTCTCTTTTTTCTCCTTTTGCAGTTTTCTCTTCTTTCTTCCCTACAGCTTCTTATTTTTCTCCCTTTTTCTTTATCGCTTTTGTTTTCTCTCTTTTTTTAAATTCAGATATGTTCCCGGATTTGCTGTTATATGAGACTGTGTCCCTCATTTTAGTGAATGGGCTCCATAGGCTAACATTTCATTAATAAAGTCCCAAAATGAGCTAAATATTTCAGGTTTGGTATCAAACTGATTGTTATGATACATCCAACAACTTTCCATTGTTGAATTTAATATAACTAATTCAGGGAAAGAGTTTTAGAACTCTACTTGAAAGTTGCCAACTTCATCTCAAAGTACCCTTCTCTGATTGACCAGCCTCTGGAAGCCTGGCCAAGATGCCTTGATGAGGTGTGAAGTGGCCTAGACTGAGGAGGAGGAGGAGGAGATCTGCCTCAGCAGATGGGGAAACAGGATGGGGAGAGAGCAGCCAAACCAGACTTCAAAGGAGGGAAGGATATTTGGATCACCTCAGGAACTCCCCCATTTCCTGCAAACTCAGACAACCAGGTGCCCACTTGATTAGATTAGGAGAGGGCAGGAAAGGGGTGTGTTAAGGAAATTTAGCCACACCAATGGGTGGACTGAACCACACCTAACCTCCAAAATTGAATTTCTGTCATTTTGGATTTTTAAAGAATGTTTCTCCCTGGGATTGACTTTTGCCACACTTACCAGGAAGTGGTCATCCAAGATGGTGGTGGCCTGCCTGTGATTGGACAGTTAGCCCCCCCCCTTGCTTTCTACCCCAGGAGCCAGGATAAATATGTTGTAACTGCACCCACACCTTGGATCCCTACCAGGAACAAAGACAAGAAGAAGGACTGCCCTGCTGGACCTCTGACCTGCACCTGGAAACTGCACTCTAAAGGACTGCACCTGCTGCACACTTGGGCTTCACCACAAGAAAGGACTTTGCTTGGCTTCAATTGGTTCAAAAAGGGACTCCCTGTTTGTTACAGGTAGAAAATAGCCAAACAGAGCCCCCTGCAACAAAACCTGGTGAAACTGGCCAGCAGACCACGGACCAATTGTCATTTTTGGATTTGAGCCAGGTGCATTATGGGAGCTGGAGTCCTAACCCTCAAGGAGCAATGTGTTCTCAAGTATGCAGTATCTCAGGGGTTTATCATCGAGCCCATGCTGTTCAACATGTATACAGAACCACTAAGAATCTTGTTGGAGGATTCTCAGGTAGAGATTCATCGGTATGATGATGACATACTAGTGGAGAGGTCTTCAATATTGTTTGCTTTGAGCCCCTCTATGCAAGATGTTTTGAAGTCATATTCCAACCAAAACTTTATGACAAGGATTAGGGGAGCGGTAGACATGGGGCTCATTGCAAGGAGAAAGTCTAATGATATAATTTCAGTGGTATCTTTTCAATGGCTTATAGTCTACACTAAAATGTGAGTGAATACATCAAACAAAATCACTCTTAGACCTCAAAATACTGCTGCCCATAATTGAGGTGGTGTGAGTCCCTAGCATTCCTAGTCCCCACTGCAACTACACCTGATAACTGAGGCCTTAAGTAGCAGGCTATCTCCTCTGCTTTGAACACCTCATCCCCACTTTGCCTTACCATCATGCGACCTTTGCAAAAGGCTCTTTGCCCCTTTCAAGAACAAAAATAGCTCCCACACTATTTCCCCTTTTTTTTGTGCAAATGTGATCTAATGCTGCATATAAAAACAAGTCCTCATGTCCCTTTTTAAAGTGAAAGTGATCATTGCGATGAGGTATTCCCCTCAAACCTCCAGGCCCAGTGTCACTGCACCTACTTCACTAATGATTGCTACTTCCTTGGAAAGTGGGCTGTCTACTCCGCCATTTGTTCAAACAGGGTTCCCATTTTGCCTCATCCCCCTCTTTTCTCTGGGGCTAAACTATGGTGTCTCCTTTGCCTCAATTTTCCCCTCCCTTGAGCCATGGCTCCGAGCAACACTGACACAGCGAGTGTGCATTGGGCCCTAATTCAAGCAAAGGAGGAAGAGGAGGATGGTAAAACCACAATGATTGGGGTTTAGTTGATTCCTCATACCATGGGGCCTCAGTGCCACTGTTCCTGTTGCACCAATGATACTTTCTGGCATTTAGTGTTAAAGAGCAGCAAAGGTGACCTGGGCTTTAAAGTTAGCAAGGACCATGGGCCCCCACTCTGCTTTTTCATAGTAAGAGAGACATAAATTGGGTACAGTACCTGTTACACGACTGATAGTGATGGTCCTTTTAAAAAGATAAATGCTGCTATATATCACCCTTTCCTAGGGGGCATCTCTCTTAAGGAGTTCTGTCCGTTAGTGTTAAAAAAGCAGCAAGGGTAAATGGGATCTAATGCTAGCAAGGACCATGGGCCACCACTCTACTTTTTCATAGTAATAAAGACATAAAATTGCTGCAGTATTGTTACATGACGGGTAGTGATGTCCCATTTAAAAAAATAAAAGCACCTATGTACCACCCTTTTCCATATTGAGCCCCTAAGTACTAACCCCTCTTCCAAGGCATATCTTTGACTCTACCCATGGATCTCACTCCTTTTGTTTTTCTCCTCTGAAATTGGCCAGAAGAGTCCAATGGATTAGGGCTTTGCATTTAAATGCAACCCTGTTTGCTTCTTCCCAGCCACCCTCCTGACTCATTTACAAAAGAGCTGTCCCTGAGTGGTTAAGGCTGACCTTGAGGTATTTTGCCTGAAAGTGAAGGGGGTGGCAGGGTACAAGGAGATTTAGGCAAAAAACCTACTCATCAGCCTTTAATTAATGAAGTCTCCTAAGGCTTCATGGTTACAAAAATGTACAATTTTTAGAAGGTAATGTAAGGTTATCAGCTGAGTTCCAGAGTAATTGAGATGGTCACTAAAATGTTGCCACTAAGTACAGTCTGATTAGGGGGCGTGGCCAGCAGCCGATGAAGCTGCACGTGTAGAGCGGCTCTCCGGGGCCGAGAACGGGACCCGGTCCGAATTCTAGCCATCAACCAACCCCGAAAACCCCATCAAACTCGATCCCAACACTGGCGGATCCCTGTACAGTATTCAGAGCAGTGGCGGCATCCTCGAACAACTAAGAAAGAAGAAAATACGATCGAACCCTGGAGCTCCAGAAAAACCAAGATGGCGGCTGCATGGGGAACCGGGCCCCGCTTTGCAGAAATAACTAAGCTCTCCGACCCTAAGACGCGATCTCGACATTCCGACACCCCAAACTGATGCAGGGAAAAAGCGGCGTCCCATAAGGCCACATTAGGAGAAAGGAGAGGAGCAACAGCGTGATCGAATCGGTGCGGGGCCCGGAGGCCCGAAAACCCAAGGCGGAATTTGAACCGCAGCGAGGGGGCACACTGAGACGCCAGGCTCCCGAGGGCGGCAGCACCCACTAGGACTAAGACCCTGGGCCGGGAATGGGATGGCAACTCCGATCCCGCAAACCTGAGCAACTAACCACCCGGATGCCGGAAGAGACGACAATGGAAACGGGGGAGCAAACTAAGCACTCAGCCAACTCAAGCGCAGTGAGTAACCAACGATCCTAGCACCTTCTAGAGGCATAAACACCCCCCTTCCCCAAAGGGCCCCCGAGAGACTTCCCCAGAATCCCCACAGAAGCGACCGGGCCCCAACATCAGAACTAGTGACATTATCGTAAACCAACCCATTGGGGGCCCACATCCCGACACGGCTGCGAACTTTCAGCACCAACTGGGACCCTGAGCGAACAGAAGAAGTCCATCCGCGGCCTAGAACGGGATTGCTGCCCAGATCCCGCAAACCCGAGCGACCAACCTCCCAGAGATCGGAGAGACGGCAATGGAAACGGGGGAACAAACTGAGTACTCAAACAACCGCAGTGAGTAACCAATAACCCAACCACCTCCCAGAAGTACAAACCCCCCCCCGAAGACCCCCCGAGAGACCATCCCAGAGTCTCGCCGGTAGCAGCTGGGCCCCGTTGTCGTTGTCAGAAATAATAACATTAACGCTGGCTTACCCGGCCGCGCACTGGCCTAAGCAGACCTGTTGAACTGAGAGAACGGCACGCCGACTGCAACTTATTTTGCCCACCAGCGCTCCGGTGGGTGGCGCCGCCGCGTTATGGGCTGCACAAAACGCTTACCCCCTCGCTTAAAATCCTAATCATCTATCTGACTAAAGTAACGGCCTTTCGAAGGTCTGCCCTCCGAAGACCATAATCGGACGCCCATATCCTAACCTGCCGCAAATAGACGTCCCCACCTCTACCAATACAGGACACAGATAACAAAATGGGCAAGCCCACAAAACGAGATGGTCAAGACCAAGAAGAACCAACAGCAGACAGGACACCCGGACATCCTCTCCACTCGGCTCCCCAGAGCACAACAACTCAACAGGAAACAACCCTGGATACAATCCTACAAGCCATAAGAGAATCTCGCGAAGCACTAGAACAAAAAATTGATAATCTAATGGTGGACTTGTCACTGCTGAGAGACGATCATCGAAAACTCACAGAAAGATTGGGGGCCACGGAAAAAACATTAAACGCAGTGGCGTCTACTCAAAAGACATTGACTCTGGAGACATCCGATTTAATATCCTGGATCAAAACCCTAGAATCCAGAGCCGAGGACGCTGAGAATCGATCCCGGAGGAGCAACCTGAGAATAATCGGAATACCGGAAGGTATGGAACTCTCGGCATCGAACACAGAGACATTAATAGAAAACGGTAAACATCCTTTTTTACGACTTTTTTATTACAAAAGTCGTGGTTAACGAAAGCGTAACAATGCTTTTTTTAACCACGACTTCATATTTTTGTGCCGCCGGAGGGCTTTTCGGCATTCTTTGCGATCGAAAGAGCACACCGAGTCCCCGGCAGACCACCTCCACCGGGATCCAGACCCCGCCCGATAGTAGCAAAATCACTGCACTTTAAGGACAGAGACTATATCCTCTCGCAAACTCGTATTAAAGGGGAAATCATTCTAGACAACCAGCGTATTATGGTATTCCCTGACTTCACCAAAGAGACTCAAACCCAGAGAGCTTCATACAATAACCATAAACGAACCCTACGCGAGAAAGGCATCAAATATGCAATGCTCTTCCCGGCTAAACTGAGAGTCGAACACGAGGGCAAGACGCACTTTTTCTCAACCCCACAGCTGGTAGGAGATTGGCTAGAAACCCTAAATATTACATCTTTGAGCGAGATGAGTGGATCCTCCCGCGCCCCGGGCAGGAAGCGCGGTAGATCCTCTAAAAGAGCACTAGAAACTGCACCCTCCAGACACCATTCACTACAAGGAAAGCGCAAAGCAGTAGATGCAGTAGCGGCCTTGAACAGAGGAACCCCACACCGCTCGCAAATTTCAGGTGATGCCTCGGACCATGACTCGAGCTGCGGGAGTCTGTCAATATCATCCCAAGACACTTGCACCAATCTACCAAAAGTGACCCCCAGAACATCGGAAGAACTCATCTAACCCCGCAAGAACCGGTCAGTGATCACCCAATTTACCAAGCGATCACCCTCTAAATACGACCCCTGTAGAGGCGAACCTTTTAAGCAACCTCCAGTGTACAGTAAAGCTCAAATACTCACTCACGGGCAGCAAATATACCTCAGTCAGGTCCCCGGAACGTCCCGGGGTGTAAGCTCTCGGCCCTGACGCGCCTCCCACCTCTAATAGGAAATAGGATAGTTTATATGGTTTGGACGGGGAACGTTTTGTCATCCGGTCCTGGGGAGAGGGAGTTGGGTAAAGTTCGAATTAGAGTTGGGAATGGGACAATTCATGCAAACACAATCACTTAAGAAGGCAAACCTCAAACTAAATATAGGTTTAACTAACTTACCCTCACTCGCCGCAGAGCCAGTGAGTAACTCTGCCAACACAACCAAGATTAACCAAGATAATGACTACTCACTATAAGATTATAACCTGGAATGTAAGAGGCCTAAATAATATGTCCAAACGATACAAAATTCCCAACTACCTCAAATGAAGAGGAATACACATAGCCCTTCTACAAGAAACTCACCTGACAGAGCAGGAAGTTAAAGCCCTTAGCAAAAGATGGAGAGGTCAAATAATTGCTACTAACTACTCAGCCTATGCTAGGGGAGTTCTTATGTGGATCCGTCCCGGGGTCCCTTTCCAAATATTCCACAAGGTTATCAATAAAGAGGGAAGATACATATTAGCAAGTGGAAGATTAGGTGGCAGAGAAGTGACAATAGGAGGAATATACGCCCCCAACCACGACCAAGGTTAATTCCTCGACAGGTTATCGCTAGAATTGGGTCCTCTTCTGGCTGGCACAAATATAATCAAAGGGGACTTTAACTGCATCAGCAGTAACTCCCTGGACAGATCGCACCCCCCAGTATCACAATCCCAATCACTGAAAACGGCAAAGCAACTCATAGAGTGGCAGCAACACTGGCAATTAATAGACTGTTAGAGAACACTTAACCCACACTCTAGTGACTACTCATACTACTCACCTGTACATGATCTACATGTTAGACTCGATACTATCCTGGTATCCCCTGAAATACAGAGCGACGTGGTATCCGCGGAATATCTTAGCCAAACGATTTCTGATCATAACCCCCTGATAGCTTCAATGGCCTGGGGCAGAGAGAGTCCGTCAATCCCGACTTGGCGCCTCAGAGCAGAAATGCTCAAAGACGAAGCGTTTAAACATATTTTACATACAGCTATCGGAGAGTTTTTCAAACACAACAAGGGTACGGCATCTACTAGATCCATTGAATGGGAAACTTTTAAAATAGTTATCCGGGGAAAATGCATTGCTGAAAATATAGGGGCCCGAAAGTCAATCGAAGCTGAACTTCTTCAACTGGAAGACTCTCTTAGAGACCTGGAAAGAAAGTGCCCCACACAACCTGACTTACACCCTGCAATAGCGGCTACTAGGACGAAAATTCACGTAGCTGCTAATACACTTGCCCACTTCGATTGTAAACAACATGTAACCAGACTACACTCAGAGGGGGACAAAGCTAGCGCTTTACTTGCCTGGCTCGCGCAACCCCCCAAAAAACAAACTGTAATAGTCGAAATAGAAAACTCACAGGACACTCACGTTTACACCCAAAAAGACATTAACTCTGTCTTCCAAAAGTACTATGCCCTCCTATATGCCCCCCCACTATAACACTGACCCTTACCCAGTTACATGAATTAGAGTTCCTCACCACCCCCAACCTGTCAACAGCAGACAATTCAGCTCTAGCGACGCCTATATTGATCGCGGAAATAAAAACAGCAATCCAAAGCATGGCCAGGGGTAAAGTACCAGGAGCGGATGGGCTTCCACTAGAATTCTACCACCAGTATCAAGACCTACTAGCCCCCCACCTCTGCACATTGTATGCAGAAGCATGGAATAGTAACTCCCTCTCACAATCCACCAACACTGCTACTATGATCCCCCTGCTAAAACCAGATAGACCCGCCACAGACGTCCGCTCTTATCGCCCCCTATCAATGCTCAACATAGATTACAAAATTTAAAAACGGATTTTAGCTAATAGATTACTCCCCCATATGCCATCATTGATTCACCAAGACCAATCGGGTTTCATACCCAATCGTAGCACATCCCAAAACATTAGACGCCTCATATCAATACTCCACTCTTTGCCCCCGAACTTACCACAAGCGGCGATCATCTCTGTAGATATTGAGAAAGCATTTGACAGCTTAAGATGGGACTATCTGGAACAAGCTATGCTAAAGTTGGGGCTGGGCAGAGGATTTGTAAGGTGGACCAAACTATTATATACTAACCCTACTGCAAGAGTAAAAACAGGCAACTACATTTCCCCTTCGTTTCAGATTGGTGGGGGCACAAGACAAGGATGTCCATTATCCCCCCTTCTTTTCGCAATCGCAATAGAGCCCCTAGCGCATATGGCAAGATCAGGCATCCCTTATAGGGGCATCCCAATAAATAATTGGACTCACCACATCGCATTATACGCAGATGACATGTTGCTCTTCCTACAAAACTTAGAATCAGATTTACCTGGGGCCATGAGAATGATGACAGTTACGGTAGTGCCTCCGGACTGCAGATTAACTGGAGAAAGTCCGCCATTTTCCCATTACACAAGGAGACCCCGGAGCCAAATGACACAAGAGGCCTCCCCTGGTCACCTAACACATTCAAATACTTACCACTCAGTAAATGACCTACTAGAAGGAAACATACAAGGAGCACTCAGAGGGATCAGAGCCAGTATGCGCTTTTGGGAGACATTGCCACTAACAGTCACAGGCAGAGTAGTTCTTCTCAAAATGATAGTGCTGCCCAGACTGCTGTACTATTTCTCAACTATCCCACTCATAATCCCGAAAGCAGTATTCAAAGAGATAGAGTCCATGTCTACAATCTTCATCTGGGGTCCGAGTAGACATCGAATGGCACTAAGAACACTCCAGAGACCTACAGCTGAAGGTGGCCTTGCCGCCCCAGATATGGAGTTATACTGCTGGGCAGGACAACTTCAATGGGTCGCAAAATTATTATGCAGCCCTCCAATTGAGGCTGAGCTACGCCTCCCCTTAAACTGCCCCATAGATAGGATACAGGGCATACTACTGAACCCCTGGAAAACCAAGCAGCTGCTCCCGATAGAATGGGAGTCTGCTAGACACTGTTGGTCTCAACATCTGAAACGCTCCCGCATTAATACCCCTTACACCCCGGAGGCCCCACTGTCCTGCATGATCCATATCTCAGGGAAGCAAAGTATTTCAGGCCTCAATAAACTAATTTCGCATAATATTACTAAACTAGGAGACCTATACGGCGGAGGGAAACTCCTCACATACACTGAGCCACAAACACAATATAATCTCCCCCCCCGGTTTATTCATTACACACAACGCCATCATTAAAATCGCGCAAAAAACGTGGAGAACTGGAATACTTGAACCCCCCGCTCATAATAGCAGCAATACCATTTGCTCCATTGGGGATCTAAAAGGGGTAGTATCCAGAATCTACAAAGCGCTACAAGCCTGCACATGCCTACCCCTAGAAAAACTTAAAGATAAATGGCAATCGGACTTAAATATCGCTTGGGATGAAAAGCAATGGGATCAGATCGTCTCTCGTATCTACCCAGTTTCCAGAAATGCCAGGTTCAAATTAATAAACCTATACATTTTTCACAGAGTTTACATGACCCCACACATGATCTCCAAAATCTACAGAACAAACTCTTCAAGCTGTCCTAGATGCACGGAGCCAGCAGCCAACCTTATACATATGCTCTGGAGCTGCCCCCAACTTAACACATTCTGGGAAGAGGCCTTTGCTAAAACAGCAACCTGCACTGATAGATTATTAATTAAATCCCCGGCAGTGGCGCTACTGGGGGACTTTCCACGCCTGATAGCTTTTAAAATCTCCAACAAATTTATAGACCTTGCTCCAATCCTAGCAAGAAGGGAAATAACCACAAACTGGAAATCACCAACGGGCCCACAAATATCCAGATGGCAAAACTCTTTAGTGAAGTGGGCGGAAGCAGAAGGAACGTCACTGCTTCGCGAGGCAATACGCGAACTCCGACCAAGGGATGATGCATCCCAATGGGAATTAATCCTGGAAAAGCTCAAATCCCCAAATCCATTCTCCGAAGAAGCAAACAGAACCACTATGGACTCAGATACAGACTCCAACGCAACACAGGAAACCTAATGGCTCTGCGAGCGAGGACAGAAACAACTAACTATTGAGACCTGCAAAATGTGAATAATTTATATATAATTTGTAGCATGAGGGGAGGGAGGGGGGAACAGTTAGTCTAAGCACTGTTACGATAATGTTGTTATTGTTATATTCAAAAATTTGAATAAAATCTTTAAAAAAAAAAAAAGTACAGTCTGATTACTTATCATGAAAATATACATTTTAAGTACATTTTATCATCTCAAAGACTTCTTTAGGATGTGGCGTTCTGGCAAGAGCTGCCAGCTTTGGTCTTGGGGAACCAGATTTAAGTCTTGCGGATGCTCATCATCCTTTGATTTTGGGCAAACCACTTAGGTGGTCATTCCAACATTGGCGGTAAAAGGTGCATACCACTGTCAGAAGACCGCCAACATACCGCTGCGGCCGCGGTAAACCGCCACAGTCATTCTGACCCACAACACGGAAACCGCCAAAATACAGACACCCACAAAAGTCCGCCACACCAAAGGCCAGCGAGAAACTGGCGATAACCAAACCGACACCGTCACGCCAATAGAAATACGCCCACACTATCACGACCCACGATTCCACGCGGCGGTCTCTCAAACGCGGTATTCCATTGGCGGTACACACTGCCGCGCTCAAAATACACACACACTTACAAAACACAGCCACATTGGACAATTCCAAATACACACACCTGATACACATACAAACACCACTCCCACACACCCAATTAAATATAAAACACACACCCACATCACCCACAAACCCCCACTCCAAAAAAATCGGGACCACGCACAGAGAAATAGAGAACCGAGCAGCCAGACGCGCATATTACCATCACCCAGCACTATTACCACGCACTTCACACAACACACCAATACACTTCAACACACTTAGCACCACACAATCCACCTCACACATCACCTACACCACCCCATGGCACCGCAAAGACACCCCAGGTTTTCTGAGGAGGAACTCAGGGTCATGGTGGAGGAAATCATCCGGGTAGAGCCACAGCTATTCGGAACACAGGTGCAGCAGACGTCCATTGCCAGGAAGATGGAGCTATGGAGCAGAATAGTCGACAGGGTCAACGCTGTGGGACAGCACCCAAGAAATCGGGATGACATCAGGAAGCGGTGGAACGACCTACGGGGGAAGGTGCGTTCCGTGGTATCCAGACACCGCATTGCAGTGCAGAGGAATGGCGGCAGACCCCCACCTCCTCCCCCAGAATTTACAACATGGGAGGAGCAGGTCTTGGCGATCCTGCATCCTGAGGGCCTCGGCGGAGTATCTGGAGGAATGGACTCTGGTAAGTCTCATCTTCACTACTTCATCCCCCCCACCCCACCAGAATGCCAACTCATACCCCCACCCTCACCCACACCCCCATCACTCCTATTCCTTGCAAATGTCTCACCATCACAACCCACCCATCCCAACACCAAGCCCTGCATGCGACCACAAAGCATGGACAGACATCACCAAAGCATGCCCACTGCACATACCCATCCCCCCCAAACCACCATCACAAAAGCCCCCACAGAGGAATGCAAGCACTGGGGTACACGGGCACCCACCCATTGCACACCATGCCACACACAGATGCAATAATCATGGTTTTATACCCCTGCAGGACCCCAACGCAACGTCACCGCGCAGGAGGGTCCACAAATGTCCACTCCACCCCCAGAAGAGGCCCACAGTGATGACAGCAGCTCTGTCGACCTGGATCTAGATGACCAGCCCGGCCCATCGGGGACCCCGGGACAGTCGGTTCCCCTCAGACAGCCACAGGCCACAGCAGACCTTCCCCCCTCTGGGAACACCAGCACAGCACCCACCCAGCCGGCCCATACCTCTGTCCCCAGGACACGTCAATCAGCGGTGTGCCCACCACTACAGGGCACCCAGGTTAACCCACCACCACAACAACAACAGGGACCTGGGGGCAGTGGTAGTGGGCACACGGTCCAGGGGACAGAGGCCCAGCGAAACAGGGGAACTGGGAGGGCTGCTGTGCGACGGGGGGGACAGGCCCAGGGAACCCACTCTCCATGAGGCCCTCTCCAACATCATGGGAGCGTACCATCATTCCCAGGAGACGATGGCGACGGTACTGGCCAGGTTTCAGGAGACCCAGCACCTGCAGGAGGACCAGTATTTGGGGTTCAGGGAGGAACTACGAACCATCAGTTCCGCCCTGGGCACCATCGTAGGGGTTCTGAATCTGGTAGTCACCACATTGCGGGACACTGTGGCACCACAAAGGGCCCCTGACACTAGCATGGACCAAGAACTGCCTACCACCTCCGCCGGTGCTAGTGGACAGGAGGCCCCACCACAGGACCAACAGGCCACCAGCACCCCACCCCCTGCAGAAGGAGAACCACCCCGCAAGCGGTCCCTGAGATGCAGGAAGAAGACAGAGTAAGATGCCAAAACCCCCGCCAGGAAAGGATACCACCCTGATTGTCATCCCACTGTCCCACATTGTCACCCTGTCCATCCTTAAACTGCCCCAGCTCCACTTTCCACAGGCATTTGGACAATGGACCTGTGATACTAATAGTCTGGACTCTGCCATGGACATTCCTCCACCATCACCCCTCACCAATTTGCAACCACCATCCAATATAGAGCACTTTAATAAACCCAGTTATTGCACAAAACAATCAGGAGTCTGGCTGTGATTTTGAACAAATGTATTAGACATTACCGTGCCAAAATGCTTATTTACATTATGATGCCAACATACCAATGTCACACAGCTGTAGTCCATGGGGAAACAAAGCAGATGTCACACAGTGGGGCCCACATCTCTGAAATCGGAAGGGAAAGTCACAACTCAGTTACCGTACACTGGGTGAAAGCGACAGACAGTAGAGAGGTAGTAGTGTTTAAGTACATTTAGTATGCAGGTGTGTATTCTTACCTGTGTGTCATTGGAAATATTGCTGTATTACTGTGTTCCTGTTGTCTATGTCGTCTTCTTCGGCTTCCTCGTCTTCACTCTCCACAGGCTCCACAGCAGCTACAACACCACCATCTGGACCATCCTCCTGCAGAAAAGGCACTTGTCGTCGCAAAGCCAGGTTGTGAAGCATACAGCAGGCCACGATGATCTGGCACACCTTCTTTGGTGAGTAGAATAGGGATCCACCTGTCATATGGAGGCAGCAGAACCTGGCCTTCAGGAGGCCGAAGGTCCGCTCGATCACCCTCCTAGTTCGCCCATGGGCCTCATTGTAGCGTTCCTCTGCCCTTATCCTGGTATTCCTCACTGGGGTCAGTAGCCATGACAGGTTGGGGTAACCAGAGTCACCAATTGGAGTTGCCCCATCATGTAAGGGATGCTGCTATTCCGCATGATGTACGCGTCATGCACTGAGCCAGGGAACTTGGCATTAACATGGGAGATGTGCTGTTCTGCCAAAAATACCATCTGGACATTCATGGAATGATAACTCTTCCGGTTTCGGTACACCTGTTCACTCCTGTGGGGGGGGACCAAAGCCACATGGGTCCCATCAATGGCACCTATGATGTTGGGGATATGTCCAAGGGCATAGAAATCACCCTTCACTGTAGGCAAATCCCCCACCTCAGGGAAATTGATGTAGCTCCGCATGTGTTTCAGCAGGGCAGACAACACTCTGGACAACACCTTGGAAAACATAGGCTGGGACATCCCTGATGATATGGCCACTGTTGTCTGAAATGACCCACTTGCTAGGAAATGGAGCACTGACAGCACTTGTGGGGGGATTCCTGTGGGTTGGCGGATAGCTGACATCAGCTCTGGCTCCAGCTGGGCACAGAGTTCCTGAATAGTGGCATGGTCAAGCCTGTATGTCAGTATGACATGTCTCTCCTCCATTGTCGACAGGTCCACCAGCGGTCTGTACACCGGAGGATGCCTCCATCTCCTCCCATGTCCCAGCAGACGGTGCCTATGAAGGACAACAGCGAGCACAGAGTCAATCAACCCACAGGTACGTAACCACAGCTTGCACAGAACATGATTCTTAATCTATAGAATGGCTTGTATGAGTGTTGATGCAAGGCCTAGGTATGTGTGACGCAGTAAAAAGTAAGCCATGTGGGCCCATGAAATGGCGGCTGCCTGACCTGTAAAGTGCGACAATGGGATGTGAGGTAACTGTGCTGGCGTTGTACACCGTGGCGGTAGGCGGTCGAAGACCGCGGCGCAATGCAGCATTGGTTAACATTGAACCCTATGGGTCTCAGGAGCCAATGACGATGTGTGCCGGCGGTCGCGGTACGCACCACCGCGGACCTGACCGCCATTTTCTATCTGCTTAATCACTCGATACCTGATCTTCGACAGGAGAGGACCTACACTGCAAGTGCTGCTGTGACCTCGGTCTGGAAGAGACAATGGCTCATGCGACTGGGGAAAGGGCCCCTGCCTTCACTGCGGAGGAGTTGCATAAACTTGTGGATGGGGTCATCCCCCAGTACGCGCTACTCTACGGTCCTCCAGACAAACAGGTAAATACACTGGGAGCATGCTGTATGGGCTATGCCTGTGTTGAGTGGGGTGGATGAAAGATGGGGGGGAGGGGAGCGATTGAGGCATGCATCAAACGACGGTGAGAGCATATGCCACATGGCAAGGGTAAGGATGAGGAGCCACTCACATTGAGGGTGCAGAAGGTAATGACTATTCTTCTCCCCCTGTACATTTCATATAGGTCAGCGCCCACCAGAAGATCGATATTTGGCGTGCCATCGCCAAGGACGTCCGGACCCTGGGGGTCCACCACAGACGGGGCACCCACTGCCGGAAGAGATGGGAGGACATCCGCCGCTGGAGCAGGAAGACGGCGGAGGCTCAGCTGGGTTTGGTCTCCCAATGTGGGAGGGGTGCCAGTCGGACTTTGACCCCCCTGATGTCCCGGATCCTGGCGGTTGCCTACCTTGATTTGGATGGGCGCGTGAGGGCATCACAGCAGACACAAGGGGGTGAGTACACTCTCATTCTGTTGACTTTGCGCGCAGTGGAGGTGTCTGGGTGGGGAAGGAGGGCTGTGGGTATCCCTAGGCCAGGGCGATTTCAGTAGGCTAGGCTCCTCCGTAAGGCATGGCCCTGTGCCCCCCCCCACCTCTGTAGGGTGCCAAGTACAGCTATTCATGGCCCTGTGTCATCTATGTGTGCAGATATCATCCATAGGCTTGTAGGCCATGTCCCAGGGTTTGAGTAGTCGACCCCAAGTGCGCGGTGTAGTGCAGGGGGCTTCTGTGTCTGTCCTGTCCGCCAACGGTGTCGCCAATGCATGCACTCAACATGTCTATATTCTGTTACCCCCCCCCCTTTTTTGTGGTCTTCCTGTTCATGTGTGCATTAGCATCATCAGGCAGAGGAGAAGTGGCATCGGAGCACGAGGGAGCTGCATCCCACATGGCCATGGAGGGCCACACAACGGACTCCGAATTCACAATGGGACGGAGGGCGAGGGGAGCTCCACAGCGCGGACTCGGGCAGACATCAGTGACACCGACTCATCCTCTGAAGGGAGCTCCCTTGTGGTGGCGGCAACATCTCTGCCCCCGCAACAACAGGTACAGCTGCCACCCACCGCACCAGCACCGCCCTCCCAGCAGCCCCTCAGCGTTTGGCCCGTGCCCGCTCACCCAGGAAGGTGGGCATCTCCTTCGCCCCAGGCACCTCAGGCCCCGCCTCAGTCACCCCTGCTGCCCTCAGTGAGGAGGTCATTGACCTCCTGAGGACGCTCACTGTTGGGCAGTCTACCATTTTGAATGCCATCCAGGGTGTAGAAAGGGAGGTGCACCAGAGTAATGCATACCTGGAGGGCATTCATTCTGGTCAGGCGACCCTTCAGCGATCGTTCCAGACTCTGGCCTCAGCACTGATGGCAGCCATTGTCCCTGTCTCTAGCCTCCCCCCTCCAACTTCCTCCACCCATACCCTATCACCTGTACCTCTGCCTATCCCAGACACACCATCAGACCAGCCTGCACACACCTCAACACCCAAGGGAAGCTCAGCCAGACATAAGCACCACACATCCCACAGGCAGTCACACAAGCAACATCCACATACAGACATACCAACACCCACTGCCTCCACTGTGTCCCCCTCCTCCACGTCTCCCTCCTCCCTCCCTGTCAACTCTCCGTTCACACCTGCATGCACAACATCTTCAGCCACTACGTCCCTCAGCATCACACACACCAGAACACCCCACACATGTGCAGTCACCACCCCCACTGCCATTTACACGTCCCCTGTGTCCTCTCCCAGTGTGTCTGTGCCCCCCCTTCCAAGATACACAAACGCAGGCAGCCACCCACCCAACAGCCATCCACCTCACGACAGCCTCCAGCCCAAGCACCTGCACCCAAAGCCACCAGACTTACATCTCCTACAACCACAACCTCTTCCTCCACTCCCATACACACTACACCTACCCGTCCCACTGCTCCCAAAAAGTTTTTCCTGTCAAAACTCAACCTCTTTCCACCAACTCCCCCACCCCGTCCATGTCATAGGACTACAGTCAGCACCTCAGCCACGACAAAATCGGCCCCTGTCATCACAGTCTGTCATGGACAGTGGAGTGCCCCACCCACCAGGGCAGCCAGTTTGGTGTGAAGCCAAGGAACGGGCAGCCCACCCCCGGAGAAACATCCCAAGATAGGCAGTGGCCGGCGGGAGAGGGTGAAAACACCAGGGACTAAAACCCCTACCAGGGCTCCGGCAGGGAGTGTGGAGACAGCTGGCACACCGCCCAAGGTGGGGAAGGGCCACAGGCGATAAGGGAAGGCTGGAAAGGGCAGCACGCCCGACAACACCGCCATCAGCCCAGCTGGCCAGGAGGACCCCGCCAGCCCCATTCCAGGTGGGCAGGAGGCCACCAACAGCCCCGGCACAGCTGCCCAGGAGGGCCCGCCAGCCACAGGACAGATGGGCAGGAGGGCCCAGCCAGCCACAGGACAGGTGGCAAATGAGCACCCCGCCATGGCCGGGACCGCTGAACTGGGCACCGCCGTCTCAAGCACCGCTGCACTGGGCCCTTCATCTCAAGCACCGCTGCACTGGGCCCTTCATCTCAAGCACCGCTGAACTGGGCACCGCCGTCTCAAGCACCGCTGCACTGGTCCCTTCATCTCAAGCACCGCTGAACTGGGCACCGCCGTCTCAAGCACCGCTGCACTGGGCCCTTCATCTCAAGCACCGCTGAACTGGGCACCGCCGTCTCAAGCACCGCTGCACTGGCCCCTTCATCTCAAGCACCGCTGCACTGGGCCCTTCATCTCAAGCACCGCTGAACTGGGCACCGCCGTCTCAAGCACCGCTGCACTGGCCCCTTCATCTCAAGCACCGCTGCTCTGGGCCCTTCATCTCAAGCACCGCTGAACTGGGCACCGCCGTCTCAAGCACCGCTGCACTGGGCCCTTCATCTCAAGCCCCGCTGAACTGGGCACCGCCGTCTCAAGCACTGCTGCACTGGGCCCTTCATCTCAAGCACCGCTGCACTGGACCCTTCATCTCAAGCACCGCTGAACTGGGCACTCCATCTCAAGCACCGCTGAACTGGGCACCGCCGTCTCAAGCACAGCTGAACTGGCCACTCCATCGCAGGCACCGCTGGCCCATGAGCGGCAGGGGCTGGGCCGCATCTGTGTCGGGCAGGGCTGCACGAGGCACTCTGGGCACCAGGCCCCCTCCAGAACCAGTGGAGACTGTTATCCACTTGTGAGACTGTGGCTTTGCACTCCCCAGGATTGAGCAGTGGGCAGCCCACCCACTGTATAGACTTGTGAGACTGTGGCTTTGCACTCCCCAGGATTGAACAGTGGGCATGGAGGCCCCTCGTGGATCTGGCGTCGTGCACTCATCTGGCTGAGGTGCCCCCCCTTCCCTTCCTCCTGAGGTGCCTGTAGTTTTGCTATCTGATGCCCCTGCAGTGTACTCTCCGTTAGAGTCAGGTATTCTGTGTGGGCTTTGCCCATGTGATTTGGGCCCAGTGGTCCACGGACAATGCCTGCTACAATGCTCGGACTTGTACATTTCTGTATATAAGAGTTTTTGATGTGTATATATATTTTTTGGCAGTATTGCAATATATTTCAATGTTTAAAATCATTTCCTTTTGTCTTTGCATTCTTCCAGGGGGTTTGGGGGGTGTAACTGTGATGTATTGCTATGCATTGATGTGTGTGTTGTAGTGGGTGAGGGTGGGGGTGGGTGTGTCGCGTATGTGTGTACCCGTAATTTTTTGCCTCCCCCCTCCCCTGTGTCGTAGGTGCAGTACTCACCATTGTCTTCTGCGCCGGCGTTCGTGCTCCTGGTAGAGGAGCAGGAAGACTATCGCTGGGAGTATGTGGAGTTCGGGTTCCATGCCGTCCTGATTCCTCGTGGGGTATATGGAGGTGAGCGTTTTCCCTTCGAAATGGCTGTTTCCGCCGTGTTTTTATCGGCGGGCTACCGCCCCGGAAAAGGTGGCGGATTGGTAGGTTGTGATACTGTGGGCGGTACATTGACTCCCGCCTGTCTGTTGGCGGTGACCGCCGCGCTGTTTGTTTGTACCGCCGTGGCAGTCGGTGTGTTAAAGTGGCGGTCTCTGTTGGCGGTTACCGCCTCGGTCAGAATTCCATTTTTTTTACCGCCAGCCTGTTGGCGGTTTTGCTGCCGCTTTAACACCGACCGCCAGGGTTGGAATGACCGCCTTAGTCTCCCTGTGCCTAAAAAATTATTGTTACCATGTGTAATTTAACTGGTGCTCATGTAATGCACTTCAATACCTTCAGATGGAGTCTGCACTATATAAAACAGCAAAATAAGATCTGTGGCAGCCTAACTTATACTGTGTGCAATACCATTTTAAAATAATGACTTGCATTTTCACAGTGCTTTCTGTCACAGACTGCAACTTCATAGCACCATAAATATATGTCAGTATTCCACCTCATGTCAGCTAGGATTCAATACTGTGCCTGCCTGGTCCCCCACAAACAAACAGCTGTAGGGATAACATTAACCAACTAAAGTGTCACATTGGCCACCAATTAGAAATGTTTTGTAGTTTTATATAGTGCAAACTTGCCCTGAGGTATCGCAGTGCTTTACATGAGCACCAAATACTTTGCACAAGGTCACATTCATTTGTAGGCATGGGTGATTAAGTGATTTGCCCAGAATCACAAGATGTTTAACTTGCATTTATGTTTCATTTCTATGGGTGTGCGTTATTTGATCTGCAATTAGATGAAGGTAAAAAATGGCAATATACTTACAGAATATTTTGTTCTATTTTTTTGTTATGTTTAGTTACAACCTGGCTACCGCATTTAATGACCCCAGCCACCATAGCATTCCAGATAACGGCTCCTATACATTATTATGCACTTCAAGTCCCTTTGTAGATGAAGATGACTTGGAAACTCACCAAATAAAGAAGGTCACACTTCCAGGCAATCTTCATGTACACGTTTTTTTTTTAGACAGTTATGCCCCCTGGGAGAGCAGCCAACGACCCACAAGGAGCACGCCCCACAGTTTAAAGACCTCTGCCTTAGTCCATCTAAAAATATCCCTCCCACAATATATCTGCAACCTAACATTTTTTTAGCAAACCTTCTAAAGGTAAATCCTAAAGAAATCTGAAATTACCCTATCTAGATGATTCAAAAACTTCAGTTTTAAAATGGACAACTATACTGTCAACATTAATGGTTTCTCTCGTTCTGGGGGAGACAAAACTAAATCATTAGATTGGGGGATTAGAACCCATTAGTACAATAACTTACAAATCGCTCAGTGCTACAGCTGACTAAAGCCTCCCTCCAATCACTAAAATACCTTCAACCCATCTTTCATCTTAGAGACTTCTGCACTGCAGTTCAGGCCAATGTCTTAGCTCAGTGGGACTAAAGCAACTCTACTCATTTAGGCATTCCCAGATCTAAATTAACACTAATGAAACCAATTGAGATTAACAGCAGTGTTCATATCTGGAACCAGGTAATACAACCACAAATCACCTGTGCTAAAATACTTTCACTGGCTTCCTCAGAAAACCGCAATACTACTCAAACCAATGTTCATCACATACAGGGCTAATTATGACCTTGGCGGAGGGGATTACTCAGTCACAAACGACGCGGATATTTCGCCCACCGTATTACAAGTTCCATTATAACCTCTGGAACTTGTAATGGGATGGATGGGATATCCGCCACTTTTGGGATGCAGTAAACTCCTTCACCAAGGTTGTAATCAGGCCCATAATGCCTTACATAATACATGCTCAGATTATCGCTGTGCCTCTTGCAAAATCTCCAGTGACAAACAGAAATAATAAAGTACTGATAAGTCTGGACTGGAAAGCAAAAAAAAATTAAAAACATAAGCCCTTTAACGCTGCCACACATTTGTTCTCACAGATTGCCTCCTCGATTTGGAAATAGTTGGCAGTTCATCTAAAATGTTTAAAGACCTCCTCCAATTCCATGAACAACTAAAAACATACTTGTTCAAATCCTATCTGGTTGACCTCAGCTACCTTTCCTCATCTCTGCTAATATCCCCACATTAGCTCACAAAGGTTATCCTCTTTCTCATTTTTACTTGTTTTATGCACTCTTTCTCATCAAACCCCTTGACCCAACAATATACCATATCTCTTCTTCCTCCTTAGCCTTCTCTGATGTTCTACCCCCCTGTCCTTCCAGCTCCTCATGTCCTCATCCCTACATCTATACTTTAGGCTCCTCCCTCTTTGGGAACTTGTCTTGCGCCTCTTGGCCAATTTCTACTTAATAAACTTAGTATTTCCCTTCTTTTTTACTTTCCCTCAAGTTTCCCCTCCCCCCCTCTTCATTATTACCACATTATTTTGTTTCATCACCCACCTTGATCCTTCCATGAACCTAATTAGTGTGGATATACAATCCTCTGCTTCTCTATGAACAATCTCACTACTTCCCCTGAATCTAAGAGACTGCTCTAATCTTATTCTCTGAATTTAACCCTCCATGCTTTCTGCTGAAACTGATGTTGATATGTTTTTCATTTTTCATCATGATTTATTTCCATTTGGCACCCCCACAGCCCTGGGGACCTGAACCTCCCCCAGGCTCCAGATTTTTTTTAAATGCAGGTGGGTCTTCCAGGCTTCCCTGTAGCCCCGGGGACCGCCACCTCCCTGGGGTTAATGTTTTTGTAAATCCGGGGGGCGCCTGCCCCCTCTGCAGCCCTGGCGGCTGTCACCCCTGAGACAGAATGTTTGAGTAAAAGCAGGGGCCACTCTGCTCCCTGCAGCCCCTGGGAACCATCACCGCCCTAGGGCTCAAGGTTTGAGTAAATGTAGGCAGACTGCATGGCCCCCTGCAGCCCAAAAAAACCCCCTCCCAGGGGCACAAAGTTTGAGTATATGCAGGTGGACTGCCCAGATCCCTTGTAGCCCCAGGACTCCCCAATTTCCTAGGGCATAAAGTTTGAGTAAATGCAGTGGGGGCCATCTCCCCAGGCTCCTGTTTTTTTAAATGCGGGGGTCGTCTGGCTCCCCGCAGCCACATGGACTGCCACCTCACTGGGCTAATGATTTTTTGAAATGCAGGAGGCTGCCTGCCCCTGCCGCAGCCCTGGGGCTGCCACCTCCATGCGGAAAAATGTTTGAATAAAAGCGGGGGCCACCCACTTCCCTACAGCCCCAGTCACTGCCACCTCTCCAGGGCACAAAGTTTGAGTAAATGCAGGGGGAACGTCTGGCCTCCCAGCAGCATCAGAAACCCCCACCACCCAAGGGCAGAATGTTTGAGTCAATGTGGGGGGCAACTAGGACGCCCCCAAAGCCCCAGGGCTAAATTTAAATAACATGGGGGCAGTTTCATATCCTGACCCCAGGGACCACCACCACCCCGGGACTGTTTATGTTGGAGGTGGGGCCATGCAGACCCCCTCGAGGAGCCATAAATGGCTCTGGGAACCACCAACCCCCAGGGCTGGTGGGAGCTTTTACAGTTCTCCCAAAGTCAGAGCAAACACTCTAGTTTCAGCAAGTGAGAGCTGTCAAACAGCCCTCACTGCTGGAAGCAGAGGTTTCCTTTATTTCCCTGCCCACGGAGATGCAGGCAGGGAAACAGAAGAAATAACTGCTCTCACAGACAGTGAGCTGCATATTTAGCAGCTCCCTATATGTGACATCAATGCTGGCACCCACAGGAGGTGGGGAGCTAGCTGGTACTGCACGGACCTTCAGGCTCCCCTGTGGTCCCCAACATTGTGCCTGGGTGCCCTTGGGGTCACTCAGGTGACATTGAAAGGCCCTGGGGGATTGGATCCCTAGGGCTGAGATCAGCCCATGGAGGGGAGCCATGTAGCCCCCCTTTCCAGAAACAAAAGGACCCAGGGGATGGGGCCCCTGAGTTAAAATCAGCAAGGGGAGGGGGCTACGTAGACCTGTGGCCAACTCCTGCTGCGTCTGGCCAAAGGCCATGCACAATGTGGGGTTGGGTGGTTAGGTGTGTTGGCCACATGCTGGACATGCTGTGCGTGTGTAAAGTTGGGTGGTTATAGGGGCTTGGCTGCAGGGCATGGCTGCAGGCCAGGCCCTGCAACCAGTCCCCGCTGCACACAGCCTTTGGTCATGCACAGGGTCGGGTGGATATAAGGGTTGACCACAACGCAAGGGTGCAGGCCAGACCATGTGACAAACCATTGACACGGGACAAAGGTTGTGCACGGTGCAGGGTTAGGTGGTTATAAGGGCTGGGCCACAAGAAGCAGCAGCCAACCCCCGCTCCACACGGCACCAGTTTGGGTGGTTTTAGGGCTAGGCTGCAGGGCCTCGCCACAGGCCAGGCCTGGTGGCCAAACCACCACCACTCAAGGCAGAAGGCAATACTCAGCGGTGGTTGGTTTAATGTTTAGTCATAAAAATGACTTTCCATTAAAAAAACATAGAAACTTACAAAATGAAAAATCAAAGGTTAAAGGGTTGTTAAAGTTAGGAAATAGTTTTTTTGTAAAAACAAAGGTTACAGGGTCATTATAGTTAGGCTCACATTTAAAAGGTACAAAACCATTGAAATTCACCTGTTATTGTTATAGTTATCTCAGGTAACTATAACTCGTATCCTCAGGCAACTTTACCTTGTGCCCTTGCCAAGCACCTCTAATTACCCCACAAATTATGGCACTCATGACATCTTTGATATCATCATTGAATATATCAATGTAATATTTGCAGTAAAATGTTTGACGAAAAAACTGCACATGGCGGGGGATGAGTTATAGTTACCTTAGGGCACGATTTACAGTTACTTGACATACACTATAACAGGTGAATTTCTATGGTCGCTGCTTGGACATGTCAGTGGGGAGATTGCAATACTCCCCCCCATGGTGTGCAAAATAATATTTGTACATTGCATCCTATACAACCTATGCGCATGGACAAATGCCCTGTGAGACGTGCCCCATGAGGAGCAAGAAGCAATGTGGGACGATGAGGATTAAGACAAGGACAGTGGAGAAATAGAAAGCACAATGGCGGGTAGGCGGAAATATGACCACGTTGTACAGAACTTCTTTTCCCACATGTTCTGTTACTGGATACACTGATTCTGAGATATGGACTATTTTCAGCAAAATGTTAATACATTTATATACACTATCTTTGTGTTTGCATTTTTATGTCACAGTAGCTGTGAACATCAAAACACTCACATCTCCTCAACTTGAATTAGGCCTACACCAAAGGTCTCTAGCAGGGGTTTTACTCACCCCAGCACATTGTGTTGAACAAAATATGTGTGATTATAAAGACCATGTGCCAAACACATGTTCTTGGGCAAGCCATACACAGCACAAAGGTTGCAATGTGGAACAGTGTGCAGATATTGAGAGCACGTGTGCTTCTAGAGTTTCTTCACCGTCCAACATCCTACTGCAGTCCAAATGGAATGCAGATTTAAACAGTGTGCATTGTCTGATTGTGCATGCTGCTCATCATGACATTTGTGTATGGCTAACATGTGAGTCACAGTATAGTTACTTTATTGTCCTGTGATTCAGAACAGAGGGGCATATAATGAGCATTGACACACAGTGAAGCTCAGATAGTGTCACTACTGCACAACTATGCATGAAAGCAGAAGGCAAGTAATTTGCTGGACGTTAAATGGTATAGATCAGTCATGCATTTTTGCCTGTGCTGGAGCTGTCTTGGCTGTCTATATCCAATGCTGACCCATGTGCACCATGGAGCAAGGATTGTTTTACTTAATGCAGGAATGGATTTGTGCATGAAGATGTCTACCTGCAAATAACAATATCCCGTGAGGCATAATCCAACATCTATGTGTGCTGCTGAATGTACCACACATTTGACAATTTGTTCAGTAACAAGGAGTTTTAAAGACATTACTCCTTGTAAGGGTCCTACTGGGAAGGTTTTACTTACTGGTGCATTTCCATGTTTATCTGGTTGTATAAGTCTGGAAATGCATCGTCAATCATGAGTTGTTAATGGGTACACACATGCAACGGTCAAGGAACCACACCCTGTGGCAGAGTAAAGCAACGCAGGGATTTGCAATATGTTGTGTCACATGTGATAACTGACACTGCTCAGGGCTACACAAGCTGGCCTTGTGTGGCACAACACATGTACATTTCAACTTGAGTAGCACAGTTATCATGGTGCATTGTGCAAATGCCACACATAGTTTCCCAATCATAAAGCCCTGTGTGCAGAAGTGTCTTTGCCACCACTTTACATGGCAGACCTTGCCTAGGTGTGTGATGCGAAGACATGGCTGGCTGATAGTCACATGGGCAATATTGCAATCACATCACATGTTTTCAACAAAATGCTCAAATTCTGCTAGCTGGGTGGCACATACTCTGTATTTTTTGGTGATTGAGCCTGTTACAATGCTCCAAGCAGTGTGAGTGTAACACATCATATGGAAGGATGCATGGCATATGGAATGAATACAGATATCGTGCATAATAGAGAATCCTATTTGGTGAACCATATGCCCCAGGAGCAATATTTACATGCACATATGAGTGCAGGGATCATTCATGTGTGTTTCCTGATAACAGCTGTCAGAACTGATGTGTGGTCAGAAAGTTCATGATTCCTGCATGGCTGTACTGCCATGTTGACTGTTGTTCCCCTAGCTGGATGAGAAGGAATGCATATGCATGCCTTGAACACAGACTGACGTTACAGGCCATGTTCCTGCCCACCTGTCATCAAGTATCTGGGGCAAGGAAGGATGTCAACCCCAGAGATTCTCCATTGGGAACCGGTCCTCTTGTCAACTGGTGTCACCCTATACCCCAGATCTGAAGATCTTCATGCAAATACTACCCATAAATGTAAATGTATCTGCATCACCTCTGCTACCTAAGTCTGGCCAAGACTACTAAAAGTCACAAAAGAATGTAATTTTTTAAATCAGTCTCAAAACTTCACAATAATTACTTTGTCTTTCTCATATTAAAATGGCACTCAAAGATTCACCCCGAAGACTTTTGAAATGTCATAGCACACTGTAATGATTAAAATGCCAAACATGAACCAACTCAATAGTTGGCAGCTATGTCTCCAGGACAAATGGAAGTGTGGGCAAGGTATTAATGCACGCAATGCACAGCCCTCTACAGTAGATCCCACACATTAGGACAGTTGCGTGGGTCTAAACCCACGCATCGCCCCTTTTGTGCAGTGCATTGGACCAATTATGCTGGCCATAATCTATGAGTTGCAGCCAAGGTGTGGAAGTGGCTGCAGAAGAGCAAATGCACTGTCCAGGTACCAGGCATTAGCCTTTCAGTAGTGACACATCAAAAATAATGACAAAAATGTCAGAAATGTGCAGCATCCACCCAGGAAATTGCACAATTGGTAAATCAGCTTGCAATCAGGTAGATGTTAATGTTAGCTTAACTTGCTCTTACAATCTGTTGGATTGTGCTGGGTTTTGGAGGTGTTTTGGGGAATGGCTTGTGTTTGGCAGTGATATATTGAATTGTCCTTGTCTTCTCAGCCACCTCTACCATATAAGGTGACTAGGTGCATCTCATAACTACAGCCAATTTATACTTATGTGTAGCCAATGACTTGAAAATGTCAAGTCACTGGGTTGTCATAGTTTTGTTGATGATATATGTATAGGGTGTGTTTGCACTATTTACATGCAATGTTCCAATGGTTGTCTTGCAGGTGGATCTGCACCATGAACCAGGGGCAAAATAGATAGCTTCTGGGATCCCAACGCTCCCAGTAAGTGTTACGAATACATGGTAGCAGTATCATTGTAATGTTGATGTGGATGTATCACTCACATGTAACCATTTCACCCTCAGTGTACATACCCAACAGAACGTGTCCACAGAATGCAGTCACATGGACAGGATTCCGGTCAATATGCATGTAGTGGCAAATTATGCATGGCCACTAGATTAAGTCTACTTTCTGTGCTTGGTGATGTTTGGTCAGCAACAGACTTGTCAGCTATGGCACATGTACCATCATCTTGTACTCACTCTACTGTAAACAAAATGTGACATCCAACACATCGAACACACATAACAGACATTGGTGTGTGAAATGTTGAGGCCAAGTGGAATGACCTGGCTTAATCTGACTGGACGCGACGTGCTTGGTTATGTCGATATCTGAGTTTGACATTGGTACAGATGAGATGTAACAAATCGTCCAGAAAGCCATAATTGAGTGGAAACACAATATTCTCATGTATTTTGAAATACAGTTAGTGTGTGTACAAATGCCACTTATATGTCTTCATTTTGCACCAGCCAATACTCATACAGGCTACATATGTTCAGCCTCTCCTGCAACTGAATATCAATGTGAAAGACAATAGATGCAGTCAGACATTGATACTGATCAATATTTAGGATGTTTAGTTGCCCTTACATGTACCTGTTGAAATATTTGATGTCAAAATGCCAAAATGTCAACACTTGTGTGATGAGGTCCGCAGGGTAACCATCATAGGCAAACCATTCTTCCTATGATAGTTGCTGCTAATGTTGTTGTGATAGTACCAGCATATTCCTAACCATTGATTTGATTCATGCATGAGGACATAAGGTATGTTAAAAGGTGTAGCTGTAAGGGTGTTGGAACTTTATCAGTAGCATTTTGATTTATCATGTACATACCTTAACCTGAGCTATGGCTGCTCTAATCTTACTTCAGGGGTTCTTGGGCATCCCACAGAGTAGTTCATGTCATCCATATATTAAAATGGAGCGAGAGGGAAACAATTACACAGATGCATGGAGGTTGTAAGGATGTAGGCCTACAAATCTATGTAACCTTGATGTTGGGCAGTTCATTTCCAGAATGCTTGACTGGTGCACAACGTGAGTGTAAATGTCGATATAGAAGGGTAAAGACAAATGTCTTGGCAAGTCATGACAGGGTGTCAGGAATCTTACTTTAGTGCTAAATGAAATTGATTGGAGCACATTGGGCACATGTCACTGTTCTGCACCTGGAGTTGTAAGGAACTGACAAACCCATGTCCTGATTAACACTATGTACCATTTCCGGGGGTCATTCAGACAATGCAAGATTGTTTGGGACTTTGCAGCAATGTGCACAAGTCCACATGCACGGATGCACGGTGTCAGCAATATACAACCCATTAATCTGCTCCCTTTCCTTTTGGTGTTACTTATACTGGCCAGCACCAGCGCTGTCACCCCGACTCCTAGTGCCATGTTCCCTGCATCATGCACTACCAATTACTTGTACAGATGAAAATACCAGCATGTATGCCCAAACCCCTTACATGCATTGCCTAATTCATATCGCGCAGGAAGGAAAGCAGAATTGGTCTCTAATGTGTACACACATTTGTTTACGTGTAAGAGAATGTGGTAGTTCTACAGCTGTATACCAGATACTTTTTGCTAGATTTCAGTAGATTTGGCTGAGTCTATATCGGTGAAGTGTACAACAGTTAGGTCTTCATGGATGTAGCTAGCCATCTATATTTGAACTAACTTACACTGAGTCAGTTAAGACTGCACTGCTTGTTGCCCTTCACATTTCGGGGAAATAATGCAGTGCAGAGGCCTACTACTTTTGTTCGTTCACATTTCATGCATGTGACTGAGGAAATGACAAATACTTTTGCATGGGCTACACCACCACAAAAGTATCTGTATCTTTACCATGTATCCTGTTCCATATAGAAACATCATGATGCTTGCAAATCAGTGTCAGGAATGATGTGGTCATGAGTGAATTTGTCAGACCATTTCCATATCATATGGCTATACTGCCAACACAAGTCATTTGGCCTTGTTTGAATAGGAGGTGTCTTTGTACAGAAGGTCTATTGTTCATATCTCTTTCCTAATCATTTGTTCTGGCTTGGCCTGCAACAATGTTACCCTATTCTTGTAGACATCATGTACATTTGCAAATGTTCATGATACATTATTCCTTTACCTCCCTAGCCCACATGGCAGATGAAGAGGCCAAAAAATTCAGCATTTGTTTCAGGCACTTCCCGCCATATTGAAGATCACTAAGGATAACAGGAAGATGAGGTCAAGTATGAGGATTGAAAGGCTGCAGGGACATGAAATGCAGGTGGGCAGGGGCAGAAAGAATGGTCAAAGGCCACAAGAGCACAGGATGTCGAACATCTGCAAGATCTGGGTAAGGCCATTCCAGGCCCATCAACTGAGCAATAGGTGTCATTAACACAGGGCATACAGCACACACCTGCCATTGGTTTGGCTTTAGAGGCCCAGGCCCTGAGGGATCTCCAGGAACTGAAAGATCATGTGCTAGGTGTTAGAAATGGGGTCCTTGGCTGGCAGTCAGGTGTGAGAAAGTAGCCTCTTTCTAGCATGGTTACCCCAATTTTTGGCCTCTTTGTCAGTGTGTTGTTACTGTCTCAATGGGATCCTGCTAGCCAGGACCCCAGTGCTCATAGTTTGAAACCTATTTGTCAGTGTGTTTTTACTGTCTCACTGGGATCCTGCTAGCCAGGACCCCATTGCTCAAAGTTAGTGGCTTATGTGTGTTGCCAGTATGCTTGACTGTGTTACTGGAGTTCAGCTAACCAGAACTCCACTGCATATGCTCTCTCTGTGTACCAAATGTGTCACTATAATTTAGTGACTTCAAATACCAATTCCAATTTGCACACTGGTCCCTCCTTATAAGTCCTAGTATATAGTACCTAGGTACCAAGGGCATTGGGGTTCCAGGAGATCCTTATTGGCTGCAACATTTCTTTTGCCACCCATAAGCAGCTCATACAAACCTTTCTTCAGGACTGCCACTGCAGCCTGAGTGAAATAGTGCACACACTATTTTACAGCCATTTTCACTGCACTAAGTAACCTATAAGTCACCTATATGTCTAATCTTCATTTATTGAAGGCTAAGTTACTGTTTGTGAGGGCACCCTTGCACTAGCAAAGGTGCCCTCACATTGTCCAGGGCCAATTCCCTGGACTTCATGAGTGCAGGGACACCATTATAAGCGTGCACTACATATATGTCAATATATATGTAGCTTCACAATGGTCGCTCCGAATATGGCCATGTGAGGTGTCTAAGATTACAAAATTGAACCCCCAATCCAAATCTAGTTTTGGGGACCCAATTCCATGCACCCTGGGGGCTCCACCATGGACCCCCAGTACTGCCAAACCTGCTTTCTGAGATTTCCACTACAGCCCTAGCTGCTGCCACCTCACAAAAAGGTTTCTGCCCTCATGTTGCTTGAGCAGCTAAATCCCAGGAAGGCAGAACAATGCATTTATTTTAGGAGAGGGGTGTTACACCCTCTCCCATTGGAAATAGGTGTTACAGGCATGGGAGAGGTATCCTCCCAGAGCCTCTGGAAATTCTTTGAAGGGCACAAATGGTGCTGACCTTGCATAATCCAGTCTACACTGGTTCAGGGACCCCCAGTCCCTGCTCTGGCATGAAACTGGGCAAAGAAAAGGGGAGTGCTCACTCCCATGTCCATAACCACCCCTGGGGTGTGCCCAGAGCTCCTCCAGAGTGTCCCTGGTGTTACCCATCTTGGATTCCAAGGTGTGGGGACCATCTGGAGACCTTTGCCAGTGCCAGCAGGTGACGTCAGAGACCCCTCCTGATAGGTGCATACCTGAGCAGGTAGCCAATCTCCCTCTCATGGCTATTTAGGGTCTCTCCTCTGGGTGTTTCCTCAGATTTGGTTTGCAAGATTCCTCCAGGACTCCTCTGCATCCTTTGCTTCAGCTTCTGACTGTCAGCTCAACCGCAGACTGCTCCAGGAACCGCTGTAACTGCAACACAGAATCCAGGGAAACTCCTGTCACCAGCAACTTCAACTCCAGCCAGCAATTGCGACAGTTTCCAAGGTGTGCACGCTCTGACGGCAGCCTGTCTTCACCCTGCACCAGAAGAACCAAAGGAATCTCCCGTGGAGTGATGGAGTCACTTCCCTGCTTGAGCAAGCACCTCTCTGTGACGACAACCGGTACTCTGGGACTCCTCTCTTGTCTACGAGCATGATCCCTGGACCACAGGTGGTGGACCGAAGGGACCCAGACTGTCCAAAAGTCCATCTGTCCCAATTTGGTGGAGTTTGCTGCCCTGTGCAGCATCAGTACCCCTTGGGGTTCTGTGCATTTCTTCAAAAAGTTCTTCATGCACAGCGTAGCCCAGGTCCCCAGCACTCCATTCTGTGATGCACAGGTCTCTGAGTTGTTCTCCGGCATCATAGGATCCACCAGTGTAGTGCTGTGATGACTGCACTTTTCAACTCCTTTGTCCCCATGTTCTGGGACTCCTGTCGGCACTGCCTGGTCTTCTGTGGGCTCATTGAAGTGCGGAGTTGACAGCCCATGTCCCTCCTGGGTCCAGACAGCTCCTCTTTGACGCAAACCGTGTACTTGTGTGAACCAAGGATTGTTGGTGGAATTCAGTGTTGCTAACAGCCTGCATCCAACAACTTGTTGTGGGACATCTCTTGCACCAAGCAGGAACCTGCAGCTATCTTCTTTAGTGCATTTCTGTACTTTTCTTCCAACCGGAGAATCCACTTTTGCACCTTCTTCCAGGTGGGCAGTGGCTCCTGTTCTTCCTGGTCTTCCGGTCCAGGTATTCATCGTTGGTTGCTTACAGTCTTGCTTGGTTCTTGCATAATTCTTCATCACAACTTGTAGTGTGTTCTGTGGAAACTTGCTGTACTTCACTTCTGCTTTCCTGGGCCCTGGGGTGGGGTACTTTACTTACCTTTGGTGTTTTCTTACACTCCCAGCGCCCCTCTACACACTACACTTGCCTATGGGGGAATTTGACATTCGCATTTCAATATTTTATTATATGTTGCCCCTAGGCGTATTGCAAACTATTGTATTTTCTACTGTTTGCACTATACTATGACTGTTTACTTACCTGATTTTGGTTACTAGTGTATATATTGTGTATACTACTTACCTCCAGAAGGAGTATTGCCTCTAAGATATTTTTGTTCTTGTGTCACTAAAATAAAGTACCTTTATTTTTGGTAACACTGAATATTGTCTTTTTTGTGTATAAGTACTGT